>NC_090922.1:393219075-394469075 GCF_040938575.1 Ambystoma mexicanum
GTGTTAGGGAGAGGACGTCGTCATCAGCATACATGGAGACATTGTACTGGCTTCCCCCGAGCTGGAGCCCCTGTATGTATGCGTTATTTTGTATTCTGGTTGCAAATGGCTCCATTGAGAGAGCGAATATTAGGGAAAATAGGGGCAGCCCTGACGAATGCCTGGAGAGATATGGAGCTTAGGGGATCGAGTCCGATTGATTCTCAGTGAGGTGGAGGGATGCAGACAGTTGGCCATGACCCATTGGCTATATTTCAGGCTGAACCCAAAGTCGGTTAGTGTCTTCTGGATGAAACCCCAGTCAAGTAGGTCAAATGCCTTATGGGCGTTGAGAGATTATGGCTATTTCTATTTTCATTCTAGAGGCACTTTCGATCAGGTTTAGGGTGCGCTTGATGTTGTCATAGGTGGTGTGACCCGGGATGAATCCGGTCTGATCTGGGTGG
This sequence comes from Ambystoma mexicanum, assembly GCF_040938575.1. Taxonomy (NCBI): domain Eukaryota; kingdom Metazoa; phylum Chordata; class Amphibia; order Caudata; family Ambystomatidae; genus Ambystoma; species Ambystoma mexicanum. The sequence goes on from NC_090922.1 coordinate 393,219,522, forward strand.
ATTAAATCTGGGAGGGCTCTTGTGTGTTTGGTAGCAAGGATCTTTGCATCTTTATTCATTAGTGTGATGGGCCGGTAAGATGTACAGTCCTATGGGTCTTTGTCCGGTTTGGGGATGAGTATAGTCAGGAATTCCTCCATAGATGGTGTGATGCTCTGGGGGGGCTAAGATGTGAACGTACACCCTGTAAAACCTTTGTGGTGAATCCGTCGGGGCCTGGGAGCTGCATTTTTCAGGGTTTTTATGGCTTCTTTCACTTCCTCTGGGGTTGTGGGGAGCTCAATGGGTTCTAATTGTGTTGTCTCAGTCCTCCCTAGGGAGTTGGCCAGGTAGTTAGCTTGCAATTGCTTGTCGTTCGGGCTCCCGGTCATTATCTTGCTATGGTGGGTCATCATTGCACTCCTTTTGTCGTCCTTGGAGGACAGTAGGGACACGTTTTTACTTCTCAGTGTGGCGATGTTATTTCGGGTGTGTACTTTTTCTTGTTTATAAACTAAGAGCCTATTTGCTTTATTACTGTTTATGCAGTAAAACTGTTTGGTGTAGCCAATGCTCTGGCAGAACGATCTGCCAGGTGCAGTTCCAGAGCAGCTTTGGCTTTTTTGAGCTCTGCTTGTTTTCCACGATTCCTTCTTTTTGTGTGCCTCTTCCATGGCCGCTACCTTCTCTCCAGGCTATGCTGTGGCAATTCTCCCATCCTTTTTTGTGCTGCAGCACACCTTATTACCACTCCCCTAATCACTGGCTTCTTGACATCCCAGACTACCGCTTCCGAGCATCCCACTTAGGAGATTTCCCCAAAGTAGTTAGTGAGGTAATTGTACATTTCCTCTTTGAGTACTGCATCTTGCAATAGCGAGTCCTGCATCTTCCAATGCCCTTGCGGTGAGCCCGCATACCCTGATCCGGTCCTGACCCTCGGGTGAATCTGGATTTCCTCTAGGCAGGGGAATAAAATGTGTAGTTGTGTGCCCCCTCATTGGAGAGTCGCCAGACATCTACTGATCCCGTTTCCCTCAGGAATTCTGTGAATCCAAATGCTTGCGCAAAGTCCTCCCTCAATGGTGGCAGGGTCTTGTCACTATAAGGGGTGGGGACCAAGTTAAATTAATTAAGGGATGCCCTTCCGTGAATGAGACTATGTCTGGCAGGATGGAGCGAAGAAACCGGTCTTGAACGCTGTTCAGGCAATAGACGGAAGCAAATGTTAGGGCTTCCTCTAGCAGGTAACCCTTGATCAATAACAATCTCTCCATTGGGTCTCGTTTCACCATTACCTGTGTCTATGGTACTTCCCCACTAAGGAGTAGCGCCACTACCCTCTTTCTCCTTTGTTGTTGCAAAATAGCATTTGTTGAATTGTCTAAAGTGGATGCACTTCTCATCTTTCGCTCGAAGGTGTGTTTCCTGCAAGCAGGCTACGTTGGAGGAGAGTTCGGAAACTTTACGCTGCACCGATTTACATTTACCCGGAAAATGAAGGCGCTGTACATTCCAGGAGACCATGCTAAATTCCCCAGTTGCGTTTGCTGCCTTGTTTATAATGTTTATAATGTTCCCTCCCGGGTTGTAGCGTCCAACCTCTGTCCCATGTACGGGACCTCTGAGCACCCATGCTAGTTGTTGCTTTGTAATGTCTCTAGTTTGACCCCTTTCCCAACCCAGTTTTCCACTTAGTAACAGAACCCAAGAAACCCCTCCCCACAAAACAAGAGTCGAGTCTCTGAGACCAGCCCACAACTCTCTGTGCAACCAGCTCAGAGCAAGACTAACCTTTTGTGGACATCCCGTGCCCATTGGGTAGCACATGAAAGCATAGCAGTGGCTTCAGCAGTGTTGTTTGCAGTAACAGCCTGTGGTTTCAAATGTCCTTCACTTTCTTGGCCCCCGTTGGTGCAGTCCCCTCCTTAGATGGCGCAATTCTTCTTTCCAAAGGTCCAGCTGCCCGTTTCCGGGGTGCGTGGTGCCATAGTTCAGTCAGAGGCATTAGGGGTGCCTGTAGAGGGACAGATTGGGCCATTCTTTTTTGTCCATGCAATGTTCCCATCTAGGGCTTAGCACCTTTCTTGCCTCTTTGTGATGGGCCTTTGAGGCGCCTTCTCCTGTCTAGCCGTGTCCAGGTCTGCGTAGTCCCCTTCGGTGAGTCCTCTTTGAGTGCCGAAACATCGTCGTCATTTTCCCCTGCTGGGTGCAGTAGCTTTCCAGCCTCCTTCAGTGTGCGGATTTGCCATTGTTTACCTTCCAAGTTAAATAAAAGAGCGGTGGGGAAAGCCCCAGCGGTAGAGCACCTTTCTGTCTCGCAGCCATTCGGCAAGTGGTTTTAATGATTTCTTTTTAAGTAATGTGGCAGCTGCGAGGTCTTGGTATAGGGAGATTGAAGCACCTCTGAATTGTATGCAAGAAGTGTTCCTGGCTTCCTGCATCATCTCCTCCTTGACCCTATAAAAGGACTCTTGCCAGTACGTACGTCTGCTGGAGTAGTTGGTACGTTTGGCGCTTGTCTTGCTCTTTTTCGGTGCACTCTGTCCAGTTCGGGCGGGGCACTATCCAGGAGCATAAGTATGAATCTGAAGAGGTTCCGGGTGAAATTGCCCAGCTCTGCATCCGTGATGGAGGTTGGGATTCCCCGTAATCAGATGTTTTTACGGCGGGAACAGTTTTCGGCATCCTCTTGCTTAGTTTCCAGGGCTTCGCATCTGGCCTCCAGTGCAGCCATTCTGTCTGCACCCTCCCCGATTTCATAGGATTGTTCACAGATCGTTGACTATCTCTGCTGTTCTGTTTTCCACCTCGTCCACGCGCTTGTCTTGGCTCGATATTCTTTTCATGAGCTCTTCCGTACCTCTTTGGTATTCCTTAGTCATGGCTACTAGGAGGTCTTGCAAATCTGTTTTGGTGACCCCTTGAGTCGGTGGCGGGGCCTCACAGTCTCTTTCTTGTGACAATGCTTTGGCTCGCTCCCCTTTATTTCCTTTGTCTCTGGTGGGTGCAGAGTAGTTTTGGGGGCCTTTGCCATTTCTCCCCTTGGCGCTCGGAGAGGAGGTCCATAGTTCACGTGGCTCCATGCAGTTAGGTGCGTTCTTCCCGCCAAGGCCTTGAGTACCTTGTGATGAGGTAGGTCATGTGGGGTTCGCAGTAGCTTTAAGCTCCTTTTAATTGCTTTTCCTACGTGTACCTGATTTGTGCCGGCGACTTCAATGGAGATCTGTTGAGGCAGGGGGTAGATTTTGGCATGCTGCTAGTCTCTATTCCTTCAGGGTGACCCACGTGGGTATTAGTTAGTGCCCCAGTTATCCAGATCCTCAGTGGGTGCTCCCTGTTGTGGCCCCGCTCCGATACAGTAATTGTGGGGCGTGGGCAGGGCCCCTGAGGCAATGGTGGTGGGAAGGATTTACCTTATTGCTGCGCTGGGGCCATGGCCCAGCCTCGACATGTGTTCTTGTGCTGATGGATCATCTGGCTTATGGCAGGTGCTCTTCCTTAACCTGCTGGACAACAGTGTTGAGGAGGCTTTGCAGGGGTAGGCGGTTCTTCTTCCAATAGGCTACTTTTGCTTCAGGACCAGCGGCTGTTTACTTGTCGTTTAAATTGTTTTCCCCCTTATGGTTGTTTCGCCCTCTTTATGCAGCACAGAGCTCTTAAGGTCTGTATTAGAGGAGCTCCTCTGCAACGGCACCTGAAGTGGGCTTGTCCTCCTATCCCATGGAGCGAGGGGCTACCGCGGCATGTGCGGGGACATTCCGTGGGAGGGGACACAGCATACGACCGCCATGGAGCAGTGCCTGGGGATTCTCATTCCCCCCTGCAATCTCATTACGTGAGCCCCGGTCGCAATCTTGGATTTTTATGGGGCTGCCCTATGACTGGCTGTCGAGGTTGATTCCTCAGGGATCCGGCATGTGTGGGCTTACCCGCTCCGGCCAGTTGGGTGCAGCACTTTCCCCCAGCCTGATTAATGTTTTCAGGCAAAACCGCATGCTTTCTGCTGCTTTAATACTTTCGGTCATCGGGTCTGGGACGGGAGCTAGTGAGGAGCCATGCCGCATGCTCTGGCTCCAAGCTACAGCCCCGCCATATTCCCCCCTATTTTGTTTATCCATTCCATCCTATGTTTTATGATGCTCTGAGGTCCCAACTCCCCCCACCCCCTTTTTACACAAATACTGGGCTGAGGAAGAGGGTGACAGAGTAACAACATTAACTTTCACACATCGTACTGGACATGTCCCGCTAATCGGGTCAGGCAAAGTCAGGCACTTGACTCAAAGTGCATACACCTGATACCAATTAGCTCTCCTCAAATGAATAAAGGCAGAAGTCAAAGAGACACTCTGAGCAAGGTGGAACACGTGTAAGAGCAGGGCTTCCGGGATGAAGGCAAACCTACTGGAGCAGCGCGACGGATCAAGGGACGAGGGCAGCGGGTCAAAAATCCCAAGAATTCCCTACTGACGGTCGCTGCCTCCGACAGGCACGAAAGTCACATGGAGAAGGCCAGATCCCACAAGTGAAAATTGCATTGTGTTTCAAAGATGCCAGCGACCCTCTGGGGTGAACGGCAGAGTTGGCGAGTCGAGGCCAAGGCTGTGGTACTAACCTTGACTCATGAATTGGGAATCACAAAACCAAGAAAGAGACCCTCGCAGCCGGTGAGTTGGCAAGCGACCTGAAAGACCAGTGGGTGTTAAAGTTTGAAATAGCAACATTATATCGCAAGCGAAAGGCATACCTGTGAACGAACTTTGAAGTAAAAGACAGCTGTGAAATCAGCGATGCTAAGTAACAGAGTTGTCCACCCAAAGTAAGTAGCCCATTCGAAAGTCTCAGTGAAAAGTTAATTATTTGAAGCGATAAAGCAAACGAACAGCAAAAGTAAATAAAGAAGTTTAACTCCTAGAGAAGGGGAGAGTGAAAGTTGAACTGTAAACTTTGAAGTGGTCCCAAAGTGGTCTGTAAAGAAATCCACACAAATTCGAAGGTCTTTGATATCCAAAAAAGTGATCTGAACCCGAGGGAGGGGGACCTGAAGTGAAATAAGCTTGGGGAAGGGAGCCCCCCCTTCCAAGTTTGTGTGGAACGTTATCGTGAGAGGTCTGAGCCAGACAGAGGGGGACCTACAAGAACTTTGTGGTGAAAGGTCTGAGCCCTAAAGAGGGGGACCTTTGTGAACTTTTTGGTTGGAACGTTATTTTGGAAGTCAGGAAAAGAGACTTTAACGTGGAAGGGCAGACAGGCCTCGATCCACGTTTTGGAACTGTTTATTGTGTTGGAAACCGAACCAGAGTGTTCTTTTCTCTACCTTTGGTGTCCCCCAGGGCCTAACCTCTCTCCCTGGCTGTTCAACCAATACCTGGCACTCCTTACCCACTGCATCGCCGCTCTCTCCCCCAACTTTCAGTGCTATGCGGATGACACCAAGCTCATTTTTAGGCTACGCTCAGCCTCCTCCTCTCCTTCCCTCATCCCTGTCTGCTACCAGGAGTGGTGTACCGCCAATGACCTCTGCCTTAATGCCAGTAAGACAGAGATTCTCCTCATCAGCACACCCCGCTCCCTCTTTCCCCGCAGCTCTCTGGCCGGCCTATCTTGGCCCTCTTCCTACTCCCACCTGCAAGTCTAAAAACCCCAGGGTCATCTTCGACTCCACACTCTCCTTCTCTCTTCACATCTCTGATGTCTCCAAGAAGTCACACTACCAGCTGCACCTCCTCAGAGGTACTCTTCCTTTCCTCTCCTTCTCCCAGAAGCTCACTGTCTCCAGAGCTCCGATTCTCTCTAGGATGGACTACGGCAACAGCCCCTTTCTAAATCTGCCTGCTTCTACTCTCTGCCCCCTGCAACTTATCCAGAACAGGACTGCAAGACTTGTCCTTGGCCTCAAGCCCTGGGATCACATCTCTCCAGGACTGAAATCCCTGCACTGGCTCCCAGTGGCTGCGAGGATTAAGTTCAAAACCCTCTGCATTGTCCACAAGGCCTTCTGGGGCCTCAATACCTTCAACTCTCGCTGTCTAAATATCTTCCTTCTCGTGCTCTTCGCTCATCTGCCTCCAACTCCCTCAGGGTCAATCGCTTCTCCAAGCAACAAGTTGGTGGTATATCTCTTTCCTCGGCTGGTGCATCCCTCTAGAACAGCCTCCCTGCCTCCCTTAAACTTGAGAACCATCTCCGGTTCCGGAAGCACCTCAAAACCTCTCTCTTTGCTTCTGCTTTTTTTCCACCTCTCTTCTGCTGACCTCCTACCTGTAACTGTAACTTGCACTGGCTGCCTGGACACCCTCTGATCTCGGGACCAGGTCCCTCCCCCGCCAGCGTCTCACACCTGCACTGCCCACCTGGCAAACCCCACACTTGGGGACTGTTTCCGTATCCCTACAGTCCCCCTCCCAGCCCTCGACACCTGTTTTCTGCACTTACCACTTGATGGCCGCTACTTACTTTGTGTTATCATCTTTGCCATGCACTGCCCCTGCCCCCTTCCCACGCACTTGCGCGATCTGTATGATACCTGGCCTAGTAGGATTGTTGTCCGTCCTCCCTTCGTTTCCCTCCCTTGCCTCGTCGTGACTTGAAACACGTGTTTAAGCGCGTTATAAATGCCATATCATATCATGTCATATACTGCCTACAGGGACAGCCCTACTCCGTGAGGTCCAACGTGAGGAAGAGAGCTGGTTCAACCACATTTATTCATTTGAACACTTTTTTCCTTTTGCATACATTTCTCCTTTTGACACTTTTTTTGTACAAGAGAGAGGGCAGCCATTAGTGTGTTTTAGAATAGGCCATTTTGATTTGACAGACTCCACTAGGACTTGCTTATTTGATGTTCGCGACTACTCCCATCCTAGTTATAGGGCAAAATAAGAGTTTCTCCAACCCCATCAAATTCAGTAAAGGTTTTACAAATTGTACCCATGTTGTCAATGTCATACTTGTGATACCATGCCTCGCCTACAACAACCTAACACAGATTGGCTACCTAACACAATCAGGCTAGCTGCGAGATATGGCTATCTAACACAATAAGGGTAGATGCGAGATATGGCTATATAACACAATCCGGATAGATGCGAGATAGTATTACTATACTAACTGTGGGCTGAACGTATCTAACTGTATGTTAATAGAGATTAAAAAGAAAATAGATTTGGGTTGGTCAGTTTAGTGGGGTGCAATAATGGCTGCACCCCCTTCCCGAAACTGACTTACCTTGTCAGTAGCTGCTGGTTGACTGCTGCAGGCTCCACGGGCCAACACGGTGTGGAGCTGCTTCTTCTTCAGGAGCTGTCTTTTGCTTCAGGGTCCATTGTCATGGAGGCTGCAATGGGCGGTGGGGTTACACTGATCTATGAGGGCTGCGCTGCCCAATCAGAGTCCGGGTTAGGAAGGGAGGAGAGAGGCGGTAACCAGGAAGCAATTGGGGGAGGGAAGAAGAGTGCTACGGCATGTAAAGTGCCTCAAAATAAAGACATTTAGTTTCAATACATTAAAAAAATGGGTCGCAGGTCCAGGAGCAACTTGGGTGCTACACTCACCCCAACTGAATTTGCCAAGCTGTGAATGTATGGAATGTAAATACATTGGAGCACCAAAACAAAAGGTATATCACGGGGATGCAATATCCAATCAAGTGAATATACAGTTGTGGAAATCGTTGACAACCCCATGTGAATGCAAGAAGCCCTGGATAGAGAAAAGACCAGGCAGCTGCAAGTGTGCAAGAATGGGAAGTCCTGGAAGGAAAATACACCAGACAAGGTAAGTGTCAAGAATAAGAAGCCCTGGCAGGAGACTTTACCTTGCAATTACAAGTGTGCAAGAATAGGAAGTCCAGGAAGGAGAATATACCAGGCAAGTTATAAGTGTGCAAGAAACAGAAGATCTGGCAGAAAAATATACTGTTATGCTCAACTGGTCTCCACAGGGACGCCACCCAGCCCTGATTGGTTGATTTGCACTCTCAAACACTCTACCGGTCCCTTGGTAATGCCTCTGGTTAAAGATGGGTCTGCAATATAGGAGAGCAGGATTCGATACCAGATTGTCTTTATGTTTTCCCACCTCCCTTGGCCTCAACTCCTTCCTCCCCCTTGGGCCTTCTCCTCACCTTAATATTGTAAAAGGTGGATTCTCCGTCCTGCTCTTCATGGCAGGGACGCGTAGATGTGGCAGAGAGCAGCGACCAAGTTACTTCACTGTGGGAATCCAGGCCTGCTGCGACTCCGTAGGTTTGCTGCTTTACAGTCTTTATCTGCAGTTCTTATGTTCTGTTTAGTTCGAATGATGTCTTGCTTCTTTCCTTTTAGGTATGGAAAGGTATTTTGGTGTTGTCATGCAGTTTGAAGATGAGCATGGGCCGATAGGCGAAAGCGCGGTGTGCGCGATGCTGTCGGGTGAGTAATGCACTATGCGCGGTGCTGTTTCGTCTTTTATATTGCTAATCTGTGTCTTTTCTCACCAAGAGAACCATGAAAGGGATCCGCTGACACTTTTGCCGAAACTCCAGGGTATGTCCGTGGATGAGAGCATCAGGCACCCATTTGTCAGTGGTGATCTTCTTCCACTCGCTGACGAATCCCGCCAGCCAGCTTCCCAACTGGGTGCTTGGGTGGGGCCTGACGTACTGGCCAGTTCAGTCTTGCTTCGGCGCCTATGTTGCGCCTTAGCAGCGACAGCGGCACTGGCCACTTCGACCAAAAGCCTTGGAATGGCCTCTGTAGGCCGGCTGGGTCGTGGAACGGGAGGGCTGAGCGTACGATGAGGAACCTACACCGAAACCCTTTGTTGATCTGCTGGACTTTCCGTCAGAGGCGCGAAAGGAAGAGCGGTGTTGTTGGAGCGGGCCCAAGGCCCAAGCCGTCTCTGCATCAGTCTTGATGGCTTGTAAAGACTCGTCAATGGTCTTCCCGAAGAGGTTGTACTCCTGGTGGAAATTGGTGGCCTTCAGCCAGCCTCAACGACGGAGGCAGACACTGTTCCCCATCTGTCGGAAACCTGTGTCGGCGATGTCCAGGGCCACTGTGATGGCATGGTCACACGCCACTTCCCCTTCCTGGAGGAGGGAGATCGCCTACACCCGCTTGTTGTCGGTAGGAACTCCAGAATCTAGACCAGCTTGCACCACAGCTCCCTGTCGTACCTAACCAGTATGTCCAGTGCCTTGGCCGCTTTTTTCGGTCAATACTGCTGAGTAGATGACCCTTGTCCCCATGGCGTCCAACTTCTTCCCCTCGCTATCCGGAAGGACTGAGGACGATGACGAGGGATTAGATGTCCTCTTCCTTACAGCCGCAGAGTCTGGCGACGTTTGCAACGGTAGGCACTTGGGTGCGAACTCCAGCACCATGTACTTTTTCTCCAGCCTATCCCGCTTGGTCGGGCCAAGGCCGGGTTCTTCAACAGGGTCAGGCTTTCCTCCCACACGTCTTCAAGAGAGGCACCGCCATGATGATTTTCCTTTTGGCTTTGCGCCTCTAGTAAAGGAAACCTTCCCTTTTGGTCTCCTCGGGCATTAGCTGGAAGAGCTTGGACGCTCTGGCGACCATGCCATGAAACGACTCCACCTCCTCCAGTGGGGACGCCTTTGGCTGAGGCGATCCGCCCGCCATGATAATGTCATCCGTCGTCGCTGTGCCCATGTCCCTCCCCGTGTCTGAGTCCCTCACGGTGGAAGGCATGAGGCGCGGGATTGGAGGTTGATGCGGCAGCGTTGGGTGGCACTTCCTCATTTTCGCTGGAGGTTGATCCAGGGCCACCGGGACCAGCGCCAGTGTAGGCAGCATCCTTTTCTGAATTTCTGACACCAACATGTACAGGGTCGAAAGGATGTCCAGCGATACATTGCTCGGCAGAGTTGGAGCGGTAGGCCTACTAGGCCCCGCGTCATCGTTGCCGGCATTTCAGTCATTGTGTCACGTCTCCCGTTGCTCGCCCCATTAAGAATCACACAACCACAAGCCCCACACCACACTAACAACAAGAGCAGTCCCTGCACATAGAAAGAACCAGCAGTTTGCCTGGCGTAGGAGGACACCAGCCTGTAGCCCCGGCGTCTACCGTCCTTTGTTTCGCTGGCAGTTACCATGGAGGCGCGCTCACGGCTGGTCACGCCCACGGAGACTCCCACGGCAACGAACATCCAGCGTTCCGTGACCACGTGATCACGTCACGTCTCACACGTCCGTGAGACACATCACGTGGTTACTTAATCAGTTTAAAAGCATCTTGGCAACGTGGGTACAGCGCTTCACAGCTGATCTCTTGAGGATTGTGTAGCGCCTTGGTTTACCGGTTTCTGATCACGGATTTTGCGACCTCGGACTGTTCTTTGGATTTGTCTTGCCTGCCCCTCGGATTTCTGTTACTTGGATTCTACCTTGTTTTCCCCGGCACCTTGGCCTTTGAACTCTCTTGGACTGCCTTTGGATTATCCTCTCTGAATCTAGAATTTTGGAACTTGGTTTTTGAACTTCTTGCCTTACTGGTCCATCTACATCAGACCCAGGTGTGTCCCACCTTCGAGCCGTGCAGAACGCTTCTTTCACCACTACCAACAATCTGTGGCTCTTACCACATTTAGGAAACCACTTGCAACACTCCTGGGTAAGCCTTGTTAATACTGATTGTTACCCGCTACCCGTATCAATTGCACTGCTACTGTTTAACCATTAACTATTGCCTTGCAGCAGTCAGGGGTCCTTCCGGCGTTCCTGCTACCTGATTGATGGCTCAACACACCTGTGGCCTCAAAGATTGCACAGACAGTGTATCCTTTCTGTCTGTGCGGTACTTGGGGACGGAGGTTCAATAATCTGCACGACCATCAAGATCAGAACACATTGTCCCCCACATCCTCGTGGAAAATGTGTATTGATGCCTGATCTTCCTCGTCCGAAGAAGAAACATCGGTGGCTTGGAGTATGGCCTTCCCTGAGGCTCCCTGTTAGGCAGAAACATGTGCAGTTCCCTTAGGGACCACTGCAAAAGGCTTAGGACTACAGGTGTTGGCAGTAAACCCAATTGGTAGCAGTCTGTACCACCCAGATTTACCTGGTAGCTGTGGCTGAGCAGTCAGACTTCTCTCAAGAAGAGTTAGGCAGTATATAGAGTATACACATTAGGTACAAAAATACAGTAGCACAAGCAAACACTGACCACAGCTTTGATATAAAGGTATATAATTATTTATTTAAAAACACACTTGTAAAAATACACTAACACTAATATGGCAAGCAGGTTCAAACACAGTCACTATTAATATATATACATCCTTGATTACTTATTGAACAAGTCTTAGTTAAAACACCACTTATTTGCAGACAGAGGTGAGCGCTTAACCTAAGATGGCACTCCAATAAGTTAGTTAAAAAGGGAGGGAAAAGGCAGAATTAGAAAAGCACACAATACCAACACTTTTAAAAAGTCAAGAAAGGCAGAGTCTACTATAGAGCAAGAAAGTTCATAGGCCAGACCCCTCTTGGGGAGAGCAAGGCGGAATGTGTCCCAGATCACACAGTTGAATTATACTTTAAAAGTCTTTACAGATAGTTAAAAAAGAGTTGAATCAGTTCAGAAAAAGTTAGTTAACAGGTCCCGGGTCACCCCAGGATAGAGAGTCAAGGATTTACGTGACACCTTGAACAGTCTGTTGCAAGGGAGACCAGGAGGGACTCAGTACCTGAAATAGTGAGAAAGTTCCAGCGGGGGCAGTTGTTCCTGGCAGGGGTGCGAGTCAGTGCTTCGTCCAGGGGAAGAGAAGATCTCGACGTGGAGGAAAGCTGGAGGTCGTTGCACTGCCAGGGAAGAAACTAGCCGCAGAGTTTCCCGGTTAAAAGGTACTACCCTTTTATCCGCGGTAGTGGTGAAGCATGGCTATCCGGCCGCCGGGGTGCTTGGCACGGGCGATTCGACCACGAGACGATCCAGGAAGGCGAAAAGCGGGCGAACTGGTTAACCCCACCAGTTCAAAGGAAGAAGACTCTCCAGGATGAAGATCTTCTCTGTCGTCGGGAACAGAGGAGATCTTCCTGGTGATGAGGCGGTTCAGCCGGGCTCCACCGGTGGTGTTGTCGTTGCAGGTCGGCTCAGCTTCTCCCTCTTCAGATTCTTTAGGTCCTGTGGCGACTTCTGAAGTTCCAGTCCCCAAAGCCCTGCTTTTGTGCAGAAAACCCCCATTCATCAGTCCTAGCTGTCACTCAAACATGCTAAGTGGTGAGCCGGCGGCTCACCACTGGGCCAATTATGCAAGAGTGCGACTTGAGTTGCCGAGGCAACTCAGTCCAGGGTGCCTAAACCCCCCTCCCACACATCCTGTTGACCTAGACAGAGGGGCACCACTTTTGGAGGCTTCTATGCAGAAGCCTGCCAAAAGTGGAACAAAGGGCTCGACTTCAGTTGGAGTTACAGAGGCGAACACAAATGCCATTTTTAAACCGAGTCCTGGCAAAAAGACCCAACCGGGGAATAAATATTAAATAAATAATCCGGCGGTATCTTTAACATTGCACCAAAAAAGTGGTGCATTTAAAATGAATGGGAAAATCCCATAGGAAATATTCCGGTGGAATATTTTGCGTGGTAACCACTGCCACCAGCCAGAAACTCGAGGAGGGGGGACTGCACAGTGCCCCCTCGAAAAACAGACCCAGGGGCAATCTAATTGCCCCTACCAGTACTTCCACAATATGATGGTTTGTACTGGTTCTGTTCACAATTTAAGGCTAGTAAAGTCAATGGTGACTTTAAATGCCCTGGGAGACAGTAGTCAGTCCCAGGGTATGGAGTCTATGTTTGGGGGTCACTATGACACCCCTGTGTCACTGCACTGAGGGTGCTGTGTAACACACTTACCAAATACACATGAAACCCTATGGAGTAAAAGACCCCATAGCCCATAAAACACATTACAAAGTCAAAGGATATCTCAAGTCATGTCTAAGAGTGGGAGAAAAAGAGTCTCACTCTTAGCAGGAGAAAAAAATAAACACCAAAAATCCAGCAAAGCTGCTGGGGGACTCACTAGGTTTGGGAAATTAGCCTTAACAGAGAATTCTCCCTAACACTCCCTCCACTTTTTTTGCATCCTGAGGGGTCAGATTCGGGCTTAGCAACGGCATCCTCTTTTCCGGTCTCCTCTCCACCGCCCCGGCCGAGGCTTGCCACCTCGAGGTAGTGAGACTCTGCACGCAGTTGGGGCTACCTTCACAGGGTCAGCCCATTTGGCCATGCACCGCCTGGGCCTTTTTTGGCAGGTCGGTCAGCAGTCTATTGCACCCTAGGCTTCTCTGGCTTCTCCCGCAGATTAGCCAGGTTGGCCGATTTCCTCTTTCAGGAACTGGATGGATGGCTGGGGATGGAGGCAGATGGTGAGGTAGATCGCGCCCTTCCCATCGCAAGACTTGCTTACATGGCGACCCCGACGGAAATGGATATACAGTGCTTGGCCTTGTCTTGGGCCCCTACGGATGGGGTGCCCTCAAAGGACTTAGAAGCCCGCTCCTCGGACCGGCCGGTCCTGGGTGAGGCATGCCCCTGCTTGGGGCACGCGGCAGATGCTTTGGCACTGAGCCACGCTGCCAGTCTACTGTGACAATCTTTCATGGTTCTCTTGGTGAACCTGAGGCAGATCTCACAATCTCTTTCTCTGTGATCTGGATGGAGACAATAGAGGCACTGGAGGTGTTTGTCCTCCACAAACACGTTTCGCAGTCCGCAGCTGGAGCAGAGCTTGAAAAGGGAGCTTCTCTTTTTCTTCTCTTCTGACATGGTCCGTACTGCGGAGTAGGCCTGATGGCCTAGTGCAACCTTTGTTGAAACTCGACAATCCGTGACCTTGAGGGGTGTTGAAATTCACTGACAAACAGATCCCTGCTTGACAGCCGATGGAGAGAAAGAGCACACAGGCTCTGTTTAACAAAAATAGGACCATTTTCTCAAAAAAGCGCAAAAACGTAGAATAGCTCAAGGAGCAAAACTTTCAGACTCCCAACAATTGAATGTGCAGTAAAAATCTGAAGATGGCTGCCAGAGGAGGGGCTTAGGGAGAGGGCAGTCATTGGCTGGGGGCAGTATGATCCAGAGTACAGTGATTGGTTTGGAAGAGAAATACAGTTTGTAAGTGAAAGTGAAACAGTTTTTTTCTTTTACCGAGGATTCCCGGCCTGATGACGGGGAATATTCATGAGCAAGTGAATCCACGCCAGACCCCATGCTGGAGAACTACTTATTCTTCTTTTATGAAAATTCTTGCAAGAACTTCAAAGTTTAAAGACATTTCTCTTTTCACCTTTATAATTTAGCGTGAGGGTCATAAAAGAACTTTTGGACACAAGGACTGTTTGATTTTTGACATCCTGACACAGACTTATCTTTAGTTTTGGTTTAGATATGGAAATTCCTCTTAGAGCAGAGCTAGAGAGGCCTTTTTCCAACCACTTTAATTTCAATGAGTCTTTAATCCAAACCATGGCTAACTTGTGTCTGAGTTTAATTCTCGAGTCCTCACACAGTGTACTGCTGTAGTGCAATCCTGTGGCTCCAGCGAGGTCTTTCTGCCCCTCTCTCAAATCAATCTCTTTCTCCCTACTCCAGAGTTCCTCTCCTTTTCACTCCACAGCGCGGGGTTTCTTCCATCTTTCCCTGCTCTGGGGCTCTGTTCTTTGTATTTCTCCACTCTGGGTTTTCTTGGTTCTCTCCCCACACTGGGGAAGGTCTCAGTCTCTCTTTGGGGTTCCTATATACTTTCCCCACTCTGGCCGTCTCAGTGTTCTATGTCTCTCTTGCTTTACCTTTCACCTCCCAATCTTTTGGAGCCGCTGTGTACCTGTTTGTGACAGGCGGTGCTCCTCGGGAGGCTTGTGCAGTCTGTACAGTGCTCCTCTCTCAGTGGCGACATTTACATGACTCGTCTCCTTGGGTCCACGTCAGCAGCCAAATCCTCTTCTTTCCTGTTCTCTTAGCCGCAGGACCAGTGGTGGGTTTTCTCTGTGGGCTCTTTCCTCTGCAAAACACTCTGCTCTTGCTAGTTTTGCGATGTGGGCTGTCTCCGGTGACAAGTCTGTGAGGCCCTACCACACTCACCAGGTGCGCACCTCAGTACCTCATTTGGAGTTTGCTCTTTCTTCTGCCGGCCATGCCGCCTGTGTGTGCTGCGGCCTCCTTGAACTCTACAGGCTTTGCAGGTCCTCTGATTTGATTTTTCCCTCCAATAACATGCCTCCAGGGGGCTTCTCTGTCAGCTTTCCTGCGATTTCCCATAATGGTGGCATATAATGTGGGTCAGAAGCCATGACAGCGATTAAAGGGGTCATACGGCTATCATACACCTTAGTTCCTATATACCCCATGGGGGCGGGATTTTGCTTTAAGTCCCTCTCTGGGAGTCTCCTGTCCCCTAATGAGGAGTCACCTCCAGAGGGATACAGCTCAAACTGTCCCCTGGGGGGTAGTTAAACATAGGAGGCTCACTTCTCTAGTCCCAAAGGGGGTGGGCTCCCTCCCTTGGGGAGAGGAGAAACCCTCCTTGCACTCATCACAGTTACCACAAAAGAATTGAACAAAAGAAGGCATTTGTCACTGTTTTAGGTCTGCCTCATACATCATTACTATTTCTTTTTTTTTTACAAAGCATTGGGTAATACTGTTAACCTAATTCTGGCAGTATTGCAAAAAAGTCAAATAATTAACTTACTGTAACAAGAAAATCTGGAGTCCTTGCTGTGCTCCGAAATTCATCTTCAGTAGGCAATCTTACAGGCAATTGCTCCTCTTTTGGTAATGAATCTAGTAGTTCCGTGTTTGACACTGATGAACTAGGCGGTAGATAGGCATGCCTCCATTTTAGCATGACATTGATGGCACCGATTGCATGAGCTTGAGAGTCTACAAGTTCAAATGTACCTGAGAAAAACAAAACATAAACCAATCTTATGAACTGTATTCCAACAAACAATCAAATGTAATTTTGAGGCTTCAAGATCCTTCAAAAACGAAAAGACTGATTAGTAAAAACAATATTCAACAAAGATTGAGCCAAGTAGGGCTCTACAGGCCTATATTTCAAACAACATTGCAGGATTTAAATATACATGCCAATAAAGCTGATTTTTATGTAAAGACTGGGCAAAATTAACTTTCAATAACAATGGGATGGCAAAGCGGCATAGCAAGGCACGCAAAACAAGCCGCAAAAAGCTGTTTAGACCTTGCTGTACTGTCCCGTTGGATTTTCCAAACGTTTTGCAGGGGCAGTGGAAGATGAAAGGGGGAAATACGATTGTTCATTGTACTTTCCACTCCACTTGCAAATCGTCTCCTACTTATATGCTAGCATGACATTTTCATGCTGTTGTTAAACCAGTGTATTCCTGTAAAATGACCTGCAATTAGAACCTGCTAAAAGCAGGCGGATTCCACAGGAATTCATTGGTAAATGCCACCTGCAAAGCATAATCTGCAGGTAGCATTTACCTTTCTTTAAAGTTGGAGAGTAAAGGATATTTCGCCTGGAATTAGACTTCACATTTGCACTCCGCCAAGCAAGGGTTGAAAATTGCATATAACGCTGATAGTCCCCTGCATGCAACTTTGCAACTTGCTTTTTTTCATAAAGTGACGGTCAGAACCATGGGAAAAGGGGGCCTACCATCATTATAAATGGACTAACAGCAAATGTGAATTCACCCAAGGAGGAGAACTTAGAATCCTGTGACCTGCAAGACAGGATTTAAACATCAAAAGCAAAAGGCCTGCATACTTGTGAAAAGAAAACAACATTAAAAACCACAGTGGAAAGATAGCATTGCTCATGCAGAAAATGTCAGGAAAATATCATGTGTGGGTTGAACAAAGCGAATGTAGATTATGTTCCAACCCACAAAACTCCAGTCACCTTTGAATAGACCCTTACTACAGGAAAAACCAGTTCTGGCACAAAGGCAGGAACTCATGACAACAAAGCCCACTCCAACTGGATATCACACAAACCCTATAACCACCCCTCAATAAAATGTGATGCTGGAGAGAGCATCATAATTCCTTGCTCTGCAGACATGAAGGCAGGAGCCCAAAGATTTCAAAGGAGGCAAAGTGTGGCTAGAGGTTGACCAGGAGGTGTGAGCTCCTTGTTGCACCCCCTTCAAAAGAACCCACACCACTTCAAAGAGACTTATAAAAAAACTCTGGTTACAGACTGAGCCCAAGGAGACAGATGGCTGTGGGGGAGGAAGCAGCCCTCCCCAATGTGGAACAAAACACTCCCAAGTTACATTAAAAGACTGATTTCATTTTAGGCATTTTCTCAGCAATCAGAATAAGAATACATTTAGTTTTATGCTATTTTCTCATGTACTTTCCAGGCGGTTTTAAAGAGACTCATTGTATTTCCCTAAGACTTGGGGGACTGAAATGGCCAGTTAAGACTAATTTCTGGCTGATCTGAACAGGTGACAAATATGACAGTTGATGAAAAGATGGAAGATGAAATCAGGAACATGATGGATCATTTGCAGAGTCATAACTGTTATACAATTTATGAAAACGACAACAATTTGCCAAAGGGCCATGCTACCTCGTATGGAGTTGGCGATTGGCTTATCTAATTCCCTATGAGCAACTGAAACCACATATCTATTTCATATGGCCGGGGCTAGTATAATTATGAAGTTATGAGACACAACTAGTTTTTGCCAAAAAGTGGTCATGAGAACAAAGAATTGTAATAAATGCAAAAAGACAGATGGTGTTCTCTTCTCTTGAACCAATCATGACTGGGGGCGAAGAGACATAGAGAAACTGTCCAATCCTGGTGGCAGGGATAATTACAGGGAACTCCCCCTACATTGTAAAGTTAGGGATGTCATTTGTGCTGTATAAGGGGGATGTACTAGGTCAAGGAGACAAAAACCGGCAGACAGGAGAAGGAGGATGGAGAGGAGGCTGCTGAACCAGACCATCTTTGAGAGTGCCTTGACCAGACCCCTTGCCCTAGCTGTCCAGAGTGTCCTGGGATCCATCTGGCTGTCCTGAATCCTAAACCAAGGCTTGATTTGTAAGTAGCAAATACCCCAGCCCTAAATTGCATAAGCCCTTCATTTATGTAGCATTGCATCCAATATTTTCCCTATTGGTAACCCTATTGAAAATTCCAAATTGCCAGTGTAATTCAGTCACCTTCCCATAGAGGAATCTAATGTTAGCCTGTGTATGTTAGCATCTTTCGTTTAAAAACTTCAGTTGTCTGTGTAAATCTTTAGTATTTTTTTTTAAAAGTAAATCAATTAATTTCCCCATTGAAATTCATGGTACGTACAAGATTGTTTCAATTCAAAATCAACCATCTTGTCCCTGGTGTTGTATTTAATTATTATCGTCATTAAAGTGTTTCCTCAAAACAATTAGTCTCCTTGTAACTGAAGACTGAATTTGTCTGTGTATTGTGTGCCTTACCATACAAATTCCTATTTGCATCTGTCCTATTAAAACCCAAACCGTTGTTCCATTGCAAGCAATCCCTTTCGCCTAGAAGTCTACCTGTAATGTGCCTCTGTTGTTGTCATTGAAAATGGATTTTCTTATTGTAAGCTAAACCCCTTCACTGAACTGCTTGTCATTGTAAACCCAGTGTAAATGAATTTCCATTTACCACTATATTTTTCTCTTTTGCATTTGCTTCCTCCCAAAACCGATTTTCCCACTTAATTTCTATTTTTGCCCTGGTGTGCTGATTAGTCTTCCCTAAACCTTCTCTATCTCCTAAAGTGTAAGCAATTCGAATTTCCTTTCATTCTGCCCCCTAACATTTGTGAGTAAGAATCCAAACCCCATTCTGCCGTTTTGCTCCAAAAACGCATTTTCACTTTCTTTGCTAGCTTCCCATCTTGTGGTGGTGGGCTTTACCCCAAATCCAATTTTCTCGCTCTATTTCTTCCTTGCCACCAACTTCCATTCAAAGGAATCAATTTTAATTGATGTTTGGGGTTGAGTGTTGCAGGGGGGAGTGCTAAAACCGTGCGCTATCACTGTCAACCTGAGGGTATTTTCCTGTTTTGTCATTAAAACAAAAGTGAGTGTAACAACCCATTTCCACTTGGTCGCTCTAGATAGGATATTGCATTTGTGTTGCCACAATTTTGGTGGCTGCTGTATATTGATTATTTTCCTTTTTTCATTAAATAATAAATCAATAAATATCTTATTGATACACACCAGCCTGGTTCCTAGTCCATTGTGACACGAGATGTTGGGTGCGGGACGGGTTGGAGGCATACTCAAAAAAATAATTTGTGGTTTATTAAAAATAAAAAGCGCTTTATTGTATGCCACATTCATTGTCGGGGAAGGTGTCCCAGGCTGGAGTAAGCCGTTTAATAAAACCGTGACAAAGTGGGGGCTCGTGCCTTGATTGAGAAAAGCATTTTCACCCGTGACAGTGCAACACAGCAGACTAACCCATTGAAGGTAGTGTTACTTTTAGTGGCTAGAAAGCTGGGTTGCATTGTAAAGGCGCCATCCAAAAATGTGTACCCTAGGTATCAGGGCTGTGTCTCAAACAAAATAGTGTAAGCATTAACTAGGCAGGAGAAGGGTGGAGATGTTGCCCGTGCATAGATAACCCACCAGCAGTAGAACCCATTTCATAATGAGCACCGTAGAAAATAATATCGCTAGACAGCACCTCCTACCCAAATTGTTGTTGCATCAAGCCCTGACTGACTTCTATATGACGCAGAACGTCAAAGATGAGCAAATTAAAATGAACCATCTCACTGCATACATGTACTTCCATATGATAGTCATGAAAGAAAGGTACCAGGAGAGAGTAACCACTGCGCAAAATCAGTCTGAGCTTTTAAATCAAACACAGAATGAGTTAAGGCAGGTAGAGGAGAAAATGCGAGAGAACCACAATTCTGAGTTAGAATTAGGAAACCTCATTCAGCAGCCAAAGGAGGAGTTGGCAGTACAGCAACAAAATAATTCAGAGCAGGAGTCCCAATTATCGGCACTAAAAGAGGAGTGCCTAGAAAGGGTTGATTCCCTGAAAGAGAGTCAACTAAAATGGAGTCAACAAGTGACATACAATAGAGCCTACCTAGACAATATGTGCACTTTACAAAATTAGATTAAGCAATTAGAAGAGGAAAATAACCGGTTGATTATTAAGGAGGTCCATTCCCAAGAGGAATTTGACCAGGATCGCCTGAAGTTAAGCACTATGAAGCAGTAGAGACATAACTTGACTGAACAGAATGGCGCACTGTATCAGGAAAAAGATGCCCTATGCCAGGAAGAGGGCCAATTAAAGACAGAACTGGAGAAAAGTGGATTGTGTTTTGAGGAACTGAACAACCTAAAATGAGAGAATTAAAAAATAATGGGGCATATAAGACCGATAGAATGTGATCTAGAGCAAACAATACAGCCCAAAAATGCACAGGGTGAGGAGCTTGGTCTCCTGCAACAGAAATGATCTGAGTACTCCCAGACAATACAGGAAGCACAAAAAGAAAATTAGGCCCTTTGTGATGGGAACAGGGGACTCAATGGCCAAGTAGTAGCACAAGGCAAGGTCATAGAAGCCAGTCAAGCCCTAATAGCACAGCACAAAGCTCAGGCCTTTGCCTACTATCAAGAAATAGGGGCTGAAAAGAGATATCAGAGAGATTAGAGAAGGAGTGTGCTAGGCTTAATAATGACTTGAGAAACCCTGAACTGGTATGGAATGGAAGGACAGCCGCTAATCATGGTGTAGGGCCCTTTGTACCAGGGGCCTCGAGCCAAATTTCCACCCTATATGCACAAGGCGCTGCTAACTTCATGTCTACCAGTTCACAAGAACCGGGAACCATGGGGCAGGCAGACTCAATTAGGCCTAGCATGATTGAGCCGGCAGGCCAGCGTCCATCAGAGATTGATGGACGTGCATCACTGCTTATGTTCAAAAATAATTCGGCAAATGTATCTGACCAGGAGGACTATGAAGAGAAAAATCAGGGGGTTAGAATGGCAGAAGCATTATCTACAAATGGTCCACCTGGTCCACTTTGCAGATGAAAAGGAGTCAGAGTTTAGGATCCAAAAGGGTATCCTGAAAACCTCCACTCGTTCAGAGAGGGGGTGGTTGGGGGAGTTCTCCACCAACCCCAGAAGAAGGGAGAAGTCGGATGAGTACTCCCCTGTGCGAAAGAGGGAGTCCAAGGGAAGTGACCCAGAGAGCCTACAATACAACAGGGGAGAAGAGACTAGGCCCCGTCATTCTGGGAGACACTCCCAGTCTCAAAGAATCAGGGAGCACCTAGAGGATAGGGATGGGGATGGGACCTCAAATAGCAGGAGCTCTGAGTCTGAGGGTGAATTGAAAAAGAAGGCTGCCAAACAAAAGAGAACTTTGGAAAAAGACCCCATTAGACAAATAAAAGCCATTAGAAACGTCGTGATCCTTTACCACAAAAATGCCAAGTACTCAGTCTGGGAGCATCTGGAGCTGTATAACCAGATGATGATGCAATTTGGCATAAAAAAATATCAGAATTCTATGGAGTTTGCCAAATGGACATTCTCCTCAGAATACTCCAGCTTCTTTGCTGGGCTGGAGGATCAGAACCATTCAACGTGGATCACCTATAAGGCGGTCATCTTGAAGCACTTCTCCGTGCACCGGATCCCCCAGGAGACTCGCAAGGCAGCCTACAACCTGCAGTGCAGAGAGGATCAGGCCCAGAGAGAATTTGTTCAATAATTGAAGCAGGCATTTGCACAAACCACTAGGTGTGTGCGCACGAGCAGTAGGGAGTTCATTAATACCCATTTTCATGCCCTCCCTAAGTACATTATGACGCAGCTGGTTAGGGACTTCCACAATGAAATTACCCTGGACTGGATAATAGAACAAGCTACCTGGATCTATGAGGTCCAAAAGCCAGTAGAAAATAAGAATTCCCCCAAAAATCCCAAACCAACCAACACCCCCGCTGCTGCCAAGGTGGCAGAGGTGAAGGTTACCCCCATTTTGGACCTAGAAATGGGGGGCCTAAAAATACCCCTCCCACTAACCAACCAAACGAGAGGCAGAGAAGACCCAAAGACCAGTCCCAAGCAGGTGGTAACCTGGCATGGTACCACACATGTGTCACCTGAATCTGCCATCTACATCAGCCTGAGGTAAAAGGGGAACAGACCCATCGTGGGGTACGTATGGACTCCCCCGGCTCATGGGGGGATCCAATCGGGTGAGTACGGCCCCAGGAAACTTCAATCCCATCTTCCGTCCAAACTTCCCTCTGGAGGGCAGTAATCTTCCACCCTCTAGTTTAAGTTTCTTCCCCAGGTACCCTCAAACCCCAACATACAGAACAACCCTCCTTATTCTCCCTGCTTTCAGAAGTCTAGGCTACCAGATCAGGGAGAGGGGAGTCCAAGGATGGGGGGCTACCAGGGAAACCCTCAATACCCAAGTTACTCTGGGAGAAGAGACAGCTACCCTTCTTCCAAAGAGCAATAGAGATTTGAACCAAGACCCCTGTATCAGCCTGAGAGGGTGTCACAGCTGGAGCGCCAGGTCCAGAGTTTGACCCAAGACCTGAGCCATGTTGAGGGGTCAGCAGAGCCCTCAAATGAACATGGCTGCACAGAACAGCTCAAACCCAGTGTCTGGCACCCCGGAACAATGACAAGGAGAGCACCCCGATAACCAACAGGTTCCAGAGAATGAGGCTCAGGAGGATGCAAAGCCCTAGACAAAGCTTCCTTCCTCACCCCGAAAAGCTCCTAGAAACCTCTGAACCTGAACCCAAATCTCCTACGCCCGAAAAGATGCAACCTAGGGAACAGAGGGTAAAAGTAGGAGAATCCAAGTGATCAAGAAGACCCATTTTGTGGAGGAAGTCTGCGTCACAGGTTACCTTGCTTTGATGATTTATTTGCATGCATAATGTGTGCATCATGAATTATGATGCATGCATCATTTACATGCTGCTGCAGGATGCAAAGTTGAGGAGCCGGGGCCCCCTGGAGTTGCTGTGCTGTTCTATTAGTGATAAAGATGTATTAGTGACATTAGTGATAAACTACCAATTTTAGAGTAGAATAAGCATCCATTTCGGACTATGTATTTTGCCTTTCACAAGTTGCAGTAATAACATGTTTTTTTCTGCCTTTGTCCCTGTTGCGATCATCACAAGACATTCCATCACAGTGTCCTCGGTCACTTGACAAAATCCTTGTGCCTAAAAGCTTCTGTACAGTGTAGAAATATTTGATCATAGCACATCAAGAGGCCATTGACTTCATTGTGCCACAATGAATGCTTTGTTGTAATGGGCATCATTACAAGTTTGTCTGTAAAGTAACAACTGTACTGGTAAACTTGCCGGTACCATTGTTACCGTACCAGCAAACTACGAGTTCTGCTCGCGGGTGTCTTTTTGCCCACCAGGTCTGACCTAGCAGGCGGACCGGCACCCGCGAGCAGAACATTCGTGAATGGTGCCGGTGCATCCGGCCTCCCCATTCCCATTCCCATTCCCATTGAGCCCTATGGGGAAGAATATTTTCTGGCGCCCGGGAATGGACAATTACCGGGTCTGCCGGGGTTGTAATACCCCAGTAATTGCCCATTCCCGGGCGCCATAAAAATGTGCAAGCTCGGCGGCAGCCTGCCGGTTTTACTGGCAAGGCTACCGCCGAACTTGTAATGAGGCCCAAATGTGTCCATCTTTCCCATCTCCCTGGCATGCTGTTCAGGTTGTTTGTTAGCATGTATGAGGTAACAAGTGCTTAGAGTATGGGATGTCCTGTGAGTGTGCTGCTTTCCCTATTTTGCCAACCTCTGAAGCCTGAAAGTAGATGCATGCAGGCTTGACATGCGGCCAACTTTGTACCAGACCTGCAGATGAACTTAAATGGTCTGCTGTTAAATCTCAGTTACCAGTTTAATGGTATCCACTACAGAATAATTGCTCATTTTACTATAGCCGATATGATAGCTCAGTGGGTTGAGCGCTCACTGCTGCGATGTGTGTGTGATCTGCAGGTTCGAATCCCAGCAAGGCCATCTCAGCCTTTCATCCTTCTTAGGTCGATAAATGAGTACCAACACAGGTTGGGTGATATTGTATGCATATTTGTTCTATAAAAATAGCTTAAGTGCTATGCAACAACATATCATTTAGCCTTGGACGTCTGCTTGCATTCACAGTAATTTGACAATATGGATCTATACACACAGATATTAATGATACATATGGTGATCCATTTGTGAATGAAATGTGTATCACATTAGTGAAATCATAACCATATTGTTCGTAGTGTACTTATGAACAATGCTATTTGATGCCACTTCCTGTTTTGTCAAGGGGTGAAAGGTCATGTTTCATCGGTTCCGGGGATGTCACTTTGGGGTGGGGTCAAATAATCACTTCCGGAGGGGACGACAAGGGCGCCATCCGCCCTGGGTAACTCCTCTGCTGCACCGCTCTCTCCGTCGCTCCCCTCCGGTGCCATTGCTGTCATGAGGGGCTAATGATTGGATAAAAAATTGTGCTACCCCAGCATCTGCTCTATAGAACTCAAGAGCAGGCCCTGATTAACGCGTCCATGACATATGGATATATTGAGAATCTGAGAAAACACCTTCAGCATGCTTTTACGTATGCTCAGCAGAATCTGGAAAAAACAAAAAAAAAACAAAAAAAAAAAATAATCGTAATCGGCTGAGGGGATGAAAACCCACTACGATTTAAAGACTATTAAAAAAGAATAACAAGTAGGAGACAGGGTCTACTTGTACATGTTAGGCAGAAACCTGTGCAGTTCCCTTAGGGACCACTGCAAAAAGTTTAAGACTACAGGTGTTAACAGTATACCCAATTGGTAGCAGTCTGTACCACCCATATTTACCTGGTAGCTGTGGCTGAGCAGTCAGACTTCTCTCAAGAAGAGTTGGGCAGTATCTAGAGTATACATATTAGGTACAAAAATACAGTAGCACAAGCAAACACTGACCAGAGCTTTGGTATAAAAGTATACAATTATTTATTTAAAAACACACTTGTAAAAATACACTGGCACTAATATGTCAAGCATGTTCAAACACAGTCACTAGAAATATATACACCTCCCTGATTAATTATTCGACAAGTCTTATTAGGAAAAGAAGACCACTTTTTTATCAAAACAGAGGTGAGCGCTTAACCCAGATGGCACTCCAATAATTATTTAAAAAGGGAGAGAAAAGGCAGAAATAGGAAAACATACAATACCAACACTTTTAACGAACCACAGCAAGTCAAGAAAGGCAGGGTCTACTGTAGAGCAAAAAGTTCATAGGCCAGGCCCACTCTTGGAATGTGCCCAAGATCACAGAGTTGAAGTACACTTTAAAAGTCTTTGAAGATAGTTCAAAAAGGAGTTAGATCAGTTCAGAAAAGTTAGTTAACATGTCCGAGGTCACCCCAGGATAGAGAGTCAAGGATTTACGGGACACCTTGGACGGTCTGTTGCAAGGGAGACCAGGTGGGACGCAATACCTGAAATGGTGAGAAAGTTCCAGCGGGGGCAGTTGTTCCTGGCAGCGGGTGCAAGTCAGTGCTTCGTCCAGGGGAAAAGAAGATCTTGACGTGGAGGAAAGCTGGAGGTCGTTGCACTGCCAGGGAAGAAACCAGCCGCAGAGTTTCCCGGTTAAAAGGTACTACCCTTTTATTTGCGGTAGTGGTGAAGCGTGGCTATCTGGCCGCCGGGGTGCTTGGTACGAGCGATTCGCCCACGAGACGATCCAGGAAGGCGAAAAAAGGGCGAACTGGTTAACCCCACCAGCTCAAAGGAAGAAGACTCTCCTGGAAGAAGATCTTCTCTGTCGTTGGGAAGTGGTGAGTCGGTTCAGAAGGGCTACACCGGTGGGTTTGTCGTTGCAGGTCGGCTCAGCTTCTCCCTCTTCGGATTCTTTAGGTCCTGTGGCAACTTCTGAAGTTCCAGTCCCCAAAGCCCTGCTTTTATGCAGAAAACCCCCAATTCACCAGTCCTAGCTGTCACTCAAACATGCTAAGTGGTGAGCCGGACGGATCACCACTGGGCCAATCACACAAGAGTGCGACTTGAGTTGCCGAGGCAACTCAGTCCAGGGTGCCTATTCCCCCCTCCCACACATCCTGTGGACCCAGACAGAGTGGCACCACTTTTGGAGGCTTCTGTGCAGAAGCCTGCCAAAAGTGGAACAAAGGGCTCGACTTGGGTTGGAGTTACAGAGGCAAACGCCATTTTAAAACCAAGTCCTGGCAAAAAGACCCAACCGGGGAATAAATATTAAATAAATAACCCAGCGGTATCTTTAACATTGCACCAAAAAAAGTGGTGCGTTTAAAATGAATGGGAAAATCCCATAGGAAATATTCCGGTGGAATATTTCGCGTGGTATCCACTGCCACCAGCCAAAAAATCGACAAGGGGGTCTGGACAGTGCCCCTTGGAAAACAGACCCATGGGCAATCTAATTACCCCTACCAGTACTTCCACAATATGATGGTTTCTGCTGGTTCTGTTCACAATTTGAGACTAGTAAAGCCAATGGTGACTTTACATGCCCTGGGAGACAGTAGTCAGTCCCAGGGTATGGAGTCTATGTTTGCGGGTCACTATGACACCCCTGTGTTACTGCACTGAGGGTGCTGTGTAACACACATACCAAAAACACATGAAGCCCTATGGAGTAAAAGACCCCATAACCCATAAAACACATTACATAGTCAAAGCACCTTCTCAATTCATGCCTAAGAGTGGGAGAAAAAGAGTCTCACTCTTAGCAGGAGAAAAACATAAACCCCAAAAATCCAGCAAAGCTGCTGGGGGACTCACTAGGTTTGGGAAATTAGCCTATACAGAGAATTCTCCCTAACAGTACAATTTTCAGAGGAAACAGACGAAGGAGCGGAAATTCCTCCCCTCCTGCCGCGGCCCCTTTGAATTTGTAGACAAAATCTCACCTGTCGCCTAGAAGATCTGCATCCCCAAAGGAGAACTGAGAAGAAAAATGGGTCCATATCAATCAGTTGAAAAGCTGTCATCCCAGACACACTTTGCGGCTGATTTTTTAGCCCAAGGAAAGTCGAGCAGAGGAACCATCTGAAGAATCAAAAGAAAGGAGGAAATATCAGAAGGAAATATTAAGAAACATATATAGATACATAACAGGGAGTTATTTACTTGAAGTCATTGTACAAATGAGGAAAAATTATAATGTGAAAATTGGGTAGGAAGCTGGATGGTATTGTAACTGTAGGTTATTCTTGTATGAATTCCTTGTAAATCTTCTGGGAAAAATGTTTTTAAAAAGTACTGAAACTGGGGGTGTGGCCTAGAGCAAAGATGCAGACGCTCCTTTGATGACCTCCGCGGTGAGCCCGCTATAACTCATGCTTCCATGGGATTTGGCACCCCTTCCTGGGGCATAATGGCCATTTAAGCGCGGGAGGGTTTGGAGCGGATTCTGGCGTGGGGGCGAGGGGCTGGAGCCCCGGGAAGACCTAGAGCGAGCGAGTCAAAACCTGCGGGCCTGCCGCCGTGTCGCCCCAAGATGGCAGGCGGGACCGCCGGGACCTCCAGCACCCGCACTTGGAGCTCCGACAGACTGCACAGTCACCCCGCTCCCGACACCAACGCCAGCCCGAGGGAGGATCTCGCCTAAGCCTGCCTGCTGCGGCCCTTCCCCCTGCCCCCTCCGCATACGCCAAGGCACAGCGCTGCGGTTCCTGGGCCTGGAGTGCCGCTTCGGCGGACCGCGCCGCCAGCTGGACTATGCGCCCCCGGGGTCTCTGGGGAATTCAGGACCTGCCGGCCTCTTCTTCTCACCAGGGCGATCCTTGGGCGGGCTCGGAGCCCTGCAGGGGCTGGTACAGCCTGTGCTCCGTTTGGAGCTTGCCACCAACCACCCACAGGGCAGCACCACCACCAGCCCCCAACGGCCTATGCGGCTCTGTCTCGGCCCGGGGGGCTGCAGCGTGAAGGGGGTCCTCTGGAGTCGCGGCTGCATGGAGAGCCGTGTTGCTACGCAGGCAGCTGGTCTCCCCCAGAGGCCCGCATCCATTCCTGGAGCGGCCGGCCCGGCAGCCCCCTCCCCTATCCGGCAAATCAAAACTCAGGAAGGCCTTGGCCCACGCTGCCTCTGCTCCTCTTCATCCCGGAAAGCCACTGAATTCTCTTTTCCACCTACTGGCTTGATGAAGGTCTGCGCAGCCACGCAAGCAGTGGGACCAGTCATCTAAAGGAAATTGTTTCCCTCCTGCAGCCAACAGCTACTCTCCCCCCAAAGCTCACCTCTGTTTCCTGGGGTGCCCCGGCCCACGCAGCGGCCACCTCTCTTTGTGCCTTGGTGGCCCGGCAAGCCTCGCCCGCAGCAGCTGCATTGGGTGGGGGGGGTCCTTCCTCCTTGCCCCCCTCCTCAGTCCATGGCTTTGCGATCCTGCTGCTGAAGCCCACCTTACATGATCAGCATACATTAAGGCTCCTCACCCCCAGCAATGTAAAGCTCTACAAAAGGCCCTGGCCCACGCTGTCTCTGCTTTCCTTCACCCTGAAGATCATTGAAATCTCCCTCCCACTATCCTGGCTCCACCATGGCTAAGCAATCTAAAACCACCAAAAAGCCAGACATTGCCATGATGTTATTCACTGCTGACAGGGGCAAGAAGCTCGATCCTCGTAAACTCACGCCTCAAAAGATCCCAGATGACAAAGGATCCCTAGCCACTAAGGAAGACATTCAAGCTTTTATGGCGGATATCAAATCACAATTTAGATCGTGCATGACCGAGCTCGCCACAAAGCTGGAATGGACCAATCAAAGGGTCACGATGGCAGAACAACAATGAGGGGAAGTGGAAGATCGATCTCAGGACCACACTGGCACTCTGGAGGAGGTTCAGCACTCGATCCAGATCCTACAGGATAATTGCAAGATCCACTAATTTAACCAGGAGGACCTCGGGAACAGGGCTCGGTGCAATAATCTTCAGATTCAGGGAATCCCATCCTCGGTCTCGGACAAAGATCTGGCAGAATATGTAGGGGACTTCTTCCAATCTCTCCTCTCGCAACTGGACAAACCCCAACTGTTACTGGACTGCACCCATAGGCTGCGCCCGTGACTGGGGGTGGAATCAGAATCTCCCCGCAATGTCATAACAAGAGTTCATTTCTACACGACAAAAGAGGGCATCTCAGCAATAAGACGCTCTAAGGACGAGCTGTCCTTCCAGGGTTCTCCCCTTCAGATTTAGCAAGATCTCTTCCTCCTCACGCTACAAAAGAGAAGATCCCTCCACCCGCTGACTTGTTTGCTTCAGGATCACCAGATCCGGTGCAGATGGCTGTTCCCGACCGCGCTTCAATTCTCCTACAAAGGCTCCCTTTGGAAAATCAACCACCTTGAAGATGCTGAGAGGATCCTGCACCTTCCTACCCATCAAGATTCCGCCATCCGCACTCCGGGACCTTCAACGGTATGCTCTGATTTATTTGGTGGGGCAGAAGAGCCAGGATTCCCCTAAAGACGATGTTAGGTAACCCTCGGCTGGGAGGTTTGGGAGTCCCTGACATACAGAGCAATCAGGTGGCGGCACAGCTAGCGCATACCCACGTTTGGCTCATGTCCTTGAGCCGCCCTAGATGGGTTGAACTAGAGCAATCCCACCTCCCCCTCCCCCTACGCTTTCTTCCATATATTCCGCCCCCGCTACGGCGACATTGGAACACCTTACTGGCATCCCGAAACATACTCTTTATGTCTGGGATGGGGCCCTAAAGCGCAAGAGGATTCTGAGGGGTCCTGGGCAGTTTTCCCCAGTCTTCCATAACCCGGCATTCTCACCCAGAAGTTTCGGGGGCAGGCACCAGGTGAGAATGCCCCCGAAACTTCAGGAACTGGATTGCAGGGGACCTTGAGACTCTGGACCAACTCTTTGTGGGGGGCCTCCCCCACACTTTTGAACAATGTAAAGAAACTTTTCGGCTGGAGGAAACAGACAGGTTCTCCTATGCCCAACTCCGCCACTGGTGCTCACATCCACAAACCCTACAAGCAGCAACTCGCACCCACTCACCCCTTGACCTGACCCTAAAAGACCCGCCAGCCCGGGGTAAGAGTTCCACTTTGTACAGGCGCTTCCTAAGGGACTTTCTTACCTCCAAAACATTATGTATGGCGAGGTGGGAGGCAGATTCAGGGCACCCCCCATAGAGGACCAATCCTGGGTGGACATTTGGACCCGGACATACACATTGTCCTCTTGCATCACCAACAGGGAGGGCGCCTACAAGTTCCTGCTGCGCTGGTACTACCCCTCACCCCCTTCGGCTGCATCATATGAATCAGACGCTAGACCCCCGCCTGCTGGAGACTCTGCGGTCAACCAGGATCCTCCTTCTACATGTGGTGGGCGTTGCCCCGAAAGTCCAACTATTTTGGAAACAATGCTTAGCCACCATGAAACCATTACCCAGGTCACTATTCCACTAGAACCTGAGCCTATTCTTCTAGGAACCCCAGTCCCAGGGAGCTACCCGAGATCTGGGAAAAGGTTCAAATTATTGACCCAATGTCTTCTGGCAGCGAGAATCGCGTTTGCCCGCTTTTGGAAGTCGGCCGAGGGTTTCCATCACGATCCTGTGGTGGTGGAAGATGTGGGACATCTTGGTGGCGGAGAAGGTGACAGAAGTCAGGGCATGACTGTTAAACCGTTTCCAAAACGTCTGGGCTCCATTCGTGGACTTCGACAGAGAGTTCCCAGCCCTGACTTATAAACCTTGGGGAACTAGAAGGGTCTTGGACTCCAAGGGAGCCCCCTGGGGGGCAGAAAGAGTCGAGAAGGAGGCAGAGGAGGAGATCTGCAGAGATTACAACTTGGGGGGTGCAGTCTGGGGCGGCGGAGTGGAGATTGAGGGGATTTCTGAATGTTGAATAATGTGCATTGCCGAATGTTATTCTGTTGTCATCCTGCTTTGGTTTAAAATAAACATGGTTATAAAAAAAAAAAGTACTGAAACTTTTATCTTCTGTTAGAGAACTAACATCCTTAAATTCCAGCCTGGAGAGGACCCTGGGGACCTGGAAGGGAAGGAAGAAAGAGGATGCCGTGCCACACTCTCCAACCCCAAAGAAGGAAGGGGAGACTGGAGTGCCCACTCCCAAAAGAAGGAAAGAGGGTGCCATGCCATACCCCCCCAACCCAGAGGTGGAAGGGGATACTGGACTGCCCACTCCCGAAGAAAGGAAAGGGGGTGCCATGCCATTCCCCCCAACCCAGAGACGGAAGGGGATACTGGAGTACCCACAGCCTGATAAAGGAAATTACGCTGAAGGAGACCCCACTCTGCCCTACTCTTCCCCAACAAAAAGCCATGGAAGAACAGGGGGGGAATCTGTGGGGTACATTTAAAGGCCCTAGACAGAAGCCCCCCTCACCTAAAAAGCAGCATTTAAACACTGCCACCAAAAACTGCCCTGTTTTGCTTTTATTGCATCTGAATGACACTAATTTCTACATTGCAACCAAAAACTGCCCTGTTTTACTTTTATTTCCTTTGAATGACAAGAAGTTCTATATTGAAACCAAAAAACAGCCTTGCTGTACTGTTATTTCACATGAGGGGCAAGAATTTCAACACTACAAAGAAAAACGGCTTTTCTCTTCCCTTTCACATGAACAGCAGCCCTTTAAACACTGCAAACGAAAAACGGCTTGACTTTTTCTTTGTGTTCATGTCAAATTAAAGAGCAATGGGAAAAGGGGGCCTAACCATCATTATAAATGGACTAACAGCAAATGTGAATTCACCCAAGGAGGAGAACTTAGAATCCTGCGATCTGCAAGACAGGATTTAAACATTAAAAGCAAAAAGCCTGCCCACATGTGAAAAGAAAATGGCTTTAAAAACCATAGTGGAAAGATAGCATTGGTCACGCAGAAAATGTCAGGGTAATATCATGTGCGGGTTGACCAAAGCAAATTCAGATTATGTTGCAACCCACAAAACTCCAGTCACCTTTGAGTAGACCTTTACTACAGGAAAAAACGGTTCTGGCATGAAGGCAGGAACTCATGATAACAAAGCCCCACTCTCACTGGATATCACACATACCCTATAACCATCCCGCAATAAAATGTGATGCTGGAGAGGGCGTCATAATTCCTTGCTCGGCAGACATGAAGGCAGGGGCCCAAAGATTTCAAAGGAGGCAAAGTGGGGCTAGAGCTTGATTAGGAGGTGTGAGCTCCTTGTTGCAACCCTTTCAAATGAACCCACACCACTTCAAAGAGACTTATAAAAAAAACTCTGGTTACAGGCTGAGCCCAGGGAGACAGATGGCTGTGGGGGGAGGAAGCGGCCCTCCCCCAGGTGGAACAAGACACTCCCAAGTTACATTAAAAGACTGATTTCATTTAAGGCATTTTCGCAGCAATCAGAATAAGAATCAATTTCATTTTATGCTATTTTTTCATGTAATTACCAAGCGGTTTTAAAGAGACTCATTGCATTTCCCTAGGACTTGGGGGGGGGGGCTGAAATGGCCAGTTAAGACACATTTCTGGCTGATCTGAACAGGTGACAAATATGACAGTTTATGAAAAGATGGAAGATGAAATTAGGAACATGCTACCTCGTACGAAGTTGGCGATCTGCTTACCTAATTACCTATGAACAACTGAAACCGCATATCTATTTCATATGGCTGGGGCTAGTATAATTATGAAGTTATGAGACACAACTAGTTTTTT
Organism: Ambystoma mexicanum; assembly: GCF_040938575.1. NCBI lineage: Eukaryota > Metazoa > Chordata > Amphibia > Caudata > Ambystomatidae > Ambystoma > Ambystoma mexicanum. The sequence continues at coordinate 393,252,287 of NC_090922.1, forward strand.
CCAAAAAGTGGTCATGAGAATAAAGAATTGTAATAAATGCAAAAAGACAGATTGTGCTCTCTTCCCTTGAACCAATCATGACTCGGGCCGGAGAGACAGAGAGAAACAGTCCAATCCTGGCGGCAGGGATAATTACAGGATACCCCCCCTAGATTGTAAAGTTAGTGATGTTATTTGTGCTATATAAGGGGTGCTGTACCAGGTCAGGGAGACAAAAACCGAGAGACAGAAGAAGGAGGATGGAGAGAGGGCTGCTGAACCAGACCATCTTTGAGAGTGCAGTGACCAGACCACTTGCCTGAGCTGTCCAGAGTGTCCTGAGATCCAGCTGGCTGTCCTGAATCCTAAACCAAGGCTTGCTTTGTAAGTAGCATATACCACAGCCCTAAATTGCATAAGCCCTTCATTTGTGTAGCATTGCATCCAATATTTCCCCCATTGAAAACCCCAAATAGCTAGTGTAATTCAGTCACCTTCCCATAGAATAATCTATTGTTAGCCTGTGTATGTTAACATCTTTCTTTTAAAAACCTCTCAGTTTTCTATGTAAATCCTTAGTTTTTTTTTTAAGTAAATCAATTAATTTCCCCATTGAAATTCACAGTACGTACAAGATTGTTGCAATTCAAAATCAACCATCTTGTCCCTGGTGTTGTGTTTAATTATTATAGTCAAAGTGCTGCCCCAAAAGAATTAGTCTCCTTGTAACTGAAAACCGAATTTGTCCCTGTATTGTGCGCCTTACCAAACGAATTCCTATTTTCATCTGTCCTATTAAAACCCAAACCGTTGTTCCATTGTGAGCAATCCCTTCTGCCTAAAAGTCTGCCTTTAATGTGCCTCTGTCCTTGACATTGAAAACCAAACCGATTTTCTTATTGTAAGCTAAACCCCTTTACTGAGCTGCCTGTCATTGTAAACCCAGTGTAAACACATTTCCATTTGCCACTGTGTTTTTCCCATTTGCATTTGCTTGCTCCCAAAACCAATTTTTCCACTGCATTTCTATTTTCGCCCTGGTGTGCTGATTTGTCTTCCCTAAACTTTCTCTATCTCCTAAAGTGTAACCAATTTGAATTTCCTTTCATTCTGTCTACTAGCAGTTGTGAGCAAGAATACAAACCCCATTCTGCTTTTTTGCTCCAAAAACGGCTTTTCACTTTCTTTGCTAGCTTCCCATCTTGTGGTGGTGGGCTTTACCCCAAATCTGATTTTCTCTCTATATTTCTACTCCTTGCCACTGCCTTCCATTCAAAGGAATCAAGTTTAATTGATGTTTGGGGGTGAGTGTTGCAGGCAGAAGTGCTAAAACCGTGGCGCTATCACTTTCAACCTGAAAGTATTTTCTTGTTTTGTCATTATAACAAAAGTGAGTGTAACAGCCCATTTCCACTTGGTCGCTCTAGATAGGATATTGCATTTGTGTTGCCACAATTTTGGTGGCTGCTGTATATTGATTATTTTCCTTTTTTCATTAAATAATAATTTAATAAATACCTTATTAATACACACCAGCCTGGTTCCTAGTCCATTGTGAAACGGGGTGTTGGTGGAGGTTGGGTGCAAGACGGGTTGAGGCCTATTAAAAAAAGAATTTGGTTTATTAAAAATAAAAAGTGCTTTATTGTACGCCACATTCATTTTTGGGGAAGAAGTCCCTGGCTAGAGTGTGCCGTGTAATAAAACCGTGACAGACTCACCCAGTTAGCGTAGCTCTGCCGAGCAACTTCTCTGGAGCTCTGTCGGTCGAGGTCAGGGTCTTCCCACCTGCCCCGCAGGTACCTGGGCTTCCCTTCATATGCCCAGGGGGCAACTAGTACTTCTATGGACAGAGTCAGCAGGATATGATCTGCCCTCTCTGGCTCTTGGAATGCAGAGCTCCTCAGCCCTGCTGCAGCCCTTCAACAACACATGATCAGTGTCTTGGCCCTCCGCTTTCTTCCAGACTCTCCAGGGTTCTTTCAGCACTCCCCTCTGCTCTTCAGCTCCTCTGGTCCACACTGCAACCCCAGTTTGCTCAAAGTGCATCTCAGTACTCCACCTTTTATACTGACAGGGAGTGTTAATTGGAGTCGGGTGTGGGTGATTGAAAAGGGAGGCCTGACCCGGCCTGTTCTGATTAATGGGACAAGATGGAGACTGCCCACAGAAATCCATGGTTCATTGGTTGCTATGGGCAATCTTCACTCCTTGACTCCTCGCTTTCAATGAACAGACAAATACAGTTAGGTCAGCTTCGGCCTATACCTGCAAACTTATCACTGCCTGTAGACCCTTCCTAAACTCCACCAACTGTATCACACTCGCCAGAACTCTTGTTATGGCCAAAATCGACTACTGTAGTGCTCTCTACCTAGGGACCAGTCAGTCTAACCTTAATAAATTGCAAACTGTACAAAATAATGCCTTAAGGGCAGCCTTAAACATCCTGAGACGCTCTCATATCTCCTCCATCAGATCTGACTTACGCTGGTTCCCGGTAAAACAAAGAATTGCCCTGAAAACCCTAGCTTTGACTCACAAATGTCTGAGCAACAACGCCCCACCTTACCTGTCGGCTCGCTTCTCACGCCACACCTCCACTCGACCTACCAGAGCAGCCCAAACTCACAGCCTCATCGTGCTTAGATGCAAACTCCAAAAAGCTGGTGGGGTGAGCTTCCCCGTCCTGGCCTCCAAACTCTGGAACACCTTGCCCACACCTATCAGAATTAAACCACCATTCCACTCCTTCAAGAACAATGCTAAAACATGGCTGCTCTCCCAAGACTCATGAGACCTTGACACAGTCCAGACTCCATGGGGGGGGGGGGGGTGGATTGGGGACTGTATATACATTTTCTCTCTGCTCTGTCCCTGTATTATATACGCTGTTAATGGTACCCCTTGGTACATGTATATATGCTGTATATTTGTGCAACTCACTGTAACTACTGCTTTTTGTAACATGTTTAAGAGTATGTACATGTATATATGCTGTATATTTTTGCAACTTACTGTAACTACTGCTTTTTGTAACATGTTTAAGAGTATGCGCCCAGTTGCCTCTGGGCATGGTTTTTTGCGCTTTATAAATAAAATCAAATCAAAGCTCTGCTCCTCTTGTTCTTCGTCCCAGTGGTTTTGAAAGGGGGGGGGGGGGGCGGGAGGGGAGTATGGTAGTCGTAGTTTTCCCTAATGATGCGGGAAACTTCTGGAAGTGGTTGTCAGGATGTGTGGTTGTAGGTGAATGGTTTTTAGATGATAATGTCCCATAATGACTGTGCGGATGTCAGATAGGGATATATTTCTTCTCCTATGCCTCCCTGTAATGTTAGTACCTGTTGGAATTGGGGAGGGGGCATCAGGACAGGACTCATAACAACCTATAAAGGTGGCAGAAGTGTCGGTTAGGGGTTTGCCAGAAGAACAAGTTACTTACCAACTGGTAACGTTCTTTTGACTGGATGTTCCTCTGACATATTCCACATCTTTGACATGGAATGTCCACAGCTTTGCACTTCGGAAACTTTTTCGGCAGAGGGCGTCCTGCGTCAATGGCGTCGAGTCCATGTCCCTCGAAAGCCTCAGTTGAAGGCGACGTCACCAGATGTTATAAATAGGACGCAAGGCGCCCGTAGCCTCAATTTATGTTTTTTCCTCCATAACGTGTGACATGCACGTATCCAATGCCTGCTTGACTGCACATTGCACGTAATCTCCAATAGCATAGGAAATTCTCCAGAGGGGCAGGCTGGGAGGCCGATGTGGAATATGCTGGAGGAACATCCAGTCGAAAAAACGTTGCCAGTTGGTAAGTAACTTGTTCTTTGAATGGATTGTGTCCTTCAATGTATTACACATCATTGACAGACTCCCAAAGCAGTACCAGAAAATGAAGGAGGGAAAATAATTTAGAATACCCAATCAGATGGCAGAATAAAGAACTGCCTTACCAAAGGCCATATCTTGACCATGGAGCGTATCCAGGGAGTAATGTTTAACGAAGGTGTGGATAGAAGCCCATGTGGCTGCATCACAAATATTCCTAATAGGAACTCCCTGCTGCAGCGCTCTGGAAGTAGCCACGCCCCTAGTGGAATGAGCTTGCACCCCTTCAGGAGGGTCTTTGCCCACCAATCGGTAAAATTCAGTAATGGTGAGGATAATCCACCTGGACAAGGTCTGTTTGGTAACAGCCTGGCCCAATCAGTGTCCAGCATACCCCACAAAGAGTTGATCGTCCACTTTGACCCTGGACATCCTAGAAATATAAAAGCTCAGAGCTCTCCTAGGGTCCAACCTATGGAGTCGCCATCTTCCTTACCAGGATGAGGAGGAGGATAGAAAGACGGAAGAACCACTTTCTGGCTTAAATGAAATTCAGATACTACCTTAGGTAGAAAGGAAGGACGTACCCACAGTACGACACTATCCTTGTGGAACACAGTAAAGGGCGGCTTAGATGAAAGTGCCTGCAATTCACTCACTCTGCGAGCGGATGTAACCGCAACCAAGAACACTGTCTTGAAAGACAACATTCTCAAAGGACAAGAGTGCAAAGGCTCAAATGGAGCACCCATCAGGAATTTCAAGACCAAATTCAGATCCCAAACTGGCACCTGGAACGGGACGGCGGGAACACATTAGTGAGCCCTTTAAGAAATTGGGAAATCAAAGGAGTCGTAAAAAAAGAACATTCTTCAGACGAGAGCTTGAAGATAGTCAGCGCCGCCAGGTAACCTTTAATGGTACCTACTTGAAGGCCCCTGTGGGCCAAAGAAAGCAAGAAATATACAACCATGGGAATGGAACACTGAAAAGGATCAACATTTTGTCCTCTGCACCAGTCGCAAAACTTGCGCCAATTGCAACGGTACAGGGATCTGGTTGCTGGTCACCTGGCCGAAAGCAACACCTCCATCACGTCATCCAGGAGGTCCCAATCCTTATACCTTAACCTTTCAGATACCAAGCGTGAAGGTTGAAAGTCTTGACCTCTGGATGGAGAACCTCGCGCTAGAGCAGATCCTCTTGGTAGGGAAGACGCTGTGGAGGGCAGATGGACATTTCTAGAATGTCCGGGTACCAGGCTCTCCTGGCCCAATCCGGAGCAATGAGGATCATGTGGGAACCGAACCTCCTTAACACTTGAGGAATGACGGGGATCGGAGGAAACGCGTACAGAAGTGGGAATGACCAATCCACTACAAAGGCGTCTCCTAAGGCTCCTCTCGGAGGAAATTCCCTTGAGCAGAATCTCTCACACTTCCGGTTGGCACTGGTCGTGAAGAGATCCACTTGTGGGGTTCCCCAAAGGGCGAAGATCTCCAGAAAGACTTCCTGAGCCAACTCCCACTCGTGAGAGACTGTGCTCTGCCGGCTCAAAGCGTCCGCCGCCGCATTGATGAACTGCCGAGAGTGATATTCCCTGCTGGATTGCACAAAACCAGAGCTGCATTGCCTCTCTGCACAATGGGAGTGACCCTACCCTGCCTTTTTTGTTGAGGTAATGCATGGCCACTGTGTAGTCCATCATGAATAGGAGAGACGTCCCCCGCACAGACGGCAGAAAAGCCTTCAGGGCCAGCCTGATGGCCCTCAGCTCTAACAGGTTGATGTGGAGTTTGGACTCCAACGGACACCAACGACCGCTGGCGGTCAAATCTTCGGCATGAGCTCCCCATCCTGTGAGGGAAGCGTCCGTCACTACTGTCACCTCTGTCCACGGTTGCCAAAACGTCTCCCCCCTTCATCAGCTTCCCTTCGTAGGCCCACCACAGAAGATCCTGTGAGACCGAGAGTGGAATCTGAACGGGATCCGACATCTTGCCCGAGAATTGTGACCACTGCATATTGAGGACCCATTGCATGGATCTCATTATCAGTCTGGCCTCTGGCACCAGAAAAATGCAGTATGCCATGAAGCCGAGCAACCTTAAGAATTCAAAAGCCGGGAGACGCTGGGCATGTTGAAACTTGTCCACCATCTGCACAATGTGATGAGCACTCACCTTGCGAGGCGAGCACATCCCCCAACACAGCCCTGATGTACTGGAGCTGCTGAGAAGGTGTCAGATGTGACTTCTTGAAATTGAGGGAGAAGCCCAGCTTGTGGAGGGAGCAGCAGGTGAGACTGAGATGATCCATTGCTTGCTCGGGAGAACGTGTATGGATCAGCCAGTCGTCCAGGTAAGGGTAGACGTGAATCCCCCCTCGCCTGATATACACTGCCACCACCACCATTAGCTTGGTGAAGACCATCGGGTGGAGGTCAATCCGAATGGCAGGACCCGAAACTGAAAGTGCGAGACGCCAGCCGTAAACCTCAGGTACTTTATGTGCTTTGGATGAATCAGCACATTAAAGTTAGCATCCTGTAGGTCCAGAGACACCAACCAATCCTGAAGTCGAAGGGCCTGGAGGACCTGAGAAAGAGGGACAATCTTGAACTTGTCCTTCCTGAGAAGTTTGTTCAAACAACGCAAGTCCAAGATGGGTCTCAATCCCCAGTCTTTCTTTGGAATCAAAAAATATGGGGAATACCATCCCTTGTTCCTCTCCGCCACAGGCACCAGTTCTATAGCGCCTTTATCCAGCAGGGTTAAGATTTCCTGCACAAGGAGCGGATCTGGAAGCTACAAAGAGATTCCCCGGTGGGTTGCTGTGAGGCTGCTTTAGGAAAGGAAGGCAGTAGCCGTGGGCTATTGTATCCAGAACCCACGCATACGAAGTAATAGCTCGCCATTCTTCGAGATGCTGACACAGTCTGGCCTCAACCAGCGAACAATGAAACATGGCCTCATGATTGTTTTGGAGTGGCTGCGGCAGCGCCTGAAGGCAAAGAGGCAGCTGTCTGAGCCTCTTTGGCACCCCTATTTCCCCGACCACCATGGGTACTTTTACGCTGCCCCCTTTGACTGGCGGCTCCTCTCGTCCTACCAAAGGAGGATTAGTAATGAAAAGAACCTCCCCTACCCTGCTGTCCCCTAGGCGGAGGTTGACGCACAGCTGCGCTCAAAGATTTCACCACAGCTTTTGAGGTCTGCAACCTCTCAAGGCTCTCGTCAACCTTGCTGCCAAACAAATGCGTGCCATCAAAGGGCATGTTCAAAAGACAGGCTTGCACATCCGGAGCAAAACCCGATTTACGCAACCATGCAAATCTGCGTATAACGGTGCTCGCAGCCATGGACCTCAGAGATAACTGCTAAGTTGCCCTACTTCTTCTTCTCGATCTGTCAGCAGCTTTCGACTTGGTCGATCATTCCGTCCTCTGCACACATCTTTACATATCAGCTCATTTCTCCACTGAGGCTATCACCTGGATTACCTCCTTTCTCAACGGCAGAACCATGAGGGTCTTTTCACCAACTGCGGCGGTAGACCCTATACCGATCACTTGCGGCGTCCCGCAGGGTTCCTGCGTCCCTCCCACATTGTACAACGTATTTACCAAGCCCCTTTTCGATGATTTGGGTCATCTCGGTATCACCTACACTAACTATGCAGATGATACCCAGATCCTCCTTCCGCTTTCTGGAGATTATGGAAAGGATTTGGCCTTGCTAAATAGGGGGTACATCATCATCATCCAGGCATGGATGGCCACACATGGACTATGCCTGAATGATGATGAAACGGAAATCACCCTAGGCACCACGGCTAGCTTAAAGAAACTTGGCCCTGCCTACAACTCCTTCATGATCGATGGTAACAACATCAGGGTTGGACAAGAGGTCAAAACTCTGGGTTTCTACCTGGATTCTAATTTCTCCTTCAGAAGACATGTGAGCTCCTTAGCGTCTTCCACGGCCTATACGTGCAAATTAATCCGCACAGCCAAACCATTTCTGACCGAAACTAGCTCCCTTACCCTCGCTAGAGCCCTTATACTGTCCCGCCTGGACTACTGCAACGTCCTCTACCTGGGATCCTCCAGGGCTACGACCAGCAAACTTCAAACCCTCCAGAACAATGCCCTCAGAGCGGCCCTGGGCATCTCCAGAAGAGAGCATATCTCAGAATTTAACCTACAGAATAATTGGCTCTCCATTAATAATAATATTCTCTTAAAAACTGCATCGCTCACGCACAAATCACTCAATAACGCTGCCCCCATCTACCTGATTGATAGATTCCATAGACAGTCCTCCCTGAGACCCACTAGATCTGCCTACAAAGACTGCCTCTCTATCCCCAACTTCAAACGCGCCACCATAGGGGGCAATAGCTTCCCAGTGAAAGCAGCCAAACTGTGGAACTCCCTACTGCCCAATCTCAGAGTGGACCTGCCCTACCAGAACTTCCGTGCCAAGGTTGTCGCATGGCTGAAAACGGAGGTTGTCACTAACTCCGCCCACTGATAGGCCAACCTTCATGCTATCAGCAATGCACACACATTGTAACCACGTATGCCCATTTATCTATATGTTTATAATATCTCTGTACTTCATTGTTGAAATGTATATTTTATTGTTGTACCCTACTATTACTCTGTATATTCCATGACCTGTAACCAAGCTTCGCAAATTCTTGTAAAGGCTAAGCCCTGATACCCTCGGGTATGCTTGCGCATTATAAATAATAAAACAAACAAACCTGCTAACACTGTCGGCCATGTCCAAACCAGACTGAAGGGATTCACACATGGTATCCTTGCCATCTTGCACAAGAGCAAGGTACCCATCCCTTTCTTCCCTTCGGGGAATATGCTAGCTGCTAGAGTAACAATTCCACAGAGTGTGAGAAAATCTTGCTAAGGCACAAGTGGAGTTGGCAGACTTTAGCGCCATACTCCCCGCAGAAAACACCTTGCGTGCCCAACCATCGAAGCGTTTGACGTCCCTATCAGGAGGGATGGTAGGGTATGCCGCCTGCCTCGAGGTGGCCGTAGCCGCCTGAACAACCAGATTCTCAGGAGTGAGGTGAGATGAAAGGTAGTAACGATTTGTTAACTGCCGGAAGAGATTACGGTTTCTGCCAAGCAGCCCCCACCCTTTTCTTCAAAGTCAAATGAAAAGGTAACACCGGGTCAGAGGACGGACCTTGATCCAAAATATCTGTTAAATCATCCTGAACAAAAGGTTCTGGAGGACTAGACCAACCAAGATACTCAGTGATCCTAGCCATCAGTCTCCTGTAGGACAACTCAGCATGAGCCCCAGGCTCAGGTCTGCCAAACTCCACCTCAGGAGAAGTGTCCAAGCCACTAGCATTATGAAGAGATTGCCATAACTCTTCCAACTGACTGTCCCCGGAAAAGACAGGAGCCACATCAGGCTCAACAGGGCAAATTCTAAATCTGACCTCTCCGCATCCTCATAGATGTCATCCAGAGGGAGAAAAAACTCTTGCCTCGGGACAGAAGAGGATCCGGAATCCTTAACAGGCCTCACAGACTTAGAAGTAGCCTTCCTTGGAGGATCCACATTACCAGGGACCTCCAGCAAATTCCAGCCAAAAGGCCCCGAAGGCGCCGATGGCTTTGGCGTCGACCTCGACAACGGCGCAGAGGGCTGGTGCGAAGGAAAAACTTCGACATCCGTATCCAACGGACATGGTGCAGACAGAGTTGACGCCGACCTCGAGCCCTCACCAGATTTCTGCGGTCTCACCGGGGACAAAGACCGAGACCTTGCGATCAGCCTGAACCTTGTCCGACCGGGACCTCGAAGGTTCCCCGATGAGAATCGCAGTGAGGACCCGAGCCCAAAGGCGCACGAGCCATGGACCGAGACTGTTCCCTGCCGGCTTCTTCCGAAGGCACAGATGGAACTGTGCCCTGGGATCGGAAAATTGTCAGCATCTGCTCCCTGAAGGCTGCCCATTCCTCCGGAGTCGAGGACTTAGTAGGACAAGCCACTTTCCTTGTGACCCCATCCTCCGAGGAGGACGGGGAAGGTGACCGGTGACGGCGCTTCCTGGAATGCCGAGACGAGGACTCCTTCTGACGCGTAGAGTCACCCCTTGAATCATCGGTGGACATCCCCTTTGCAGTTTTACAAGACTTACTGGGTTTAGAACGCCTACCCACCTGTAACTTCCCCTTACGCTCCCACAAGGCCTTAGAAGTCAGCGACTGGCATTTGGAACAGTCGTTGGTGTCATGACTCTCGCCCAGGCACCACAAACAAATGCGATGCAGGTCCATAATTGACATCTTAGACTTGCAGTCCCGGCCAGTCCTAAAGCCAGACCGCGGAGTCGGAGGGGTCGAAGAAGACATTCAAGATGAATACACAAGGCGCGCCGAGTCTCCGAAGCAAACACGTTTGAGGAAAAAAACTGAACTGGGGCTATGGGCGCCGTGTGTCCTATTTATATTGGAGGCCTTCGAGGGACATCGACCCGACGCCATCGACGCAGGACGCCCTCTGCCGAAAAAGTTCACGAAGTACACAGCTGTGGACATTACACGTGAAAGATGTGGAATACGTTGGCGGACACAATCCATTCGAAAGGGGGGATTACCGCATCCCTCCCAAGGGCACTCCTCAAACTGTTTCCAAGGTGCCCCTGCTCAGGTGATCCCCCTGCACTGGTCCACCCACAGAGTCTGGTCCCGACGGCGATGGCTGTGCCCTGGCCACCTGAACAAAGAGGTCCATAAGTGAGAAAGCCCTCAGGTTTCTCACAGGTCTAAGCAATGAAACATCAGCCAGAGCGGTCGAGCGGAAATGCCGCAGCAACACGCTCCAAGGGCATGAGGACATGCAGAATAGAGAACAGACAGCAACTGAAATCCAAGGTGGCGTTGACTTCCTTGAGGACAATTTTGGCATTAACCAATATAGGGTAGCTGCATATAAATGTGTTAATGGCAATTATAGGGAACCAAGAAGAGAGCTAAATCAGGGGGTGATAAACCCGGTCCAAGTGGGACATGAAAGGACCTGGGTAAGACCAGAGAGGGGAGCTTATCGGGAAGAGACAGACTTGTTCTTTGCTATTCCTTGTGGAGACAAGGAGCATGTTACTGTTGACTTTGTTGGAAGCATCCCACAATGACTGACCCACATACATGGCAAGGGATACTACCACAGATCCTGTAGACACCTGCAACTGAATACTGATTGAGCAGACGTCCAAGTGAAAGGCATACCTGAAGGCTGAGAGGCTCTTTTATTCATCTAGGCGCCACTAGGACTGCTGTATTATTATTCGATGGGCGTAGCTTGCTCCCATATTATCTTTAGGTTTAGATTAGGCACTTTTCCAACCTACCTATAGAGTTTAATAAACACCCTTGAACTGTGATCACTTGCATCTGTCTTTACTGTTGCCACCATGAGTTCCTTGCAGCAACTACAGACAAGCTTAGAAGGGAAGCCTAAGACATGAGAGGCCCTGGAGAGGGCTGAAGGTGAATCCTGGAATAAGGCAGACTAAAGAGATGAAGATTGCGAGTCCTACCTCGAACAATCTTTCCCAGAAAACTTTCTTTGTGTAGCTTTATAGATCAGCACTGGACATTTATAGAATAAGTCTTTGCGGCCTTGGTGATTGCAGTTAGAGGCGCACCTTGACATTCATTCTACGCTGAGTGGCTCTTTCCTCCCCAGGCTTCAGACTGTGCAGTGGCATTAGCAGCTAAGTGTGCAGCAGAGAAGAGAAGCGAGGGCCGGCATGCGTTGAGGCCGGTGGAGCCAGGCGGCAAGTGGTTTAGGGGTTGGGGGAATCGATTCCACACTCCCATGTGGCAAACCTTTGAAAATGTAGAAACTCTGCTTCCCGTGCCAAGACGGCAAGGCAGCGAGGCCACTTACTGGCATTGTTTGTCCTTGCAGGGTGTTCCCGGTCAGAGAGCAGTGACCAGGAATACAGCGCTGCCCAGGAGCCTGAAATCTGGACTTGGGTCAGCTAGTCTGTGGCAAGGAACCTTGGTGACCACTCGGCCTCAGAGGGTGGATGCCCAATATATTTGGGGAGTGTTCTGAAGAAAGTCTGCAGTATTGAAAGCTGCCTTCCATGTTGACACCTTGTTACCCCTGCCTGCCTAATAGTGTCTTGGGCTTTCCGTACGTTATGGACCAGGAGGTCTTTTTACTGGGTTTTCCTCTATGTTTTGGATCAGGAGGTCTTTTTACTATTTTTATTGCAGCTTGCTGCTGTTGGAGGCGGGATTTCCATCACTCACACTGCATCTCGTGCGGGGAGTGTTCTGGTGCTTGGGTGCGAGTGGTGTACACAGCTTTCATCTTAGTGGAGTTGCTTTCTAGGATCTGCCGGAGTTGTGGCTGATGCTCTCCGCACCACCCTCTTTCAACACTTCTTGTACTGGTAAGCATTCTATGACAAACCTTAAACAACATCGCCATGGCCTACGTAGTGGAACGACTCGCAATGGGAAACTATTCTGTAGCCCCTCTGTTCTGACTGCTAACACTAAAAAGACTGTACAAAAAAAGCCAAATGATCCCAAATTGATGGTCAACCCAAATTACTGCCTTCTTTGACAATGCTACGCTATTGGCTGAAGTGGGGCCAAATGTTGAACAATTATCTTCTGTGGGCGTTTAAAATTCAGGAAAAAGTATACTTCTTACCTCAATGCTTATAGAGAACAATTAATCTCTTTTAAATCTCTGTCTCACTTTACAGAGAAAGTCACTGGGATCGACCATTGTGGGCCATGATAATATTATTGGTACCAATCTTTCGGCAAGCCCCGACCTCAAAAGATTGGTCTCTCCTTCTGAAGACACACACAGTGAAAGTGACACTGATAGTGACAATGACGCTCTGTGAACTCTACCCATGTTAGCAACTTGTTGATACCATCCTATGGGGACATTTCCCGTGCTTCAACATCAAATGTCCTTATGTCCAAATTGGATGCTCTCTTATTATGTACCAATTTGGTGGAGGATCAATGTGAACAAAAAAACCCTGGCTAAGATGGTTGATGTTATATTGGGTTGCAACTCTGATCTTATCCAAACTCCAGTGCACTCAAGAGTGTCCCAGTGCACCAGTTTTATTGCCTCAGGTTTAATCGGTTATAGTTTCTTCCGGTGACACCCAGACGGACCAGTTTAAAACAATTAGTGCATGCCAGCCTTCCCTAGCCATGGTTCCATGTGATTTCATTGCCTGCTTTTACATCACCAGGCTTTTAAATGTGCACATTCCATTGAATGTGCTCATGTGTTTTTTTTTTGTTTGGGGGGGTAAGGAGGGTCCCCCCCCCCAAACCTCTCACCCACACTTATTTTTTTACTATTGCCCACCCGCCCAAATGCTTATTTGCCCTTTGCCACCCCCCACCTCCCTAAAAAATTCGATGAGCACATACAATGTAATGTGCACGTTTAAAAGCCTGGCGATGTAACAGCAGGCGATGAAACAACGTCGTACCCTAGCCATGTGGTCCCAAGCTATGACATCTCCTAATGCTGGAACCAATGTTTGTCTGTAGGACCCTGTGACAGTAACTGCTGAATCCAAGAAGCATGCCATTGCTGCTCTACGTAATTAATTGTTGATGAACAGTTCCCCAAGTGTGCGCAAAAGGAAAAAACTGCGATTAAGGCGTTGGCCTATTAATAAGCCATCTACAGACTGTCGCCTTGAATTAACTAATACCATCACCTCTTGGCCCCACGCTGGTCTGGTTCCTTGCCAATCTCATACTACTACATCTGAGTATACATTGGTCACCAGAGACCAAGGTGATGGCACTACTAGACACGTGGTTTTGCATGGACCTATAGATAAATGGCTTCGTTCCACATTCGTGAGGTAACAGAGGATATCATTGGCAAACAGGGAGAGCTTAAATTCTGTTGCCCCCACATCAGGTCCCGTGATAGCCGGGTTCTCTCTAATCGCAATAGCCAAGGGCTCCATTGAAAGGGTGTAAAGCAGGGGGGAGATATGACAGCCCTGCCTCGTACCTCTGGAGAGGTGGAGGATGGCAGAGATCAGGCCATTCACTGCCACTCTTGCTGTGGGTCCATCGTAGAGTGCCACAATCCACTACCTAAAGTTATTACTCAAGCCCATTGGTTGAATGCTTTCTATGAGTCAAGGGAGACAAGGTAAGCCATTGTTTGCTGGCGTTGGCGCTCGTGCATCAAGTCAATTGTCTTACGCACGTTATATGCACCTTGGCGGCCCGGGATGAACGCCACTTGGTCTCCACGAACAAGGGAGGTCATGAGGTGACTAAGCCTATTGGCCAGGATCTTAGCCAAAATCTTAACGTCCGCGTTGAGTAGAGAAATGGGTCAGTAGGACTGGCCCTGAGATGGATCCTTCCCCCTCCTTGGGAATGACTACGATGAGGGCCGAGAGCATAGACCTAGGGAGGGAACCCGATACCATTGCCTCGTTAAATAGTTTGACCATAAAAGGGCTAACGTAGATCGAAAGGGTTTGTAAAAATAAACTGTGAAGCCATCCTCCCCTGGGGTAGTGCCCCCCTTCATGCTAGATAGAGTTACAATGATCTGTTCAGATATAGGTGCTTCTAGGGTTGCTGCTTTGTCTGGTGGAAGCCTGGGGATTGGCAGGGCATCTAAGAATCGATCTACGTGGGATCTATCACCGAGTATTCAGACCGGTATAGGCTCTCTTAATGAACTCTAAACTCTTCCGCTATGTAGACATCTTCAAGGAGCCGCCCACCCCCTATCGGGTGGATCGCTGCCACCCTTCTGTTGTTTCTCTGTTCCCGTAGTCGCCAGGCCATGATTTTATCCACCCTCTCCCCCCTCTCCATGTATTCCTGTTTGAGGAAGGCCAGCTTACGTTCTGTTTGGCCAACCAGTAGGGCTTTAAGTTTGGCTTTATGTGCTTGGAGTTTTCTCAGGTCACCTGGGAACATTTGAGTTTTCAACTTCCCACCCGGTTGCAGTGCTTTAATTCTCCCGCTCAGCACATTCTCCTCTGCTACCTTTTCCATTTTCCTTCTGGCCGGCCCACATACTTATCAACAGTCCACTCAATGTGGCTTTAAAAGCCTCCCAGACTCCCTGGTCCCCACCACACCATTGCCATTCAGGTCAAAAAATTCCCACATCGCTTTCAGTACCACTAGAGCTTGTTCGTTGTCCCTCAGCAGTAGGCGGTTACAAGACCACCTGGATTCCAGCTTCTACAGCGGGATTTCCTGTATCCTAACCTTCACTAGATTGTGATCCGACCAAGGGATAGATTATGTAGTGGCCTCTAGAACCCCACTCTGATGGGGGAGTCTACAAGGATATAGTCGATCCTTGAGAAGGAGTCGTACAATTTAGAGTAATAGGTGAAGGGGGGGTACCTGCCTCGTATCCAGGTATAGGAGTCCACCACCCTCAGTTCTGCGTTAACCTGCTGGAAGCGGGTGGCTTTTCTAGGCTGAGGATGTGAAGCTTTGTGCTGGCTTGGTTTTTTTCCTATTGAGGACGAGGTCTAGGACCATATTAAAATTACCCCCTATTATCATGGCCCCCTCCAAAAACCCTTGGATCTTGCACCTGATTGATTCCCAATACTGTTCCTGGTCTTTGTTAGGGCAATATATGGAGACCATAGTTAGTGTTTGACCTTTCACCTCTCCTTTCACCATCACAAAGCAGCCATTGGGGTCCCTCAGAAGCAATTTGAGAACAAAGTTGAGTTTGCTAGCAACTACCACGGAAACCTCTTTTTTTTCGTTAAGCAGGAAGCGTGGAACATCTCCCCTATGGATTTCGCCTTCAGGGATGGTTCACTCCCTCTCCTCTCCGCCAGTGGGTCTCTTGAAGAAACATAATATCTAACTTCAGATGGTTGAATTTGCGAGTAGTCAGTGATCTTTTATGGGGGGAGTTCAGACTTGTTACTTTGAGAGAACCCAGTACTGCATTGCCTATTGTACTAACCATTTGGGCCTGTTGGCTTTTCCGTTAAACACTGTTCCGTGACTCTACAGTGCCTGACAACAGGTGTGGAACAAGTTACTTACCTGTAACTGTTGTTCTCCAGCATGGGTCTGGCATGGATTCACATGCTCATGAATATTCCCCGTCGTCAGGCTGGGAATCCTCGGTAAAGAAAAAACCAGTATCAGTTTCATTTCTGATCTGTCTTTCGTAGTAATAACCAATCACTGGTCTCTGCGTCATACTGACCACAGCCAATGACTGCCCTCTACCTAAGCACCGCCTCTGGCAGCCATCTTCAGATTTGGAAGCACGTGAAGTGGCAGTATGACCAAGTGAAGAGCCGCAGAGGGGTAGGCGGGAGGGTTCGCATGTGAATCCATGCCAGACCCATGCTGGAGAACAACAGTTACAGGTAAGTAACTTGTTCCTTCTCCAGCATGGGGTCTGGCATGGATTCACATGCTCATGAATAAAGAATACATAGCAGTACACACATGCACAACCACAGGAGGTGGCAAAGGCTCAACATTAAGCATTACATCAAACTCAACATTAAGCATCTTACCTCCTCACCAGGCTCACCTCAGGCGAACAGGTTGCGCAGCACTGCTTGGCCGACCCTGGACTCCTCCCTGGAATCCCGATCGACGCAGTAGAACTTCGTGAAGGTGTGCGTCGACCTCCACGTAGCAGCCCTGCATATGTCCAGCAGGGGCACACCAGAAAGGAACGCCGTGGTAGCTGCGATCGCTCTGGTGGAATGGGCTCTCGGACGGCCGGGCAGCGGTCGGTTTGCCAACCGATGACAGTACATGATACAGCCGGAGAGCCATCTGGAAATGGAAGCCTTCGAGAGAGCCTTCCCCTGATTGACAGGTCCAAAGTTCACAAAGAGTTGTGACGTCTTCCGAAAACACTTCGTGCGGTCACGTAGAACTTCAGCGCTCTAGCCACATCCAGCGAGTGCAAAGTCCTCTCAGCCGGCGACGAAGGCGACGGGAAGAACACAGGCAACACCAAGGGTTCGTTGAGATGGAAGTCCGACGGTACCTTAGGCATGAAGGAGGGGTGCGTCCTGAGCACTACCCTTGTGTCGTGAAAAGTCAAGTACGGGTCCTTGCAGGAAAGGGCCTGGATCTCTCCCACCCGTCGTGCGGAGGTGATGGCCACAAGAAACGCTGTTTTCCACGACAGAAACTTCAATGGGGCCGAGTGCAGAGGCTCGAACGGAGGTCCCATGAGCTTGGTCAGCACCACGTTGAGCTCCCATGCCGGGGCCGGAGCCTTCACCGGCGGGAACGATCTGAACAGTCCCTTCATGAACTCTTTCACCAGACGATGAGACCACAAGGACGTCCGTCCCGTGGTTCTGGTGTATCGGGAGATCGCAGCAAGATGAATCTTGATGGACGCGTGTGCCAGTCCAGCTTTGGCCAGCGTCAGCAGGTACGGCAGTACCTGGGGAGCCGTAATCCGTAGAGGGTTAATCTTCTGTGCGTGGCACCAGACAGAGAACCTCTTCCATTTGTGTCCGTAGCATTTAAGAGTCGAGGACGCCCTGGCCTTTGCAAGAACCTCTCTGCAGTCGGCCGGTTTGTCGTATCCTCCAAACTCTAGCGCTGCAGGAGCCAGGCCTGCAAGTTCAGCGATTTCGGATCGTGGTGGAGGATGGCGCCTCCTTCCCTGGAGAGCAGATCCGCGTCCACCGGCAGCTTGATTGGCGGGGACGCTGACAAGTCCAGAAGGTCCAGGAACCATATCTGCCTCGGCCACGCAGGTGCGACGAGGATCATCCTGCACCGTGACCTCTTGAGCTGGTTGACGAGCCAGATTAGCAGTGGCAAAGGAGGGAACGCGTAGAGGAACAGGCCCTCCCAGGGGAACGAGAAAGCATCGCCCATGCTCCTCGCCTGGGGGAACCTGCTGGCGAACCTCCGGCACTTGGAGTTCGTCGCCGTCGCGAACAGGTCGATCTGGGGTGTGCCCCACCGTCGGAAGAGGCGATCCACCAGATCCTGCCGTAGTTCCCACTCGTGGCACGAGCGCAGCTCCCTGCTGAGTGAGTCGGCGATGGTGTTTTTTATCCCTGCCAGATGAAACGGCACCAGAAACATCCCTTGGGCGACTGCCCAATGCCACAGGTCCTGCGCCTCCTTGGACAGTGCTGGGGACCTGGTTCCGCCCTGTTTTCTGATGGAAAACATGGTGGTGGTGTTGTCGGTGAAGATCCTCACCACCTTGCCCTTGAGGGACGGAAGGAAGGACCTGAGGGCCCAAAACACTGCACGGAGCTCCAGGACGTTGATATGTAAGGATTTCTCCGTCGGGAGCCAAAGGCCCCTTGCGTGCAGATTTTCGGTGTGCGCTCCCCACCCTTCCAGGGAGGCATCCGTGGTCACTGTCTCCTGGTGGGCTGGGCTCTGGAAGGCCATGCCCGCCGTCAGATGCGCGCGGGTGCCCCACCACCGGATCGCTCGTCGGAAACTCTCGTCGAGTGTGATCCTTTCCTCGAAGTTGCCCGTCGTTTGGATCCAGCGCGCGTCCAGGAACTCCTGCAACGGGCGCATCCGGAGCCTGCACATGGGAATGAGGTAGATGCAGGAAGACATCATTCCGAGGAGGGACTTGATGGACCTCACCTTGGCCGCGTCGGCCACCAACATCCGCTGCACCTTGCCCAGGATGGTCCTGGTCCTCTCCTCCGACGGGGAGGCCCGAAGGGACACTGTGTTGAGCCTCGCTCCCAGAAACAGAGTGTCTTGCGCAGGTACCAGGTGGGATTTGGCGTAGTTCACAGAGAATCCCAGGTCCGTGAGAAGTTGGACGGTCCTTGCCGTGTGGACCACGGCGAGCTCCCTTGTCTTGGCTCGGATGAGCCAGTCGTCCAGGTAGGGGTAGACGTGGATCCCTTCGCGGCGCAGCTGAGCCGCCACCGGTGCGAGGCACTTGGTGAACACCCTGGGTGCCGACCGTAGACCGAAGGGGAGGGCTTTGAACTGGTAATGTCGCCCTTGGACCACAAACCTGAGGAATTTTCGGTGCCCCTTCAAGATGGGAATATGGAAGTAGGCATCCTCCAAATCCAATGACGACAGGAAGTCTCCTTCCTCCAGCTGACCCAGGACGTGCTGGAGGGTGACCATCCGGAACTTTTGCGCCTTGATGAACTTGTTCAGACGTCGCAGGTCCAGGATGGGGCGCCACCCCCCCGTCTTCTTCTTCACGAGGAAGTATCTCGAGTAGACTCTGGAGCCCCGCAGCCTCTTTGGGACGAGTTCGATGGCGCCCTTCTTGAGCATCGCCTTCATCTCCAGGAGGAGTTGAGGGACGTGAAGTTCTTTCCTGGCCACGGGGGGGACGCGAGGACACTTTATTTGAAACTCGAGCGCGTGGCCCCGGGCCTAGGCGTCCAGCACCCAACGGTCGGTGGAGATGGACTCCCACATGCTGACGAAGCTCGCCAGCCGGCCTCCCACCGGGGTGCTTCGGTGGGGGCCCGACCCCCCGGCCGGTTCAATCCTGTTTCGACGAGGCTTTAGCGCCTTGTCCTTGGCGATGACGGCGGGGTCCGCCAGGCTTGCCTCGTCCTCTGTAGGCCTCCTGAGATGACGAGCGGGCCGCTTGACGGTAGGAGGAGAAACCGCCGCCGGAACCTTTGGAGGCGCCCTTGCCTCCGCTGCTCCGAAAGGGCGTCCGTCGTTGTTGCAGAACTCCAAGGGCCCGGGCCGTCTCGGTGTCCGCTTTAATGGCCTGAAGGGAATCGTCCACCGTTTTCCCAAACAGGTTGTTCCCATCGAAGGGCATGTCCAGGACTCTGGTCTGAACATCTTGACGGAAGTCCGTAGCCTTGAGCCATCCACGCCGCCTAAGGCAAACGCAGTTGCCTAACTGGCGGAACCCAGTGTCGGCGATGTCCGTCGCAACGGTAATGGCGTGGTCCGAAGCCACCTCGCCTTCCTGCAGGATCTCCAGGGCCTCCGCCCTCTTGTCGTCCGGCAAGAAGTCCAGCAGGGGAGCCAGTTTGTACCAGAGCTCCCTGTCGTATCGGGCCACGATAGCCAAGGCGTTTGCAGCTTTAATCGTCATCGCTGCAGACGAGATGACTCTGCGTCCCATAGCGTCCAATTTCTTTCCCTCGCCGTCCGGTGGGGAAGTCGAAGTGGAGGCCGCACCCCCCCCCCGCTTTTTTCCTGGCCGCCGCGGAGACGACGGAGTCCGGGGTAGGCTGCGCCCGGAGGCACAGGGGGGCCGTGTCCGGGACCCGGTACTTTTTCTCGTACCGGTCTCTTCTAGCTGGCGTCGTGGACGGGTTCTTGAGGAGGGTGAGGCCCTCATCCCAAATGTCGTCCAATAGAGGCACCGCGAGGACCGTCTTCCTCTTGGCCTTGCGCCGCTGATAAAGGAAACCTTCCTTCTTCTTCTCCTCAGGGCAGAGTTGGAAGAGCTTGGATGCCCTGGCGATCATTGAGTGGAACGATCCAATCTCGTCGGGCGGAGAAGCCCTGGTGGGAGGCGACGACGGTACATCCTCGTCGTATACCTCGTCGTCCGTACCCGTCTCTGCCGTGTCAGTCCCCGTATCATCCCCTCGGGTGGACGGGGAGTAGGGCTGGAAGGGGCGCGACGGCTGAAAAGGAGGTGGAGGGTGGATCCTTCTTTTCTTGGTAGGGGGAACACCAGAAGGTCCCGGTTCTGGGTCCCCCGACGGGAGAGGTTCCGTCGGCAACGGTAGTCTTGTCCTTATCTCAGAGCATAAGGACTGTATAGCCAACAAAATGGCCGCCGAGTCGTCTCGCGGCGCTGGCAGAGGGGAATCCGACGGGCGATCACCTGCGTCGGGATCCATCTCGACGGGCCGGTCTTCTTCCACGCCGAGGCCGTGGCTTAAGACCTCGACCAGCTCCTCCTCCGAGGTTGAGGCCGAATCTACGACGACGCCCTGCCCCCCCTTTTTCTTCCCCACGGGGGATTTCACGGGGGTCCTATCGATGGGCACAAAAGAGGACTCCCTCCGAGGTGGCAGGGAGACTCTGAGCCCCGAGGTCGCCACCACTGGTGTAGCCTCCACAGGCTGAGCCAGGGCCGCCGCGACAGTTTCGATAGAGGGCTTGGCCGGATGGATTAAGGCCTTCACCACCTTAGGTGCGCTCACCGCCTTATCCTTGAGGGGGGGGACACTGCCTCTCTCCCCCTCCGCCTTCGAGCTCGACCGGGGCCTCTCCAGGAGCTTCGCCGGGTGCTCGGCCTTCCTCTTACCCGACCCAGAGCGTTGGCTCGTGGTTGATGGTGCCGGGGAGGGTGCGCCCTGCCTGGCGCCCGTAGAGCCCGACCGTTCGGCGCTCCCGGTGCCAGCGGACTCGCGGTGCTTGGCCTTATGTTGGACCCCCGTCGCCGGGGCGTCCTCAAAGGTCTTAGAAGACCGCTCGGATTTCTTCCTCTTCTTCTCGCCGGACGGGCTCTTCCCTTCTAGCCAGTTGGCGAGACGTTGATGGCGGTCCTTCATGGTCCGCTCCGACATGTTGCCGCAAAATGCACAGTTCTTCTCCACGTGCGTCTTGTCCTCATGTAGGCAGTAAAGACAAAAAGAGTGTTCGTCCTCCTTGAAGACGTTCTGCAGCTGGCATCCAGGGCAGACCCTGAACAGCTTTCCGGGCGTCAAGCTTCCCTTCTCCTGGGCCATGGCCGGGCCTGAGAAACTTCTGGAGTCCTCCAAAAGCGTAGCTCGATGAAATCTTCACCCTTGAGGGGCGCAGACGAATCCGAAACGGGTCCCCGTTGATCGGATGGAGAGTCGGTGGAGCTTGAGGCTCTTTTGACCGAAAAAACGAAGTTTTTGAGAAAAAACGTGAAAAAAAAATAGCACTAACGCTCGAGAGCAAAAGCACGAGGATCCCAACACATGAACGTGCGGTAAAAAATCTGAAGATGGCTGCCAGAGGCGGTGCTTAGGTAGAGGGCAGTCATTGGCTGTGGTCAGTATGACGCAGAGACCAGTGATTGGTTATTACTACGAAAGACAGATCAGAAACAAAACTGATACTGGTTTTTTCTTTACCGAGGATTCCCAGCCTGACGACGGGGAATATTCATGAGCATGTGAATCCATGCCAGACCCCATGCTGGAGAAAGTAGGGTTCGTACCAGCCCGTTTTATGAGAAAATCTCCTGTTGAATGGTCTGGAATGTATTTAACATGACAACCCTGAAAACCCCCTTAAACAGAACTAACCCTGCTGCCACCCTGCTGTCGCCCGGTTTCCATACAACATTAACGACGTCGCTGGGCCGAACCACCTTCTACTCCGCCACCTTTGGGCAAACAAGCAAAGATGAACACCTCTGAGCCCCCCTATCCAAGCCCAACTCTTCAGTTGCTCTACTCGCTATTCATCTCACAACACAACCAACCACCCCAAAAACATTATAACAGGTTAAGTCAGGATATGGAATTAGGTCTCAGGTTCATTACATCATTGGCCCTCGAGCTTCCCCGGAGTACTCAGTTGCTTCACCCAGTTCAACCTTCGTGTGAGAAGAGGAGTCCCCCCTCCCCGCTCCACCAGGGAGCATTGCTGGGTATATCCCCTCTCTCCTCTTGGATTAAAAATTGAAAGATGGTCACCCCTCATGGCTGCGGAGGGGGGACTCCGGGTTCAGTTTCTTAAATTTGTGATGACCCGACTCGGCGCCTGTCCACAAAGCCTCTGCCCGTCACTGCAACACCTTGTGCTTCCCCCTAGGCTTCCGCTGGGGCTTTGAGGCTGTATGTCTGAGGAGTTCCTGCAAGACTCTACCTATGTCATCATCCGACACCAGGTGGCAATTGTATCCATCGAGCTTGAAGGAGAGAGAGAGAAGGGGAAGACCCATCAGTAACAGACTCTTTTGGAACTCAGCCATTTCATCAGCATAGTGCAGAGTCTCCTTCTAGAAAGGGCTGAGAAATCCTGTAATACAGTGATCTGCGAGACCTCCCATTCCACCGGTCCCTTCTTTCTTGCATTTCCAAGATTTTTGTTTTTTCAGTGTAATAGTGGAACTGGGCATGGACTGTCCTTGGATAGCGGGAGCTCCAGCCCGCTCTGTGGGCCCTGACGATGATAGGTTCATTGGTGTTTTCCTCGTTAAAGAGTTTCCTCATGAAGCCGAATAACCGGAGATTGTTTCTTCGCTAGCGATTTCTGAAGTCGTTCATTATTTTTTTTTTTTAACATCTCTTTATTACGTTTTTCACATGAACAGTAAAAGAAAAACAAACTCAACAATTCCCCCCTGTCTCACCCTCCCTCCTCCCCGGGCGATATTTCCCTCCTTCCAGGGGAGCTCCTGCTTGAGCGTGTTCGTTAAGCTTGATACAGGTCTTGGGGCGTTGGGGGCACCAGTTTGCCCTGTAATCGTCCCTAAGGAAGGCTTGAGTCTCTCCCCAGTCTCCAGCAAACCTCTCCAGTTCCCTGTTCATAGCATAAGTCACCCACTCGAGAGCGATAGTATCCCACAGCCTTCGTAACCAGTCTTGGAAGGTCGGTACATTAACACTCCTCCATCTTTGAGCAATTAGAGTCAGAGCTGCAAGTGTCAATATCACTCTTGTTCTTTCTCTGCTACGCAGTTCCCCAAATGTTCTCCCGCCCTGGAGGCCCAATAGCACTTGTTCCGGAGGTGTGGTCCCTCCTCCTCCCAATACTTGATCTAGCCCCCTCTGTACTTCCTCCGAGAATGGAGCGATTTTCAAACACCTCGACCAAATATGTTTGGTTGTTCTCCCTTGTCCACAACCTCTACAACACTCTCCTGCAATCTCAGGGTTCATTCTGTGCAGGATTTCCGGCGTATAATGCCACCCGTTTATTATCTTATACCAGGCTTCCTGTGTTTGTGAAGCCTTGGCCAACTTAGGAATTCTTCTCCACAGGCTGGACCATTCCTCCATTTCCAAACTCCTCCATATTACCCGCTTCCACCTTCTCATGAAGGGCCATCTTTCATGGGGGGTAGATTCTTCCAGGATCTTGTAAAGGTTGCTAATTAGACCCTTAGTCTCATCATTTGAGAGTAAGAATTTCTCGAAGAAGGTGACCTCCCTTGTTGCCGCTTGTTCATTTGGCGGGTATAGCAGCCAGTGACGGAAGTGGGCATACCTAAGACTCTCCCCCTTCGCTAATCCAAAAAGCTTCTTTACATTCCCTAAATGACAGGATTTCACCCTTCTGAAACATGTCACAAATTCTTCTACATCCCCCCCCTCCTCCCATTGCGTGAATGCTCCCTTCTCGGTTCCGAGGGTGAAGTCAGTATTGTTAAATATCGGTGTAAAAGGGGGCGGAAAGGATGAAATCCCCCTCCTCTCAGCCAGACTGTCCCAGTTGGTCGCCATTAAACCTGTGATAGAGCTTGCATACATTTGTTTAGGCCTAAGCTCCTTCCTCAACCATAGTACCTCCCCCAGGTCATATTTAGTCACTGCCCTATCCATTCCTACCCATAAAGGCCCCTCACCTTCCCTCAATCACTCTCTGATAACCCGCAGCTGCATTGCTTCATAATATTGTCTGAAATTTGGAAGGGTCAAACCTCCCTCCCTCTTGGAGGTCTCCAACAGGCGCCTGCTGAGTCTAGCTCGTTTTCCTTCCCAAATGAACTCCTTTGTCAAGGATCGAATCTCCCTGAAGAATTTCTCCGGGACTGTCTGCGGGATGGCTTGAAACAAATAAAGCAAACGTGGCAATATGACAATTTTAATTGCGGCTATGCGCCCCAACCAGGAGATATGTAAAGACCTCCATCTCTTGAGGTCCTTTTTAATACTGTCCAAAAGGGGAAGCTAGTTTGCCGCATACAAGCCTTTGAGCGTAGGGGTGATCCGTACTCCCAAATATTTAATTCCCCCGGGGACCAGACAAATGGGGTTTCCGTCTTCAGTCTAGCATTTAAGGCCCTATCCAGGGACAAGCCCATAAACTCTGATTTTCCCAGATTGATACCCGAGGCCTCACCAAAGTCTTCAAGTATCTTCTTGCTGGCATCGATAGATTCTACTGGATTGATTACGGAGAGCAGCATGTCATCGGCAAATGCCGTGACCTTATGCTGCTTTCCCCCAAATGGAATTCTCTGCACCCCGTCCTCGTCCCGTATCAGTTACAGGAGTGGCTCCAAATATATGGCGTAAAGCAACAGGGACAGCCTTGTTTTGTGCCCCTATTCAGTCTAAAGGCAGGTGAAAGAGACCCGTTTACCATAATCCGGGTCTTTGGCTCTTGGTAATTGGCTTTAACCATTTTTAAAAATTCCCTTCCCAACCCCATCTTCTCCATAGCGCGAAACAGATACGACCACTCCACGCGGTCGAAGGCCTTTTCAGCATCCAAAGAAAGTAGGACCACAGGAGTGTTCATTTTCTGCGTCTTTTCCACTAAGTGTGCAACTCGCTGCAGATTATCTGCCGTCTGCCTACACCGAATGAACCCCGATTGGTCCCGGTGGATTAGTTCCGGGAGCAACCCCTCTAGTGTATTGGCCAGAATCTTCGTATAAATTTTAGCATCGATATTAATCAATGCTATTGGCTTATATGATGACCGTTCCAATGGGTCTTTATGCGGTTTCAGAATTGGGGAGATTTTAGCCTCCTCCATAGAGGGAGTTATACATTCGGTATCTTTGAATGTGTTAAATAAGTAGGTCAAGTACGGTGCGAGAAAGGCCGCAAAAGTTTTATAAAACACTGTTAAATACCCATCGGGGCCCGGGGCCTTTCCAGGGGGGAGATCTGATATCACCCGTCTCACCACATCTTCTGTGATCTCTTGGCTTATGGCCTCTTGGGACTCCTCACTAATTTTGCGTAAGTTAACTTTCCCCAGGAGCTCTTCCTGGGATCGGACCGTGGGGTGCTGTGAGGTGTAAAGTGTCTCATAGTAGGCTGCTAGGTGTTCCTAAATGTCCTCATTGCGTGTTATCCTTTCTCCCGCCTCTGACCTAAGTGCCCCTATCACTTTTTTCGCTGCCTCCCCTCTCAGAAGTCAGGCCAAGAGGACATCTGTTTTGTTCGCCTTTGCATAAATGCTTTGCCGTACCGACAGTAAGGCCCCCTCAGCTTTTTTCATTCAGAGGTTTCGGAGCTGCCCCTCAGCTCGCCTGTATTCTCTAAGGGAGGCCCTATTCAGCGCTGTTTCTGCTCTTAACCGAGCAGCTTCTACTTCCCCCTCCAATTGTCTCTCAAGCTCCCCCATTCGATTGACGATGGCCGTAATGAGCTTGCCTCTAATAGTAGCCTTAAACACATCCCATCGTACACCCTCAGATGTATCACCTCTCTTATTTTCTTCCATGAATTTATTCATTTTACCTTCTATTTCCTCCCGGAGCACCGGGTCTCTCATGAGGGCCGCTGGGTATTTCCAATTCCAAATCCCCCTCCTCTTCTCCCCTAGGTCCAGGCGTATAGTGACTATTTTATGATCTGCTATACCCAGGGGGCCTACATTTACTTCCTTAACCTGACCCAAGAGGGTTGCTGACACCCAAATGTAATCTATCCTAGATTGGGTCCCATGCACCCCTGAGAAGAATGTATAACCCACGTCATCCCCCCGTGCTTCACACCAGACATCCCTCAGGCCCAACTTGGCCATTCTTTCCAGTACATCTGCTGAGGCCTCTCTCTCCAGGCCCGTTGCCCTCTTCCCGGATCTATCTCGAGCCCCACCCCACGCCAAATTAAAGTCTCCCATTACCACCACAGCACCCCTTGCCATTTCCCCTAAAATTTCAAGGAACTGTCTCAGAAATAATTCCTGTCCTGTATTTGGAGCGTACACCACTGCAATTGTGTATACATCGCCCAGACACGTCCCACGCACAATGAGGTATCTGCCCCCCTTATCCCGGACTATGTGCTCTTACCTGAACTGCACTGAGTTTTTAAGTGCCAAAGCCACCCCAGCCGTTTTCGTACTAGCCGAGGCCTGAAAGATTTGGTCGAATCCCCTAAAACTCAACTTCTTTTGGTCTTTGTATAGTAGATGGGTTTCCTCCAGACCCAATATATCCGGCCCCTCCTCCTTCGTAAACCTCTCCAGTTTTTTCCTACTCAGGGGGAGAGTTAAGCCCCTGCACGTTATGATTTATCCACTTAAATTGTCCAGATTGTTGCTAGACCCCTTGAAAGCATCCATTTCTAGGGCATCTCCATTTAGAGTCTTTCTCCCATTGGCCCTCTGCCCCCTGCGTCTTATATCAAAAAACCTCTCACCCTTGTTCCATTTGAGCCCTGTGGCCACTTTTCTCGTGCCCTGGAATTTATCGCCCGTGTTCCCCCCTCAGACCTAAACTCCCCCCCTCCCCACTTTACCCAACTGGGGTTCTCCCCCAATACCTCCCTAAAATTCCCCACTTCCATTACCACCCCCAAGATGTTTGCTCCTTGAAGCTCACTGCCCGACAGATAACTTTTGAGCCCACCACCCCTTTAAATCAGAGCTTTGTCATCAGGGAGTCGGCCCGTTGGGTGCACCTCCCCCCTCATTCTGCTTTTCTCTTCTCTCCGCCCTCTCAGGGGGTCCTTTCAGGGCATGTTTGCTCCTTCTTTTTCTCGCCCACCGTAGACCAATCCCAAGCCCTAGTTTTCTGTACATGATAGACTCCCTGAGATCTCTCCGACCTCCTCCCTAACTCTTCCTGGTCTAGCTCGAAATGCAGCATGTCCGCTCCTTCCTGTGGAGAGGTTATCCTCTTTTGTACCCCCTGCCACTCAAAGAGGAGGCCGAAGGGAAAGGTCCATTTATACTTAATCCCTTTAGCCTTTAGGAAAGCCAAGATAGGGCCCATTTGACGCCTCTTCACCAAAGTGCTACTGGCCAAGTCCTGATATAGCTCTATTGTGTGGCCATCATGGCTTAGGGGTTCTCTCTGCCTGGCGGCTCTCAAGACTGCCTCCTTTTGTGCATACCTGGCAAAGGCCGCTAATACATCTCTTGGTCTGGCATTTGCTCCGCTGTTTATACGGCCCACCCTATGGACTCTATCCAACTCCACTGATTCCAGGGAGGATTCATCCAGTAGCCTCGCAAATATATCCTGCAGTGTGCCCTTCAGATCCTTGTCTTGGACTGCTTCTGGTAGCCATTTCAACCGAATGTTGATTCTCCTAGACCTATTTTCTAAGTCCTCCATCCTCAACTCAAGTTCCTTGTTGCCGTGTCGAGTCTTTCAATTGCTTCGCTGTTCTCCTTGACCTCCTGCCCACCTCCTGCAGGCCCTTTTCTAGAATGTCCGTTCTTTCACCTAACTGGCCTACCTCTTGCCTCATTTCCGCCGCCACTTGACTTATGTCTGCTCTGAGCAGCTGAATTTGATCTTGGAAGGTCTTGACCAAGCTGTTCTGGAGGGTCAGCATCTCACCATGAAGGTCCTGACGCGATCGTGGCCTGCAGGACAACCTCCCCATGGGGGCCGGATTCCTGCTTTTCTCCTGGAGGTCCGCCTGCTCATCACACTCCTCTCTGTGCTGCCACAAGGTTGGGAGGGTGCCTAGGGTCTCTGCTTGCGATAGGCCACCCTTGGTCTGCTTGTTTTTATTCTTCAAGGACATTCTCGAAATTGGGGCACCGGGCTGACAATCCCCTCGCCCTATGGGGGCACCACGCCAAGTAGAGCCGCTGATATCGCTGCGCAGCCCACCCCCCGGGCACTCTCATCGCCGGGGACCTATACTTCGCTATTCCTTCAATTAGCTCTTTTTGTGGGAGGGGCGCGAACACTCACACAACCGTGACTCCTGCCTTGCCTCAGCACCCAGCTGTGCCTTGAGCCTTCCGCCCTGTCCCTCCTCCTTGCCTATGTCACACTCTTCCGGAGTCACTCCTCTCCTATGATTTGTGTTTCACCATGAGAGCCGGGAGACAAGTGTCACGGCTCGCTCCCTTCGCTCCCGTTCCCGCCACTTGGGGGCATGTTTTGGGGTTTATTCCCTACTGGACATTTCCTTCGAACCCTATGCTACAGTGTTCTGATGAATTGGGAACGTTAAACCCTTATATTCCAAGTTACTTCCCTTCCGGATCCATTCCAGGTTTTTGGCAGCCAGCATGTTACTTAAATCAAATGACTATGTTTCCCGGAATGCCTTGGCTCACTGCTTCACCTCCTGCTTCCCAGAATGCCTGGCTCACTGCTTCATCTCCTCTCTGGCAGCCAGCATGTTACTTAAATCAAATGACTATGCTTCCCAGAATGCCTTGGCTCACTGCTTCACCTCCTGCTTCCCAGAATGCCTGGCTCACTGCTTCGTCTCCTCCCTTGCAGCACAAGGCTGGGTGGAGGATAGGCAACACCTGTGGCTGCAGGTGCAGCAGGCGGCACGCCTGAGGGGTGTGCTCGTTTAGCAGCTTTAAAAGCCTCAGTTTGCTTCAGTCCGGCGCTGGTCATTGTAGCAGTGTTCCTGTTGTGACTAGTCTCCTGTTCCTTGTTCCTGGTTTCTGTGCCTTGTACCTAGTTCCAGTCCCTAGCTTTTGTGCCCAGTTCCTTAGCTCCTGTATCTTGTTCCTCTGCCCTGGATTTCGGATTATGTGCTAATTGATTTATGCTTTCTGAATTCCCCTTTCTGTCTTCCTCTGTCTGCAGACAGCCTTTCTCTGTGCTTAACTCTTAGTTGCAGCCCAGGTTTCCGGTGCGTTCTGTCTCTTTATGCTGTCCTGGTTACTGAAAAGCTTGATGCATTAATCTTACCTTAGTAGTATTTATTTACTACCTTTTTCCCTTGGTTGGGTGGGATAGGTTTCCTTTTGTAATAGCGTTTCCCCTGCTCCTGATCCTACTTCATTCAGAGTCCATTCCATATTTTCCATTGCACCTCTGCATTTACTTTCCATCGAATATTAGGTGTGGGTGTTGTTGTAACATGTTCCAGTGTGTATCCCCTTTTGTTTTCCTCACAAGTTAACATCACAATTCATACTTTCCCCTGACTAAGGTTTTATGTATTTGTTATCTTTAACCCTTTGCTTTTACAGCCTTCTGGGTTCCTGTTTGATCTACAGGGTTCGTGATATTACTGACATTCTAGTGGTCTTTCCGGTCCTCGGGAGTACTGTTTGAATGTTCCTTATTCAGTATTTTACAGAGTGTCAGTTCACAGAATCTGTACTTGCTTGCCCGCTACGTGGGTTTAGCGCTGTCAGTATCTGTAAGAGCATAGTGGGTAAAGAGTTTGCAGACTTTCCTTTCAGTTATAAGGAGGTCTTAAGTGTTTACCCTACATTCCTTTATTGTATATTGGTAATACTTTATTTGCACTCCTGGGTTATACATACACAAGCCTTGGGTATTTTATGCACGTTGTTAGATCCTAAGTTGTTCCCTGTGCAATTCTGTGCACTTTACCCCTTGCCATAGGCAAGGCCTTCTTCCTTTCTTAACACAAGGCTGGGGGGGAGGGTGGGGGAGTAGGGTGCTGAAACCTCCCTCCCTTATTGCCTGCCTCGCTTCCCGCGTAGCCTTTCTGTTGTTATGCTCCCCTATTGTAGTCCAAAAGAATGTCTAGCTTGTGGCTTCTGTCTAGGGGAGTACTAATTTGCGCCGGTAGAAAAATCCTCCATTACTGATCCAAATATTCAAACAAATAGCTGTCTTCTCACTTGGCGCCTACTACTCCTCCATAACTTTTCGTATCAACCGGCTTATTGCAATGCAGTTAGTAGTGAGGTAACTTTGTACATGCTATCTCACTTTGCCTTGAGAAGCGGACCGGGCCCGTTTCATGGGGGCCCACACCTACTCTCCAGTCTCCCACTCCCTTGCTGAAAGTCATCCATATTTAATGTGCACTTCTCCTCTCTTCTCTCCTGCTCGGAGAGGCACATGTCGATTTGAGACTCTAAAATGTCCACGAGGATTGGTTAGCTTCGAGCCCCTCGATGCAGTCCTCCATGCTGTCAACTTTCCCGAGCCCATCTAGTCTTTTTTTCGTGATGTCTGCTCTAAATCCCCTTATATCTTCTAGGAGTGCAGTCATGCCCCTGCTCACCGAGTTGGCTTCCTCCAGGCCTTGTGGCGCAGTGGTGGACATAGTGTCCTGAGCATGGTGGGGAGGCTGTTCATATTTGAATTTCTGGAGTGCTGATGCCCAGCTCATGGGTGTTCCTGTGGTGTTGGGCGGTCTGCGCTGAAGCACCCCCCTCCGCCCGGCTCAGGAGCTTTCAAGCTTCAGCAGTGGAGGAGGGGCTGTCCCTGGGGGTGGACCTGTCTTGTGGGGGAGAGGATAGTAAAATTCTTTCAGCTCGCAGGGGGACTCCATGAGAATCAGCAATTTATGTGAATAAGCTCAGGCTTCATTTATCTCCCTGGAAGAATCCACAATGTTGTCATGGGAACGCGTCCCCTAGGCCTTCCCCGCCTTGGCACCGCTTTAACCGGTAGACTGGTGTGCGGAAGGTGCTCTATGAGGCCACGCTGCGGGCTAACTCGGTCACAAGTGAGGGGTCTAGGGTGCAGTTCTGCGGTCCCCACCTGGGCCTACGAGCGCTGGGGAGCACAGTGTTCTGAGGCTGGGGCTGATCAGTGGAGGCCGGTTGGCACCTTGCGGCTCGTGTGAGCAGTTAAGTAGCTGGGCCCCACGTGGATGGGAGGCCCACAGGCCTCGTCACAGCTGCAGGGCTGTGGGTTCCTGGTCTGTGGTTCCTTCAAGCTGGTTTGAGATTTTAGGACTCCCCAGGTGTGGGGGGTCAACGTGAAAAAGGCATGGCTAGGCTCCCCGTGGATGGGTGGTGCAAGGGGCCTTGTCACTGCTGTAAGGCTGTGGGCTCCTGCTCCGTGGCTCCTTCAAGCAGGTTTGTGGAATTAGGACTCCCAGGGGGGTTAACAGGCAAAGGTCAAGGGGGGGGGGGGGGGGGAGTGCTGTACGTGCTGGGGGCTGGACCACCCCTTCACCTGATCCTCAGCAGGCTCTGGCGCGATGATCCAAAGCTCAGTAAGGGAGGGAGACCTTCCTCTTTGGTCCGTCTGCAAACAGCCTTTCAAGCCTCTAGCACACGATTGCACCAGCTTGGTCAAGACCTTCCAAGATCAAATTCAGCTGCTCAGAGCAGACATAAGTCAAGCGGCGGCGGCAATGAGGCAAGAGGTAGGCCAGTTAGGTGAAAGAACGGACATTCAAGAAAAGGGCCTGCAGGAGGTGGGCAGGAGGTCAAGGAGAACAGCGAAGCAATTGAAAGACTCGACACGGAAACAAGCAACTTGAGTTGAGGATGGAGGACTTAGAAAATAGGTCTAGGAGAATCAACATTCGGTTGAAATGGCTACCAGAAGTAATCCAAGACAAGGATCTGAAGGGCAGGGGGAGGGGCAGCAGGCTCTGCGGGTCCAAGGCCAAGGAGGCCGTGGCAAGCCCAATGATCGCGTTGACCCCCCCAGCCAGGTCGGCCCGCTGCTTCCGAATTGATGCGGCATGCTGTGCGGGCCTGCAGTATGACTCTCGTGGCCGGTTCCGGCAGCAGGTTCACTCCACAGCGGAAATCCAGGGGTGTCGGGGTGTCGGGAATGCTCGTGGATGTACCCTACACAGTGACGTTCTGGGGGGGCAGTGAGCACTTCACACTGGGGCTTTTCAGGGGGCCCGGTCCCGTTACCATTCCACTGGTGAGGAGCGACGCAGAGCGCTACCTACATCTCTGTGCCCCTAGTGGCCACTCTATCGATTTCTATTTTAACGTCTAACACACCATGCATTGGCTCTTGCACGTCCCCTTGCTTCCAACAGATTAGGGTTAAAGGCAATGCCGGAAAACCTTGAAATGGGCTATGCTAATTGACCATAATGTAAAACCTAAAATGTATGATATAATTCTTCCCATCATGGAATTAATTATGGCAGTAAACAACACTGATAAAGCAATGATGGCAAAGATTTTCCCACTGTTAACTACTCCTATCAAAACGATAAAACAGGGCACGATTGGAAAGGTTGGTTAGTATGACGATGCCTGCTGTTTAACAAAGAGAGATCGAGAAACTCATGGGTCTCAAATCAGGGGTAGACAGGAATAGGTTACGCCAGCTAAGGGCCAACTACAAATCCTTGCTAGCGTAAAAAAAGAAAATTTTCAGTGAAGCGATGGGGGGGGGGGACACTTCATACCGCTGACAAAGCAGGGGATATTCCATTATTTTGGAAATTGGTCTGTAGTAGAGATCCTAAATCTGATAAGCCTTGCTATGTTGCATCAGCGGTGGGCTGTGGAGATCCCACTATTTAGGTTTATATTGTGATAATTCACCCTCTTTAATCCTAGGTGTCTCTTTGCCCCGTTTATGTGAAGCAGTTCTTCTGTCCATTACTGTAAAAGAGGTGGAAGCAGCTCTCGCCACGTCTAAATGGGGTAAGACTCCTGGCCCAGGCTTAATCCCATTAGACTGATTAAAAAATTAAGTTAAAATCTAGGCTCCGGTCCTCTCAAAGGCACCTGACTTTTGGCGTAGAGCAGTCATTGTCCCGATCTGCAAAAAAGGGAGGCTGGGATAACGCCGCAAACTATCGCCTGATCTCCTTATTAGAGGTGTGTCAAACTATTTGTCAAAATCATCTTGAAGCACCCCCAAAGTTGGGTGGATAGCAATAACATAATAACTGGCCTGCAGGCAGGGTTCAGGAGAAATAGGGGCACGATGGACCATTGTTTGATCCTATTCCTGTTGATCCAAAAGTATACATCGCTTTAGAAAAGGAATCTTTACATTATATTTCTTGATTTAAGCACAGCTTTTGATTCTGTTTCAAGGGGAATGTTGTGGCAAATTCTTCTAACTCGGGGGGGCGGGGGGGTGGGAGGCAGGGGTTGCTAAACTTGATTAATGTCCTAACTCAACTGTACTCAAACACAAATGCCTGCGTCCGCTATGGCCGCGCGACGGGGTGGGGAGCGAGACAACTGACCAGTTCGAAGTGTTCATGTGTGTTAGACAAGGTTGCGTCCTGGCCCGCTCCTCTTCTCATCCACTCCAAAGGGCCTAGAAAAATCTTTATCTATAATCCTGGCCAAGTGTTCTCAGTTCCACCTCAAATTGAACGTCGGTAAAACCAAATCGATGATGTTCAGCCCCCAATCTACCAAACATAGCGCGTTCCAACTAAAAGTGCGAGGTGGTCTGATTGAACAAGTGGACCACTTTGACTATCTTGGGGTGAGGTTTCAGGAGTATCCTGGTTGGGTCCCCCAGGTTGCCAAAGCGGTAATCAACCTGGATAAATTAAGCAGCGCTTTTAGGTCATACTTTTGCAGTCACAGTAGTGGTGCTGTGTCCCCGACTCTGGATCTATATAACAAGCAAGTACAGCCGGAAGTGGCCAGCAGCCATGCGGTGAGGCAGCAGAAACGAAAGCTCCCGTTAGATCTGCTGATAAGATCCTGAAATCGGTCAGTTTTGACTGATAATTGCAAGATACTGCATCGGAATACTCAAGGAACAGTTGGACCCAAAACCGCAGTGTTTCGATGCAGCATTTGGGCATATGAAAGAGACATGGTGCTCGTATCACAGAGAGGGCGAAAGCAAGATGGCGGTGGAGTGTTTGACTGGCCCGAAGTGAAGACGGAGAGTCGTGCAGCGACCCAGGAAGCCCCCTAGAGAGCAAGCAGATCACAATTGGGTCTGCGCCAACAGAGGTGCTGGCAGATGAGGGAGCTGGGCTGAAGAAGAGCATGTGGCCCTAAACAGCGTGGTGCCCGCGGACCATAGTGTGGCCTGTCTGGTGGCGGCGCGGGGCAGTAGCGCCCTGGACTGTGGCGCTGTCGCTCCTGTATAGGGCTAAAAACAAATTGCACCGACGTGCACAGGATGATTAGCGCGCGCAGTGAACGCGTAATGCAGGCTATGCCTCCCCCCTGTACAGAACCACTGGTGCCCGGCCGGAGTGACAAAAGCCATGTGGGAGCACAGTCCTCACGGCCCTGGCTGCACAAAACAGCACATTTTACTACCATTACTCAGATAGCCGTGCGACCTAACTACATTGACCACAAGAGACAAGGAGACATACTGGGCACACTAGAACTCGGGCCAGCCCCAAAACACTTGTACCACACATGGGACAGAGAGGCCGGAAGACCCCCAATAGCCCCAGGTGCAGAATGCGTCCCGCCCACCCAAAGACTGCTGCTGATAACATCACTGTAAGGCCTAGCAACAAACTGCCGAAAATGCCAGATAAGCAGCGGAGCGGCAAAGCCAAACAAACAATAAAGGAATCCAACGCTCGTAAGAGCGAAAACGGCCCACATCTCCCAGACAATAATGCAATGCGGCCTGATCCGCAGGCTTAGGCGCCAAGAAGAGGGCCCTATCCTGGAAGTGATTGCAGCACTAAAATCTGCACTAGAACAGAAAAGGGACGCAGTCATAGTGGATGTGGGCCTATTATGCCAAGATTTACGGGCACTAGCAGACAGAATGGGCACCGCAGAACACCAAGTGCAAGAAAATGCCACCAATATCAGTAGCGCTCAAACCCATATCACCCATACTCTCGGGAGAATACAAACCTTAGAACAAAGAGCCGAGGATGCGTAAGGCAGAGCCCGAAGAAACAACATCTGCATAATGGGCCTGCCATGGGCCTGCCAGAAGGAGAGGAGGGCAGAGACCCTACCAACTACATCGAAAACCTGTTGCTACAGGAAGTCGGCTCTGGCACACTGTCACAGTACTTCACAGTGGGGAGAGGCCACAGATCCTTGGCCAAAACACCCCCTCCAGACACCCCATCGAGGCCTATGATAGCTAAATTCATGAACTTTAAAGACCCGGGAAAAGATCCTCAGTTTTTCAAGAGAAGGGGGCATAATCACTAGAAACTCCTTCATGCAGGCTATCTAGCCCGACTATATGGCACTGGTGCAGAGGCGCAGGATGATGTTTGGCCCGACAAAAGAGCGCCTCATGAAAGTGAACCTGCGATACTTGCTACTATACACTGCTAAATTAAAAGTGCTAGATAATGGTAGATCCTACTTCTTCGAGACCACCGAAGCCCACATTTGGATGGACGAGCAGGGCATACACCAGCCAGCAGCCAGACACAACAACAATGGCACCCGAGTGACTACCAACAGCAAAATCCATCATCGAACCCAGGTCTGAAAATGGACCCTCATTATTAACAAGACACGGAGGACAAACATGTTCAAAGCCGCAGGAGGTAGTAAAGGAACCTCTAACACAAGAACCAACTGCCTGACTGTTGCTGCAACAAGCAACCCCCAGAACGTTTAACAAAGTTTAGATGCCAGTTAGAAGGGAACGGAGTAACTGTGGGCAACTGTTTCCAATGCCCATGCATCTGAAATAATAGCCTGCCATTCTGTCAGATGCTGTGACAGTCTGCATCCCACTGCAGTCCTCAGAGAGGTTTTGGGGCGGCTGACGCAGTGGCTGATGGCAAAGTAGCCGCTGCTGAGGCGTTCTTAGTACCTCTTCCTCGTCTTCTTTGGCCTCCTTGAACTGACTGTCCTCTGCCTGCCTCTGTCTCTTCCAAATGTGGAGTAGTGACGAAAGGCCCTACTCCTCCAGGGCGTACCTGTGGGGCGATTTGGAGGTTGTCTAATCGCAGCAGCAAGGGATTTGGCTGCTGCCTTTGAATTTTACATTTTCTCCAGACTTTCATCAGCCTTGCTTCCGAACAAATGTGTGCCAACAAAGGTTATGTTAAGCAGTTTGGATTGTACATCTGGAGCAAATCCCGACTTCCTCAACCAGGCAAACCTGCAAATAACTGTACTAGCGGCCATTGCTCTGATGATACTGTCGACGGAGTCAAGACCAGTCTGGGGGGATTCAAACATAGCATCCTTTCCATCCTTGACTATGTTCAAAAACCTGTCTCGTTCTTCCCATTCGTGGATATGGTCAGCCGCCATGGATATACACTTCCAAAGGGTATGAGTGAACCCAGCCAACGTGCACGTGGCATTTGCTGATTTCAGGGACAAACTGCCACCCGAAAAAACATTTTGGGCTAGAGCATTGTAACGCTTATCATCCCTATCAGGAGGGATAGTAGGGTAGTTATTTTGTCTAGTGGTTGAGGTGGTGGCTTGTACCACCAGACTCTCTGGGTGTTTTGACAAATAGGGAACACTACTTGACACCCTATATTTAGAAGCCAGTTTCTTGTTGACAGCCGGATTGGGGTAAATGGATAAAAGGTAAAGGGTAAATGAATGGCTCCCAGCTCCCCTCCCCCTACAGCAGTCCCACCCTACAGTTTTTATTTACACGTTTGATCAAACTGCTGGCTGAAGTGGTGGGCTCCGATCGGAAACTCACGGTCTTGGAATGACCACTTGGATAGAATCTCACCGTTTGCAGATGATATTCTTCTTTAGGTGAGTAACCCAGAGGTGTCAGTACCAAGGGCTGGGGAAGTACTACGTACGTTTGGGGCTTATAGTGGTCTTAAGGTCAGCTGGGGAAAGTCTGTATACTATGAGCTTACCAGAGTTAAAGGAGGTCTTGAGCCATGGGGCGTGCTGGTGCCCACTAGAGAACCATTTAGATACTTGGGTATTACGATTACTAGGACACAGGAAGATTTATTCCGTCTTAATTGGCCTTCGATTTCCACAATTTCCTCAAGGATATCAGAAGATGGGCTGAGCTCCCATTGTTACTCTTGGGCAAGGTTGCACTTTTCAATATGATAGCATTGAGCAAGTTCTTATATGTCAGGCAGGACACTCCCCGTGTGATCCCGGGTGAGAAATTTGACAAAGTGGATAAAGGATTGAGACGAATGCTCTGGGGCACCACCACCCCTAGCATATTTTGTATTTATTTATTTGGTATTTATAATGTACCTATACACAATGTTTCATAGCACTAGATATTCTAATGCAGTCTGTCTGGGAGGGGAGATTGAATCCCCCAAATCTTTGGAAGCACTCCTGGCCCATTCAGTTAGTGGCAACAAATGGCTGGTTCTTCCTAGGAAAGGGCAATCTTGCAGTTCATCTGGAGATTTGGAAAATGGGAGCAATGACCCCCCCCCCCCAGAATTCTCTATGGAATGACATGCCCAAATGGGTTCCTGCAGACAGGAAAGGTGGCGATCAGGTTATGGCATACCTTGATGGACAGGACAAAAAACAGAAGGAGGATGGATTTGGACCAGCTCCCCGGGGTAACAGGTTGATTCCCAAGCTTAGGGCAGTACAGGGGCATCAGCGTTAATTAAATTGAAATAGGGGTGAAGGCAGTGGGTGATGTGATTAGCGAGGAGCCCGCAGTGTCCTTTCAAGATTTACAGAAAGCCTTTGGGGTGAACACACAATGTTCTACCAGTATTTACAACTGCGACACATGCTTGGGGGGGCGTTTGAGGTAAGACCTGATGCCCTCCCCCCTAACCACCCAAAATTCACCTTTGCTTAGATTGACGGCAACAGAGAAGTTTAATGACAAACTAATTTTGAGGGCCAATAGGTGGGTAGATAGCTTTCACTGCAAAACCACTGCTTAAACTAGTGGAGTGCTAGGAAAGAGACCTGAGCCCTGTAGATGATGGGGATTGTGAATGTGCCCTAGGGGTGGCTAGAGAGATAGCTATAGATGCGAGGCATAGGGCCATCTAATGCTAGGTGTTTCATTGAGTGTATTACACCCCACTGGCTTTTCAGAATGGTAAGGAGGGAAAACTATATTTGCTCAAAATTTTGGATTGAGGTGGAACATATCACCTGTCTGAGAATAAAGGCCTGTGGGGAGCAAGTGTTAAAAATGCTGAACATCCTTGTAGAGGAAGAATTGGGAATAGACCGGCTAGGTGCCTGCTGGGGATTTAGGGCGATGCATTCCTTACAGCATCTGAAAAGACCCAACTAGGGGTGACCTTGGAACTAGCAAAAAGGGGTATCACAATGAAATGGGGGAGTGGAGATGTCTCCGTGGGATGGACGGGTGTATGGGCCTCAAAAGGCTGGTATACAATTAATAGAGGGAAAATACGAGAAGGTATGGGGGTAATGGGTTGACCGTATTGGAGGTTCTTGATGTTAGGCTGGGGCGCAGAGAACAGCTGTATGGCTGGAGTTGGTCTGATGCCAGATGGTTGGGGGAAAGGGCGTTGGAGGGAGCAGGGTGGGACAAATGGTAAGCTGTTGTGGGGGGGAATATCTTTATACCATTTTGTGACTCTGATTTTGGCTTTGTATCCCGTTAAGCCGAGACATTGGCCAGTACAAGTGTGTGTTTATTTGTTAAAAACCAAATAAAGTTTCTTTATACATTTTTTTTAAAACTTTCCACGTGTGCTCTGGTCCCTTACACTCTAGGCAGAGTGAATGGCGGTCAGCTGTTGAGTACTTAGGCCTGCATCACATACAGGCTACAATGCCTTTATGTCAGCCATAAGCGATAGGAAACCCCGACTGCAACGCCTGAGACAAGGGGAAAAATCGTTGTATGAAGGACTAAGAAAAAATGGGTAGGAAGAAAACGACCTGCTGCTGGAAGTGTCCAACCCTAACTGCACAGAGAAAAGTACGGAGGCTGAGGCCCAGAGGCAGGACCTAGGAAGGCAGGACTGTTGCCGTGCATGAGCAGGGCTCCACATAAAATAAACAAAGGACACATTTTTTGTGATGCTACAAAAAACACTCCAATCCGAACCCGAAGGATGGAATGTCCCACAAGCATGGAGTAATGGGAACAGAACGTAGGAGAAGACAGTGTTGCAGTATGTGTGGAACACAGATGATTGAGTTTTTGAGCTAGTTTTGCTAAACTGAAGGATATACATGGGCTAGTCAAAACAGGTGCCTATTAAACACAAGGCTGAAAGCCTGGGCCAACATAGTAATACAATGCATCAGGTAGCCTTGGTTTAATTTAATTTAATTAACAATGATGTGGGAAATCAAATGTATAGAAGAGGGTAGGATCGATTAACCCTGAAATAGGTGAATAGTGGGAACTTCACTAACAGGATGTGGTGGACACACCACTGTGTAGTAGCATATGAGAATCAAAATCCCAGCTTAAAACAACAAGAAAACAATTTCACATTGCACAGTGTAAATCAAAATACATTGGAGCTGCAGGCTCCTGCGTGCCTTCCATTAATTCCTGTTTGTCAATTTGTAAATATAGTAAAACAATACTCATTAATGATTTATTTACTTTAAGCTCTTACCTGAGATACTTTTATCATGCGCTAAAGAAATAAGTGGCACATTAGCCTTTCCAATGTAAAAATCGCCTTGTGTTTCACCATCATCAAACACGTAAAAACTCAATGCCTGAGATTTGAGATATCGGTCCAGTTCAGCACTCATCGGCACTGGAAAACACATGTGATCATCAAACTGTGGATTGTTGCTACTTGGGATGACGTTAGTGTCATGATCTGAAAAATCAAAGAACTTGTATACAACGTAGGGATTTGGTTGCAAGTGGCTTCCGCTTGTAAGTAGATTGTTGCAGCTTTTTATAGTGATATTGAGCTCGTTCAAGTTGCTGTCTGCTGAAACAGGAGTAATGTCATGAGTAGGTCCACTTGCCTGTTGAAAAAATAGAAAGATATTAAAATGAAATTACTAGTTATATTGTCCTTCTGTAAGACATCCCAAATTCAGCAGTAAACCTGAATGTAGTCCAATCAGTTCTTTAGTAAGAGAAAATCACTAACCTGTAACACATGCAGTGCCGTTTCATCTATAGATTGATTAAACTTTGGATTGCTCTTCCAGATTCAGAAAACAATTCAGATCGTTTAAGAGTTAACTTTTTTCAGAAAGTGAGTGTTCATCAACATGCTTCCTTCGGACACAGTGTCACAGAGACCATAAGCATACACCTCATCTACTAAGCAGTTAAAGGAGCAATTACTTACCAGTAATATTCTTTTTATGGATTCTTCTCTTACAGATTTCATATCTTGATGGATATCCTCTAGCGGCAGTTGTTCTTGGAAAATATCAACAGGAAGCACAGTATAGCATGACACCATCCCTCCAGCTGTTACGCGTTCAGACTGCAGCAACCCTAGACTTCAGACATGGTGTTGGCTGCCCTACTTATTGCATGCACTATGGCCCTGTACCTCAGTTCCCCACCATTCTCCCCAACCCCTTGTGCTCAGTAGCCAAGGGAATCTGTTCCTATGCGATGGAAACACACACAAATATAGAAACAACAGTTGTTTTTTGGTATGAGACTAACAAAACCTTTGATTAATCAGATGTGTGTATGTATTTATATATATATATATATATATATATATATATGTATATATATATATATATATATATATATATATAAAGACAGTCTCCCTGATGACGTGTCTTAGCACAGAAACCGGTCGGAGGAAAACACCAGTGGCTTAGAAGGTTGTGCAGGGAACTAGAGTGTGCCCCCTTCCTCGTTTTGCCATTTTTCCAGGATTTTGAAGGGTGGAATCTTCAAGACCTGACAGGGTGCTGCACCAGGGTGATACATGCCCGGCTTTGGAGTGCCTCACTGCAGGCTTCTCCCCCCCCTTTCTCCATTGTGGGATTGGGCGTGAGCTTTTTCCTTGCTAACCTGATGACTACATCTACCAGAAGCCCTTGCAGCAGAAATCATCATTGATTATCATCACCTGCACTTGCTGTGAGCTGCAAGTTGAGACAGCCTCCCTGATGACGTGTATTAGCACAGAAACTGGTCGGAGGAGAACACCAGTAGCTTAGAAGGTTGTGCAGGGAACTGGAGTGCGCCCCTTTCCTCATTTTGCCATATATATATATGGGATACATTACTCACCGTAATCGTATTTCTGATGCTTGTATCTGCTTAGATTCACATGCTGTGCATAGGCCGACATCTAGTGGAAGCTGCAGAGTATTACAGTTTGTTTTTCGAAAATCGAAAAAGGGCGTCGACACAGGGCGTGCCAGTAATACTATCCCTAGTGTGACGTCCACTGTACCCATGATCCCTCACGCGTCTAGGATCCCCAGATTGTGTTTTTCCTGACATGAGGTAGCATGAGGAGTAGCGTGAGTACAGATAGTCCAAGCAGATAGACAGAAAGGTAAGACTACAAGCAACCATGCGCCTTCTCTCGGAGGGGAGGAAGGGTGGGTCGCATGTGAATCTAAGCAGATACAAGCATCAGAAATACGATTACGGTGAGTAATGTATCCCTTCTGAGGCTTGTGGAATCTGCTTAGATCACATGCTGTGCATAGATTAGCGAGCAGTACCAGAAGAAGGAGGTGGGATGTGAGAAGGGTCATGAGCAAACAGGTGTCTTAGAACCGCTTGTCCCACTTGTGTATCTGTCTTGGAATGAGTGTCAATGCAGTAATGCTGAGTAAAAGTGTGAATAGAGCTCCAAGTAGCTGCTTTGCAAATGGTGTCGAGGGGAACATTTGCAATGAAAGCCAGAGTGGCCCCAATGCCTCTAGTAGAGTGGGCCCTTGGCGTAAACGGCAGAGTCTTTTCAGAAAGAGAGTAACACAGCTGTATACAGTTGATAATCCACTTAGAGATAGCGCCCTTAGAGACGCGATCCCCCTCTCTGCCTGTAGCTACGGAGACAAACAGTTGATCTGTTTTCTTGCACTGACAGAGCCTGAATTTCACTGACCCTTCTTATGGAGGTAATGGCTACTAAGAAGGCCGTTTTATAAGTCAGGTGTTTGAGACTACTTTTATGCATGGGTTCGAAGGGGGGGCCCATGAGTTTAGCTAGCACCACGTTGAGGTCCCATCCTGGCGGTGGGTTCGAAATAGGAGGGTGAAGTCTCTTTACTCCTTCCATGAAGGCTTTAACCACTGGTACTTTCCACCACGAGAACCTGTTATGGGATGTGGTGTAAGCCGAGAGGGCTGCCAGGTGTACTTTCAGAGAGTTAAAAACCAACCCTGCATCCAGCAGGTGGAGCATGTATGTTACAACGTTGGAAGGAGTGCAATCAACCGGGTTGATTTGTTTATTCTGGCACCAGATAACGAATCTTTTCCACTTGTCAAAGTAACAGTGTCTTGTATTTGGTTTCTTGGACTCTTTTAGAATGTCCATACACCTCTGTGGTAATTTGAGATGTCCAAACTCTATGACTTCAGGAGCCATGCTGCTAGGTTCATAGAGTTGGGTTCCTGATGCACTGTTTGACCTTGTTGCTGGGACAGAAGGTTGTACCAGGCTGGGAGTCTGATGGGCTCGCACACCGCCATCCTGCGTAGGTGTGGAAACCATGGTTGTCTTGCCCACATGGGAGCAACTAGGATGAGCGTCATTGATTCCTTGTTCATCTTGTACACCACCTTCCTGATGAGAGGAGTTGGTGGAAAAGCGTACGCAAACATCCCTGACCAGTTCATCCACAGGGCATTCCCCTGGGAGTCCGTTTGGGGGAACCTGGATGCAAATCCTGGGCATTGTTTGTTTTCGCTTGTGGCGAATAGGTCTATAGTGGGGAAACCCCACTGAGAGAAGAGATCTTCTACTACGTCTCTGTGAAGGACCCATTCGTGTTCTTCTGGGAGGGAGTCTCTGCTTAGAGCATCCGCTAGGGAATTGAGCTCCCCTGGAACATGTTGCGATGACAGGAAGATGTTTCGTCTGAGTGCCCATATCCATATTTTCTGGGCAAGCTTGGACAGATTTGGCGAACGAGTCCCTCCTTGCTTGTTCAGATAGAACATGGCTGTCGTGCTGTCCGTCCTGATCTGCACCGACAAGTTCAGTAGATGGGGCTCGAACGCCTGCAGCGCTCGGAATACTGCCAGAAGCTCTAGCAGATTGATGTGGTTCTTGGCTACTGAGTGAGACCAGAGACCCTGAGCTGTGTGGTGGAGATAGTGAGCTCCCCACCCAGTCAGGCATGCATCTGTAGTCACCACTGCCTGTACTTCGGGATCGTAAAAGGGTTTCCCCTTCACGAGATTCTCTCTTGTCCACCAGTGTAGGCTCTGTACGAGTGTTGGCGAAACGACCACTAGATCGTCCCACTGA
The DNA here is from genome assembly GCF_040938575.1 of Ambystoma mexicanum. NCBI lineage: Eukaryota > Metazoa > Chordata > Amphibia > Caudata > Ambystomatidae > Ambystoma > Ambystoma mexicanum. The sequence continues at coordinate 393,296,111 of NC_090922.1, forward strand.
CCACTTGCCTGAGACCACTGTTTCGCCAACCATTCCTGCATGGGACGCATGCGCAGACGCGCGTGGGGGACCAGGTAAATGCATGACGCCATCATGCCCAGTAACCGCATAGCTTTGCGTACTGTTATCTGTTGACCTGACTGATAATGCGGAATTTGCAGAAGTATATTCCGAATTCTTTCTTCCGAAGGGAAGGTCAATTCTCTCTGAGTATCTAGGATAGCTCCTAGAAACTGTTTTGAGGTGCTTGGCACCAGACTTGACTTTTTCTCGTTGATAGAGAAGCCTAATTCCTGGGGTTTCCCCCGTTATGAGCCAGTCGTCCAGATAAGGGTACACTGGGATTGCCTCCCTGCGTAGGTGTGCAGCTGCCACCGCCAGTACCTTGGTGAATACCCTTGGTGCTGAAGCTATCCCGAAGGGCAGTACCTTGAATTGGTAGTGGCGACTGTCCACCTTGAAGCGCAAGTATTTTCTGTGCGCCGGGAGCATGGAAATATGAAAATAGGCATCTTTCATATCCAAGGTTGCCATGTAATCCCCCTTTTTTAGGAGTGGGATTACCTCTTGTAGCGTGGTCCTACGGAATTTTTGGGGCTTGACATACTTGTTGGCAGGCCGTAAGTCCAATACTGGGCGCATAGTTAAATCTTTCTTTGGCACAAGGAAGTAAGTTGAATAGATACCCTTGTTTACCTGGTGTCCTGGGACGAGTTCTATCGCGTCCTTTAGGAGCAGATTGTAGATTTCCTCGAGGAGGATCTTTTGATGTTCTAAAGAGTGGACTTTTTGTCTTGGAGGGTGGTTTCGGGGACGTTGCAGTAGTTCTATACAGTACCCCTTGGATACCGTCGACAGCACCCATCTGTCGGATGTTATCCCTTCTCATGCCTGGGTGAAGCTGGATATTCGTCCCCCTACTGGGGTTGCATGGGAAGGGACCCTGAAATGAGCGTCACTGCTTTGGTGGAGGCGTGCCGCCTCCTTTACTGGGGCTGCCTCTGCCTCTACCACGTCCTCTTCTACTAGCCCTACCATACCCCTGGGTAGACTGTTGTGAGTTGGTGTTCCATTGTGTACCCTGGGTGTGGGAATAGCTATTTCCTCTATTGGAATTTTGGCCGCGGGGGCGACGAAAATTGCCGTTCCCTCTTTGGTTAGGTGGTTTTGTAGTTAACTGGCCAAGGGATTTGAGGGTGTCGAATTCCTCCTTAGCGTTTTTTAGTGCGTCCTCGACTGCCTTTCCAAACAGGAGATCACTTTCCACTGGTTTGTCTAAGAGTGCAGCTTGTGTTTCTGCTCTGAATCCCGACTGCCTCAACCAAGCATGTCTTTTGATGACAGTCCCCTCTGCTATAATTCTACCCGCATTGTCTGCGGCGTCTAAAGTTGCTTTTAAAATGCAGCCTGAGACGTTTCTTCCCTCTGCACAAATGCGAGATAGCTGGCTCTTAAGGGGTTCGGGAGCGGAATCTATTAGTGCTGCCACTTCTTCCCACTGATGGCAGTTGTAGCTGGCCAACAGTGTGGTGGAATTCGCGATTCTGGTTTGGTAGGCTGCCGTGGAAGCTACTTTTCTACCAAAACCATAGAGTTTCTTACTTTCCTTGTCGGGGGGAGCCTCCGAGGAAGATAATGGGGTTCCAGCTCTCTTGCGGGTGTTAGTTACGACTAGAGAGTCTGGCTTAAGTTGGCCTCTAATATATAGAGGGTCCGACTGGGCTGCTTTAAACAGCTTCTCTACTCTCGGGTTTACAGGTCTTGTCAGGTTTGGGTTGACAAGAGATGGTGCTATTCTGCGTTGAATAGATTTCAGGATGGGAATGGTCTGGGCTACTGTCTTCCTTTCCCCTATTAGTTCCTCCGCGAAGTCCCTCTCTTCTTGGACACCTTGTGTGTCTATGTGGAAGTGGTTAGCTGCCCGAGAGAGCAGTTCATTCAGGAGGGGCTGATTATCTATTGGGGAATCAGACACTGGGGCTTCCCTTTCGACTGGTGAGTCCATTCTGAAAATATCTGGGCTATTTTCTGGCTCATCCTCGTCTTCGTCCTCCCCGTAATAATCTGACACTGCGAGATCTTCTGGTGTCTCAAAATCCTGGCCCTCTATAAGGGAAGAGTCTCCTTGGCCTGTAGGGAAAAGGCAAGAATAGGGTTGGACCTCGAAGGGGTCTGAAGCCTTTAATGGTGTCTCGACCCGGGGCCTTTTATTTGAAGGGATAGGGTCCCTTGAACCTGAGGGAGAAGATTCCTGAGGGTTTAAAGCTAGTAGTTGGTCAGGGTGTCTTTCGAAGAAATTTGCTAAGGAGGACATCCTTGACATTACTCTGTCAATGTCCTCGCATGACCAGAGTTTTGAGCTTGGGGTGACCTTGCTGGAACTCTCTATGGACTGACCCTGAGAAGACTTGGACGGGGAAGTCAGTTCTATTGTTGTGGGGGATTGCAAGGGTTGTTTCCTCTGTTGCTTACCCCCTTCCCCGTGGGTAGAAGTGTGTTTACCCTTTCCCTTATCTTTCGACGCCTGGCGTCGAGGATCGGAGGTGGAATCCCTGTGTTTCGAACTAGGCTTCGAAACTGGGCCCTCCTTACTCCCAAGTGATGTACCCTTTCCCTGGGGTGCAGGCTGGGGATGGAAGCCGTGTTCGTCTCCGGACGAGTGATCTTCCGTGATGTTAATGGGCGAGGCACTATGTGCAAGTGTGGAGGCTTGCATGACGTCGTGCGGCGACCTCGACCGGGACCGCCCAGAGGACGTCCTTTCGGACCGCTCCTTCTGTGCCTCTTTCCGAGGTTTCGACGACGTCGAATCTCGGGTGGCTTTTTTGTGTTTAGCGTGTGTATGTGAAACGCTCTTGTCGCCGGGGGACTTCCCCATAGTCGCCGGGACGGATGACCTTCCGAGGCCGGGGACGTGCGTTAGGCTGTCTTTCGACGCCTTGGTGCCCTCGCCGTCCGAAAGTCCGGCGTCGCTGCCGTCGCTGAAGGTACCCTCCGCCTCCATAGCTGCTAGCTTGGCGTGGTGGGCCCAACGCTTGGTGGAGCGGTCCTTAAGAGTTTTGGCCTTAAACCTGCTACAGGCCCTGCAACCCGCCTCGGGGTGGTCTCTGGGCAGGCAAAGGTTGCACGTAGCGTGCTTATCTACCCAAGGGTATTTCTTATTACACTTGGGGCAAAACTGAAAGGGCGTACCCTCCATACGCGCCTGTGGGCAGCGGGCAAGTGTGTGTAGGTAAGAAGGTGTCTATAACCGAGTGTGGAAGTGTACCACCCCCCACTCTCCCTACTTGTAGGGCCGAGGCCAGCGGCCCAGGCCCGAGCCGAGGCGGAAGCCTCAAGGCCCAATCCGTCGGGTTTCGACGTTGATCTCCTCCCCGGTTCGGCGTCGAGATGCTGATCGACGTAAGGGTGACAAAACGGGGCAAATTAGAATTAGTTTTAAGTGTAAATATGGCAAAGCCAGGGAACTCCGATGATGTGCTTCCGACCAGAATGGCGGAAAAAAACAATCTGGGGATCCTAGACGCGTGAGGGATCATGGGTACAGTGGACGTCACACTAGGGATAGTATTACTGGCACGCCCTGTGTCGACGCCCTTTTTCGATTTTCGAAAAACAAACTGTAATACTCCGCAGCTTCCACTAGATGTCGGCCTATGCACAGCATGTGATCTAAGCAGATTCCACAAGCCTCAGAAATATATATATAGTCAATGAAAAAACTTTGTTAAAGGGACGTTATGCTTAAGTTGCACTAATAAAAACCTATGAAATTCAGTAGAAAAATGTTGTTAAAAGGACGTTTTGGTTACAAGTAAAATCGAAAAACCCCTGAAATTCGCCAGTTATGGTAAGGTAAGCAACCATAACTCGCGCCACCACCTAAGACTGTTACTGAACTTCATAGGTTTTTATTAGTCCAACTTAACCATAACGTCCCTTTAACAATGTTTTTCCAGTGAATTTCATGTGTTTTACCAGAGTATGCAATTTTCCTACAACTTCTAATATCATACTTACCGAATATAACAATATTTGTGTCCAATTTACAAAAGTGTCACCTTAAAACTCTGCCATTTCCCACCTTCTAGAATCATTGTTAACTCTTCTATACACTTGTTGCAACTATTTCAACTAGTTTTGCATCCGTAGACGTCTACAAAACATCTGACTTCACTGTAGACCTTCCGGACAGCACCACATGATCATGCGCTGGTGCGTGGCATGATGACGTGTCCGAGAACCCGTCTGCACCGCACGATAAGATCTGTCCTTCGCAGACAGTTTGGAACTGCATTTTCTACTGATCTAGGAACTGTCAACTTCAAAATTTCCCTTGCACACCTTTTACACCTGTTCATACTCATTATCCATTACCAATCTAGAACACAGGAAAACAAAAGATACAAATGAATAGGTCCAAGGATGCTAGGCTCAGAACAACACCTCCACACGTATTATCAAACTCTGCATTGCTAAGGAAGGAATCACTCTTCAATAGTATGTTGTAGAGATAAATCTCATTTTTTTATATTAAAGTTGTGTGCAAAAAGACATAAATCCAACATTTAGAGAAATTAAGACATCAAAATGGTTTTCTAAAACAGAACAATCAGACAAAAAAATATATTTACAACACACAGACGCACTACTCCCCCCAAAACTACAGCACATTAATGCTGTTTACGCAAGAAAAATAGTTTTGTGTACCTACCATTGTTCTATGTGTTTTCCACAAATGTTGACTTGAATATGTACACTGCAATATGTGAATTTCTTGGCAAATCCTAATAGGAGTCGGGTTTGTTACACACACACAATTTGGAGATTGTCCCAAAAAATGTTTTTTTGGCACTGTGTGTTGTAAATATATTTTTTTGTCTGATTGTTCTGTTTTAGCAAACCATTTTGATGTCTTAATTTCTCTAAATGTTGGATTTATGTCTTTTTGCACACAACTTTAATATAAAAAAATGAGATTTATCTCTACAACATACTATTGAAGAGTGATTCCTTCCTTAGCAATGCAGAGTTTGATAATACATGTGGAGGTGTTGTTCTGAGCCTAGCATCCTTGGACCTATTCATTTGTATCTTTTGTTTTCCTAGTTAACCCTCCTGGGTAGAATAGGTTCCACACCAGGAGCCCTATTTTTCGATTCCAATCTAGAACACAGTACATACTTGGAAGAATTTATCAAAACTGCTATTTATCTTAAAAATGGCATCAGTTATTGCCATCCCTCCTCCCCAAGAGCCACCACCACCACCAGCTGGAGGACCTTCACAACAAAAAAAGCGCAGTATTTTCACAGACAATGAAGAGGACCAAGAAGATGAGGTAGAGGAAGTGCCTACTTCTAGCACCAAGATCGAATCATGGGTGTGCCAGTTCTTTGCTACTATTGGGAGTGTACCAAAGGCTAAAGCTACCAAAGTGAAGTGCACTGAGTGCACTCAGTCGCAGACTACCTGGACAGTACTCCTACGGGACCACCTCCAATGGCCGCCACACTAAATCCAATGACCGCAATGCTCTCAGAAAGGTTGTTCCTTTCTCAGCAAGTAGTAAGCTGTCTTCCTCCACCTCATCTTCAACTACAAATACTGTAACCACACAGCCTGATGTCTGGTTACAAGTCTCCCCAAAGCGGGAACCCAGGGCACTAAAACATAGATATCTCTTTGTATAGCGCTGTAGGAAGGAAAATGCTTTTCCAAGACAGCCAACATGGAAAGACAAGGCGGGTCTCCGTACACAGCCCCTCTTCCCCTTGCCATGGCAGCATGCAAAACCCTACGAACATATTACCACAAGCACTTGTTTTCCCTTTCAAACCTATCCTACCTTCGAATAACTTTACCACATAGCCGGTCCAAGGTAGACATAGCCACGTTATGTTTCTAAAAGGCACAGGGGACCACACACTCTAGATTAGGGTATTAACATAACAGTTGGTCTCGGAAAGAAAGTACCGTCTGCTGCAGGTAAGTTGACCTATGCTGCGCTATATTGACTTTGGGGGAGTTGAAAACCAGCGGAATTACTCTGAACTGTTTGTTGCAGTATCTGCATTTAGATCTGTGTCCGTAGAACGTATTTTGTGATGCGGACTAGATTAACTAAATTTAGGGGATCCCAAATATGAGATATGTCTGCTATAGATCATAGTCAACGTCCGACTTATATTAGATTTGGTAACTAGTCTCTTCTTCCTGTTTAGAGACGCAATACACTTGGGTGACCTTGTGACTGAACTACGGTCACTGCTAAGACCTTCAGAGGAGTCGGAATACCCTCCGCTGTACCTCTCAAACGTTTGGACCGATCGGGTAAGATCAACTGCGGCATTTAGAACCAATCCTAAATCCCTTTCTTTATTTCGGGAGCTGTTACTTGATATTATGGCAATATATTATAGATTGGAGTTCCAAGCCCAGCAAGCTGCTACGCAGGAAATCCCATCTGGGCGCTGTCTATTCTTACGGCGGCGCTGTCATCTCACCATACAAGAAGCAATGGGCTGTCTCTTATCTTTTGTGCTAAGGTTAGTCCTCACTATTCATGAGCTTCCTTTGGTTGCACATTAGGAGTCACCTCCCACAGTTCAACAACTACAACGGCCCTATCCTTTAGAGGAGTCTAGTACTATGCACTTGCACTTTAACCAATTGGTAACGGTGAGCCTCACACAATACAACTGTCTAATTCTTTAGGGCAGCCTAACATTGTGCATTTGCACTTTTATTTATTGGTAATTCTGTTAGCTATGACCCATTTCCACTATGCCCTGGGACACCAATTTCTGATGGTAGCACTCTCCATCTGACACCCATGGTCCACCCTAGAAATACACATTCGGGGTGAGAGCAGGTTGTTGTTTTTTTTATGTATTAAAATGTTTTTTAAAAATGATGTGATTATTGCTAATCGATGTAATTGAAAATCTCTATTTTTTAACAAGTTTCCCACTTTTTTTCATATATATTTCTTTTCATGATGTAATTTAAGAATAGGGAACATATGACTTTATGTTCTCCCTTCTTTTAGAAAGTAATCTTTATCTCCTGATGAAGACGTAACATAAACAAAGTTAATACGTCGAAACCGGTAGAGAAATTTGAGATGAGGCAGTTTTTGAAGAATTCTGGGACCCATCCCAATTGCTGACCACTTATATGATCCTCTGTGGCTTTGCACTTTGTATTGCACAATTTTTCTATAATAATTGAATTATTGATGAATTGTTTGCTATGATTTTTATAGGTTTTTATTTTATACCTATTGATGTTTGGTATTAGTGGACTGATGTATGATGAATGGATGTGGATGAATGGTTGAATGATTGAACAGTATGAATTTTATGGAATTATTCTTATCTTAATTTTTCCTGCTATGTAAAATTATTGCCCAAGTGCAGATTAAATCGTGATTCAATTCACATAATGAAAAATGTATCAGGTCTAATAAAATGCTTGATACTGTATTTTCAAATTGTACCCTCTGGATTTTCTTTCCGAGACCAACAGACATAGCCACGTTAACACCATTTTTCGTCCCTAGTGGTCATGGCCAATAGCCAGATTGCCCGCGTCATGACCTTATGCCATGACCCAGACAATCTGGTTACTGCCCACGGCCACAGGCTATACCTCAGTCACCAAAGGTATATGACTATTTTTTGTACCTACATTATTACACTTGTAAAAAAAAATAAAACCCGGGCACATTTGCAAAACCATGCTTTAATGTCCTTGCCAATGCTCCTCACGAGTTTGCTCGAAATCCACCCATGTTTATTTTTTTTAAAGTGTCAAAATGTATGTCATATAACTTAGCCCCCACTTGACAAAATCCATTGAGTCTTACACAAACATTGAAGGTTGGGTCTATAATCTTTCTCAAAACTTTTGTCCACATTCGTCAAATAGCAACAAAGTTATAAGCCATCTAAAAATGTTAAGATCCCCCTTCTAATTTCACCCCCTCTTGACAGAATCCCACAAAACTTTGCAAAGCTAGTCAGGATTAGTTCTAGAATATAATTGCGAAATTACATGCAGTTTCATTGGATGCCGCAAAAGTTATAAGCCATCCAAAAACTGCTTTTCCCCAACCCTGTAATGCAGAAATAGGAAGAGATGTCCTAGGATATCTGAAGTGTTCGCGAACACCACAGCACTGCCCCAGGACATCTGGAGTGTTTGCAGACTTTCGGGGGGGTTAAGGGGGTGAAACAGCCCGTTTTTTGGCTCCTTATGGCCATATCTAATCCAATCCTCACCCACATCCCCAGAGATTGTTTGTTGAGTTTGACAAGTGAAATACTGCTTTTTTTAAATAAATTTCACCGCGCTGTCCGCAGACACCAAAAAGTCTGCGAATCCAAGATGGCGGGCACTTCAGGAAAACCGACGCATTTCAAGTTTTCTCACCAGCCAATCGGCAGCTGCGGCCCGATGTCCGTGGACCATGCAAAAGTCTGCAAATTTTCTGGCCAGTAGAAGGCCAGTCCACGGACAGTACAGCCAATCAGAGGCCAGTCCGTAGACCGAACAGGGAAGCGAGTCCACGGAGCAGACATAGATATCACAAATTTTTTTCCCTCACGTTTTGGTCATTAAAAAAAACTACTGGACGGATTTACACCAAATTCACAAAAGCACGCTTTCGGAACCAAGCCGCCGCTCCTGCCGCAAATTTGCTGAAAATCCGTCCAGCGGTTTGGGCTATAGGCGTGAACAAAGTTTTTTCCCATTATGTCTATGGGAAAAAATGTTGGGGCACCCCGTCCCCCCAAGGACCTAATCTCACCAAAAAATTCAGAGTGGGCCATATACTTTATTTGCAAAGTTTGGTGAGGATTCGTCCTGGGGGACCGAAGTTATAACCCGTCAAAAAGTGCTCTTCCTATGAGATGAGCAACTTAACCATAACTACATGGCCGCTACCACAGGCCGTGTAATATATCTTTTTTGTTAAAATTGAGGCCCAAGATGGAGGCTAACCAAACGTGTTTAAATTAGCACAAATTTGCACACACATCCCACTTAACAGCCAGCCACAAGAAGCAGGGAAGGAAGGGAGGGCTCTGAGGAATCTGTGGGATAAGAATCTACAGAAAAAACATTACTGGTAAGTAATTTTTCTTAATAAAAGATATGCTCCAAGTAATTTTTCTTAGACTCCCACAGCAGTTACCAAATGCGGTTTGGGGTCTGAAAGCTGTAAACCAAGAATCTCTGTAACACTGATATGCAAAAACGGGCATCCCTGCCCTATGCCAGGGCCAGACTAATGTTTTGAAAAGATGTGCAAAGAAGCCCATGTGGCGGCTTGGAAGATATCTGGAGAACAACGGAACCTCCATTCCTACCTTCACATAGCATTTTGCTATAGAAAGAACGAGCCAATGTGAGATGATTTGCTTGATCAGCTACAGTCCCGTCTAGAGCACGAAAATGCTATAAACAGCTGCTCATCCTAGCGAAAAGAAGCAGTCTTGGCCACATAGAAACTCAATGCTAGTTTCAGGTCTAGCCTGTGGATCCTCTCCTCTCCCTTGGAAGAATGTGGAGGTGGAAAAACCACAAGCAAATTGATGCTGAGAAACATGGAAATCCAACACAACTTTCGGTATAAATGTAGGCCTGACTTTCAGTGGAACTTTTTAAAGAAAAACTGCAGGAAGTGAGTCTTGCACAACAGAGCCTGCGACTCACTGATGTAATGACCACTAACAGCAGGGTCTTGTTCAGGAGCTGGATCGATGCAGAATGCAGCGGCTCAAAAGGAGCCGTTAGAAAAGAATGGACCAAATTGAGATCGCAAGCAGGGACTATACCGGGGCTTGGAGGAAACATATTTACCAGCCCCTCTAGAAATTGGGAGGCATTGGGGGCTAGAAAGTGGTACTAGCAGTAACACGCATGACATGTGAAGGTGTTTGTGGGATTAGGACCACCCCCTGACATTGTCAGCAGAGATCAGCGCAGATCATTCTGGAGAAATGTTTACTGGCTTTCTACCTGGAATGCTCACATGGGAGAAAGTCCAGGAAAATGCCAATGACAATGAAATGTGGAAGCCCCCAAGCTATATGGTGCCCAGCAAATGCATAAATTAATGAGGCAGTGTGATTGGGAGCAGAGTTACCGCCATCACCCATTATCGCTGATAAAAAGAGGGACTGAATCCATACCTTGTTGAAACTGGGTGCAAGTCCCAAAATACAGAACACCCAATTGAGGAGGAATAATGAAGCAGTTTTGCCCTTACAAGAAACTAGAAATTGGACATCTTACAACCACAGGGACAAATGCACTCCCCCTTCCCATCTCCTGGCGGTCCAAGTGGAGTCTCGAGAGCACGAGAATACCTATCCTCTGTGGAATCAAAATGTTGCATATATAAACTGCCACAATGAATTGCCATAATCAAAGCAAGTTAGAAAGGGGATCCTGAAACCCCTGGTAAAGTTCTTTCAACTGGATGTTCATCCCACATATTCCTCATCTTTGGGAAAAGAAATTATCTCGGCAGAGGGCACTGTGCGTCGAGACGGTCGCTCGATGTCCCTCGAGGGCTTCCATCTCGGCTGTCGTCAACATCGAGTATATATATACCACGCACAGCGCCCGTTGACTTCAGTTCTGTTTTTATGCCACCCATATGAAGCTCGGAAATTCTACAGTGGGGTAGGTTGCAAGGTTGAGGAGGAATACGCGGGAGGACCATCTAGTCGAAATAACGTTACCAGTGGTAAGTAACTTGTTCTTAAAATGGATTGTGTCCTACCACATATTCCCCATCTTATGATCGACTCCCAAAGCAGTATTAGGCTCTTTTGGAGGAGGGAGTAAGAATTGAGGGTTATTGTTTGTCGAGAATGGAGCATAGAACTGCCTTCCCAAATCTTCCTTCATTGTTAGAAGTATCTAAACAATAATGTTTTATGAACGTGTGTAAGGTGGACCAGGTAGCTGCCTCGCAGATGTCCTTTATTGGAACTCGACTGTAAAGGGCGCCATGCCCCTAGTGGAATGAGCCCTTAAACCTTCTGGGGGATCTTTCCCAGCTAGCCTGTAGCACTCCCAAATTGCCAGTATGATCCATCTGGATAGGGTCTGTTTCGTGGTAACTGACGGACCTAGTTTGTGTCCTGTGTACCCAATGAAAAGTCGGTTGTGTTGTCGTAACTTTGTCATCCTTAAAAGATAAATGCTTAGAGCTCTCCTCAGATCGAGTCTAAGGAATCTTTTCTCTTCCTTGCTAGGATGAGGTGGAGGATAGAAGGCCGGAAGCACAATTGTCTGAGCTAAATGGTAATCCGACCCAATCTTAGGTAGAAAAGAGGGTTTGACCTCAAGGACAACCCTATTCTTGTTATCATATGGTAAACAGAGGTTTACAGGATAATGCATGCAACTCACTCACCCTGCGGGATGATGTTATCGCTGCTAACAAAATGGTTTTGTAAGTAAGCAGCCTTAAAGGGCAGGAATGCAGTGGCTCGAAAGGAGAGCACGTCAAAAACTTTAAAACCAAGTTAAAGTCCCAAGTTGGTATTTGGAATGGTCTGGGAGGAAACACATTTGGGAGTCCTTTAAGAAATTGAATTATTAAGGGTATTTTGAAATATGATGCCTCTTCCGAGGTGCGCTTGAATATGGAAAGCACTGCTAGATAACCCTTGATTGTTCAATTTGGAGCCCCAGATGTGCCAAATGAAGTAGGAAAGATAACATCGTAGGTGTATCGCATTGAAAAGGGTTCCTTCTCCCTACACCAGCTGCAAAACCTGCAGTGGCGGTATAAGGATTTTGTTGCTGGCCCTCTGGACGAAAGAAAAATCTCCATGATGTCATCCGAGAGGTCCCAATCCTTTTACCTAAGCCTCTCAGAAACCATGCATTAAGGCTGAGTGTCATGACCTCTGGATGGGGAACCTGACGCTCCTTTCGTGAGAGAAGGCCCTCTCTTTGTGGAAGACGTATTGGAGGGCAGATGGACATGTCCAGGAGGTCCGGGTACCACGTCCTTCTGGCCCAATCCGGGGCAATTAGGATCATGGATTTCCCGAACTTTCCTAACCTCCTGATCATGTGAGGAATGACGGGGACTGGAGGAAACGTGTACAGGAGTGGAAACTCCCAGTCCACTACGAACGCATTCCCTAGAGCGTCACTTGGAGGAAATTCCCTGGAGAAAAAAAGTTTGCACTTCCGGTTGACACTGGTTGCTAACAGATCCACTTGAGGGGTTCCCCAAAGGGTGAAGATCTCTTGAAGGACTTCCTGAGCTAGTTCCCACTCGTGCAAGACTGTGTTCTGCCTGCTCAGAGCGTACACCATCGTGTTCTCCTATCCGGCTAGGTGAACTGCTGAAAGAGACTCCTTCTTGAATTGCCCAGAATCATAGCTGCATTGCTTCTCTGCACAGTGATAGTGACATTACACCTCCTCTCTTGTTGAGGTAGTACATGGCCACTGTGTTGTCTGTCATTATCAGGACATTCTTTCCCCATACAGAGGGCAGAAAGGCTTTCAGCGCTAGTCTGATTGCCCTCAGCTCTAAAAGGTTGATGTGTAGTTTGGACTCCGATGGAGACCAACGACCGCTGATTTCAGATCATTGGCGTGGGCTCCCCACCCTGTGAGTGAGGCGTCCGTCACTACCGTTATCTCCGGCCACGGATGCCAAAAAGGTTCTCCTTTCACAAAGTTGTCCTCGCAGGCCCACCACAGGTCCTGTGCGAGACTGCTTGGAATCTGAAGGAGGTCTGACATCCTGCCTGAGAATTGGGACCACTGTGTTCTGAGAGCCCATGGAAGGGATCCTATTCTCAGGCGAGCCTCTGGCACCAGAAAAATGCAGGATGTCATGAGGCTGAGCAACCTCAAGGCTGGAAGACGCTGGGCACTCTGAAATTTGGTGACCATCTGCAAAATGTCTTGAGCCCTCACCTCGGGTGGCAAGGCTTTTCCCCCCCCCAAGGATGCATCCATGCTGCTCCAATAAACTGGAGTCTCTGAAGTGGTATCATGTGAGACTTCTTGTAATTGAGGGAGAAGCCCAGTCTCTGGAGGGAGTGGAAAGTGATACTGAAATGTTCTTGGGCCTGTTCGGGTGAACATTCCCATATCGTTCAGGTAGGGGTAGGTGTGAATCCCCCCCCCCCTCTCCTAAGGCTTACTGCCACCGCTGCCATTAACTTGGTGAAAACCCTCAGACAGAGGTCAACCTGAAAGGCATAACTCTAAACTGATAATGAGAACCGCCAATGGCGAACCTCAGGTACTTCCTGTACTTGTGATGGATTGGCACATGAAAGTAAGCATCATGAAGGTCCAACAATACCACTCAAATGGATCTGAGAAAGTGTGACCATCTTGAACTTGTCCTTCTTGAGGAACTTATTCAAGTATCTCAAGTCCAAGATAGGTCTCAGTCCGCCGTCCTTCTTGGGGATTAGGAAATAGGGAGAATACCATCCTCTGTTTCTCTCCATCAAAGGTACTGGTTCTCTAGCACCTTTGTCTAGCAGGGTCAAAATCTCCTGCAACAGGAATGGATCTGGAACATTTTGAACGAATGGTTTCCCGGTGGATGATCCTGTATACCGGGGAGCCAGTAATACTGGGCTACTGTTTCCAGTGCCCATGCATCCGAAGGAATACCTCGCCATTCTTTCAGATGCTGTGATAGTCTGCCTCCTATCGGTGTGTCGTGAGTGAAGACCTCAGAGTGTTTTTGAGGCGGCTAAAGCAGTGGCTGATGATAAAGACACTGCTGCTTGAGCGGGGGTTTTGCAACTCTCCCTCATTCACCACGAGGGAATCTTCTCTGTCCTCTTTGACCAGCCTGTCCTCCCGTTCCAACTGTAGTAGCGAAGAGACCTACCCCTCCAAGATGATCCCCTGGGGTGAAAAGTGCTTGACCGCATAACTTAAGGACTTGGCTGCCACCTTTGATATTTGCAGCTTTTCAAGGCTTTCGTCAGCCTTATTTCCAGGTAAATGGGAGCCGTCAAAGGGCATGTTAGGGAGTCTGGATTGTACATCCCTCAACCACACAAATCTGCGTGTGACAGTACTTGCTGCCATGGCCCTGCTGACGCTGTCAGCTGTGTCCAGACCTGATTGCAAAGACTCACACATAGCCTCTTTGCCAGCCCTTATCAGGTTCATGAAGCCGTCTCTTTCTTCACCCTCAGGGATGTGATCAGCCGCCATCGCTATGCAGTCCCACAGGGTGAATGAAAACTTTGCAAGGGCACATGTGGAATTAGCAAACTTTAAAGCCATGCTGCTTGTAGAAAAGACTTTCTTTGACCAAGAATCAATGCGTTTGTCATCCCTATCAGAGGGAATGGTTGGGTACGCAGTTTGCTTGGAGGCAGATGTAGCTGCTTGTACTAAGTTTTCCGGAGTTGGATGTATTGATAGGTAGCCAGGGTCGCTACTGGATGGCCTGTATTTTTTTGTCAGATTTCTTGTTTACTGCCAGGCTGGACTCTCGAGCCTCCAAGTTTGCCGTAACCCTTTTTTGCAGTGCCACATGGAATGGTAATATAGGGTCATATTGAGGCCCTTTTGTCCAATAGGTCAGTCAAGGTGTCTTGTTCAAAGGCAGGAGCCGGTCTAATCCATCCCAGGAATTCCACTACCCTGGACATTAAGCTTCTGTAAGATGCATCTGCATGATCAGCCGGGCCCGGTTTCCCAAAATCTATTTCTGGGGAGGTGTCATCCCGACTAGCTTATTTTAAGGTGTCATGCAGTTCCCTTACCCTAGTCTCTTCTGAAATGAAACATTGAGGTGTGTTAATATGTTTTTGAATAATTAGGGTATCCAATTGGAGACCATATGGAGGGGCATCTTCAGAGGTTTCATGGCCCTCAGATATGGATGTTGGGGATCTAAAGAAATCCTTTTCAGGTAAAGGTTTAATGTATCGGCATCAATAACATTGATGGTGTCGACGTCAGTGGCGTCAATGGTGTTGAACGGCTTGACTTTGGGCTTGTGCTTCTTCAACTCGACTGCTTCTTCGGCGATTTCTCGTCTCGTTGAGTACTCGAAGATTCTTAAGTAATCTTATGCTTAAGACCCGGGCTCGAGGGCGTGCTGGGTTTTGCCTTGGCATCATGCTTGTCAACGACCACAGCATGGTCACCTTTCTTGTGTTTCGAGGAGGACAGGGCCTGATCCTTAAAGATTTTGCACATCTTTTTCCTAAAAAGTTCCCACTCCTCTTTGGAGGAAGATTTAGTCAGGCAGACTATGCTTCTTTCTGAGGAAGAAGATGAGGATGATTTTTTCGATGACGGCGAGGAGTGTCTACTCCTCGAGTGGGACAATTTTGTTGATGGTTTTTTGTGAGGCGAGGAATCTCTCGACTCGTGGGATGACCCAAATTTAGATGGAGTGGATGGGTATTTGGGAACAATCCTACCCACCGACAGTTTAGCTTTGTGCTCTTTCAAGGCCTTACACGTCATCAACTGACAGGAATGACAGTTGTCAGTTACATGCTTGACACCCAGGCACCAGATACATATCTTATGCGGGTCCATGGTGGATATTTTGGCTCTGCATTTTAGGCACTTTTTGAAGCCCATGTTCGGAGCTGATGACGAGGCCATTTTCCATATGTTTTCAAAGAAAACTGAAGCACGCCATAATTCTCGTAGCAATCCCATTTGCAGAAAAACAGAACTGAAACCAAGTGGCACTGTGCGTGGTATATATACTCAGTGGTGATGTCAGCCGAGATGGAAGCCCTTGAGGGACATTGAGTCGACCGTCTTGACGAACAGCACCCTCTGCAAAGAGAACAAATGCACAGAAGCAGCTGAATCGGGAAACAAAGATATCATAAGATAATGAATGCTCCATTTAAAATAACGCGTTAGAAAGGTAACCATGTGTATTGGCACTGGGAATAGTGAAGGAGCAAGCCTTCGTTGACAGAATCGTTAATACCCATAAAGCGTTGTTGTATGATAAGCAGCAGGGTCCAACAGGCTCTGCTGAGAAGGGAGACGAAGGGCATGTCATGTGATGAATGGGTGTGAGGATTCTGGTCGGGGAGGCCTACATGGCCTTCTAGAAAATGGAGATGGGCAGGCAAGAGACTGAACATTGTTTAGACATTACCAATATAAAGTTAGGAGAAACACTATCTTAGTGAGGTAATGAAAAGCGTCCGAATTCTTTATCCTAGGAGAAAACCTATTAAGGGGATTGGTTTTGGTCACTGAGGGTTCATTCTTTCTGATGGCATAGACTTGTCGGATTGTTTCTTTTCATTGAATTGCAATGTAAGCAAACTGACACCATATATATTGAAAACCGAAATTGCAGTTTGGGCCTTTGTCTGCTTTGACACATCGGGTACCTTGCTACTGTTGAATGTGCACACCTACACAGACATCAGAGCAACAGACATGTAGAATACTGGAAACCAGTAGCCTCAGACCTATGGATGTAAGATTCGAGGCTACAGAAACCTACAAATTGAACATACAACAGCCTAAGAGTTAATCTTTTCTCTTTGCCATTGCTGGGGTACTGTCCTGCCATGGGTGCTTTACCTCCATTAGAACTGGAACAATGTGAAAAGCTCACTAGCTTCAGCAACTCTTGTTTCTTTATTCTTCAGTCTTAGCGGATCCCTTAGCGGTCCTGCTTCTTCTGGTTCCGGCAGCTGATGCACAGGGAATCCTGGCCCCCCCTTTACATGGCATCTTTTGGTATCTTTTAACTGGTTCTTGAGTGGTGTCGAGATATGATTGCACATCGACAATGAATCCTAACCTTCAGTTTCCTGTCTAACTTTCTGCCAAATTTCGGGGCCACTGCATCAGGACTAGCATCATGCTTGACGAATCAGAGGACCTTCTATTTTTTATATGGGAATTTAGTATTGTCTTTGAACAGGGATTGGTCCAGCGGCTTCCCCGAGGCATCTTATTATAAAATGTGCACTTTAAGACCATACAATAAAACCTTTGAAACAGTTAACCATATCTAAATAGGAACAAGCAAAACACTGCTCCTACAGCCCTTCAAGTGTATTAACTTACCAGTTATGGCATACGTTTTCACCCAGAGAAGAGCATCACACTTACTGCAGACATTGGCTTCCCTGCACTGAGGCAGCAACCCCACACCACTTCACTTTTTGCTCATTTTTCACAGAGCTTTTGAAAACTTGGAAAATTCGAACTGTTGGGAGCCTAGGGAATTAAGTGGAAGTTTATTGCAGTCTGTGTTTTCCTGGGGATGGCTTCAACAAGGCCAGGCTCACCATGCAGTGTGTAAATTGCAGATATAGGGCGTCATCACAAGTAGGTGGTATCCCGGTGGTAAATCTGACGAGATACCGCCCAACGCAAATAGCGTTACCGCAACTCGGTCTTGCGTTATTAGCACAGAATCGCAAGTTGCGGTGGGGCAGTAAATCCCCATTCATATTGTGTCGATTGGACCAAATGGGGCATTTTCGGCACTAATAGCGCAGCGGTAATAGCACCGAAAATGGGCAGAAAGTGGCCAGATTTACCTCCAGCTCAAAGCATTTTTAACGCTCTGCCCAACTTGTGATGAGGCCCATAGCCATCTGGCGCAGCAAATACCTCCTCTCCAGCTATCTCTCCTCTTGGCACTAAGCCCCATAGAATACAGTTGAGTCCCACGATACATTTGGTATAATCGTACACATAGCTCCTCCACCTTTTCCTTCTCAGGCCTTCCTGTGAATCTTATCTAGCCCTGACCCTCACCCCAACTATATACCCGACTTTTCTTCTCCCTACCTCTATTGAATGCTCCATCATGCTCCTCCTTTGCCTCTCTGACAGGCAAAGCAATTCGACGCAATAAACTATTGCAAGAGGTGCAGTACAAATGCAAAATAACATAACTAAATACCAACCTACCTTCACCACTCCTAAAGACGCAAAAAGAAACAAGCATACACAAATGCACCACTCTTTAATAACATTAATTGCAGACTTTTAAGATCTGAAAATGCACCAAGTAAAAGGGCATCCCTTGTCCTTAACGTCAGATATGTTATCATGGCAAAAAGTAGAACCAAAAGGGAAACTAATAATAATAAAAAATTAATTAAAAATCAAACTGCCAATGTCAGTATTGCAAGGAAGGCATGGTATCAAACAGTAAGAAGGACACCAGTGATCACAGTTCAAGGGTGTTTACTGCACTTCAACTGGGTTTGAAAAACGCTTTTCTAATTCTAAATCTAAAGATGGGAGCAAGCTACGACCATCAAATAATAATAATAATGTAGTCCTAATGGTGTTATTCCAAAATAAAAGGGCCTATACTAATAAACCTATTGCCAATCCCTACTTCTAAATACAAATAGTGTGGGAAACAATATTATGCAAAAAAAAAGGGTTCAAGAAATGATATGTTAAGATATTGAAGCCGTTGGTTTCAATTCCCCAAGTTTTCAGCACGGGACAAGGCGACACACTCGAGCTAAGCACAGCCTCTGGCTTCTCTAGCATGAGGATGCGGTTCAAATCTCAGTATCAGGGCTTTCTTTACCAAAGTCTCTTTGCCATTCAAAGTCTCTTACTTCACAGGGCCTGATGCGACAAACAAACATTCCAAAGTTCCTTTCTTGTGAGGATTCTCATGTACACCTCTCATGTACAGCTTCTTGGGTGATATTCGATTCACCCCGGGTCCCCCTCCACCGGGCTCAAACTCACTTTAACACTAAATCATCAACTGGTCTCACTCTCGCGAGCTAGTACCAGATTCATGTATTTTTCCAAACGCTCTCTTTTTTGGTCAAAATCGAAGACCTTCGACTGTGCGCAGGATTTTACTTGTCCCGTTGAAGGACCACTTTGATTCACATTTATTTGTTCAATTTCAAATGATCTCCCTCCGCCGGGCTCAGAACACATTTATCTACTTTTGTTACTCCTCAGCTTGATACCCTACAGAGACCTCCGATTGAGCACCCACGCAGTGCCAGACCACTCTGTCAAATGTATTGTAGCTTGCTTTAAAGTTCCATCACTTATCAGCAGTTTATCTTCACTCGCATCTCTGATCGCACGCGTTATAACAATGTTCGTTCCAGCGCTCGGCATACAATGTTGGAGCTGGCAACCTTTGCTTCAACACAGACCGGTTTTGTATCGGTCTCCCCAACTCACTGGATGTGTTGCTTTCACTGAAGCGGCTTTGTTCTTGGAGCCAAGAACAGTACCACAGTGGCTGGTGATTCTCCCCACCTTGATAAATGACGCAGGAGGGCCCTGGGTATCTTCAACACACACTGCAGGACTCTTCAGCCTGGTTTCCTGGTCTCCCGCTTTCTCTCGAGCTTTTGGGAAAGTAACGGTTCCTTGTCAAAAAGGTCAAGGGAATTTCCCTCCTTGCGATCTCTTTCGGTTTTGCCGCCCTGCCTCTCTTGCTCAGCTGCTGTCTCGAAAACTGCTGTTTCCTCATGTGCTTAGCCTCGCTCAGAGGGTACTCTCGTGCTCTGTCTTTTATCCATCTGGAGAAGCGTAATGGAAGTCATGTGTGAGTGATTGTCGATAATTGACGGACTTCGCCTGACTATAGTATTGGGACATGTTGGGTACACGGTTCAGGTGTCAGTTTCTTTTCCCTTACAGCGTGCTGTCAGTGAGAACAGGTTTGTGTTGTAAATTGCGGAGGGGGATAGACCTCCTAAATATCCTACTTGGTAGGATGGGGTAAAGGTGTTACAAGAAAGGTGGTAGCGCGTCTCACCATCCGGTGTCCCACTCCTACTCCCCACAGGACCCTCAACAAGGTGATCCTCCCGCACGGGTCCACCACCTAGGAACTGGATCCAAAAGCGATGGCCGTGTCCTGGCCACCTGGATGACAGATCCCCAGGGACTAGTGTCTCACATTCTGGTTTCTCACAGTATAAGGTGCCAAACCTTTTGAATACTTGAACTGAGCTAGTACATTGTTGCCAATTTTCAATATACACACTTAGCACATCACTTCCAGTTTACATTATGACCATTTATCAAATTACACTATTACCACTTAGCAGTTAATTGCCAATTTCCATTACATCACGGTCTGGACATCAGTTTACATCATGCCCACTGAGTACTTAATTTCTGGTTTCCGTTATCTCTCATTAACACAGTATGGAGGTTTACAATAAATTCAGAGTCCCATCACTGCTCAGCCTTAACTGAGACCTCTTCTGAGTTTTGACAGAGAAATTACCTTACCGTAATGTTCTTTCAAAGGATTGTTCACCCGTAGTTTCCTCATCATGATAGATATCCATCATCCAGCTCTGCCGTTTGGAAACCTTGCGACAGGGGGCTAGTGGACCTCGACACAGTCATCGATCCGTTTTGTCTGGTTCTCAATCGCAGGCTCCAGACGTGACATCAGGCGTCATATATATTGCATGTCACTACATCCCATGCTTCAGTTCCTCCAATCCCCCACCCCCCAATTGAAGGCTGCAGAAGGAAAAAACACAGGGGGAGGTTAACCAGCCATTAAAACATTAACAGGGATAAATCCCAAAAGGGTGAACCCTCACAACAATGTTTGAAACATTTTTTAAAACATTTTTTAGAATGAGAGAAGCAGTCATCCCATAGACATCACCAGATGCCTTCTCATTTGGACAGAAGCGACAACCCACAGAACTTTCTGAGCGGAGATGAATGGGAGGGTCGATGAGGAATCTGGGGGAGAAGAATCCATAGAAAGAACATTGCGGTAAGGTAATTTCTCCTTCAATGGATTGCTTTTCTCTAGTAGATTCCTCATCATGATAGACTCCCCAGGCAGTTAGGATAATGGGGGAGGGCAGAAAGATTTAAACTAGTAGATCATGTAGAACCGCCATACCAAACCTAGCCTCATCTCCCCATGCAACATCCAAGGCATAGTGCTTAGTGAAGGTATGCAAGGATGACCAAGTTGCAGCTCGGCATATATCCCTAAAAGGGACCCCTCTCTGGAGGGCTGTAGAGGCTGAGACTCTTCTGGTCTAGTGGGTCCTGATGCCCGCTGGAAGCTCCTTGCCCGGCGATTGCTAACACACAGATATGTACAAAATAATCCAACGTGACATGGTTTGTTAAGTTATGGCAAGGCATTTTCTAGACAAGCTTAGGTGCTCATCTGTTCCTGAATATGTATTAGTGAGCCATTTGCAACTCCCTGACAATGCATTGCATTGCCGAAAGGCCAGACAAATTTGCCTAATTTCACTGCATTTGCGAAGATATATAGTTCCAACCTTCTTTATGCGTTATAGTTGCAAACGGCTCACTGAGGCATATTCAGGAACAGATGAGCACCTAAGCTTCAGAAGATGAGCAGAGGCTCGAAGCACGTGTAGACTGAACACCAATCCAATAAATTTCATGCATTGATGCATAGAACATTTGATAAGGGCGCAGTGTGAATGTATCTGTATCTCAAAGTTCTCACATTGTGGGCTATTAGGCAATATACCCACACCATACACCCACCTGCTGCCATTATTCTACAAACGGTTCTACGTACAAGCGCTTGGGTCTCTAGTTATTTCTTGCCACAGATTTGCTTTTCTAGACAAGGAATGGCCCACAAACAATTGGTCTGATTCAGACATGTGAGCAACATAGAAGCTTAACGTTCTCTTGGGATCAAGGCAGTGGAACTTCTCTTCCTCCTTAGAGGCATGTGGAGGAGGGTAAAAGACAGGTAAATCAATAGACCGGGACCGACGACATTCTGAAACCACCTTAGGAAGGAATCTAGGCATGACTTTAAGAGACTTTCTCACAAAATAATCTCAGAAAAGGAGGTTTGCAGCACAAGGCCTGCAGTTCGCTAACCCTTCTGGCAGATGTGATGACAACCACAAAGGCTGTTTTTAGGGACAACAGCGCAAAGAACATGAATGCATAGGCTCAAACGGAGTAGGTCAAAGTAGGTCAAAACTAGATTACGATCGTAATCTGGGACAACAAAAGGGGTTGGCGGAAACTTGTTCAGAAGGCCCATCAGAAAATGGGCCATGACCGGAATGGTGAAAAAGGAACCTTGGTCTGAGGACCTCTTGAACACAGACAGGGCCACCAAATACCCTTTGACTGTGGCAACCTGAAGGCCTAAAGATGCCAGTGACAAAAGGAACTCCATCACTGTGGTGGTGGGGAAAGAGATAGGATCAGTCTTGCGTTCCCTGCACAACGGCTCAATTCTTCGCCACCTGCACATGTACAAAGATCTAGTAGAAGGTCTGATGCAGCGAGCAATACCGCAAGTACCTCCTCTGAGAGGTCCCAGTCATCATACATTATCCTCTCAAGAGTTTGAAGGAATCTGGGGTCGGGTGGAGCACTCGACCCTCTGAGTGAGGCGGTGAGGCGGACAGATGGTCAGATCCAGGTACCACATTCTCCTCACCCAATCCGGGGCGATCAGGATCATGGTTGCTCGAAAACCTCTTCAACCTCCTGAGAACCCAAGGGATGATGGGAATCGGGGTGAAGCTGTAGTGGAGAGGGAATGTCCAATCCACCAGAAACGCATCCCCCCCAGTGCACCGTTGGCAGTGAATTCCCTCGAACAAAACTGTTTGTGCTTCCTGTTGGACTCCGTGGCAAACAGATCTACTGCTGGCGTACCCCAGAGAGCAAAGACCTCCTCCAGGGCTTCCTGGCACACTTCCCACTCGTGTGAGACCATGTTCTGCATTCTCAGAGCATCCACCAAGGTGTTCTCTGTCCCCCTCAGTCTCGGCAGATGAACTGCCGAGACTGAGATTTGGTTCTCTCACAACCAGAACCACAGCTGAATTGCCTCTGTGCAGAGTGGATGGGAGAGCACACAACACTGCTTGTTGAGGCAGTGCATGGCCACTGTGTTGTCTGTCAGCACGAGGACATGCTTACCTCTGAGAGACAGGGCAAAGGCCCTCAGGGATGAACTGATGATTCGCAACACCAGCCTGTTGATGTGCCACTTGGTTTCTGATGGAGACCAGAGACTGCTCACCTGCAATTCCTCGCAGTGGGCGCCCCAACCCTTCAGGGACGCATCCGTGACCACTCAGGCCTGGGGCCAAGGAAGCCAGAAGGTTGCCCCTGCCAGTAGATTGCTGCGCGTGTTACACCAGTCGAGTTCGTGGACTACGTGCCTGGACACCGAAAGGCGATCCGTGAGTGCTCCCAGGTACTGAGACCACTGGTCCCTCAGGAGCCATTGATGGGATCACATACGCAGCCTGGCCTCTGGCACTAGAAAAATACAGGAGGCCATGAGACCCAAGAGGCGGAGGAAGGAAGGCGCTGGAAGCGTGGCATAGTTCTGAAACAAATGCACCATCTGGGCTACATAGCTGACTCTCTCCTCGGGAGGAAAAGCCTCCCCTACTCCGGTGTCTAGGACTGCTTGGATGAACTGGAGCCACTGAACTGGTGTCAAATGGGACTTCAATTTGAGGGAGAAGCCCAGCTTGTGCAGTAGCAGGCAGGTGTCCTCTAGATGAGACAAGACCTGCCTCGCAGACTTCCCTCGGATCAGCCAGTTGTCCAGGTTTGGAAATACATGGACCCCGGTTCTCCTAGGGTGAGCCGCCACTAATGTCATGAGCTTGGTGAAGACCCTCGGCAAGGAGGTCAACCCCTAGGGAAGCACTTTGAACTGATTTTGCTTGTCTCCTATGATGAGACTTAAGAACTTCCTGTGTTTCTGGTGTGTCAGCGCATTGAAACAGGCGTCCTGTAGGTCTATCTACACCAGCCAGTCCTGTAGTTCGAGAGCGTGGAGAATCTCTCTCAACAACACCATCCTGCATTTGTCCTTCCTCAGGAACTTGTTCAATGCTCTGATAGGGAGGTACCTCCTGCATGGCACCCTTTGACAACGGGTCTCTCAGGGAGCTCGTGTACCGGTGGGATTGGGGGAGATAGAGGTCTGCCTGAAGGCCTCTTCAGAAAAGGCAGACGGTAGCCCCACCGAATCAACTGCAGGGCCCAGGGTTCTGATGTTATTTCCTGCCACTAGGGCCAATGCCCTGCCAGCCGTCCACCAACTGGTGCATCGTGGGAGGGGAAATCAAAGCGGCTTATAGGGCGTGGGTGACCCTGCTGCTGCTTTTTGACCTCTAGAGGCCCCTCGGCCCCTTTCCGGGGCGCAAGAAGCACCTTTGCCCATGCCTGGCTTGCGGGAGCTGCCATAGTGCACAAAGTCTATAACCTCTGCCCCTAGAGGAGAAGCTAAAGGCAGGTTTGGCCAGCTGTGCTGCTAGGTGCAATGATTTAGCAGCCAATTTCGACTCCTTGAATTTCTCTAAGGATTTGTCTGCTTTCTGCCCGAAAAGCATGTCAACTTTAAAGGGCATGCCCGGCAACCTGCTTTGCATATTTGGAAAGAAGCCAGAAGTTTTTAGATAGGCTTGGCGTCTCATTACGACTGCTGAACCCATTGCTGTGCCAACGCAGTCTGCTACGTCCAGGTCAGTTTGCAAAGACTGCTTGGTTAACTCCTTCCCATCCTCCACCAGTTGTAAAAATCTGTCCTGCATAGCACCCTGCGGGACGTGTTCAGCAGCAGGTTCAACTGCCTTCCATAAACCAAATGAGCATTTGGCGAAAACACATGCCACATTAGTGGCTTTGAGCGCCAGGCTACCAGAGGTGAACACCTTTCTGGCCAATGTGTCAGATTTTTTCCCTTCTCTGTCCGTAGGCAGATTAGAGGTGGATGCTGCAGGCCTGGTGGAAATAGTGGCAGCCTGTAGGGACTGGGTGTGTGGCAAGGAAAAAGGGTCTCCTCTTGCCGGCCTATACTTCCTGTAAAATTGACATTCACCGGGGGAATGGTACAAGGGTACTGCTTTAAGGAGGCTAAGGCGTCCGCAATGGCTGGGTTGAAAGGCATACTGTGCTCCACCGTAGGACTCTCATCCAAAATGTAGGTAAGCTCATACCCTTGAAGAGGGGTAGTGGATGCCTTCAACCCCGGGGTGTCAACTACCCTCTGAACCAGTTCTCTAAACCTAGCACTGGCGTGGGTATAGGTCTGGCTTTGCTGTAATTCCAGGTCTGGGGGAAGTATATAGACCACTGGCATCATGTAGACCCTGAGCTAGCGCCAATAGATAGGCCTGATCATCAGAAAAATCAATGCTGCAGGCTCCCATGTATACAGGGTCGACTGAGTCTTGTGGTCATCAACGCCAAATTGTTAGAGATCAGTTCCCCTAATGCCTCTCAACAGTGTGAGGCCCTTCCGTCAACGTGGAAGAAGACAGCAGAAGACTGCAGAACTCGTAGACACGTTCTTCCTGCCAATGTACCCCTTGGTTGTTCTAATGTGACAATCCAAGGGGTCAATTGTTGGAAAGACAGGAACTGAACCTCGGCCCACTGGCTGCAAAGCAAAAGGGCACAGTTAGCAAGGAAACAGAACACAGAAGCAAGGTACTTGAACACAGTAAACGTGAATAACCTTTACGTCAGAGCAGACCATAATACCAGGCCGTAGACGAACAGTGCACTATGTCTGTGTTCTTGGAAGCAAGGTACACCTAAAATACGAATTTAGAAAAGGGACTAGACCAGGGAACACAATAGAGCACATAAAGAATCGCCCTTACCAGTTTGTGATCCCTTAGTGGAACAGATGTGGAATCCAGCAATGAGGTAAGTGGGTGGAAGATTCTTGCAGTGAGTGAAATCCTATAAGTGATAGGAAAAGAAGTAATCTCTGTAACCAGATTCTATCCCGACGGCACAAGGCGGCCTATGAAGGAGCACAAATAGTCTCTAGTCTTTGAAGAACAATCTCCCAGTGTTTGCAGTGTGTGTGGAAAAAGTCTCTAGTCCTTTTAGATCAATATCCCAGTGTTACAGTTCGTGTGGAAATTCAAATATGAGTGGCAGTTCGTGAAAGAAAAGAATGCGGGCGGTGTTTGAGGAGGACGGGGTAATCTCGGGTCGTTTTTAAGACGGATTTCTGAACTCTGAACTGGTGGGTAGAGTTTCAGAAGGCCAGCCTAGTTTCTTGGGACAGGGTAACCTTCTGGCCAAGCCAGACCAATCAAGGTAGCTTGGTGGCGGTCAAGACTGGGTCTCAGGAGGGGTGAGGGTGACTGAAAGACCTCAATGAGCACACAGAGCAAAAGACACTTACAAATCACTCCCAGTCAGGTGTATCTTTATTCAAAATACAAATATATTTATTTCAAGGCCTTTGAGTTTTAACACACAAATCAAATCACAGTAATACTTTTAAGCCAACAAAATCCTACCTAAATACATATATACAAGACCAATGGGGTCTAAAGGGTGAATGCACGAAATGGGTCCACAACCTAAAAGAGGAAGGAAACAGGCAATGCAAATTGTCTTTAGTCCCTTCTGCATCCAACACATTCCTAAGAGGCAGTCCAATCCCTAAGAAGAGTGGAGCCTATTGCTCAAATGTACTTGCAATGCTGGCGCACGCGGTATTGCAGATGGGAAAAACGGGGTCTCTTCAAGGGTCTGTAGCAGCTCAGGAGGGTGGGTGAGGTGATGATGAATAGGTTCCCACTATTCGAGGAGGGCCTCCACTTGAGGGCATATTCGATTCCAAGAGTTGGGAATAGATTGCAGTGGAAAGGAGAGGGGCCCTCAGGGGCCACTTGTGCGTAACAATGGATGGAGGTGCTAGGGGCCACCAGTTAGGGTTGCGATTACTCACCGACCCCAGGCGCACTCCGGACCAAACTTCGGCAGTCGAGTCCACTTCAGTTGCACGTTCAAGTGCGCAATTTAGCGGCTGTGCGGCTTTCAGCGACAAAGGTACATTGATGATTCCCAACGGGACAGTGGTGATTTCTCCACTCCTGGTGGATGGATCAGGCCAGTTTCACTGCAGCAAGCTTCAGGGGCAAGAGGGGCACAAATGCAGCGCACCTGCAAAGTTAGTCACCACGGCTGGGCAACACGGTAACCGTGTATACTGCGGTTCGCGCACACTCACTTTACTCCAAACCTGGGAACGCCAAGTGTATGCAATTCAGTGTGAGGGCCGTGAACACAGAGCTAGCGACGTACCAAGTTTCGAATGTCTCCTTGAAACAGCAGCGGTATCAGGGCTGGTCAGCCCACTGATTGGCCCAGGGACACTTCCGAGAAGGCTTACTTGCAGGGTTTGATGAAGGTGCCGAGAATTGTTGGTCCCACTATTCTAATGGGTCGAAGCGTCTTCGTAGACCTTCTAGGATGACCAGATGCAGAGGGGTCCGACGGGACGACAGCGGGTTCAGGGTGCCAAACCTTCCAGCAGGTCACCAGCGGTTTCTCGACTCGGCTTCTTAGTTTCAGGATACTTGGATCCTATCCTTCGTTCAGTGAGAACTCCAGAGAACAACATGATATGGGTGTTTGGGGCCTTCTCTTATCCAGAATCTCCTTTGAGCCAAAACAAAGAGGACCCAATGATAGATCTGCTGACAAAACAGGCATACCATACGTGGACCAATCAAGGACCACTGTGGTCCCAGGCATTCACAGCACTCCAGACTCTCTGGCACCCAGGCTGAGTATTGGAACCAGACGTTCCAGCCCACAACTTGGAGGCACACACACAAGGCATGCAGAAGCCCGCGAAAGCTTGGCGCTTTGTGGGAAAATGCACGCCCAAATAAGGACTGACCTGGGTCGGCTCGACCTGGGGAAGGTGATGGGGCAAGATAGCCATAGGACAGGACAAAGAACCTCGTGGCGTTGCCATTTTGGAGCCAGGCCACCTAACCGTGCCAAACGTGGTAATCATGGTTTACCTGGCAAAAAGGGTTAAAAATATGTGAAATGATAAGCTGCCACCAGCCCTGTCCAAGGCACATCTGCACTTCTCCAAAAAAATCCTTCAAGAGTATTTAGGGCCTTTGGAAATGACTAGACCCAAGTGCACTGTACTGTAAGGTACATTGTACACTTGTTACATGTTGCAGAAAAGTTGCAACATAGGAAAGGACTAAGGGAAGCAAAGTCTCCCAGTACTGACTCTCTTAAGGGCATGTCGGTTTCCCCATAAAAAGTGAGCGAAAAGCCCAGAGGAGTGCATCAGAAGGCTGGGCTCCTCTGGTAAAGTCAGACTATGGTGTTTAGACATCAGCGAAAAGTTGGGGGGTACACAACTGGAGGGAAAATTACACATAAAATGGAAATCTTTCCTAACAGCCATCGTTGAGCGGGCAGATCTGATTGGAACGTTAGAGAAACAGCCGGTCCGTGAAGACAAAAGAAAGTGTTCGGCAACAGGCGGTCTTAGCAAGTGTTAGGGAGAATTCTCTTACAAGGCTAATTTCCCAAACCTAGTGAGTCCTCCAGCAGCTTTGCTGGATTTTTGGGTTTGTTTTTTTCTCCTGCTAAGAGTGAGACTCTCTTCCTTCCACTCTTAGGCATGATTTGAGGTATGTCTTTGACTTATGTTCTTATGGGCTATGGGGTAGCCTTTCTACTCCATAGGGTATCATCTGTTTTTCCTATGTTTGTTACACAGCACCCTCAGTGCAGTAACACAGGGGTGTCATCGTGACCCCCAAACCTAGACTCCATACCCTGGGACTGACTACTGTTTCCCAGGGCATGTAAAGTCACCATTGGCTTTACTAGTCCTAAATTGTGAACAGAACCAGTACAAACCATCATATTGTGGACGTACTGGAAGGGGTTAATATAATTGCCCCTCGGTCTGTTTTCAAGGGGGCACTATCCAGTCCCCCCTTGTCGAGTTTCTGGCTGGTGGCAGTGGTTAACACGCGAAATATTCCACAGGAATATTCTCTATGGGATTTTCCCATTGATTTTAAATGCACCACTTTTTGGTGCAATGTTAAAGATACCGCCTGTTTATTTATTTAATATTGATTGCCTGGTTGGGTCTTTTTGCCAGAACTCGGTTCCAAAATGGCGTTTGTGTCCGTCTCTGTAACTCTAACCAAGGTCAAGCCCTTTGTTGCACTATTTTGGCAGGCTTCTCCACAGAAGCCCTCCTAGTGGTGCCACTCTGTCTGGGTTTCACAGGAGGGGTGGAGGGGGGAATAGGCACCCTGGACTGCGTTGCCTCGGCAACCCAAGTCGCACTCTACTCTGATTGACCCAGTGGTGAGCCGCCCGGCTCACCACTTAGCATGTGTGATTGACGGCTAGGCTGATGAATGGGGTTTAGCTGCATAAAAGCAGGGCCTTGGGGACTGGAACTTCAGAAGTCGCCACAGGTCCTAAGAATCCGAAGAGGGAAGAAGCTGAGCCACCTGCAACCGACGACACCACCGGTGAAGCCCTACTCCAACAAACTCACCACTTTTCCAACGACAAGAGAAGATCTTCTGCTGGAGAGTCTTCTCCCTTTGAGCTGGTAGGACCAACCAGTTCGCCCTTTTTTGCTTCCAAAGACGTCACTTGGTCGAATCGCCCGTGCCAAGCACCACAGCGGCTGGATAGCCAAGCTCACCACTTATGACAGCGAATAAAACGACTGCACCTTTTAAATCAGGAACTCCGCGGCTGGTTTCATCCCTGTGCAGTGCAATGACTCCAGGTTTCCTCCTCAACGAGATCCTCTCTTCCCCTGGTCGGAACAATGAACTGCAACCACTGCCAGGAACAACTGCCCCCGCTGGAGCTTCCTTTCTCTTTAAGGTACTGTGCCCTGCCTGGCCTCCCTTTCTACAGATTGCTAAAGGTGACCCTTAAATCCTTAGCTTCTATATTGGGTTGGCTCCAGACCTCTAACTATATCTTTTGAACCAACCTCTTTCTTGAACATTTTTGCAAAGACTTTTAGTGCAACTTAAACTGTGTGATCTTGGGCACATTTTGCCTGGCTCCCTTTAAAGTGGGCCTGGCCTATGAACTTTGGCTCTACAGTGTAAACTGCCTTTATTCACTTTCCTTAATCTTCTAAAAAGTGTTGGGAACTGTTTTATTCTATGCTCTGCCTTTTCTCTCCCTTTTTAACCTAACTATTGGAGTGCCATCTAGGCTAAACGCTCACATCTGTCTTAACAAATAGTAGTGCTTTAACCTTGACTTGTCTGATAGTTATCAAGGGATGTGTGTATACTTTACCTGACTGTGTTTAACTTACTTTTCATTGAGAGTGCTGGTGTATTGCTTGAAGTGTGTTTTAAATAAATAACTCTCTACTTTTTATACAAAGCTCTGGTCAGTGTTTGTTTGCCCTACTGCGTTTTAGCCCTATTGTGTATACTCTACATACTGCCCTACTCTTCTTGAGAGAAGTCTGACTGCTCAGCCACAGCTACCAGGTAAATCTGGGTGGTGCAGACTTCTATCAATTGGGGTTACTGCTTACTCCTGTAGTCTTAATCTTTCTGCATTGTTCCCCAAGGGAACTGCACAGGATTCTGCCTAACTGCAGGGCAAAGGGAACTCCAATAGACAGTCCGTATGGCAGGCAATGGTCGGAAAGTTCAGAAAAAAGAGGTACCAACAAGGGGTTAAGCAGTAGCGGAATCCGAAGCCAGAAACAGGTTGTGGACAATGGAAACTGGAAGCAGGAAGAAGCAATTCACAGAACAAAACAGAAAATTCACCCAGAAGTGCTGTTCTGCTGCAGAGGGCGGGTTTTATGTTCAGAGCAAATCACGCGACTCGTGCCCTTGTGCGAGTCAGGTGACGGATCCGCTGGTCACGCTTCTCCAGTTGCCATGGAAACATGCAGCGAGAACAGAGCTGCGTTATCTTATAACGGGGATACATACAGCAGGAACAGACGAACACCGGAACACAGTAGAGTCTTCCTTATCATTGGGTTTACCCAAGTTTTGGAAGTTGTAGCTTTGCTGTTGGGAGAGTTGGATGATGCAGTATCACGGTGGTCAGACCCACGAGATGAAGGAAATCCTGACACAAATATGGAATGCGTGGAATCGAAGAAACCTGATCTCGACAGCAGCACAAGTGAACCGTCGCCGACTGTCAGCGCTGAGGGCTTGAGAATAGGTTTGGAAGCCAAAGCTTTCGATGGAAGGTTCTTTCAGCACCGAGGGATACTCGGATAACTGACATGCATCAGGGGCCTGGGGCCTCGGATTTGCGGCCCTCCGGTGTAACACCCAAAGATGTTTTCGACGCCAGCGATGATGAAACACCCAAAGATGTTTTCGACGCCAGCGATGGTGACGAAATGGCTGGCCTGGGTCGGGAGCACCGACCGCTGCTTGCTGGTTGGGGGCCGGAGCCACACCTACAGCAGCTTGCGTCAAACATTTCTAAAATTGAAGTCTTAAAACACTCCCACACTTCCGGAGTGAACAGCCCTGCCGAGGGCTTACCTCATTCCGACGACGAGCTGGACTCACATCGATGGCGGTGGTGCCGCATCTTCTGTGAGGAAGACGAGGAATGGCTCCTGGACTGGGACCGTTTCTTGGTCTTCTTACGATGTCGTTGTTAGGCAGAAACCTGTGCAGTTCCCTCTGGGACCACTGCAAAGATTTAGGACTACAGGTGTTTGGCAGTAAACCCACTTGGTAGTAGTCTGTACCACACAGATTTACTTGGTAGCTGTGGCTGAGCAGTCAGACTCCCCTCAAGAAGAGTTAGGCAGTATACAGAGTATTCACAATAGGTCAAAAGAACACAGTAGAACAAGTAAACACTGACCAGAGCTTGGTGTAAAAGAGATATAATTATTTATTTAAAACCACATCTAGAAAAAACACACAGGCACTAATAGTAAGCAATTCAAAAACACGGTCACTAAAAGATATACACTCCCTTAAAAGAATATTAGACAAGTCTTAAGTAAAGCCCGACTTATTTTCAGACAGCGGTGAGCACTTAACGTAGATGGCACTCTAATAATTTGTTTTAAAAAGGGAGACACAAGCAGAGAATCAAGTGAAACAGATCCCAATACTTTTTCACGAACACAACAAGAGAGGAAGGCAAAGTAACACTGTGAATTCAGAGTCAGTAGGCCGGACCCGCTTTAAGAGGGTCAAAACGAAATGTGTCCAAGGTCACACGGTTGCAGTGCACAAAAGTCTTGTAACGTTTCAAAAAGGAGTTGGACCAAAGAAAGGGTCCAGTTAGAGGGTCAAGGCGGCCAGCCCAATCCAGAAGGTTAAGGGGTTATTATTACCTTGTAGCAATCTTTAGAAAGGGAGGCCTGGCGGACACGGTACTTTAAAGTGGTGAGAATACTCCAGCGGGGGCAGTTGTTCCTGGCAGCGGATGCAAGTCGGTGCTTCGTCTGGGGGAAGAGAGGATCTCGTCGGGGAGGAAGACAGGAGTCCGTTGCACTGCCAGGGAAGAAACCAGCCGCAGAGTTTCTCAGGTACAAGGAGCAGTCTGTTGGATCGCGGTCCAGTGGTAAGTGGCTATCCGGCTGCCGGGGTGCTTGGCACGGGCAATTCGATCACAGACCGGTCTGGGTTGCGAAGAGAAGAAGGTAAACGGGTTGTGCCCACCAGTCAGGGGAAGAAGACTCTCCAGCCGGGAGATCTTCTCTGTCGTTGGGAAGTGGTGAGTCGGTTCCGCAGGGCTCCACCTGTGGTGTCGTCATGGTATGTCGGCTTAGCTTCTCCCTCATCGGATTCTCAGGTCCTGTGGCAAATTCTGAAGTTCCAGTCCCCAAAGCCCTGCTTTTATGCAGCATACCCCCATTCACTCAGCCTAGCGGTCAATCAAACATGCTAAGTGGTGAACCGGCCGGCTCACCACTTGGGCCAATCACACAAGAGTGTGACTTGAGTTACCAAGGTAACTCACTCCAGGGTGCCTAAACCCCCTCCCACACCCCCTGTGGTACCCAGACAGAGTGGCACCACTTTTGGAGGCTTCTGTGGAGAAGCCCACCAAAAAGTTGAACAAAGGGCTCGACTTGGGTTGGAGTCACAGAAGAGAACACAAACGCCATTTTAGAATCGAGACCTGGCAAAAAATACCAACCGGCAAATTAATATTAATTAAATAAACCGGCGGTATGTTCGAGGCTATGAGAATTAAATAATTAAAGTTGTAGCCTCGAACAATGGGAAAATCCCACAGGGAAATATTTGCGGTCGAATATAAAAAGTAGTATCCACTGCCACCAGCCAAAACTCGATCAGGGGGGACGGAGATGTGCCCCCTCGACTAACAGACCTCGGGGCAATCGAATTGCCCCGACCAGTATGTCCACAATATGATGGTTTGTACTGGTTTCTGTTAATAATTTGGGACTAGTAAAGCCAATGGTGACTTTACATGCCCTGGGAGACAGTAGTCAGTCCCAGGGTATGGAGTCTATGGTGGGGGGTCACTATGGCACCCATGTGTTACTGCACGGAGGGTGCTGTGTAACACACATAGTAAACCCTATGGAGTAAAGGACCCCATAGCCCATAAAACACATTAACAGTCAAAGGAACACCATAAATCATGTCCAAGAGTGGGAGGAAAAGAGTCTCACTCTTGGCAGGAGAAAAAAACAAACTCCAGAAAAGCTTCTGGGGAACTCACTAGGTTAGGAAATTCAGCCTAAAGAGAGAATTCTCCCTAACAGTCGTTCCTTCCCCTTGTCAGGAGGGTGGGCTCCTTAGACTTGGCCTCCGAGGACCAGACGAGCGACCGGTCGGCCGAAGGCCAGTTTCCAGGTCCTCTCACGTATGGATTTCGGCTGCATCTTTGCGCACAACGTGCAGACCTCTCTGTTGTGACTAACTCCTAGACAACATAGGCAGACGTCATGGGGGTTGGTCATGGACATTTTGGCCTCGCAAACGTGGCATTGCTTGAAGCCCGAAACCCTGTGAGACATTGCGTCAAGGCTTTGTAGAAAAAACATACACTAGAACCAAAAAGAGCATAGAGGAAACTGGAGTCGTGTTCTCAATGCAGCATGCAAACACGTGGAAAAAAAGGAACTGAAGCATGGGGCATAGTGACGTGCTATATGTATGACGCCTGACGTCATGTCCGGAGCAGGAGGATCTAGAGCCAGACAAGACGATCGACGGGCGGATCGAGGTCCACTACACCCCCTGTCGAAAAGTTTCTGAATAACAGAGCTGGATGATGGATATCCATCATGATGCGGAATCTGTGGGAGAAAATCCATCCATTGAAATTCAATTTATATTTCTGATTTTCACCATGGTGGTCTAGACCTTGGACAGTCCCAGGCAATGTTGGCTACTGTTCTAACGGCTGGGTTGGGGTAGGTCTGTGGGGCCCAGCCTTCAAGCTAACAGCAGACAGGCAAGCATGGGACCTTTGACAGAACATCTTTATGGCACAAGTACATTATATGTTGTCACAGTGGGACATTGACCAAATTTGCATTGGACTTAGTTTAAAAGCAGGGACATGATTTGCAATGATTTGACTGCTAATGAAAGAACTACATTTGGCAGAGTTTGGAACCGAAGGAATGTCAGCATTTGCACCTCTGGAAGCACCTGCGCAATGACTACAAATGCACTCGTGACAGCACTGACATGGACAGCCGCACAGATCTGCCCATTGAGCTGACCCTAAAACACCCAATGTATGTCCTTGCACCAGCACTGAGAAAGGACACATCGTAAATTGAACCTGTATTGCTAGTGGTAGCCTCGGCACCATTAGCACTGGAAATAACATCAATGAAAGAGCAGTTCTTCCATTAGCTCTATAATACTAAATTGAAAATTCAGCAAAAATCCGGTCACTGTGCTGGTTCAACAACCGGCAGTTTATGATTGCCATAAAAGTAGTCCCAAGTTCTGACAACCCCAATATTTTCAATTTTCCACAATTCGAGTTCATCCTAGACTGGCAATCTGAGTAACCTCCCAGTTTGACAAACCCATCATACTCTCAGTTTGTTAACTGACAAAACCAGGAAATTCTACTTTGAAGTCACATATTATATAGGCCGATATAATACCAATTTGTAGAATATCAGCATAGTCCTAGTTTGAAATTCAGTGTTTGCACAATCCAAGTATATTTTCTACTTTGTCAATTCCATTATAATCCCCAATTTGAAAATCCTAGTATATTCAGAGGTTGTCCAGTGACACAGGTAGGCAGAAGAATCTGAAGAGTCTGATAAAGGGTTGACGGGTTTTTATAGACAAAACATTACAATTTACTCTATGATGTTTTTGAGACTACAAATATATTCGACTAATGGATTTTTATCACTAGTCCCTCAAACTCCCAAGGGCTCCCTCCACCCTAATCAAGTCTTACCTATTAGCCCAAGGAGCGTGAATTTTAGAGATTGGTGATTAGGTCCTTCACTCTTCCTACCACTCTCTTTCACAGAGAAGACCTCTCATGTACAATCCTCCACAGTCTCTTCAGCACTCTGCTCCACCTTCAGTCCCCTGCCTGGTCTCTCAGTCCATCTTGGTTTCAGCAGAGTGTCTGGCCACTCAGGCTTCATCTGGCTCCCTTAACCCTTGAGGCTTTCCCAACCTCGAATCTTTGGGTGCACTTCTGTCAACGGTGTTACCTCTTCGGGAGCATTTGCTTCCCTTCCGCTGCTCGGCTGCTAATGCACTTCTCGTGCAGAGCGCGGGGATCTGGTCATTCCGCAGTCTGTTGTCGGCGTCAATTAACAGGCTCAAGGCCCACCACGACTTCCATGTGGTCACGCCACGAGGCAAGACGGTCACTTTAACCTCCCAGTCTTCTTCTTGACCCAGGCTTCTTCGCCAGTCAAGACGCTAGCCTTCTAGTGTCATGCAAGCATTTTGTTCGCTCTCTGCGCTACCGCTGGCTCTGCGGTCTAGTGTGGCTCTGCCCCTCCAGAACGTCTTCCCTTCAGAGACATGCCTCTGCGTAGGATTCTACGAAACAGGGTTAACAAGTCTTTCCGATGCCCATGTAGGCGGATAATGTGTTCTTGACGGGGAGCTCCTTGCAGGAATGAGAGTCCTTCTCCCCAAAGGCGGAGTCACTCCCAGTGAGGTCCCACTTGTCTAGACACCTAGTTAGGGTCTTGGTGAGCGGGCTCCCCTTTTTAGCCTCAAAGGGGGTGGGTAGGCTCCCCTCAGGGGAGAAGGGACGAATAGTCCAAATTCGTGACATTACTAAAAAAAAAAAAAAAAACATAACTAAAATGTTCCCTAGTTCAAATGATAGTCTTGTCAAGTAGTCCATATATTCTCTGGTTTATCCCTTCTCCTGAGGTGAGTTCTATTGACCTTGATAGGCCGGTATTTACAAAAACGACAAAGTAAACTCGCTGCCCTAATGGTGAATTCATAAACTAAGCCTCAAATAGGCTCCAACTCCATTTCACTTTGATGGGTTTCTCCTTTCTTTGACCCTCTCCTGGAGTGGTCATTTTCTCACTCCCGAATGGGCTACAAGCCTGACCAGTTCTCCGGTGGTAGTTACTGGTATTCAGATGTTAGCCCGATGTGGGCTACGGGCCTGCTCAGCCCTGTTATGTGGTTGCTTCGACAACCCCCCTCGTGGGGTATTCAGCTTCTGAAGCACGTTTGGGCTTTGTGCTTGGCTAGCCCCGCTTGTTTGGCTACTTCTACTCACTGCCTTGCGGGGTATTCTGGTCGTTGGCCACAGGCGGGATACAGGCCTGCTCAGCCCTAACATGGTTTCTGGCTTTTCTTACCACATCCTGGGGTATTCAAACCCTTAGCCTAACGTGGGCTTGGTTCCGGCCTCACCAACCTCCAGCTACTTGCTGGATCCGGTCGCGTACCTTTTGTATGACACCGTTGTTCTAGACTGGAGGTAGAGTCTCTAGCCCATGCGGGTCAGTTTGCTTGCCTTTGCTCTAGTCAGTGTGGTCTGATCTTTTCACAGTGCATTCCCTTGCTCAGAGATTTGGCATTGGCAGATCCAGACACCTCTGCATCCTCTTTCCTCTGCTTCGTTCTTCAGCAGTCCCCGTCCGGTCAGGGCTCCTGTCCTCGCAGATCTGGCAACACTCTGCGTGTTTTCTTGGGTCTCCACCCATCATGTCAACTGCATGGCTCTCAGCTACTCTGCTGCAAGAGCATCTCTCGCTGATGCGCCTTAGCTCACACATCAGCGTCTCTGGCCTTGCGGCTCCTTCTCTCCTCCTCTAATGGCATATGGCAGCATTTACTTTCCACCCTGGAATGGAGAAGTAGATTTCTTTGGTCCTGGTCTTCAAGCGGCAGAAACAAAATCAGGTCAGAAGCCAATCCCTCCCTTTTAAAGAGGCCCTGTTCCACTCCAATATAACCAACAAACATTGGGGAGTTTAAAGTGGTGGGAGCTGGGATGGAATCCTTGCTAGGGGCTTCCTTGTCCCCAGAGGTGGGGCGTGGGGGAAGTAACCCCCAGAGGGATCCTGCTTGCCCTGACTTCTAGAGAGGGTACTGCTTAGCAGGGTTCCTCTCCTTAGTCCCAAAGGCCGTGGCTACCCCTAGGGGCAAAGGGACACATTCCCTAGAGTCGTCACAGATCCTTCAGTCTTTCCAACTGGCTGACAGCCTTCGTCTTAAGTTTGGGGACCTGTAACTTTTTTCACACAAGGCTGGACAACAATCTTTGTCCCATTGCTTGCTAAGGGGAATGGTCAAGACGCTAAAACTCCATACAAACAACAAAGCATTACTTACTTGTGGAGTTTAATGGCACTCTTGTTCAGGAACTTGAGTTAGACTTTTTAGAACATTTGATTGAATTTGGTCTCCCCATTTTATATTCTTACGGTTGTGTTGTACATTTAAATACATTTGTCTCTCACTTGACACTGAAACAGCCTGCTTACTATTGCAATAGTATTCTGTCTTAAGTGTGAGCAATGTCACTTTTGAAAAACGTCCCTTTTTTATATCCATGTCCACTGTTTGACCTACAAAATGCATATTTAACTTTCTATGCACACACTGTTTTACAAGTGTACGTTCTCCTCCAAGCACACTTTCATTGCTCAGCAATCTTCAGGGAGGCAGATCTGATTCAGGCATGCACAGGTGAATCCTTCTGGTAAGTACCAGGTTGTTGCAGCAAGGAATTCTGGTTCCTGCAGTTTGGAGTCAGCCAGGATGCAACTCTCATCTGCGGTTCAAAGTTTCCCTTCAGTGTGGAGGGAGGAGCCAGGGAGGGTGGCAGAATGGGGGAGTTCCCACCAGTGTGGCACTCCAAAGTCAGGCATCGGTAGACAGGGTGCAGCCCCAGACTCCAGTAACATGTACAGACAAAAGAGTTGCAGGGGCACAATTCTGGGTCCCAACCTTGCGCACCCAAATCAGATGTGCCTCCCTGACGATTGCTGGAGCACAAAAGCACGCTTGGTCAAAAACATCACTG
Source organism: Ambystoma mexicanum (assembly GCF_040938575.1). Lineage (NCBI taxonomy): Eukaryota > Metazoa > Chordata > Amphibia > Caudata > Ambystomatidae > Ambystoma > Ambystoma mexicanum. The sequence continues at coordinate 393,334,412 of NC_090922.1, forward strand.
GACTGTGAGCTGATCGCAGATGGGACTCACAATTGCTCCCCTACCACTCTCTTTTGTCTACAAACACATACACACACACACAACAAACATTACATATCTGTAATTGCCTTTCTGATGCTTGTATCTGGTTAGATTTACATGCTTTGCATAGGCCGACACCTAGTGGTTGGTGCAGAGTAATACACAATCTATTTTTGATTTTGAAAAGGGAAGTTGATGGGGCGTGTTTGTTTTACAATCCCTATCGTGAAGTGTACTGTACCCATGAACCTTCACACATCGAGGTCCTCAGATTGATCTTATTTACGGACCCGAGGATGTATGAAGTGTATAGTGAAATACGAATGTAAAGATGTTGAAAACCCTCACATTAAACATGTTGTCTTATGTACCTTCTACTCCCAACAAGGGACATGTGAATCTAAGCAGATACACGCATCAGAAAGACTATCACAGTAGGGGTGTACCGAACTTCGGCTTTGAGTAAGTACCCGTCCAAAGTTTGGCTGAAAACCAGGTATTCAGTTGAATACTTACTCAAATCCCTACTCGAAGCCAAAGTTACACCCCTACTTCTAGTGCTGCTTTTTTCCTTGCATTCTGTTATCTGTAGGCACAATAAGAAAAACAAAACTACAAGTCCCAGAATGCAAAGAAAACAACACACTGACAGTGAACAATTTGGGATATTGGCACAATGTACATTTTGTTCTGAAATGGACCATGGTTCGTTTGCCTGACCATTGGATCTGAAAGATATCACAGATTACCTTGACCAAGTGCAGCACACACCATCGTTTGTTTGCAACCTCTCCATGGTGGAAGTTCCCCTGCCGACAGCGAGAGTCAGAAGAAGTGCAAATAACCCCATTGTGTCCATTATCAGACTGCAGCACCTAGGGTAATAGACAAAGCTCCTTGATGTGCGGGATCGGTTTATACAATCAGTAGAAGAGTAGAGCGCTTTGGAGGTTTTGTTTACTATGATCTATTTAAAGCTGCACTCCGTTTAAGGCCACACTATACGTGACCAGCAGATAAGGAGAAAGTAGCGCCTCGTTGTGTGCACTCTCTCTACAATCCACAGGGTCGACAGAACATATCACCTCCTTGCAACGACTAGCTGTACGCGACCTGCAGAATGTTGCACCTCGTTCACGGCCTCACAGTAACTGGTCCACAAAATGCAGTGCTTGGCAGGCTGCTGGCCTCACTGGCATCAGTCCAGAGAGAGAGAATGTAGCGCCCTGTTATATGGGTTCATGTTATGTGATCTGCAGGGCGTAGCATCTTGTAGCCTGGCCCCCTCTCTGCAAACAATCCAGTAAATGTAGCGCCTTGTTATGTGGGTTCATTGTATTTGTTGCGCAGATCGTAGAGCCTTGTGTTAGCTGGCCGGCTCACTGTTATGGATCCAGAGGATGTGCCGCCTTGTGGTGTGGCCCCTGGACATGACTCGCAGAAAGTATCGCTTGGACGATGATGGGCAGATCGTAGTGCCTCCTTGCTCAGGTTCTTCCCATGCAATTTGACAGATGCTCCGCTTTCAGCTGTCTTCACCAGTGCAGTGGAGGTCACACCTCTTTCACGTGGGGACGTTGCACACACAGTGACTACCTCAGCTCTAGACTAGAGTGCCTTCCTGGTGACAGCTTTGTGCCCATGGCAGGAATGCAGCCGGACAGGGGCCGGCTTGGGTTCTGAAACCAATGGGAAGGGCCGGGCTGCTTTCACCAAGGTCAGGGGAGCTTCTTGGCTAATTGCCACATAATTGAGATGTACATTTCCCTACAACCTTCTGTTGACAACGGCTTTGACTGCAAAGAAAAGGCACAGCCTTTGTAATTAGAGCTTGACTGGGAAATTACTTTTTAAAGTTGTTGCTTTGTTATTAGCAGGGCCTATTCTAATACGTAAATGTTTAAGTAATTGGAGTTGTGATGACTCCTTTTGTGTTTCAGTGCCCTGCTAGAGCGAGAAGGCTAAAGATGGGCAGGCCCAAAAATTTGAAAGTACAAGTACACATCCCAGTCTCCCCTCACAGTGATTGCATACATGCAAACTATACTTTTGGGCTAGCCTTAGTTACTTGGGCCCTGTCGAACAAGCAATACCTATTAATGCACAAAAATACAAACTGTGCTGTTTATTTACCAAGTGTTTTTCTTGTCTAAATAACTTTATTTATTAAAAATGCAACTATTAGGCTCTATTTTCGGCTCCAGCCGAACTATTCAGCCGAATACTTAAATCTATTATTCGGTACACCCCTATACTACAGGCATGTAACGTTTGTCTTCTAAAGGCTTGTGTATCTTCTTAGAACCAAATGCTTTGCACAAACTAGCAAGCAGTACTGGGTGAAGGCAGTGGATTGATAGAAGGAACAGAGGCAAACACATGTTTCAAAACTGCCTGTCCCACCTGTGAGTCTCTTCTTGCTTGTGTGTAAACAGAGTGCTGTTGTGTGAAAGTGTGAGCTGAACTGTTGCGCTCACCTGGTATCCACAGGGACGCCACCCAGCCGGGTTACTCGCTGGTATGCTTCTCAGCTTTGCCCTGATGTGGTCTGCGGGGAAGGTTCTGCCTTGTGGTAGAATTAGGCGTGCTCTCCGTCCTGCCTTCTTTGCAGGGGCGCGTTGTCTTTCATGGGCGAGTGCGGTCCAGTTACTTCACTGACGCCGGCCCGTTTGATATTGTTCAGGTAGGTCTTATTGCTGTTCTTTAGTTTTGTTGCTATCCTGCATGCCTTTTTTGTTTAAAAGGTGAATTTTTCTCCCTTAGGTATGCAGAGCTTCAGCGCGGTGAACTGGCTATGGTTGAGCCCTGCTGGTAAATGATGGCGCATTAAGAGCGCTATGATGCGGTAAGTAAGCGCTATGCGCAGCGCTGCTAAGTCTTGCATTTGCTAACCTGTGTTTTCCTTCCTTGTAGGTCGCAGTGTTCTTCAGCGCGAGTGGAATGTCCGGAGTGGTGCCAGCCGAGAGACGACCAGCCAGGTAAGCCTTTTGAGCAGTTCGTAATTTGTAGATGTCTCTACTGCTTTCTTTAATGTTGCCTCTATCTTCCTCTTTCAGGTCGTTCTGTCCGGGAGGCGTGCAGATTCGAGGAAGCTGTTCTCAGTAGCCGTGAGTGTTTAAAGATGAAGACTGCAGGTAAGATGCTGCTGCTAATGATGTTCCTTTTGTCTCCTTGCAGGTTCTGCTTCTCCGAGGTTCGAGGGAATAGCTGGACACAGGGAGCGTCACATTGCAAGCTGCAAAGTAGCGCGAAGCGTGTTGTCTTGCACAGGTGTGGTTTAAATAGCCCCAACAAAATAGTCCAGGTAAAGTAGTCCCTAGGCTACCACACCCAAAACACTAGACCGCATAGCTTGGTTCTTAGGAACCAAGCTATGTGGATGCCTCCATGTTGGCCTACAATACAATAAAGTAGTTCCCAAGCACATTGTTTTTCATGGTGTATGAGCGGACTGGCCCCATAAGAGCTTTTGAAGAGGATGCCAGGCTCTAGAGTCCTGAGTCCTGACTCCACCTGGCCAATGGGTTTGCCAGAGGGGGTTTTGGGCGAGGGTTGTGACATGAACTCCATGTGGCTGCCCTGCAGATAGCCTCTAAAGGCACGTTTGTGATGAAGGCTAATGTAGCCCCTGTACTACTTGTGGAGTGTGTTTAGGTGTACATGGCAGTGTCTTTTTTTGACAAAGTGTAAGAATGCTGTATGCATCTCACTATGCATGTAGCGATGCTAGCCTTTGAGACAAGATCCCCTTCTCTCCCGACTGCTAGGGACACAAAGAACTGGTGTGTCTTTTTGAGTGGTTTTGTTGAGGTAGTACATGACTACCCTCCAAACATCTACCCTAGTGTCTGGCTCGACCATCATTTAGTTAATCTTCAGGTTCCTCTTCCTGTGCCTCTTGCCAGACTGGATTCACTGCCTAGATCTGAGCAAAAATCCAGAAACTTTAAAAATGTCACCAGCCAAATTCTCCTCCATGCTCGCCTCCATACTAAAGCCTCTGGTCACTTTTGTTGATTCCTCCAACCTGGTGGCACATCTTGTGGATTCCATTAACTCTGACCTTGATGCTTTGGCCCCTCTGAAAACCAAAAATATTAAACCTGAGACCCACAAGAATACATGGTTTAATGATATAATTTCTTTAAGACGCAAAAAAAGATGCACCGAAAGAAAGTGGTGCAAGTATCCTAGTTCCCACACTCTCTCTCAGTATAAGCAAGCCGTGAAATAATTCAAAACAGCCATTATTAAAGCTAAGTCAACCTACCCTAATTCCACAATGTCTAATGCCCGTTCAGGTTCTAGTGAATTATTTAAGATTCTGTCCAAGTTTAAGGTTGTTCCTACCTTGAACCAGCCACTCCCCAAGGACTCAGCATGGTGTCAAAACATTCATAATGAATTCACCTCCAAAATTCACGGCAACAGATAGACCATTAGTGACCTACAAGGGCTTGCCACTGGATCAGAGTTCCCTCTTCTCTGGGGCATGAACATCTCCCCCCACAGATTAAGAGGAACTGCTTTCACTTCACCCAGTGTTCTGAATCTGAAATTCACAATGTTATTACTGGGATGAGACCTACATCCTGCCTGGCAGACAGCTGTCCATCTGACATCCTGACATGCTCTGTTGAGCTCCTTGTGCCATGGATAACCAAATTCATTAGCCTTTCCTTTAGTGAAGGCATGGTCCCATCCTCTCTGAAGCAAGCTTGAATCGATCCATAACTTAAGAAAGGCATCTTATATCCAGCAACTATCGGCTCATTACGAATGTGCCTTTCCTCCTTAAAATCCTGGACAGGCTAGCCTATTTACATCTTCAAGGCCACATTGAAGAACAGGGCATTCTGGGGACTCGCCAGTCAGGTTTTGGAGCATTGCATGGGATGGAAACCGAAATGCTGGCCCTGAAATCTACCATGGCCAGCATAGTGGGCCGTGGTCACCCAGCCCTACTTAGGTTACTGGACGTCTCAGCGGCCTTTGACCTGGTTGACCACTCCCTGCTAGTCACGCTGCTCAGATCCGACTGCTCAACGGATCTCGTTCTTTCTCGAGCCACGTACTGTAAGAGTGACAGTGGACGAAGCTAGCTCACTAACCACTACACAAACTTGTGGGGTTCGACAGGGTTCTTGCATTGCTCCAACGCTTTTTAATATTTACACCAGGCCCCTGCTCAGCCTCCTTGATCGCCTATGTGTGCAGAATACCAACTATGCGGACGACACCCAAATTGTTCTTTAGCTCTCTGGAAACTACATTCAGGATTCTAAGTCCCTTAATATAGTGTATGATGCAGTACAGACCTGGATAGCTGATAATTCCCTAGCCCTAAACAGAGACAAGACTGAGCTTCTGATTGTAGCCTCAAGTCAGCGTTTCAGGAAACTCGACCCAGCCTACAGTAACTTTTGCATTGCTGGCAATAACATTACTGTCTACAAGAGCGTGAAGACACTCAGCGACTATCGAGATGCTGAACTTACTATGAAACATGTCTCACACATCCACTCGTCTTGCGCTTCATTATAAAGTTGCTCAGTCACATTCTACCTTTCATCTCTGCCAGCAAATGCGTGCTGTTAGCCACTACACTAGTCAACTCAAGGCTTGACTATTGCAACAGTTTGCTGTCCGGAACCTCACTAGCCAATGTAAACTGACTGCAGGTGTCACAAAACTGCACGGATTGCACCAATTTTGCTCTGTCTAAGCAGAATCATGTATCTGATGCTGAAAGGGAACTTCAGTGGCTTCCAATAGGGCATTGTATCACTCATAAAATTCTGACCCTGTCCTACAAATATTTGAATAACATAAGCCTGAAAAACCTTAAAGAACGGATTGAGATAACCAAACCAGGACGTCAACTGCTATGTCACCATGCCTCCAGACTATCACGACCAAGATTCCAGGTTTGGTGGCACAACCTTCAATGTACAGGCCCCATTGGCTTAGCATGTCCCTCCGTGGATCAATCAGAGCAGCGGACACCCTTGCTGTCTTTAAAAAAAATGGTGCAGCATCACCTTTTCAAACATAAATCAAGCGGAACAGTCCGCCTTTTCTCTGCTCCCCCCTCTCGATTCTGACCCCGAAATGTCTGATGTTTCGTGTATGTTTTTTGTGCGCTCTTAGGCCCACGGGCATGCAGCGCTTAATACAAGTTTAATAATAATAATAATATAGTGTATGGAGTGTTCTTTCCCCAGAGTTCTGTGGGTCTTGAAAGAAGGCTGGTAGTTCAAAGGATTGGTTGACATGGAATTTAGAAATGTACTTTGGTGAGAAGCGCTGATGTATTCCAAGACCACCTTGTTTTTATGTACTGTGACAAAGGGTTTGATCACAGACCACGCCTGAAGCTCACTTACCCTTCGAATAAAACTGAAGGCGATCAGGAAAGCAGCCTTGTAGCTGGGGTATTTGAGACTTGCTTTATGCATAGGTTCAAAAGGGGGCCCCATGACTTTACTTAATACAATATTTAAATCCCAAACAGGTGGTGGGTTTGCAACAGGAGGCAAAAGCCTTTTAACTTCCCCCATGAAGGCGGTCATGACTGAACTTTCCACCAAGAAGCCTTGTTTTGCTATGTTGTATATACAGACAGTGCGGCTAAACAGACTTGTAATCAATTTAAGACCAGACCTGGGTCTAACAAGGTAGTAGATAATGGCGCTATGTGTAAGGGTGCACAGTCAATTGGATTGATATTTAACTTCTTATACCATACCACAAATCTTTTCCATTTGTTAAAGATGCAGTGTATAGTGTTTGGTTTACGGGCTTCTTTTAATATTTCCATGCATCAAACAGGCAAATAAAGGTGTCCAAATTCTATGATTTCAGGAGCCAAGCTGCTAAATTGGTTGTCTGAGGTTGAGGATGTAGGATTAATCAGATTCTGTGTCAACATGTTGCAAGGGCATGCTAGCTTTATTGGCGGGCAAATGGACATTTTGAGCAGGTGGGAATACCATGTTTGATGCGCCTACATTGGAGAAATTAGGATCATTGTTAAATGTTTGTTCATGATAGGTGTAGGAGGAAAAGTGTATGCAAACATCCCTGACCAACTGATCCATAGTGCATTCCCCTTGGACTGTTTCTGTGAGAACCTAGAGGCGTAACTTAGGCCTTTTGCGTTTTCCTTTGTGGCAAACAGGTCTATGTTTGGTTGCCCACAGCGTGTAAAAATGCCACTTAGTTTGTCCGAATGGAACTCCCACTCGTGTTCTGAGGGTTGATTTGTGTTTCTGCTTATTGTGTCTGATAGGCAGTTTTGTTCCCCTGAAACATGTTGAGTTTGGAGATATATTCCTCTTTGGAGGCTCCATTTCCAAATTTTGTGCGTTAGTATGGACAGATATGGGGAGTGAGTCCTGCTCTGTTTGTTAATGTAAAACATAGAAGTTGTGCAGGGTGTTGTTATTAGTACATTCTTTCCTATCAAGTGATGTGGGAAAGCTTGAAGTGCCTTGTTAACGGCTAGTAATTCAAGAACACCAATGTGCTTTTGGCAAGTATTCTTGTCCACATGCCCTGAGCTGCAGGGCGGAGACAATGGACATCCCACCATGAGAATGATATGTCTGATGTGACTGATGTGCTGACAAAGGGTTTTCCTTGCAACATTCTGCTTTTTGCCATGTTTAGGCATGTTTGTCAGGCATGTTTAGCAGAGTGGCCTGAGTTTCTGGTCTAGACCCAGTATTAGCCACGCATGTCCTTTAATGCAGGTTCCCTCTGCAACCATTCTACCAGCAGTATCTGCAGCATCAAAAGTGTTCTTGATGATGGGGTTGGCCGTTTGTTTGCCCTCTATTAGAATCTTAAGTTTTTCAGAACTATTGGGCTCATTGACACCATTTCACATGATCCCATCATGCTCTATTAAAACTTGCTCTAAGAGTTGAATGATTGGCAATACACACTTGAAAAGAAGCTGACGTTGATACCTTTTTCCCTTCGGTGTACATCTTTTTGCTTGCCTGATCAGGAGGTGCATCTGATGTGGCTAAAGGCATCCCAGCTCTTTTACAAGTACTAGGGACTACGAGAGAATCGAGTTTAAGATGCCCTTTAATAAAAAGAGGTTCTGTAAGTGCTGGCTTGAAATGTTCCTCAATGCATTCATTAATTAATCTGGTTAGAGCTGATTTTGAGAGGGATGGTATTAATCTCCCCTTAACAGGCTGTAATAATGAGATATATTGACCTATTTGCTTTTTCTTGTTGAGAATGTCATTAAATAAATCATTGTCCTCAAGGGGGCAGAGCATGAGCTGCACGGATGAGCAGCTAACCTAGAAGGCTCCTGACGTGAAAAACAGATCAAACTTTGATCTGTGGATAAAAACTGACAATAGTTCACGAAGCAATTCACAGGACGAGGGAACTCTGTCGGAGTGTTACGATCCAATCCTCACATGTCATACGGGGAGTTAGAGGAAGAAATGACTCTTAACTGAGGGTCGAGTGCGACGCAAGCTGGCATCCGAGAAAGGAACTGACCGATATATAGATTGAACCTGGGTCGAGCTGATATGGACCCGTAGGGGGAATCTGCAATAATTACAGAGCGCCAGAATCCCGTAACACACCGTGGACGACCTGTGTGAACTGAGGACTACGGCGGACGAGATCACCTTCACTCAATAGCTGGGATCTGCACCGCAGTGACGTGTGGGAGAGCGGGGGGACAACACACCTCGAGCTTCCACTCCAAGATGACGATGGGGATTCGAAGGTGATCAGATTCACCCGGGAGCAGGGAATATATATATATATATGTGACAATGAACCTCATGTGACTAAGAAGACCCCAGCAGAAACATACCAAGGCAGCACTCTTTTTTTTTTGTAAACTTCTTTTTATTGTTTCATAAAACCAAATGAAAAACAACATTAAACTAAAACCCCCCCCACTCTCCCCGCCAATCCCCTGCCACAGCACCAATGGTCCTTCCCCGCCAGCCGTTTCCCATCCAGCCTTTCAGCCGTAGATGTCTAACAGTTTGAGTCTTTGAGGGCACCATTGCTCCATGACTTCCCCTTTCAGGTAGTCCAGCGTCTCTTCCCAGTCTGCAGAAAAGATCTCCAGCTTATTATTGGCAGCATATGTTGCCCATTCCATCGAAACTATATTCCACATTTTCCTTAGCCATTCCTGCTCTGTTGGGATCGTAGGGCTCTTCCACTTCTGCGTGATGAGGGCCATCCGGGCCAGCGTGAAGAACACTTTCACCTTGGGAAATCCTCTCATCTCCTCTTCGTCCCCCTGCCCACTTTTCCCCAGTAGAATCTCCTGAGAGAGGGCACGAGCGATTTCGCACCAGAAAGGTTGGATAATGGGGCAGTCCCACCATATATGCGTTGCTGTACCCTCTTCCCCACAACCCCTCCAGCACTTCCCCGAAGTCGCAGGATACATTGTGTGTAGGACGGCCGGAGCATAATGCCAGCCGTACATATACTTATACCAAGCCTCCTGCAACTGGGTCACTTTCGGGATCTGCTTCCACAGCCTCTCCTAGTCCTCTTGTTCCATTCTGGCCCCCGGTTGCCTTCCCCAGTCCCTCATGTATGCCCAGGTGACTCTCGGGCTGGTTTTCTCTAGTTGCTTGTACAAGTCTGAAATTAGCCCTCTGGATCCCACGTGGGTTGTTAAAAACCATTCAAATTGCGTTAGGTCTCTGGTCGCGGTCTTCCTTACCTCCGCAGACATTACCCAGTGCCTAATTTGGAAATACCGGTGTCTCTCCCGCTCTCCCAAGCCAAACTCCTGTTTACATTCCTTGAATGTTTTCACCCTTTCCCCATTGAACTAACATTACAAAAAACAGGTAAACGCAATGGCTTCCGCTACCTCTTATAGCTGCAAACTTATCAGAGCAGCCAAACCTTTTCTCTCTTCCAACAATTGTATCACCCTAGCTAGAGCTTTGATCCTGTCCAAGTTGGACTATTGTAATGCTCTTTATGTAGGTAGTAATAAATACATTACAAACTGTTAGGGAGAATTCTCTGTTAAGGCTAATTTCCCAAACCTAGTGAGTCCCCCAGCAGCTTTGCTGGATTTTTGGGGTTTATTTTTTTCTCCTGCTAAGAGTGAGACTCTTTTTCTCTCACTCTTAGATATGATTTGAGATATCCTTTGACTTTGGGATGTGTTTAATGGGCTATGGGGTCTTTTACTCCATAGGGCTTCATGTGTTTTTGGTATGTGTGTTACACAGCACCCTCCGTGCCGTAACACCGGGGTGTCATAGTGACCCCCAAACATAGACTCAGTACCCTGGGACTGACTACTGTCTCCCAGGGCATGTAAAGTCACCATTGGCTTTACTAGTCCTAAATTGTGAACAGAACCAGTACAAACCATCATATTGTGGGCGTACTGGTAGGGGCAATTTGATTGCCGCTGGATCTGTTGTTCGAGGGGGCACTGTCCAGTCCCTCCTGAGCGAGTTTTGGCTGGTGGCAGTGGATACTACTTTTCATATTTGACCGCAAATATATTCCTATGGGATTTTCCAATTGTTCGAGGCTAATACTTTTTAACATAGCCTCAAACATACCGCTGGTTTATTTATATAATATTAATTCACCGGTTGGTATTTTTTGCCAGAACTCGGTTCCAAAATGACGTTTGTGTTCGCTTCTGTGACTCCAATCCAAGTCGAGCCCTTTGTTCCACTTTTTGGCGGGCTTCTCCACAGAAGCCTCCAAAAGTGGTGCCACTCTGTCTGGGTACCACAGGGGGTGTGGGAGGGGGTTTAGGCAACCTGGACTGAGTTGCCTCGGCAACTCAATACGCAATCTTTTGCGATTGGCCCAGTGATTGACAGCTAGGACTGATTAATGGGGGTTTTCTGCATAAAAGCAGGGCTTTAGGGACTGGGACTTGAGACGTCGCCACAGGACCAAAGAATCCGAAGAGGGAGAAGCTGAGCCGACCTGCAACGACGACACCACAGGTGGAGCCCTGCTGAACCGACTCACCACTTCTTCCAACGACAGAGGAGATCTTCATCCCGAAGAGTCTTCTTCCTTTGACTGGTGGGGATAACCAGTTTGCCCGCCTTTTAGCCTTCCTGGATCATCTTGTGGCTGCCTTGCCTGTGCCAAGCACCCCGGCAACCAGGATACCACGTTTTTCCACTACCGCGAATAAAAGGGTAGTACCTTTTTACCGGAGAACTCCGCGGCTGGTTTCTTCCCTGGCAGTGCAACAACCTTCAGCTTTCCTCCACGTCGAGATCTTCTCTTCCTCTGGACGACGCCGCAACTTGCATCCACTGCCACGAACAACTGCCTCCGCTGGAGGATTCTCTCTACTTTCAAGGTACTGTGTCCGCCTGGCCTCCCTCGCAACGGTCTGTGGTGTCTCGTAAATCCTCATCTTACTACTTGGGTTAGACCTAGGCTGGCTAACTGAACTTTTCTGAGCTGAACTGATTCCTTTTTAAACTCTCTGCAAGACTTTCCAAGCCTTTGAAACTGTGTGATCTTGGGCGCATTGGTGTTCTACTCTCTCCAAGAGGGAGCCTGGCCTCTGAACTTTTTGCTCACAAGTAGACTTTGACTTTCCTGCCTTGCTGAGTGCTTCTAAAGTATTGTGTTGTGTGCTGTTCCTAATTTCTGCCTTTTCCCTCCCTTTTTCTTAACTTATTGGAGTGCCATCTTTAGTTAAGCGCTCACCTCTGTCTGGAAATAAGTGGTGTTAACTAAGACTTGTCTAATAAGGAATAAGGGATGTATATATATTAATAGTGACTGTGTTTTTGAACTTGCTTACAAGAATAGTGCTAGAGTGTTTCTAAGTGTGTCTTTAAATAAATAATTATGTATTTGCTACCAAAGCTCTGGCCAGTGCTGCTTGTGCTACTGTATTTTGGTACCTATCTTGTATACTCGATATACTGTCTAACTGTTCTTGAGAGAAGTCTGGCTGCTCAGCCACAGCTACCAGGTAAATCTGGGTAGTACAGACTGCTACCAATTGGGTTTACTGCCAACACCTGTAGTCTTAAGCCTTTTGCAGTGGTCCCTAAGGGAACTGCACAGGTTTCTGCCTAACATAAACAAGATTCAAATCTTGCTAAATAATGCACTAAGAACAGCCCTAAGTCTCCCGAAGAAAGCCCACATTTCAAATACTAGAAGATCTGTCAACTGGCTCTCCATGAAAGATACGATTTTCCTTAAATCTGTCTCTCTGACTCACAAATGCCTCCACGATTCTGCCCCTCAATACCTTATAACGAGATTCATTAGACAAGCATCCCACTGCCCTTCCAGAAAGGCTAATGCCAACCTTCTAATGGTGCCAAGATTCAAACGTTCTATGACCGGGGGGAGCAGCTTCCCTGTCAAAGCAGCACAACATTGGAACTCCTTACCGCCATCCCTAAGAGAAGACCTTCCTTACTTACAATTTAGATCTAATCTTATCCACTGTATTAAGGAACATAACAATTAACGTACTGGTACTTTCACTGACCTACCCCGTTCAGATATAATACAAACTTGTACAAACTTGTAAATTGTGTATATTTTATTTTATGTACATTTTACTTATTGTATCTGTTCCTGTATCTGTATATTTTATTTTATGTACATTTTACTTATTGTATCTGTTCGCAATGTTGTTGATGTGTCCAGTACTGTAACCACAGCTGGACTCTCTCTACAGTGCCTTATGTAACCTAAGCTATACAATCCTCTTGTTGCTCTTGCGCCCTGTTACCTCTGGGTTAGGTGCGCATTACAAATAATAAAAACTAACAAAAACAAACATGTCCCTCAGGGTTCTGCAACCCCCCCTCTCCCATTCCAGGAACGCTCCCCTCTCCAGCCCCGGTGTGAAGTCCCCATTATTGAAAATTGGAGTGAAAGGTGATGGGAAGGTCGTGATACCCTGCTTCTCTACCGCCCGGTCCCAACTGTATACCACTCCTTTCGTTATAGCGCTCAGGTAGAGGTGGGGTGGTCACAGCCACAAAGGCACAGCACCACTCTTGAAGTTGGAGGCTATAAAAGAAAGGTGTAAGAGGTGCTGGTGGTGGATGGTTGAGTACTGGGACATGCAGCAAGGTGGTAGAGTGAGAGCAGTGGCAGTTTCCCCACTGAGTGGAGCCAGCTGGGGCTGGTTCACAGGGAACTCAGCAGCCCACCAACATGGACGGATATCTGCTGCGGCTCCCGCCGCCTCTCATCCCACAACCATGACTCCTTACCCCCACAATAGAAGAGGGTACCCAACTGAAATTAGCCTGTGAATGCCTCTGATACTTGTTTGGATCTTACTGGGGCGTTGGTGATTTCTTGACCCTCTGCTGCCAACAATCCGACGTGCAGGGTGTGCAGGCTGTTTAGAAATACTAGCCAGATAAGGTCCCATGACATGAGACTCATGGATCACACCATCCTAAATCCCTTACTTACATACAGGAAGCTCACCAGGATAATGCAAAGCAGCCATAAGTTCCCCAAACCGCGCTTGAAACAATCCACTATGGATACAGAATCCCCAGAAACCCTCTGAAATGCAGAAAACCTCCATGGACACCCAGCAGACTGCGAAAGATAACCAAATCCTGGAAGCGATAGCGGCACCAGGCACTTCCCTAGAAAACAATACTAGAGAGATCACGATCAAAGTGACACTACTGAGACAGGTTATGAGAAAAATGTCAGATCAAGTATGTTCCACTAAAAAAAGACTGACTGAGAATGCGAAGGAGGTTGCAACACTGCTTCAACAGGTGTTCAGACACCTGCAGGTGTCTCACCCGCTGGTCCCTGGAGATCTGTCGTCCAGGTGGCCAGGACACGGCCATCGTTATTGGATCCAGTTCCTGAGGGTGGACCAGTGGGGCAGTATCACCTGGATGGCGGGTCTTCGGGTAGTAGAAGTGGGACACCGAAGGTTGAGACACGGTACCCCGGGACGTCAAGATGGCCGCCGTGGAGGGAGGACGTGCCTGAGCGCGCTCCGGCTCCCCTCCCAGGCCTAAACAGCAGCCAGCTCACTTGCGGATCTCTCGATGAAGTAGACGGAGGAAACGGTCCCCGGGAATCTGCAGACGAAGCTCCCCATATATAAGGCCACATCGGTGCCATACACAACGGCGGTAAACCCCAGTGCGGCCGAAACAAATTGGCGGACCCGCGGATCCCTATCGACCTACACTCCGGGAGCAGCGGACGCAGAGCGGGACCGACATCGAGGCCGCCCACCAGAGACGCAGAACACGGGACTCTTCCCCCGCGCCCACGGATTGAATCAGCAATATCCCGCTGGGGGAACGAACCGGCGCGGGGGAATCGCGGAGGAGGAGACCCCCCACCCCCCATGAGCCACGTGCGTGAGGAATACCTACGGATGTAGACAGGCGGGGCCAGCGAACGCAGATCGAGTCGCGATCACGGAGGCGACCCCAGCGCGGCTCCGCTTGGAAAGGCGAGAGGAGGAAGCTGCACCAGCGTCAGGTGCGGGGAAACGATACTAGCTGGCGGACAAATTAACAAGGTACACGCCCAAGCAGATCGAGGGAAGGGAGCGAGGGCTCAGCACGAACAACAAAAGGCACGGTAGCCAGGAGCCCGCCACACTAGCTTCGATCTCCCCCGCTCTCCGTCCCCCACACATATTGGAAAGAGCGCAGCCCGAACCCGGACATTTTCTTCAGGTACGTGACCGAACTGATCGAGGGGAGAGAGCCGTAATCTCCCCCGCTCCCAGAGCCCCCTCACACATGGGCAAGGGCACGGCCCGATGGTGGTCACAGGCCACAGGCAACATACGGAGAGGAGAAAAGGGATCCTCCTAAGCGGCAAGACGCAGTCATAAATTGGGAAGGCTCCCCACCTCCACAGGGACCAGCCCCAGGTGGGGAGCGAACACATACAGATGTGACTCCCCCCGCTCTTAGGGGTAATAACAGGTGAACCCCGGTCTGAGAACCATACAGATCGGGGACAGACGACTACGGAAGACCAGCAGAGGCCGCAGACCGGGAAACACGCTGACAGGGCCGGCCTCCATCGAGCAGCTTACACGTGGAGGCCTAAATGTCAAAATCCAGAGGGAAGCACGGACCAACCAACCCCTCAAACCAACCGCCGAAGCAAGATCCCAACCTGGCTCAATTCTGGGGGGGGGGGACAAAGGAACCACGGATAAGGCGAAAACACTTAAACGATCAAATAGCGACCTGGGAACGAACCCCCTCCACGAAGACATGGCCACAAAAGAGGATCTGAAGATGTGGTTCGGGGAACTCCAAGCACAATTCATGGACTCAATGAATGCGCATCTGGATGCTATGAAGTCCGATTTCAAATCGGCCTTGCAGGAATTAAAAACGGAAGTGTCAGGCCTGGGAGAAAGAACAGATACCTTGGAGAAAGTTGTGCAGAACATGGAGGAAGAGACTCAACAAGTTGCAGAAACACAGGAACACTTAGCCCGCCTAATGCACAACTTGGAAATTCAATGTGAAGACTTGGAAAACAGGTCACAAAGATCGAACATTAGGATAAAGAACGTACCAGAGACGGTGGAGGATAAAGATCTTAAGTCAGCGGTCCAGCATGTTTTCTCAGACATCCTAGACCAGGACGAGGGAGAAGAAGTCCTGATAGATCGAATACACAGGGTGGGACCAAAAAGATCGACTCCCCAAAACGATTGCCCGAGAGATGTGTTGGTGGCCCTCACCAGATACACTCAAAAAGAGCCGGTGTTAAGAAAGGCCAGATCAATGGACTTCATTCGAATGGAGTACAGCTGTATCAGGATCTGGCATTGACAACGCTCCAGAAGAGAAGAGAAATGTCCCAGATAACGAAGGAGCTGACAGCCCGCCAAATTAGATACAAGTGGACATTTCCATTTGGCCTGCTGTTTACGTGGGAGTGGACGCAAAAAAGGATAACCTCACGGGAAGAAGGGCAGAGACTTATGAACCTACAGGACCAAGACGAAGACCCCCCCGCAGGCAAGCGGCTCAGGCCCCCCCGCTAAGACGACCCTCACGGGATGGAAAACGATGAACAGGAGAGAGAGACGACCAAGCAGGAGGAAGTAACGCACAGGGGAACGTCTAGAATATCGGAGCAGAAGCATGACACAGCAGCCATCGGGGACTTTACAGAGACAGTAAGAATCCGAAAGACCAAGACACAGGTGCCGGGAGGGGGAGGGGAGAGACACGGGAGGCCACTGAAGTCATGAGGAAGGGTTTAGGATCCCCTTCAAAGTTATCCCTGAGTACGGTAGAGGGCGTGAGGCACGAGGCAACACACCGAGGTGCTAGTAGTAAATCATGCCATCCTCAGGGCAGTTGGGGTAGGGGGGGAGGGAAACACGCCAGTTGGGGATTGCGTGACACAACGGGGGGAAAGGGGAGTTGGGGACAGGGGAAAGCCGGGGATAACTCTGGAATTGTAAAAGAGAGGAGAGGATCTGTGGTACGCTACCTAATACGGAAAGACACATGGGGATAAAGATCCTGACACAGAATGTAAGGGGCCTAAACTATCCAGTCAAGCGTAAAAAAGTAGCACACTCCATTAAGCAGGGGGCTTTTGACATCGTAATGCTCCAGGAGACACATTTAAGGGCCCAAGACAAGCATAAATTCCGCCTGAGGGGGTTCAACCAAATCTTTCAGGCAAACGCGCCAGAGAAAAGGGCTGGGGTTCTCATAGCGGTCAGAGACTCCCTGCACGCACAAGTCAAGTTCTCATGGGGAGATAAACAGGGGAGAAGCCTAATAGTAAATATAACGATAGATGGCCGACCCCTGACATTGGCCACGGTATAGGCCCCCAACACAGGCCAGGATGGCTTCATAAGAGAGGTCCTAGACAAAATAGACCAACAAGCCGCTGGAGAGGTAATATTGGGGGGGGGGACTTTAACATGGCGTGGGACCCATCCTTAGACAGATCTGGGCCAAGGAAACAGTCAAGATGCCCCATCGAAAAACCTAAAGCAGAAAATCACGCTTCTTGGGCTTGTTGATGCATGGCGCAATGGCAACCTAGAACTAAAAAGCTATACTTATTATTCGCACGTACATAATACGGCCTCGAGGATAGATTATCTCTGGGTATCACTGAGCCTCCTAGGAAAGATAAAACAGATAGAGATAGAACCTATCACGCTCTCGGACCATGCCCCTTTGTGGATGACCGTCACCTGGCCCACACACTATCCCAGGCTTTGGAGTTGGCGCCTCCCAGAGGATATAATTAGGGACCCAGTGACGGCGCAGATGCTCAGGGAACATATCATAGATTTCTTGGCTGATAATGACCTCCCAGACACAAACAAAGATACAGTATGGGACGCTCTAAAGGCGGTAATAAGGGGACATCTAATAGCACTCAAAGCACAGAGAGAAAAAATGAACCACCAATGGGAAAAGGAACTAGAGGCACAAATAGGGGCGATCCAGGCAGAACTGATCCAGACTCCCACTAGGAAAATCTTGCGTACATTAAGACACGTGCAGGGGCAGCTAGAAGCCTTACGAACGAAAAAAGTGGAAAAGGCACTTCTATACACAAAACACTGATACTATGTAAAGGCGAATAAAGCCGATAAACTGCTAGCAAAACAACTGAAAAGTACTCAGCAGACGCGAACAATAAAAGCTTTAAAAGATGAGTCAGGCCAACTGAGGACCCAAACCTCTGAGATAGGACAGGTATTTGAAAGATTCTATCAAAAATTGTACACTACGGATCTCCCTAACAGAGATCTCCAAGAAGACTTTCTCGCTGGGACTCAACTCCCCGTACTGGGGGAGGAAGAGAGGCTAAACTTAGAAAAAGAAATTACAATAGAAGAGGTCAATGCAGCAATACTGTCCCTCCCCATGAACAAAGCACCGGGCCCGGACGGATATACCGCCCTCTTTTATAAAACATACAAAGACATCCTCGCTCCTGTACTCACGTCCCTATATAATACTTTTGGGGGGAAGGGAACAGTGACCCACACCATAAATGAGGCAAAAGTACTGGTGTTCCATAAAAAGGGGAAGGAAGAACAATGCCCCACCGCCTACCGCCCCATTGCCTTAATAAATCTAGACGCAAAACTGTATTCTAAAATACTGGCCGCAAGATTGGCACCACTTCTCCCTACACTGATAAATCAGGATCAATCAGGATTCGTCCCTAATCGGCAGACTCATGACAACCTTCGTAGGGTCCTGCATTTGGTCGAAAAAATAGGCATTAAACAGACCCCAGCAGCACTGCTAGCTCTGGACGCAGAGAAAGCGTTTGACAGGGTGGAGTGGACATTTCTATTCCAGGTCCTAAAAAAAATGGGAATGGGTGAAGGATACATCGACATGATCCGGGCCAACTACAACTCCCCGTCCATAAGAATAGCTATGAATGGCGGATTGTCGAATAAAGTATACCTAGAGAGAGGGACGAAACAAGGGTGCCCACTCTCCCCCCTTCTATACGCCATCTACCTGGAACCCTTACTGGCGAAAATCAGGGATATACCGGAGGTAAAGGGCATAGAAATGGCGGGACAGGAGCACAAAGCTTTGGCATATGCAGATGATATGCTAGTGGCTCTAGGAGACCCGGGGCAGTCCCTACCGCATCTAATGGAAGTTATAGACAAATTTGGGGAGATTTCGGGATTAAAAATAAACAGGCAAAAATCAGAGATACTGATCCTGGCAGGTAACACAGAAGAAATCCGAGCAAGTGCAACAGATTGCCAATTGAAGGTAGCGACCACTGGTATCAAATATTTGGGTATCACTCTCACCGGGAAAATTGACGAACTTTATGCTCATAATTACCCCCTACTCTTGGAAAATATTAAAAAGGATTTATTAAAATGGAATCCATTGGCGATTTCCTGGTGGGGTAGAATCACGGCGGTTAAAATGACCATACTCCCCAAACTACTGTACCTATTTCAGGCCCTCCCGATAAGACCCCCCAGGGAGTTCTTTAGAGCACTTAGGAAGGTGGTGTCCAAATATGTTTGGCAAAACAAAACCCCTCGAATCTCAAATGCGAATCTGACAGCGAATAGAGGGGAAGGTGGGTGCGCTATGCCACATTTTAAGAATTACTATGATGCAGCCCAACTGTGGGTATTAGGGGCATGGATCCCAGAGCGAGGGGAAAAAATTTGGGAGAGGCAGGATAGAGCGGTGGCAAGGACACCCACCAGGCATATGTTATAGATTAACAGTCGATTTCGACATGACAATATGCATGTAAGCGAGATACTGAAGACAACGCTGGGGGTATGGGACGCAGCTACCCAAAAAGAAACCCTGACTAAAGATCCCGCTCCATTTATGCCAATGTTTAGCAACCCAGAGTTTCCACCGGGAATGGAAATAGGCGCCTACAGTAAATGGGAAGAGGTGGGGTGCAAAATAGTGGGGGACATGCAAGAGGACCAACAGATAAGGTCATTTGCGGACTGCACAACACTTTTGAATCTAACACCAAAGGATCGATTTAAATATGAACAGCTCTGCCACTGGTTACGTACCCCACGAATAAAAGAAGCAGTGTCTAGAGACCTGACCCCTTTTGAAAAATACATTATGACGCAAACAGGCACCCGCAAATTTGTCTCAAATACATATAAATACATTAATGCACAACCGGAACCAACCACATGGCAATATATGAAAAGGTGGGAGAAAACCCTGGGCTACACCCTCTCCAGGGATAGATGGGAGTATATTTGGCGTCAGATTCCAAAATTGACGAGAGCCATCCAAAATAGAGAAATGTGGGTGAAAATAATGGTTCAATGGCACTACACCCCAGAGAGACTACACACGATGTATGCCAACTCACAGAACAGATGCTGGAGGGAATGTGGGGGGCAAGGGGACTGGCGACACATCTGGTGGGACTGCCTGAAATTCAGCACCTTTTGGGGGGAAATTAAGGCCCAAATGCATAAAATGTTCCCGGGGACACAGCACCTAGGGGTCGAGGTATGGCTGGGGGGCCTATGGGACCCCAAGAATAAAACTCTCAACACCTCGCAGAAGAGGAACTTTATGGGTCTGTTGATAGGGGCATGGCTGGAGTTGGCACATAACTGGAAAAATATATCCCCGCCGGCAGCAGTAGACTGGACGCGAAGGGTGTGGACACATCTGGCCATGGAACGGTTAACATATAACATCCAATGAGAACATGGGAGGCTTAGAAAGGATTGGGGACAAGTGATAGAGTGTCTTCATTTGGACTAGAAAGAACAATGGTGCCCGCACACAATAAGGATTCTGGATCTATTCTCGTGAAGAGGAAGCACAATCCCGCAAGAACATTACATGGACGGAGTTATCCCGGAAGGGGGGGACGGTTTTCATTGTGTTCTAATTGTTACTTCATGTCCAGACATATGAAAAATAATAAAAATATATTTAAAAAAAAAAAAAGAGACACGGTACCCCCTTCCCATTAACACCTGTTCCCCATCCTTCCCCGTAGGACATGTAGAAGCTCTACCACCCTTTTTCCGACAGAAACACTTTCCTATACCATGACAGACAACGGACTAACACTCAAGCCGTTTACCTGACATGTCCCAACACCAGAGTCAGGCAGAGTCAGGCAATTGATAACTAAGCACACCTGACGGCCCTTTCCCTTCCCCACAAGGATAAAAGGTGGAGCATGAAAGCACACTTTGAGCAAGGCCAAACGCATGAGGAAGCAGCAATTCCGGACTGGCAGTTCAAACGGAGAAGAAAGGCGACGAGACCCGAGAGGACGACAAGGTGGGAGCTGGCGTGTGGTATAACAGATGTCAACAGTTCACGGTGGCCTCCCACATTGATAATGCAGGTGGGGAGGGATGCTTGCTACCGTGGTACCGTCCTTGACTCCAGAGTCAAGACAAGCCAACACGCTCAGCACAGCCAGTGAGTCGGAGAGAGCTGATAGCAAACCAGACAGTGGTGAGCCCAAGGTTGCGAACGGCATCATTGTGTGATCTTTTAAACAAAGAACTTGTGTGTTTCAGATTGAAAGAAAGTCTACTGAAGGACCAGCTGCAGAGTGGTCAGGCGCCAGGTGGGCTCTCATTCGAAGGACTCTGGCTGGTCCCCTTTGTAGAAAATGTACCAGGAGGCCCTAGGAGAGGCCAGCGTGAGGAGTCAAAGGGTCACAAAAGCGTCGAGTCAAACCCCTTGTATAATCGAAAGTCCCTGACACATTGACAAGAACGAGAACAAAGGAAAGAGAATCCTTCATTGTGAGAAATCAAATTGAACTGTGTGTGCGAATCAAAGTGAATACGAATACACCCATGAACATTTTGTCGACAAGATGGTTGTCTGCAGTGCCTGGTTGTTTAAAAAGACATTTAGACTCCAGAATGAAAGGCCGTAGTGAACCCGACAGAGGGAGGCCCACGTTGTACGAGGGATCGGAGCACGGCAGAGGGGGATCCTAAAACGAAGAATAATCGCCCCATGAAGATTTATTGAAGAAAGTTTTATTTTTGTTAATTGTAACACATCAGGTCCTCTGGGGCAAGAGACTTGGCCACAGAAGGCCCTGATATTTTGGAAACCAACTGTAACCTTGTGCTGCCGAGGCCCAGGAGTGTGCTGTGCTGAGGAGTCCCGCTTTGTCCCGTGCTAAAAACGTGGGGAAGGGAGACTCCAGCCATACCATCCTGACTTATTCTGAGAACACTTCTTTCTTTTCTGATGATTATCCCACACTATTTTGGAACTTGGCGGTAAGGTTACAGAAATAGGTTTTTTAGTATAGGCCCTTTTTATTTGACAAGACACCACTAGGACCTCCTTATTTGGTGGCAGTAGCTTGCTCCCATCTTAGATTTAGGTTTAGATCAGGGATTTATCTCACTCATAATTCAGTTTAATAAAACCCCTTGAACTGTGATCACTTATGTCAGTCTTCACTATTGCCACCATGAGTTCCATATGGTGTCAGGTATTGCCACCATGAGTTCTATATGGTGTCAGGGGTGGAATCTGACTCAATTGAAACAAATTGGGGAACCTTACAATTTAAAAGATTTAGTCATCGAGCTTCTAAACCCTCTGTTGCCACAAAAGAATTGTTAGGTTTTGATATCTGTAGCAGTGGGGAAGCTGTCATCCCCCCTGGGAAAAGAGAAATGATTCCTACCGATCTGGTGTTGATAACCCCTCCGGAGTGTTACATAAGGTTAGTGCCAAAATCTGGCCTAGCATGGAAGTTCGGTTTAGACGTTTTGGCAGGCGTCATCGATCCCGACTTCCGGGAAGACGTAAAAGTTCACTTACAGAATCATGGTGAAATCCCATTTGAAGCAGATTGTCAGGATCAAATTGCCCAAGGAATTTTGGAATGGGCGCTGTTCCCTCAGTTTAAAGAAAGCAAACCACACAAAACAGAACAAGGTACTTTGGGCTTTGGGGGAGCTGATAAACACTCTAAAATCGAAGAAAAGCAGGACAAAGAGCCTACATCTATCCCGACCTAGCCTTCACCCAGCGAAATGATCCAGCTCTCGCTGATGCTTTTTTACAAGCTATTCTGGAAAAAGAAGGTATAGAGAAAGGGAGCCCATTTTTCTCCCTAACACAGGGATTGTTGTACCGAATGGAGAAATCTACAGAAGGATTAGACTTGACTATGCTAACCCCCTCTACCTCAGAGTCCACGCGTACCAACTGACTAAACTATAAAGAGCACAAAATGCCGCAGCCAAACTGCTACTAGCACTTGGCCCAAGAGATCACATCTCCCCAGCCCTCAAAACTCTGCACTGGCTTCCGGTTGCCCGAAGGGTGACCTTCAAAACGTTATGCATCTCCCACCGAGCAATGCATAAATCCGGACCTCATTATCTTCAAGACAAACTAAAACCCTACCAGCCTCCTCGCACTCTAAGATCAAGCTCTGCCGGCCTTCTTGTCATACCAAAAACCAACTCAGTCAGGTTCGGTGGATCATCATTCTCAACCCTGGCCCCCGCTCTATGGAACACACTTCCACCCCACATCCGACTCACCGAGGACCTCTTGTCTTTCCGCCAATTACTGAAAACATGGCTCTTCCCCTAAAATCGACTCTTAACTGAAACTGGATAATACCAATCAATGACCTTAGCCCAAACCTGCTTTATCATAAATAACAATCTAGCATCTTTATCCGAGCGAGAAATTGAAAATTAATAACAGCCAATGTAAATTAAAACAGATAAACTGAATAGAACGAGTGTTAAGACGGATTTCTGAACTCTGTCCTGGAGGGGCAGAGGTTCAGAAGGCCAGCCTAGTTTCTTGGAACAGGGTAACCTCTGGACAAGCCAGACCAATCAGGGTAGCGATCGCGGCAGTCAAGACTAGGGGCCTCATTACACGGATGGCGGTAAGGATTTACTGGTACCGGTAAAATACCAGTAACGGTAAATCCTTACCGCCTTACTACGAGGTCCATTTGCGGGTTGGGGGATTTAACGCCTGCTTTTTGCAGGCGTAAAAAACCAACCCGCAAAGGGACCCAGGGAGCTAATTACGGTACCGCAATTTGCGGTACCGTAATTAGCGCCTTCCCCATTCCCATTGAGCCCTATGGGCCAAAAATGGGAATGGGGAAGGGCAATGGTGGAAGGTGGAATTACCGCCCCGCCAACCTTGGAATGGGCCGGTAATTCCCCTTTCCGCCAAGACGGTGCCGGTATTTTACCGGCATGAACCATGGCGCTAATAGCGCCATGGTTCTCTGCCATCCGTGTAATGAGGCCCTAGGTCTCAAGAGGGGTGAGGGTGACTGAAAGCCCACAATGAGCACACAAAGCAAGGACACTTACAAATTACTCCAAGCAGGTGTTATATTAAAAATATATACACATTTATTACAAGGCCTTTGTAACATTGACCGTAGCGAGAAATCACAATAAAACTCAAGTAAACCAACACATACCAAACCAATACAATATATATACAAATACAAACGAGTCTAACGAGTTAGACGCACAAAATGTGTAGACCACCTAGATGGGGAGGAAAACAGGCAGTGCGAATAATAATTAGACCCAGTCCTCCTTCAGAGGCACCTAACTAAAAGGAAGTCCAAGCCCTACAAAGAGTGGAGCCTTGTGCTCAAAAGTACCTGCACACGCTGGTGCCAACGGGCAAAAAGGGGAGTCTCTTTGAGGGAATCAGGCAATTTAGTTTCAGTGAACAAATGAAGATGAACAGAGCTCCGCGACTCAAGCGCAGCCTCCACTGTGGGCAAAAGCAGAGCGCAAGTACGGAAAGGCGTGCTGTTAGACACAGCGGGGAAAAGCTATGGGCTCCTGCAGGAGGGCGACCAGTTCCTAGCGATGCTACTCACCGGTCCCCGATGCAAGCAGACCCAGGCTTCTCCGCGTCAGTTTCAGTGCTGGCAGGTTTAGATACGAGCAGGGGACGTCTCAGCGTCGTGTAGATTCCGCAGCAGCAGAAGTTGAATTGAGGACGTCCCAAACGCAGTGAACCCGCACAGATTGTCACCACAGCAGGGAGACGGAGCGGCCGTGTGTATTTCAGCCAAATGTACACTACTCACTTCAAACCTGGGAATGCCAAGTGTACGAATCATGTGAGAGTTACAAGGACTCATAAAACAACACAACCTGACGGCGGTTACAGAGCAAGACTCCTGGGTAGGCTGGTCAGTCTGCTGGATGGCCCAGAGACACTTCCGAAGGCTTGCGTGCAGGAGATGGTGAAGATGCCGAGAATAGTTGTTCCCACTATTCCAAGGGTCGAAGTACCAGTACAGGCCTTCTCGTTCGATCAGAGGTAGAAAGGGTTTCACAAAGCGACAGCGGTTCAGCCTCATGGTTGCAGGATACTTGGCTCCTGCATTCCTTCGTTCGTGAGAACTCAGGAGATCGACATGGTAGTGGTGTTTCCAGCCCCCTCTTATCCACGGTTCCCTTCGCGCCAAACGGAGGGGACCCAATGGGAGATCTGCTCACAAAACACTCACACCATACGTGGACCTATCATGGACCACGGAGGTCCCAGGCATCCACGACACACTAGACTCTCTGGCACCCAGGATGTGTATTGGGACCAGACATCCCAGCCCACGTCCTGGAGGCACACACAAGGCCTGTAGAAGCCCGCGAAAGCATCTGTGTTTCACGGGAAAGTACATGCCCAAATAAGGAAGGCCCTGGGTCGGCTCGACCTGGGGAAGGTGAAGGGGGCAAGACGGTCAGCGGACAGGACAACGAGCCTCGTGGTCTGGCCATTTTGGGAGCGAGGCCACCATTTTGAGCTAAGCGCGAGAAACGCGCTTAAACGCCAAAAGGAGCTCAAAAACACAAAGAAACGATCGCTGCCACCAGTCTCGTCCGTGATTTACTTGCACCGTTCATTAACAATCCCAAGAGAGTATCTAGGGCCTGTAGCAGACTAGAGACCCAAGAGAGCAGTAACTTAGCTTGCAGTGCCCTCTTGTGTCATGTTGCGTGAAAGCTGCAACATGATAAAAGAACTATGGAAAACAACGTTTCCCGGTACTGACTGTTTTAAGGGCATGTCAGTTTCCCCGTAAGAATGGAGCGAAAGCCCAGAGGAGTGCGGCAGAAGGCTGCACTTCTCTGGCAAAGTCTAGATCCTGGTGAAAACAACAGCAAAAAGTTTAGGGGTTGCCACATGGAAGGAAAATTACCCACAATTAAGAAATCTTTCCTAACAACCAGTGAAGTGGATGAAAGGAATAAACTAGATGAAAGCAGTGAAGTGGATGAAACTAAGAAAATGGATGAAATCAATGAAATGAAATGGAAGACAAGAACGAAGTGGACGAGAGGAATAAAGTGGACGAGAGAATGGAAAGGATGGGTACATGATACGGATGCGTGCACGGAATAGATAGAGTGCATGGAACGGATAGATGACGTGGAATGACAGAGTGCATGGAATGAACAAAATGAATGGAATAGATGAATCAAGTGCACGACATGTATGGAATGCATGGGACGGATGGAGTGCATGGGACAGATGGAGGTCATGAAACAGATGGAGTGCATGGGACGGACGAAGTGGGTGGAACGGATGAAGTGGGTTAAACGGATGAAGTGGGTGGAACGGACAAAGAGTGCGCAGCGGACAAAGAGTGCGCAGCGGACAAAGAGTGCCGAGCGGACAAAGAGTGCCGAGCGGACAAAGAGTGCCGAGCGGACAAAGAGTGCCGAGCGGACAAAGAGTGCCGAGCGGACAAAGAGCATGGATAGAATGAAGTGCGTGCATGGGATGGAGTGCGTGGAAAGGATGGAGTGCGTGGAAAGGATGGAGTGCGTAGAAAGGATGGAGTGCGTGGAAAGGATGGAGTGCGTGGAAAGGATGGAGTGCGTGGAAAGGATGGAGTGCGTGGAAAGGATGAAGTGCGTGGAAAGGATGAAGTGCGTGGAAAGGATGAAGTGCGTGGAAAGGATGAAGTGCGTGGAACGGATGAAGTGCACACCAGTATCTCCCCAGCACTCCACATAGTGCATGGGACGGATCGTGTGCATGGGACGGATCGTGTGAATGGGATGGATAGAGTGAGTGGGACGGATAGATTGCGTGGGACGGATGAAGTGCGTGCGACGGATGAAGTGCGTGCGACGGATGAAGTGCGTGCGACGGATGAAGTGCGTGCGACGGATGAAGTGCGTGCGACGGATGAAGTGCGTGCGACGGATGAAGTGCGTGTGACGGATCAAGCAGGTGGAATGGGTGAAGGGGGTAGAGTGTGTGGAGCGGGTGAAGAGTGTGGAGCGGGTGAAGAGTGTGGAGCAGATGAAGTGTGTGGAGCGGATGAAGAGTGTGGAGCGGATGAAGAGTGTGGAGCAGATGCAACGGTTGGAGCACATGGAACGCATCGAGCATGAAGGCGCTCGATCTCGACCACCTACAGAAAACCACCATATCACATCACCACGCTTACTCTCTTCTACACACCACCACTCAACTAGAACACAGCGATACTATGACACATTCGGTATAGCTGTCCTCATACTAACACATGCCACATACTCCCCATCATTTTAACTAAACACAGTTGGCTGCACACCCGCCCGGTCTCCTCAGGCCTAACACAACCAGAATCAGTCTGGTATCTCCCTGCCAGAACCAACACATACTCCTGATCCCTCAACCACCACACCTACCGCTAAGAAGCAGCTATCATACGAGTGCCACACCTGCTGCACACATACCAAGTGCATAAACGCACCTTTTGACTCTCTCTCTCCCTCTACTGACTTGAACTACGGTTCCCGAGGCGTTCAACCTACCAGCACCTTGAGATCATACCAATGGTACATAAGGTGCTATATAAATGCAAAGTAACATAACGTTAGGAAAGACACTTAGGACTAGCCAAAACCCAGGCGCATATTAGTGGGAAGTTTTATTGGCCAGGTATCCATGCCTATATAAAGACCTTTATCCAGACATGTGAAATATGTCAAAAAAACCAGCACACACATCACACTACCTACCCCTCTGAATCCTTTACCCATCATAGAAGTCCCTTTTTCTAGAATCGGGATGGACATTATTGGACCACTAGAAACATCCAGATAAGGCAATAAGTATGTACTCGTATATATGATTATGCAACTAGATACCCCAAAGCCTTCGCAATGTGAAATAATACCACACAGCAAATCCCTAAACATCTCCTACCGTATTTCTCCACGGTCGGTTTTCCGAAGGAAATTCTATCCGATCAAGGTTCAAATTTTATGAGAAAGCTTATGGTAGAAGTCAAAGAGCTCTACTACATATTACCACCTTACAAACTTCTGTGTAGCATCCCCAAACCAATGGCTTGGTAGAAAGATTCAACAAAACCCTGAAATGAATTCTGAGAAAACTGGTAGACAAAGACTGGAAAGACTGACCAAATGATCCCAGGGACACTAGTTGCAGTGAGGAAAACCCCCACAAGCCTCTACGGGATTTCCCGCTTTAAACTACTTCATAGCAGAGAGCCCAGAGATGTCCTGGACATGCTACGAAGCACCCATTCCCATCTCGCAAACCGCTACTCGAATGCGAGAACATAGGAGAACTTGTTCGAGATCTAGTCTGCACTCATATGGAAAAAGCCCAGAGCCAACAAAAATCCCACTATGACCAGAAAGTAAGCTTAAGATCGTTTTCCATAGGACAGAAAGTATTGGTTGTTTTACCCACCTCAGAATACAAGCTTGCTTCTAAATAGCATGGGCCCTGTGAAATATTAGAATGAACAGTAACCTGCACTTATAAAGTAGCCCAACCACACAAAATAAAAGG
The DNA here is from genome assembly GCF_040938575.1 of Ambystoma mexicanum. Classification (NCBI taxonomy): domain Eukaryota; kingdom Metazoa; phylum Chordata; class Amphibia; order Caudata; family Ambystomatidae; genus Ambystoma; species Ambystoma mexicanum. The sequence continues at coordinate 393,362,782 of NC_090922.1, forward strand.
TACATTTATATTACGTCAATCTACTACCTTGTTTAGTTCCAGAAGATATAGACAACTTTGACCTAATTCCTCCAGAACTATCTATGCAACAAGAAGATCTAAAAGAAGTAGTTACATCATTCCAGATGTATTTTCTGAAAAAACAGGAAGACTCAAAGGCACCTATTCTAGAACACCCAAGGGAAAATTGGTTAATTTAAAACCGTGTAGACTCACGGAGACCTGTAAACAGATAGTGGTTGAGGAAGTAAAGAACATTTTTCAAGCAAATATTATCAAGCATTCTTCAAGTCCATGGTCCTCCCCTATCATATTAGTCACTAAACCTGACCGTTCCTGGAGGTTTTGCATAGATTTCCATCAAGTTAATGCAATTTCCGATTTTGATGCCTATCCTATCACATGCATCAATGCCCTAATTGATAAACTCGCATTAGCCACCTTTCTAGCCACCCTAGACTTAACAAAAAGGTACTGGCAGGTCCCAATATATGGACCCGATAAAGAAAAGATGGGCGTTTCAATGCCGCTAGTACTGTTTCAATTTAAAGTCCTCCCTTTTGGCTTAGACTGTGCACCAGCCACTTTCCAACACCTAAAGGACAAGATCTTATGCCCCTATTCCGATTTCTGCAGAGCTTATATTGACGATATCAGCACAGCCGGTGAGTCAGGGAGAGCTGATAGCAAACCAGACAGTGGTGAGCCTAAGGTTGCGAACGGAAACTGTGTGATCTTTTTTGGTGTTGAAAATCAAGTTTTATTTTGCATTTTGGTTATAAACACAGAACAGCATCAATGCATTCCTTGATGAGCCCAGCATTGAACTAACCCTCCCCCACTTCCACCAAGCTATGGAGTCTCAAACGCAACTCCACCAAAAGTCAGACATTTAACGACATCTCTTCTATAAATCAGGGTTTCCCTTCTGGGTACGCCTGAACACAGGGGGAGTCACCCTCTACCCTAATCCCCACCTTGAATCACAAATCCGTCAATATCGCTCCCCCGTAGGTAGGCCATCACTCTCCACCCCCACCCCAACCTCCTCCTCAACCCAGCTGGTCGGACCATCCATATTTCTCAAAGAAGGGGGAGCCACACACTTTCAATGTTAGACTTAGACTTGGCCAAAAGGTGGGTGAAATATTCCATGTCGTAAATGGCATAGATCTTAGCAACCCATTCCCTCTCCACCGGCATTCGCAGGTTCTTCCACAATTGGGCCAGGCAGCATCTCGCTGCAACCAACATAATTTGAAACATGTGTCCCTTTTCCACTTCAGCCTCCTCCTCCGTGCTCACCCCAAAGAGAATAAGCCATGCAGAGACGTCCCTCTGGATCCCATCAACCCCCTTTATCCAGGACAGGACCTCCCCTCCAGTATGTCTGCACCCGGGAGCAACCCCACCACATGTGAACATTCTCTCCCTTTTTGCGATGGCTCTTCCAAAAATGCGTGTCATATCCGTCCCTCATCTGGGTTATCCTAACTGGGGGGTAATGCCACCTATGCAACAGTTTCAGGGCCTGATGACTATATGGAAGTGATGTGGTGGAGCGATGAGCCCGCCTGCACATTTGAGCCCACAATGTGTCCTCGATATCTCTGAAAAGGTCTTGTCCCCATTTGAATCTCGAGGGGGGTATCCCTCGGGATTGCCACAAGAAGAAGTTTATATAACCCAGCTATCAGCCCTCTGGACCCCCTCTGTGTGATCAGGAATCTCTCAAAATTTGTCAATTCCCCCCTGTGATTTTCTCCCCACCTTTCCTCAGACAGGGCCCCCTTTAATTGAAGGAAACAGAAGGGCGATAGCTTACGCAGACCCAAGGCCTCTCTTCCAGTCCCCTTAGAGATTTGAAAGCATCTCCTATCTATAGTTGTCCCGCCCTACTGAGCCCAGCCTCATACCAAGATTGAAATGCCTGTGGTTCCTCAATCCCATCCCTGAATGGGGGTGCCAAGATGCGACACAAAGGCAATGGCCACGTTGTGAGCCACCGATTGTCTGCTCCCTCCTTCCAGGCAGACCACAGAACCTCCAGGACCAGATGGCGCAGAACTCTATTCGGGATGCGGGCTCTGGGGACCCATAACCACTCATTCAACGTGACCGGGGCTGTACCTCGCTGACCATCGCCACCTATTGCTTCCCTGACCCCGGGTTGAAGTGATCCACTAAGACTCCTAGATGGGTCGCTTTGTAATATGTTGCCATATCCGTCAATCCCACTCCCCCCTCCTCCTTTGGCCGATTTAATTTCCCATAGGAGATCCTGTGCTTCTTCCCCGCCCAGAGATACTGCAGCATGGTCCGCTTCACCTCAGAGAAGAAAGAGAGGCACGGGCACCAGCAGCATTTTGAACAAGAATAAGAATTTGGGGAGAACCACCATCTTCATAGAGTTTAGCTGTGCCATCCAGGACAGCCCTCAACTCCTCCCATCTCTCCATATTTTGTTTCACAGCCGACCAAAAGAGGGAAGAAGTTACTAGGGAAGAGATTCCTACGGTGTCGTGTCACCTGAACTACCAGATATCGGAACATTTCCCTCTGCAGCTTGAATGGCAGCCTGGCCACGTACTCCCTTTCTTCCTCTGACAACCTCCCCCCCGTTACAAACACCACCGATTTCCCCAGGTTTACTTTAATGCCTGACAGCTTCCCATAGTGCTCCAGACTAACACATGAGGGACCAAATGGGATGGCCTGGTGATATAGAGTAAGGCATTGTCTGCAAAGAGGCTTATCTTACATTGTACCCCGCCCACCATAACCCATCTAATCTCTCCATTGTCCCTAACCGATGCCGCCCACGGCTCCATTACCAACGCATAGATTAGCGGGGAAAGAGGGCAGCCCTATTGCGTACCCCGCTGCAGCGGGAAGGATCCAGACTAATTCCCGTTAACCACCAGCTGAACAGTGGGTTCCGAATACAGGACCGATATCCAACCCATCCACATTGGGCCCATTCCTAGAAACGTAAGAACCTCTCCCATAAAGGTCCAACTCACCCGGTCAAACGCAGCATTGAAGGACAACAGGAACGCCCTTTCCTCCCGTATCGACTGCGAGCTCATGACGTCGAGAGTTTTTTGCATGCTGTCCGCACTCTGCCTATTTAACACAAAGCCTACCTGGTGGATCAGTCGGGGGAGGTACGTTTCCAAACGCGGCACCATGATTCCAGCAAAAATCTTCAAGGCCTGCAGAAATGCTGGTGCTATTGTGTCTCGTCCGCCTATTTGGTTAAACAGCTTAAGTGCATGATATTCGACATTTGGAACCTTTATTTTGCAAGCGCACGTGCTATACATGCAGAGCGCGCACACAGACACTTTTCATCATAGCGAGAGCTCTAGTTTTTAATAACATAGCCTTGACAAGTTGTCAGAATATTAAGCAAACATGAGTCAGACGTACATGGAAATAATTGCATAGTATTTGGTTATTTGAAGCACAGATTGATTACGATAGGAGGCAATATATATATAACGGTCCCTAATAAAGAACTCAATTATTAATACAATCTACTGCTTTTTCGAATATGCAAATCAGATAGCTAATGATGCATATTATATTATACAGAGATTGAACCCAGCGACTTTTCACATATTTTACAACTAATGCAATGGACATTGACTCGGATGGTAAAACAACTAAACAAGTATTAGAATTCTCAATGAATACGTGTAACACAGTTGTTTGGGTGAAGATACCCCTAGTAATCTTAACGTTTTCTTTGTATTTTTCTACCCTAAACCCTCAATTTTCTCTTTCTCCTTTCTTTGTTGGCTTGCCCCTACGGGGTTCCGCTAGTTCAGCTCCAAGAGTTTCAATCGTTTTGACACCATTGGGCCCTAAAATCGTCCTTCAGGAAGGCCAACGTTTCCCCCCCCATTCCATTGCGAATGTTCCCAAGTTGTTATTCATTGCATACGTGGCCAATTCTAATGCCACTAATTCCCACACCTTCCGCAGCCAATCTTGTTCCAATGGGACAGTCGGTCCCTTCCATCTTTGTGCTATGGGGGTCATTGTTGTCAATGTTAATACCGTCCATGCCTTTTCGCGTCCCCCACTTTCTCCCTCTGTCCCCATTTCCTTCAACCCCAACAGGACCAGCTTAGGGTCTCTTCCGGCCCCCTCTCCGAATGCTTGCATCTGAGCCTGCAGCACCACTCTCCAGAACGGCTTAATTATGGGGCATTTCCACCACATGTGTGCTGCAGACCTCCGCTCTCCACATCCCCTCCAGCATTCCTTGGATACCTCTGGGTAAATGAAGTTATCAGCGTATAGGCGGGTGTAGTGTCACCCGTCTAAGTATTTGTGCCAGGAATCCTGGCTTTTTACTGCCCTTGCCACCTTTGGTATTCTTCTCCAAAGCCTTTCCCATTCCTCTCGACTAATCTCCTTTCCCAGCATCTGATCCCATCGGGCCATGTACGGCCAGCTTTGCCGAGGGGAGGCATTGCCCAGTAGTCTATATAGACTTGAAATCAGCCCCTTCGTTCCATCCTTTGTCAACAAGAACCTTTCGAATCGGTTGACCCGACAGGTAGCTGTCATGACCCAAAGAACACGTCCCTTTTGGACCTCATGGTCCTTGTCACAACGGGGCTTGTACTCCTTGATACTCCCAACATGGCCGTCTAACGTGCAACATCTTCCTTGTCCTTACGTAAAACGCAGCATGTTTACAAACAGTCCGCGCCCCTGTGGGCCCGTGCGTATCAATGCTACTGCAAGCAGCGACTAGAAGTGTGCTCCGTAGTTCGCTACACTGTTGTCCTTGTTCCTGGACCTCCTAATTCCATTCCCATAACCCTCTTCCTTCCTCCTTGTTTCCGGACTCGTTTGCTGTGTGCTTACCTTCTTCGTTCCTGAGTGTCTGATTCCTGGAGCTTTGAATGCACGCTGGAGCCAGAAGAGGCTCGCGCGGGCTTATACAAGACCAGGTCCGTGCGTAAGAAGACACCGCCCAAGAAATCCTGCAAGGATCGCTCCCAGGTGAGAAAGGGGGAATTCCGTGACAGTTTGAGACGCCAAATGATCGAAGTCGAAGCCGACATGGAAGCGGCTGTTCAGGATCTCATGCGTGGCATCACCAACACCCTCCGTCTTATACAAAGACAATTTTGGTGGCCTAGAATGAAGACAGACGTACAACTGTACATCCAAGCCTGTTCTATTTGTAGTCAGAACAAACACGATAACAAGAGACCAGCAGGTCTCCTACTACAACCTACTCTTCCAACAAGACCATGGGAATTCATTGCTACAAACTTCATTGTGGAATTGCCACCTTCCAGAGGATACACGACTATCATGGTTACCATTCACTTGTTCACTCTCATGGCTCACTTTACACCCCTGTATAAACTACCGTCCTCATCAGAGCTAGCTGCAATCTTCCTGGAACACATTTTCCGCCTACATGGACTTCCTTCCAAGATCATATCAGGCCGAGGACCTCAATACGTCTCTCAATTCTGGAAACATCTCTGTCGCATTCTGGGAATCCAACGCGCTCTCTCATCAGGTTATCATCCACAAACCAATGGAGCTATGGAACGTGTAAACCAGACCCTGGATCAATACCTTCGCTATTTCACCAGTAAGGTTCAGGACCACTGGTTGCTCCTAATACCCGTGACTGAGTTTGCGTACAATTCCGATCATTCGTCAATCAACACCAGCCCCTTTTATTGCAGTCAAGCATTCCATCCATCAGTGTTATGGTATGTTCTTCCACATCCCACACCTGTTCCTACCGTTGACTCCTGGATGGAGACACTCATCAATGTACACAAGGAAGCCAAGGAACACTTAGAGAAGGCCAGAATACGAACCAAACAAAATGCTGATTCTAAAAGAAGACCAGGGCCTTCATATGCAGTTGGCGATCAAGTCTGGTTGTCCTCGAAGCTACTACCCCGACACTTACGGCCAAACAAACTAGCCCCCCGGTACTATGGTCCATTTCCCGTCAAGGAAATCATAAATCCTGTCTCATACCGACTCAAGCTACCGACTCCTGGAAGAAGATTCACCCAGTTTTTCCCACTTCTTTATTAAAACCCTACATCCGATCTTCCCAAAAATCTTGCAGACCCCCTCCGGTGGTGGTGGACGACCAAGTGGAATATGAAGTGTCCCGAATATGCGATTCCAGGTATAAACGGGGTCAGCTTCAATACCTGGTTGAATGGAAAGGATATCCTCCAAGTGAAAGAACCTGGGAACCAGCTTCTAACCTGAATACCCCTCGATTGCTCAGAAGATATCATCTCATACACCCAGGCAAACCCGGTGGAACAAGTCTTCGGAGGAGGCATGCTGTCATGACCCACAGAACACGCCCCTTTTGTACCTCATGGTCCTTGTCACAATGGGGCTTGTACTCCTTGATACTCCTAACATGGCCGTCTAACGTGCAACATCTTCCTTGACCTTACGTCAGACGCAGCATGTTTACAAACAGGCCGCACCCCCGCGGGCCCGCGCGTCTCAATGCTACTGCAAGCAGCGACTAGACGTGTGCTCCGTAGTTCACTACACGGTTGTCCTTGTTCCTGGACCTCCTAATTCCATTCCCATTACCCTCTTTCTTCCTCCTTGTTTCCAGACTCGTTTGCTGTGTGCTTACCTTCTTCATTCCTGGATCCCGGAGTGTCTGATTCCTGGAGCTTTGAACGCACGCTGGAGCCAGAAGAGGCTCGCGCGGGCTTATACAAGACCAGGTCCGCGCGTAAGAAGACACTGCCCAAGAAATCCTGCAAGGATCGCTCCCAGGTGAGAAAGGGGGAATTCTGTGACAGTAGCCGCTTCTCTAATTTCCAAATTTATTACCCAGTGCCTTATTTGGAAGTACCTGTGTCTTTCCCCCTCCCCCACTCCGAAATCTTGATTGCATTCCATAAAGGATTTCACCCTTTGATCCTGAATCATATCCCTATCATTTTACGGTCCCCCTCTCTCCACTTCTCAAAAGCCCCCGTTCCATTCCCGGCATAAAGTCCTTATTATTAAAGATCGGGGTAAACAGGGATGCGAAAGTCGTGATCCCCTCTTTTTTTACCACTTTGTCCGAGATGTCAGCTAGTACCTTTGTTATGGTGCTCATGTACAGGTGTTTTGGCATGAGATGTCGCGGGAGCCACAAAACCTCCGTCAGGTCGTGTTGGGCCACCGCTCTATCCATCTGTGTCCACTGTTTCCCTTCATTCCGCAAGAACCACTCCTGTATCAAACGCAGTTATGCTGCCTCGTAGTATTGTTGGAAGTTGGAGAGAGTTAGTCCACCTGCCTTTTTTGATGTCGTCAGCAGGCGATGGCTAATGAGTGGCCTGACAGACAAATTCTCTAGTTGCTTTCCCTAATTCCCTGAAGAAGTTTGTGGGCATTGGCAGTGGAATCGCCTGAAATAGATAGAGCCGCGTTGGGAGTGTAACCATTTTAACCGTTGCCATCCTACCCAACCATGAGACCGTGCGATTCCTCCACTTAAGGTAGTCCTTCCTTATTATGTTTAGTGTCAGTGGGTAGTTAGACGCATACCATCCCGACAGGGTCGGCGCAATTTTAACAGTCAGGAATTTGTTCCCCCCTGGGACTCCACATGAATGACAATGTTGCTTTTAACACCCTGGCCTTCTCCTTGCCCACCATTAGGTTTAACAATTCTGACTTCTTCAGGTTGATCTTCAGGCCCGACACCTCCCGAATCTTCCCAATAACTCCCTGCAGGCTGCTATTGGCTCTTTTGGTCCGGTAAGTGACAGTAGCATATCGTCAGCAAACGCTGCAGCTTTATGCTGTGTACCCCCAAATGGAATGCCCTGAATCTCCTCTGCTTCTCGTATGGCCTGTAGCAGGGGCTCTAGATTTATTGCGTACAGGAGTGGGGAGAGTGGGCATCCCTGCTTGGTCCTTATTCCCAGGCTAACGGGACGCGAAATGGAGCCGTTCACTGACAAAAGTGTGATTGGATTTTTATAATTGGCTTGAACCATTTTAAGGAAATCGCCACGCAGGTCCATTTTCTCCATTACCCTGAACAGGAATGGTCACTCTTCCCGGTCGAAAACCTTTTCGGTGTCTAATGCCAATACGACTGCCAGGGTGGCCGTTTTATGAGCTTTCTCCACCAGATGCGCCACTATTTTAATATTATCTGCTCTGTCTGCCTGCCCAGGACAAACCCTGCCTGGTCTTGGTGGATAAGTGAGGGGAGATAGCCTTCCAGTCTTTTTGCCAGTATTTTAGTATACATTTTTGCATCTATGTTTAAGAGTGCGATAGACTTGTACGAGGTACAGGCCGCGGGGTCCTTGTTAGGTTTGGGTAGAAGTGTAATATTTGTTTCTTCCATGGATGTGTGATGTATACTGTTGTCTTAAATGTGTTAAATAATTGTGTTAATAGGGGGCTCAGGATGTGGGCATACGTTTTGTAAAAGGAGGCTGAGTAGCCATCAGATCCCAGAGCCTTGTTCACGGTGAAACTTTGCGATGGTGCACCTCACCTCCTCCTCCATTATTGCCTGACTTAGCAGTTCCTGCCCTCCGGGGGGGGGGGTCTTAGACAGTTGTATTTTTTCTAGGAAGTCTATTTGCCACAGAGTCAGTTGGTTTTCAGATGCATATGGAGCCCTATAGTATCTAGCCAGGCATTCCTGAATTTCTTCCGTGCGGGTGAGACGCTGTCCCGTTTCATCATTTATTGCTATAACTGTGCTCCGCCCCTGTGCTTCTCTCAATAATCATTCCAACAGAGCGTCTTCTTTATCCGCGCGCCAAGAGACTAATGCCCTCAGGAGAGAACTCATTGTGTCAAAGGAGCGCACTGATGATCTTGCTAGACAATTACTGCAAAACCAAGCTGGGTAAACACCATTACCTGGACTCGGGGGGAATCCAACTCCTGTTTCATCGAGCAATCCTGTGCAAGTGGTTCTACCAGGGAGCATTCCTTTAGCTCCACCCGAACGTTTTGCTAGGGACCCAAAAAAGTGTGCTGTGTTTATGAACCAATGCCGCTTGCACTTTTAATGCAGACCTGGAGCTTTTCCGAACGACCAAACCAAAGTAGCCTTTGTACTATCATATCTTAGTGGCAGCGCAGCGGATTGGTCAATTCCATTAGTTAACCAGGATGACCCTCTTCTTCGGGATTTTCAAGGTTTTCAATTGAGCATGGAAAGACTATTTGCCAGACATTCACAGGGACAGGCCTTGGATAACAAACTTTTATCATTACGACAAGGTAACCAGGATCTACTAACCTATATCACCACTTTCAATAGGTTACTGGTGGAAACCGGATGGCCAGAGGTAAAATGAATGACATTTCATCGTGGACTTCGGGGTGAACTCAAAGACGTTTTGACCCAAGTTGTGAACCCACCTCAGGATTGTGCAGAATATATAGACTTAGTGGTCCAGTTAGACCGCCGACTTCAGAATAGAAAGGCTGATCGAGCTAAATTTGAGAATCGGGTATTGGTTAAACCCAATGTTACCCTCAAAGGAACAGATGTATCAGAACCAATGCAGATCGGGGGGGTCAAGGGACCCTTAACTCAAAAAGAAAGAGAAAGAAGACGGCAAATGCAATTGTGTCTGTACTGTGGGGCCTCGGGACATTTTCTACGGGATTGCCCTATAAAAATATCTAAAAAAGCAGTCGGAGTTGCTGAAAAAAATCAAACAGAGCCGGATTCGGGAAACGACCAAGCCCGACAAGCATAGAGGTCCGCTTGCCGAGCTTGAAGAAGGATACTCAGACCTCGCACTTCATCATACCAATGGTGGTCATAGATCCAAGGCAGCAATCACGTATGCACGCAGTGAGGGCATACATTGATAGCAGGGCTATAGGAAACTATGTGGACCACGAGTTGGCCTCTAGGATGAATCTATCTCTCTGCAAAAAGACCACTTCGGAAGTCATCACCATAGTCGATGGAATTGAAATTGCCTCTGGGCCTGTAACTCATTTCACCGCAGAGATGACACTATGGGGTCAGGATGGGGATCGAGAGACTATTGTGTTTGATTTAATCAAAGCCTCGCAGTTCCAAATAATACTGGGGATACCTTGGTTGGAAACACATAATCCTTGTATTGATTGGCGAGAGAAGAGAATAACCTTCCCGGATTGTGCACACACATGTTACCCAAAAAAAACCCTTGAACCAAGGCCGGTCACAGTCGTTACTCCAGTCGTGCAGTTACCTCAGGAATATCAAGAATTCCAGGATGTTTTCCAAAAGGAACAGGCAAACACCCTACCACCTCACAGATCATACGATTGTCAAATCAATCTCATACCCGGTGCACAACCTCCATGTAGTAGGATCTACACCCTTACGGAACCCGAAAACCTTCACCTACGACAATACTTGCACCAATACCTTGCTAATGGCTTCAATCGTCCATACAAGTCCCCTGCTTCTTCAGCTTTGTTCTTCGTGCCTAAAAAGGAAGGTGACCTCAGAACGTGCATAGACTACCGCATATTAAATCAGATCACGGTTAAGAACCAATACCCATTGCCTCTGATCCCCGAATTACTAGACCAAGTAAAGGACGCTTGCATCTACACTAAATTAGATCTCCGAGGGGCATATCATCTGGTACGTGTAAAGAAAGGCGACGAATGGAAGACTGCTTTTCGCACTAAGTATGGCTTATTCGAATACCAGATGATGCCCTTCGGGTTGTGCAATGCAGCAGCAGCCTTCCAGTATTTTATGAACGATGTCCTTCGTGAACTCATTGATGTCTGTGTTGTTGTATACATAGACGATATTCTAGTGTACTCCTCTTCAGAATCAGACCATGTGAAGCACGTTTGTGCAGTCCTTGAGAAACTACGCCAGCACAAGTTATATGCAAAATTGGAAAAATGCGTTTTTCATGCTACGGAAGTTGAATTACTTGGATTTATCCTGACTCCAAAAGGAGTCCGAATGGACTCTCGAAAGGTGGACGCAATCCTCAAGTGGCCATCACCCAGTTCAGTTAAAGGGGTACAAAGCATGCTCGGATTTGCTAATTTCTACCACAGATTCATTCCGGATTTCTCACATGTTGTACACCCTATCGCAGCACTTTTGCGAAAAAACAAATGCTTCTTGTGGACCGAAGAAGCTGAAAGGCCTTCCAAGAGCTGAAAGCGAAATTCACGTCTGCACCTGTCTTAAAGCATCCGCGCCCCGAACTTCCATACATAGTTGAAACTGATGCATCCAGTTTAGCCATGGGAGCTGTCCTGTCCCAGAAGGATCCTGAAACCTGTCAACTTCACCCAGTAGCATTTTGGTCCAGAAAGTTCTCGGCACCCGAGTTAAACTATGCAGTTACCGATAAAGAATTATTAGCCATCATATCCGCCTTCAAGGCTTGGCGGCATTATCTTCTCGGTGCCAGGCATACCATTACGGGAATCACTGATCACCGGAACTTGCAGTATTTAAAAACAGCCAAGGCCCAATCGTCACGTCAACTTCGATGGGCATTGTTCTTTGCCGAGTTCGATTTCGTGATCACTTATCGACCAGGTTGTAAAAATGGCAAGGCAGATGCCTTATCCCGAATAGGGATGGGAGAAGCAAATGCGAACCCAGAACCGGTGCCTACATTTCAGAACAATTAATTCTTGGCATAACCACTCTACAGACACTAGAGGATATTCAAGTAAAGATCCAACAACTCTTCGATCCAACAGCCCTGCAGGACTGGGTGAAGAAAGGCCCGCACTACTCAGTCAAAAATGATCTACCTTATTATCAAGGGCGACTATTTCTACCACACAAGGAACTACAAGAACTAGTCATCTCCAATTATCATGACACCCTGATGGAAGGACACCCAGGTATCGCAAAAACTGAAGCTAAAATTAAGAGACAATTCTGGTGGTCCACCTGGCGAAAAGACGTAAAGTCATTTGTTATGTCTTGTGGCATTTGCGCCCAAAACAAAAGTCAGAAGAAAAAACCAGCTGGCCTCTAACAACCTTTGGATATTCCACCTACACCATGGCACACCTTATCGTTAGACTTTATTACAGATCTACCTCCATGTAATGGATTTAACACCATTCTAGTTATTGTGGATCTTTTTTCCAAGATGGCCCACTTTATTCCTCTAAAGGGATTACCTTCTGCTTCAATTCTGGCCAAGGAGTTCCTCGAAAACATTGTTCGAATAGACGGATCTCCTTCCGTATTGGTCTCTGACCGAGGTAGTCAATTCATTTCACATTTTTGGAAGAAATGTCAACTGGCGCAAATCGACATGAGGTTATCAACCAGTCACCATCCCCAGACCGATGGTCAGATGGAGAGGACCAACCAGACCCTTGAACAGTACCTACGTTGCATGCTACACCAGACCGAAAGTAATTGGAAAGATATTTTATGGATTTCCGAGTATGCATACAATAACTCTGTACATTCAGGAACCGGACAAAGGCCTGGTCTCTTTGCTGCAGCTGTCATGATGCCTACCCCCAGGCATCCGGACCAAGCCCATCAGCCCCGGGAGCAGGCATCTAGACATTTAGTAAAACCTCAGCAGCCCCGGCTAGGGGCTATCTGGGTTCAGTCCTGGCGCCTTAGGTGCCAGACTCATAGTAGGAATCAGTCCTGGCGCCTAAGGCGCCAGGCTCATAGTTATTACTTACCTCAGGCAGACTATGCTGCAAATGACTCCAATCCAACATGAAGCCTGAAAGGGACTATTTTTCTACAGGGACTATTTGTTACTCGGGTGTGATTCTAGGGACTTCTTACCTGGGACTACTTTTGAGGCTATTTAAACCACGCCCGACCAGCAACACACGCTTCGCGCTATTCTGCATCCAGCAACATAACACTCACCGTGCCTGCAGCCTGCATCCAGTCTTCTGCCATGCCCGCCTCGAATCCGGAGCTCCTAAAACAAAGAGGAAAGAAAGGGACAAGGTTAGAAAACAAACTTATTTCTATTCCACACCTGATTCTGGATCCATCTTGTCTCTGGACCTGTAAAGAACATCATTTCTGCACGCGACGCACCTCCAGCTGCAGTGCCGCGTCATACTCACCAGTCTTCACAGCATCCTTCGGGTCGGCGCTGCCTCCATCATTTCTTCGCCGAACTTCGGCACCTAGGAGACAAAAGAAAACCACAAGGTGAGCCGAGGAAACCAGTAAATATAATTCTTACCACCATAGACTTACCTGATTTACCACCGGAGGCATCCTTTTGTGACTCTCCATATTTTCACGTGCCGCATCTGTAAAGAGAGACAAAACAACACGTTTTCCTCGTGCAACATTTACCGGACAGCGCCGGGTAATACAGACTCTTACCTGAGCACCACCAGCTGCCACAAGAGCATCTTTTCACGAGCCTGCTGCAAGACAAGAAAGGAAGGGAGGAACAAGAGTGAACATCGGACATATTGAACTCTATGAACTTAATACTTACTGGTCCTCACCAGGAACCTCAGAGTCAATACTCTCCGGAACTCTCCCGAGCCTTCAAACCAGTGAAGTAACTGGAATCGACGCGCCCCTGCAAATCCACACAGGATGGAGAGCTCATCTTTCAAGAATATAAGGTGAGATTGTTGTGAGGGCATTTCGGAGGTGATTAGTTGGGGAGGACTGTGGGGGTGCCATCACTTGAATCCACAATTGGCTAAATCCATCTCTCCACTTGCAGGAGAATATTTCTACGGGTTAAGCAGACAAGATTAGGAGGGCAGATCCAGTCAGTCATCGCTGCACTACGCATCACGTGGGTGGAGACCGCAGCTGTCCGGGTCCGACCGACGCCCCTGTGGGAGCCAGGTGAGCGTAACAGCAACACCATCCTTTGACAGCCTTAGTATTCCGGCCCTTCACTTATCCCCCAACTTCCCTCAGTTTCCAGGTGCCTCCCAGGGTTGGTCTTGCTGAGTTCTGCTCCCCAGGTTGGTGGAGCTCCCTTTCCCCAGCCTTGCTGGGGCTCCGTCTGCTGCCTTGAATGTGCCTTTTCTTGCCCATTTGTTCTTTGCTGGCAACGGGCAGTTGCAAGGATTTCCCTCCCCCTGTGACTTTGCCTGTGACTTTGGTGCTCGTGGGACCCCCCCTCTGTGAGCTTGGGGGTTGCTGCTGCTGTGTACCAGGTCTGCCTAGGCCCTAAGTCCCGGGTTCTGCATGGCGCCTTTCTCCTCACTTCTCCCTCTAGTGGGGCTCTGGGCTCGTTAGCCAGCCAATCCAGAAACAAAGAGCCACATGGCACTGGCCCAATAGCATCATTTTTTAAATATTTTTAGGGGTAGCAAGAGAGACCACATGGGGAAGCAAGGGAGACCTCAGGGTCACATGTGCGACCCCTGGCGACCCCAAATGACATCCCTGGTAGCTGGCCCATATCTGAACTTCCCGGCTTGCTTATTCATCGGTCTTCCAGGCCTCATAATCTTCATTACTCTGTGATTCTACCTCGTGTCAGTGATCGGGGGATCATTTCCCAAATGATCTCGAGGGAATGGATACCGTACTTTGTTTAATAATTTATTTATTGAGCATTTGTTAGGCGCCTATACAACCGAATATGGTGTTTCAAGGCGCCACAAGGCACAATGGGGAGGAAACAAGGGGAGACATAACATTTCCAAAAACAGTAAATATACACTCGTGGTCCTACTAGGTCTTGTGGCATTCGGGCGTGCAAGTGCAGTGAGGAGAAGTGCGGCAGATAGGGATGGGAGAGGGTGGGGGGGGGGGGAGTAGCCGAGAATGGACAAGTGCTAGTGGGGGCCGAGAAGGAAGGTTCAAGGGGAGCCAAGGGAGGGTCTTAGGCTAAGTGATAGCGGGATGAATCCCAGGGTAAGATGAACAGCCGCCAGGAGTATGGGGGGGGGGTGGAAGGTCTGGCAACCAGTTCGATTCATGAGGACCAGGCCACCAGTCTCAGCAGCAGTGGGGTGATTAGCAAGGAATGGAAGGGGGAAAGAGGTAGAGAAAAGCACAGTTTTGAGGAGTTTCCGCAACTTAAGGAGATCCGGCTGAAGTCAGAGAAGCAGGGAGTCTGTTCAAAAGAGAGTTGAATTAGAGGAGAGGAGGGCTCTAGCAGGGGATTATTTAGGGAGGGAAAGTTGGAGGTAGCATGATTCCAAGCCCCAGAAAGCCTTTTGGGTGATGCAGAGGGTCTTGAATTTGATCCTTCCGGCCAACGGGAGCCATTGGGGAGATTTTAGGGCTGGAGTGATACGATCCCTGGGCTTAAGCTAAGGATAAGTCTTGCAGCCCTATTCTGGATTAGCTGAAGGGGGCGTAGGGAGGGAAGGGGGAGATTGAGGAAGAGGCTGTTGTAGTAATCCAGCCTAGAGAGGACCAGAGCACTGGAGACAGAGTTCTGGGGGAAGGGGAGGAAAGGGAGAATACCTCTAAGGCGGTGAAGCTGGAAGTGGGACTTCTTGGCAAGGTCCAACATGTGAGGGGCGAAGGAAAGAGTGGAATCGAAGACGACCACAAGGTTTTTGGCCTCACAGTATGGTGAGGGTAGAGGGTCCAAGGAGGGCGGCCAGAGGGTAGGGGGGAAACAGGGAGCAGGTGTCCAATGAGAAGGATCTCCATCTTAATGGCATTAAGACAGAGCTTGTTAGCTGCACACCATGCCTGGATGGCGGTCAGACAATCGGGCATGAGAGAAGAGGAAGAGGAGTTAGTAGAGGGGAGTATGAAGGAAAGCTGTGTCTCATCAGCATAGTACTGGAAATGAGGAGAGGAGGAGGGGATCAGGTGAGCCAGAAGGGCAAGACCGATATGGAAGAGCCAAGGTGATAGGATAGAGCCCTGGCGGACTCCGCAGGTAGAGTGTGGAGGTGGAGAAGAAAGGGCCCAGTTGCAACTCGGAGGGGCGGTTAGTGAGGAAAGAGGTCAACCAACCCAGTGCCCAGTCTCTGATGCCGAGGGTATTGCAGAGTCGTTTTATGAAGATAGAATGGTTGACTGTATCAAAGGCAAAGGAGAGATCCAGGAGAATGAGAACAGCAGGAGAGCTACAGTCAAGGTGTGCAAGTGTAACGCTCACCTGATTCCCGTAGAGGCGCCGGTCTTGACTGGGCGTATACCGTATCTGCAAAGGTGAGGTGTAACACACGGCTGGCTCTTTGGGCTGGACCTCTGTGCACTGTATGTCTGACTTGAAGGGTAAGATGTCTGCAGATAGAAAATATGGGATTAAGGAACTGGGTTATTGAATGTCTCTCTCTTCTTCCCCTTTCTCTTCTCCTGTAGAACCCCAAAGGTTAACGCTCTCACCTTAGGTAAGTGAACGCCGTGCTCTCCATCTGCCTCGGGGCAGGGTGCTGTAACCAGTTTCTTCGCTGGATAAGGGGAGCAGGCCTCTTGACTTCAGAGGACTGCTGTCCGTCGTTTACTGCACGAACGGTAAGTTTCGAGTAATTCTAATGTCTTTAAAGTCTTTAGTAATGATGTTTCTTGTTTTGCAGGGTTCCGGCGATGGCGGATGACGGGCTGAAGTGAGTTGAAGATGGAGCCCGTGTGATGAATAGAAGCGCCTGGAAGCACGTAAGTAAGCGCTTGTTGCCTGCTTCACGATGCGCTCTAACTGTCTTTTTATTTTGCAGGTACAAGTTCGGAGCGGCTGGGTTAGATGTGGAAAGGAGTAATGGCACGTGAGTATTAAAGTTCCCCAATGTCTTTAAACGCACCTTGTTTTGTCTTTCAGATGCGGGATGCAGCGCCGAAGGCCTCCGGAGCGTGCGAAGAGTTGGTAAGCTTTTGTCTTTCAGATGCCGGAATGCAGTGTGAAGACCTCCGGAGCGCACGAAGAGTAGGTAAGCCTTTGTCTTTCAGATGCCGGAATGCAGCGCGAGGCGTTGGTGACAGCCGATGGACCAGGTAAGTGAAGAGCTGTCACTGAAGACCGTAATGCTAACCTGTTCTTTCTTGTCTTTATAGGTGTTGCTGAAGACTGGATTCAGGATGGTAAGCCTTTTTCCTTAGGCCCAGGATCAGATGCAGAAGACACGATGAGCGTTCTGCTGCAGAGGATGCAGAATAACGCAAAGCAAGATTCATCCATCGGGTGTGGTTTAAATAGCCTCCTGTAGTGCTTAGGTGTCTCCTTCCACAGCCACGCCTAGGTAAGAAAAGAGTTCCTGCTTTCCAGAAGAGTTCCAGTGTTCTGAATCTAGGGAGTGGCTCCTGCCCCACCCAACAGGAAAAGTAGTTCCAAACAGAAGAGGATCAGAGGCTCAACTGGCAGGCAAGTAAGCAGCATGGTCTGCTGCAGGTAAATCCACCCAAGCATTATGAGCCCGGCGCTTCCAGCGCTGGGACTGGGCATATTGATGAGCCTGGTGCCACTGGCGCCAGGACTGGGTCCAAAAGGTCCCAATTGGGACTGGTTGGCACTCGGAACCTGGGTTATGGATCTGCTTCCAAGGGAGTTGGGAAAACCCTGACCTTTTGGAAGCAGAGATCATGACAGCAAGCATGTTTTCACAGGTGTTCAGGGGAGCAGTTTCTGTGCCTTTGGATGCCTGGAATCCAGATTGATATTCATGGAGGCAGCAAACAAGTTCAGTGTTGACGGTCAGTTGGGGGAGGACTAGTTTCTCCAAGAGTTTGACCAGGGGTAGTGGAGATAGGTTGATAGTTAGAGGCAAGAAGGGTCGGAGTTGGCTTTTTTAAGAGAGGTTGCACAAGGGAGTGCTTGCGGGATAGAGGCAAAGAGCCAGTGGTGAAGTCTGCAAGAGGTGGGGAGAGAGAGGGGATGTTGTCCTTAATAGTTCTAGAGGAGCAGGGGAGCACCTGTTTGGAGGAAACCTTCATAGAGCGGACAGCTTTAGAAACCTCATCTGCTGCTATGGGCAGGAAACAGGGGGGGTAGATGGAGAGGAGCCATGGGGGAAAGAGGGCAGGGGTGGAGATGGGAGTGGAGGAGAGTGATGACAGTATGACCGGATGCCCTGAGTATTAGATGTGAAGTGGGAGGCCAAAACGGAGCAGAGAGCCTGGGAGGGAAGGAAAGAGGTAGAGACTGCAGTTGGGTTGACAAGTTAATTGTAGATTTGAAAAGTTCAGCTGTGTTGTTAATGGCTCCAGAGATACAGGCGTGGATGTGGGCCCGCCTCTTGGAGTGGCTAGAGAAGCAATATTGCTTTTGGAGCAGGCGGCAGGCTGGTTTGTAAGCGGATGAGCCTGAGGTCTGCCACTTGCATTCAGAAATTCTGCACTTGCGTTTCAGAGATGGTAGATCAGAGTCATACCAGCCATTATACTTGGAGGCAGGTTTCAGAAGGTTGCCCATGCCAGGGGCAAGGATATCTAGGGTGTTGGATATGGATAGTTACAGATTAGCAAGGGCAGAGTCAGCGGGAGAGTCAGAGACAGGGTTGGGGAGGGGTTAACGTGGAAGAAGCAACACTCACTTCATTGATCGAATGTCGGCGAAGGAGGCTGGCAGTGCTGGGGGTGGCTCACATAGAGGACCAAGGGGCCCTAAGCGGGAAGAGAGAGTGGTCAGACCATGAGAGAGTTTGAGGGGAGGGAGACCAGGTTAGAGATAGGGACTTCGCCAGAAATGAGGGCATCCAGGGTGTGTCCTGCTGAGTGGGTCGGGCCAGAAAATAGCGAGAGGGAGGGAATCACAGATGACACAGAACTGTGAGGTGGCTGATTCAAGGGAGATGATGTGGATATTGTGAAAAACCCGAGGGTGAGGGTTAGGGTAATTCACAATTCGGATTGTGAATGACCTTGTGCTTACTCCTAGGTTGTCTTTTCCATTTGGAAACCCTCCGAACAGCAGAGCATTGAGGAGGCACAAAAAGGAGAGAAGGAAAAGCAAGATGGGAAGTGTCAGAGAGGTGCCCTTAGGCATGAGACCAATGCAAACTGTCAAAGAAATAAGCATGGATGAGGTATCGGGGACAAGAACCAGGATCCTGGGACAAAGGTGACGAGGGAAACCAAGATACATTTAGAGAGAAAAATGAGTTTCCCTGTCTCATGGTGGAAGCTCTGGAAGGTTTGTTCAAGGTCACCTGCTCTCATAAGATGCCTTTATTCAGGCCTAGTGTGCAAGCACACACGGGGCCCCACAGGCCAGGATGGAGTTTCCCCAAGTGATGGGGATGTAGCAGAGGATCTGAATTTGCAGAACGGGAAATAGGAAGAGAAGTGCAGGACACTTAAATCCACAAGACTGCACGTGACTGAGAATATATACCAAGAAGGGATCTCTGGATTAAGGGTTATGAACCCCATACAGTTTTGGTAAACCCAGAGACATCTTAGTTTCAACTTGAGGGTGAAATAATCCCATTATTAGGTGGTATTTTCATGAACTGGTTCATCCTCCAACTAGCCAGAATTATACTTTGTTTTGTTCTATACTCCTGCCTCTTATTGATGCCCTACAGCCAGTAATCCTGGCAAAGGGAAATCGGCTTATACATATATTGCTATGTTATGTATGATTATAATGCATTATTTTGAATGCTCTGTTTTACCAATTGGTACCTAATTAGAGTGTTAGAATGATAACTTTTGCCACTCGTTCAATTATTGTTACCAATTCAACAAAAGGTCACAGATTGGAAAATTCTTTCATTTACTGGCTAGTTTGTAATACAGCAGACTGTGGCTATTGAATCATCACAATTCAGAAGAGCATCCAAAATGTGAGTTCTGGATGCTGCAAACACAAATAAAAGAAAGTCACATTCAAAGCAAATTGGAATTAGGATGTTTGTTGTGTACCTGTACTGCGGATTCCGGTTCCTTGACATTAGATGATAGATATCCCAAAGCTTTTGCACGCTCTTTGTACAGTCGAATTGCTTGATCCATCGGAACTCGTAATCTTATCCAATATTCCACTGAGCCGTAATTCTGGACATTTCCACGAGTGCCTACGAAAGAAACATTTGCAAATCGCCCATTGGAAAGTAGTTCTGCATTTCCTGTTTAGCAGTGATTAAGTTGCATAAATTGCATTCATGTTTTTAATTTCACACAAAATCAAAGTTGTTATACTTTTTATTGGACTAACTGAAAATATCATACTGAGATGGTACAATATATTAGGTTTCAAAGAAACGTAAGCTTCTTTTTGAGATGGCCTTGGCAATGTCAGTAATCTGACCGTGTCAAGAGGGGGTAGATACCCCTCTCAGCCTGGGGTGAGAGGCCAACCAGGTGGAATGCTTATCCCAGAGAGGGAAGGTGGCAGTTGGGAAGGACCCATTTTCTTTCTATTCCACAAGAACCTACATGCTTTTTGGCAGCACCACCTGGGAACATCTAATAACTCTTGATAAACATAGTGGCCAGTTTCTATTCCTCCCTTGCAGCCCATTCAAGAAGAAGCTGAAGTCTGGGCAGAGCACCAGCCAGACAACGACCTACCAGTGCCTCCTGCCTGCAGATTCCAGTCACATAACGAACAAGAGAGAGGGAGAAGTCGAATGAGACAGCAGAGCCAAGACAACATGGACTTACTGCAGAGCAGCTTTTATATTCAAAAAAGGACTATTACTTACCTGATTTGAACATCACTGCACAGTGGCCCCATAACACAAACGGGGAAACACTGCAATGTGGGATGCCATTGATATAGCACGGCTGGCCTGTGCAGAAGAAATAGGCAGGGTTTAGCCCTCTTTGCAACCATTGACTGTTGTAACACCTCCAGGGTGTGGACAACAGAGTTAGATTGATCAGGGCCAGCAGCGCAATGGAAGAAGGAGGGAGAGGATTAGAAGCGGGAAAGGAAGTAGCCAGTTGTGGGCTGTTCAGGTGAGGTCATAGAAGGAGAAGGAGAAGGTGGCAGTCTAAAAGACCAGCAATAGGAAGAATGGTGGACTGGAGTATAGAAGCATTTGAAAGAAAAAGTTAGGCATTGGTTGGTGAGAGCAAGTGGTTCTGTGAGGTGTGTCTAAGTTAGGGGAATGAGAGTTTCAGAAAGTGTAGATAGTGAGCGGTGTTTGGGAAAGTGAAAGGATGGTGATAGTGGGAGAAGATGTGGGTGTAGTATAGTGCAGGAGGGAGCAGTAGTGGGGATGAGGGAGTAATAGTGTGGAGGAGATGGTAGTTGATGGAGAGATATCGAAGGATGGAGGCAGCAGGCAAGCAAAAGGCAACAGAGGAACAGCATGGAAGCAATACTAGGAGAAAAGGGGCGAGAGGAGAGTAGTGGGAGGAGAGCAAGCGATGGGCAAATGCAAATCAGGGTGTGAGAGGAAGAAGCCGGAATGAGTGTTGGAGTGTCTGTGAGGCAAACTGCAAAATTCCATTTAGAACTAACACTGTGACTAGTGTAGGTCGAGCTTAGAAAAACCAGGAGGGAGCTTAGATAGATAAGGTAATTGCATTTAGGACCACATTAAAAGCAAAGGAGACCATAGATAGTAGGGGGTCAATAAGCTCTATATGCTTACCAGGTGAAACAGATTATGGGCTAGGGAGGAAAATCCTTAAAATAGAAGAGATTGTGGGACGGCCCTAGCGCCCTGAATAATACTTCAATAAAAGTCCTTGAATCATCTCTGGGAGTTGGAGTGTCCTTTAGGTCCTCTGCAACATGCGTTGTCATAGGTGGGATCTTGCCGGCCCTGATACAGATGTCTCCTACTTCCATCTCAAAAGGTGATGGTAGTATGAGTAACTACAAAGGCCTGCGTTCCCATGAAAGTCACCCCAGAGCTGTGGGGTGCAACCGATATGGAGGCGAAGAAGAAATGATTATATCAAAGCAAAGAGCAAGGCCATGATTTGGACCGGATGAATGGAGATTCCAAAGGGGACTGACTACATTATGATCTCCCCAAAAGTCTGGACTGGCCCTTAAGCATTACATCGACGTTTAAGCTGGTGTGGTCAATAGGGATTTTTGTGGGGAGGTGAAGATAATCCATTTGAATTTAGGGAACCTGCCTTATTTTGTCCGCCCCAGCCCAACTAATATGCCCAACTAATACGCACGAAGATTCAAATACTGAAATTGAGGAGGTGGAAACTCTCAACGAGACTGAACAAGCACATGCCGGATTTGGAAAATGAGTGGCATGTCAGGATGGCTCTAGTGCCAGGAAAACGCAGATCCGCTTCTGGACCAAGCTCAGAAGACTGTAGTCCCGGGAGTCGAGACTAAAACTTTGCAAAAACCTTATTTTGACAACAGGAAGGGGCTTCTATACTGGGTGGACATGAATCCCACAGGCGACAGAACCGCCTCTTGGTTACCAAGGAGTACCGGAGGGTGGATTTGGAGCAGGCGCATTCTAACCTGACGGTAGGGCACTTGGTGTTGAAGACCCTGAAAACACTGTTAAGCCAATTCTACTCTGCCAAGGTCAAGCAGTACTGTGCCAGTTGTCCAATGTGTCAAAATACGTCCCAAGATAATGATCTATGCGTCCCCCTGCAACCTCTACCACTCATAAAAGCACCCTTTTTGAGCATCAGAATAGAACATAGTAGGATCGCTAGAATCTTCAAAATGAAAAATGACTCCCAGGTATTGTTATTTCTATGGATTCTTCTCCCATAGATTCCTCATCCTGGCAGATATCCTCCAGCACAAGCTGTTCTTGGGAAAAACTCAACAGGGGCTGTATTGCGGCTAAAGAACATCCCTCCGACTCTCGAATACCTCAACTGCAGCACTTCCAGACTCTGAACAGGATGTTGACAGTCCTGCTTATAGCATGCACAGCGCACCCCATCTCAGTTCCCCACCTTTGTTTCCCCATGCTCAGCAGCCAAGGAAATGAGTTACCCTGTCACAGAAATACACAAAAGAAATAGAACAACCTTTTTTGTGAGGAACCAGCAAAACTTTGTTTTCTTTCATCTTTTCTTTTTCTATTTTTTGTTTTCAAACAAAGACCAAACATAGTGTGGTGTGATAGTCAATAAAAATCACTCTGAAGTCCTGAGATGAATTAAGAATTTTTTATTCTAATCCTAGAGGGGTTGACTGTTTTTTAATAGTACTAAAACAGATGTTGGCTGATCGGGGTATTGGGAAGTGGTGCTAGAGGCTGCCCCTCTCTCATCTCCTGTAGGTAACCCACCCTATCCCAGGTATCCGTATACCCTACTTGTCCGTCTCTTATACTACAGATGTTTTCCCTAAATGCAGGCTCACTGGCTCCAACAGGGGCTTTCTTGCTGACCCTGCTCCAGCCCCACTTAGTGTTCTATAGGAAGTTGGAGACAGTGCCTTGGTATGGCTCCATTGGAAATATCGGTGTCAATCACCTACATTCTTACTTCACCCCTGAACTCTGACCTTTTCCTCCCTGCTTACATCTCCACCTCGCTCTACTCTTCTGCTCCTCTGATCTTTCACTCTGCCTTTCTCCTGCCTCCACGCTTTGATGTTAACTCTCCTTTGGCTGCACTCCCACCTGTAAGGATATTTGGCGTGTTACAGCACAGAGTACAGCACTACTGCACAGGTAGCATTTTTATGCAGCACCACTACATGGGTGTGGTGCATTGCTATATGTGTTGCCAGAGTAACATGGACATATAAGTAAAGACAGGCTATTCAGTCAAAAAACGATTTTTGCATATAAGATGCAAATCCATGTTTACAGTTAAAAGCACACATCTGCACATTCAAAATGCACACTATTTTTCACCTGAAAAGCCTATGTTGCAAGAGACACATTTGAAAATTAATAACTAACCTTATTAATAACTAACCTGACTAATAAAACTTCATTTAACACAACCCACTAATAAAAATGTGTCTCCACTGCAGAATTAGGCCTACTATGAAAGTGAACTTTTAAACGCACATTCATTTTTTTCTCTGCTGCTCTGTCCACAAAACTACAGGAAGCAAAGAGCTCGAAGGAACAGGAAATCAGTTTGTTACAATTGCCACTGTAGAAGTGAGCCATTGTGTAGTGAGGGAGGAGATGACATGATTGATTCTGATTGGAGCAGCATCATAGCAAGTATCATGCTAGAGGCTGTGATTAGAACTTTTCTGGAGAAGCTTGAGAAGAGGGGGAAGGCAGGCGACATCTGGCAGAGCTGGGAGAAGGATCTCTTTCCTGGCTGGGGCATTCCTGCTGCAAAAGCTGAGAGTTCCAGGCAATAACCCCGGTTTGAGAACGGCAGACACTTGTTCTCACTGGGGTTGATCTTCAAGGGAGCCAAATTCAGAGAGAGAATAGCCGGAGAAAACTCATGCTGAACAGATAAGGTAATTACAGAAGCGGGTGGGAGCTGTGCGAAAGTGCGCAAAACTGTTCAGTCAGTGTATTAGAGGGAGTCTCAGTCTCTTATCAGCATATTTAATGTTACCAATTGAATATATTCTCGCAGCTCTCTGTTCATTTTATCACAAATAATGTTGTACCATTTTATTTATTTCTGTAAAAAAATTTAAACTGTGTTTAAATGAAATTTCTATAATACAAAAATATTTGAAAACAGATAGCTAGTGTGTATTATTTGTCTTTCATTTTGCATGGGGAAAGGTTTAAACGTGGGTAGATTTTTAAACAGTGCAATTGTCATTTTAAAGCAGATGTGTGCATGATTCTATTCAGTATGGACAGTTGTGAGTGACTGTTTGTAGCATAGCCTGTTGGAGGTACATGAGTCAACGGGAAGAGAGACTCTCTGGACATAGTTCTCTACCATATATGAGGTAGTGGAAATTACCACAAAAATACCACAATTGCCCATGGTGGCACACAACACTAACACTGAAAAGGTGGTATCCCTAAAATGTAGGCCTGAGGTCTCTCTAGTGATCAAGAACAATCTAGATAAAAAACAAGGGATGTTGGATATTGGGGCCACAAATAAACCAACCACTATACCAACCAACCACGCAAACTACCGCGTATATCATCTAAATAGGTCTAAATTCTGAAATAATGCAATGTATTATTGTCATGTGTGACCCAATATGAATATAGAGAGTGATTATTGCTAAAGGTATTTTGGCGGTAAGAAAATACTGCAAAGCCCCAAATATCCACAAAATACCCAACATATTTATGGTGCGTTGGCCGGGAAAGTGATCATAGAGTACCTACTGGGCGTGCCAAGCGTGTCTCACACTGCCATTTGCACATTAAAGGGAACCCATTTTATAATAGCAGTGTGCCATTAAAACGAATTTCAGAATGTCACAAAGGGAAACCACATCTTCAGACCTAGTGCAATATTTAGAGGCAAAGTTGTTTGCACATGGCACGTGGTCGTCGAACAGCACCTTAGAATGGCGTGACCGCATTCAGGGTGAGGTGCAGAAAGAAAAACTAGACAGTATTTTTGCAGAAGGCAGCATAATTTAGGTCTGCCTTACAAGATTATTGAATGCAGCCGATAAAAGTGCAGAGAAAGACTGTTTAATGCGGCTATGCGGCAAAATATGGTTTATTTTGAATAAGTCCCTGCGAATGCAGGAAAATGATACCCAGCTAATTAACATGTTAAAGACTGAATTAGATGGGGCAAGTAAAAATCAGGAAATGTTAAGAGCAGAATTGGATGTATGCCAAAAAGACATGCAATTAAAATGCAGAGACTTTGATGCTCAGCTATCCAAAAGCAAGAAACAATTTGAGGATAGTGAGCAAGAATTGGTACACTTAAAAGCCTTAGTGGACCACATTAGACAGGATAAAGATGAGGTTGTTTTAGAAATGCAGATTTTACAAAAAGAACATTGTGAAAAAGAATGTGATCTCCAGAGTGCAAAACAAGAAATGATTAAAATGACTCAAGAAAGAGACAAGAGAAATAAAGAGTTCAATGAATGCCAAATGCAAATGTGCGACATGCAGGAGGTGATTAATAAGATGAGTGATGAAAACAACTATTTGCAAAATGAAGCAAACAGACTCCTTAAAAAGTATAAGGACTTAGAACAGCAAATGTGCATTCCCAGGTCCCAGGAGAGGCGGCAGGGTACCACATTCAATGGAGTGGAGGTGAATTCTAGTTCTGCCCAAAGAGCTAGTGCTCCAGTGACTGGGCCGGTGACTGAACTTGGTTGCAGCGCCCTTGGGGGATTTGATACTCCCATTGGGGGCAGCCACCAATCTCATACACCTGAAAACAGGATTGAATCACAAAATAGTGCAATTCCATGCATTGCAACAAGTAGCCTCATAAAAATAATGAAATCCATTAAAGCCCTGATCAAACCATTTAAAAAGGGAGGTGAATGCTGCATTGAGGATCACTTAGAAGCGGTGCATGACATTTTTAAAGCACTCCAGATACCTAAGGAACAGTACAGACAATATTTTAATTTAACTTTAGATGTCCCGACGGCCAGCATCATAAGGGGATTAAATGAACAGCAGAATATGACCTGGGTGGAGTTTGAAAAAGAAATTAGGCGTCATTTTTCTCCTTTTCAGTCATTGCAGGAGGCAAAGAAAGTCGCTTACACAATCACTGCTGGACCTAATACATCCCCTCGCCAATTTTTACAAGACTTAAAAAGAGCATTTTCTCGCTTTGATGTATCTTTTGACCCAAATTCCAATGAGTTTAAAACTGCATACTTCTATGGGCTACAGAAAGACATCATATCCCAATTGGTCCGTGAATTTGACCGTGACAAGTCCCTTGAATGAATTGTACATCAAAGCACAAAACTATATGAGGTACTCTATTGTCAGGGTAGAGAAAGTGATAAAATGAAAGATACTAGACCTAAATCTAAAGAACCCTCAGCCAGAGTAATGGAAATCAGGTCAGCCAAAATGTCCCTTGAGTCTGCTCGAAGCCAAGGTAAAAATAATGTGACACCTGAACAAAGGGGTAATCAACAAAGGTCGCCATTTCCTGTACCAATGTTCCAATCACATGATCCTAGTAATAGGGAGAGCTACATCAGCCCTAGGTATTTAGGGGACAGACCCCGGGTAGGATATCGGCCTGATATGGCAGGTATGAACAATAACCAGAGACAAAATCAAGATCAAAGAAATGATGGTCCCTACCAGTCATTGGGGACACAGAGCAGATTTGATCCCAACACCATGATATATGGTAATCAGGATAGACCCCGATATGTGGATCGATTTACTGATAATGGAAATCAACATAGGGGCCAGTACCCACAATCTGAGAGACAGGACATGAGGCAAAACATGAACTACAATCCACGTCAGTACAATGATTCCCCACCAGGGGACTATAATCAAAGGATGGGTGCACCCCGCTCCCCTCCACAAATGAATCAAGAGTTCAGAAACCATCCCAACCGACATCAATCACCTGAGAGGTATCAGAATAGATCCAATCAGGGGGAAAACAACCAATATCGACCTAGGCCACAGAAAGAGGATTCTAGAGAGATGGAAAGGTTCCAGTGCCGCAGAACATGGGTAAAAAGGAGGGAAAAATGTCTTTCCATTTACCAATGTGCTTAGCCAAAAGTGAAAAAGGCCTGAGAAAGGTGAGCCCTGAAATCAGTAAGAATTCACACTTCTTATGTGTATTAGAGGAAGTTGAGGACAGATATTATGCACCCATCACTGTAGAAGAAAAATGCCACACCTTTGCTATGATTGACACTGGCGCACAGGCCACAATTATGTCCAAGGAGCTGGTAAAGAGTATCAATGAAGGGAGACCCCCACAGAGTCAGATCGCAGTGAAGGAAAATCAAGGTCCAGTGCATAACTTTAATGGGGAGGAGGTGCCCATCATAGGTGTAACTGAGGTGGACATAAAATAGGAAAGCACAGAATGAAACAAGAGGTATTGATCACATCTATTTGTGAAATTCCATTTCTGATGGGGACAGATTGCCTGAAAAGATTGTCTCCTCTCATAGATGGGGTGAATGGAGTGCTGTGGTCCTTAACCAAAAAACCATTGAGGCCTAAGAAACTAAAATCACAAAACAGCAACATAAATGAATGTCACACCGTTGCCAAAACAAATGATGCTGTGGAGGTATATCTCCAGAATAGTTGCATACCTAGTGTCACTGTTATATTAATGTGTCAAGACAAAATGCAGAGCGACAATGAAAAACTACCTGTACAAATATACTTGGACCCAAGGAAAAATTGGCAGACTGCCATAGATGAGCACACATTACGTTTTTATTTAAAAGAGAAAACATGCAAACAGAATATTGCTCCTAAAACAGATTCAGAAAAACACATTACCACTCTGGCAGAAATACACATGGAAGATGAGCAACCATGGGTTCATGTTGGTATAAATGACTATTTTAAAACAATAAAAGCCACTTTAGCGCTTGGACATGAAAGGAGTTTCATTAATGAGAAATTGTTGCAAAAAATAATGGAGAGGGAAGAAATCCCGAAATTTAGGATTAAAAACCAATATGTTTCTGGGTTGGACAGTCCAGACTTTGAAAACCGAATTGCAGGCAGATGCTTAAAATTAGCCTTGGGCAGAAAACAATTTACCATAATGTATGGATAGTGAGTGGAGCACAAAATGAATTTTACATGGGCAATGACATAATGCACAGAATGTGTATGGTGTTAGATTTCCTTAATCAAAAAATATGGTCACGCCTAGGTGGTCCGGCACCTGAATTTGAAGACAAAAGAAGGGCTCATCATTGTGCACAACTGGTTCCTTATGCAATCGAATTACAAATGAGGAAAGATACTATTATTCCTGCATTTACAAAACAGTTTGCAATAACACTGAAATGCAAAAATGGACAGCAGATGAAAGACTCTGATGCATTTGTATGCCTGAATGAATCCATAAAACAGCAAGGCCTGTATTATGAATACATTCCATTGGTGGTAGATATTGGTGAAGGATCTGTAAAAATTATGGTAAATAATAAAGGTTGTCAGGATATTCATTTAGAGGAAAACTCCCCATTAGGAATGGCCATACAAAAATCACATTATACGGCAGATTTAAATAACATGGTGATTGGAAATATCCCTGAAAAGTATGTAGCTGCCAAGGGTGAGTTGCCAGAACACCTCGACTCTCAGCCCAAAGGAATATTTAAAATTCATTCTGTGTATCCTTATGATTCAAATGAGACAGTGTGCTGCCATCAAGAGGATTGCATGATATTTAATTTAAATGAAAATGAAACAGAAAATCAGCCCATTGAAGTGGAAGCTGACATGCCAAAATATTTAAAAGTGGCAGCTTTACAAAAAGACAGAGCCACACAGTTAGAGGAAAGCGCTGAGATTCCCTTACCAGAAGATTTTCCAGAATTTTCCAAAATGGAAGAAGAGCAGATCTCCTTAGCGGATGCGTGTGACAGCAATGAGGATAGGAACAATCTGAGGGAGATATTTATGGAGTTTAAGGATGTATTTGCAAAAGATGCTTATGATTGTGGTTTAACTGATTTACATGTGGCCACACTACCAGAAGGGTGTAGCAGAAGTCCAGTGTTTGTACGCCAGTATAGACTACCGCTGGCATGTTTAGAATCATTGGCAGAGATTATTAAAAATTTGGAATCGCGGGGAATCATCAGGCCCATTCATAGCACATCCAATACACCTATTTTAGGTGTGTTAAAACCAAATGGTCAATGGCGGCTATGTGCAGACTTGAGAGAGTTAAATAAAAGAGTACCAGTATCTAGATGGCCACTGCCATTCATTGATCAGGGCCTAGCTCAGGTACATGGTTCAAAAGTATTTACCACATTAGATCTCACCTCTGGATATTGGTGCGTGCCATTGGCAGAGGAGTTACAGAATTTATTTTCCTTTACATTTGACAGGACTCAATACGCCTGGCTTAGAGCTCCGTTCGGGTACATCAATAGTGGGAGTGAATTTGGCATATTTTTGAGAAAGGCCATGCCGGATGCAGCGGAAAGAGGAACAATAGTTTACGTGGACGATGTCCTGATAAAAGGTGAGGGCCTGAAAAGCCATTTTGATGAAATAAGACATGTGCTAGGCCAATTGCAGAAAGCAGGAGCCAAAGTATCTTTACAAAAAGCACAATGGTGCAAGAAAAAAGTGAACTTTCTAGGGCATGAAGTGCCTGAACATGGGCTAAATCCACAAAAGAAGAAAATAGAGGCCATGCAAAGATTAAAAGATCCTAAAAATGTGAAAGGAGTAAAAAGCTTATTAGGGATGACAGGCTATAACAGAACGTTCATTGAAAATTATGCAGAAATCACTCAACCATTGACTAAACTGCTTAAACTGAATACTCCCTGGAAATGGGAAAAAGAGCAGTCTGATGCAGTGGCTAAATTAAAGGAATGTCTTGTAAAGGCACCATGTTTAGCATATCCCATAAAGGACAGGGATTTCTTTATAGAAATAGGTTTTTCTGAAAATTGTATGTCAGCAGTGTTATCACAAAAACACGATTTGAATCACAAAACCATTGCCTATGCAAGTAAGGCATTTTCCCAAGTTGAAATGAAATTTAAAGAATGTGAAAAGGCCCTATTAACCACTGTGTGGGCGCTACAACATTTCCGCCCCATTGTTAAGGGAGAAAAGGTGATTATTGAAACAAATCATCAACCTTTGCAATTTTTAGAGAGTAAAAGAATTAGATCAGGTAATCTAGCGCAGTCCAGAATCACTTCATGGACGCTGGCATTACAAGGTTTTCCTGTAGAAGTGAGATATGGACAAAATAAAAAGAACCCAATTGCTCAAGGGTTAGCTGACTTACATGACTGCGCAGCTGAACAAATACCAAATGAAATGGAAGTGGAAACTAGTTTGCAGGAATTTGAACAATCACCACACAAAGCTTTTGTTGAAAAAACATGCAAGGATTTGCCAACTGTATATGTGGATGGTTGTGCTTTTCACATTGAAAATGACAGTAATAAACAATTAGTGGCAGGAATAGGAAATGTCTGGTTGAAATGTGAAGGCGTCCCCAGTATAGGGATGAGGATTGGAGCTAGGAGCAGTCAGGTGGCGGAATTGGCAGCCATTTATAAAGCAATTGCTACTGCAGTTGATAAAAAGTTCAGTGGAATTGTCCTGGTGACTGATTCTGACTATGCACGGAATAGCTTTGTGGAGTATTTGCCTGGTTGGAAAGCAAGAGGCATGGTTACATACAACAAAAAGCCACTTAAACATGGAAAAATGATACAAGCCATAGACAAATTGGTGTCAGAGAATAATTTAACAATATACTGGAGAAAAATTCGTGGGCATTTAAAAACACCAGGAGAGGATAAGGAGGGAAATGATAAGGCAGACCACCTGGCTAAGATTGGGGCTGTGATGGGAGAATTGCTACCTATTGATTATTTAATGGGTGAAATACAAATTGATGCAGTAACACGTTCTAAAGCACCAAAGGAGGTAGAACAACCAGTGGTACAGTGGAGTCATGACACGCCAGACCAAGATTTGATAGAGGCACAAAAGAATGAACGAATTTTGGGAATCTATTATAATCATTTGATAGATCCTGAACAAAATCCTTTAACCGAAAATGATTGTATGGGAAAAGAAGAGTTGAGGGTGCTATTAAAGAACAAAACACGAATTAGATTACAGGATGGACTCATGATTAGAGAGTCCATAACAGGACAAATACAGTGGGTGGTACCCCTTTCATTCAGAGGGCTAATGCTACACCATGCACATGATGCCATAACTGCAGGTCATAGAGGTTCACAAAAAACATTGGAAATACTAAAAGATTATGCTTACTTGCCACCTATGTCCCAAGATGTGGAATTATATACTAGAGGATGTCTAGTATGCGCCCAATTTAAACCTGCTTCACCAATGCATAGAGCCCCATTAATGAAAAGAGGCCTAACTCTTCCATGGTCAGATTTGCAAATAGACTATGTAGGGCCTTTAAAAAGGTCGAGCAGAGGAAACCGTTATATTTTAAGTGTGGTATGTTTGATGTCAAAGTGGATTGAATGCATTCCTGCACCAGATTGTAGTGCGCAAACAGCAGCCACATTGCTGGTGAACCATGTGTTCTCAAGGTTTGTGTTGCCACAAAGAATTGAGTCAGACAGAGGAAGTCATTTCACAAGTACTCTAATGAGTAAGGTATGGCAAATACTGGGTGTGAAAAGAAAACTACATATTGCATATCGGGCAGCTTCTTCAGGTGGAGTTGAACAGTGCAATAGGTCCGTTGTGAACATTTTAAAGAAGTTTGTGGCATAAGCAGGTTCCAGCTGGGATTTACGATTACCTTTGGTTTTAATGGCAATCAGATCAACTCCTGCCAAAGCAACAGGTGTTAGCCCCCATGAGGTCTTGACAGGTAGGAAAATGGTGTTACCACAACACCTGCTATACAGAACACATGAGCAAACACTTGTGAGTGCATCCACAGTTCATGAATATATTGATGAACTGAGGAGGCATTTGCAACATGCATTTGCTTTTGTGCAGAGAAATCTGGAAAGAGCTGCTGACAGTGCAAAGTCTTACTATGATAAAAAGACATCAGTAAAGGAATACAGTGTAGGGGATCAGGTGTATAAATTTCATTTTGGAAAAAGTAAACAGAAACATTCTAAATTTCTAGCAGCATGGCAGGGGCCATTTCGAATCATAGATAAGGTCTCTCCTGTAGTTTATAAAATTTTGAAAAATGAAGGTGAAA
Source organism: Ambystoma mexicanum (assembly GCF_040938575.1). NCBI lineage: Eukaryota > Metazoa > Chordata > Amphibia > Caudata > Ambystomatidae > Ambystoma > Ambystoma mexicanum. The sequence continues at coordinate 393,395,396 of NC_090922.1, forward strand.
CGGCAATAGAGCAGTTCGTCCATGTAAATCAAATCAAACCATGCCATCCCAGACATGAGATCAGGCAGCTTGAGCATGTAGAAACAGATAAAGTCCCTTGAACACAAAAAGAGAAAATAAATGGGTACAATCAGGAGGCAGTGACAGAGAAGTTAAAAAGTTGATTGTTATAATGGCACATAAACACTGTAATATATGTAAATATATATAATATAAAATAAGTAAATAAATAAATAAAAATATATATAATGGAAGCTCATGGTTGGTGTGCAGAGAGAAAATTTATTAAATATTGAATGCTATTTTATATATGCTTGTTTTCTTTTTAACTTGTGTTTAATTTCAGGGAAAAAAAAAACGAAATGTTTTTACCAAGCATGTTTTATTTTTGGCAAAAGGGTGGTTAGTATTGTGCAATATACTTAATCTGTTTCTTTTCTATTTTGGTTTAGAACATTAACTATTTATACCGGAGGTCACGGGAGACAATGGAGTCCTGGAGTCCCCTGGATGAAGACCAAAAGATGCTTGCCTCCAGGTGGAGGTGAAAACAAGATAGCCAGAATGGATCCAAGATTACCAAGATGAAAGAGTACTCGAATGAACCAAATGATGTGACATCGCTGGTCGGGACATATCAGAGGCAGACAAGAGTCCTGACATATGGAGTTCCACGTATTTATTATTTTAATTATTTATATTAATTTGTTATGTTAATTATTTGTTTTAGTTAGTTGTTTTATTTTATTGTTTTTAATTGACTTGTAAAATCGAAACTTTGGACTAATGCCACTTCCATTGGGAAGGCAAATGTAGAACATTTTGTAAAGTAATGAACTCAGATGAATACTGTGTTGATTGGAACTTTTTCATTGATGCACATGAATATTCATTTTGTTGGATTGCTACATTGTGAAAAGAAGAAAAAGAACAAGTTGTTTTTAGGAATTGGCTTGGATCGTAGCCAAGTTCTAAAAACAAAAGGAGGGTATGTAAGGATATTTGGCGTGTTACAGCACAGAGTACAGCACTACTGCACAGGTAGCATTTTTATGCAGCACCACTACATGGGTGTAGTGCATTCCTATATGTGTTGCCAGAGTAACATGGACATATAAGTAAAGACAGGCTATTCAGTCAAAAAACGATTTTTACATATAAGATGCAAATCCATTTTTACAGTTAAAAGCACACATCTGCAAATTCAAAATGCACACTATTTTTCACCTGAAATGCATATGTTGCAAGAGACACATTTGAAAATAACTAACCTTATTAATAACGAACCTGACTAATAAAACTTCATTTAACATAACCCACTAATAAAAATGTGTCTCCACTGCAGAATTAGGCCTACTATGAAAGTGAACTTTTAAACGCACATTCATTTTTTTTCTCTGCTGCTCTGTCCACATAACTACAGGAAGCAAAGAGCTCGAAGGAACAGGAAATCAGTTTGTTACAATTGCCACTGTAGAAGTGAGCCATTGTGTAGTGAGGGAGGAGATGACATGATTGATTCTGATTGGAGCAGCATCATAGCAAGTATCATGCTAGAAGCTGTGATTAGAACTTTGCTGGAGAAGCTTGAGAAGAGGGGGAAGGCAGGCGACATCTGGCAGAGCTGGGAGAAGGATCTCTTTCCTGGCTGGGGCATTCCTGCTGCAAAAGCTGAGAGTTCCAGGCAATAACCCCGGTTTGAGAACGGCAGACGCTTGTTCTCACTGGGGTTGATCTTCAAGGGAGCCAAATTCAGAGAGAGAATAGCCGGAGAAAACTCATGCTGAACAGATAAGGTAATTACAAAAGCGAGTGGGAGCTGTGCGAAAGTGCGCAAAACTGTTCAGTCAGTGTATTAGAGGGAGTCTCAGTCTCTTATCAGCATATTTAATGTTACCAATTGAATATATTCTCGCAGCTCTCTGTTCATTTTATCACAAATAATGTTGTACCATTTTATTTATTTCTGTAAAAAAAGTTACTGTGTTTAAATGAAATTTCTATAATACAAAAATATTTGAAAACAGATAGCTAGTGTGTATTATTTGTCTCTTTCATTTTGCATGGGGAAAGGTTTAAACGTGGGTAGATTTTTAAACAGTGCAATTGTCATTTTAAAGCAGATGTGTGCATGATTCTATTCAGTATGGACAGTTGTGAGTGACTGTTTGTAGCATAGCCTGTTGGAGGTACATGAGTCAACGGGAAGAGAGACTCTCTGGACATAGTTCTCTACCGTATATGAGGTAGTGGAAATTACCACAAAAATACCACAATTGCCCATGGTGGCACACAACACACACTTAAAATGTGGTATCCCTAAAATGTAGGCCTGAGGTCTCTCTAGTGATCAAGAACAATCTAGATAAAAAACAAGGGATGTTGGATATTGGGGCACACAAATAAACCAACCACTATACCAACCAACCACGCAAACTACCGTGCATATCATCTAAATAGGTCTGAATTCTGAAATAATGCAATGTATTATTGTCATGTGTGACCCAATATGAATACAGAGAGTGATTATTGCTAAAGGTATTTTGGCGGTAAGAAAATACCGCAAAGCCCCAAATATCCACAAAATACCCAACACACCACTGCTCTGCTCCAGCTACTACCACCCCTCTCTTCCTACTACTACTACTCCTACTACCACTACTACCACCACCATTCAACCTCCCCCTACTACGGCTCCTCTTCTCATTACTACTACTACTCTCATCATTATGAATCCTGCTACCACACCTCTCACCTTCTACTACTACTACCACCACTCGCCCCCCTCCCACCACTACAACTCTCTTTCAGCTACTACGCCTCCTCCCAACACTACTACCACTCTTCTACCATTATTATCACTTGCTCAGCTGTGATTACTCCGATGGAGTCATCATTGTTTTCACTGCAGTAACTTCCTCCCATGTGGCCAGGGGACGACAGCCGTTACCTGATCCTGACCCATACCCTGGGGCAGCTATATGAGGGAGGATCACATGGGAGGAGACAACCTCCGGGGAGATGCCATGGCTCCATTGGATGAGACACTGTGCCCCCATTTTCCATTGAAAATAGCATGCCCATGTCTAAAACCCTCATAGCCTATTGTCATGGATCTACTCCTTTTGCTATGAAGAACAGGGAAACCCCTTTCACCATATCTATGAACCAACCTGCCAATCTGATGGAATCGCCTTTTTCAATTCTACTTGTCAATCAATCAGAACTGACTTGCCATCAAAATCTATTAAAAATGCTTAATTCAATTCCATAAGCCAATTATCAACAATGGACTTCGGTTCCTAGAATCCCCAAAATACAGGGACGAAGAAGAGAGATCAAGCAATGTGGAGAAAAAGAGGCTGCTCTCGTGTTTCCTTGCACACACCTGTGCCTGGGAGATTTAGGCAGCTCAAACTGAGAATCAATGACAGCTGTTGTGGCAACTGGCGAGAAAGAGCTCTCTACTAGGAGTGGAGAACTGAAGAGCCGGGACCGGCGTGATGGAGCCAGGCGGCTCACCAATGGGGAAGAAAAAAGCTGCAGAGCGAAGAAAAGCTGTGGGAACGCCAAGAGTCGGTGAGGGATCCCTGGGCACTGGCAGACGAAGGCATAATTAATAGTTACTCACCATAGTGACTAACGTACTCTTAGCCCATAGTCCCCTTTCCTCCATACTGTAAAGGCGTCCCTCGCTAGGGACAGGAGACGGAACCTTTTTCACCAGAAAAAGACCTTCTTCCCCTTTAAATTTAGAGGAGCGCAGGTACACGGCCCTGGGAGCATGCACTCCCCAGATTCCACCCACGAGCGCCACACGTCAGTTCCCATTGACGCGTCGACAATTTTAAGATTTCCTAATGACACCAGTATTATTAGGGGGGAGGATGGTGGGATGTATGGAGGAAAGGGCAAAATGGACTAAGAGTATATTAGTCACTACGGTGAGCAACAATTAATTACTTTTACGTCTCGTCCCCTTTCCTCCATACTGCATGAGCGATTACAACTGAATGTAGCCCCAGGGTGGAGGTGACGCTCTTTATGAAAACAAGTTCCTTAGAACCACATGTCCGAAAGCGGCGTCTGACTTAGAGCCGGTATCCAAACAGTAGTGCTTGCAGAAAGCCAAAGGGGTGGCCCAGGTAGCCGCCCTGCTGATGACCTGAACAGAACCTGCCTCTGGAATGCGACGGCCATGGTCTTGGCTCTGACAGCGTGGGCATGCATTTTAGCTGGCAGTGGTTTGTTCTGCCCGTCATAGGCTTCCTTGATGGCCGAAACCATCCACCTTGCTATAGAGGCCTTAGATGCCCGATACCTGGGCCTTGACCCGCCGAAGGTGACAGAGCGTCCAACTTGCGGAAGCTCTTGGTCCTGTCCAGATAAAATTTCAGAGCTCGTCTGACATCCCGACAGTGCAAGACCCTTTGTGCATCATCCTTAGGATCGGCAAAAAACATAGGTAACACTATCTCCTCGTTTAGATGGAAAGCAGAGACTACTTTAGGCATGAACGCGGGGTGCGTTCTCAGAACCATCTTGTCCTTGTGAATGGTAGCATAGGGTTCTGAAGCCACCAATGCCTGAATCTCGCTGACTCTACGAGCAAAGGTGAGACCCACCAACAAAGCTGTTTTAATGGTGACCAGTCTGATGTCCGCGGACGACATTGGTTTGAAATGCTTGTGTGCCAGGGCACCTAACACTATATTGAGATCCCACACAGGGTGTGGTTTCTTGATGGGCGGGTAGATCCTGTTGAGGCCCGCCAGATGTCGTTTAACCACTGCAGTCCTCCTCCTAATTCCCATAGGCCCCTATGGCTGCCAAATAGGTGCAGCATGTGTCCACTTGCACCCCTGAGTGAGCGAGGTGTGCAGAGAAGGAGAGCACATTGTTCAATGTGCACGTAAGAGAGGTCGATCTCCTTTGAGTCTGCCCAGTGAAGAACCTAGTCCATTTATTCTTGTACTGGCTCCTAGTAGCCTTGCTCCTAGCATCTTGAATGATGTCCAGGTTAGCCTGAGACAGGCTCAGATGCTTCAGTGTGACCTGCTCAGGAACCAGGCTACTAGGGCCAATTTCTGTGGAGCGGGGTGGAGGACCCTGCCCCCTGGCTGCGCAATGAGATGAGCTGGGCCCCGCGGTAGGTGAATGGGTGGCCTGTTCTAGAGGCTGAAGAGCTCCGAGAACCACGGTCTCGCCACCCACCATGGAGTTATCAGAATGATGCGGAGGTGGCGTGATTCTCTTATCTTGCAGATCACCCTGTGTACCAGGGGTGTGGGGGGAGGGCACATGCTGTCATGTTGTCCCACTGTATCTGGAATGTGCTGCCCAGGGAGCCGGGGCCCTGCCCCTGCCAGGACACAAACTGATGGCACTTCTTGTTGGCCCAGGAGGCAAAAAGATCCACTTGTGGGATCCTCCATCTGCTGAAGATCCGGTGTAGGACATGATCGTTCAATTGCCATTCGCAATTGTCCGCTCCCAGTCTGCTGAGCCTGTTCGCTTCCAGGTTGGACTCCCCTGGAAGGTGGATGGCAGAGTGGGGTATGTTGTTCTCCAGGGCCCATTCCCACATGCCGATTGCTACGCTGCACAGTTGAGGGGACCTATGCCCTGCTTGTTGACATAGTACAAGCTGGTGGAGTTGTCCATCTGGATAAGGACAACCTTGCCCCCATTGAGCGGAAGGAAAGCTTTGAGAGCTAGCCAGATGGCCTTCAGCTCTAGCCAGTTGATATGAGACCCCTGCTCCTGAAGGGTTCAGACTCCATGGACACTGGTTGTCCATAGTGGCCCCCCCAGCCTTCCCGAGAGGAATCCGTGGTGATGGTGACCTGCAGGGCCAGCTGCTGGAAAGGCTTGCCCGTCCGCAGGTTGGTGTCCCTGGACCACAACGTGAGGTCCAGTTCGAGAGAAGGAGTAATACTGACAAGCTCTGCTTGGGAGCCCTGCTCCCGATTCCATGAGGATGCAAAGTGCAGCAGTAATCTCCTTATCTTGAGTGGGGTACGGCCAGTAGGATCGCTGCCATGATACCTAATAAATGTTGGTACCACCAAACCGAGGTCACTTCTCGGATAAGGCATTGAGTAGTGGCCCTCTTGATGGCCATGATCTTGTCCTCCGAGGGGAAAGCTCCCTCGGAGCTCGTGTCCCATAGGAGGCCCAAAAAGATCAGCCTCTGTCTAGGCTGCAGCTGAGACTTCTTGAGGTTGATCGAAAATCCCAGCTCGTGGAGTGTGCTCATAAGGGCGGAGGAAGTATGATGAACCGCCTCTGGAGATCTCACCCTGATGAGACAGTCGTCCAGGTACAGGTAAACGCGGTGGCACTTGGCCATGAGGAGGGCTGCCACTGCAATCATCAGTCTGATAAATACCCTGGGAGCTGAGTTGAGGCCGAAGGGTAGAACCCTGTATTGGAAATGGCAGCCCATGATGCTGAACCGCAGGAAGGAGTGATGAGGCTGTCAAATCGGGACGTGTAGATCGGCGTCCTTCAGATCCAGAAAGCACATCCAGTCTCCCCTGCAAAATGTCTCCGCTATGAGTGCTGGTGTAACCATCTTGAATTTTTGAAGAGGAAGGGAGTGGTTGAGGGTGGAGAGGTCCAACACAACTCTCAGGGCAGCCTGGTTCTTCTTTTGCATGGTGAAAATCCTGGAGGAGAAGCCCAAGCCTCACTGGGAGGTTGGGACTTCTTCCACTGCCTGGCTCCCGACGAGTGACTGAATTTCCACCAACAGAGTTGCTGTCCCAATCTGTGGGAGAGGAGGCGAGGAGGTAGGAAAGGGAAGAATCGGTAGGTGGTACCACGTGGATACTACGGATAGGATCCAGGAGTCTGCAAACCTCTGGCACCAAAGGTTTGCGTGAACGGCCAACCTGCCCCCCACCGGAGAGACATGGACCCGAAGGGGCACGTCATTCCCGCGTTCCCTCTGAGGCTGTTGTGGAGGAGGGGGACTGGACAAAGCCCTTGCCCCTCCCCTTTTGCTGTTTTCGCTGGTGCTGACTCAGAGAATTGTCAGGCTGTCTAGACCTCTGTTTTTGTTTTGGGACCCGCCGAACCCCCGCCCCTTGTCAGAGCGTTGATGTTACTGGGTGTGTTCGCCTTGGGCATGGCCTTCAAAAGGATAAAGACTTTGCAGTTTGCAACTGTTTTTCTTTTTATCTAGCACCTCATTTCACTCCACCATCCTCGAATGGAGGGTCCGATATGCATTCCTGGACATCTGGGTTGAATTTAGTAGCCCAAAGCCAGGCAGTCCTTCTCATGCCCGTGGCGATGCAAATGGCTGGGCTAGAGGGGTCGATGTGTGCCACGGTGGACTCCATGATGTCTTGCGCCATCAATTTAGCCTCGGCTACTCCCATTTGAAACGTGCCTGGCTCTGAACCGGACTTTCTGCAAGGAAGTCGGCTATTTCCCACTAAAGCCTCTGGTTAACGGCTGCCAGCATGGCATCCACATTGGATTGACGAAGATGCAGCGAAGCATTGGAATAAAGCTTCTTCCTGTGCACCTCCAAGATTTTCTCCTGCTTGCTTGAGGAGGCAGAGGACGACTGAGGCTATCATTAGATTGACGCTGCAACGATCACCGAAGAGTGCAGTTGAGGGTGTGCCGACAGCAAGAGTGGATGCCCCTCCATTTACCTATACTTGGCATTAAGGCGCCGATTGACAGGCTGTGCCGTGTGGGGCTTGAGCCACCTCTTTTTGGCCAAGACGACAACGTCCTTCTGCAACGGGAATCCCTATTCTAGCCACAGGGCATAGAGTGAGGATCTCGGCAAGCACTACCGCCTACGGCTGTTCGACATCAGGTTGAGGAAGGCCCAAGTACTCTGCCAGACCTACAAGCCATTCATGAAAGGCTTTGGCTGACGATGGCGTGTCAGGATCTTCTTCCTCCTCCGTGTCCACCACAGTGTCCGGCTGGTCCGGAGCGGGTGGAGGAGTGCTGGGCGCCGAGGGCTGCGGTGTGGAAACTGGAGCCGGATGCTGCAGCAGAAGCTGGTCTGGAACCATCTGAACTGTGAGAGGCAGGGTAGCCAGAATCGAAGGAGCCGGCAAGGGCAGCAGGTGCTGCACCAAGGCCTGCAGCGCTGGCGGCATAGAAGGAATGACTATAGGTGCAGGCGGCGTGGCCGGAGAGAGCATGCCCCTGATCACATCCCGGAGGATGGCCCCCATCTGAGGAGATCGCATGAGAGTAAGGAACGTTTCAAAGAACCTGTCCTCACAGGCCAGTGGGGTGGCAGATGATGTTGACGGTGGTGGCGGGCGGCTGCTGGGGCCGTTGCATACTCTGTCTAGCTGGCTGATGGGTAAACCTGCCCTGCGATGCAGATGGATAAGCCGGAGGCCACGTACCTGGTTGACACCAGTCCCACCTTGTAACTCGTTCTCCCACCTGCTCCGTTCCAAGGGGCGGTATCGGACGAACGCCCATCTTGTCTGGCATGGCGGCCATCTTGTCGAGCTGCGTGTGACATGCCAAAGTCGTGGTGCTTGGCTCACTGGGCCCGACCTCCTCCGGGGCCCTTGACAGTGGAGTATGAGATCTCAGGACGGGGCCTGGTAGGCGTGTTGCCCTCAGCAGTATTGCCGGTAGTGCTGCATGCAGGTGCCCCCTTGGACATCTGGCCGGTACTAGGGCATAGCCCCTCGGGTGTACACCCGGTGAAAGAACCTTGCGGTCCCTCAGCACTGTCTCCGGAAGGATCTAATGACCGCCCTCGGCCTAGCGGGTGGTAGCTGAACTAGCCTCGGTACCAATGCTGGTGCGAGACCCTGAAAAATTACTCCCGCTCAGTCATTTCCTTGGCAAGGAGTCGCCCTTGCGGGGTGCGATGGAAAAAAGCGGCCCTACCTTGGGCCTCGACCTATGTCTGGCGAAGTCCTTCACATCCTCTGGAGGCGACTTCTCAAAGAACTCCCTCCACCGAGCTAGCCTGCTCTTCAGAGCATGCGGTGTAAGCGCATTGCACGCGGTACAACCATCCCAGCCGTGGTCAGGGCCAAGGCACCAGAGGCAAAGAGCGTGGGATCGGACGTAGGGAAGAGCCCCTCACAGGCTGGACACCTGCTGAAGCCTGCTGAAGTTGACATGTGCCAGGGGGTACCTGATTGATAAAAGAAGACAGAAGAAAGTATCCAGGGAAGAGCAAGTGGTATTACATGGCCGTAGCCAAACCCAGCAGCGCTGGTGAAATTGGCACATTCCAGTCGACGCGGAAAAAAGGACTGGGGGACGGGTGTGGCGACGATGGGCAGAGTCCGTGCCCCAGCACACCTCTAAATTAAAGTTTTTTCTGGTGAAAAAGGTTTGGTCTCCTGTCCTTAATAAGGGACGCCCATGCAGTACAAAGGAAAGGGACAGGACGTAAGAGTACAGCATTTCACCTACCGGAGCCAAGAAGAAAGCAGGCTTGCCCAGTGGAAGCCACGGAGGACCAGGGAATGAAGGAAAGGTGGCCACGAGAAAGAGGTAGGCCATGAGAGAATTTACCAACGCCAAAGAATACCGGTGAGTCCACCCAGAAGCAGAGGGACACCGTGCGTATCCGTAAGCATGCAGAGTGCAAACATTTGGGAACAACTTAATTGAGAAAGGGATAAAGAATGGACATATTGAAAAAGGGGAGTTTAAATCACAAACCACCCATCTTCTAATGTGTGAATGTATACATTGCAGATTCTTAAGGAGCAGAGAGAGGATAACATATCAGAGGGATACATTATCCAACATTACATATAAGCAGCTTTTGGGGTGGGGAAAGAACCTGAATGAACAGACGTCTTGGTAGGAGAGTATACCAGGTAGTCACAAGAAACCACACTCAAATATAAATCCAAGTTTACCCCAAACTTCTCACAAGATAATGTGATAGATCTTTTCCATAAAACCATCACAATGCACCAAATTAAGCTAGCCGTTAAGCCCAAAGCAAGATGGCTGACATCCCCATTTAGCGTGATGACGCGATCATGTGCGCTCACGTGATGACGTCCTCACGCCCTCACACCAAATAGGTGGGAATGTCGTTTGCCGCAGCAAAAGTATGATCGGGACCATCGTATCCAAGTTTGAACAATTATGGTAAGCATTGAAGCACATTATACTTCTGCATCTGCATATACTTTTTTCCTTTTCCTTTACAATTTCATTTTAATTTCAAGTACTATTTTTGAGCACAAACACAAAGGTGTCCTCTAATCTATAGGACAAACGTGTGCCAAGATAAGAATTCGAGCAACCACTCTTGAAACACAAGTCTATATAATCAAGCAGGGGAACTAGCCTTTTAGAAATCTCACAAATTGAGTAACGTTTCAGATTTTACACATGACTTTCAAATGTGACAATCTAAAAATCACTTTTTTCTCCAATGTAAACAATTGGGAATTTGCCCTTTTTCTTTTCTCTATAGTAACCAACTATTGACCATATATCATCAATCCTCTTGAAGAACAGCTGTGTGTTAAGTGGGGAAACACGTGTCGAGGACTAAGAAATTTAAGACACAACTTTCATTTTGAATCACTACAAAATAAAAATCTATTATCCATCACAAAACAATTGCAATCTGGCAAGTTTATTCTGTTGGTGCAATTTGGATTCCTGTCTCCAATTTACATAACTAAATAACTAAGTATTGGGCAGTCTCAATAGTAGTATATTCCAATTTGCAGACAACTAGACAATATCTAATAAAGCTACTATCAGGACACGCCATCGGTTGTTCCAAGACTGCAATTTTCAAAATAACACGTGTGTGAAAATGAGAAGCCCTGCCAGGTGGTGTAAGGAAAATTAGTACACAAATTTCAACCGTGCACTAATTCTAGCAGCGCCAAAGACTTCAAGGGGGGTAATGTTGTAATGGGTAATGTTGCAACAGGTGTTAGGTATGTGACTTAGTAATTATGTGAGACATTAAGGGTGAACTAAATAAGGGGGGATTTAGCTCAGCACATTGTAGTGTAGGGTTCTAAAAATTCACATGATTAAACACTAACACTACTAATGACTAATCTTAAAAAGATTAATACTAGTAATTGTCAGTAATTAGACTGGGGCTGCTTAGGCCATAGTCCACACTGCAGGCTGTGGGTGCAGGGGAATTCACACCACGATGTTGGCTTACAAAATAAATGCAAAAATTGAGACGGCAGAATGTATTCTTGCAAAGACAGCTTCTTTGTTCGAAAAGAAAAAAACACACAATGTCAGAATGCTATGTAGCACATTTCATCTGGGCAGGGGAAGAGTGCTGTACAGGGGTCACTGAGGAAGGAGAATCACGCGAAGAGTGCTGTACAGGGGTCACTGAGGAAGGAGAATCACGCGAAGAGTGCTGTACAGGGGTCACTGAGGAAGGAGAATCACGCGAAGTGGAAAGTTACTGGGTGTGGGCTAAAGATGGGCAGTATTTGTCTAGAAAAATGATTCATGACATCACGATTTATGCAGGAATGAGGGAAAAAAACAGTAAAGGTTCTGTAGGTGTAGGACCAAAAACGATCTATAAAAAAAAAAGGCCATCAGACACAAGATAAAACAGTTTATTCACTCGAGTGGACTCAGGTTCGACCACGACCCATAACCTAGGGAGAGTGCCAAAGTGAGCAATTTGTCAGAGGGGCAATCCCTCTTTTATATATCGTTCACAAAACGTACAGTTGGTGTGGCGTATCGCAGGTTTCCTGTTACATACATAATTGTCCAATAAAAGATGGGTTAATCATTAGCTCTTTGCATGACCACCTGGCCTCGCAAGATTAGCCATCCCAGATAAGGAGGCACCAACCATATCTTATCTTTGTCCATGCTGGAGGGGGGGCTAAAGTTCCACCTTGCAGCAGCAAAAACAAACAATTCTTGCAATAACATGTTGTTGCTAACCTTTGACACATGTGCCACGAACACAGTTCTTCTTAGCAAAAACCACAAAATGGAGTCATAGACACAAAATGGCATTCTTGCTGTAGAAAAATGAAGTAGCCTAGGGCTAAGCTATATATTACATTTTCACAAACCCTCCTTTTAGCCTAAGCTAATCCATTTTATTCAATTGATGCTGTCTTCCCCGGTTGTATGGCCATACAGTCATCATACATGTGCCCCTAATTGTCTACCACAATGACCATTAAATCACTATTTTCTACCTCCTGCATTGTCAGGGTATTTCGTTAACAGGGGGTATGGGTTTGGGCATACAAGCCATGGCTATCATAGTACAGCAGATAGGGATGCACTGAACACAGAGGCAACATCCCAATACTAATCCTAGGATGAAAAAGAGGACTAACAATATTTTCCATCCCCAGAAGTGTAAGATATTCCAAAATCATGATGACAAATCCCAGGTCCCGGATTCGACATTGATCTGGTCTGCTAGATGGTGCATCCTGGTAATGGTATCAAAAATGCCCATTGAATACTCTGGTCTGTAAACACAACAGGAAGACCCCACGATTTTACAAACTCCTCCTCTATCGGCCAGAATCCTGTGCAAAACCATACAGTTCTGGAGTGCCACTAATCGGATGGATTGCTGTTCCAAAGTATGATTAGTAAGAACGCCTATCGTTTCATTGATCATGGCCTCCAATACCCTTGCCAGTTTCATAATGGCAGCTGAATGTATGCCAGTACCTGCACAAGGGAAAAAACCTCCAGTATAGCCCCAATTATTTCTCCTGTAGTGTCACCCTACATTTCTCATTTCACTCGCTGTGCGAGTATCACAGAAGAGTTTGCATAGTGTACACCTGGTAATAGGGCTCCAAAGTGACAAGTACCTCCCCCCCAGGTGGAAGGCAGTCATGGGTAGGCCCATTGTCCATAAATGAAATAAGTGTTTGGGCTAACATACATAGGCTTGGTATCATTAATAGAGGTATTAGAAGAAAGAGTAATAGTATAGTTACACAGGGTACTTCGCCCCACCTGGAAGGTACCATTCTTGGAAAAACATAAAGGAGGCTGCAAACGGTAATACGACATGTACCTGGGGAGGACAGCTGTTTTAAAAACTGGTCATATTATGTACCCATGTAAATAACATTCAAATGTACCAAATCCATATAGGAATAGGGGGTACATTATTCTCACACAAGGTCAAAATGAGTAACCCAGGAGCAGTTTAGGTCCTGTAGCACGATAATATTAAAATGGAAGTCAAAACTGATCTGTACTCTTTGGCTAGAACCCTCGGTCTGTGTTTGCTAACAGTCTTCTATATAATACTGATTCCATAACGGAGCATATATGGCGACACAAGAGGTGATTAGGGGGTAGGTTAATTACTTCCAGATCAGTTGGTGTTGGGAGTGCTGGGGGTATTGGGGTATTGGGCACCATCCAGCAATTGTTGTGCTCAAAGCCTGGTGGGTCCAGCATTCTTTTCTCTATCAAGGGGGTGAATGGTGTAAGATTTAACCAACGGGAAGAGGGATTACAGCCAACAAGGTATGCATGCGTGCCTTGACCTCCAAAGTCCAAAACACCAAAAATAATATAACCAAAATAAACAAAATCACAAAAATAATAATTTTTTTTTCTTCGTTGTCCATGGCCATCTATTATTGAAGTTATCATAGGACATGGCCCTCTGGTTACCAAAAGGATGCAGAGCTCTCATTGTCCATTAAGAAGTGTGAGAAACCTGAAGGTGTCTCACCCACTAGTCCTGGGGATCTGTAATCTACATGGCCAGGACACAGCCATCGCTTTTGGATCCAGTTCCTGGGGGTGGACCAGTGCGGGAGGATCACCTGGGTAAGGGGTCTTCAGGGAGTGGGACACTGGGTGGTGAGATGCTATATCCGCTTCCCTGTAACATCTTTACCCCCATGCTACCAGGTAGGATATTTAGGAACCCAACTCCCACCCCCCTCACAACACAAACACTTGCACACGGATAGCTCGATATGAGAGAAAACAGACTAACACCAGAGCCGTATACCTGACATGTCCCAACACAATGATCAGGCAGGGTCAGGCAATTACTGACCATCACACACACCTGCAGCTTTTTTACATGACCCAGGTGTATAAAGATAGGGGGCTGTGAAGGAGGAGGAGGAGGAAGAAGACATTGATGGAGCAAGGCAAATCACACAAGGAAACAGTTCCAAGATGGCAGTTTAACACGAGGAGAAAGATGGCTAAACAAAAGGGGATCACAAGGAGGGAAGTGCCCTTGGCCTCTTCAACAGGGAACCGTTACTGTCACAAAACCTCAAGAATAGAAAACTGAAGACCAGGAAACCAGGCTGAGGAATCCTGCATTGTGTGTCGGAGGTTCCCGGGCCATCATGCGTCAATAATCAAGGCGGGGAGAATCGCCTGCTGTCGTGGTACTGTCCTTGGCGCCTAAAAAAAGCAGCACCAGTGAAATTAACACAGACGGTGAAGTTGGGGAGACCGACACCAGACCAGTCTGTGTTGAAGCCAGGGTTGCAAGAGGCAACATTGTATGGTGAGCGCTGAAGCGAACAGTGTATGAAACGCATGTGATGAGCAACACGAGTAAAATTGAACAGACGAGTGATTGAACTTTGAAACCAAGAGAAGATACCTTTGACAGAGTGGTCCGGCACTGCTCATTCGAGGGTCTGTGTAAGATATGCAACTGACAGTTGATAAAGGTGAAAAAGTGGCAAAGAACTATCCATCGAAGTGGTCCTGTGGAGGAGCAAGTAAAATCCTGTGCACAATCGAAAGTCTTCGATGTTGATGCTGCCCAGAAAGTGGATGACAAAGTAGATAAAGTTGGTCCGAGCATGAACGAGGGTGATCAATTGCAAGCTTTTAAGTTAAAGCAAGTTTGTGTTAGAGTGAATTAAATTGGTCTGAGCCTGTTGGAGGGAGACTAATTTAACATTGTGTTAAAACAGATCTGAGCCCGGCTGAGGGGGATCCGGTGAGAACTGTGAATCACCTGAGAAATTGGGATACGTGAAAATCCTACGAGCATTATGTTAAAGGGGACCTGAGCCTGGCTGAGGAGGATCCGAGGTGAATAGTGAATCACCTGAGTAATTGAGACTTTGAAACGCAAACAGACTTGGTCACGGAAGGCCCTGATGCTAATGTTTGAACTGTACCCTCGTGCCAGAGACCGTGCTAAGCTCGAGTGTACTGCCTTGTCCCGTGCTGAAAACGTGGGGAAGGGAGACCAACGGCATGAATATCCTGATATATTATTTCTTGAACACGTCTTTCTTTTACATAACATTGTTTCCTACACTATTTGTATTTAGAGGTAAGGATTGGCAATAGGTTTATTAGTATAGGCCCTTTTATTTTGACAAAACACCACTCGGATTGCGTTATCATTTGATGGTCGTAGCTTGCTTCCATCTGTAGATTTAGGAATAGATAGGCGTTTTTCAAACCCTTATGGAAGTTCAATAAACAACCTTGAACTGTGGTCACTTGTGTATCTTACTGTTGATACCATGCCTTCCTTACAGAAGCCTCACTGATACAGGCTTTATAAGTTAATCAGTTGGTGGCACCTGGCCATGTGGCCTGTATTGATTGAAGTCTTCCTTCTGTTCCCTGCTCTCCTCTGCCTCCAGGAGTCTTCAGGGAGTATGGAAGGAATGCAGTTGTTTTTTGTGGGTGAAGCACAAGGTGCCACACTTTCCTACCTTTAGAAGTCCTTCCCTATTTTTTCCTTTTATGCCGGTTATAGCGAGCCACTCCTGGCACATATCTGGGTCCGTGTATTTTTAGTCACTGAAGGGTATGTACTGTGGTACATATTCACCTTCACAGTCTCCAACTTCCTGTTCTATCCACTTATCTAAGGGCAAAGGCAAGGGTTCTCGCTTCAGGTGTGCTGCATGTATCCAATGTTTCTTCCCTTCCACTGGGACAGCCGTCCCAGGGGGCAACATGACCTGAAATGACCCTTTCCAGCGAGGCTCAAGGCTAGATTTTCTTAGGAAATATTTCACCAAAACGTAGTCCCATGGCCATATGGTATGACCAGGAACGATGTATTTATCAGGCAAAGCTTCCAAATCTGTTGATGAATCAAACGCACATTTTGAGTGAACTGTTTACAATAATCAACCAACAATGGGTATTCAATCTCTGATAGTTTCTTAGGTCTAAGAGCAATCCAAACATTGGCAGGTCTACCCATTACAATCTCATAAGGTGAGAGGCCAGCTCATAGACCATAAAGCTAGTAGTAATGCATCGGGCCATTTTAATCCACTATGAGCGCATACTTTTGCCAGTTTGTTCTTGAGTATGCCATTATGTCTCCCAATTAAACCAGCTGATTGTGGGTGATTGGCTGAATGGAATTTATTTTTGATCTGTAACCCATCACACACATGTTGTATTATTGGGGCTGTAAAATGAGGTTCATTATCGGACCAAATCACCCGAGGTAAACCAAAACTGGGAAAATATTCTTTCAGCATAATCTTTACAGTTGAAATAGCAGTGTCATCTTTGAAGGGAAAGGCCTCAACCCACTTGCTGAATGTACAAATTACCACCAAGACCTACTTGTAGTTCTGACATCACTCCATTTCTGTGTAGTCGAGATGTATCACTTCAAAAGGCATTGCGGGGGGACCAAAACTACCTTTAGGGACCGAGGCCCCGTTCCCAGCATTGTGCTGCAAGCAAATAATACAACATATAACACATTCAGCTACCTTTTGTATATTCTAATTTCTCCACACTGGGTATAAATGTTTACAAATCCCTTAGGCACTAATGTGTGCTGGACCATGAGCCATGATTACTACAGCCTGATGTGGCAGGATTCTTATGCTATGCTATGCTATGCTATGCTATGCTACTTTAGGCTCTCCAGTACAGGTAGGCCTCAGACCCTCCTTGTCACCTCCCTCTTACTCCCTCTGCACACACCACCCCGGACAGGCCCAAAACCCTCTGGGGTTTCGTAGGATTTCTATGAATGCTGCTTATCCATAATACAACAGGATGTCCCTGCAAGACTGCGTCACAAGGTCACAAGTGAGATGTCGACAGTTCTTGCCAAAGGTCTACAAGATTGTGCCAAGTAACACCCCCATTGTGAAAGTGCTAGAACATATTAGTGGTTGCCTATGATACACTATATAAATCGGCACTCTAGGGGGGCCCTGGAGAGCTCTGTGTGCTGACTGCCCGAACACGTGCATGCTGTTTTCCCTGCTGATAACTTTGTATGCTGTGTATTTGCGATATAAATACATGAAGCTTGATTTACCACGTGTCTGTCTGATCTCCTTATTTGTTGCAAACTGAGGCTGGCCGAGGGGTCCTTATCTTGGCCACCACAAGCCTGTACGTAAGCATTAGGCAACATCCATCTTTGCTTAGTGTGGTCAACCCAACACCCTTCATCATTCAACCGGGCTGGTCCAGAACCCCACCCTTCAATCTCTTCTGTCGTAGCTTCAGGCTGTATTTCCTTTACAGTGCTTAACCTTTCTTCCATCATTTCAGTTTCAGGTACACATCTAGCGGGACCCAATACATACATTCCTGATTGTAAATCTGTGGCAGTTTGTTTGGCTATCCTGTCTGCAGAGGCATTCCCTTTCCCAACTTGGTCGATGATTTTCTAATTGCCAACATTTTGGGTAATGCCATAGCGGATAGTAACTGTAC
Source organism: Ambystoma mexicanum (assembly GCF_040938575.1). Lineage (NCBI taxonomy): Eukaryota > Metazoa > Chordata > Amphibia > Caudata > Ambystomatidae > Ambystoma > Ambystoma mexicanum. The sequence goes on from NC_090922.1 coordinate 393,413,069, forward strand.
TATTAGGGGACCATGTTGGATTTTGGTACCAAGTGGCCCGAAGTTGTAAGCTACCTCAAAGGCATACTGACTGTCAGTATAAATATTCACTCTGAGCTTTTGGGATATCTCACAAGCTCTAGTCAGGGCGATTATCTCTGCTGCCTGTGCAGAATTACAGGGGATCCTTCTAGTCTCTGCTACTGTAGCCAGAGTGGTGATGGCATAAGCTGCAGTAGAGTTACCATCTAGGAGTTTAAAGCAAGAACCATCACAATAAATGTCCTCATCTGGGGATGACAATGGGGTGTCAACTAGATAAAATCTCCCTTTTGTTCTGTGATATTAACAAAATCAGGATTGGCTTAATTAATCTCGTCCTCCTGATGGAGGGGTAATAACTTAGCTGGATTCAAAGAGTTACATTTTTTAATCTTTATGTGTGCTGCAAATAGGATGAGCTCATAGCTAGTAAGGCGAGCAGAAGTGAGATGTTAAGTTTGAGTTCTGTTCAATAACATATGCACGGAGTGAGGCAACATTATGGTTAGAGAGTGACCTCAAACCATGCCTTCACTCCTTTTTAACTGAAGCAGCTACAGCCACTACTGCTTTCAAACATTTTGGCACATTGCAAACCATAGGGTCTAACGTGGAGGAAAAATAGTTGCATGGTCTGCTTTGATCCAAGCCCCCCCCCCACCTCCCATGCCACAATGTTCCTGGGTTAGTACAACTAAAGCACATCCCTCCTTTTCATGCACAAAAACACTCATTATTTAGCATTGTTAGGTGTGCCCAATACTGGGGCAGAACATAACACAGTATTGAGTGTTAGAACAGATTTTTGACAGTCATTATCCCAAGGGAGAGGTAAGGCCGTGTCCTTCTTTGTTAGAGCCAATAGGGGCTTAACAATAAGTGAGAAATTCGGAAACCATTGCCTGCAATATGATGCCATCTCTATAAAAGCGCTTACGCCTTTTTGAGTGTTTGGTATCACCATATCAGAGATCATTTGTATTTGTTCGGTGCAAGGCGTCTTCCCTCCTTTGACAGGAGGTATCCTAGATATGAGACCTCCTGTTGACAATATTGAAACTTCTTTAGGGATGCTTTGAGGCTGGTATGGGCTAAGTGCATTAATAATTGGATGGTACCTTGCTGGCATGCCTGGCCTGTTTGGAGTATGCAGCTATAAGTAGGTCGACAAAGTATTGTACTAACATACATGATGGCGGCAATGTAAGGGAGTCAAGCTGTATTTTTAAGAGCCCTACTGTAAATACTCGGGCTTTCAGTATAACCTTGTGGGATTCTAATGAAATTGAAAGACTGGCCACCAAAAGTAAAAGCACACAAATACCTGCTATCTGGGTGGACTGGTATGCTAAAAAAAGAATTTTTGATGTCAATGACAGAAAAGAGAGTGGCTTGTGCAGGAATCATGGCCAAAACTATGGTGATGTCAGGAACGATTGGAAATTGTGGCAAAACTATTTTATTAATAGCTTGTAGAACAATAACAAAATGATACGGTAGGGTGTTATCGCCTTTCTTGTAAACTGGCAAAATGGGGCTATTGCAAGGGCTGCCAGAAATCTCTTTTATTACACCCTGGTGAACTAAGTCAGATATTATCACTTTTGGGGGCGCTGTTGTGTGCAATCAAGATGGCCGTCTAACTGAGTGGTCCTGCAGTAGGCGACCACAACGCAGTTGCTTAAACACCCTTACTTTGCACTGAACACAATGAAGATGACTGCAATCTGATCCGGTGGGGTATAACACCACTCTTGCTGATTTTTGGACCTATTGGTGCACACGGACTGCAACCAGCCCTGTCCAGGCCCTGCGCTCCTGGTGCGACATCCAGCGCTACCACAATGCCCCCCCCCTTGCTGGGCTTTCTGGAACGGCAGAGCTGAGGAAACTAAACGGATGCCCCGGGAGGTACTCCCTCCTGCCGTGGGTGCCGCCCGGCGCCTGCTACCCTGGTGCCTGAAACCGATCGGGTGGCTTGTTTCTGTGGTCGCGGGGGCCGTTGGAACACCGCACACCGGCTCCCCAGGCCTGCCTATATACCCACTGCTGGTGCGCTGCCCATGCGCCAGCCCTGCCTGGCCTGCGGCTTTCATTCCCCCCACACTGCGGCTTCTGCAGAGGGGGCCAGGGAGCGCACAAGAGGGAATGCGGATGCTGGTGGGGACTGGTGGAGGCACCCCTCGGTCATCGGTTTGGACCCGCACTCGAGTGGCGACGGCTCTTTGATCTCGCACACCTGACGGCCCGGAGACCTTGATTCATGTACGGGGGCTGCCCATGTTCCAACATCGTACTGTGGTACCGATAAGCCCCAACTGGAGAGACTGGTTAAATGGACAATCTCGGACTCCATATTCCTCGGGTAATGATATTACCAAACTCCAGCCGACAGCCTGTCGGCGCTCCTCTCCTGAGTAATAGTGGAACCCTGTCGCGGGTGATTTGGTACCTGCATCTTTCCCCTGCCTTAACCCAAGGGACTGCTTCTTCCACACGGAGAGCTGACTCGTGACCTGTTTATCTGATTGGATCTACACGTTCCCATTCCTATTGTGCGCGTGGAACACACTGCTCAGCCCGGTTGCGGCTGTGCCTGTGGCCTTCATGCAGTGCCCCACACACCCTAGTCGCACACAAAACTTACCAAATACTGCTGTGGGCTGACCAGGTCAAAGGCATTGCTAACCCATCCAGCCCCAGAGATCAACGGCCCATACCTGCTACGGAGGTATTGTGTGCGCTCTCAGTCCCAGATGCATTGGGGTGCCGTTCTGGCTCACGCTACTACCAGACACCTAACCAGATACCAGGAACAAGCTGAACCGTGAAGGCTACCCGCTGACCCTGAGGATTACCGGCTCCAGTGTGCAAATGGCCAACTAGCTACCGGGGCCTACGTCGATCCGACACCTCGAAGACATCAGAACAGATTGATTCCCCGACTGGTGGCTAGATGGTGAGTGGTTCCGCACTGCAACGCCCTGATCCCTCACTTCCTGCAGCGTTGGCTGGGTCTCCAACCCGCTCCCTCCCTGTAACGAGGGGGCCGTCTCCATCTGAGCTACTGCACCACATTACCGTGCACAGTATAGCTGCTCTTCTAGCCCTGTTGGTATATTGTGCGGTGTCTCCGATATATCTGATACTTCTGGATCTTGACTAGTATTCCTGAGGAGCAGCACTTTTGACACTCGACGGAAGCGGAGGACCCCCTGGAACTGGCCCCGGCTGCTCCCGTGCTGTGGACGGATCATTGCCGGCCCTCTAGGTGTCGCTACCATAGCTATCTTGCCTGATAGTCCTGGTGTGGAGTAATACACTGAACATTGCACCCTCCGTACTTGCAGCCTTCCCCGCCCCCTTATCAGCAATTGCTGCTTTACTTGGCCTGCCTATCCGCCTCCACATCCAGGGGTGCAGACATGACAAAAGGAGGGGGGGAAAAAGCAAAGCTCCTTAAATATGTTCGCTAAACCCACCCGGGGGTGCGGGCGACACTGGGCCGGGCCCTTCTCTCTCTTCCACTGAGGAACCCACAGAGCTACAGCAGATAATGGACTAAATGCATGAAGGGTTCACAACCCTCAACACCAAACTTGATGACATGAGTGGCACAATCAGCTCCTAAAGGCCCCCATGGAGAAGACAGACACCTCTGTCACTGAGGTCGAGGCCGGGGTGGCAGAGGATGCCATCAGCGCTCTCTGAACAGACTTGACTGCACTCACCAAACAGGTGCAGGTCGTCAGCAAGAAAAATGATGATTTGGAGTCCAGATCACAGCAAAATAATATTTGCATTATTGGGGTACCCGAGGATAATATCACTGGTTCCATGGAGGACTTCGTCGAACGCACCCTCCTCTCCCTGCTTGAGGGCCATAAGCTCTCGCCTCAATTTGGTATAGAACACGCTCACCAATCACTTACCACAAAGCCTAAACCGATCACTGACCACAAAGCCTAAACCGGGAGCCCTTGCCCACCCAATTATCACCAGAGTTTTAGACTACTGAGACAGAGATGCACTGCTGCGGGCCAAGAGGGAGCTGTTAGGATCAAATAGAATATACCTTTACCCTGACTTCTCCATCACGGTGCAACAGGAGCGGAAAACCTTCATGGTAGTGAAAAAGAGACTATGCGACCTTGAGGTCAAATATGTTATGTTTTCCCCGCTAAGTTTACAATTGAGTACTCAGACAAGGTTTACTTCATTACGATCCCAGAAGAAGCAATGAAATTACTGGACCAACATTTTCATGGGTGACTCTGGTTGTCCTTGCATTGTGCTAACACCCGTCTTTGAGTTATGGTACTAACGCAGGATGCATTTTATTTGAGCTCGTACTGGGTCCCAGTGCCAATCACCTTGTTTTCCCCTGCATAGACTCTAGCTGTATACCATTGTGCGTTTTATACTTGCTAGTATCTACTCTGTTGTGTTGCGTACCGGGCTGTACGACGCAAGCAGTCCCCCCTCCCTATGCTATGTTGCAAATGTTGCTGTTATATCGGTTATAGGGTATTCACCCCCCTGATTGTGGGAGGAGGTTGGGGGCCATGTGCGGGTTATGTTAAACGTAACATGCTTGACATGTGTGACAGGGCTAGTGGTTTTCTGCAACTCCAGAGATAGCATCTGACAACGTGTTTCCTAGTAGCCTGTACGGGGCCCATGACTTGCCACCTACTTTGGCCAAATGGCGGCTGACAAACTGAGATGCACGAGTTGGAACGTGAGGGGTCTGGGCAACCATGTGAAGAAGCGTAAGCTGTAGCTTTACGCTTAACAACAGAAGGCCTGCATTCTTTTCTTACAAGAAACTCACGCACAGGCGGCGAGCTGCGCAAGATTTGCAAGAAGCTGGGGTACACAGCGCTTTTGCACACAATCCTCTACCCAGAGCCAGGGTGTCATGATTCTTATTCATAAGTCATTGCAATACGTACCCAGGGCCAATCGCGTACTGACACATGGTGTGCTGCCTCGCCTGGAGGTAGTAATGCTCAATATATATGGGCCTGATCTAGATGAACCCGACTTCTATTCACTGATAGCAGACTTTCTGGCTATGTATCCCCTGATCCCTATTCTCTGGGATGGAGACGTCAATACCATTGTGGACCCCAACCTAGATAGATCCCGGAATAGAGCCTGACAACTGACCAGAGCTGCCTGGACCATACTTGAATGACAGGCCGGACTCGGGTTGGAGGACGCCTGGAGACTCTTACACCCAAATTCTTGTGGGGATGCATTTTACTCCACAGTACATGACTCACATGCCAGAATCGATCACTGGCTTTTATCTGGAACACTGGTAAATCAGACAGTTGAGGCGGACATACTCCCCAGGACATACTCAGACCATTCCCCTATCAATGTAACCCTGACCTGAAGTGAACGGCAGTCACCTAGGCGCCTTTGGAGGCTTAAACTCAGGCGCTATTAGACCCTGTATTCAAGACCGAACTAGGGGAATTTGTGGGCGACTATTTCAGGATAAACACAGGCACAGTGGACTCTCAAGCTACTCTATGGGAGGCTGTCGAGGTTTACATCTGCAGAAATGGCCCTGGCCAAAGAGTCAGGGATCCTTAGAATGATTCACTGATATATCCAAGGGAGTGAGGATTTCCTCAACAACCTTGAAAAACAATATGCTAACAATCCGACCTCCACTACTTTCAGCGAAATTAAAGAGGCACTCAACACTTTTAGAAGGCATGCTGATAGGGAACATACGTTTCTCGACAATCCAGTAATCGCAAGACAATATGGCGAGGGTGAACGCTTGGGCAGACTACTGGTTAGGGTGGTGCGACAGGAGGAGGGCGGACGCCACATCCCGCTAATCGAGGATCCCGACAGGGGTCTGGTCCATTCTGACTTGGGGGTTAACGAGGACTTCCACTCTTTTTACTCGACCCTCTACACCCATAATGACGAGGCATCTGACTCGGATATCGATCTGTTCTTAGACGGACTCCCTCTGTTGGTTCTCTCTGGCGAGACTAGGGATGCTCTCGACAGTCTGATGGAAATTGGGGCGATATCGCTAGCTATAGAAGCTTTGCCCTAACCAGACGGCCTTACCATGAACTTCTACAAAGGCTACAAATCTCTACTAGCGCCTCACGTATCTGCCCTATGGGACGAATCCGGCGCTACAGGGGTACTACTACCGACCCCCACACTCAGGGAGGCGGTGATCACTCTGCTTCTCAAGCCAGGCAAGCCCGCCACGCATTGTGGCTCATACCGCCCTTTATCACTCATCAACAGTGATGTCAAAATATTTGCTAAGGTACTTTCCCTCCGACTCGCTCCCTACATGGCCCACCTGGTGCACCCTGACCAGTCTGGATTTGACCCTGGTCGCTCCACGGCTCGCAACCTGAGGCGCTTATTTAATATTCTAGCCCGAATCGACCCAGATGTCGGAGCAGTTTCTGCTATACTCTATGTACAAAAAGCCTTTGATTCAGTGTCCTGGCGGTTCCTCTGTGCTGTGCTCCGAAAATGCAACTTTAGTCCCCCGCGTCATCTCATTGGTACAGCTACTCTATACGTTGCCTGTGGCCAGGGTCTGCATCAACAGCCGGCTCTCTTTACCACTTGACATCTGCAGAGGAACCAGACAAGGCTGTCCGCTTACCCCACTTATCTTCTGCAGTTGTGATGAAACCTCTAGATGATCTGATGTGACAAAAACATACGTGTAGAGGGATACAACTCTCTGGGCCCCCCTGAGATTATCTCACTGTACGCAGACGACGCATTACTCTACATTAGCGACCCAGATCAGAACCTCTCTCCCATTATGTTCCCCGCTTTGGGCACCTGTCCAGACTTCGGGTCAATTGCGCTAAGTCAGAACGTTTTCCTTTGACGGATGCCACCGCAGCCCCAGTGGACCTCATGGGGTTCACCTGGGCTCCCACTGAGATCAAATACCTTGTCTAGTGGTTACAAGGCACCATGTTCGCTATTTGACCAGAAGTTTGGATCCTACATACAACAACTCAGGCCAAAGTTGCTTACTTGGGCCAAACTTCCCATAACACTCGCTGCCACAGTGTCACTCCTCAAGATGATAGTTCTACCGCACTTGCTGTACCGCTTTTTGAATGTCCCAATATGGCCTGGTACTTCTAAGTTCTCTGAATTAAGGGCCGCGATAAACTGATTTTTATGGCATTCTAAATGGTCCACACTTACCAGACCCTACAGTCAGGATGGCCAAGCGGCCCGAGATATTGAGCAATACTGGTTAGCAGCCCAATACGCGGCATACTGGTTTGCTGACAGCCCTCCTCTTCCACATGTGAGGATTGAGTGGCATGGGGTAGGACATAGAGATATCTGCCCCTTGACACTACCCCCATTTTGGAAGGACCCAGGAGCACCCAGCCCAGCAGCACTCGCGTTGTTGACTTGGGACAAAATAAAGAGACTGACTGATAACCCTCGCCCATTCCATAGAGACCTACCGTTATGGAACCTCTACTCAGGGTTACCCAAAATATGTAAATCTGCTGTGAATAAGTGGACTACTGACGGCTATTTCACTTTGGGTGGTCTGTTCGAAATGGGCTCTTTTGTCGGGTGGCCAGATCTTCCTAAACACCCGGGTGAGCAATACTCCCAATGGCTATAGTACGCCGGGCTCTGTCGTGCCTTCAAGAAAATATGGAGCGAATTCCCCCGACTACCCCCGGATGAACTACTGTTCGCATTCATTGCGGGCAGTGAGATGCCTACTAGGGTGGTGTCTGGCCTGTATAGGCTGCTTCAGGTGTGGATTAACAAATCGCTATCTAAGCTTCGCGCGACATGGGGCAGGAAATTCGGCACCAACATCACTGACGAAGGCTGGGAGGCTATGTGCAAACGGACTCGAAAGGTCTCCCTCACCGCCAGGATCCGCCTGATCCAATTCAAAGTACTACACAGATTCCACTACACCCCAACTAGACTACATGCTATGATACAGGACTACTCCCCCTGCTGTCCCAGATGCCACACAGATGACTCAAATTACCTCCACATGGTCTGGGCTTGTCCCAGAATTGCTAGGTATTTGGAGGGGGGGTTGCACTACTGTATCCACAATGCTTGACTGTACTATTGACCCGAGTCCAATTAACTGCTTGTTTCATGAGTTCTTGCCACTACGTGGAGCCTACCATAAACTTGCCAGTCTGTGGATGATCCTTGCTGTGCACTGTATTTTGTTGCTATGGCTGAGACCTACCTGCCCCACCATTGAACAATGGATCTCCCTACAACCGGCCTGCAGCGTACCTCTGGATATCTGTCCCCCTTTCCGAGCTTGCCTCCAAACGACTGTGACTGAGGAGATGGGAGTCACAGACCACCCCCGAAACCCTCTGGTCCCCAATGGACCCTAATGATAGAATGTGACAGGTACAAACCCACAACTCATCGCTAAGTGTACTAAGATTGTAATGTACTGTATGGTTATGGGAAATAGTGTTGCTACCAAACGCAAAAAGTCCTCTGTAATGCCATTGATATGATTGCCCTTGTTGCCTTGCCAAGCTATTGTTAAATAACGTTTTTTTTAAAAAAAGATATCACTTTTAGTGCAGCCTCTCCCTCCACCGAGATCTTGTATTGGACTATACGGGGTAGGGACACGCAAGCTTTGAGGGTGACGTGTACTGGTTCGACATATTAAGGATGCCAACATCATTATCGCTTGTGACCCATTAACATGTGGGAATATTTTGCAATTCAGTGGGCAATGGTGGCTGGAGAAATTGAGAACTGCTCGTGGTGTGAGGAGAGATAGTCAGATGCACACTGTCTGGAGAACAGTAAATAACAGTGTGTATTTGTTTAAAGAAATTTAGTCCCAATAAATTTTCGCCGCAATTGGAGGTCAACAAAAAGGGGCACTTATCAGTAAAGGGTCCCAAGGAAATGGTTATTGGTTTGGAGACGGGACTAATTACAGGCATACCTGCAAACCCATGATTATACTGAAGAGCAGGAAATCCCCAGTCTCTGGAACAGCGAATTACCACATCTACATTAGCAGAAAGGAGAGCCAGAGGACTTCATTGTATTAATCAGTATCTAAAATATTTATTTTGATGATATAAAATTATTCATCAAAATAAATCATGAATTAATCCAAAAAAAAGAGAAACTACAGTTAAATTGCAGGTAAAATCACAACTATAAAATGCAGATGACACCAATCATTCCCGCACAATAATCTTAAATCAATCATTCAGCAACAATTCTTCGCCAGTCACATTTATACAAATCACAAAGACGACATATCATGAACACACCAATTAATACATACTATTAAAAAATATATGAACGTTGTCTTTTTTGGAGTGGATCTTAGTAGCTGTTTAATGGGACACAATCACATATCCAGAACTGTTTCGGGCCGACCGGTTTTAACGTAAAAGGTGTAGTTTCACCACGTCTTCATCAGGGGACCAATGACAATCTACAAGAAAGTATATACATATAAACATAATGTGTGATCAACAAATCACTTGGACAGGCAAAGGCCTATTGTAAGGCTACCTACTCATGCACGTGGATATCGGTAGCTACCAAATATAATTCCCCACATTACAGGAAAATCACAGTGAAACTAAGCGGTTCCACAATGACTCAGGTGCCAAAAGCAACAGTGCCCTAAGCAGTCAAATGCTCCCACCGTAGAGTGAAATCTAACACCAACCCGTGCTCAAGAAAAGAAAATTACAAGATGCTGAAACTACCCAATATGCCGGGCAGTCACTTAATCAGAGACAATTAGGTAGAAATCAGTATTTTGTCTGTACCTTCAAACCCTACAGAAATGTTTGCTTCGCTGACGGGGACATTTCTGGAACAGAGGAGTAGTCAATGGCGCATTTCTGCGCTCTGCGTCATCAACGAATTAATGTGCTCTATCCCCTACTTGTATTGTTATGTAGCTCCCTTTTTGATTAACAGGGATATGAATTGGTTCCAGATCCTGCTTCGGGGCTGTCCAAGCCAAAAAGGACATCATCAAAGGTGTAATCTTTGGAAAAATTGATATGAGAAGGGTAATCAAAAATATTGATATTTCCGGAAGTCTGTGCGGTACCCCTGCTACCTGCACCAGTGAACTGTGGTGGCTGATTAAACTGATTTCAATTTGGCCCCTATATACCATTGCTACGTCCTCTACCTCTTCTATTTAACATACCACTTCCTCCCCCTCCTCCTCGTGCCTATCCGACTGTCTGGCCACTATTCAGTCATGGTGTGCTGCAAACAACCTCTGCCTCAACGCCAGTAAGACTGAGATTGTTCGCGTTGGGACCCCTGCTCCCGCTTTTCCACTTTCACTCTTGCCGGCCTCCCTTGGCCCCGTGCCTGCACCCACCTGCGAGGCAAAAAACCTCATGGTCATCTTCGACTACACTCTCTCCTCCTCCTCTCACATCTCTGACATCTCTAAAAAGTCGAACTATCAGCTACATCTCCTCAGAGCTTTTCTCACTTTCCCACAGTGGCTCACTGTATCCAGAGCCTTGGTTCTCTCCAGGCTGGACCATTGCAACAGCATCTTCCTCAACCTCCCCTCTAGGGCCCTGCGCCCTCTGCAACTCATCCAGAACAGAACCGCAAGACTTATCCTTGGCCTAAATCCCAGGGACCGCATCTCTGCGGCGCTGAAATCCCTTCACTGGCTCCCCGTGGCTGCAAGGATCAAGTACAAGACCCTCAGCATTGTCCACAAGGCTGTCTGGGGCCTGGGACCTTACCTACCTGCAATGCTTCCTACCTAAATACTGACCCTCACAAGCCCTCCCGCTCATCTACCTCCAACCTTTTGCAAATAAGCATGTTCTCCAAGCAGAGATTTGGAGGGAGATCCTTATCCTCTGTAGGTGCCGCCCTCTGGAATAGCCTCCCTGCAGCCCTCTGCCTTGAGCCGGACCTTCTCAAGTTGCATAAACTCAAGACCTTCCTCTTCTCCTTTTCCTTCGCTTTCCCTCTACCCTGCAAACCTAGCTCTCTGCTCTCTCCATCTCTTCCTCATCTTCTTTACAGCTTTCTGACTAGCCGGACACCCTGCAGTCCTCTCTCGCACTTGCCTCAGGGCCCTACACCCACCCACCTTCACAACACTTTGAAATAACCCGAGAGTGCCTCTCTTTGCACTAGCCCCAGTCTCCAAAGGCTGGGTGCACTTGAACATCCCCCTTCCCCGTTACTGTTTATGCACTTTCACGATCCAAATGCAACGTGCCAGAAGATTTGCTGTTCTCCCCCGTCTTCTCCCCTTAATTGCACTGGCAAAACTGCAGAATCGCCGTCAGGCCTATTTGCTGTCTCTCAACTGTAAAAACAAATGTACACACTTACTCTGCCTGTGCAGACTATTATCGTCTCAGAATTTCAAGGGCTCGGGGCGACTGTTTTTTCACCTGTTCCCATCCTCCTTGAGCACTTTGAAACACTTTCCTGTGTATAGGGTCTATGTAAATCAACAAAACAATACAATACAATACAATACTTCCCTTCTGTTGGAGTACTGGACACTGTGCTCCACAGTGAGTGGCCTTTTTCTTTACAGTAGGCACACTGATTCTGACTAGTCACTCCAGATGCTGGAATAGGTTGGACTTTGGTCTGTGCTAGCCTTTAGATCCACTTTTTTCTTTTCTACTTTATCTTTCTCGTTATTCACTCTATTCTCATAATATTGAGCAATGTGCAATATCTCAGACAGAGTCTTTGTTTGCCAGGAATTTTCTGAGGCTGTAATTTGAGACCGATTTTCAGGTAAGAGGGCACGGAAAGACTTATCAACAAACAGTCTTTTCCCAGATTCAGTACTCAAATCCTTTCCACTGTAATCAGAAAATATTGGTTCAAAACAATTAAAATATTCTATTGCTCCCTCAGTTTTCCCCTCTATGCAGACAGTCAATTTAGCCCAATTCATCTTTTTATCGGGACCATTGTTTTAAGTTTAGTCAAAATTGCATTGGGCAGCATTAATACAACCTGTGGTGGTTTCTTTGGGCGTCTGCGATTATTAGTTCAGGCCATATTCCTCCAAATACGGCATCATCTATATTACAGATCTGCTTCCAGAGATCAGAAGCTAAGATGATGGGGAATAACAGATCAATGTCCCTTGGAGCGAACAGGGAGGATGCCGACTCCACTTTTGTTAACCCTGTGTGGTTTTTCCTAATATTGGTGATGGACTGCCTGAGGGTCTTAACCTCTTGTCTGGAGAATGGAACATATACAAATTGTTCGAGGTAATGTGCGGCAGTAACAATAGGGTGGGCTTCATCATCAGGATTTGGTTCTTTTTTTCGGAGGTACTAGAGTTGGCAGTAGTTCCCTCATGGGTAATTGAGAAATGAGGTTTTCAAATCTATTGTTTAATAGTAGCACTAGGTTGAGGGATAAGGTAGCAGGAGAAGTATCTTCAGTAACATTTTATGTATATATTTTTATAATTTCCCCCGAACAACACATTTCTCTTTTGAGGCATTCGTCCTGCAAATATTCAGCCATATTTTGCAATACTTTTCTTTGAACAGGGTGAATATTGTATAAACTTCTGGTGGATTTGTATGGGGGAGAGGTAGGCATCAGAAATGCATCTCAGGGCATCCCCAGTGATAATGAGTTCTTCGGGACTCATGTGGTCCCTACGAAGAACATCTTTCTGTACATACGCAGTAGTGTTCTGGAAGTGAGTACTTGAGAGTTTGTCCTGTCTGGATGCACATGTCCTATACAGGCCATCCTTAATAGCGAAAAAGTCTGTTAAATGAACTTGAACGTGTTGAGGCTTAGTGCGAGAGTATACCAAGTAGTTCAAGTCCTGCAAGTGTGGGGGTGGAGCCATGGCAGTGAGTACTTTCCAAGTTTTTTCCAATGCTACACCCATTCATTCTAATACCCACTGTTGTTCAGTCATGTTATAATACGAAACCGCGCATAAAACAAAAGCGAGATTATCACTTGTGATATATTCCTGGGACAATATCCTCAACTTCTGTCTCTCTCGCTCTCTCTCTCTCTCTCTCTCTCCTGTATTAAGTGTGCTAGGAGTAATTGGTTAATCCTCTTTTATCCAATTAGTTCAAAATGTGCATGCAGGGGATCTTACAGCAGTGGTACGGACAACTGATTGCATAGGGGGTGCAGGAGAAGCAAAAGGAGAAGATATTGCAGGAGCAGGTAGCAGCAGAAGTTGAGGTTGCAGTGGTGGTACTAGTAGTTGAGGAGGTGCGAGTGAATGTTAAGGGGGGCTGTGGTTGGTGGGGTGCACCTCTCACTTAACAATTTGTCCACAAATTCATCAGCCATATATAACTCTTTGAACGGATATATATTTAGCATATATTAAACTGAAGTGTCCCATCTTCTGCTCGCATACCGTCCTCCTGTTTCTTCTGGTCATGCAACAAGGCCTTTTCTATTTGGGTCATATTCCTAAGAGCCTGTTTTCTTCCCTATTGATGCACTCACTGGATTCTTTGCGCCAATCTTGAATGCCATCAAAGGTCCGGCTTTCTTCTGTAACATAACTGATTCTAGGTGTTGTATTTTACTTAAATCAGGAGACCCCTCTTTTGGCTACTGCTGGTGTATGTCTGGTCTGGTGGTGACAAAAGACTACTGAAAACAACTGCTCTTAAACCATATTTTATATACATTTCATAGGCAGAAGAACCATCAGGTGGGGCAGGTTGGTCATGACCTAACCCCCTAGGTTGTGATCTGCAACAACAAAGTCCTTCCCAACAAGTGCACATTTTACTTAAATCAGGCATATTGAAACAATATAATCTTCATCCTGCTAAATATTTGCAAATATTGTTTACTGACCAACACGAAACAAATTAACCTGATGTCAATTCAATCAAATCTCACATCAGACGAAAAAGGTAGTCCGTAACTGACGCTCTTCACAAATGCGAAACATAGTAGTGACTACAACAATTCAGGACCCTCATCGGGATGATCACTGGGCGAAGAGGCGGACGCGGATCGCAAGTAGCACCTGCGAGAAACTCTGTCTCGTTTGGCAGGGAGTCCCGATACTCGACAGTTCCAACGCTCGGTCACTCTGTCCTCAAAACCCAATGGATCATCCTCGAAAGGGTCCCTATTTGGGCGCCATTTTGTAGGACCAAAAACAATCTATAAACATAAATAAGGCCATCAAACACAGGATAAAACAAACACACAAAATGTATTCACTCGAGTGAACTCAGGTTCAACCAGGCCCATATCTCAGGGAGAGTGGCCAAGTGAGCAATTTGTCAGAAGGGCAATCCGTCTTTTATATACTGTTAACATAATTTACAGTTGGTGTGGCTTATCAGAGGTTTGCTGTTACGTACACAATTGGGTATTACCCAAATTGACCTTTTACAATTGACCTTTTGCACAATTGACCTAATTATAGTGGTCCTAATTGACCTTCTGCACAATTGACCTTTATATTATTTTATAGATGTATTGGGTTGGTTTTGGATTATAAATAATATAAGGGGATTGGGTGGGGGGGCTGCAGGGGTTTTCCCCCTGCATATATGTCCTAATTGACCTTCTAAATTAGGTCAATTCTCCCAAGGTCAATTCTCCCAAGGTCAACTGTGAAAAGGTCAATTAGTATACAACCCACAATTGTCCAATAAAATATGGGTTAGTTATTAGCTCTTTGCAAGACCACCAGGCCTCGCAAAATTAGCCATCCCAGATAAGGAGGCGGCGACCATATCTTATCTTTGTCCTTGCTGCCGGGGAATAAAGTTCCACCTTGCAGCTGCAAAAACAAACAATTCCTTTGGCACGTGTTCCACGAACACATCTCCTCAACAAAACCCACAAAATGGAGTCATAGATGCATAATAGCATTCCTGCTGTAACAAAATGGAATAGCTTAGTGCTAAGCAATATATTACATTTTCACATAGGAAGATATATGCAAGGGGGAGGTGAAGAAAAAAAGGCTTATAAGCGAGAGGAGGAGTAAAGAAAGGAAATTGGAGTGCTGGTAGCATTGTGCAGTGAGACGCCAGGCTTGCTGACTCAGGCTGCAGAGGAAGGAGGGGTGGACCTTGCTGGGTTTTGGCATGCAGCTGGGAGTGGGGGAGATCATGCACGTGAGATGGAAGGCATTCCTCGTGCAGGCTGAATCCCCACTGCGTGGGGCTCTTGCTGAGTATGAGTTTAAAACAAAGAATTAATTAAACAGTTAAGACAACCTGTGGGCTGATTTGGGAAGTGTCAAATTGGGGAAAAACAAATACAAAGGGAGACCAACACATTTGTTCTTAATAACTGAAGAGCAGCTGTGTTCTTGCGTGCGAAAATATAGATTCATGAAAAAGGGGTATTCTGCAGAAGCACTAAAGGCTGTCAGTTTTACTTCCAAGGTTACAGATAAAACAAACGCACATGTTCTGCCAAGTGCCATTGTATAAATAGTTTGCTTGAAGAAAAGAGATATCATTGCCTGGGGTCGGGGTGTATAACATGCCAAGGATAGAGTTGTTTTCTTTCCCAATGCTAGAATTTGAAATTGCATGTTATGTTTTCCTTTCTTTTGCACATATTTTCACGGTTTGCAGAAAATTTAGAAAGTGCTTCAGGGCATAGCTGTAGAAACCGTGAGTGTTTTTATTATTACAAAATGCAACATCCAGGCGGATATTTTCCTAATGTTTTATCATACCTTGTACATCTAAATGTCTCATTGTGTGCTGGCATTTTCAAGTGAGCATATAAAAGTTCCTGATCATGAAAGCCTGTTTCCTGGTCTATTTTAGTGTGATTTGTTTATTTGGTGGTCAGTATTACCAATATGAAAATGAGTGTGCTTGGCATTATACCAAGTATGGTACCTCCCTATCCAATGGTCTGTAAGGAAAGCATGGTATAAACAATAAGGCAGACATAAGTGACCACAGTTCAAGGGTGTTTATTGAACTTCAAAAAGGATTGGAAAAACACCTATCTAATCCTAAATCTACAGATGGGAGCAAGCTACAACCATCAAATAATAATAACAAAGTCCTCTCAGTGTCTTGTCAAAATAAAAAAGGCCTATACTAATAAACCTATTGCCAATCCTCACCTCTAAATACAAATGTGTGCATGAACAATGTTGCGAAAAAGAAAGAAGTGTTCACAAAATGAGATGTCAGGATGTTCAGGCCATTGGCCTCCCTTCCCCAATTTTTCAGCACAGGTGGTGCACTTGAGCTTAGCACAGTCTCTGGCTTTTCTAGCACGAAGAAACAGTTCAACCATAAGCATCAGGCCCTTCCATGCTCAAGTTTCTTAATCTTTCACAGTCTCTTCATTCAGAGGGCACGATGCGATAAATAATACGTTCTTTTCCTCTTCCAAATTATCATTAGTATTTGATTTCTTAGGTGATTCGTTATTCAGGTCCGTTACCCCTCAGCCAGGCTCAGATCCTTCCAACACAATGTTTAGGCTTTACTTATGTAGCTAATTCCTCATAAAGTGTTCTTTCTCAGGCGACTCACGGTTCACCACGGATCCCCTTCAGTCAGGCTCAGATCTCGGATCCCCCTCAGTTGGGCTCAGATTCCTTTTAATACCATGTTCATAGCGTTACACAAAATTGTTTTACCCAAAGCTTCTTGCTGATCTCACACTGCCGGGATCAAACCAACTTCCTACATGATGTCATCAGATATCGAATACTTTCGAATGTGCACAGGGTTTCGCTTGACCTACTGCAGGACCATTTCGATACAACTATTATTTGAAACTATTCACATTTGCCACTTTTCAGCTGGATACCTAACAGAGACTTTTGAATGAGCACCCACGTGGTGCCGGACCACTATGTCTATGGTATTGTATCTTGGCTTCAAGTTCAATCACTCATCTGCTGATTTAAATGTGTACGCGTTGTTTGCCACATACGCTTTCTATAATGTTCTTTGCAGTTTTCACTATACAATGTTGCGGCTTGCAACCTTGACTTCAACACAACCCAGTCTGGTATCAGTCTCCCAAACTCACCAGCTGTGCTGGCTTCACTGGCATTGCTTTGTTGTGGGAGACAAGGACAGGACCACGGCAGCAAACTATTGTCGCCGTACGGACTATCAACGCGGGAGAGCCCCAGGTATCTCTGACACACAATGCAGGATTCTTCAGCCTTAATTCCTGGTCTTAAGTTTCCTATTCTTGAAGGCTCATGAAAGTAACAGTCTTTCGGTGAAAAGGTCAAGGGCACTTCCGTCCTTACAGTCCTCTTCGGTCTTGCTGTCTTTTCTCGTTGTATTAAACTGCCATCTTGGAACTGCTGCTTCCTCGTATGCTTTGCCTTGCTCAGAGTGTGCTTTCTGTGCTATGTCTTTTATCCGTGTGGGGAAGCGTGATGGAAGTCAGGTGTGTGTAATGGTCATTAATTGCCTGACCCTGCCAGACCATTGCATTGGGACATGTCAGATATATGGCTCGGGCTTTAGTCCGTTTTCTCTCACAGTGAGCTGTCCATGAGAAAATGTTTGTGTCGGAAAAGGGGTGTGGGGGTGAGTTCCTAAGTATACTGCCTAGTAGAATGGGGTAAAGGTGTTACAGGGAAGGGGCTACCGCATCTCGCCATCCGGTGTCCCACTTCCACTCCCCGAGGACCCCTCACCCAGGTGAGGGGTCCTCGGGGAGTGGATCACCCAGGTGATCCACTCTCACTAGTCCACCCCCAGAAACTGGATCCAAAAGCGATGGCCGTGTCCTGGCAACCTGGATGACAGATCCCTAGGGACTAGAGGGTGAGACCTTCAGGTTTCTCACAGGTCCCATACAAAAAAAAGGTATAATCGTGAGCTAGTTCCCCATCATATTTGGTGGAGAATGCAGGCATATTTTGGCGAATTGCATTTGCTGGGAGTGGCCCCTGTGTAGCGTGGTCATACTGTGTTGTGCTGGGTGCACAGAATTTTTGTAATCCTTTTTTTTTATTGCTTCAGTGACATTGTGTGAAAGTGACAGTGGTACAATGCAGATATTACAGAAATGGAAATAGCTGACCTTTGCGCACACGCGGAAACCAAATTGTTTGCCTTAGCAACCTGGACATCTAAAATACATTTCAAGTTGACAAGAGCGAATAGTGTCAGAGATAAGGGAAGAATGCCCGGAGAAATTGTTTGCAGAAGGGACTGTTTTACAGATGTGTTTATTAAGACTTTCTAATTCCGAGGATCGATAGACACAGACTGATTGTTTGGTTCACCTGGCTGTAAAAGTGTGGTTTGCTTTACACAGGCTAATTGAACTGAAAGCAAAGGCTAATGAGATCATTGCAGGATTACGAGGTGACTTGGTAACTATGCTTGAGGAAATGTTACAATTTGAAGAGAATTCAAAACAGACCAGATAGGACAATTTAAATGTGCAGTTCGCACAGGATGAAAGGCAGTTGGTGGAATGTGAAGGGGAAAAGATAGAGATCTTGCCTTATCAGAGGTGCAGGTACTAGGCAAACATAGTTCTCAATACTCAAAAGACATAGTCGTTGGAAAATGAGATTTTACAGCTGATGTCTGAGAATGATAGAAAGTTGGAAACAATCCATGAGTATAAAGTGAAAGTCAAAAATACAAATGAGCCAATTGGTAAACTGAGAAAAGAGAATTCTGCATTTCATGAGGATACACAAGAATTACATGCGCCGCTTAGAGAGATAAAATGACAACATTCGGGTGTCAGAAGTACAGCTGTTTTCGAATTCCCGTGGTCAGCAGGGCATTATTCTCACTGAGACTGGATCCAGCCACAGTCTGGGATATGTGTCAGCTGGTGCTCACTCAGCAAGAGCTGACTGCTCTCCAATGCTCGAGAATGGGCCTGCTTACTCAGAGCAGGGAAAGGGGGGTCAAGATGAACTGCAGTCTAATGCGATCAAAATCATGAAAAATTTTAAGAATTTGAACAAACCATTCAAAAGAAAGATTCAGGTATAAGTAGCAAAGAACACTTGGAAGCTGTTGTTGAGCTATTTCAGACGTTCGACATCCCCAATGCTCAGTATGCAAGACTTTTTCATCTCACCATGGACTCCAGCTCTGTTAGCTTCATGCAAGGTTTGAATGAACTGGGGAATTTACCATGAAAGGGAAGTTAGAAAACAGTTCTGGTCATATCGCTCCATTCAGAACGCCAAAAAAGGCGGCAGATGAATCACCACGCCATTTCTTGCAAAATCTAAAAAGAGCCTTTTCACGTGTTGGTGGGATATCACTATGATATGTTAGGGTCTAATAACACCCAGAGCCAGATGCACTATGAGCCATACCATGCATTAGGGGCCAGAGTAGGGGTGATCCTGCCACAATGGTATATGGCAATCAAGCAAGGCCAAGATATGTAGATGGATTCATTGAAAATGGAAATCAACAAAGGGAACAGTGTCAGTCAAATGAGGGACAGAATGTAACCTATGGCCCTCGCCCTTATGTTCAGTCCTCTGAACAGGTAGACCATGGACAAAGGACGGTCACCCCACAACCCCCACTCCCTGTGTCCTGTGAATTGTGGAATACACGAACATAAATTAGTCTCCTGAAAGGAGACAAAACAGGCCTGATCAATTTGAATTCAACCAGTACCGGCCTAGAGCACAGAGGGCCGAGTTTAGGGACATGGACAGATTCCAGTGCTTAGAGGCACAAGTGAAAATGTTGGCTCAGTAGATGGAAAAACTGTACATTGCAGAAACAACAGCTGAGTGCAGAATGTCACAAGAGTGACATTGCACAGAACAGCAACAAATGACTGCTCAGCCAGGATTCCCACAATGAAAGCGCAAATGACAATGATCCACCATCAAATGAACACATTGAATTGCCTACCGATTTAAAACCAAGAAAACAGTCAAAACAATTATGACAAAGGGAGTATAAACACACACAAGAAAGGAGTTTGGTTTAATTTAAAGTTGAACCAAACAATTAATGTATGTGAAGATGAGAGAGGAAAAAAAAGAGAAATACACAGGAAGAACCCAAAGAGCAAAGGGTCAGAAGACAATTTAAAAAGAACATGCAACATGAAATGAATGAAATAGTAGTTGGAGGCCACCACACAGAGGCTTGGCGGCACCAGATAAAAATGGTCAGTTGCCAGAAGCAGGCAGAGCGAGCAGAATTCTTGAAGGAGAGCGGGAGGGTAGCATAACAAGAGAAAACCCATGTTGGCAAATGGTAACCTTTTAAGGGTACACCTGCTGAAGGACATTCAACAGCGGCCTGTGAGAGCAGAGAAGCCTCGTAGAGCCAAGAGGCCTAAGGAAGTCGAGAGGCCTAAGGGACCCAAGAGGCCTAAGAGAGCATATAACACACTAAAAAAGCATAGAGACCAGAGAACCCAGAGATGCCAAAGGAGTTTTAGAGCCCAGATAGCTGTGAAAAATCGTTGAATGACATCAATTCTGCCAAGAGGGAGCCCTTCCCTGTAAAGCTAGGGTGGTGCGGCTGATAACCAATATTCCCACTAGGGGTGGTAACATGTGGGAAGATCTTTCAGGGGAGGAATTCCATCCTGGGGACAAGGACAACCACCTGGGGTATAGCCCACTACATCACATCACACCACACCACAACATCCTTTAGCCCCCTCCCTCTCTACTTCCAAACTTTTTCTTAAACTAAAACCCACGTATTGCTGCAAGGTTGAAAACCTTATGGGAAGTAAAAGTACTGAGACAAGGAAGAACGACGAGAGTACTGATCATCCCAGTACTGGTACTAGGTGGCCCCACGGAGGCCTAAAGATTGAAATAGCAGGGGGGGGCGTGGCTTGGCAGCCATGGACTAGGCGGCTTTTCCTGTGAGCTCCTGGATCCGAACATTGATCCGTACAAGCGCACGCCTGTGAACCGAAAATTCCGACAAGAAATTATGATCGCACCGTTATGAATACATGTGGACTCCAAAGAACGTTGCTGTGTGCTGCTTGGACTGATACATCAAAAGTTACGGAACTTTGATGCTGCTGGTGAGCGCTGCGGAGCTGATATCAAAATGGCGGCGAGACGCGGACAAAGGAACCCACGGGAGTGAAGACCGTGCCCGTCGCTCGGGCTGAAGTGGTCAGAGGAGTCGGCGCTTCCCAGGGAGGTGCGGATAATAGCCAGGCACCGTGAAGCACACACCCAACAGGGCACTGGGAAGCCCAACAGAGTAAGCCTGCTCGCACCGGAACACCCGCGAGAACGTGGCGGCGGCGGGCTGCCCCAGAGGAGTCTGAGACTGCAAAGCGGACTCCCCTGGAGGATGAGCGAGCACGACGTGCCGCGGTGCCTGGGGACCCGCAGTGAGGGCATGGAACGCCCATGAATTGGGATATATTCGGCGGTACCGGGCACAGCCGGTGGCCACCTCTGCAGCCGAAACAAAGAGCGGCTGTGAAAGACGAGGGATCATAGCGGGCGCACGCACATTGGAAGTGTGGCAGTGATACACAGGAGACGTGCCCCATAAGAAACAAAGGGAACTCCAGCCAAACGAACCTAAGGGAACAAGGATACCGACACTGCCAACCATTATGACCTGCCGGTAAAACGAAGAAGCGGCAGATGCAGCTTTGCTACGAGGTGCCGAGTTGCACTACAGCGCCAACCCCCCTGCAGGTCAAGGTGTACCACACAGCGCGCCCAGAACGTTGATCAGGGTGCAGCACGATAAAGAAAGGAATACTGGGTGGGTGTCGCAAAAGACTACGAGGTGCCGAGTTGCACTACTGCGCTAACCCCCCAGCAGGTCAAGGTGCACCATGCAGCGCGCCCAGAACGTAGATCAAGGCGCAGCACGATAAAGAAAGGAATACTGGGTGGGTGTCGCAAAGGAAGCAGCCCCTCACAAAGGAGATGGCAGACCTTGAGGCACTAGGAGGCTGCCACTGGAAGATGCGCTGAAAGGGCATGGAGAAGTGAGAAGGGCACCATCGGCGAAGTACGGGTGGAATGCTGGACTGCCTAAATGGGCGCTACAACACAGGTTGCCCCGCAAAAAGCCACCATGCAAGCGAACTAACGCCTAGCCCGTCCCATGATGCGATGAGCCCAGCCACGACACTACTGGGAAGGTGAGCCAGCGAGGATACATATGTGGGGTCATGGGAGCATGGTGCATGGTACTGTTGTGCTGGTAGGCGCTGCCAAATGGTATATTGAAGCGTGTTAAAACAGAGCCTAAGTGCAACCAGCATCACAGCGAAGCACTGCACAGGGTAGGGTGCGAGGAAGATTGCGCAAGACATACCTAACGGTGCACATTGGGCGGAGGGCCCTAAAGTTGGATGCCTGCGACGCGAGGAGAACTTATCCCTGCGGTCAATCCAATGAACCAATACGTGGGAGAGCACAACCCATTCCAGGAATAGCCCGGCGAACGCATGCCTGTACGGAAGCTCTCCTGGGCAGCGCTCTGGGACCTGGGTCTGCATTGATCTAGTAGTGCGGAGCCGACACGTCAGAGACCAAGCTACCGCAGGCAAGATGACGGGAAGAGGGACTGCAACCAAGAGTAAGGGTAGACAGTCCACAATGGAAGCATTTGCCAAGACGCAGTTGTCTCCGGGGACCGCAGCACCAAGGGGCGCGTCAGCACCAATGGAGAGCACTACAACGATCGAAAACCACCAAATTTTGGCGGCTATCACGGAACTAAAAGACTAATGGGGGTTGGCGATGGCGGACTTGCGCACTTCCCTGGAGGCCAAGATAGATGCAGTGGGCATCGATGTCGCCTTGCTGAGACAGGATGTTAGAGCGTTGGCTGAGAGGACGAGTAGCTTGGAAAGTGCAGTGAAAATCAACACGGACACTAGTAGCAGCAATGCGAAAGAGGTTCACGTGCTAAAGCAACAGGTAGCTAACCTGGAGAATCGGGCAGATGAGGCAGAAGGAAGAGCAGGGAGGAACAACATTTGCGTGGTCGGCCTTCCAGAGGGAGAGTAAGGCCGAGACCCCACTGACTACGTCGAGAATTTACTCTTGCAGGAAATAGGGGGCGAAAATCTCTCGCAAGGTTTTGCTGTGGAGCGAGCGCATAGAACCCTCATGAGGAGGCCACAACCGGGGGCTCCTCCCCGGCCAATAATAGCGAAAATACTGAACTATAAGGATCGCGAGAAGATTTTAGAATACTTCCGTAAAGGAGGAACCATTAAGAGGGCGTCATGTACTGTCACGGCGTATCCAGATTACACAGTGTTGGTCCAAAGGCAGCGGTACAGCTACGTGGAGATCAAAAGAAGGCTACGTGCGACATGGATCAAATATATGCTGCTGTATCCCGCGAAGCTAAAAGTGATACATAAGAGCAAGATGTTTTTCTTCCACACGCCCGAAGAAGCGACGACCTGGCTAGACCTTCAGGGCTGTCCGGAACAAGAAGCGGATCAAGCGCAAGAGTAATACAATAAGTGGCTGAGACATTACATGTAGCGGGACATGATGTGCAGTGGGTATCCATTTGAAATGTGGGTGGTGGCTCTGGTTGAGGGACATCACTGGGTACGGGTGGCACTTGAAGTAGATCTCATGGACTGGAGCGGACACAAGGACTTGAATATAGCAAAACGTAAATATATGGGGTATTTGTACAGTTAAGTGTGTTGAGTTTATAGCAAATAGGAGCGGCAGGATGTGAGCACCCTATCCCCCCCATAACAGTCCTAGCAGGCTAGCCAGTAGGGCGGCCTTACCCCGCGGAGCAGCGAGTACAGGCGGGAGCCAGGAAAGTGCTAGATGCGGGGGAGCCTGAGATCCAGGGATGGAGCTGGGCAACAGTTGGGGAGGGAGTTGGGGGGGTTGGGAGGGAAAATGGGGGTGGGAGGCGTGGGGAGTTGGGTGTGGTTGGGTGGGATGAGGGGAAGGGAGGGGTGTTTGGGGTGTGTGCAGTTAAGGGAAGTTTGAATTGGGATACGAGCCTACGTAGACGAGAACAGGTACGAACAGTGGATTGCGCGGCTGGGGTGGGGGTGGAAAATGTAACAAGCCATGGGGGACCTTAAAATAATCACGTGGAATGTTAGGGGTCTAAACAGTTATCTGAAGAGAAACAAGGTTATGTTATACTTGCGAAGACAAAAGATAGACATTGCGCTATTACAAGAGACCCACTTGACAAAAGAGAGACTGGGAATGATCAAGAAGAAATGGAAAGGAGGGGTAGTGGGCTCAACATACTCAGCTTATGCTAGAGGGGTCCTTATCTGGGTGGCCCCGCATGTCCCCTTTCATGGGTTAAAGGAAGCTGCTGAAGGGGACGGGAGGATGGTCATACTCAGGGGCCTGGTAGAGAACAGAGAAATAAGTATAATCAATACATACGCTCCCAATCAGAATACAGCGATGTATTTTAGAACCCTGAGTGCTAACCTTGGTATGTGCATGGGAAGTGCGGTAATCTGGGGTGGGGATTTCAACTGTGTACTAGACCCAAGGGTGGATAGATCGGACCAGAAGTTGGAAAAACCAGCCCCGGCGGCACAGGTTTTGCGAGCGTTACTCAATGATTTCGATTTGACTGATGTATGGAAAGTGAAGCACCCCCAAGAAAGACAGTACTCTCACTACTCGGCCGCACAACAGCTGTCCACCAGACTAGACTATGTCTTTGCTACGTCGGACATAATAATGGAAATGGGGCGGGCGGAATATAAAGCGAGAGTCCTGTCGG
The DNA here is from genome assembly GCF_040938575.1 of Ambystoma mexicanum. NCBI lineage: Eukaryota > Metazoa > Chordata > Amphibia > Caudata > Ambystomatidae > Ambystoma > Ambystoma mexicanum. The sequence goes on from NC_090922.1 coordinate 393,437,833, forward strand.
ACAACTCGCCCTTGATTGTTAGCTGGCAATACTGCCCTCCAAGAGCAAGGATCCCGACGTGGCGTCTCCGAGCGGAGGCGCTTAAGGATCCTGTGTTCAAAGAAGAGGTAAGGGAGGAGATCATAAAATTACTTTGAGGAGAATACGGGTAGTGTAGATTCGGCATGCACGTTATGGGAGGCCTTTAAAGTAGTGTTGAGAGGCGTGGCCATAGCAAAGTCCAAAAGTCTGCAAGGCGGTATCCTGGCTGATCTGCAGGAGATGGAGGGGGATTTGGAAAAAGCACAAAGGGAGGATGGCGATATTGGTTCGAATACGGAGCGGATACTTCAACTTCAACAGAAGTGTGGAGAGCATTGGGATAGGTTGTGTAAATTGAATTATAAGAAATACATAGAGAGACAGCACGTGGGTGGTGATAAGACAGGACGGCTTCTGGCGTGGTTATACAAGAGCGAAACCCCCAGATCCACCATCAGAGCAATAACAAGAGATGATGGCAGTGTAGCGGACACCCAGGAGGGAGTTAATCAGGAATTTGCCACGTATTACAGAGAACTGTATGGGGACGTTGAGGAGGATAATCTAGGGAGGATAAAAGAAACACTCGAAGATATAGGTCTGCCCAGGATAAGTGCTGAAGAGAGGGAAGAGCTGGATGCACCAATCACTTTAGAAGAGCTGGAAGCAGTGGTGAGACAATTGCCTACTAGTAAAACCCCGGGGGCGGATGGGTTTCCGAGCGAGTTTTATAAAGCATACATGGCAGAGGTGCTCCCTCCGATGCTGAATACGTTGAATGAAGCGTTTGAGACGGGACAGCTGCCGGAGTCGCTAAGGGAAGCAATTATAATCCCGCTCCCTAAACCGAATAAGCCTGGGGACAGTTGTGGCTCCTACAGACCACTATCAATGCTGAATCAAGACAGCAAGATTTTAACAGCTGTTCTGGCGAGCAGACTGCGAAGAGTCATAGACAAACTTATACACCCTGATCAGACGGGGTATGTTCCAAACAGGAACATAACTCACAATCACAGGCGACTCCACCGAGTCATGGAATGGGCGGGGGGAAATGAGGGCGACTTGGCAGTAGTGTCCTTGGATGCGGTAAAGGCTTTTGATTCTGTTAAGTGGCCATGGCTGCTGTCTATTCTGGCGAAATATGGGATAGGGCCCGGATATGTAAGATGGGCAAAGATGTTATACAGTGCGCCGCTCGCTAGAGTTAAGACGGGAGCTGTTATTTCAGAGAGATGGCAGTTAGGCAGAGGTACTAGACAGGGATGCCCGTGGTCCCCTATGTTATACATATTGGCATTGGAGCCTTTGGCTATATAACTCAGACAGCAGTATGAGACCATAAGCATCGAAGTGGGTGGGGAGCGACATTTGATCTCTTTATATGCAGACGATATGTTATTGTATCTGATGTATCCGGAGGAGAATCTCCAGTATATTTTGGAGGTTATGGATCTGTATGCGGGGCTGTCTGGAATAGCTGTGAATCCACAGAAGTCTGTGATTTTCCCGCTGGGTAAATATAGGGGTCTCCCTGTAGAACAGCTGCCGGTGTTGCAAGCCCCTTGGGCAGTTGATACCTTTCGGTACCTTGGGATAGACGTGTATCATACGGTTGAACAAGAACATAAGCACAACACGGAGGTAGCCGTGGGGAAAATAGAGAAAAGTATGCAATTTTGGGGGAAGCTGCCGCTAGCTATGATGGGACGTAGTGCAATGCTTAAGATGGTGGTTTTTCCCAGACTCCTGCATTATTTCGGGAACATTCCATACCTCATACCTGGGAAGTTTCTTGTCAAGCTTAATAGTATATGCAGGGACTTTTTGTGGCAGGGAACTAGATGCAGGATGGCATTGTGGAAACTGCAAAACTCTTACGAAAAAGGGGGGATACGGCTCCCCAATTATGAGGCCTACTATGTAGCAGGCCAACTGCAATACGTTGCTAAATGGCTCTCGGATGAAAGTACCCCCGAATCCAGATTGTTTAGTGCAGACTGTGCCCCATTTTATTTAAAAGAGATGATCTGGCTATCCGAAACAGAAATGCAGGGACACCCCAAAATGATGTTGCTTGGGTGGAGGAATTGGCGCCGCGCGTGCAGGATGATGGAAATCCCGGCTCCGTGCTCCCCGCAAGTACCACTGGTGGCACTGGCTAAAGGAGATGTGCAACTGCAGAGGAGGATTAGAAACCACTGGGAATCAGTGGGGGTGGCAACGGTGGGAGATGTTTGGCGGGAGGGAGCCATCATAAGTTTTGAGGAGTTGGGCGAGGACACAGGGCTGCAAGTAGGTCAATATATTACATATCATAGACTGGCGCGGGAAATCAAGAAGACTTGGCCCGAAACTATTCTATAAGCAGAGCCGGATGGTATTGTAGACACTATATATGACGTAACAGAGGGAGGGCACGAGATTTCAAGATTGTATGACATGCTGATGCTTAGGATTGGTAAAGAACCAACACAACTCACATTAGATTGGGAAACTGAGGTGGGAGGCCCGATGGAGGATGGGATGTGGGAGAGGGCTCTGTGGTATCATCAGAAGGTGTCGAGAAATGCTAGGCTGAAACAGATACAATTATATATTACGCATAGGGCGTACATGACGCCCCTGAGTATATCAAAGTTTAAAAACGCAGGTAGACAAGCATGTCCCAAGTGTGATGAAGAACGGGCTGACATGTTACACATGTTTTGGTCCTGCCCGGTGGTTGGACGTTTCTGGAGCGAGATAGCGGCGAAACTGGCGGATAAAGGAGTCACGCTGGTCGTAGAGTCAGCTTGGGCCTGCCTATTGGGGAGGTTCCCTAGATCGCAGAAACTGAAGCATGTTAACAAATTGAGGGACTTGGCGTATGTGCTGGCTAAGAGGAGGATTGCCATGGGGTGGAAGGCTTGTCATAAACCACAAGGGGAGATATGGTGGAAGGAATTGTAGAAGTGGGCGGAAGCAGAGACTATGGTATGGCAGGAGTCCAGTATGATAGGAGGGGAAGAAGAGGTGGGAACCCTGTTGGCTTGGAAATCACTGATAGCGGAATTGTTTGGAACGATGCCAGATTCTAATGGAGAACAGATCCCACCGCGCGGCGTGAACACAGAGTGAACAGACCGGATGGGCTCGTAGGGGGGTTGGTTTTGGGGAGTAGAGATCAAATTGTATGTTATACACATTCGAAACTGTATTATGGCATCTTGTACTGTATATTTGGTCTGTATTGTTTTGTTGGTTGAACCTTAATAAAAAACGTATAAAAAAAAAAAAAAATTGAAATAGCAAAAGAAACAAAGGACTCAGACAATGGGCTACAACAGCAATGGTAACAATGTATAAAGATCGAAAATGGACTACAACCTGGGTCGAGGCCAGCCAAGATAGGCTGCAGGTCTGGAGCGCACCCGAGACGGGAGTTTCAAACTAGTCTCAGTGACCCGAGAGGACAGAGAACCAATAATGCTGGCAGTTGGCCGAGTGTGTTCATCAGCAGGCCCGCAGGAGTGGACCTGTGCATAGAAGGAGGGCGAGCTGAAGCAAGCGGTCATTGGGAACAGCGTCTTATGACCGCAAGGAGGCAGACAACAGAGAATCCACATAGAAGACCACCCACTGTCCCAGGAAGTCCTGGCGATGTGCCGAAACCCCGGTCAAGGTAAGGGGTGACACGGGAGACCCAGAGGGGACGCTGCAATATACAGCATGCAGGCAAAGGCAATTACCCTCATCCTCTTAGCCAGCTTATCGCTAGGGGGGCATCCCGAACCCAGAAGTGCATCGAACCTCCTCCTCTTTGTCATAGTTGCAAAGATAAGACCACTGACCACCAGGGAAGGGTGGAGGACCCCTACCACAAGCGGAGAAGCATGAGAGGGGACACCCATCAACACAGCGGCAGAGATAAGTCCACTAACCACGAGGGAAGGGTCAAGGACCCCAACCAACAACAGGGAAACCTAAAAGGAAGTGTCTCTCACTTCAGTGGCAGCGCACATTCGGGGAAGAGCATTGGACAAGAGCTGTTGTGGCTGGCTGGACCTCTGCATATGAATACTACTTTTCCTGCATTTGGTGCTGTTTGTGCTGTTTTGTACGTGCTCTTCACACGGCTTTCTTGCGGTTTGCCTGATGCTCCACCCACTTTCCCAGCATTCTACATTGAACGCTCGCGCATTCGCGCGCGCCAATTCGGGGAAGAGGATTGGACAAGAGCTGTTATGGCTGGCTCAATCTCTGCATCTGAATAATGCTTTTCCTGCATTTGGTACGAACTTTGCCCAAAGACTCTTAAACACCTATGGACTCTAATAACATTGCTTAGAAGCAGTTACCACATTTGTTTTCTGTCTATAGGTGCTGTTTGTGCTGTTTTGTACGTGCTCTTCACACGGCATTCTTGCGATCTGCCTGATGCTCCACCCACTTTCCCAGCATTCTACACAGTCAGAACACTTGCGCATTTTCGCGCACGCATTCGGGGAAGAGCATTGGACTAGAACTGTTGTGGCTGTTAGGGCTGCTTTAAGGTGCTTGGATGAGACCTTGGTCAGCGTCCTTCTGTCCTTTTGTGTGGGGTAAGTGTTTCTCTTTTATAGGATCCTGGAGTGAGTAGCGCCCAGCTACCTAGATAATCCATCTAAGACGCGAGTGGTAACACGTTTGATTTAGAACTGCTTCTGGGTTGTCTTGTGAACGAGCAACTGCAGCTTTACACTGTATACTGTAAAGTCGAACATGCCGTCCAAATTAGGCACTTTGAAGTTAGTACAGCGGTTGAAACACATGCCGCTTAAAGGTGGACTTGTGTCCTGTGTAATTAAAGACTCTTCTCTTGTTACCCGCCCACAAGGGAATTCTATGTCTGGCGACATTCGTAAATTCTACCCTAGCAATTTAAATAAAACCTGTCGGTTAGACGCTCCTCTTGTAGGAGCCTCGAATGAAATTCCTCCTTCTGCACCAATAACCAATGTCCATAAAAGTGACACAACTATGTAAAACGTCTTGAGTACTACAATACAACAGACAGCTTGTACAGTTCTGAATTTGTCAAGCTCAGCTGTAAGGTCGTGAGACTCCCAGTTTTGACTTTCAACTCGGTGCCCTCATGCCATAGATTTGGCACCTTCTACTAACCACAACTTAATTGATATTGACTCACCTATCAAGGCCAATCATGTTGATGCTTTAGCAGAGAACATACACCTTGCGACTATTTCTATGCAAACTGGCAAATCATTGTACACTTCTATGCAAAATTCAGTGGCAGGACAGGATATGCTGAATAAAATAATTACTCATTTAGACTTGTCTCAATCATCTGTATTATTTTCTAATAAAGCACACAATTTTTTCATAAATGCTACAAGTTCACCCAGTCACTCTAATTTCAAAAACACAGAACAAGACACTTCTAATCTTTCCTCCCTTGACTATGCCATCTGAACGCCTGTTTCTACAAACTACTCTGTCTGCTATGAATACTGCCGTAACTTCTTCGTTGAAAGTGTAAGAGACTCTCGATGCAAGACTTACCTCACAATCTACATACACTAAATGAAAAACTCTTAGCGCAACAAACTTTGACCACGAAAGCCTTGGTGTCTTTACCTCAACCCTATCAAGAGTTGCCTATTACTCAACCTCAGGTACTCGTAAATAATGGTAATGATCATTCGTTAATTCAAGCTTCCACCGCTGAAATTATCAAATTATTGACTGCATCCTTATCAAGTGCAGCAGTAGTGAATTCAAAAACAACAAGCAGTGTGTCAAATGAAGAGATGAGCAGGGTGGGAGTGAGGATTGGGGTGATCCTAGCGCCTTGCGAACCTACGATAATTGGATCTAATACAGAAGATGTAACCATAGGATCTAACGCAAATAGAACAACTTTCAGATGCTTCTCCCAAAAACCTGCATCCAAAAATGATAAAAAAAATGTGAAGAAAAAAATAGTAATCAAGATATTACAGCTTTCTGAAAGACAATATCGAAAGATGGGCAAATAGTAAATCCATGGATCAAACGAAAAAATCTAAAAACATAAACTCTAGTAAGTTCAATGAACACACGGCCACTAAATCCTTTTTAAAAAAACTTAACCAAACCCAAGAAAAGTGCATCCACTGCCAGTTCTGAAACTGAGAGGAAAGGACTATCAGTTCCCACTGCTGCATTACTAAAAAATATGCAAAGATAAATAAACATATTGTTACGTCGACTCAAGCTTCAAAGGGAGCAATTAAGAGCTCCGGGTCTCAAGAGTCTCTAGATGACCTTCTAGATGCAATGAAGATGCAAGCAAAACAAACAGAAGAGACCGATTGAAACACTTGTCTGGCTATCTATGTAGGTCAAAGATCGGAACAGGCAAATACAATAAATGAAAACGAATTTCATCGGATCAAACAAAGACTAGCGCACATAGACAAATCTGTGCATTTACAGCCTTTAAATACCTTAACCTATAATCCGGCACAGACTACTGCCATGAAGTTAACGTCCTGTGCTAGCAGACAAATACAACATATTCCTATTGAGAATAAGGAATCATATAAATCTCATGTTTCGAATAATAGCACTCAACCTACTAGCGAGAGACATGGCCCTAATTACCACATTCTGATCATTAAATGCAGATCGGATGCTCAAAACATATATGATCTAAATCGCACTTCAACATCTTCGCAGAAATTCTGAGCCTAGAAGACATGAATTCTACCGATTTAGATCTAGTAAAATTTGTGGATGACTGATTTTTCTTGTGCTAGAATTTGGATTCAATCTGGCGTATTTTTTAAATTAATTTGGCAAGCCAGACAAAGCATCTTCAAGTTAGGATTCACTTTGGCAAAATTGACTCTGCAGAAAAAAAGTTTTAATAAGAATAAACAGTATGTCCAAACAAAAAACCATCAGTTCACTAAGACAAATAATACAAGGTCATAACTAAATCCAACACATTATTTGGGGATAGTCTCGCTTGCAAGTTGGAACACACGAGGCTCGTCCCATTTATTCAACTCAAGTGTGGCAACCTTATTTGTATACAACATAATAGCATTATAAGAAACGTGGCTGTTCGAACAGCCCTTGTGGAACGGCTATGATACAATCCTTCTTCCAGCTAAGTCTAATAGCAAAGGTCGTCCGTCTTCTGGGTTGCTAGTGGCAGTGGCTAGCAACAGGGGGTTTGAGATTGTTCCTTGGGCATCACCAAATGTCTATTTTACAGATGGTCAAAATTACTTATCCTGGTGGGAAAATTGCTTTAATCAATATGTATCGCAATCGGCTAGCAATATCTGATGAAATGTTTCTCATTGATCTTGAGCAACTTTTGGACATGGTCTTACAAAGCCCTGAAATTACAAACACAATTCTGGTGGGAAACTTAAATCTAAAATGCCTCTATAATACAAAAAAAGATTTGCCCTGCCAGAGGTGGTTAAACGTCATGAGCAATCAACAATTTCTCATGCTCAAAGGTGCATTTGAAACCGACATTCCACCCAAGAGCACTTGGCAACATGTCAAAAGTGAATCCATCATCGACTACCTATTTATGGACAGATACACTTTTGTGCTAGCAACATCTTTTGAAGTTAAAAACCAGACTGACAGTGACCATAACCTTCTTACGACAAACTGGTCAGATGTTCAACCATCAGTTGGTGTGAAACCGAGCAGTTATACATTCTCAGTGACATTTAATAATGCCAGAACGTGTTTCCATTGAGATAACCAATCCCTTAACTGATTGAAATATAACCTTGATGACATGACATCAAATACTAGGTGGGTTGGCGAACAATACACTTCGACCTTGCAACTGTTCAGACAATATTCCTATTCCGCCACACACACCTACTTCCAATCAAAACATGTTTTTGATCCAGAGTTACAGTCATGAAAAGCCGAGCTTCGTCGAGCAAAGAAACAAGCCCTTTTGTTACCAGCTGCTGTACGGGTATTAGTTTCACGCACATTCAAATGTAGATATGCCAACTGGTTGTGCTTGCATAGGGACTCATTATACCAACAGGATGGGGAACATATGTTAAAAGCCATGTATTCTAAGAACTCGGCAGAAATTTGGTCTCTATTGGAAGTAGCAGTGCATTCGAGACAGATGGACGTCCAAATTAATGGAGTCCTGCAACATGCCTGGATAACCTATTACACCAAAATGTATCTGCATCCTGATGACGAGGTCGAGGAGTGTGTTGATGCTTTTAATAGCTTTGAGCAGTTGATCATTCTGGAGGAAGACATCCTCTAATACATAATGAGGTCTAGCAGCTCCAGGGCCCCCGTCCCCGATGGCTTGAACAATTATATGTTCAAGCACCATCCCCAGCTGTGGGATAAGATACTTTATGTTGTTTTTCATCAAATCTTGAACAGTAACATCATTCCGAATTCATGGAGACGCTCAGTTATTGTACCAATCTTCAAGAGGGGCGATCAAGCCTGTTCTGCTAATTACAGGCCGATCGCCTTTCTTGACGCACCTGGGAAAATGTTTGCGAGGTTTATATTAAGACACTTCAACCTATGGGCAACAAATTGTGGTCAGCGGGATCCCTTACAAACCGGGTTTATGCCTGGTATGGGGACAGCAATTAATTTACTTACTATTAAGTCAATCACAGCACATTATGCTCCCATGAATCAGCCAATTTATCTGGCCTTTGTGGACTCGAGAGCCACATTTGACTCTGTTTCTAGAGAGCTGCTCTTCAAGAAATTAACAATTGCAGGCTGCCCATCGTATCTCATCTCGTTAATTTGATTCAAGCACTGCATTCTAACACGAAGATGCAGGTGTGGGTCGATATAGAGGGCACTTTGACTCCTGATATTGGCACACGAAGAGGGCTGAGGCAAGGATGTATTCTTGCCTCAGCCCTATTCAACTTTTTTATATCAGACATTCGGGGAGTGTTCAAAGAGGTTGCTTCTGATGCTCCCAAATTGGCATATACATCTATTCTGGCCCTATTGTATGCAGACGATTTAGTCCTTATGTCTAAAACACCTCAAGGTCTCCAGAAGTGGTTGAATGCTTTGGACATCTATGCACGAGAAAATGTCCCCACCATCAATTTAGAGAAACTAAAACAATGGTTTGCAGTGAGCACAAAAGGTGAACCTCAAACAAAAAATGTAGGTGGCTTCTTCAAGATAAAAGTCTGGAAAGTGTTTCTCGATATGTTTATTCCCGAATGCTGGTAGAATAGACTTGAGGCCAAGTTTTGGAAGCGACTTTTAAAACTTCCACGGTGTGTTCCGACCTCATGGATTAGGCATGAACTTGACCTAATATCGCCACATGCAAAATACTTATGGAACCTAATAGCGTTATTCAGAAAATGCATCTTGCAAGTTGACTCACCATTGCTAATCGGAATTCTTTCTACACACATATGCAAGGTGGATGACCTGTTTGTGCGCAAATGGAGAACTACTGTTGAACATACTCTAAGTGAAATAACAATCTCATTGCAAGTATTGATCCAAAATCCGACAAGGGTTAAAACCAAGCTATTTCAACTCAACTGGATCCAGATGCAAGCTAAATGTCAGGAATATCAGGATTTTTCAAACCAGCCTTTTGGCATTAAATAATTTAGCAATCTAGAATGGTATCTACAGAAGTCTCCATCTCTGCACCACAGATCTGACTTCATGCGTTTAAAGTTCAATTTCTGGTTTACAAAGGAAGTTCAAGCCAAACGTAAACTGATAAGTTGTCAAGAGAATGTTTGTCGTTTCTGTAACATCGAAGATAACAAAGAAACTTTATACCATCTGATTGTTAAATGTGAAGCATTAATGATTATGTGAATAAGATACCTAAAGACAACGTTGTAACAGTTTAGAGAGATCTCACCAGAACAGGTTTGGCAACTTATATTCTGTGGACATTTGTCGTCATGTCGAATTGGGCTAATCAGTTTTTTACATGCATTGAATTTGGAGAACAGGGAATGAATCAAGTTAGCTCATGGTTATTCAATATGCATTGCATGTTTTATTCTTCAATTTTTTTAAGGCTTTAATTGATTAATAATGCAATCAATTGGAATAGTAATATCAGAATGGTTAACAGCTGATAAGCCTTCGGTAATTGCATATTTTGCTTGAGCGCTGATTAACTGTAGAGATATCCTCAAAAACTTACTGAAATTATGCTGCACTAAAGTGATGTTTTATTTTAGGTTTATAGAAAGTTACATTTTTGTTATTTATCTACTTGATACTCGATTAATGTTTTGGTATGATGTCTCTAGGATTTTAGGATTTTATGAGTGGTTGATCTAAAGATTTGTATACTACTCCATAAAAAACAAAATTGTAAAGTTGATTAATTCAGCTATATCAATAAAAAAAGAAAAGAAAAAAAGATAATCCCACTGATCACAAGACAAGGGTCTGGGACCCTGACGAAAGTATTACGAGCACTAGAGGAAGTCTTCATCACCAGGATGGCAGGGACCAATCCACCAGAAACCTGAAAGGGAACTTGGGACTCAGTGGAGACTTGGAGAAAGTCACAGAATAAATCCCAGGACATTTGTGTGGAACAATATTTACAACCTAAAGATTGGATATCAGGGAAAAGAAGTCATTCCCCCCGGATTACTTTTTGAAAACAAACACCGATTGAGACCACACCCATATACCAGGAGAAGGCAGTCATTCTCCTTGCGACTGAAATTTCTGTTGTACTGCATTATCTCTTTAGTTATAGTGTGAGGGGATAGAAGTAGGTTGCGACACAGGACTGTGGACATTATTTTTGACTGACATTCTAACAGCCCCAATATTATTAGTTGTAAGGCAGGGAAACCCCTCACAGAGGTAGGGATTGCATGGTCGTTCTTTCCTTTCATCACTTTAATAAAGGTCTATGGTCAAAATCATGCCACCTTTGTGTCAGCCTCCTCATTTGACACCCTTACAGAGCCCAGAGAAATCACATGCGCCTCGAAGTCCAGAGAGGCAGGTGAAACTGAAACTTGGCAAAGAGGGTGAGAATTGCTGAGGCTGGATGCGAGGAGGGTGCTGTATCCCCAAGTGCATAGTGTGGTACAATATCAACAGAGTTGAGCTGGCCACTACATCCCTGGGACTGTGTTTAGATGTCCAGAAGTGTGCTGGGTAGTGAATCCCTGTTTTGAGAGAGACTCTTGAGTGAAACCTAATTGCTAAATACCATAAAAGTAGAAGAATAAAGCATGCAGAAACTTTACTTACCAACCAAAAGCGCAGTGCAAAAGATACGTCCATTCTTTTCGAGAATTTCATTAAATTTTAGTTGACAAACAGCAACAGTTTCATATTCAGTGCCAAATGCTTGATGAACCTCAAAGGTGATGGTGGTCTTTTGTATGTAGCGTAAAAAGAAGTCATCCACTCGCACATGATACTGAGAAGTAAAATCATATGCTGGCTGTAGGCCACGCATTACCGGTGTGGTCTGAAGTTCAAAGTCATAAAACGAGTAGGTGCAGAATGTTGCAGGTTCCTGGTCACCAAAGGTCTGCACAGCTGCAGGCGAGAACACAATTTTAGCAATATGGATTTCAAATAGATTCTCTCCTCGTTCCAAATGGATAGTTTCATCAATCTCCTCAGCATCATCTCCCGGCATTACTTCTGGTTTGAATTTATATTGCTTGGTACCATAGGCAATATCCTTCAGCTGTGCTGCAATAAAAATATACTATTTAAACAGTAAGTAAAAATGAAACACAATTTTATAGAGATAACATTTTATATCTTGTCAAGGTGCAATTTCGCAACATTGCCCAGGATCCTTTTTACTTTCATAAATAGCACATATGTTTTGCTGCTGTTGTAATACATCACGTTTTCTCCCTCTATTAACGCACAGCAACACCATGAGAGATCCTGTATTGCCTGTAAGGGCAAAAGTCCTAAACCTGCAGTTTCTGAAAACCTTTTGCCTTTTTTGCTACCTGAAAATCATAAAGTGCAGACTCCATCATTACAAGGCCTAGCAATACTTTTAGTGTAGAGACAGTGTACTGAAAAAGAGCTTTATTTACAGAACACCCTTGTTCTTGAGTAAGCAATACTTGTCTGTGGTGCCTGTTTTTTTGACCCAGTATTCCAAAGTAGTGAAACCATGTGGCTTGACTTTGCACTGATTTAACAGTATTCCTTCTTTCCAGTGCTAGTTCCAATCGGGAAAGTCGGTTTACCAAAGAGTGAAGTACGCAGAGGATAAAGCATGCAAAATATCTGTGAGGAAGCAATGATGTCCTTGGACTCGATGACATACCAGGAAGCGGCGTCACAGGCCTATGAGTAGGATGACAATACATTGTTATATGGATTAATGAAGGAGTGTGTTCAGTTTTATGGGTTTCAGCTTACAATTTCTATGTTGAATGGCATGCATGCCAAAAATGTTATTAATGCCGCTTGAGTTACTGAGGCTGAGCTCCCCACATCCTATCAAAAACATCTGATGAAAACGTACAATGTGAGGAAAAACATGCATCCATCTTACAAACATCTGTAGAATTGACTCCTGTTAATATTAAAGCCATTATTATTGCTAAGAATCATACACCTGTGACCACAAGAAAGTGGCAGAAAATCTTACAAATTACTACAAATTAGGCCTGATCAATCTGAAAATGGCTAATAGAAAGGACGAATTGTACTTAGCATAAGCACACCAGGGCATCTGTTAAGTGAATCAATGCTTGGTACTCGACATGTGGATAGTGTTATTTTTGGACGCCTACACTTAGGGTAGTCAACTAATCACCATCCAGATGATTTGGCCTACAACTTCCATCAGTTCCAGCCATCAGAGTCAATAGTGAGGGAACATAGGCTTTGTGGTCCAGAACATCTGGAGGGTGACATGTTGGCTACCATTGTTATTGAAATGATGTGATTCTGCTCAACAGAGAGAGATTAGGTTTAGCCAGAAATTCAGTCAATTAAAGACATTAGAGCAGGTACTGTGGTGAGTGACCTGAACTCCAGAGCTTGATGTGTGGGGGATGCAAGCCACTAGAGACTAGGCTGGTCCGACAGATACCTGCTGTGCAGGGGGTGGATGAGAAGGGATCCAGCCAGCTCCATGACCCCTACAAAACAGGGTACACTCTTTCTCAAAGAAGCACTGCAGACTCCTTGTACCAGAATGCAATACACTGAGTCAAGTGACAAGACCTGTAACCTCGGGTGCTTGAGTAATTGCAGGTAATACTCTATGCATCCCCAGTGCACCTGCCAGCACAGCAGTCCAATTTACAGGCAGCAGAGCTTGGTGAAGCCGCTTCTTAGAAGTTAGGATTTGGGCAGAGGACAACATTTATAATTTTGACGAGCACCCTTAGTTTAGTTTGTTAGGTAGGGAACATCCCTATTAGCAATAGGGTCAGTAAAGCGTTTGCTTTGATTTAAATAGGCTTCCTGTAGTAAAGGATGTCTTCTGGTCCAAGTCTTTCCTCTAACACGCCACACCAGGCATCAGCATCAAGCCTTTTACTCTCTCTGTCAAGAGGTAAAGAGGGTGTTTTTCAGGTTCGCTGTGGCAGCTTGAAACACAAGGCTCTCAGGGTAGGCATGCCAAGACAGAAATTCCAGATCGGAAGGAGCTGGTCTGTGTTTTTTAGCTAGGTCCCACCCTAACATTGGGAGAGAAGCAGGCTTCGTCCACAATTCCAGCACTGGGGCCTCTACTGTTGTGTTAAAGGGTAGAAAAGACTCTCTCTGTCGACAGTCATCCTGTCGTAAATCTCCCCCCGTCTCAACTGTGATCGACATCTCCCTTGTTCGGCCGCAGGACTCTTCCTGTGGATGGTTCGGGTCTTGAATAGGCTCGCCCGAGCCTCGTCAGGTTGCAGGACGCATTCAGAGTTCCGGGAAGTTCGTGGTTCCAGGGTAACCAGGATTAGCGATGAACGAGTAAGTAGGGGGGGAAATCCAGGAACAGGATAAAAGGCAAGGAAGGAAGTAAGAGGATCAAAGGAAACCAAAGTATAGAGTAAGCACTCGTCGGGTCACTACCGAAGATAGCGTTGAGACGCGCGGACCATCAGGGGCGTGACCAATTTATAGTACGTGCCACGACGTGAAAGCTAGTGCGTAGCACAGAGCTTGGTACGGCCATGTTGGGAGGAACAAGGAGTACAAGCCCTTCGTGATAATGACCATGAGGTCCAGAAGGGGCAATTTTGTCGGGTCATGACACATCCAGAATGTCCATGAGCTCAAACTGGACCTTAGGCCTGGAAGGGGCCGACAACCCAAACGTTTCTACCACCTGTCAGAGTTTGGAAGCCCCGAGGTGTCCTGGGAGTTGGCAGGGGACTCTCGACCAGTATCTAACCCAGTTGCTTGCTGCAATTTTGTGGCAAATTCTATCAAGTCGCCATCTTCCCCATAAACCTCTTTAAGGAAATCGCTGATTTCCCTTGAGCATAAAGAACTGGAACGGAAGTTCTAGGACAAAATGTTCATCTTGTAAACAAGACAGCTCCGAGTTCCACAGGTTCGATTCCTGGTTCAGTGCTTATAGGCTTTAGTTTGACATGAAGGGCGTTCTAAAAAACAATAACTTTTTCTTTTTACTATTTAAAGGTTTCAGCCCAAGGGAACTTGATCTCCCTCTTCATCAAGGATGGCCCCCATTTTTGACATGAACTCTCCCATAAGAAGCACAGGGTATTCTCGAGGAGCCTTGATGCCGACAGCACCATGGAAGAGGGGTCTGACACTGACTGACCGATAGCAGGAGACTAAATGGGTCGGCGCAGTGACAGGTCTATGTCCAGGGGATCCCACAGGTGTACAGCAGTGGTCCCTAGCAGGTTCACTGCCGGCTCGTCAGTCTGTCAGCACTGGGGCCTTGACAAACAAAGTTGGGTAGGTGACGGGATCTGTGGCACCTAGTCCTCAGGAGTCCCTGGAGTGGTAACCTCTTCACTTTGAGGAAGAATGATGCCTAGAGCAACCAGCTGGTGAATGTGACCTATGGCAGTCTTTCTTCTTTTTCTAATCCTTACAGACTGGGGAATGTCGCTCAGTGTGACGCTCTGCGCCTGTTGACCTCATACAGGCTCCATCTGTCCTTTTCCTTATGGAAAAAGGTAAACAGCTTGGCAGTCAGCTTCTGAAGCAGCTTAAGGTACATCGACTAACAGGACCCGACCCGCAGTCCTACAAGTTGTGTTCCTCCCTAAGACAGTAGAGACCAATCCTGTGGGAGTCAGAAATGGACATCTGGCATCTGTAGTCGGCGCAAAGCGTGAAATCAGAAGCATTCAAGGGTTTCAGAATGGCGCGAAACAAACAAAACTCCCAACAAAGTGGTGATCCTAAAGCAAGAAGAGGGCAGGTAAAAAAGGAACTAAGGCTATGGTGTGTGGATCCTCATTATAAACCGGCTCTGACGTCATATTCGGTGTGGGGCATGTAGAGGTATCGATCAGAACTGATACGGTGCTGCCCTGCACACCCCAGTGGCAGAAATGTTTGCAAACGGCATCTGTGCTGGGAGATAGATATCATATATGAGGAATCCATGGGAAGAAGGAATTGATTCGAAATTGAAATTCATATGGTGCATAAGCTAAACGAGCCTCATTAAAACTTTACTTTTAAAATATTTGTTGGAAGGTGGTAAGTAGTCTCCGAGCGGCCCAGTTAAAGATAACAGCAGAATGCATGAGCTCCGAATTTGAAAAAGAATAGCTCTTTATAAAACACTTAGTTCTGGGGTCTGACATCGTTAGGCTGCCATCGAAATCTAGACCATGATCTTTGGATATCAATTATCTAACTAAATTAACCTTGGATACCTGGGATTAGTTAGCTTGGGGTGGGCCAGCAACCACATATCGCTCCCCTTTTAGTCCCAAATTCCAGAATTCAGACTTTATGCCTAGCCATTACTTGCAGATGTTTGATGGCTGGATAAGGAGACAATAGGCCTCATTCCGAGGTCGGCGGTAACTCGCTGGTGCCACATTACAAGTCCCGGCGACGAGGGAAGTCAGGCAGCGGGTTTGGTAACTCCCCATTCCCGTGGAGTCCCATATGACTCCATGGGAGTGGGGAGACGGACGCACCGGCATTGTTGCTAATGGTGCTGGTGCTTCAGTGAAAAGTCTGCCTGCAGGGGCCTTTGCGCCCGGCAGGTCTGACCCTGCCGGACGCAACTGCCCCTGCAGGCAGACTCTTAGTGTGGTGGTTCGGAAAGAAGGGTGCCAGGAAGCTTACTGGTACCCTTGTTTGCGGACCACCACACTTGGAATGAGGCCCAATGTCTCAAACTGGGAGACCTGTAGGGTCACAATTGAGAGCCTCCTAAATGCATGACAGGATTTGCTCTCTATAAAGAAGCAAGATGTCAGTACTGGCAGCTGCAATACTGGCCATCTCAACCCATCAACAGAAAAGGGGGAAACTGATCCCTTACGGATCTAGGGAAGTTACTCCAACAGGAGCTTACTTACAAAGGATTAAGTTCTGCCCTTTACAAAATCTTGGCTGAAATCAAATTGCTTAGTGTTGAGCTATTTATAAGTCAGGCAGGGAAAAGGATATAGGGAAATCCTTTGATGATGCTTTTTGGAAATGCTTTTTTGGAAGGTTTAGTAGAGCCCAATTAAGAGCTCTTTAAGTGTTCAGGTGATGTAACTGCAATCTAAAATAATTTGCAGGCAGCATTATGCTACAGAGAGATAGCAAAAATGATTTCTGAGTAAAGCTTGGAAACGGGTACCATCTTACATATCTGGTGTCACAGATGGCTTCAAAAATACATCAACTCAAATACAATTCAAGGGATTTTATCAATTTTATTTAAAAGTTCAAAGGGTTCAAATTCAAATAAGGGTCATCCCTATTTCTCTCGGCCAATCGCGATGGACCTAGGAAAAGATATCGAAGACTAACTCTATCCAAGTTTAAGGTATGCATACCTTGCACCACGTTCTGTGAACACAGACCGCAGGCACGGCCATTCATCCTATGCACTATAGAATGCAGCTATGGCTATGCAATTCTGGTCTAGCAGCTCGCATAGCCATCCACACTGAAATCCATGACGTACCTAAACACCTCTGCCATTAGTGTACAGCGACAACCTACTAAAACATTTTGGCCTTACTGGGCACACATCGAGTCTCTGGCACAAGCACTCTATCCTAAACCACCAACAGCAGTCGCCCACGTGCCTGTGCTTCGGGCTGCTTACTGAAGCCTAGCTAGCCCACCTAAGTCTGACCCTGGCAAAATGCACACACGCATCTTAAAAATATTTACTTTTAGAATTTCCCACACATGGACTTCGGCCCCTGGGGGGGTTCCAACCACAAAGCACATTGAGGCCATACAAATGGGGAAAGGGTGCCATATAAATGACGAATATAAAACAATTTCCCCTTCGGCTTCGTCCATTAAAGCCCATTCATCTGTACTCTCAATATCGTCACTTAATATCCCAATAACCTTACTATCTAGAATCTGACCGGCTGCTGGTGAGAGCCTAAAGGCAACTGCTTTTTTTTCCATCTCACACCCTGAGACGTCTTTAAGGCATTTGTATTTTGTATTTATTTTTCTTCTATACTGCCTTATGCCAAGGTGCGATTTAGTAAAGATGGCATTTAACAATCATGACACAAAGGAGGAAAAAAAAATTACAAGAAAACCAACAAGAAGAAATTGCATGATGATCCATGAGAGTGTAATAGGTTTTCTTATAGGACAAAGCCCAGCCATCCCCCCCCAACCAAGAATGACCTTTGGAGAAGCAGATATTAAAATAGTCAATAGTCAACAGTCAACAGTTTCACGCAAACATAGACAGCCTGGCTTAACCAAACTCGGGCGTCGGCTTCCAGGCTCCAGTCCTTTGGTATCCAGTGACAGACCCAGCACCAAGAAGGAGAGACCACACCAGCTGCCCACCTTCTGAGATTCGTGCAGACGCCTCCAGTGACCAGTAGCCAGCCGCCATTAAGGATCCGAACCAGCAGCAGGCAAGCTAAAAAAAAAAAAAAACAGAGAGACTCCATGGCAGGCATCGGTAGCTCCGAGCCCTCCAGCGTCAATCCAGTGAGAGCAACAGCCACTGGCCACGGTCGTGGGGAGCCACTGCAGGACCAGGACCAACCACAGGCGACCCAGACCGGACTCCCCATGGCTCGGCTGCTCTAGCTCTGCTGTTTGTCCCAGATGACCGCCTCAGCCGCGTGCCACGGGCACATTCGCTGAACTGACAGCAGGTCCCTGGGCTGCAGCTCCGCAGTGTGCACCAGCAGCCATTCCACCAGCGCTTGCATCCGCCATCTTACAAATGTTACTTGCCTGCCTTCCTGAAGCTGAAACGAGGAGGATTCAAGTCGGAGGTCCCACGAGAATGACAATGATTTTCAGGATAGAAATAGGTGCTTTCCAACCGCCCAGGTCTCACTCAGACCGTCTCCTCTCATTCCCTTGTATTCCATTCCCTCACGTTCTTTCCTTCCCTTCTCTTCCCTTCTCTTCCTCCCACTGTATATGCACTGTTTTGCTGCCTCACGTCTATTCCAACTCTACAATCGCACTCCTATTACCCTCCACTCTCAGTTTCTACTCTCCACCCCTCCTCCACCTGCACTCACCCTCTTTTCACTCTCCCAGTCACCTTTCTGATTCACCCTCACTCACTCCCCTTGCATGCACTCCCACACCTAATTGCCACTTTCTCTCACAAACCAATACCTCACTTTCAACACTGCCATTTTCATCTAGGCTTTGCACCACCATCTTTCGACCACCTGGTCTCTTAGTCCATCTCCTCCTTGCCCCTTGTCCTCCTCTGAACAACCCACACTTCTCTGTTCCCCTCATCCCCCTCTGTTCCCCTCATCCCCTTTTGTCCTCCTCCTTCCATTGGTTCTCAGGCTCACCTGGTTCCCCGGGCAAATCTCTATCTAAGCTTGCTCTCCCCCAGGGGCCAGGGTACACAGGTGCCTCTGCATCTCCCACCATTTGGTAGCAAGCTCTGAGGTTGGTATTCCAGAAAGCAGAGAGCAAACACTGGCCAGTATTTCGCACAGCAGGTATGGGATGATCAAAAATGATACTGGCCTCTGGAGCAGGACTGACTCTGGCAAACAACGTGGTCAGGGCAACTTAAAATGAAGGGAATACATACCTCGAGTCAAATTCAACAGATACTTGTCTAGGCTTTGAATGGATTATCGATTTGTTAATAAAATATAAACATTACACATCTCTGTGACCTGCTATAGAGGATGGTCTATATTAAAGAAATGCTCACTTTTTTTAATAATATATTCATTTTGAAAGAAAATAAAGGGACATTATTTTTAAGCAAGTATTCATTTAACAAAATGATAACCTAACTGTTCAACCTGAAAAAATGTTTCTGTATGAATATGCCCAAATTACAAGCACTTAGAAAAATATATAACTAACTAGGTAGTAATAGAATGCAACTAAACATGTAACAAGCATCATAATTTCCTTACTAGCTACTGTAATACCCATTTCAGCTTACATCTACAAGCAGCATCCCAGCCAGGGGTGCAATTAGGCTAAAATGTAAGGGGGGCTAACCCTTTAAATGTTGGGAGAGAATCTAACTTCAGAGGCTTTGGTGGAAAGCCATTCTTAATTGTGTGGGTGTGTGGGGGCATCTAACTTCTATACACAGTCTATATAGACATTTGATGATCTTCAGTCAACACTCTCCATGTCCAAAACCACACACTTGAGGACTGCTGCAAGAATGAGCTCTGTATGGCCCCTACCCTTCCAATCACTCCCCCTGACATACAAGTACCAACCCCCATCCAGATTGCAATTGTCTGCAAATGTATGTATACGAATGCAGCTGCTAACAATGAAATGCTTAACATTAGAAAGCCCGGCTGTATGCCAAAGCAGCCGTTTTCTGCCGAGGCTGCAGTTTCCATCATTTCCTCACCTGGGAGCCCTCTGTGACCCGTCCACCCCTATAAAATCTTGGGCTCAGCCCCATAGTGATGAAAGGGCGGCTGTTTCCTGCCGAAGTTGTTCGCGCCAAGAGGCTGAAGCAGCCCATAGTGGTGGGATGCATAGCTCTCAGCCATTTGTGTCCACAAGGCGGGTGAATTCACCCGATTTTGTTTCTGGCGGGTGAGACGCCCATTGGAATGAATGGGCGTGCAGGAGGCTTGGCGGGTGACTCAGCCTTTTACAAGGCGGGTGACACCCGCCAAAAGTGTCTGAGTTGAGAGCTATGTGGGATGGGGGTCAAATGACATATTGTCCTAGGCTGACAAGCGAGCCTCAACTTCTGATACTAAATTGACTAAGCGGGTGCTAAGGAATCGTCGTGAACCAGGTGCCACTTTATCCGGGCTTTATTAGTCTGTGTTCTAACTGATTTTAATTGTTTTATTCTGAGTATTTGTAAATGTGATTATGTTTTTATGAAATTTTCTATGGGCCACGTGAGCTAGGGACTAAAACTGTTGGTTACATATTGGTTTTAGCAAGCCAGTTGAGCCCCCTGGTTACTCTATTGAGTTAAGGTTTGAGTACTAAGTACTGGCCTGGTCCAAAAGTATTTATAATTGGGGTTATTGATATTGGGCGGGAGACTGTCCTTATTAATGAATAGGAGGAGTACTTGGTGCCAGTACGCCCCTGAATAATCAAGGCAATTTTGAGCATTGTACGTTCTTAAAATGCCTAAGAGGAAAGCTACCTCTGAAATCTCCCCAGGAGGGGGGAGAGGGGGGGGGGTCAACGAGACTGTGTAACATTTTCAAGCCAATACAAGATGTCAAGGTTTTAATTTCTGAAATAGAGGACTTGTTGCAGGATATTGATGGGAGCATTATATCCAGTGGCGTCGCCAGGAATCAAATTTAGATGGGGCACAGAGGGGGCCAAAGACAAAAGTAGGGGGGCACAGGCAAAAGTAAGGGGAGAACATGGTCACTGCTCGTCTTAGGTAGGGGGGGTACAAAGGGGGGCACAGGGTTTCACAGGGGGGGCCCCGGCCCCCCTAGCGACGCCACTGATTATATCTAGGAAGGCTAAGTCAAATTGTGTAGTGGGCGAGCAGGACATGGCTATAACAGTGATTGGCGCACACAGCCCTAGATACACCAAGCACTAAACGAATAGCAGTGGGTTCGGGAGCAGTTAAGGTCCTATACTTGAAACACTTGGTGAAACACTTGACGAATTTATGGTACCCAAGAAAGTTGGGCAACAGCAGGGATAGGTAACCCTAATGAGAGGGCAGGCCCCTGGGTAATAACACCAGTACCATGGGATGGAAGAGGAGAGAGGGGTATATGTGAAGACAGGAAGGAGAGAGAGTGGGAGGAGGAGGAGGAGGAAATCTGCCCACTGATACCACTGATACCAACGGCAAGTAGGTTTTATCCCCTGGCGGGTCAGGTTGTTCCAATAAATGGTCACCCGAGAAGGGGGTGCAGGAGACACCAAGGGCAGATGGGAGGTAAGGGCAGATGGGAGGTAAGGGATCCTAAAGAAGGGGTGATTTATTATTTATTACATTTGTTATACGCCCAGACCCGGAGGTATTACAGCGTAGTTACAGACAACTAAGTAGTTAAAGTCTTTACAGTTATATACACATTAGTAACAAATTAATGCAGTACGTAGTAGTGTCATGGAACCTAAGACGCCTATGATGCAAGAGATAGGTTGGGAGGGCGTGTACTGATCTGGTTAGTATTGGTCGAATAGCCAGGTTTTCAGTGATTTTTTTAATAGCTGGTGGGATTCTTCATTCTTAAGGTGTGTTGGGAGAGCATTCCAGTGTCTAGGGGCTAGGAATTTGAAGCTGCTGCCCCCGCTCTCATTCTTTTGTATCGTGGGATTTCAAGTGAGTTGTTGCAGGATCTAAGGGATCTGGTGGAAGATTGTTTCATGATTATATTGTTGATGTATTCGGGGGCTTTGTTGGCAATGCATTTATGAGTAATGAACAAGGTTTTGAATATAATCCTTGCCTTCGTGGGAAGCCAGTGATTATCTCTTCTGATGTTGGAGATGTGTTCGCTCTTTTTCATGTCTGGTGCTGCTCGGAGGGCTGTGTTTTGCATGAGTTGGAGTTTGGTCAGATTGGTGTTGGATGTGCCTAAGAGGAGTACGTTGCAGTAGTCAAGCTTTGAGAGTATTAATGCTCTCGCTAAGGTGATGCGTTTT
Organism: Ambystoma mexicanum; assembly: GCF_040938575.1. Lineage (NCBI taxonomy): Eukaryota > Metazoa > Chordata > Amphibia > Caudata > Ambystomatidae > Ambystoma > Ambystoma mexicanum. The sequence continues at coordinate 393,460,105 of NC_090922.1, forward strand.
TTGGCCGTGAGCAATTTGCGGCTTAGAGAGATAAGCTTGGCGATGTAGGAGGTGGCTGAGGAGAGGGCGTTAATTTGTTTAGTCATGGTTAGGGTGGCGTCTAGGTAGACGCTGAGGGTTTTGACTTGAGTGTTGGGATCGTGGTGCCGTCGATGATGAATGAAGCATACGTAGGTTGTAGTGAGTTAATACTGGAGGAAGACTTAACTATGAGCAGCTCTGTTTTGTCATCGTTGAGGCAGAGGCTGTCTGCGAGGAAGGATTTGACCCATTCGGTGGGATCCTTAGAGAAGTTGAAATTGTTAGCTAGAGTGGCACAGAGTTTGTCGTGGTCGACTAAATCGAAAGCCGCCGAGAGATCTAACAGCATTAGAAGACAGAGTTTGCCAGATTCTCTGGTGGCATCCATTTGGATTTTCAAGTTGAGAAGTGCTGTCTCGGTGCTGTGATTTGGGCGGAACCCTGATTGTCGGGCACCCAGTAATTGGTGCTGTTCTATGTGGTGTTGGATTTGGGTATACGCTATTTTGTCTATTATTTTCAAAAGGAATGTTGTAGTTGGTCGGTAGTTTGTGGGGATGGATGGGTCTAATGTAGGCTTTTTCAAAAGGGGGGTCCACCCATGCTTTTTTGATGCTGGTAGGGACCGTGTTGGAGTTAAAGGAGGCATTGACAAATTCTGTGATAATGGGGGTAAGTGTAGCGGGCACAGAGTTTGACTAGGTGGGGGGAGGGATTGGTCTTCTGTACAGTTGGAAGCTTTAAGTTTGGCTATAGTGTCTAGCACCTCTTTTTGTGAGACGGGGTGAATTGGAAAGGTTTGCTGGGATTAGCATTAGGTAAGTCTTCTAAAATAGTGGGTGGGGTCTTGCTTGCTAGACGTTCTTTGTTGTTAGCAATTTCCTTTTGTAGAAGTAGAATTTTGGCTGCTAGAGCTTCTTGAATTGTGGTACACCACTCTTTGCTGGCAGTAACGGGTGGTGTAACTGGACAGGGATTCTCTAGTTCTCGGAGTATGGAGAACAATTCGTTGCAATTGGAGGAGGCATTAGTGATGCATAGATTGAGAGTGTTAGCTTTGTGGGTGATTATGGCTGCTTTGTATATTTTACAGGCATCATTGAATGTTTTCGCTGAATCTGGAGTCTTAGTTTTTTTGTGGATGTGCTCTAATGATCTTTCGGTGTGTCTCAAGGAGACTAGTTCCTCGTTTATCTGTCCTTTGGGTTTTAGTTGTCGCAGGTGCTAGTAGGTCAATGGTGTTGGCGAGGCCTTGTTGGTAGCAATCTGCCAGGTACGCGGGATTGTTGCTCTCTGATGTGGTTGAGGCTAATGCTTCTCTGAGGGCAAGGGAGAGGTTGTCAGCTGTGAGTTTTTTTTATATTTTTGGTTTCAAATGTGTCAGGTTTTTTCATCATGGTGGTGTCTGTGGTCCTGTTGTGCAGGGAAAAGCTAATGATGTGGTGGTCAGACCAGTCAATAGGAAAAACAGAGTCAATGGTCACGTGTGAGTTAAGGGTGAGGACCAAGTCCAGTATTCTACCTTTGTCATGGGGCATTGACCAGTTATAAGAAGCTCATATCTTGCATGGCTGTCTTTAAAGCCGTGGCTGCGTGATCTAGGGGGTCATTGTAACCTAGGTTGAAGTCTCTGAGTATGATACATTTATAGTGTTAGGTTTGATGTAGGGGGTAGGCAGTAGTGGGATGTCTAAGTCAGGGTGCGTATTTTTGTTTGGCGATCTGTATATGATCAGGAAGTTGGTGGTGGTTTTGGGGTTGGAGGTGAATTTGGCTAGAAGGAGTTCATACCCCTGTGTTTCCTCAATAGGGCATGCTCCGATTTGCAGTGTAGATTTGGCTATTAAGGCGACTCCGTCTCCTTGGGAGTTGGTCCTGTCAGTCCTAAGAATGTGAAATTCTGGGGGGGTGGCGAGTGCTAGGAGTGGGCCTGAAGCGGGGTGTAGCCAGGTTTCTGTGACCACTAAGATGTCAAGTTGTTGGTCAATGATGAGATTGTGGATTTCTATGGCGTGTGCTCTGAGAGACCGTGCATTGTTAATTACACATTTGAGATTGAGAGTCGGTGTAGGTGTGTTGTGTTGCCTGAGTTTGGTGTGGGTGATGGGCCTTTGGAGCTGCTAGGTTGTTTGGCTTGTGCTTTGGGTGGGCATTTGTGTTTGTGGGCAATGGATATGATGTCTGTTTTGGTGGGGATGGAGAGGATGGGGCTGGGGCTGGTAGCCAGGTGTAGCGATTTCGATCGGGACCCGAGTCTATTCTATCTGGCGTTACCCAGAACGGGTGTTCTCTTGTTGGTGGTCTCATCAAAGGTGATTATTTGGTGGTGGTATGTGTGAAGGTGGGGGTTGGCTCTGTGTTGGTGGTGGCATTGTTAGGGATATTGGTTGTTTGTTCATGTGGGATGGGAAAAGGAGGGGTGGTGGGCAAGAAGGGGGTAGGGCAGGGATAGGGTGATGGCACTGACAGCCAAGTCTAGATAGGCCATTGTCATGCTTGATAAAGGATCCTACTGTGCAAGGTGTGGCATGGTGCAGTATGCAGAAAGGAAACATGATTGTAGACAGGATGCCTAGCATGGTGTGAAGGGCTTGGGTTGATCATAACAGAGGAGTGCGTGCACAAGGGCAGGTGGTTGCAGTGCAGCTTGGACTCTGGGACAGAGGGCGTGGGTATAGGAAGACCACCAGGATCACACCTGGGCTATAAGTAAGATATTCGAGTTGCTGGGGTGGCCAGTGAGTGCAGGTCCTTGACAATATTTGTGGCAATGCACAGTGTGAGCATGTGGGTACCTTAAATACGTATCTAATAGGCAGCTGGGTAGGGGGTCATTGGCATAGGGACTACAACAGTATTGATGGCTGGATGCCGCTGAAAACACAACCTGACCATGTGAGCATAGATATCAGGAAGCTGAAGTGCAGTTATGGTAAGTCCTTACATTCCAGCGAGGCGAAACAACAACATAAGTCCAGACAGTCATCTCCTGTCTTACCCATTGATAACGGGTGCTGCAGTGGACTACGGACCATTTTGAATGTTGAGGTCGATGCTTTTGAATTTAATGGTGTATTCATACACACGCTTGAGAGCCGTTTAGTATCCACCTTTGGAGATTTTTGCAGACAGTCATCTCTTGTCCTACCCATTGATAACAAATTCTTCAGTGAACTACGGCCCATTTTGGGTGTCGAGGTTGATGCTTTACATATTAATGGTGTATTTATACACACTTTGAGAGCCGTTTAGTATCCATCGTTGGAGACTTTTCAGCTTATTCATTACATCCGTTGGTGGATGTATTTTGGACCCCTACCGCACAATGTTGAAGGAATTTTAAATGAACAGAAGTGTTCTCCACTGAAGAAAGTTCAGCCACATAAAGGCACAAAGAACTGAAACGTGCTACATGCCGGGAATATATATGTTTTATGTGACACATTCGTTTAGTGACGTTGTCATATGCTGCTATATTTGTGTCCATGTATTTGTCTAAGGTGTGATTTATTTATTTATGTTTTAATGAAAATTGAGTAATGCAATTGTATTTCATACGATTCTCTGTTGTGTGCTTTTTAGGGTCCCTTTATTTGTGCAATAAATTATATATTTTTGAATAATCTGGTTGTACTTTATCTATTTTTTCAAGATAAAAGTACCGGCACACCATTTAGAAAAGTAATTGTATTCCTAGTTTGATACCTACAATTGTTCATTTTTGATTGGTCTTCTATCTCCGTGTTAATCATTATATATCCCCTGATAGTAGAGATAGTGAAAATGGGGTTTATTTGTTGAAACCTATTTGAATCCCAGAGGTTCTAAGGCAGCAGATCTAAGACAGTACATATATTGGGAGATCACTAGGAGGGCTACAACATGATCATAGGGCACAACATAGAATCATAACAATGTCATATGGTCACAAGTATCAATGGTAGGCTATCTTAGGTGACTGCTAGATAGACAGGGCATTGTATCCTTGTTGACGCAAAAAATGACTAGGTCTCCCAAAGGGAATGTACAAGGCCAGATACCAGCAGGTTGTATAAAGGCCAGGCTCAAAAATCCAAAAATTACTCCCCAGGGTCAATTTAAGAGATCTTGAATTGAATGTTTAGAAGAAATGTAGGGGGAAAGTAACTAGTAAGATGGGGGGGCAAGGGGATAGAGTGGTTAGAATGGGGACGGTACAGAGAGGAAATTAAGAGTCTATTGGGGTCCTCATACAAGGGGTGGCAAGTATGAAAGAAATGAAGGAAATAATATTAAATGATATAAGTAGACTGACAAGTACTCTATTTCTGGAGTGTACTCATGACCATGGCATGCATAATAACAGCCAAGGTGAGAACAGCGTGGAGCCCACAAACCAAACCCCCCACTACAAACTAAGATCGCTCCAAAAATAATCTTTTACAAAAAAATGTGTATTGATTTAGTTGAATAAATCAACTTATTTAATACATTTAATACAAAATATAAATGACAAAATATTAAATGATAGTATAAAATACGGTTATGTAAAAGATGAAATTTTGTACAGGCAGTTTAGACATTCATAATTACATTTGCACATGTTGGAGCATTGTACTACCTCCAAGTGCATCATACCCTATAAAGCTCTACATTATTAATTCACTCATCAAACAAACCCATCACTTCATCGTAATATTATTTTACAATTGATTATTTCTTGCTACACAAGTCGAGAAGGTCCTTTACAGTGCCATTTTGATAACAATCTAATTTGCAACATTACATGTTAAGCATATTAAGATTTAAGTCAGATTGAGAGACAGTAGGAAGTTCACTACTGCTAGTCTTATTGATGTTATTTCACCATTATATCAAGCATTCCATAAGAATTCTGGCGTTACAATTCGATATTCATTAAAGAAGTGTTTGAAATATCTTTTTCTAAGATTACGAGAGCTGGACAAACAATCATCAAGTGTTTTAGAGTTTATGGCTGGGCGGAGTTTATGCAGAATCGACAAATATTAGCATCTCTTGGAACTTTATGCCACTTTGTAAGTACTTCTTTTGTGTGCCATAAATTCAGCCGGAATCAAATGAATAGATCTCTGTACTTTGAAGCCGGGAATTTAATTGAGTAGGATTCGGGGTCTTGAGGCTTTTTAATTAAATAATTATATTCCTGTAAGTGTTTGCGCTTTAAGCAGTCACTTCTAGTATTAATCCAGTCCGATTACCATATTTTTGTCTTTGCTTTATTTGGATTATGCATAAGATCTTCAGAAACATCTGTCAGTGCCATAAACTCTTGTACTTTTGTCCACCATATGCTCATGCTTTTGTGTGTTGTTAATTTTTTATAATTTAATAATATATCCAATATAGAATTCGGTTTGGACGAGATAATACATTTCCTGTACAGGCTACACATTTTCCTCATGTACATTGTGTATAGTGATATTAATCCTAACTCAAACCTCAGAATGCACATGGATACACTTTTTGGTAATTTCAATAGACTTTTCCAGTAAGAGCCTTCAATCACTGACCAAAAGCTTTCACTGCGCAAAGATCGTGTTTCAGCGCCATAAATAGTTGTAGGAACAGCTTTCTGCTTGTAAAATTATGGTTGCTGGTAGTAATGAACATTCACCATCTTTAGAATGAATAATGGTTGACTGAGCTGCTGCAGTTCTCATTTTTTTGGGTATTTCAAGGCGGTAAGGGCCGTCAGGTTTCTGATCATTCACACTGACCATGTACCGATTCCATAGGTATTTTTTGAAGTGACCATCTAAATCATCTTTTTTCAATACCTGAGCAGACGCACTTATCATAATTTTTGATTTTGACAAATTTATAGTGAGGTGATTTTCATGAGAGTAGGTGTCAAGTTGCCCTAATAGTGACTACAATCCCCTGGGAGTTTTCGCTAGTAGAACTAAATCATCAGCGTAAAAGAGCCAGGGGATCGGATGCACGCCTTATCTTGGAGAATCAGATATTGTATTAACAAAAGCCTGGCTGATATCTGAGATGAAAAAGTTGAAAGTGTTGATGCCAAAAAGCTTCCCTGTTGAAGTCCTCTAAGCGTGGCGTTAGGGGCCGTAAGCTTGCCATCTAAGCAAAGCCATATTTGAACCAATGCTTTAGAATGGAATTGCATTATCCAATGCTGCAGGTGAGGTGGACATTTTGCTTTGGCCAACTCAAGAAAAAGGAGCTCTATAGACACAGAGTCGAAAGCGGTTTTAAAATCAAGATATGCTAAGTAAAGTGGCTGTTTCAATTCCCATTCATGATGTTTAATGGCATGTAAAGTGTGTAAATTAATCGCTGTCCCCAAATCCGGCATGAAACCCAGTTTGAAATGGATCCTGTCTGTTTTATCAACTGTCCACTGAGAGAACTCTTTTAGAACAAGGCGCGCAAAAACCTTGCCCAGCACATCCAAAAGAGCCGCTGGTCTATAATTCTTGGGGCATTGTCGATCTCATTTTTTATATATCGGTACAATGACCGATTTCTGCCACGACGGTGGAATTGGTCGGGCATGAATTACCTACGAGAAGATGACTAAAAGAATTTTCGCCCACGCTGCTCGATGTGATTTTCACATTTTGTTGGACAAGCCATCCGGGGGCAGGAGCCCTGGAGGAGCCGAGTTTAGAGATGTAAAAAATTAAATCCTCTTTGCACTCACTAGGATGTCACTCCACCCTAGAGTTGTTATCAATGGTGGGCAACCTGACCACAGAGTTGCTGCATAAAGAGAGTTGTAATACTTGACCCATACTTCTTCTGGGACTGCATTTATTTGCATTGGTGTTTGTTCTCTATTATTAGCCTTTTTTTAGTAAACCCCATATCATAGCTGAACCTTCTGAGGATAAAGATTGGCGCATATTCTGAGCATCAATTAAATTCATCTTCGCTTTTCTAGCCCCAAGCCAGTTTTTGTATTTTGTTTATAGTTTAGTCAATTCTTGTGTTTTTAGTTCAACTGGCAAATTATTTAGCGGACGCCTGTTCGCCCTACATGTTGTTTTTTTCGTGTGAAGATCCTTATTAAAACTATGAGGGTGTTTCATACTTTGCTTTAAAGGATGTCAACTATCAGTTTTGAAAATGTGTAGGGCTGCCACATATAAGTATATCAGCAATATATGCCACATCCAACATCGGTTTATGCAAAGAGCTGGGCAAATCTTGCGTGTCTGTGGCAGGACCAGGAAAATTCCAGAAGATCATGGTCGCTAAAAGTTTGAGGAACAATCTGGAAACTGACCATTGAAGTAAACAGGTTTCGGTCTACATAATCAATTAGGGCTGATTGGCTGCCTCTTCGCCAAGTATGATGAGGTGGAATGTCATCTGATATAGACCCATTAGCCATCACAAGATCTCTCTCAGCCATCAGGGACAACCACTGTTTTGTCACTTTTAAAAGTTTAGAGCCATTTGGGGGAAAACATTTGATATTTAAATCTCCTGCAACAATTATATGATTAATAGATGGATCACCAGATATGAAATCTAACAGGGATTCAAAATCCTCTAAAAATTGGTCATCACTTATGGCTGCATGGTTCCAATATGTATTTATACGAGCAATCACAACAGAAGAAGAATCTATTCTGAACAGTTGTAAAAACATGTTAGGTGAAACCTAGGTCCAATCATCCCCAATGGCTTGTTACTTAAAATACTTTTGAGGTAAGTAATTAGATGTAGAAGCTACTACTCGCATATTTTGAGTGGAGGTTAGATCTTGTAACACTGTTATGTCATCCATTATGTTTAACACACTCGTCCTATTTAGGTCACGTATGGGAAAGTCCCCCCTCAACATTGCAGAATCAAATAATGATGTGCGTTAGTATCACAAGTGCCATGCTTCACTTTTTTAGTATTAGTCGCAACTCGGGGTAAAGTTTCCAAGTTGCCTTCCAACATCACATTATTATTTCTCTGCAGCTGGATATTTCTGGGAACTACAGGTCTCCTTGTTAAGTCTCTGTCCAAAGCGGACTCATTAGCAGCATACAAAGTAAGGTGGAAGTAAGGTGCTGTTGGGCTGGCGACTCTGCCCAGGACTTCGTTTTTGGATACAATTTGCTGGCGCCTGAGTGATTTGGGACCTGTAAGGAGGAGAGGAAGTGCGGGCTGCCTATTGCATCGAAACGAACTTTGGACTTTTCTGTTTGTTGTGGACTACATTAACTAGAGTAAATATCTCGATTACGGGGAGCTTTTCAGTTACCTCTCCTGCTTTCTTCACCAGCAGTGTCTGGGTTGGGCTTTGCTCTTGTGGGTTGGGCTTGGGAGCAAAGTGAAGGAACTGTGTTTCCGGGGTTCTAACAAGGCCTTTTTTTGTTTTCATTACTATAGATCCTGTGCACGCTCTGAGCAATGCCATAGGTTAAGATTTATTCTAAACCTTCCAGCCATCACCTCTTTTGTTTTGCTATTGTCACCCCGAGTGGGACGGGTATGCCCAGACGTGAGTCCCGTGCCTGCTGGGCCTAGAGACCCAAGCTACTCCTCACTGATGACGCCCAACAAGGATGAAACATGTCTGGGGATGCTTGTGGTCTCGTGCAGAAGGGATGTGACCTAGCAGTTCGGGCTGGACTACCCCTTTGGGGGTGGGGCCAAGCCTGATTTGCATATGGTCTTTCAACTTCTGTAATGGCTTGGCAGGCGAAGAACAATGGTCTGGAGGTTTGCCGGAGCAATGACAGAGGTTAAGATTTATTCTAAACCTTCCAGCCATCACCTCTTTTGTTTTGCCTGTGCACGCTCTGGCCACGCCGCCAGCCTCCCTGCTTCCCGCGCTCCGTGCTCTGCTTACTAAAGCAGTGGGTTTCGCGCACGGCCCGCGTGCACGAAGTAAGGTGCTGTTGGGCTGTTAGGCTGAAAGGGTGAGTGGGAGTGGAGGGAGTAAGTTCTGATAACATTCTTACTGTTTTCCTTTCTTGTATGTGCAGACTCTGCATTAGGAGTATCTGTGAGCTGGTTTGGGTAGTTTATCTACCTATCCAAATACAGTTACCATTGTAAGGTGGTAATTGCTCTTCTCCATACTTATCCTTTTTCTTTTTTGATGCAGGCTCTCCCTGAATCTTACCATAACTATACTGCCTACTACCGAATTGAGCCCAGTACTATCTTGGGGCCAGAGGAGCCCCTTTAGGTTGGGGGAGTGAGGCTGGTAGATCTGATAGTAATACTGTTAGGGTATACCTGTGTATCTGTCACTCCTGTACCGTCCCATTTAAGACTCCCAGTGAAGCTCAGTTCGAGGATCCTCACCTCCCCGGTCCTGACCGAAGGGGTGAGGTGGAAGCATTTAGGGAGCATTCTGATGCCCATCAGACTGGGGAGGGGGTGAATGGGCAAATAGTAAACGTTGTAGTCCAAAGTATTGTGGTTGAGGGAGGAAAGAATTGGGATGTAAATACTGAGGAATATAAAAAAAAAACCATAAATTAAACAGGAGGTGGAGCTCTCATATATGCACTCACAGATACACCCAAAGTGGTGGGCCAGCTGTCAAGGGATGAAGACATCTCTTTCACCCCGGCTGGCCTATCATTTGAATCCCAGGTCCCTATTCAGTCAAACTTTCTGAGTATACGAGAGTCATTAAACCTACAGGTCACGGAGGAGGTAAATGAGGAGGGAAATGACATAAATCTAGACGTCTCTATGATGACCAAACAGTGAAGATGGCACTGGCTAAGCGTATTAGACTCTCTAGGGGTCCATCGACTCCGGTAAATGCTGCACGGAATGGAATAGACTATGTACACCTCTTTAACACTCTGCCACGAATGGGGACTCTAACACCACATAGATTGTTCTCAGCTAATGCCAAATTTCCTCTTACATCGGCCTCATTCTTTACTGATGCAAGAAAAGTTGGGGTTGTGATGACAAAAGTGATTTGGGTTTGCAGGAGGGGCCGATGATGTCTGAGAAATAGGACAACATTCCTCTACCCATGCCTACCATTCACTTCCTGAATCTGCGGGTTTCCCTCACAAGCTCGCCTATTCCTGAAAATAACGATCACTTTGAGGAATCACTTCCAGTGATTTCCAGGATATTAAATCTCCTGGACAAGGGGCATGAGCTTACCCACTGAGAAGTGAGAGACCTCAAACGGATTGTACTGGACACTCACTCTAAACTAAATAGAGTGGAAGGTTTTCTAATGGGCAATTCAGGTGGCAAAGACCCCCAGGATACGAAGGCATCAGCTCCACATTAGCTGACAACCAAATCCCAAGGATCCCAAACTATGGAAGCTGGAAGGGAGGGTCCTAGTTATAGTAGTGTTGAAAACAGGTTGACTAGGAGTGAGGATCTAAGACAAAATATTGTTCTGAAACCAGAAGGAGAAGGAGAAAAGAAAATTCTTGAGGCAATTAAAGACCTCTCCTTGAAAATCAATAATCTGAAACATGGTTTATCAACTTTGGTAGGGAATACCACTCCATTAATCACTCCATTAACAACCTCGGGGGTGGCTCTGCTGGCCTCTGAAAAGGAAATCTCCACATCGCCCTTCTGCTCTAACGGACATTGTAGAAAATGGCATGAGTGCAGAGGGACCGGGAACCACTACCCAAAGTCCAGAGGATGAACAAAGCTCGGGAGGCGAGGGTTACTCACTATCTAGGCGCCAAAAACGCTTGGCTTTAAAAGCAAAAAAGAGGTTGTTAAAAAAAGCTTGAAGCCTAATAAGATAGAAATGAAGCTAAAAGAATCTAAGGCTCTACCTAATGAAGTTGCTCTGTCAGACTTGATACAACTGAATGAAGAAAGTAGGATGGCACTGTAGCTTCATAATATTAATGCTGGCATCCCTCCAACCGGTTCTACCCTGGTAAACAAAAAAATAAAACATTCTAAAAAAACCAAAAATATAAATAAAGAGCAGGAGGGCCCCATGGTGGCTGTTGGCGGCAGGGTAGGAGTAGGGGCTGAAAATGATATACTACCTACACGTATGACAGGTGGCGAGAATAAGGAAGTGAAGTAACTCCAATTGTCAAACTTCTACAGGGTACTAGAGAAATCGACCTTTAGACCAATTATGTCACAGGTTATATTGCGTCAGATGGTGGAAGCCCCTATGACATCTGCTGATTCAAACAGATTAGGCTTCTACTCACAACCTCAGGATGCAAAACATGCTTTTCCTGCTACAGGGGAATTAAGCTTCCCAGGTCCTGCTAGAATAGAGAGGAAAACTCAAATAAAACTAGGAGAATCCAGTTAAGAAGAAGCTGTTGTCCAGGAATCAGTATCTTCGTCAAACCTACCACACCACATTTCTGAAGAAACTGATGAAAATAAACAGGATCTGTCTAAAACTATCATAAAAATCATATTGGATATATTGCCAGATCTTGCCAGGCTCAGAAACCTGGGGCCCGCTGATAGCCCCGTGAAGCTAATGGAATTTCTTCATGGGAGCATAGTGAGGGCGCCAGTAATGGGAAGGTGCAGGTAGGAGGCACCCAAAGACAGCAAATACATGTAGGCCAGTCGGGCCTCAGGGAGAAACCTGAAAGGGAACAGGCGATCATCCCTATACAGTCCACTCATTCCAGAGTATGCAAATAAAGGAACCATTGGCGGGAGGGGGGGGAATAGACTTCTTACGAACCGACCTTGCCATCCCACATTAAAGACAGCGACTTACGCAATATAATGTGGTGGAAAATAGCCTTCCCCGATTATCCAAGTATTTTGCTCTATAATCTGTGTGATATTGGAGGTCCATCCTCCCTCAATAAACCATGTGTTTTGTCGCTGTTTAATGAGGTTCCTCGATTAAGGCCGATTTCCTCGGCAGACATCTGTCTGGTGGATTTTATTCACCCTATGCGACTCGATCATCTGCGAATAGTTCCGAACACTCAAAAGATCTTTGACCTTATTGTACATGAGAGTGAGCAATTCAACAGGATGGGGTACGATATACTCATCTTTAGCAATGGGTGGGAAAATGGAAGGGACTCTTTGTACCAGAAGCCTAATCCTTACCGAGCAAGGGAGGTAACGCAGGAACCTAAGGAAACTAACATGCCAACTAAGGGGGTGGATGTGCAGGTGTTGAGGCAGTCCGACACTTATGTAGCTGGCAGAGCGGCAGGAGGCCCAGAGCAACCGAAAGGGGGGGAAGGGAAGGAGTGGCGAAACCAGCAATCCCCCCACTCGCACACATCGTTTCGGACGGGACCAGGCCCTACGGTCCCATAGCTGGTCGGGAGATCTACCCAGGACCCGTAGTGGACACACCAGGAATGCGGAAAGGCCCCGGAGAAGAATCGGGAGAGGAGCTCCACCCAACCCCAGACAGACTGGCAGCTCCGAGAAGGTAAGGTGAGCTGTTGAGCCGGGGCGAACCTGGCTTGAGACTGAGGGCGGAGTAGGGCCGGTCGCGGTCCACAACCTGGCCCAGAGACATCCTTGTTGAGGGGTGCCCAAGAGTGAAGACTGGCCACCCCACCACCGTGCACAGTTCCACCAACAAAGCAGAGGGCCAGCCCAGCACAGACACAGGTGTGGCTGCACCTGACACAGTATCAGCCGGGAATACGCTGACGAAGGCCACCTCGCCTCCACAGCGAGTCTGAGCTCCATTGCAGACGCACAGCTGGAAAGAGCATCATAGTGGAAGGTCAGTGTCCCCCCCCGCCAAAGGAGTAAGGAGAGAAGCAGCACGTGTGGCCCACATTGAAAGAGTCCCGCAGGGCCTGCCCGGGGATGTGGGCTGGAATGGGGTTTGGGGGCACAGAACCGGCAGACAGCATTTGACTTGAGTTGCAGAAGGGAAGGGAAAACACTAAGGTGGACTGCTGCGGGGTCAACGGGACAAATCCGGGGCCATGTCCTGAGCAGACCTGAGGGGGAGTGGTGACACCAGGGCAAGCTGGAAAGGGCTTCGGGCCCAACCCCACAGAAGAGGAGGGTGCTGGCAGGGGTTGCATCCCTGCAGCACTTACTGGGGCAATCGGGGGAGAAGGTCTGAACGTCTGGGACAATGGCAGAGGGAGGGGGAGCACCAGCCCTGGCCAGAGATGATCTGAAAAACATTCTAGAGGAGATCAAGGCTATTCGAACAGATATCCAGGCCTCTGTTAGGCAGAAACCTGTGCAGTTCCCTCTGGGACCACTGTAAAAGATTTAAGATTACAGGTGTTTGGCAGTAAACCCACTTGGTATCAGTCCGTACCACACAGATTCACTTGGTAGCTGTGGCTGAGCAGTCAGACTTCCCTCAAGGAGAGTTAGGCAGTATACAGAGTATTCACAATAGGTCAAAAGAACACAGTAGAACAAGTAAACACTGACCGGAGCTTGGTGTAAAAGAGATATAATTATTTATTTAAAACCACATCTAGAAAAACACACAGGCACTAATGTTAAGCAGTTAAAAACACGGTCACTAAAAGATATACACTCCCTTAGAAGAATATTAGATAAGTCTTAAGTAAAGCCCCACTTATTTTCAGACAGCGATGAGCGCTTAACGTAGATGGCACTCTAATAATTTGTTTTAAAAGGGAGAGAAAAGCAGAGTATAATTTGAAACAGATCCCAACACTTTCACAAGAACACAACAAGAGAGGAAGGCAAGTAAAACCGTGAAGTTAGAGTTCAGAAGGCCGGATCCACTTTAAGAGGATCAGAACGAAATGTGTCCAAGGTCACACGGTTGAAGTGCACAAAAGTCTTGCAAAGGTTCAAAAAGAGTTGGACCAAAAGAAAGGGACCAGTTAGAGGGTCAAGGTCGGCCAGCCCAGTCCAGAAGGTTAAGGGATTATTATTACCTTGTAGCAATCTTTAGAAAGGGAGGCCTGGCGGACACGGTACCTTAAAGTGGTGAGAATACTCCAGCCGGGGCAGTTGTTCCTGGCAGCGGATGTAAGTCAGTGCTTCATCCGGGGGTAGAGAGGATCTCGTCGGGGAGGAAGATAGGAGTCCGTTGCACTGCCAGGGAATAAACCAGCCGCGGAGTTCTCAGGTAAAAGGAGCGGTCCTTTTATTCGCAGTCCAGTGGTAAGTGGCTATCCGGTTGCCGGGTTGCTTGGCATGGGCAATTCGACCACAAGACGTCCTGGGATGCGAGGAAAAGAAGGTAAACTGGTTGTGCCCACCAGTCAGGGGAAGAAGCCTCTCCAGCCGGGAGATCTTCTCTGTTGTCGGGAAGTGGTGAGTCGGTTCCGCAGGGCTCTACTGGTGGTTTCGTTGTGGCAGGTCGGCTCAGCTTCTCCCTCGTCGGATTCTCAGGTCCTGTGTCGACTTCTGAATTTCCAGTTGCCAAAGCCCTGCTTTTATGCAGCACACCCCCATTCACTCAGCCTAGCTGTCAATCAAACATGCCAAGTGGTGAGCCGGCCGGCTCACCACTTGGGCCAATCACACGAGAGTGCGACTTGAGTTACCAAGGTAACTCAGTCCAGGGTGCCTAAACCCCCTCCCACACCCCCTGTGGTACCCAGACAGAGTGGCACCACTTTTGGAGGCTTCTGTGGAGAAGCCTGCCAAAAAGTGGAACAAAGGGCTCGACTTGGGTTGGAGTCACAGAAGAGAACACAAACGCCATTTTAGAATCGAGTCCTGGCAAAAAATACCAACCGGCGAATAATATTAAATAAATAAACCGGCGGTATGTTCGAGGCTATGAGAATTAAATAATTAAAGTTGGTAGCCTTGAACAATGGGAAAATCCCATAGGGATATATTCGTGGTCGAATATAAAAAGTAGTATCCACTGCCACCAGCCAAAACTCGATCAGGGGGGACGGAGACATGCCCCCTCGACTAACAGACCCCGGGGCAATCGAATTGCCCCGACCAGTACATCCACAATATTATGCTTTGTACCGGTTTCTGTTAATAATTTGGGACTAGTAAAGCCAATGGTGACTTTACATGCCCTGGGAGACAGTAGTCAGTCTGAGGGGATGGAGTCTATGGTGGGGTGTCACTATGACACCCCTGTGTCACTGCACGGAGGGTGCTGTGTGACACACATAGGAAAAAACACATGAGACCCTATAGGGTAAAGGACCCCATAGCCCATAAAACCCATTAACAGTCAAAGGAACACCATAAATCATGTCCAAGAGTGGGAGAAAAAGCGTCTCACTCTTGGCAGGAGAAAAAAACCAAACTCCAGAAATCCAGCTAAGCTGCTGGGGGACTCACTAGGTTAGGAAATTCAGCCTAAAGAGAGAATTCTCCCTAACAGCCTCCATATGAGATCTTAAGGGTCGGGTAGATAAATTGGAGGATAAGATGGAAGGGATGGAGAATAACTACCTGCAGGTGGACCTTTTGAACATAAAGTACGAGGCACGGCTCACAGACCTCGAGTCCTGTGAGGAGGACATGTTGTTAAAACAGGATGACCTCGATAATAGAGAGCGGCGAAACAACCAGCGCGTTCTGGGTGTGAAAGAGAAGAAGGTAGAGACAGCGGCAGACGTCGGTCAGGAGGAAGGTTCAGGGTCTGATTAATACTCTCTTCATGGGAGACGGTGGAAAGGAAGTCCAGCTTGAAAGGGCACACAGAGGAAGAGGTGGAGGAGGCAGAGGTCCGAGGTCTATAGTGGTCCATTTCCTCCGGTACAGAGAGAAAATGGAGGTTCTAGAAAAGGCTGAGCGACTAGGCAGTGTTCAATTTGAAGGAGATACAGTAAAGGTCTTTCAGGACTTATCGGGCCTCACTTTCTACCGGCGGAGTTGGTCATCCCCTGACCCAATGGCTGACGGATAAGGGCATCGGGTACCGTTGGTCCTTCCCCTTCGCATTGTCCTTTGAGAGAGGGGAAGTGGACACCCGGGTCACCAGTGGCCAGGAGGCACAGCAGGTCTTGCACGTCCTGAAGGAGGAGATCTCTAATGAAGGCCCAGGGGAGAACGCTGGGGGAATGGTGATGGAGCAGGCCAGGAGGGCTACCTACATGCTAAGAGGAGGCGGCCTGGGGGCAGGAAATACAAGAAGCTCAACACTCCACCACCAGCGAAACTATAAGCCCCCTAATGTGTTAAAACACGGACTGATTTACAGGCAGGCCCTAGGTGGCATGAAATGAAAGGCTTTGGGAGCTACCAGGGGGGAAGGGAGGTGTTGAAATGGAAGGCAAAGCACTAGTCGCCTTTGGTGGCCCATCACAAGATGGGTATCCCGGGAAGGAGGAGGTGGTGCCGGGCTCAGGGTGAATAGAAGGAGGGGACAAGGGAGGAGGGTGGGTTGGGGGGGGCAGGGGTAGAGGTGAGCAAGGGGGAGGGGAGAAGCAGACAGTTGGGCCACGAAGGCTCCTAATTGTTGGCTCACTAATCCAAGGGAAGTTTCAGGGGCAAGAGGGTGGGAAGGGTGGGGGGGTTGGGCTGGTTGGGTAACAGTTTTTGAGCAGTTGAGTTACCACACTATTGATGGAACAGAGGGGTCGGAATATTGGTCGGAAAATCAGAATGGTGCACGCTGATAGTGGAGGCCGGGCTGTTGCACTTAGGGTTGCAACCCTGAACGTTAAGGGCTTGAATGCACCTACTAAGCGATCCCTGATGGGTAGGGAGTTTTGCAGATGTTCTGATGGTTCAGGAGACTAGGCTGGTGGGCGAGGGGGGGGGGGGGGCGCATACAGGGGCTCAGATGGGGTAGGTCTTCTGGGCCTCGGGATCCATTAAGAAGGGCGGAGTGGGCATCCTCCTTAGTCGTAGAATCAGGTTGGGGGAACCACGGTGTGGAAGAAGGATGATGGGAGGGCCTTGGTGGTGTCAGGGATCCAGGAGGGAATACAGGTGACCCTGGCAGCGGTATACTGCCAGAACACGAGTCAGTTTCAGTTCCTTCGAGAGGTCATGGGGGGATATACTCAGCCGAGCAGTGGGGCTATTATTGCTAGGAGGGGACTTCAACATGTGGGCGGACAGATGTATGGATCACAGTTGCGTGGTTACCCGCTGGGGGGAGGGAGCACAGGAGAGGTAGGGCTTCCTTGGATATATGAATGAACAGGGCCTGGTCAATTTGTGGAGGAAGCTCCACCCCGCCTTAGGGCCTACACCTTCTTCTGCCCACACCAGGGGTTAAAAATAAGGATTGATTCCTGGTTTGTGCAACACCTACACAGGCAAAGGGTCATAGCAATCGAGCTAACCCCCATTAGTTGGTCCGAACACAACATGGTTGAAATTAATATCTCATTGAGGGGCCTCAGAACAAGAGTCTCTCTCTGGCGCTGAAATGACATGCTCCTAAAGGATACTGTCTTTGCTGGTGAAATGAAGGCGGCGATAGATGAATTCTTCAGCCTCAACGACACTCGGGAGGTGGAACCTCAGGACGGTTTGGGAGGCGAGCAAGGCCACATGGAGGGGGTCTCCTGATACGGAAAAGGAGCCACCAAGAAAAGGGTGAGGACCCACAGAATGGAGACACTCAGGTCTGAGATCTGTGAATTGGAGGCAGGGGAACTGGGCAGAGGGACAAAGGTTGAGGGTAAACTAAAACTAGCCAGGGAGAAACGGTGGGAGTTGAAGGACCTATAGGTGGGGAAGGTGGTCTCCAGCCTACAGTTCCTGAGACAGCGATACTACGAGAGGGGTGATAAGGCGGACGCCCTGTTGGCAGCTAAGCTGCGGGGATAGAGAACTGACCGGTGGGTGACTACAGTCGAGGATTCAGGGGGATCCCTATGCTCTACTACGGGGGAAATCCTGCAGGAGTTGGCCACGTTCTATGAACAGCTATACAGTAAAGAAAGTGCGGTTAAGGATGGGGAGCTGGAGAGGTATCTTAGTGGCATGCACCTGCCAACACTACGCGAAAGTGAGGTTGACGACCTGGAGACACTGATTACCCAGGAGGAGGTGCTATGGACGATTAGTGGATTAAAACTGGGGAAGGCCCTTGGGGACGATGGGTACACAGCAGGGCTTTGCAGGAGGTTTTTGGGGACCCTTGCTCCACACATGGCCAGGTTGTTTAATAACATCCTGACCACAGAAAGGGCTCCCCATCGTTTGGTAGAGCACTGATAACTGTCATACCGAAGGCAGGTAGGGATCCCAAGAGCTGTAAATCATATTGCCCCATATCCCTTCTCAATGTGGATGCCAAGATCTTCACCAGGGTGCTGGCCACAAGGATGGAGGGGGTCATGCCAAAATGTGTCCATTCGGTCCAGGTGGGATTCATCCGAGGAAGACAGGGAGCTGACACATTGTGCAAAATGCTCCACCTGATGGAGATTGCAGCAAAGGAAGGGGGCAATCCGGTGTTTGTCGCCCTTGACGCTGAGAAAGCGTTTGACCGGGTCAACTTAGGTTTCCTCTACGAAGTCCTGCGTAAGCGTGGGTTTGGTGGAGAAAGGGTCCTGAAGGGGATACAGGCGATTTACTCGGCCCTTTTAGCATGGGTGGCGGCAAACAGGAGATTGTCACAGTACTTCAAATTAATGAGGGGCATGCAGCAGGGATGTCCCCTCTCGCCACTCCTATTTGCGTCATTGATGCAACCGTTGGCTGAACGACTGAGGAGCACCCCCACCCCTCCAAGTAGAGGGAATCAAGGTGGGGGAGAGGGAATTCAAGGTAGGGTTCTACGCAGATGACACCACGTTGCACTTGGTAAACCCAATGAGCTCAACCCTGGCGGCTCTAGAAATAAATCGAGGAAAAAGGAACCTTCTCTAGGTTTGAAGGTAAACAGGGAAAAGTCAGTAATCTTTCCCATCGTTGGACCGAGGAGAAATCTGTGTGAGGCAAATTACCCCCCTCTCTTTCACAGGCTATTTAATGACATGACAAGCTGGGGTAAGGGGCAGATTTCATGGATGGGATAGCTGAACGCTTAAAAAAATGAACCTCCTCCCGAGAATACTGTATTTCTTTCAAATGTTGCCGATAAGGGCCCCGTAGGCCCTCCTGAGGGAGGCTAAGGCTTGGATGGTGAGGTTCCCCTGGCAAGGCCACAAACCAAGGGTGGGATACGATACCCTGATACTGCCCAAAGACAGGGGGGAGTTGGGCTCCCGGACCTTAGGCCACACTATAAAGCTGCACAAATGAGAGCTATGGTACACCACACCTGTGGGAAGAGCCTGATAAACAGTGGGTTTACCACGGAAACTACCACATGCACCCCGGCCACGGTAGGGGAATGGCTCTGGGTCCCAAGGGGGCAGCTCCCGAGGAGAATCAGAGAGCACCTATTCCTTGGGGTTTACTGGGAGGTTTGGGACAAGGGCACTGGAAGGCGAGGAATTACCACAGGGCCCTCCCAGATGAGTCACATTGGGCTCCCCCGGTACGGGACAAAATACCAGTACCAGAGGGATACCAGAAGTGGTTTGAGGCAGGACTATCTAGGGTTGGGCAACTATGGGTGCAAGGGGGTTCATAGGGCTGCAGGAGTTGGAAGAGTCTTGGAAGGTTGCCTGTGCTCCTCTATCTCCAGTTGAAAGGGGTCTTTACAGCTGAACACTGGCGAGACCAGATCCAAAGAGAACCCACACCAGTAGAGAAGGTACTATAGAGCATTGCTAGAAACACAGGGGGTGCAGTGGAGGGTCTCCAGCAGAGGTGGGAAAGGGACCTGGGCCAGGGCTTGAATATACACCTTTGGCAGTTTATGTGTAGAAGGGCCTTCAAAACATCAATAGGTGGTCAGTACAAACTCCATGGTGTAAAATGATTGCACCAGTGACAATACGACCCAGTATGGCTTTCCAAGATGTTTCCTACAGTGAGCCTCCTGTACTGGCATGGATGTGGGGATAGAGCTGATTTTTGGCAGATGTGGTGGAGATGCCCAAAAGTCCATATATTTGGGCCGAGGTCCTGGGATGAATTAAAGATGTGGGATGAAGGGAAGGGGTGTTGGACCCTATGCTAGTGCTTTTTGGCCTGGACAAACAAGAGGGACAAAGGCACTCTCTGCTGCATTTGACAAACTTTCTGCTGCTAGCTGGAAGGGCATGTCGTGCAAGACATTGGAAGAGAAGGGAACTCCCGAGCTTGAAGGAGTGGTCTGACACAGCTAAGAAGATCTACCATATGGAAAGGATAACTTCATCCATTCATGGTGGAAGTGCGGCCATTGAGCAGGAATGCAGCAATTCTGCCGCAGTGTTGGGTTTAGAAATGGCACGTGCAACTAGCCTGTGTACTTTGGCTAGTTCTTGGTCAAGGCAGGAGGGAGTTCAGGACGTGCATGGAATCCCACTTAAGGGATTTCGACCTCTCTAAGTTGGAGCTAAATACTCCAGGCTGGACCTCCTATGTACAGTGATGGTATGAGCGGCGTGTCACAGGGAAGGAGGGGAGAGGAACAGTTGAAAGATCCTGTGTTGGAAACATGTGCCAAGGCCAACACCCTCCGGCTAGTTTGCATCTTTCCAGGTTACCCTAAAACCAATAAAAATCATTTTACAAAAGAAGAAAACCTGATTGTTTTTTAAAACAATTTTTATTGATTTTATTTCAGCAAACACAAACCAAACTTGCAGTGCATATAGTAACATTTTGAATGTACATCACATTGTCCGCGTCCACTGCTTCAGCCATTCCCTCACACCCGTCCGAGCCTACTCTACCTCATGTTCTACTTCTACGTCTTGCAGTGGGGATTCCTTTACGATGGTTTCTGTAGGATCCCGGTCACTTGGCCCATCTTGTGTGGGCACAAATAGTTCAGCGATTAGTTGTTTCCAGGCTAACAAGGTTTCAGCCTCCTCCTGCACCCCAGCATTGCTTGCTTCCTGCCATACTGCAGACTCAGCCTCAGCACATTTCTTTAGGTCTTTCCACCATGCTTCTATTCTTGGTGTATGGCATGTCTTCCACCCCATAGCGATTCTTCTCTTTGCAAGTACATACGCCAGGTCTTTCAGTTTACTCACATGCTTGAGTTTACGTGGTCTAGGAAACCCTCCTATTAAGCAAGCCCACACTGTATCACCACTATCTTAATCCCTTTTTCTTCCAGCCTATGTGCTATTTCTCCCCAAAATCTCTCTATTACTGGACATGACCAGAACATGTGTACCATTCCAGCATTTTCCTCGTCACATTTGGGGCATGACTGTCGTCCTGCGTTTTTGAATTTGGCTATCCTCTGGGGTGTCATATGTACGCCCTGTGGGTTGTATATAATTGTATCTATTGTAGTCTTACATTTCTTGACACTTTCTTGCGGTACCCTTGGGCTCGTTCCAACATCCCATCACTCATTGGGGCACCCACTTCCTCTTCCCAGTCCTGGCTCAGTCATACCACTTCCTTCCCCACTTTAGACATCATCAACTCATATATTCTAGATATCTCGTGTTCCCTTTCCGCTATGCCATATATTGTATCTATGGTGGCGTCCGGTTCATCTTCTAATACTACTTCAGACCATGTCTCTTTGATTCGCCGCACCACGCTATGGTATGTGATATACTGCCCCGTATGTAACCCTGTTTCATCCACCTGCCCCTCAAAATCCTTTATACTTCCCTCTTGCCACATATCGCCCATTGTTGCTATCCCCACAGGTTCCCAGTGCTTCCTGATCATCAGTCTTAGTTGCGTTTCCTTTCCCACCAGCGCAACTAATGGCACTTGCGGGGAATACGGGGATGGTCTCTCCATTATCTGACAGGCTCTACGCCATATCTCCCACCCAAGTATCATCATCTTGGGCGTCCTTCCATATCCGATCTGGGCAACCACATAATTTCTTTTAGGAAGAATGGAGCACAGTCCAAGCGGAACAGCCTGGATTCTGAGGTCGGTTCTTCAGAGAGCCAATTAGCTACATATTGCAGCTGACTTGCTATGTAGTAAATTTCGTAGTCTGTCAGTTTTATACCCCCTTTCTCATGTGGGTTTTGTAGCTTCCAAAGGGCCACCCTGTTCCTTGTCCCATGCCAGAGGAATTCCCTGCATATGCTATCTATCCTGGCAAAAAATCGCCTAGATATAAAGTATGGGAGGTTCCCAAAATAGTGCAACAGTCTTGGCAGGACCACCATTTTAAGCATTGCCCCTCGTTCCATCCCCTCATCGCTAAGGGGAGCTTCACCCAGAATACTATTTTCAATATTCTTGATAGCTCTCTGTGTTGTATTGATGCTCTGCTTCCACAGTGTGATATATATCTATCCCAAGATACCATGACCCCCCATGGTATCTGCAAAACTGATAACTTGTCTAATGGGATCCCTTTATATCTGCCCCGTGGAAATACACAAGTTAGCTATGCCTGAAAACCTCCAAATCACTCCATCACTTCCAGGACATACTGGAGGTTTTCTTCTGGGTACCGTAGGTACAACAACATATCATCTGTGTACAAGGAAATTAAATGCGGTTCCTCTTTTATGGTGAGGCCTATTATATCATACTGTTGCCTTAGGTATATCGCCAAGGGCTCCAGGGCCAAAACATACAGCATAGGGGACCACATGCATCCCCGCCTAGTGCCTCTACTGAGTTGCCACCTCTCTGATATTACCGCTCCTGTTTTAACCCTAGCTAGCGGCACGCTATATAATAATTTGGCCCATTTGAGATATCCAGGTCCCATTCCATAGTTGGTAAGGGCCGCAAGCAGCCATGGCCACTTGACAGAGTCAAAGGCCTTTATTGCGTCCAGCGATACTATTGCCATTTCGCCCGCATCCCCGTTTGCGTGTTCAATGATTCGGTGGAGTCGACTGAGATTGTTGGTTATGTTCCTATTAGGGACATAACCGGTCTGGTTGGGGTGTAATAATTTATCAATGATCCTTCTCATTCTGTTTGCCAGGACCGCTGTTAGTATTTTACTATCCTGATTCAACATTGACGGGGGTCTTTATGAGCCGCAATCATAGCCAGGCTTGTTTGGTTTGGGAAGTGGTATGATAATCGCATCTCTTAGGGACTCTGGTATTCTTCCCACTTCGTATGCCTCGTTTAGCATCTCTAAAAGCGGGGGGGAGCACCTCATTCTTGTACATTTTATAAAATTCACTAGGGAGTCCATCGGTCCCCGGGGTCTTGCTGGTGGGTAGCTGCATCACTACCTCTTCCAGCTCCTCTAGAGTGATCGGAGCATCCAGCTCCTCTCGCTCTTCTGCGCTGATCTGCGGCAATCCAATGTCCTCCAGTGTTTCTCTTATTTTCCTATAATCACTTTCCTCTTCATCTCCGTACAGGAGTCGGTAAAAATCTGTAAATTCCTGATTAACTCCTTCTTGGGTGTCAACTACGTGCCCATCATCCCTTGTTATCGTTCTGATTGTGGGTCTAGGGGTCTCGCTCTTATATAGCCACGCAAGGGCTCTTCCTGGTTTGTCCCCTCCTGCATGCTGTCTCTCTATGTACTTTTAATAGTTGAGATTGCACAATCTCTCCCATTGTCCCACGCATTTCTGCTGCAGCTTGAGTATTGCTTCATTGTCTTCCTTGGTAGTACCTCCCCTTCTCAATGCTACTTCTAGCTCCGTTTCCGCTTCTTGTAATTCGACTAAGATCCCTCCTTGTAGTCACTTGGAATTAGCTATGGCTATCCCCCTCACTACCACTTCAAAGGCCTCCCAGAGCGTGCCTGCTGTCTTAACACTGCCTGTGTTAATCTCAAAATAGCTTATTATTTGCTCTCTCATGTCCTCCCTAAAAATAGTATCTTTCAATGCCTCTGCTCTGAGGCGCCATGTCGGTGTTCTTTGCTCTCGGGAGTCGGTGTTGCCATATCAGTATCAGCGGCAAGAAGTCTGAAAGAACCCTCGCTTTATATTCTGTCTGCGCTACTTCTGTAACGAACACATAGTCCAGCCTGGTGTGCAAATTTTGTGGAGCTGAATAGTGCGAATATTGTCTGTCCCGTCGATGGTCCGACCTCCATGCATCCTCGAACCCATAAATCCGTTAGCAGCTGTGTCCTAGCGGGTGGAGTGGTCCTATCTATTTTGCCATCTGATCGATCTATTTTCGGGTTTAGTGCACATTTAAAATCTCCTCCCCAAATCACTGCTCCCCCTAAGCACATGCTGAGTTTGTTATATAGGGTCCTAAAGTATGCCGCCGTGTCCTGATTCGGGGCATATGTATTTATAATACATATTTCCTTGTTTTCCACCAGCCCTCTTATTATAGCCATCCTCCCATCTGCTTCAACTGTGGATTGCAGCAGCTGAAACGGGACATGTGGTGCAACCCAGGTAATCACTGAATATCATAGGCCGAATATGTTGCGCCTACAACGGTCCCCCCTCCACTTCTTCCGCACCACCTCCAGCTTCTCTTGTGTGAGGTGAGTTTCTTGTATCAAGGCTATGTCTATCTTCTGCCTATGCAGATACATCATTACCTTATTCCTTTTTAAATATCTATTGAGCCCTCTAACATTCCAAGTAACTACTCTAAGGTCCCCATGACATATTAGGATCCCGCTCCTCCCTCCGCAATGCGTGTAGGCGTTCCCCAACTTTTGCCCTCCTCATTACATATAGGCTCGTTCCCCAACATAAACTCCCCTCAACTATAAACACTTCAACTTCCCCAGCCACTCTCCCCGCCACCTCCCTTCCCAACCCAACTCACCCTTCAATCCCCACTCCCCTCTACCCTTCCCCAACTGTTGCCCAGCTCCATCCCTGGATCTCAGGCACTCCCGCATCTAGCACTTTTCCACCAATTGCCATACTCATGGCTCAGCAGGGAGATATCGCCCTAGTGGCGTTCCTATTACTCTAACTCCCTGGGGTAGGTTGTCTTCATCTTGTGACTCCTGTTTTGCTCATTGGGCTAAGCGCGCTTAACTCTGCTCCTTTTACTTTATACAATTTATATTCCAGTTCGGTATGTTCAAGTATCACATGTTATAATTTCTCGCTACTATAACTTCTGGTCGCGCCAATATTATCTGTCCCACAATCTCTGCCCCTGGCCCCCCCTCCCACCTTCTCTCAAAGTTGGCTATTGAATCACTTATCGTGTTCCTATCGGCGTTGTTCTTCATCTCGTTCCGGACAGCCATATGCGTCCAGCCATGTCGCCACATCCTCCGGGGTGTCAAAAAAGTGCACTTTTCCTTTGTGTAGAATCTTGAGCTTTGCAGGATACAAGAGCATGTATTTGAATCCAGCTGTGCGCAATCTCCTCTTAATCGCCACATAGTTGTATCACTGTCTTTGCACCAGCATGGTGTAATCAGGGAACGCAGTGATGGTCGCAGATGCCCTTTTTATCTTCCCTCCTTTCCGAAAGAATTCCAAAATCTTCTCTCTATCCCGGTAGTTCAGGACCTTCGCTATAATTGCTCGAGGGGGGGCTCCAGGTTGCGGTTGCCTCATCAGGGCCCTGTGTGCGCACTCGATTGCGAACCCCTGGGAGAGTTCTCTGGCACCTATTTCCTGTATAAGCATGTTTTCCACATGGGGGCGTGGCTTGGACGGCCATGTAGAGGGTCGTGTTCGTGTGGAGCTCCGTTGACCCTGAGATGATCCTGTGGGAGCGGTGCGCGTGCGGTGACCAGCTGGGGCTGGAAAATTACATCCATGCGTGTGAACATGGAGGCGACACCCGTTGAAAGTCTGGTGGGTGTAGAAGGCTCGGATCCCGAACTATCCCTATTTGTCTGCCGCGGGTCCCGGATAGGGGACAAGGACAAAATGGCGGCTGTAACAAAGGAGATGGCAGAGATTGCAAGAGCGCCGCTGCAATCGTCCGTCTAGGACTGGCAAGGCCCCTGCGGTGAACTCGGCGATTATCGCCCGCGGACGGACTGGGAAGCGGAGAGAGCGCGCTGAGAGAGCGCACGACAGAGGACGCACGAACCTGAAGTGGATTTAACCCACGGGCTGTAAGGGCACAGGATCCTGCCGATCGAACTGCCAGCCGTGACTGGGCCCGCGGCGGAGTCGTTGGAACGCCGCTGGCGCCCAGGAAGACACATTGTGGCAGCGCCGGAGAGGAAAGGCTGCGTGATTGTTGCATCGGCAACAAAGTAGCCGTTGACCCTGTGAGCAGTGAAATCGTGGGAGCGGCTGCTGCTGCAGGCCCCGCTCGGCACTGCGAACCTACTCTGAGAAGGGAAAAACCCCATTGAGACTACCGACAGACTGAGGCTGATTTACAGTGCGCTCTGGATACCCTCGGGCTGGGTTGCCTGAGAGGAGGGCAGTCGTGGGCGCTGTGGGGTGCGCTGGGCCCCCTCTTGGAGACACGGAGTGAAGTGGATGCTGTGACACCATAGGGTCCAACACGGACACAGCACACCATGTGAGTGTGCATTGGCCTGATCACGCCGGGCCTGCGCCTTGGAACGTTGACGCGGATCAGCCAAACGGGCTGATTTAAGACTTTTTGTTGATCCTTTGATGCCTACTAGGGCCCCCTCTGAAGCACACAGGGGCCCCCTGAATATGGGTGCGGGAGTGCCACATTGGTGACCGCCCTATTCACCGGATGGCCTTGTGCCTGCGAAGCGAAGGCACGAAGGGGAAAGGTGAGCGCTCTTGAGCGCTGTTCATGGATGATGCACGGCGGAGTCCGGTAACATAACACCGGGGGCGCGTGAGTACGTGGGAGGACACAGCCCACTCTGGGGGCGTGCGGCGGACAGGCGCAGGTTTGGACAGCAGTGGGTGGTTTGTGACCACGCAGACAGTGGTGTGAAGAGAAGCACGGCAGGGTCTTGCCCAACTTACGCAGCAGGATGTCCTCCAAAGTGGTGCGACCCCGGATCAAGCAGCCCACGATGGAGGCCTACGCCAAGTCGCCCCCAGGTGCGGAGGGGGGCAAAAGTAAAGAGACCCCTGTGGCGGTGGCGGACCCACCGGGTACTATCCAGGAGGTGCTGGCAGCAATTGCTGACTTGAAGGTAGCCTGGGAAACGAAGTTGGGCCTAGTCATGAAAGAGCTGCAGGAGGGCCTGGACCTCAAGATTGGAGCGGTCCAGGAAGAGGTGAACTTGCTGAGGCAGGACGTGCGAACGATCGCAGAGCACACTGGGGCACTGGAGAATGAGTCGGCCCCGAACACGGAAGCGTGCGCTGCACATGCTAAGGAGCTTCATGCCCTCGTGCAACGAGTAGGCAATCTGGAGGACAGAGCAGAGCAAGCAGAGGGGCGCGCCAGACGCAATAACATTCGCATAGTGGGTGTACCGGAAGGGATGGAAGGACCGAACCCCACTTAATACGTTGAAACCATGATCTTGCAGGAGATTACAGGCGGGGAGTTGACCCAGGGGTTCGCGGTTGAAAGGGCGCATAGGGCCTTGACCAGGAGACCGGCCCCAGGAGCCCCCCCGCGGCCGCTGATCGCGAAGATCTTGAATTATCGTGACCGCAAGAAGATTCTCAAATTTTTCCGGAAAGGAGGAACGATAGAAAGGGGGTCAGCGAAAATAACAGCGTATCCGGACTATACGCTGCTTGTACAGCGTAGTCGAATGAACTTCGGATCGGTGAAAAGGAGGCTTAGAGAAGCAGGCCATCGCTACATTTTGCTCTACCCTGCCATGTTAAAGGTGTTTTACAAGAACAGATCCCTCTTCTTCGAGAAGCCGACTGAAGCGATGGATTGGCTGGATATGCAGGGTCGACCTCAGGAACCGGATGTCCAGATGGAAGCGGCTGGAGATAAGTAGCATGTTGGGGAGGCACCCGTGGTGCCATAGTCATGACACTGGGACTGGAATATAGAATGGTATTGTGCTTGTGGGGAGGAAGTCACGGTATCTGCCGGCATGTCCCGTTGGACGCACTTCTCCTAAATAGATGACCGGGAGCTCCTGAGTAGCACCCTCTGAACCCAATAGGAGTATACTTAGTTAGGTCACTGTTAGATTGGTGACGCCCTGCGGGGTCCTTGTTCTCGGATACAAGACAGGTCCAGACGTGGGTAGGCCTGAGATCCAGGGATGGAGCTGGGCAACTGTTGGGGGTTGGTAGGGAGGGGGGAGTTGTGTGCTGTGGTGTAGATTTGGGGAAGGGGGTTTTGTTTGTAAATAGTAGGGAGAGAGACGGAAAACGAACTAGCAAGGGGAGCATTAAGGGAAGGGTTAGGATGGGGATAGTCCGAACAGATGGCATTGGGTAATCTCAAAGTTGTGACCTGGAATGTACGGGGCCTTAACAGCTACCTGAAACGAAATAAAGTGATGCTGTACTTAAAGAGGATGCGTATAGACATAGCCCTGCTGCAGGAGACCCACCTCACTAGGGAGAAGCTGGAGGTGGTTAGGAGGAAATGGAAGGGCAATGTTGTGGGTGCTGCGTACTCGGCGTACGCTAGAGGGGTTATTACTTGGGTGGCGCAGCATGTGCCGTTTCGGGTGCTTGGCTCTATGGTAGACCTGGAGGGTAGAATGGTGGTGGTAACGGGTCTCCTGGAAAACAGGGAAGTGCAGATCATGAATTTGTACGCCCCCAATAACGACACAGCGGCTTATTTTAGGACCCTTTACAGTAAACTTGGCCCCCTGGCAGGGGGTATGGTGGTGTGGGGGGGGACTTTAATTGTACCCTGAATCACAGGATGGACAGGTCAATGGACAGGGCAGGGAAAACGGCGCCGGCGGCTAAAGCGCTGGGAACCTTACTGAAAGACCTAGGCCTAGAGGATGTGTGGAGAAGGTTGCATCCCATGGATAGGCAATATTCACACTACGCAGCGCCACATGATTTGCACACAAGGCTAGATTATATGTTTGTAACGGCCGAGATAGTGGGAGACATAGTGGGAGTGGAATACAAGGCCCGAGTATTATCTGACCACTCGCCCTTGGTAGTAGAGTGGAGACACCAGCCCCCAAGACCGCGGATCCCAACATGGAGACACAGGACCGAGGCTCTGCAGGACGAGGGGTTCCGGGAGGGTCTGAGGGATGCCATCGAAGAATATTTTGATATAAATATGGGAAGCGTACGTTCTGTGGGCACAATGTGGGAAGCGTTCAAGGTGGTGGTGCGTGGGGTAGCCATTTCCAAAGCTAAAGGGCTCCAGGGGGGTATAGAAAAGGAACTCCAAGAAGCGGAAAGGGAGCTGGAAGATTTCACACGTTGCGAGAACACTGCCCATGATAACACAACCAAGATAAAAGAGCTACGGTTGTCCTGCAGTACACTTTGGGATAGGCTGTGCAGACTCAATTATAGGAAATACACAGAGGATACACGCAGGGGGCGACAAGCCGGGCAGATTGCTGGCCTGGCTATATAAGAGTGAGACCCCCCACTCAGTGATCAGTGAGATTAGAGATGAGGGAGGTTGCATCTGCAACACCCAAGAGGGGGTAAACAAGGAGTTCCTCAAGTTTTTGCAGACACTTGTAAGAGGACACGGGGGAGGATATGTGTCAAGACATACTGGGCACATTGGAGGACATAGAGTTGCCCACCCTGGACGACCTAGAACGCGCGGAGTTAGACGCACCTGTCAACCCGGATGAGCTGGAGGTGGCGATTCAGAATCTGCCCACATGCAAGGCACCTGGTTCGGATGGGTTGCCTAGTGAGTTTTACAAAACATATAAGCAGGAGCTACTCCAGCTACTGCTTGCCACTTTCAACGAGGCCTATGAGCAGGGGGAACTCCATTTGTCCCTCCGCAAGGCTGTGATCATCCCACTCTTGAAACCAGATAAGCCGGCCGTGGAGTGTGGGTCTTACAGACCGTTGTCCATGCTCAACCAGGACAGCAAAATACTTACAGCAGTGCTGGCTAATAGGCTGAAGAAGGTGATTGGGAAGTTGATACACCCAGATCAGACGGGATATGTTCCAGGCAGGAACATCACCGATAACCATAGGAGGCTACACCATATCATTGACTAAACTGAGGAGGATACGGGCGAGTTGGCCATAGTGTCGTTACACGTGGTCAAAGCCTTCGACTCGGTAAGATGGCCCTGGCTGAAAGCGGTCCTGAGGGGATACAGAATGGGACCTGGATACCTCTGGTGGGTCCAGTTGTTCTACAGCACCCCGATGGCGAGAGTCAAAATGGGGTCCACAGTCTCAGACACCTGGAAACTTAGCAGGGGGACCAGACAGGGATGCCCCTGGTCACCCATGCTATATATACTAGCATTAGAGCCGTTGGCAATATGCCTGCGACAACAATATGGGGAGGTGGGCATAAGTACTGTAAGTGGTAGGCACCTGATATCACTATATGCGGATGACATGCTTCTTTATTTGCGTTATCCGGAAGAAAATCTGCAGTATGTGTTGGAGGTAATGGAACGGTACGCCACCCTTTCGGGCTTATCGGTGAACCCTAGAAAGTCTAGTCTGTTTCCTATGGGCGGATATAGGAATGTCCCATTACATAGGCTGCCTATCCTGCCAATACCGTGGCAGATTGAGATATTTAGGTATTTGGGAGTAAATATTTACCACAGGATCGAGGCGGAACACAAACATAACACGGAAAAAGCGATAGAGGGGATCAAGAACAGCATGGTGTTTTGGGCTAGATTGCCCCCGACTATGATGGGGAGAGCGGCCTTGCTCAAGATGGTAGTCCTGCCGAGACTCTTGCACTTTTTCGTGAATGTCCCGTTTTTGATACCCAGGAGCCTATTTGTGAAACTTCATAGCGTGTGTAGGGGTTTCGTATGGGGTAACTCCAGGAACAGGGTGGCTCTGTGGAAGCTCCAGAACCCGTGTGACAAGGGGGGTATAGGCCTGCCAAATTTTGAACTCTATTACCTGGCGGGGCAGCTGCTGTATGTGGCCAGGTTGCTTTCGGCCTAAGACTCGGCAGAGGCTAGGCTTCTGCGTGGGGACTCAGCCCCATACTTTTTGAAGGAAGTGGTGTGGTTGCGTAGGGACAAACTGGTGGGCAGGCGGCGGCTGCTGAGGCTGGGCTGGGAGATCTGGCAACGGACATGGAGGATGATGGGGGATTCGGAGCCGTACTCCCAGCAGGCCCCACTGGTGGCGCTGTGCGGGAGCGACTCAACTACTTAAATCGGTCCGTAGATACTGGGAACAGGTAGGCCTGGCCACCCTCAGAGACATATGGCAGGAAGGGGAGGCATTGGACTTTCAGAGGTTGCAGGAAGAGACGAGGGTGCATGGTGGCCAATATATAACTTACGCTAGGCTTGTGAAAAAGACTAGAGAAAGATGGCCTGAGACAGTGCTTGCGGAGGATCCTGATGCCTCCCTGGAAACTATGTATGATGTATCGGAGGGCGGGCACGAAATATCAAGGATATACGAGCTCCTGCGAGTAAGGGCTGGGAAGGAATTGCTCCAATTGAGACAAGATTGGGAAGAGGAGGTGGGAGGACCCATGACAGACGGGCAATGGGAGTGGGCCCAGAGATACCATAAAAAGGTGTCCCGGAACGCGAGATTCCATCAACTTCAATTGTACGTTACCCATAGGGCTCATCTGACTCCCGGGAAAATTGCAAAGTTTGGTGGATCGGCTACGCAGCAATGCCCCAGGTGTGGGGAGGTGGATGCGGGGCTGCTACACATGTTTTGGGCTTAGGTTAAAACGAAACTGGCTGGTGGGGGAGTGATGTTGCACGTGGAATCGACCTGGTCATGCATGCTTGGGCTTTTTCCTAGACCCAAGTTGAAGGACTTGGCTTATGTGGCCAAGCGCAGGATTGCCATGGGCTGGAAGGCGGCCCACAGACCTAGGGTGGAGCTATGGTGGGCGGACCTCTTAAAATGGGCGGAAGCTGAATCTGTGGTCTGGTTTGAAGCGGTCACTAGGGGGGGCGAAGAGGAAGTAGGGCCCCTGCTGGCCTGGCGGCAATTGGTGGCCTCTATGGCAAATCCTCGCCAGGGTAACAACGGAACAGAGGACTCGGATGATGACCGCTTAAGTATTGTGCTACCCGATAATGCTCCAGTAGACGACATGTGAGAACTGGCTCTAGTTCAAGGGGGGGGGACTTGGGGAGTTCTAATGGAAATGTGATGGTCTAATGATGTTTTCTTTGCGTATTGAAACAGTTGTAATGTGTGTTTTGAAAATATAATAAAAAAATATTTAAAAAAAAAAGCATGTTTTCCACATAGTCTGTGGGATCTTGGCCTTCCTCCCCCTCCGGCAGGCCGACCACACGTATGTTATTGCGTCTTGCTCGTCCCTCGGCCTCTTCTGCTCGGTTCTCCAGGTTGGCCACCTGTTGTTTCAATATGTGGACCTCCTTGGCATTGTTTGTGCTGGTGTCCGTATTGGTTTTCACTACACTTTCCAGACTGCTCGTTCTTTCCGCAAGCGTTCTCACATCCTGTCTGAACAGGTTGACCTCTATCCGCACTGCGTCTATTTTGGTTTCCAGTGCGGCTCTCATCGCTATTCCCCACGAGGTTCTCAGTTCCGTGACGGCTGTTAGGATCATCTGGTCATCTCTCGGTGAGGCCGCGCCTGCAGATGCGGCGGTCACACCTTGTGCTGGGATAGTGGGGGATTGCTGTGTCTTAGCAAAAATGTCCATCGTGGGCTTTGCCTTTGGGTTTACCTCCTCTTCCAGTCATTGTTCCCCCTCGTTCTCACCTAGAATCCGTTTCGCCAGCACTTTGCAGGTTTATATAGGATGCAGCGTCTGCCCGTCCTCATTATATGGCTATGTGTAGCCTGTGGTCCCATCACCTGTCTGCCCTTGTGTGGGGGCTGGCCAGTCTTAGGCCTGGTGTCTCATAGCAGTAGGTGGGGCCGCCCCCATGTCGCAGTATAGCTGCTTGCTGCTGTTTTCTCCGGCCCTACTGCTCCCCCGCCAGTAATTTGCCCTCACAAGGCGTATGCTGTCTTTCCTTGGCCTCCTGGGGTCCCCATGCCACGCTTGGGGTGTGGCCCTCGTGCTCTTCTATGGGGTCACTGCACTGTTGGGCCTCTCTGCTGTGCTGGGGCTTGTTTCCTGTGCCGCTTGCTCTATTATCCTTGCAGTCCTTTATGTGTGGGCAGCAGGGAGCGCTTTGTGCCTTCACCCTTGTGTTGTTGCACTGCCCTTATAGCTTCATATTAATTGGCCTTACCGGCCTGCATATGCACTGTTGATTGGGGCTCCTCATATGCTGCCGGGAGCGTTGTGCAGTGGGGCCTCCCAGCACCCACTATACTATTGCGCTCGCCTTTGCAGGGCCGCTAGCCCTGATTGCGCTCTTATTTCTACCAGCGTCTCCGCTTTTTGCTTAAATCCCTGTGCTCACGCGCTTATGTTTATTGGTGGCCCTGGGGATGCCGGTCATCCGACCGCATTCCGTCCGTCCAGGCCTCGGGGCGAGTCCAGCTGCTCCGCTCCCTGATTCGTCTTCTGCCCTCAACGCGTTATCACGGCACAAACTTTAATGTAGCATTTCTGCTGCTACACTGTTACAATCCAACAGCTGATACACGCTTCCTGATCCCAGCATATTCGTGCCCGGTGATGTTCTTTTGTAGTTTAACTTTTCAATCAGGTACCAAGCGCTTCCTCGGATCGTTAGACGATCACGGAGCTCTCAAATGAAGCAGCCTGTTCCATGGCTGCCTAGCCACGCCCCCCAAAAAAGAAAGCCTGGTATGTCAGGATGTTCAGACCGTTGGCCTCCCTTCCCCACGTTTTCAGCATGGGACAAGGCGATTCATTGGAGCATAGCACTCTCTCTGGCTTCTTCGGCATGAGGATACAGTTCCATAGCCAGTATCAGGGCCTTCTGTGCCCAAGTCTCTTCCTTTATCAAAGTCTCTTGATTCAGCGGGCCAGATGTACCAAAACAAACACAAAGTTCCTTTCCTCTTACAAATACTTCATTCAGGCGATTCCCTCTTCACCCCAGATCCCTTTTCTACAACAATCGTTACTTTGGATCATCCTCTTCCAGGGCTCAGATCCCCTTCTC
This sequence comes from Ambystoma mexicanum, assembly GCF_040938575.1. Classification (NCBI taxonomy): domain Eukaryota; kingdom Metazoa; phylum Chordata; class Amphibia; order Caudata; family Ambystomatidae; genus Ambystoma; species Ambystoma mexicanum. Next base: position 393,493,968 of record NC_090922.1, read on the forward strand.
CAATGTTCAGAGAATATTCTCTCTCGGGGGACTCATGGTTCACCCCGGATCCCCCTCAGCCGTGCTCAGATCCTTCCTTTTACACAATGAGTCTTCCTCAGCCAGGCTCGGACCAATTTCAGTTTGCATTCACTATCAAAGATTTTCGAATCTGCACAGGGTTTAGCTTGACCCGTTGCAGGACCACTTCTATTTCACAATTCCTTTTACATTTGCCACCTATCAGTTGGATACCTAAAAGAGACCTTTGAATGAGCACTCACGTCGCGCCGGACCACTATGTATACGGTATCTATCTTGGCTTCAAAAGTTCAGTCTCTCCTTCAATGTTCAATTATATTTGTGTAGCTCGTCACATACGCTTCACACACTATTCTCTTCAGATTTCTTCATATAATGTTGCTGCTTGCAACCTTGGTTCAAACACAGACCAGTCTATCAGTCTCCCTGACTCACCGGCTGTGCTGACTTTACGGGCGCTGCTTTGTTGTGGGAGCCAAGGACAGTACCACAGCGCCAAACACTCCTCCCCGCCTTGGCTATCGACGCAGGAGAGCCCCGCATACCTCCGGCCCACAATGCAGGTTTCTTGAGATTTAATTCCAGGTCTTATGTTTCTCGAAGGCCCGTGAAAGTAACGGGTCTCCTCTGAAAAGGTCAAGGTCACTTCCCTCCTTGCTGTCTTTCTCCTCATATTAAACTACCATCTTGGAACTACTGCTTCCTCGTGTGCTTTGATGCGCTCAGAGTGTGCTTTCGTGCTCTGCCTTTGATCCGCGTGGGGAAGTGTGATGGCGTCAGGTGTGTATAATGATCAGTAATTGCCTGACTCTGCCTGACCATTCTGTTGGGACATGTCAGGTATACGGCTCAGGTATTAGTCCTTTTTCTCTCACAGTGAGCTGTCCATGAAAAAGTGTTCGTGTCGGGAAAGGGGATGGGGTTGAGTTCCTAAGTATCTTACTGTCACGCCGCCGGCTTGCAGGATCCGCTGGCGTCTTTGAAATGCTTGGCGCTGGCGGCGCCATTAGATTGTTCCATTTCGGGTTCCTCCCTTCCTGGTTTGCAGTCTTGTCTTTTGTCCGGTCTGTTTTGTTTCCGTATTTAGTCCCGCCTTCATTTCCGGATCGGCGCGTTGCAACTGTTGCTTTCGCTCTGTTGCCGTGCTCCGTTCCGCTTTGCTTCCCGCTGTATTGCTTTCCCGTATGCTTTTCCTGTCCCTCTTTTTGTTCCCCTGTCTCTCCTCTGGTTCCAGTGTATTTCACTACTCGTCTTTCCCTGCCCTTCCTTACCGTTCGCTCTTGTTCTGACTTTTTCTCTTTGTTTTGATCTGTGCTTTCCTGATCTTCTGTCTCCTCCTCCTTCTGTTCCCGGTTGCCTTACGCGGTCCTTTCCGCCTTTCTTCTGTCTTGGTTAGTTTTTCCTCCGCTCAGCATGCCCGCTCCTCGGGTCGCGCTGTCCAGTGCTCCTCCTTTGTGCCTTCCTCATCGGCACTTCCTCAATGTTCTACTGGCCGGAGAGCTTCCTGCTGCTGCAGTATCTTACATCCTAATCCTCTAAGAACTGCCTTCAGCTACTACGCCTCTGGGCTCATACCATCGAGGACTTCCTTGCCATACTATCCAGGCTACTTACCATCAGATCCAGAACTACTCCAGCTTACCTGTCGTTCCTCTGCAAAAACCCACTCAACAAGGTTTTTTTTAAGCAGTTGCTTTTTTTCCTCTTTGTTTGGTCTCTGCGGGAGAGGGGTCCCTGGCTTCCCTGTTTGACAGGGAATCAGGGTGGCTTCTTACCGCGGAAGACCGTTTCTCTTCACAAAGAAGAAGAAGATTAAGAAAAGGTCATCTCGGCGCGAAACCTCTTCGGAAGAGACAGGTGAGGAGGAAGGGGAGGTGGACATAGGTATTGCTGAAGTACAACCTACTACTGCTGAGCTTGATACTTACCTGGTAGGATGGGGAAAAGATGTTATAGGGAAGGGCATACCGCGTCTCACCATCCGGTGTACCACTCCCAGAAGACTCCCCATCCAGGTGATTCTCCCACACTGGTCCACCCCCAGGAACTGGATCCAAAAGCAATGGCCATGTCCTGGCCACCTGGATGACAGATCCCCGGGACTAGCAGGTGAGACACCTTCAGGTTTCTCACTGATATCATTGAGCATAGAGGGATGGTTGACAAAGGGAAAACTTATATCATTGCATTGGTTGATTTCAATACACAACTGGAACTACCAGGGGTGCTGGAAGGTCTATGGGACGACCAGGATGAGACTTGGGGCATCGCTGAAGTAATGGCGACTCCGGCTGGTTGGATACATCCCAAATCGTTAGAGATAACAAGGAGTTTGCATAATATTAGCCTATGGTGTTGTAATGGCCGCTTTAGTACGGACCAGCCTGCAAAGTACACATAAAATGGGCAGAATTTACCTTTATTGAGGAGGTGGTATAAAATAGTCATAGCAAGGAAAAAGTTCCAGTATTTGCATAACAAATGGGCAAGTATGACAGAATTTGTACAGGACAGGGATAATGTGAGAATCTGGAGATTAATCACGGATGCAGATATAAAAGGTGATGTAACTGTCCCGTAACGCATCAACTCTTGAAAGTGGCATGACCACTAAGAGGTTCTTTATGCATCCCAACAAAGAGGGGTACATGTGGATGGAACGGTTGACCGGGGGACAAGGCCAAAGTAGAGATGGGTGGCAGTAATCATTTGAATATTGCAGTGGCAGAAGTTGAGAGAGCATTAAGAGCGTAGAAGGGGGGAGGTGGGGAACGCCAGGGCCTGGCAGGACACCAGTAGAACTCTTTAAGAGTGAGGCTGTGGGGGCGTGGCCTGGAGCGCCAGCGATGAGGTAGCTCCACTGATGGCCTCCGCATGGGCCCGCGGCTAAAAGCTATTTTCTCCTGGTTCCTGCTATGCCCGCCATGAACACTGATATACCAAAGCAGCAGAACAACCCCAGCACCATCGTCTGCAACCTGGGAGCTTAACGCTCCCAGATCGCAGTAAACGCAATGAAAGAAACGCTCCTCTGGCGGCCGGCACCGCAACCAAGATGGCGGCCGCTCCCCTGAGCCCACGCTTCGGCACCCTGCCAACTCCTCTTCCCCGACGCGTGGCAAACATCAGAAATCTGAGCCTCTCCGGCGCGCTTTAGGGGGGCGCTGACAGACCCTGCCCCCGCCCGCCCGGGGGCCCAGCCTACTGCCCGTCATTGGACCCCGCCCGATGCCTCAGTGAGCCCGCCACCAGCGTAATCCACGCACCGGGCCTCCGGGACCCTGAGCCGGTGAGCTGAATTTGCTGTACGCCCTCCTGGGAAAAGGGCCCCCCTCTGCCTACCATTCATAGCGCGGCCCTCGCGAGGGGACCGCACGCCACCCAGGTGAGCCCTGTTATCCTCCAACAGACGTGGCAGGCCCTGCTTTCTCCTGCATCGAGGGCTTTGGAGACTCTCTCCTTTCTCCTCGCTGGCTCCATTTGCCTTCAGCTGTCCTTTGGAGGTCTCCCCTGCTGGGGTGGCCTAGCCTTCTGAGGCCCGCAACATCTGCCCCCCAGCGGCCTGCTAATCCACGCAGATCTACGTTGCCCCCTTCTTGTGGGGCCGTGATGCCTCCCTTTGCTTCCTGGAGCTCCCCTGCACACTTCCCTTCCTCGCCAGCCGGGTAGAGCCTGCTACCGCCAACTGCATCCTGGTCTCTGCCGCAGAGGGCCAACTGGAGACCCGTGGCGACATACAACGCCTCCTGAAGGCCTTCCTACCCACTCAACCTCCTGGGCCGCTCCGGCCCATTCCATCCCCGCTTGCCTCGGCTTCCGCCTTTCTTGGTCCCTGCGGCAGCAGATCCCGGCCCGGGACCCCGGGGCATGCCCCCTCACTCTGAAGCCATAACCAAAGCATCGAAGTCCTCCAAATCGGCTGACATTTCCACCATGCTACAGGCTTCGGAAAAAGGAAAGATAACAGACCCCCCTAAACTCACACCTCAGAAGGCGTCTGACGAGAAAGGGACGCCCGCAACCAAAGAGGACCTCCAGGCCTTCATGTCGGACATCAAATCAGAATTCAGAACCTGCATGACAGAACTCACTGCTAAATTGGAACAAACTGACCAAAGGGTCAGTAGCATTGAGTAGAGGATGGGGGAGGCCGAGGACCTGGCCATAGATCACTCCAACTCACTAACGGAGATGCAGCGCACCGTCCAGCCGTTAATGGAGAGAACCGAAATTCTCGAATTTAAACAGGAAGACATGGAAAACCGCTCCCGTCGCAACAACCTTCGCATCCGAGGGGTGCCTTCATTAATCCTTGACAAGGAGCTCCCTGAATATGTATGCACCTTCTTCCAGTCTCTATTGCCGGATCTGGACGAGGCCCAAATTCTACTTGATCGAACCCATAGATTGCGCCCCCGCCAGGGAGTGAACACAGACCCTCCCCTCCGGACGTAATTACAAGAGTCCACTTCTACACCACTAAGGAGGCCATCGCAGCAATGGGCCGATCAAAGGATGAGCTCTCTTTCCAGGGCGTCCCCCTACAGATCTTCCAGGACCTCTCCCCTCTAACTTTCCAGAAGTGCAGGATACTTCGTCCACTTTCGCTCTTCCTCCAAAACCAGCAGATCTGCTACCGGTGGCTTTTCCACGCTGTGCTGCAATTCTGGTATAAAGGCACCTCCGCACCATCAGCCACCTCGACGACGCAGCATCGATTCTCTGTCCGGACTCCCCCGGGACCTCAGACCCATCCTTTCCGGGCCGCACGAGCCCGGCCCCGAACACTACCTCCCCAAGGCCGAACCGGGCCCCTTGGTCCAGAGTGCAGAGAAACCGCACCCCAAGTGACGAGCAAGAACGCCCGCACAGAACAGGTAGCATTGGAACCACCCAAACTTTTTGAGTTGGCCGCAGACCCCATGCGGTCCACACCCTCCTCCAAGGTGGATGCCACCACCTTACCCTTGGAGAAACTTTCAACCATGTTGGTTCTGTCGAACGACAGCCTGGGCGGCCGGGGGCCATGCCGATAGTTTAAAATCGGCCCCCCTGGTCGCAGTTTGGACCTCCCGTTGGAGGCAGTTGTTGAATGCTCATATCTCCCCCTGGAGACCAGTTTTAAAACCTTCAACCACAGGAGAACTTGAAATAGCTATGCTCTCACAGCCATGGCTGACTTGATCCCTCCCCTTAGCTTCCCCCCCACAGCAAGCGGATCCCTTGAGCCAGCTGCCACATCTAAAACTTAAGTTCACCACCCTGAACGTTAGGGGCTTGTACCCCCCCCCCCCCCAAAGAGAAAATCCATTTTGGAAAGGCTACAGAACTACAGGACCTCGATCGCTTTCCTGCAAGAAACTCACTTAGTCCCATCGGACTTTTCTCGCTTGTGAAATAGACTCTTTCCGCTACAATTCTTCGCTTCCAATGGGACTAAGAAGGGAGGCACCGCAATCCTATTCTTGAAAGATCCGAGGCCCCAGATCCTGGACTCGCTGCAATGTCAGGATGGTCGCTTCATCACGATAAAATGCATCGTCCTTGGTCAACTATACACCCTCATTTCGGCCTACGCTCCGAACGAACACCAAGAAGGCTTCTACCAAGACCTGGAAGACTCTCTCCTCCCGTTCCTTGAGGGGCAGGTCGTCATGGAAGGGGACTTCAACGGGGTCCCGGATCCCCTCAAGGACCGATCCCATCCCCCGACATCCAGAGATCTAAAGCTGGCCACTGGCCTGCTCCACTTGTTCCGCACACTGAACGTTGTGGACTCCTGGAGGGTATTGTCCCCGGATGAGAAAGATCTACTCGTATGTGCATCGCACCTTCTCCGGGATTGACCTGCTCCTGACCTCCTCACAGATTCTGACCTTCATGGACGATGTGGCGATTGGCCCCCGGATTCTCTTGAATCACGCTCCAGTCACACTAACCCTGCGGTCCCATGACCTGGAACCCCCTCCTCGACGCCAGTGGAGCCTATATGACCCTATTCTGGGGGACATGGCAGTGAGAGACTTAATCGCCAGAGCAATAAAAAACTTCTTTGCAGAAAACCGTGAAGACGATACTTCCCCGGCCAACACCTGGGACGCCATGAAAGCAGTGCTCAGAGTGGAATTGATCATCCAAGGCGCCACGTTTCACAAAAGAAGGCAGGCGACCCGGGCCGCCCTGGAAGCCGAAGTCTGTGAAGCTGAAGCCACCCACAGCGAGCCTACTAACTAGAACCAAGCAATGGTGTGTCCATAACAATAAGACCAACACACTGCTCGTTAACAAGCTGGCCAAGGAGAAGAGCAGAAATACCATTCTGGGCCTCTGCGATCCGCGGGGGGCGATCCACTACACGGACAATGAGAAACTACGCCTGGCGGTCACCCACCACTCAGAAATAATGATGGCAGCCCCGAGAGTCCCGGGTGAGCAGTGCGCATACATCCAAGAGGCGGCCTCCCCCGCGCATCCGACCCTGGCGGCCAGGGAAGAACTCGAAGCGCCCATTACAACTGAGGAAGTGGCGGCAGCCATCAAAAGCTTGAAAACTAGAGCCCCAGGCCCGGACGGCTCATCCACCCGCTTCTACAAACTTTTCCGGCCCCAACTAGCAGCCCCCCTGGCCCGCCTCTTCAACTCATTTGTGGCCACCGGGACGATCACCCCAACGATGCAGGAATCCATCACTGTCCTCATCCTGAAGCCGGGAAAGGACCCCCAAGATATCAGCTCGTATAGACCCATCTCTCTGTTGAATTTGGACGCCAATATATACTCTAAGATCCTGGCCAACCGTCTTGCACCTATCCTTCCAAGCAGCATAGACACGTATCAAACAGGGTTTATAAACTACAGGTCTGGGAGTCTCAGAAAACAAATTTTTGAAAGCAATCCTACTGCTCCCACAAAGGTCTCCAACTGCCACCACCAGTATGGAGTGTGACCTCCCTTATATTGGTGAAGAAATAGGGCTTAAACCAGTATATAATTGGGCCCAGGTCTGGGGCAGCCAGAAGCTGGTAAAATATTGCAAGGCCAATATTGGAGCATGTAATGTCATGGGGGGGCGGGTTGGTGCAAGATTCGCTGGTTAGTGCATGTCAAAAAGTGGCTTGCACTACTAGGGCGATCTGCATACTGGTATAACCTTCGATCCATGGAGGGAGATACGGAAGGTAGAGTAAAAGTAGCTTTTCAGAGATACAAGCAGACTAGGGCAACAATAATTGCTGCAGCCCTATCATCTGGGCCTAGCTACTTATAATTGAAGCATGTCCAGGGGTTTGAAAACTATCTGAATGTTATTGAACCAGCTTATGCATGTGCCCTGCTCATGAGGCTGCGGTTGGGCTACCTCCCACTTTGAGAGTATTCTAGTAGGTGGGATGGGAGCGGGAGTCCTGACTGCCCTCTGTGTGGTAAGGGGGAGAAACCATTGCCCACTTCTTGTTATTTTGTGGCAACTTAAAGGAGCTTAGAAACAGGTATTTGAAACGCTTGTTTCTGCTATCTTGCATTTCCACAACAAGGAAATGTTGCAACTTTGCAAACAGACCACAGATCTGAACATGGTCTATTTTGTTTCTAAGTTTATCCACAGGGCATGGTTGAAGAGAACTAATGTATTGCACCAGATTGGGATGACAATTGCTTTAAAACAATAAGATCGATCATTAATATTTGTAATGAATAGTTAGCTATCCAACGAGATGGCCACTGGTGATCCGGCGGGAGTGATCGCCCCTTATCAGGTGTGAGTGAGTAGCTCTTTCTAACCTGCAGTCTTCATTGAAGCAATGGCCACTCTGTGCCGACGTGGGCAAAAGCTCCGGGTGCCTGCATGCCTCAACTGCTCCATGAGTATTTGTATTTGTATTTATTTTATTTGTATAGCGCGCTAGGCCCGAGGGCAACCAGGCGCTTATCTTAGGCACAAGGTACAAAAAGTGACATTGATACAATTACAGTCAAGGTTAAATTCACACGCATATCTTAAGGCACAACGGTAAAGAAGTGACAAGGTTACAGGTACAAGCTGTTCTGCTTGAGAACTATTAAGTTTTCAAGCAGAGGTGCCAGTAGTACGTGCGTAGTGGCACAGGTGGCTTAGGCTGGTAGTAAGTGGGATGAGGAGGTTAGCCATAGCTTGGCTTTGTGTTTGAAGAGCGTGGCGGACGGGAGGGTTCTGATGGAAAGTGGCAAGGAGTTCCAAAGTTTGGATGCGAGGACTGGGAAGCCGACGCCTCCGGCACTCTGCAAGTTGAATTTCGGTATAGTAAGCAATTGTGATTGTGCAGATCTTAGTGTCCGTGAGGGGATGTATCGAGAGAAGCGGGAAGTTAAGTAGGTAGGTGCCTGGTTGTTGACACATTTGTGAGGGAGAGTCAGTGATTTGAGCGAGATTCTTTAGGCGACAGAGAGCCAATGTAAGCTCTTCATGGTGTCAGAGATGTGCGCTGATCTAGGAATAGAGAGGGCTGCTCTGATAGCATTGTTTTGGACAATCTGAAGTTTGTTGAGGATACGTTGGTTAGTGCCTTGGTAAAGTGTGTTGCAATAATCAAGTTTAGACATAACCAACGTCCTGGCGAGAGTGATGCAGTTTTGGGTAGAGAGGAATGGGCGGCAAGCTGTAATCAACTTACAAGTGTAAGCTGAGGCAGCGGCGACTGCATTTGTTTGTCAGTTAAGGGACAGTGTGGAATCAAGGTAGATACCCAGAGTTTTGGTCTCTTTAGCCACTTTGATGGAGTTCCCATCAATGTTGAAGGTGCTAAAGGACGGGTCAAGCTTGCTAAGTCTTTGTTGGGTGCCAAGGATGAGGAGCTCTGTCTTGTCATCATTGAGACAGAGCTCATGATGAGCCATCCAAGCTTGGACGACTTGGTATACGTCATTCAAAGCTTTGGCATTTATGATGTAGTCACCAGTGATGGGAATGAGTATCTGGGTGTCATCCGCGTAGTTGATGTAAGTAACACCCAGATAGTCGAGCACATCAAACAAAGATTTGGTGAAAACATTGTAGAGCGTAGGAGATACGCACAATCCTTGAAGAACTCCGCAAGGGACCGGAGAGGGGTCAGCAGATGCAGTGGGAGAGAATACTCTCATGAGTCTATTGTCCAGGAAGGATCTGATCCAGTTAGTGGCATTTTCTGAGAAGTGGGCAGCAGATTTGAAGTGTTGGCATAGGATTTGGTGATTGACCAGATCAAAGGCTGCAGAGAGGTCCAGGAGTAGTAGTAAGGCTAGTTTTCCTTTGTCTGTTAAATCCTCTATTTGTGTTTTCAAATCTAATAAGGCTGTTTCTGTCCCACGCCTAGGTCTGAAGCCAGATTGTCTTGTGCCAAGTAAGTTATTAGTCTCCAAATACTTCTGTATCTGGAGGTAGGCTGCTCTATCTAAATTCTTTAGGCGGAACGGGACCGTGTTGCTTGGCCTGAAGTTAGTAGGTATGGACGGATCAAGTGTAGGCTTTTTCAGCAGAGGGATGATAGAGGCGTCTTTCAGGTTGTCGGGGACAATTCCGGTGTGAAATGAGGAATTGATGAAGGTGGTAATGAAGGGAGCAAGGTCGTGGGCAGATTCCTTAATGATAGGGGCAGGGCAGGAATCCCCTTGGCAATTGGAGGGTTTAAGGTTGCTGATAATTTTTTCGACCTCAGAGATGATAAGAGAAGTGAAGGTAAATGGTGGCTGAGTGAAGGTGGTCGGTGTTTTAGGTGCGAGAGGTTTAGAAAGGAGAGAGTTTTGTTTGGCATTGATTTTGGCTTGTAAGGTGGTTATTTCTGAGAGGAGAGCATTTTGTATGCTGTTGCACCAAGAGCTGTCTTTGTTACAAGTATCAGGTATGGGCGAAGGGGATTCTAGTTCTTTGGGAATTTTGAAGAGCTCCTTCGTGTTGGATTCCGCTTGCGAGATGCGCAGGTTATAAGTTTCCTTTTTTGCCTGTAAAATCGCTTCCTTGCAGTTAAGGGATGAAATGAAGAGGTTGTCTTTGTTAGAAGCATAAGGGAGACTTTTCCAGAGCGATTCCGCCTTGCGTTTTTCTTTACGCAGGGCTCTAAGATGTGGCGTGAACAACGAGTTCAGGTGAGCTCGTTGTTTAGCTTTCCTGAGTTTAAGCGGGGCTATAATGTCAATAGCTTTGAGCAGTGTTCGGTTGAAAGTGTCCGCCAGGACCATAGGGTCGTTATAAAATGTGGCACAGTTGTTTAAAGTGGGAAGGATAAGTGGCAGAAGCTTGTCCCTGGTGATGTCCTTTTTTTCCTGGTGGGAATAGAGGGGGGCTATTGTAGGTTTGGTACTAGGAGTGGTGGCTGGTAGTTGGAAGATTATGACGTGGTGGTCGGACCAAGCACAGGCTGAGTTGGAGCTTAACGTAGTATTTTTTTAATTTTTTTTATTTGTTTATAGTTACATAGTAACTTTTACAAATGATTTCTTTGTGGTTTAAAAACAGCATAATTAATACAAGTTTTACATAACATATTTTCCTCCATACGAAATTCATATTTCCCACCTATAATTCAGTTTTTACAACACTGTACAGTTAAAAGAAAAAAAGATAAAATTTGTTTACCCAAATTCTGAATGTCCCTTATAACATATCCTGATACTTTATGCTTATCGTAGTATTACAGTTTAAGTCTACGATCCAGTCAAGCGTTCTGCCTTTGTTATATGAAGGTTCGAGGTTGCGTTGTTGGAAGCCTAGGTTTGATACAATACTTGCGACTTCTGTGGCCATGAGATCCTTGGGGTCAGACAGTCCAAGATTCAGGTCCCCTAGCAGCAGCACTTGTGAATTAGGCTTAGTATTGTAGGATAGGATAGACGTGATATCTTCAGCGAAGGAGAAGAGGGGACTGGGTGGTCTGTAAATGAGGTGTAGAGACGCTGTATTGGTGGGTGAGAGTGAGAGTTTCTCTGATAGCGATTCCGCTGAGCAGCACTGAATGTTGGGGATCAGTCTCATGTTGATATTATCCCTATGTATGAAGGCAACGCCGCCACCTTTGGACAAGTTAGACAGGCGGTCATTTCTAAGGACAGAGTATCCATCTGGAATGGCGAGGGACAAGAGCGGGCCAGAAGCGGCGTATAGCCATGTTTCTGTAATAGCGATGAAATCAAGATTCTGGGTAGTAATGAGGTTTGCGATATCAAGGGCATGAGCGGTAAGGGATCTGGCATTGATAATGTTAGGAAAGGAAGAAGGCGATGGATATGGCAGGGGAAATGTGCACAAAATACACAGTAAACAACCTTGAATATAACAACGTGCATTCAATACCCAAGACTCGTGTATACCACTATATGAAAAGGAATGTAGGGTAAGCACTTAGAACCTCCTTATGACTGAAAGGAAAGTCGGCAAACTCCTTACCCACTATGCTATTACAGATACTGACAGCGCTAAGCCCACGTAGAGGGCAAGCAGGGACAGAATCTGTAAGCTGACACTCTAGACGATACTGAATAAAGAATTTGGAAACAGTACTCACAAGGACCGGAATGACCACATGAATGCCAGTACTCACGAAGACCGGAAAGACCACTTGGATGTCCGTATTCACGAGGACCGGAAAGACCACTCAAAAGTCAGTACTAACCCACAACCCTGTAAATCAAACAAGAACCCAGAAGGCAGTAAAGGCAAAGAGTGAGGATGACTAAATACCTAAACCCAAGTGAAGAGGCAAGAAGGAATAGTACAGTGTGGAAAACAAAAGATAATCACACAGGAGCTAGTTACAACAGCTTCCCACACCTAATAATAAAATAGGAAATAAATGTAAAAGTGTAAAGGAAAACATGGCATGGATCCCAATAGAAGGCAAGGATCAGGAGCAGTGAAAACGATATCAAAAGGGAAACTTTCCCACCCATCCAAGGTGAGAAGGCAGGAAACTAAACCTGTAAAGGAAAGATTAATGCAACAAGTCTTTCAGTAGCAAAGGACAATTTCTAGGAAACAGTGAACACAGGCAAATGGGCTACAGCAAAAGGAAAGCTCAGAGAAAGGCTGCCTGCAGACAGAGAAAGGGAGAAAGGGTTTTCCAAAAGGCAGAAATCAATTAGGCATACAAATACGAATTCCAGGACAAGGAACAGGAAACACCAACTAGAAACTGGGCACAAAAACTAGGAACAAGGGACCAGTCACGACAGGAACGCTGCAACAATGACCAGCGCTGGACTTAAGCAAACTGAGGCTTTTAAAGCTGCTTAACGAGCACACCCCCTCAGGCGTGTCGCCTGCTGCACCTGCAGCCACAGGTGTTGCCTATCCTCCACCCAGCCTTGTCCTGCAAGGGAGGAGGTGAGGCAGTGAGCCAGGCATTCTGGGAAGCATAGTCATTTGATTAAAGTAGCAGTAGCATGCTGGCTGCCAAAAACCTGGAATGGATCCGGAAGCGAAGTAATTTGGGAAATAAGGTTTTAGCGCTCCCAATTCATCAGGACACTGTAGCATAAGGTTCGGAGGAAATGTCCAGTAGGGAAGAAACCCCAAAACATGCCCCCAAGTGGCGGGAACGGGAGCGAAGGGAGCGAGCCATGACAGATAAGAGCTCCTTTCAATTCTTTCGGTGAGGTAGTGGAGGTTTTAAGTGGAGTCTGAATAGCAACACGGGGGGTGTTAGTGTGTTGGTGTTGGGCGCAAGGAATGCGTGGCAGTCTGGATCTGAGTCTAGCATTTCTAAGTGGAAGTGAGCATGGTTGGTCGGAGTAGGTTTGGTTGCGAAATGTTTGAGCCACAGGGCAGGTTCATTGAGGTAAGGGTTGGAGGAGTGTGTGTAAGTGGCGTAGTTGGCTGGTGAGGATGTGTTATGGTGCATTGTCGTGGAGTATGCACATGAGAAGTTGCAAGGAGTGCGGAGAGTGCAAGTGGGCGTTGCACAATATGCCTTAGCTAAAGACCATATGATGGCTAGGATGAAAGTGAGAGTACTTGCCGAAGGGAGGGGCAACATGTCCACAGTGTTCTAATGACTCCAATGTGGAAGGATAATTGCAGTGTGGCAAGAGACAACAATGTCAGGTGATGACGCAGGTACGGTGCAGGCAGATGGTACGTTAGTGTAGTCCGGTTTGGACAATGAGCATGGGGTGCTTTGTTATAGTAGGTCACAATGTTAGAAACTATGGCAGATAGTACAGCGTGTCTATAGCTACAAGTACAATATGTCAAGAGTAAAAACAAAGTAGAGGCTAGTGCCTATAGTTTAAAGTGGGCAATCAGAGTGCGGTACAGTAGTCGCATTGCTATGAGGCAGGCAATGAGATAACAGATATTAGCACACATAGGCTATGTAGAGTGCGTGAGTGTGGTAAGCTAGGCAGGATTTAAGCATAGCAGGCATGGACTAGCAGAGGTGATTATAGTAGCAGGTGAACACCTGGGTTTAAGAAGCATAATATGACTAGAATGCAAAGTGCAGACAGACAGGAACAATTATAGTGACAAGGTTCATCTAGGGGTGTGAATAACGCACCAAGTTGTCTGTTTCAGAGAAATAAAAGCCTACAAAGACCAGAATGCAAAGCAAATACCATGCGTAGCTGAGTTACACCTGACATGGATAAATGTGGGATCTCACTCTGGCAATGTTGCGTACAGTTTAGGGACTCCCCAAATCCATCTTTACCTGGCGTCTTGAAACGAACTGCTGTGCCACAAGCTCAGCACATCCCAAGTATTAGTATTGGGAGGTACGGAGTGTTGGAGAGTAGTTACGTACTGAAAGGGCAGAAGCTGGAAAAATGGACTCAGTAAGTAGCTACCCGAAGATGCGCCCAGTCCACTGTTGTCACACTGACTCGAAGACACCACGATGTGGTTTAGTTCCCAGAGTGTGTGTTTATTTATAGGTGAACCCAATCACCCCTTCCCTACTGAAGTCCCCTTACTCCTCCCGCTCCCGAAATGTACTACCCATCATCCACTACAGCATCGAAACTTCAGAGGCCCAATGACTGGGGTACTCTACTCTTGCAAATCCAGGAGACCGTGACCCAATACCAACCCTTTTAGTTACAAAGCAGACAATGCGATCCTGCACAAATCATCATGTCTTCCAACATTTTGGGAGAGAATTGGCATTGCCTGCTAGAGAAGTACATGGCCCCAATCAGCATTGCACACTATATAGAACATGGCCCCCTTGTCTTTTTCTAGACTCCCATCAAGAACGCCCAGCTAAACGTCACAAAAAAAATTAAATTCTACATAATGTACATAAAGATAGAATCAGGAGCAGCCAGTCCTAGTACCGTCATCACCACTTGAAGCCATGTGTGACGCTGCAAGTGCACGTGTGTGCTTATGCTACTGATCTGAAAAAACTTGGCTTTTCAGATGTTTTTAATTATGCACACACCATCATGTGTAGAGTACACACATTATGATGTAACATTAAAATCCATCCACCTTATCGACATACCTTTAAAGGGCAGATAACAACATGGCCTTAAACAGACCTCAAGGTGGAGGATGGATGGGCACAGGCGGCCAGCCCAGTTGGTCTGTGTTTTTTCAGGCAATTATGCCCTTGAACCTCGAAGCCTTGGGACCCTCGTGCTTGGCTCAAATGTGTCATGCAGCAGCACCACCACACACAGTTCTCTTCTCTCTAAGGTATTCAGGAAGCCACAGACTGGCAGAGAAACTAAAGCAGGTCTCATTGGCTTACTGAAAGATGCATCAGGATTGGTTGCTATGTGATGAGGCAGGGCTGCAGCAGTTCAGCATGGGCCGAGCAGAGTCTCAGCCATACACAACACAAGCTGGCTAGCACTGCAATACCTGACAATACTCCTGTAGATGACATGAGTGTGCCGGCTCTAGTTTGTGGGGTAGGAGGGGGGAGGACGGAGAATTACACCGTATAATGTGATGGTTTGATGCTGATTATGTACGTCCTAAACAGTTGTAATGTGTGTTATTTTGTTTGGTTTTATTGAAAATAAAAATAAATGTAAAAAAAAAAAAAAACACAAGCTGGCTGGCCCACCCCAACCACTCGATCAATTATTACTGTTTACCATCCTTCCTGTTGCCACACTGGCACCAGGGCCTGCTTCCACACACCACCCAGCATTGAACTTCTGCCCCAAGCACCAGCACTTGATTGGTTGCTTGCTGCAGGGAGGATGAGCAGTTCTAGTGTGACTTTTCTTTAATAATGTATGTGTGCCTGCAGGCAGTCCAGGCACAAACGAATACTACAGTGCTCTGCATAGTTTTTCCAGGCCCGCCCACCCACTCCACAAAAATACTTTTTTTATATTTGCAAATGTGAAAGAAGGCATTTTCCTTTTTAATAAGCAAATGATTCATCATCTGGTTTTCTGTCCTAGCAAGCTGCGGCTTCCCCCTCTAGGCTGAGCTCCAGACTCTCCCTCTCATGTTCCAATCCCCACCACCCCCAAGTTGGGAGGATGGGCACGAGGGGCACGTGCCCTGTTTGCCCAACCATAAAGGCATTTCTGAACGTGGTAGGTTGAGAGGGTTGCCCATCCCCTCAGTCACAATGGTTTACAATACCCTCCCGTGCGCAGCCTCTGGTTGGAAGTAAAATCTACAATCAGAGAACTTGATAAAAATCTGCTTTCAGAAAGCTGGACGTCCTGATTTTGGGGACTTCACTTGAGGAAGATGAGGTAATTCATGGTGGAGCTAGATCCCTAGTGCAAAGACTGCTTTTGAAGGTATCATTTTTTGCACCTTCTCATAATAATAAACAAGCAATTAAACATTCATACGCTCAGAAATGT
This sequence comes from Ambystoma mexicanum, assembly GCF_040938575.1. NCBI lineage: Eukaryota > Metazoa > Chordata > Amphibia > Caudata > Ambystomatidae > Ambystoma > Ambystoma mexicanum. The sequence continues at coordinate 393,509,775 of NC_090922.1, forward strand.
GACTTCTTCCATGCCGGGTAATGACATAACTTTATTCCATAAACAGAAAACTAAGGCTTTGAGTGTAGGTTGGGTTTGAAAGTGAACAGTTAATAAAACAAACAAGTATCAATCTTTCTTGGTAGAACGTAGTCTGTCAATCCTTCCCGCTCACCCTGAATGTCCACCTTCTTAGCTGTGTGTCATTCACAGTCCTTGCGGTTGCAAGTGATCACACTTCTAGGATACTTGGTCCTTATTGTCGAGATGTTTAACGTCTACTTCTCATCCTTATCGCTGTGGCACTCTGTCACACCCAGGTACTGGGAGTGCCGCACCCAACCTCCCGGCATAGGAGCCGGGTGTTACCTGGAGCTTGGTGCCTTCTTGATCGCTAGCGCCAAGGGCAGCACGGGTCATGGTACGGGTACTCCGGTGCCACTGTCCTGCGCCACTCGCGCTCCGCTTCCCTGGGCGCTGCCATCTTGGCCACAACAGTACATGCCCAGGGGCTGCGAGCGCCACATTAGATATGCATAAGGCACAGTGTCCCATTATTGCTGGGGCAACCAGAAAGGAAGCCTTGCTTCCACCCGAGTGTAAACACCGGATAAGCCCTGACCCAGTACATCTCAAAATTCTTGTTGTGTTCACTCCCTCTTTGCTTCTCTGTTCTCAGTTTCCCGTTCTGCAGACTTCTGGATCCTGGATTCTTGTTCTCTCTCCATTCTTCTTGCTTCTTGTCTACGTTTCTGCTGCTGTCCCCAGCCCATCCTTCTTGTCCTTGCCTTGGTCATGGTCTCTCATGGCTCTGTGGTTACTGCTTGCCCTGTCCTCGTGATATACACCTGTAACAGCATTCCTGCTCTACCGCAATATCAAGGTTATCAGGTACGAGGCGCCAACGTACCGCACAGCTGACAGTGAGAGCTGTGAGGATATGTTGGTTTCAGTCCTAAGCCGACTGGAAAGGGAACTTGGGACTGTTCTATCAATTTCTGCAGAAACCCCATTGTGGCCATGTTTCCTCACTGCTCCTTGCTTACTCCTACCATTTATTGGTATTAGGTTCGCCTCTCTCCAGTCCTCTTCAGCCACTGTGTCACTCCTTTCCTTCTCAATGACTTGCTTCTGTCGGGTGACTTTCCCTCTCCTGACTGAATTTCCTCCACTCCCCCTTGCCACAGGGCCAGGGGATTGAGCTTCTAAAGGGAGAAACACAGACCCCTCCCAGCCTGGGGTAGGAGGCCTAGCCAGGGCAAATGCCAGTGTGTGTCCTACCGGAGCGGTGGGGCTGTGGAGTTGGAGGGGGTGCAATCCCTTAAACCCTCCTCCACAAATGTGCACTAAAATGTTAACTGACACCCTATTTGATCATCCCATACCAAGCACCCTCGGTTCTGGGTGGAGTTCTCCATTTATTTTCAGAACGACCAGGGCCAAGATGCATTGCCAGACCAAATAACTCCAATGGGCCGCAGAAGAAAACCGACAACCTGCTGGCAGACTCTAGCAGTCAGGTGCGGGATAAAGAAGAAAAGCAATACTAACTGTACTGTGGAGCTAGAGGAACACCGGCCATAAAAGCAGCAGGGATCCTACTACAGACTGGAAAATGATGTGGATCAAAACAAGTTGGGGCTTGAAGGGATTTTGTACCTTTTACCATTCAGCGACCCAGCACGCAGGGAAAAAACAGGCACAAAGTTTGGGGGTGGAGGGAAGACAAATAGCAGGAATGCATGGATATGAAAGGCCTGCGGAAGAAGGAGCGTACGTGGGGTGTTCGGGTAAGGATGCATGGAGGTGGAGCAAGAGACCAGAAGGATGAGGAATTGGGGGGAGGGGTGGAGCGCTGAGGTGTCTGTGAAGCAGTTAGATAGGAGTGAAGGTGAGGTATTGCATGTGTGAAAGAGTGCCACCTAGTGGAAAGAGTGCAGCTGTGATTCTAAGAGTGAAAATAAGTGAATGGTTGCAGAATGAGGGGAAATGTTGCAGAATGTAGTAGAGTTTCAGTAGAAGAGAGAAAGTGGAAGGAAAGACATTGTATAGTGAGTAGAGTAGTGACAGGTTTAGAGTGGAGATGGTAAGGGTTGAGAATGAGAGGGGGTAATGGGAGGAGGAAGGACTAGAGGTAGGTGGGATAAGACTGGAGGAACAGAGGAAACGAGATGTGGAAGTGACAAAGAGAGGGGGCTAGAGCGGAAGAGAAAGCGCGAGGCAGAGTGAGAGACCGAGATTGCTAGTAGAAGCTGAGTAGAAGGAGGGAGAACAAGAGGGGAATACCACAGTGTATATGAAGCGAAAGGTAAAGATGTGGGGAGCAGGAGGAGAGGTATATCAAAGGGGGACTAGAGGGAAGGAAAGTGGAGTAGAGAATAGGAAGACACAAGGTCAGGGAAAGGAGTAAATGGGAGCAAGAGGGACAGAGTGAACAGGAGAGCATCTGACAAAATCCAGTCACTACTCATTAGGGAAGTCCATCTTTTGGGGAACTCTAGAATGGGGCACCTCTTAGGAAGTCCCAGTGAATGTAAGGTAGATAAGGCTTTGGCCTTTAGCCCTCTCCTGTAGAGTGACTACTCTAGGGAGTAAGGGATCCTGGTCTCTGGTGATAGAAGTGATCTTGGGTGTTGAGGAAAACTGCGCTAGCCAGGAGGGAGCAAAGATGAAACTGAAAGACCAGCTAAATAAAATCCCCTTAGATGCCTTGCCAGGCAGCTAAACCAGAGTCATATCCAACCTAGAAAACCGTTAATGAAAAACCTTTGAACCATCTATCAGAGTTGTAGTTTTCTTGATGCCATGAGTCACACCTTTCTGGTTCTTCTTTCCACCACTCAGTGGTTATTCTCTTCTCTAGTGGTCACTTACTTCTCCGTCATCACCCCTTTTCTATCCCTTCCTGGGTCATCGGTTTGCCCTCTTCTTCTGCTGGCTTTGCAGTATTTTTTCTCATTAAGTGACTCTTCCTTCCTCTTTCTGTTCACCTCTCTCTTCTTCCTCACAGACTGTTAACTTCTTCCCTCTGGGTTTCTCCTTTATCCAATTTGACCCCTCTCTGGGCCGCTCTCTATTCCTCCCTCTTCTTTCTCGCCTTATGCGCACTTTCTCTCTTTGTTTTAACTACTTTTCCTCACTTTGTCCCCTTGTTATTCTTCTCTGCTTCTCTTTCTGCTCTCCTTTCTTTCCTTTGCGTGACGAATCCTGAGGGGTCGTCACTTCTCCCAAAGGAGGAACCCCTTCCCATGAGGCCTGAGTAGTGAGGCTGCCACTAGATAGTCCCCCCTGGGGTGGTACTCAGCGGAAAGATCTCATGGGAATGGTCCTCCCCTCGGGGGACAAGGGAGAACATTTTGGGAAAACGTGGTATACACCCTCCCTCAATCCCTAGACCCACCTGCTAGCACAATCTCCCATAGTAAGAGTAGACCCATGTACCTCTAACATCTGTGAAGTTAAAGAAACTGGAACAAAGAAGATGCTTAATAGCCTTAGGGATTTGCCTGACCCAAGTACTGAGTCCAGGTGGCCCCTAGGAAGAGTAAAGATTTACTTGACAGCTCCCACTGCAGATGTGAATGTTACGCCAGGGTGAAGCTTACCAAATATAAAGGAAACTGAAGGACTTGCAGTCTTTGACGAACCAGGGAGTTTCAAATTGTGCGCAGGAAGGAGGAGGAACCAGGCGCGACGGACAGAGGCAAAGAGCCGGGGAGGTCCAGAGAAGGTCACGCAGGCAGCAACCTCCCTGAAGCCTTGAACCGTGGAGTGGCACAGCCGTAAGAAGCAGCAGGCACAGAGGCAAATGGCAGACCGAAACGGTTGGCTAGGTGACGGAAAAGGAACACAAATGCTGCTGTGCAGACGCTTGAGGGACCGAAGAGCTACTTGGCACCAGTAACATGTACGAGGATGATCGGGAGGCCCAGTAGCGACACAGGGCAGGTGGAAAGAAAGCTCTGAAACAGAGAAATGGTTCTTTGGCCCAGTGGTATCACAAGAAAACACTGATCACCAGAGAATGGTATGTGACCTACATCGAGAAGTGAAGCATCTCCCTTGCACCAGTACTTGGCAGGAGAGTGAGCCAAGGACTCTGAGCCCAAGAAGGAAAGAAGCAGGAGTCGGCGACCCATACCGAGAAGCGATGCATCTCCCTCACATCTGCCAAGGAGAACTGTTTTAAACCTTGCCGTATGTATTTTGACCAGGGGAAGGAAACTCTGAGGGCAAGATACCTGGATAAGGGAGCCATTCTCCAGAAACCCAATAGGGAAGATACAACTTTGGGAAATGTTGATATTCGAGTTTAAACGTTTGTTTTGTGCCTTGAAAACGGATTGAGACCTGTGGAAGAGAGTCATTCCCCCAGGGAAATATTCCACATTACAGTTGGAATTGTGGTCCATTGCCCAGAAGATCCACAACCTATTTAGTTTAGTATTTAGTGTAAGGCACAGAAGTAGGGTTTTGACACAGGACGGTGGACTATTGATTTGCACAGACATTCTGACAGAGCCATTTGTTTTTAGTTGAGGCAGGGCAACCCCTTTTAGAGTTAGGGGAAGCTAGGTTTTCTCTTTATTTTCTGGTATAATAAATGTTTATGCCAAATCATGCCACCTGTGTGTCAGTCTCCTCCTTCTGCACCCTTACTCGTGCTACTTTTCTCCTTGCCACTTTGATCCTTACTGCCTCCCTCTCCAGCGCTTGCCAACTCCTGACCGCCACAACATCCAAAACAAATAGCTCCTCTTACAAGGAATTGCATTGGGTCATTGGCCTTTTGATTCATTAAGTGCCGCTGCGAGTCAGCATGGCTCAAGCCTTTAATGCGGTAGAACGCCATTTTGTAATTGTTTCAGCTTGTTTGCCATGAGAGGGCACTCACTGGCAGCTTGCACTTTGGTGTGCGACAGATGGTTAGAGCTTTGCCCAAAACAGACAGTGGGTCCACAGACTCCAGGTGCACAAGTTTGCAGCCTATGGTAGGTGCAAGCGTAATCCATGCACATTCTCTTCAGTCAAACCCGTCCAACACTCCTATTGTTTTTCCAATGGGGATTCATGATGGCAAACCTGAAGATTAGAATCTGTTTTCCCAGGAATTAGTTGGTATGTCGGAAGACAGCCCTGCCTGATCCAACAAACTCAAGAGTGACTTAGTTTATCAGGGATGAGTTTGTCACAAGGAGATTCCAGTGCAGATGACAGAAGGTTTCTGGGAGTGTTCCAAGTATTAGCATTAGTTATGGACTGGTGAAACCTGGGACTCTCGGTTTCCTCCCCTGGGCCCTACATCATGAAGCAGGAGGTGGACCCTGACCAGTATGGTTTACCCAGCCTGTAGCACGAGACTTCATCACATAGAGCACTGCAAACTATATACAGAGCAAAAAGGTCCAGGAGGAGGTAAACTTAAAAATTAGAGACATTAACGACTTCCATGATAGGACATTCCACTAGAAGTTTAAGACAGCTACAATGACAGCATTTCAAATTGTTATAGGCTACCTAACTACTGTTTAGCTCACCAAGGGTATTCTCACTCCTACTCTCCCTAGAACCTCTTCTCAGGTGGCCAGGGAAATGCCATCGCTTTTGGATCCTGACCCTGGGGGTGGAGAAGCGAGGGATGATGACCTGGGTGGAGGGTCCTTGAGCATTGGAAGTCGGGTGCCCACAGGCGAGATATGGTAACCCCCTTTCTGTATGGAAGACCAACCTAACCCTCCCCCACCCTTTATGGGCTACTGTAGAATCTATCCCCCTCATTTCCCCACATTCAACATTTGACAGTACGGGGACGAGGGAGATGCAACTATGAGTAATGAACACTAAACCTTGCTTTTACCACTTTAGTAATGGGACGAAGAAGATCCCTGCAGAATACTTGCAATGGCAGGCATGTCCTTTTAATCACAGTCAGGCAGCTACAATTAGGAATCCACACCTGCAATCTGTCAAGGGATTGCAGGTGTATAAAGGGAGACTAGTGCAACAAGCAAAGAGAGCAACTGGGAGACCAGCAGGGGACTCGTGTCGTGAGGAGGCATCCCAGAGAGCTTGTAGAGCTCAACGCAAGTAGGCCATGCAGTTGTCACATGTGTGGGAGCCTCCGGATTGGAAAGCAAGCATCCGGAGCTGCGAGCGAATAAGAAGAGAGGACACCATTCGCGTCCATGCAGGAGCACTGGAAGTGCCGGTGTGCAGAAGACATAACCGGGAATACAAGCGGGGCTTGTGGAGAAGCAGAAACCAGCGGGAGCTGCCGGGAAAAGGAATGCCTAGGACCGGCGGGTGTCAGAGCAAGGTACTCACAAGGCAGAGCGCTTCTAGTGTACCGCATGTAGGTAAAGTTATACTGAACCGAATACAAACTTGAAATTAAGATGAACTATGGATATTGACTACCGACCCGAAAACAAACTGGAAACTTAGTTGAATTATACATATTGTTTACTGAACTGAATGAAAATTAGTAACTAAGCAGGATTACCCATATTGAATATCAAACTGAAGGACACCTAGAAATTAATCATTCTAAAGACTAAATGGAAAGAAAACTTGACAGTCAAAGCAAGTAACTGATGAAAGCTAAAACAGGAAAGTGCCCAAGTGAAAGTAGCTTATGAAAAAGAGCGTTAAGTGTGAAAGAGTAACAGAAAGGTGGGGCATGAATTAGACCACCATAAAGTGAACTTTTATGAATGGATTCCGTTGCGGCAGGGCCAAAGTCTGGCGAGGGGTGTGTAACGCAATATGGCAGGGCCCAGAGGCAAAGCAGGAGAAGCCAAGAAAGTGTGAAACCGTCAATAAAACCCAAGAGGCCAACAAAGAGAAACCAAGTGAATATACATCTGTGCACAGAACAGGTACAGAAGAACCTGTGTGAGCTGATGAGCCTACGGATCCCGGTTGCATGACCTGGGATGGGTTGACCGTGTGTTCTGACAACTGCACCTAGACCAGTGAGCCTAAATTGTGAAAGCCAAAGACATTGTGAAATACAACCAAGAAACAGCATTGTAGGGAAACTGGTAGTGCCATTAAGGAGGGTCAGGTTGACCAAGAGTTGTGTTGAACTTTGATAAGAAAATACTAGTTGGTACATTAAAGTCTTGGTTAAGGGAACCCAGAGACCTGAGAAGCTGCAAGTTCCGTCTTGAGGACAGAGCATCAAACCTGGTTTCTTTTGAACTGTGTTGCTTGGAACGTAGGGAAGGGAACCCCAAGGATTGTGCAGAACTGTATTGCCTTGAACTGAAGAAAGGTAATATTAAGACTTTTGTGAAACTGTTTTAAGCTTGGGGAAGGGGAGCTGAAGAGGAAGCTAGTGCTGGAAGAAGCTCATAACTTTGTGTGGATCACTATTTATTGGGTTATTGACATCCCTACGCGTTGTTTAGCTTTAGTTGTGAAGGCAAGGATACATTTTGGACGCAGACAGACTTAAGTTGAACTTTGTGACTCAGACTTTCCTTAGTTTTGTTCAGGTAGGGAAATCCCACCTTAGCATTGGGAAAGTTAGACCTTCTACCATCCTGACATTTAAATCAGATTGTTTTAAACTTTGAATCTGTTGTCTGCGTCTTGCTTCATGATGCCTTCACATTATCTATGAACACTTCATCCTCATTTCGTTCAGGTCTCTGTTATGTTATAGCTTTGTAGAGTGCATAAATACTACAAGAGGCGTCGCAGCACTCTAGCAAACTAGGATTTGAGGCTTATAGCCTCATTAGGAGTTTGCCAGTATTACCGCCAGGATACCAGCAAACGGAATTACCGTTACCAGCACTTAGTCTGGCGGAATTACTGCTAAGGGCTGGAAATCCCCCAATCCATACACTCCATGGGGGGGATTAGAGGGTAATAACGGTACTGGTAATACCATGGGATGATTAGCCGTTAATTCCTGTGCCGGTAAAACTAGCTATTTATGCCAGTAGGGTGTCAGAATTACCTCGAGCTATTAGCTGGGGGTAATTCCGGGAACCCCACCGGCAACCTTGTACTTTACCAGTGCAGTAACATGCCAGTAAACGGAATTACCGGTACGTTCTTACTGCACCGGCAAAGTTAGAATGAGGCCCTTAGTCTCTGAATAGAGAGGCATGTCTTTAGCTGCTTCCAGATAGGTAGACTAGCTTCAACAAGGTTGGGTAGCTGCAGGAAGGATGTTCAAGTGTGGCAGCCTGAACTAAGAATGCACTGCCACCATTCTTAACTGTTTGGAAATGGGTACCATCAATAGTCTAAGAGAGGTAGATAGCAACACGTGGAATGGAAATGTGTCTTAAATCTGGATACCAGAAGAGAGTGGAATCTAAAGCAAGATATCATTAAAGGGATGGTCTAGTAAACATTTTTATTTAAAAAATAGATAGGCCACATAAAAAAAAATACTAGCATCCTCCGTTTTAAAACTTCCTATGTAAAATTTTGAGCTATTCAAGCTCAAAATTCGAAAAAGCAAGCACAGGGGCGCAGCCATTTTGTGAAATGGAGGCCCTCCTGTGCTGGCTTTTGCTTTTGCGGCACTAATGAAGGAAAAGCCAGCCAGCTGTAGTAAACAAAGTCTACCGCTGGGTGGCTTTCCCTTCATTAGTGCCGGGACTCGGAGGACACGGACCGGAGACCAGAGCAGGAAAGCTGCAGCTGAATCTCGGTAAGTGCTATTTATTTTTTTTACAAAGAATAAGCACTAGCTGCGGTTTTTTTTCTAAGTTTTCCGGGCTGGAGGAGCCCGGAAAACTTAGAAATAAAACTGCAGCTTTAAAAACGTTGTATTTATGTTTGCGGTCGCTTTTGAAAGCTTTTGGGGTTTGCCAAAGTGGAGCAGAGCACAGAAGCCAGTGTGTTCGTTTGCGATGGGCCTGGCAAACTAGCTGTTTGGTTTCCCGTTCGGGAGAGCCGCCGGGAGGAGCTGAGAAGAGCCGGTAAATGTCAGAAGACACTGGGGATAGCGGAGCGCTCTGAGGCACCTAAAATAAGTAACGGTCCACGAACGCAAGTGAACGCTGCATTTATTGAATGCCGAACTGAAAGGAAGGTGCTATTTGAGTGAGCACAAATCAATGCTGTATATATTGAATACTGAACTGAAAGAAAGCTATTTCACTTAACTATGATGTGGTGAATGAACTCTTTAAGTCAAATAGACATATCAAGGTGCCACACTGCCAGTAAAACGCAATATGAACAGAACTAAAGATCTATGACTAAATTGAAGAATTGTTTTGAGCATCACTAAGCAGCAGCTTTGGGGAGATTTATGGTTGCATGACCTTTGATGGGTGGACCGTGTGGTCTAACAACTGCGCCTAGACCAGGAAACCCTGAATGGTGAACAAACCGTAAAGAAGTATGAAACAATTGATGAAGCAAACCTAAAGGTGGGTCAAGCAAACCCTGTACTGTCTTTTTGACCTTTGAAAAGATTAAACCAATATGAGTGTTAAAAGTCTTGGGAAGGGAGTCCCAGGGCTTCTGTTTTGTATGAACTGTGATACATTCGAACTTGGAGAAGGTAATTTCAGAACTTCACCAAACACTATTGAAGTGAATCTCTACTGGAACTGTATTGAACTTGAAATAGGGAATTCAGAGGGCGTGGCTTGGAGCTGCCATGTGTGGCATGGTTCCTGAGTAGCTCCTGGGTGGCCCCATGCGACGAGCGGAACTACTGCGGCTCCTCTCTCCGGTTCCTGACACGGAGCACAGAATTGGAATCTACAGAGCCTAGGGAGTACGTCGCTGTTGGAATTATCCCGTAATATGCAGGGGTTGCTGATCTGCAGCTCTTGCAAGTGGCCGAGCTCGCTGTGCGGAGACAAAGGAAAATGGCAGCAGCTGCTCCCAGCATAACAGAATCCTGTGTGCGGAGAGGGGAGCCATCACACTGAAGCAGCCAGCCGCTCCCGACCTGAACTCAGCGAGACCATGGCGTCGTTGAGCTTCGGCGCTTTCCAACAGGAGCCAGAGTGACGACCATCCTGTTGACCAGTGGTGGGCTGGGGCTGTCCCTGTGGGCCATACACTTGCCCCTGCGAGACATTGCTCCTGCTGTCAGGTGCGGTGCCGGACTGTTGGCCTCCACGCCTGGGACTCGCCGCTTCTGGGGGGCACTCACTGAAGGTCCGCTTGGCCCGGCACCTGCTCGCCGTCCATCTGCAGCAGCGCTTCTCTGCGGAGGGGGGCCGGGGGCCTGATTTGCCTGGGCTCGCCTCCACTGAACATCAACGCAGCGGTTTGGTCCCCGGGGCCCGGATGGCCTGGGCATGTGGGGGACCATCGTCATCACTTTGGAGGTGCCTGCATCTGGGGAGGGGTGGGAGCTACTGGCTTCCCAGTGCGCTCTCTTCCACCTGTCCCTGGTGCGGAGGTTGTGAACTAGCCGGGCTGCGTGGTGATCCCTGCCTGCTGCACACTCTCTCTGAGCCCGCCGCTGAGATCTTCACTCCTTGTGGCTCCTGGCAGGGAGTACACCAGTCTTTCCCAAGCTCATTTGCCCGAGAATCAAGACATTGGGCCTCATTACAACCTGCCAGTCCGGGACCGTGCAAAATCCCTGACGGCGGTAAAAACGTTTCCGTGTCCGCAAGGTTGCGGAAAAACCGTCCGATTACACGCTGTCGATCGCGCGCACCACACGGACTCGGAAACGTTGTTACCGCCGTCACGGAAAACCCCACGGAAATGGAAATAACGCAGCCACAAGTGGCGCAAAACCCGTTTCCGCCTCCGCCACCACGGACACGGAACCGGAAATACCATGATCGCCAAAACAGGAAACAGAGAGGCGGCCATCATATAAAAGCACAATCCATTACCATCCGGAGCCAGCACAAGCACAATCCTAACTCTGAGAAGCCAAAAGGGACCACCAGCATGTCTGCCAGGATTCCTGCTCAGAGGCAGCGCAAACAGCGCTTCAGCGAGGAGGAGCTAACCGTCTTGGTGGAGCACATTGTGGACAATGCTGAGATGCTGTTCAGCGCCGACCAACGGCATGCCACACAGCAGCGGAGGAAGGAGGTGTGGGCCGAAGCTGCACGCAAGTGCACCGCTGTGGGCGTGGCAGTGAGGTGCGTGAAGGACTGCCACAAGTGGTGGGACGACCTGAGGCTGAGGGTACGCAACCTCATTTCCACGCACCGCCAACGCAGCAGTGGGACAGGCGGGGGACCCCTTTCCCCACTGAGGCTGCAAGCATGGGAGGAGCGTTGCAGCAGCGTCCTCCACCTAGAGGGAATCCATGGGATCGGGCAGGCTGAGGCAGGAGTGAGCCCACCTGCAGATGCCGGTAAGTGCCCAAACATGAATGCCACATGTAAATATGCAGTTGTGAGTACTGGGCCAAAGGACCCATTAACAACCCCCCCCCAGGCAGTGTATGTGTGGGCCAAAGGACCCATTAACAACCCCCCCCAGGCAGTGCATGTGTGGCCCAAAGGACCCATTAACACCCCCCCCCCCAGGCAGTGCATGTGTGGGCCAAAGGACCCATCATGATCCGTATGGCAACCAATATCACTGAATGCATACACCAGCAATCAGATGCATGTGACTAACACTATTCAATGTACAATCTTAATGACGCATGTGATGCACCCATCTGCCATCACAACAACACTAATTGCATGCCCTTTGTGTCCCCACAGCCGTTTCAAGTGACAGTGATACTGCACAACAGGCCAGCCAATCTGCACCGGCAAGCACACTAGCCACCGCCACCACACAGGAGGATGCTGCCGGCAGATCTGCACCTCTGGCCACATTACCAGCCACTACAGATGTGCGGCCCACCACCACCACCAACATCCCCACCGTCTCCACACTGGCTGAGTCTACACAGGTGCCACGGGAACCTATCATGGCCACCCAACACAAAACCGAAGGCAGCAGCACTGCAGAGGGGGCGGCCTGCAGTGATAACAGTGCCCCGCAAGAGCACTCGGAAACGGGGCCACAGGGGGAGATGCCCACATTGGAAGACCTGAGCTCCTTCCATGAGCTGGGGTTCAGCCCCACTTCACTGGGGAGTCCCATGAGGTCCCCCACCCCATCCATGGCCGAACTGAATGCCCGCATGCAGCGGATGGAGGACCAGCAGGCTACCCTCACTCAGCTGGTGGAGAGGCAGCTAGAGGAATCCAGGCTGCAGAGGGAGAGCTACAGCGCCTCAGTACGTCGCCTGTCGAGGTCCATCGGACGCTTTGCGAGCCCTATAGTAACCCTTGCACGCCATGTGCGGGAGGTCAACGACCACACCTCCAGACTTGTAGAGGCCATGTTGGTTGGCCAACAGGCAAATCTGGCACGGATACCCTCAATCCCAGATTCTGGCCAATCAAACACAACCACCCCATCCAGCTCCACTACTGCCAGTCCAAGGAGGCGCTCGAGTAGGCTAACGGGTCCCTCGGGCAAGGTTGCACAGGCACAGAAGCGCACACGGAAGTGATGGCATGTGTGTGGGGCAGTGCAGGACACATGTGAAAAAAATGGGTGTGAGAGGGGTGGGCACGTTTGGGTGGTGGGGTAGGTAGTTTTGGAGGTTTGAACAATGGGCCCTGGGTGGGGGTGGGCACGTTTGGGTGGTGGGGTAGGTAGTTTTGGGGGTTTGAACAATGGGCTCTGGGTGGGGGTGGGCACGTTTGGGTGGTGGGTGGCCCCGGGTGTACAGCTTCCCTAACCAATGCATCTCCTTCCCTGTTGTTATTACATCAATACATCACCATTTCAAATCAAGACATACATGTGTGGACATTGATCATTTATTTTGCAGTGCAACTATTAATTCATTGTCGTCACCATGTTCGTGCATTTCTGTGAATGTGCTGTGACTCAAAAGTAAATGCGAATCAGGGCATCCCGTGCTCTCTGGCCATCATGTGGACCCCCAGGGGGAGGCGGTGCCATCCCATCCCCATCTCCATCTCCATCTCCATCCCCATCTTCCTCATCTGCGTCTGGTGGCATTGGGATGTGCCTGCACAGGCATATATTGTGCAGCATGGCACATACGAGCGTGATTTTACCCGTCTTCACTGGGCTGTCCAGCAGTGATCCGCCAGATCTGCTCAGACAGCGGAAACGGGCCTTCAGCAGTCCAAATGTCCTCTCAATCATTCCACGTGTGCGGATATGTGCCCTATTGTATGCCTCTTCATGCCTGTTCCTTGGTCTCCGTACAGGTGTCATCATCCATGGCGTGAGTGCATATCCCGCATCACCTACATGGGATGTAGATGGGGGAAGATGTCAGTGTTTGTGGCATCATGTCCTCATCTGCTGCTGTGCATTCTTGTATCATCATTCATTCATGCATATGTACCATGCAGTGTATGGAGGTATGTTTTGGGCATCAGGATGTATGTCGCTGACTGCATATGGGCCTACACATTAACTTGCATGTTTACTGTGCCCTGCGGGTGACATTTGATTGTGTGCATGTCACGGTGCAGTGCTGTCCACACATGGCAGAGTGACTCCACTGTACGGAAGTAGTAAATACACGTCGTCTCATTTACACGCCTCTCGTGCTTTTTGAGGCAGTGTTTCAATTGATGGTGGGTGTCTGCAGTGGCACAGGGTTCATGGGACAGTGACGGGATTGGCTGTGCCAGCGTGTGCACGGGCACATTGTGGTGCCCTGTCATGTCTTCCTTCATGATGTTTGGCATCCGCTGTGTATTTGGTAAATGGAAGGGGGGTGATGCATGTGCGGTCACAGCGGCACACTCACAATGCTCATTGGCCTGGACACATACACACCACTCCGACAGGGTTGTAGCATCGTCAGCTGTACTCACCCAATAGCCATGTGCTTTGTCTGGCATAGCGTTCCATGTACCGTGGCAACGTGGAATTCTGCAGTACCATTGAGTCATGTGATGAGCCTGGGAAACGTGCACAGCAGTGTGTAATCAGTTGCATGGCATCACAAACCATCTGGACATTCAAAGAGTGATACTGTTTCCTATTGCGGAACACCGCCTCAATTGCATGTGGTACTGTCAGCTCGACGTGGGTGCAGTCAACTGCGCCTATGCAATTTGGCATGCCTGCTATGGCATGGAAGGCCAACTTGGTGGCAATGACCTCGGGGAGGGTGCGGGGTAGGGCTATGTGTTCCGACACATGGCGCAACAGGGCATCCAGTACCTGTACCAGGATTTTGGAGAAACAGGGTTGTGATATGCCGTGCAGCTCACCAACCGTGTGTTGATAGGTGCCAGTGCCAAGGAAATGCAGTACTGAGACAACCTTCAAGAAGGGGGGGCGGGGGTGGCGGTGGGGGTGTCAATTAGGCTGCTGATGTTGTCCTCAATCATGGCGGTGATGTGCAGGATTGTTGCACGGTCCAGCCGGTATAGTGTGTGGATCTGTCCTGGGGTGAGGTTCCAGGGTGAGGCCCTGATGCGTGGTATTGCTGGCTGGCGGCGGGGTTCGGGCTGGCTGGGCAATGGGGTTTGCCATAGCTGCAGGGTTGGCTGGTTGCCGCCTGCGCCTTCTCCGCCTACGCCTCCTCCTCTGCGCCATTACTGCCACCATGTGCAGTGCTGCCTGTTGGTTGAGTAGGCCCAGTGCTACTAGACCTGCTGCCTGCATGGTTCTGTGTTGTGTTGGGCTGGGTGTGGCCCTTTTGTAGGCTCCCAGTGGCCTGCTAGGTCCAGCTGGGCTGATTTGGTGCACCTGTGCCCTGATTCAGTTCAGCAGGCAGTGTAGAACGCCATGTTCGCGGTGGCGGCGGTTCCGCCAACGTGATCACGGTTTTTACGCCATTTTTTTGCCGGTATTTCCGTGTCCGCGCTAGTTGTGATGCTCACAGTGTTTCGTGTTGACGGTAACGGAGGGGTTTCCGTGTAGACGGACTTAACGGGAACCCTATTTCCGCGGTGGCGGTTTAGGGTGGTGCTATTACCCGGGCCGCGGGTCATGATTGGGCGGACATGGAAACGGTGCCGGTATGGTTTTACCGGCAGTGTTAATTCCAGACCGGAGTACTTGTAATGAGGCCGATTGTGCTCCTGTGGGCCCTGGGTGGATAATCATGCTCAATTCGACTTCAGACTGCTTCCACCCTGGTGCTGACCCCACAGCTAAGGTAACCTGCTCTGTTTTCTATACCTATCATGTTCCGGTATCTGTTTCCCCCCCGGTGGGCCTGCCCAAGGCATCTACCCCCCCTATGCCAGTTTAACTTTCTCCACCCAGGGAGGCCCCTGACGGGGTGAAGTGGGGGCATCCCTAATATCTGCCTGCGCCTGCCAACCAGTGGAGCTTTGATCAATGAAGGACATTGGTTCCTGGTGACCCTGGTGCACCCTGAGGGGGTCCCGGATTTCGAATACTGCCCTGGCCCAGGATATTGTTGCCCCTCCATGTGTGTCTAGCGCTGTCCGTCGGTGGCTTGACGGCATACAGATGATTGATCTGCCCTCACTGGCCAGTTCCTTCCTGTCCCTGAGCCGGTCTCTCAGCAGGTAAGAGCTGGGCTCATCTCAGGGGCACATCGGCCATTCAGGGGCAGCGCATCAACCCCTGGCTTCCACACACCATCCGGCTCTGCGCTGAACATTAGTCTGCTTTGGGGATTCTCTAATGGAGTGCTAATCCAGTGGGCGCCCTATCGCTACAGCCTTGATTCATATCTGATCTGTCTGGAACAATGGTGAAAAGTGGCAAGGCGACCAGGCAAGCAGATATTGCGGCTCTGATGGGGAACTGTAATTCAGACAAGCTAAAAAAGAGGGGGTTGCCCATGGAGCAGATGCTGGACCCTGGGCCCTCCTGGGAGTCTGGGGAACCGGAGCAGGTCGCCGCCAGGGCAGATCTGAAGGACCTCCTAGCGGCCCTAACAAAAGAAATCCAGAAGGGCACGGAAGAAGTGATGAAAATAATTGATTCCCTAGATAAAAGGTGGATGCAGTGGAAAACCGTACAGCGGGGGTTGAAGATGCAATGTGTGACTTAGCATTTGAACTGGAGAAAGGCCAAGAGAGGCTGGCGGCCCTGGAGGCGAGGTGTGAAGCGATCGAGGCGAAGCTGGAAGATACGGAAAACCGGTCCAGGTGAAACAATATCCGCATCCGCGGGATCCCATCATCAGTCCCGGACTCTGAGCTGGAGGCATATGTAGCTGTTTCAAAAAAGGTAGCAGGCGCTCCTCTCCAGAAAGAACATTGCATGATAACCTGTTCTGAGATGAGAGTTTGCAGCACAAGCTTTTTGCTCACTGTACCTTTCACAGATGGGAAATATCCATTTGCATATCAGTCTTTGTCCCGCCCACATGGGAAGTCCGAGCACCGAAATGCTATGGCAATTCTTCTCTGAACAAGAGTACCAACAGCAACCCCATACACGTATTTCAGCCTTATTGGGCCTCATCAGTGAGGTGAAGCTGTACCCATCATCAGTCCCGGACTCGGAGCTGCAGGCATATGTAGCTGAGCTAGTCAGATTCATCATAACCCTAACTGGGGATTTGCCGTTGGAACTGGACCGAGTGCACAGAACTATCCCACGCTGCTCGACTTCTTTGCCTCTAGACGTCCTGGCCCAAGTCCACTTTTTCAGACTGAAAGAGGAAATTATGAGAGAAGCGAGATCGATGCAACAAATTTCATTCCAGGACTCCAATATCTTGCTATATCAAGACCTGGAAAACTCCACCCTTCAAAAGAGGAAGTACTTTAAGCTATTGACTGGCTGGTAGCGTGAAAGGAAAATCCCATATCATTGGGGCTTCCCTACATCTGTCAGATTCTTGTGGGAAGGTGTGCAGTATCAGTTCCAATCTTTAAAGGAGGCTGAGAAATTGATGGTTATCGAGGGTGCAAGTGAGGGATCTGAGGATGAATTGGGCGCCAGAGAGCTTGCCAAGAAGCAAGCCGAGAAGGCTTGCACAAAGGCGAACAGGCGCTGCAAGCCGCGTGGTCCCCCGCGTAGGAAGCCCCATCCAGATTGAGTGGCGATGTACCCCGAGAACAAGCATGACTGTGATCGCACTCTGGTGAGTTCTGGTGGGTTTGGGGGGTCCTTGGGCCTCTTCCTCCTTCCATTCTCCGAGCTTGCCGGTGCCTACTTGGGGTTTTGCACCGCTCTTGGCTCTGATGTTTTAGGCTGCCTTTTGAAGGTGGTCTTGCTTTTGTCAGGTTGGGCCTGGTTGGCCATTAGGGATCGTGGTTGGAGCCCATGCAGTTGTCCTGTCTTTCAGTTTTGGGGCGGGTGGGTGGGGGAGGGACAAATGGGGGGAGTCAGTTTGAGGCGGGGAGGGGCAAAGAGTTACTCTTAGATACGTTGAAATGTTATTGTAATCGGACATCCACATTATCATTCACTGTGTACACTTTCGGTCAGTTCCACATCACACTGGAGGCCGGTTTGGGGTCGGTGGTGGCCTTTTCTGAAGCTCCTCCATTCATGATATCTTATGGGGCAGGCTGACGAACCAGAGCTCCAGATCCTTTCAGGGGAAGCGGAGGTCGGTGGAGCACAAGCTCAGCCAGCTGGAGGGGGACATAGTTTTCCTATAGGAGACTCACCTGCTGCAGGTTGACGAGAAATGTGTTAGATATAATTGGTTTAAGGGGAAGCAATTTTTTGCCACATATGGGGGGGGAAATGGGGTAGCTATCCTATTAATTGAAAAGATCCCACTGACAAGAATTTCAGTGAAACGAGACCCCGGGGGGGCAGGTTCATACTGTTGAAGGGCTGGCTAGTGGAGCAACCAATCACCCTAATCTCAATCTATTGCCCAAACACCTCCCAGGATAAATTTCAAACTAACCTGATCCCAACGATTTTGGCGTTCCTGGAGGGTCATTTAATTATAGGGTGTGACTTTAATGCTGTCCCTGAACCCAGTGCAGATAAAACCCTTCCGGCGTCCAGGGTGGATCACGCTTTGGCCCTGGCCTTGGCTAGATTACTTAGGGACAGAGGGACGCTGGATTCCTGGAGGCTGGCTAATGTGGGGGTCAATGGCTACACACACTATTCCCATGCACACAAAGGGTTTTCCAGAATTGACCTGTTTTTGGTTACAGCTGCAATATATCCATGTTTAGATAGGGTAGTGATCCATGCTGCAGCAATCTCAGACCATGCTCCGGTGTCGGCGGACTTGAGCAACTGTGGCTCCCCTTCAGCTCTGGTTAGGTCCTGGAACCTATGCGACTCCTTATTGTTAGATGCATGCGTTAAAAGGGAAACCGGGGAAACACTGAAGAACTACTTTTCTGAAAATTTGGGTCAGGACACCACCATTGGTATAGTCTGGGACGCCATGAAGGCGGTGGTGCGGGGTTCCCTCATTCGAGCTGGAGCTAAGCTACGCAGGGTTTCGCAGATCCTAGGGGCTACATTGGAGGAGACCGTTGCCTCGCTGGAAAAAGACTTACAATCTCACTGGTCCAGGAAAGGGGAGAGGACGCCGTGTAAAGTGAGAATAGCGCTGGAGATGCACTGGGCGCGTCGGTCAGCGAAATCGCTGGCTTATACAACACAGTTTTATTACAGCAAATCCAACAAGGCTAATCGCATTCTAGCATACAAGCTGAAGAGAATCCCCACTAGGAACAACATTGATCGCCTAAGGGATGGGAATGGTCAATTTCATTATAGTGATCGGGATAAGTTGGAGGTCCTGGTTGATTACCATAAAACGATCATGTCGGGACCCCCCACAGTCCTCTTTGGGCTGACTAAGTATCTTGGTGCGAGCAAAACTCAGGAATATAAATCCAGGTTGAGGGGTTTAGATGATCCCATCACACAGGATGAAACGGTTGAGGCCATTAAATCATTGAAAAATTCAGCCTACCTCATCTCTGGCCACGCTCTGGGGCGAAATTGAAGAATTTGGCCGGGTCTCGGGGTTTAGGGTGAACCTTGATAAATCCGAAGCGATGGCAATTAATCTCTCCAAGCAACACAAGGCAGAATTAAGTCTGGTTCTTCCAATCCCCTGGTCTACCTCCTCCATTGGGTACGTGGGTGTTCAGATCCCCAAAGACCCCTCCTTAACATACCAGTGCAACTTCCCACGGCTGTTCGGGGAGCTTAAGCATGGTCTTGAACTCTGGGGAACGCAGGAAATATCCTGGTTTGGCCGAATAGCTGCGGTGAAGGTGAATTTGGTCCCCAGACTGTTATACAATTGCACGGCTCTCCCTGTGCAGATCCCAGATAAGGAGCTTCTATCCCTACAGAGAAGTATTCTAAAGTTCATCTGGGGGGGAAGAGGCCAGAATAGTAGAAGATTTTGCTTCGGGGAAGGGAGCTGGTCAGTCTGGGGACTCCGGATGTACATAGATACGCATTAGAGGCACAGCTCTCACATGCATTTGCATGGGTCCTCGCCCCAGAAACTCCTCTTTGGAGGCAAATAGAAGAGATCATGAACCCAGTCCCACTGTCGGATCTCCGCAACTTCCACCTATTAAAGTTCAAGGGAATCAGGGCCCCTGGGAGGCTACTAAGAATATGGTGCAAAAGTGGAAGACAGCCACTTGCAGGTGGGGTTGCTCCTCCTTTCTGGGTCCTCTCACTCCTATGTGGAACAATCCGGAGTTCACCCCCGGGATATCCCCACATGGGTTCGCTGCATGGCAGGCTGGAGGACTTTGGACTTTATCTGATTTCTTGGAAGTGGATTGTCCCTTGTCCTTTGAACGGTGCAAACAGAAATTTGGGGTCCCAGAGTCAGAGCGATTTCACTGTACCCAACTCAGGCACTGGGCCTCAAATAGGTCGGTGAAGGAAAGGACGGCGAGAGCCTTAACGGCTTTGGAGCACAATCTCAGCTCACTGAAAACAAAGGGGAGGGTGTCCACACTCTATAAACTCTTAGACAAAACTGACCCTTCTAAGAAAGAAAGGTATATGTTGGAATGGGAGAGGGATCTTGGGCGTGAGTTAGATACTGCAGATTGGGGAAAGATCTGGTCAAGGCTGCATAAAAGCGCCCAATGCATTACGAATAATGAAGGGGGTTATAAGGTTTGCTATAGGTATTATGCTACCGCGGCTCAACTAAGCAAAATCAATGCTGACATCTCTCCGAACTGCTGCAGGGGCTGTGCAGAAAAGGGCACTCTGTTTCATCTTCTTTGGTCCTGTCGTAGTGCGGAGTGGAGGGAAGTGGTGGGTGACATCAAGGAAATCACGGGCCTATCGATCCCTTGGGATCCAGGGGTTATTCTCCTGGGTGATACGGGTGGTGGGGCACTTCCGCTCACTGGCCATATGGCGCGCTTATGTATGCACCTTCTCTTAGCTGCAGAAATTGCTCCTGCGCGACTCTGGAGAAATGCAGAGGGTCCGGTGAGTTTAAATGTTGGGAGATTGTGGTGGCTGAAAAGATAACAGCAATACGCTCTGGGAACCTGTCCCCCATTGTAAACACGTGGGCTCAGTTTATGGACTTTGCAGTGGTATCCAGCTCTCTCCCACAGGCCCCCGCTCACCCGCTGGTTGTAGGATTGAGTGGCTCTGCCCTGGGAACCCGGTGTGTTGCATGGAGTTCCCCGAGCCCAATGTGCCTCCTGTTCCTTCTTTTGGGATGTGGCAGAAAAGTGTTTTTCTTTTGATTGTATCTGTTGATGTCTACGATGCAGTGATTGTCCTTATTCTTGAAATGCTTAATAAAAGGTTTTGTTGAAATAGGGAATTCAAGAAGAACTGAAGCTGAAACTCGCTAAACCTTTACTTTTGAACACTTATATTTTGCTGAGAAGATTCCCCCACTAGGTTTAGTTATAGTTGTGAGGACAAACACAGGTTTTGACACAGACAGAGTCTTATTTTGGACTTGTAGACACAGACTTTCCTTAGTTTCTTTAGGTAGGGAAAATCCCACCATAACATAGGACAAGTTAGGCGTTACACCATCCTGATCGTTAATAAAGTTTGATTTGGAACTGTACATCCGTTGTCTGTGTCATCTCTCTTGATACCATGTCTGTCTCACAATAATCAAGAATGGAAGAAATTGGAGCCGTTAGACATTAAGTGATTGTAGCGGAGCATCAACATATTTCGGGCTTTTTTTTTTTTTTTACTAATGGAAGTGGTAAAATGGGGGTTGTTAAAAAATGAGAAAAACTCCTAAACATGCCTTTAGAAATTATGTGTCCCCTCAAAGACATTTTAATGTATTTATTTGTGTTCTGGTTTAAAATTAAGTAATGCAGTAAATCCATATAGAAACTTTTTTTTAAAAAGAGGACACTATACAAGTTAATCTCAGTAAAACAATAAAAAAATTCTAATCACATATACCATAATTTCTCTTTTACCAATACATTATATGCATTATAATACTCTTACGTCCCGTCCCCTTTCCTTCATACAGCATGGGCGTCCCTTCCTAGGGACGGGAGAAGGAACCTTTTTCACCAGAAAAAACCTTCTTCCCCTTTAAATTTAGAGTTGCGCGGGGTGCGGTCCTGGGGACATGCGCTGCCCTGACTCCGCCCTCTGGCGCCACACCTCAGTGCTCTTTTCCGTGTCGACATGAAACGGGCCGAATTCACCAGTGCTCCTGGGTTTGGCTTCGGCCATTTAATTCCATGCGCTAACACTTCTTTATTTTTTCATTCAGGTACTCGGTCCTCAGGCGTCGTGCTCCTCCCCGGCACATGTCGACTTCAACAGGGTTCAGCAGTTGTCCATCTTGCGAAGGACTCTTTCTGACCTCAGACCCTCACACCCTCTACCTCCGTTGCCTTGGCCCCGACCACAGCAGGCAAGCTTGTACTGCATGCAACGTGCTTTCTTTGAGGTCTCTGAAGAACAGACTAGCCAGGTGGAGGGAGCTCTTCCAGAGGTCGCCTCCAGAGGACCTGAAGGACTTCATTAAACATCGATTCAGGCCCAAGGTAGGGCTACTCTTTTCCAGCGCACCCCGCAAAGGAGATTCCTTTTCAAGGACTTGACCTCTCAGGTTCTTATACCAGCACGAGTACAAAGGCTAAACCGGCCGACAGGTCGAGGGGTCAATTGATCCTCCCAGTGACAGTGTTGAGGGACCGGAAGGTTCTTTTACTGGGTATTTGACCAAGGGGCCACGCCCTAGTACCAGCAACATGTCCGAGGGGGTGCCTATACGCAGCACTACCGGCAACTCCGTCGAGGGCGATACACCTACCAGGTCTCGAGCTGAAATACAGGGTACACCTCATGATCCACACTCAAGAGTCCTGGACGAGGCTGGGCCCAGTGAGCCAAGCAACATGACCCAGGCACTTGGAAGGCAGCTCGACAAGATGGCCGCCGTCCAGACATTATGGGCACCCGTCTGATACTGCACGAAGGAAGGGAGCAGGTGGAGGAACGAGTGGCAAGGTGGGACTGGTGTCAACCAGGTACGCGGCCTACAGCCTATCCTTCATTTGCGCAGGGTAGGTTCACACTGCGTCCGTATGGGCAGGGCATGCAATGGCCCCAGCAGCCGTCCGCTACACCATCAATATCGCCTACCGCCCCTCCAGCCTGCGAGAACAGGTTCTTCGAGAGGTTCCTCGGGCTCATGAAATCTCCTCGGATGGGAGTCATCCTCAGTGATGCCATCAGGGACGTGCTCCCGCCAATGGCTCTGGCACTGCAGGCCCCAATACAGGCTCTGCAGGCCTCAGTGCAGTCCCTGCTGCCCGCTCCGGTCCCTCAACCGATAGTGCAGGCAGATCCATACCAGCCTCCGCCGCAGCCTCCGGCTCTGGTCTCCACACCCCAGCCTTTGGCTCCCAGCACCCCTGGGGCCCCTCCACCAGGGCCAGACCTTCCGGATCCCCAGCTGGACACACCGTCATCAGCCAAGGCCTGCCACGTATGTTTTGTAGGGCTGGCAGAGTATTTGGGCCTTCCTCAACCCAAATTTGAGCAACCAGCAGAGGGGGTGCTTGCCGAGGTCCTCACACTACGCCCCATGGCTAGAACAGGGATCCCGATGCAGAAGGACGTTGTCCCCTTGGCCAAAAAGGAGTGGCTCAAGCCCCACTCTGCCCAGCCGGTCAATCGACACCTAGATGCCAAATAGAGGGGCGAGGGGGATACACTCTTGCTATCGGCCCATCCTCAGCCACACTCTTCAGTGATTGCTGCAGCATCACTGTACTACAAGCCTCAGTCGTCCTTGGCCTCCTCGTCAGCAGCACTGCTAGGCAAGGAGCAGAAGATATTGGAGGTGTACGGGAAGAAGCTTTATTCCAACGCTTCCCTGCATCTTCGTCAAGCGAACGTGGATACCCTGCTGGCAGCTTTTAACCAGAGGCTTTGGCGGGAAATTGCAGACTTCCTCCCAGAGCTTCCGGCGCAGAGCCAATCGCGATTCAAGGCGGGACTGGCAGAGGCCAAAATGGTGAGATAAGACATCATGGAGTCCACCGTTGCCCACATCGACACCTCTGGCCAGGTCATTTGCATTGCCACAGACATGAGAAGAACGACCTGGCTCTGTGCTACTAAGTTCAACCCGGATGTCCAGGAGTGCATTTTGGGCCTGCCGTTTGAAGGGGTTGACCTCTTCCACTCCACCACAGATGAGGAGCTGGATAAAAACCAAAACAGCTTGCAAACGGCAAAGTCTTTATCCATCCTTACAAAGAGCACGCCCAAAGCGTACACCAAGTCACAGCAGCACTCGGACAAGGGGCGTACATACGGAGGATTCCGCAGCTTCCAAGGTTGGAGGTCCAGGCTGGACCGTTCGCCGACCCAAGATCGGTGCAAGCAACAAAAAGGGGTGAGGAGGGAGTAAGGACTTTTTCCAGTGCCCCTCCCCCGCAACAGCCTCAGTGGGAAAGAAGGCATGACACGCCCCTCTGGGTCCACGTGTCTCCAGTGGGGGGGCAGGCTTGCTCTCCATGCACACTTCTGGCACCAGAATTTCGCAGACCCCTGTATCCTCTCTGTAGTTTCCACGGAGTACCATCTACCCATCCCTGCCTCTCCTCCCTTTTCAGCAAAAACAAAGAGGTGATGGCTGGAAGGTTTAGACTGAATCTTAACCACTGGCATTGTTCGGGGCAACCCTCCAGACCATCGTTCTTCGCCTGCCAAGCCATTACAGAAGGGGAAAGACCATTTGCAAATCAGGCTTGGCCCCACCCCAAAAGGGGAAGTCCAGCCCGAACTGCTAGGTCACATCCCTTCTGCACGAGACCACAAGCATCCCCAAACATGTTTCACCCTTATTGGGGCTCATCAGTGAGGAGTAGCTTGGGTCTCTAGGCCCAGCAGGCACGGGACCCACGTCTGGGCATACCCGTCCCACTCAGGGTGACAAAGCAAAAACAAAGAGGTGATGGCTCTTGGGACAGGCGAAGAACGATGGTCTGGAGGGTTGCCCGAGCAATGCCAGTGGTTAAGATTCAGTCTAAACCTTCCAGCCATCACCTCTTTGTTTTTGCGCTGTCTCCTCCCTCTTCCCCTCCACTCCCAGAGGTTGGAACAGCAACACTTTTGGCGGAGATCCAGTCGCTCGCCGAGAGCCAGGCAGTGGAGGAAGTCCCAGCCTCCCAGCGAGGCTTGGGATTCTACTCCAGGATTTTCGCCATTCAGAAAAAGAGCCACGCGGGCCTAAGAGTTGTGCTGGACCTTTCCACCCGCAACCTCTCCCTACTGCTAAAGAAATTCAAGAAGGTTATGCCAGCGCTCATAGCGGAGACACTGTGGAGGGGAGACTGGATGTGCTCCCTGGATCTGAAGGATCCAATAAAAGGTGCTCCCCTTTGGCCTCAACTCGGCCCCCAGGGTCTTTACCAGACTGATGAACTCAGTGGCGGCCCTACTCAGGGCCCAGGGCCACCACATCTACCTGTACCTCAATGACCGGCACGTCAGGGCGACATCTCCCGGAAGCTGTGCACCTCACTTCCCACGCTCTTATGGGCACACTACACGATCTGGGCTTTTCGCTCAATATCAAGAAGTCGCAGCTGCAGCCTACGCAGAGACTGACTTTCTTGGGGCTCATCTGGGACACGTGCTCCAAGAGAGATTTTCCTTCTGAGGACAAGATCACGGCCATCAGGAGGGCCACTGCACACTTCCTCAGCAGAGAGGTGACATCAGCAACACACTTAAGGTTGTGGAAAAGGTAGAAAAGTCCATGGCGTTTTGGGTCACATTGCCGCTCTCAATGATGGGGATAGCAGCATTATTAGAAATTGTAGTGCTCCTGAGGCTTCTTCATTTCTTCATTAATATCCCGTACAACTTCCCTAAAGGCTTTTTTAAAAGGCTCGACAGTATTTGCCGAGACTTCCTATGGCACGGCACAAGACGCAGAATAGCACTAACCAAATTGCAAAGACCCTACGAGCAAGGTGGTATAAAGGTGCCCAATTTTGAGGCATATTTTGTGGCGAGTCAGCTGCAATTCATCACAGACTGGTTGATATGGAAGATCAGTGTACCCCGAAATCCTCTCTGCTGCTGAAGCTGGGAGAGACGATATGGAATAGGGCCTGCCACATTTTAGAGAATCTGGTACCTTATTCTGCCCAGGTCTAATTGGTGACACTGAAAGCTGATGACCCACATCGTAGACGTAGTGTGAGGAAGTATTGGGAACCCATGGGCGTGGTTAAGGTGGGAGACTTACTGCACTAAGGCAAACTAAAGGACTTTAGCATCCCAACCTCAGAAACAGGCGTAGAGATAGGACAATACATGATACACGCTTCACTTCTAATTAAATTAAAACAGAGGTGGCAGGATACGGAGGGAGCGTGGCAAGAGGATAAAACTATAGAAACACTTTGTGATATTTCAGAGGGTGGACATGCTGTGTCTATGAGTTACTAATGTCATGTAGTGGGGAATTGCTGATGCAGATCAGGCGCAGCTGGGAGGCAGATTTGCAAGAGCAATTAACGGACGCAGTCTGGGGCAGAGCACCAGCCTACCATAAAAAGGTGTCTAGAAATGTAAAACTCAAATTAATTCAGCTATATGTTACTCACAAGGCATACCTGACCCCGAAGAGGATTGCCAATTTCAGCAAGGCAACGGAACAACCTTGTCCGAAATGTGGATTGATTAACACAGATCTGTTGCATATAGTTCTGGGCTTGCTTGGAGATCCAAAAGTACTAAGAAGAAATAACGCAGGCCTTGGCCAGAGTAGGTATAACGCTCGACACGAGCCCCCCAGAAGCCTGCATCCTTGGCATTTTTGCACAACCTAAACAAGTAAAGCATGTCAGTAAGCTGAAGTACTTAGTATAAATCCTGGTGAAGCGAAGAATAGCAATGTGGTGGAAAGCGCACAAGAGACCGGAGCTGCGCCTGTGGTGGAGCGACCTCCAGAAATGGGCGCTCACGGAAATGTCATGGGGAAGGAAGCTGCCCGCAGAGGCCAAGGAGGACCCAGTGTTGACCTCGACTCCTGGCAGCATATGGTGCAGGAGGTGAGAGCCCTACCGCATAACAGTGCAGAATAGAAACAATAGTCCCGCACAATCAGTAATGTAAGCAAATGTATATACCTAAGCCGATGTAAGAAGTTAGCATGATGTCAGTGGAATAGGCTGGGATGTGGGAGGGGGCTAGTTGGGGGGAGTAGAACATACAGACATGATTAACTGGACAATGCTATGCAATGTGAAAATTACTCTGAGTTATGTTGTTTAAAAATTAATAAAAATGTGTTTAAAAAAAAACAATATCACTTTCAGTGGCCCATGAAAATTGTTCTTTTAAAACACTATCATTTTTCCAGAAACATCAAGTAATGCAATTAACCTATACGTGTAGGTAACTTCTCCGTCACCCCATTGGAATTAGTAATGACTCAATCCCAGATTTTGGCAGAACCCCTTCTACCACTACTTTGTCTTACACAATATACAAAATCTCAGACCACTCTAATGGGTTTCCTTCAATACAACACTGGCTGCACTACCCGGGCCCAATGCTCGGTTTTTTCAAGTATTTAGGAAGTTGGGAAATCTCTGTGAGAACAACCCCTTCCATGCTAGGAGGATCTTAAGAACACACTCCCCTTTGAGATATTGTATCCAGTATGTCACTGCTATCAGTATATTTTGGGCCGGGCTTTGAACATTCAGAATTTGAAACTAGTGACAAAAACGTTAGCAGATCATTCTTTATGATAATCTGTAACATTTCAATCTACTTCTTGTGAAGAGTATTTTGTATATACATTGTTGACCGATTTTGTTTTAGAAGAGTTTCATTTTCCTATGCCCAATCCTGCACTGTATATGTCAATTCCAATAGATTGTGAAGTGCTCTAATCTATTTTCGCTTACTTTTTTCCTTTTCTCGATTCTCGCATCAAATCTTTTTCCAGCTGTTCCTCTCAATGTACTTCGATTACTTCCATAAACTAGTGCCATACTTTCAGCCCATTTTCTAATTGTTGCAGAAAAGTAAAATGTGGCAGCCAGGAGCACTCGAAAAGTCTGATCTTTGAACATGCCCTAAAACCAGATGCATTGTTTTTCATATTACTCTTATAGATTTTTTGCATTATTAACCTACCCTTCTCTAACCTCTCCATTCTCAGGATTCAAAAAAGTATTTCTAGTTATGATATAAGAAACAAAGGAATGGTCCCAAGCTTCATTCTCAACTTTTAGGCTATACACAGCTTTATAAACATAATAAAATGTAAATATGTAGTTTAACATAAAATTTACCTTCCCGATAGACCAAGTGTACATTTTGGGGACACGTGCCCAATTACGCACATTCAACATCACCAGTCTCGAAAAAATGTTGCTCAGTATCAGATATTTTCATTAGATTTCTATTGGTTAAATACAGGTCAGGGTATCTCAAGATTCCTGGCCAATTCCGTCCCTCTCCCCCTGTACCTCCCTACCTCTCCCTCTCCCCTGCTAATGTCCCCCTCAGCCCTAGACTGGCAGCCAGGTTCCTTCAAGAGTCATACAAGGCACCAGGCCCCTCCTTTGTCCAGTCTACCCATGCACTTGGTCTCGCCTGACTGAGGCAGGCATGGTATCACAAGGACTAGGACACAAAAAATACAAATCACCAGTTTCATTTACTTCAAAAGGGGGTTGGAAGAACTCCTGTCTTGCCTTAACACTAAAGATGGGAGCACTTTACCAATCTAAATGAAACAAAAACAGTCCTAGTCCGTCGTTAGTCCAGAAGAATAACAATTAAACTATAAAACCTATTGCCTGCCCTCACTCTAATACCATACAAGTGAATTTGGGGTATGTAATGCAAACAGAAAATCAGTAGGAAACAAAAGGACGACAGAATGGGATTCAAAGATTCTTGCCAACGTTGTAGAACACGTGGGTGGGGTGGAGCACCTGACTTATGGGCACACACTCTATGCAAGTACACCTGGGGTAGCTGGCTCAGCCCTACAGAGCCTGCTTGGCATTCACGTACTCCGTCTCAAAGTTAGGAGTTTTGACCTCTTGGGACTCCCTTTTACCCGCCCCCCCACCCCAAGTCAAGGTCAATCCCCTGCGTTCTGCAGCACAAACACAAAAGTTCCAAAGGAAAATGTATTTCAAGTCTCTATAGGCCCCCTCAACCAGGCCCAGCCTCTCACATTCAATCTCTTTCCTTGGTTCCCCTCTTTCGGGCCCAAACCGTTTCACTTTACTTTCTCAGAGTTCCCTTCCCCTAGCTTTATTCTTTAGCGTTTGCTGTGCCTTATGGTACTCGTAGGCTTTTAAGCAGTTCAAATATTTGACAAGATTCAACAGTTCACACAATCTTCTCAGGCTCTCATCAGCCTTGACTTTAACAAAAGAATGTCTCTCTTTAAACACAACTTCTGGGTCTCCCTTGTTCGGACACGGACCCCTTTCAAGTGCACCGAGTCTTTTAAATGGGCGTACTTTCATTTTCCGCCGGACCACTCTGTTATTTTACAGTTCAATTTCACTTCATTTCAAAAATAACTTCAAGTCCCATAATGCCTTTCATTGCCCTTTTTATTTCCTGCTTTCTTTCTCAAAGTCCAGGCTCAGGTTCCCGTTCCAGCCACACACACGCTCACCGGGATTTCCTCTCTCTTGCCATGTGACTCACCCGGTTTGCACGGCTATGACGAGCAACCTCTTTGGAGCTCTCTGGGTCGAGGTCGGGGTCTTCCCACCTGCCCCTCAGGTACCTGAGCTTCCCTTCATATTTTCAGGGGAAACAAGTACTTCTGTGGACAGAGTCAGCAGGATATGATCTGCCCTCTCTGGCTCAGCCCTGATGCAGCCCGCCCTCCAACAGCACAGGATCAGTGTACTGGCCCTCAGCTGCGTTCCAGACTCTCCAGGGTTATTTCAGCACTCTCCTCTGCTCTTCAGCTTCTCTGGTCCACACTGCATCCCCAGCTCACTCAAAGTGTGTCTCACTTCTCCACCTTTTATACTGACAGGGAGTGTTAATTTGAGTCAGGTGTGGGTGGTTGAATAGGGAGCCCTGACCCTGCCTGTCCTCATTAATGTGACAAGATGGAGACTGTCCATAGGAATCCATGGTGCATTGGGTTCCTATGGGCAATCTTCATAGCTCTTCTCCTCTTCCTCTTCGTCCCAGTGGTTTTTAAAGAAGGCAAAAGGGAAGTATGGGAGTTGTAGTTTTCCCTAATGATGGAGGGAAACTTCTGTAAGTGTTTGTCATGGTGATGGGCGTAGATGTGTTGTTTTAGGTGAATGGGTTGTAGATGCTGTTTTAGGTGAATGGGTTGTAGATGATAATGTCCAATAATGACTGTGGGAATGCTGGATGGGGATATATTTCTTCTCCTACGCCTCCCTTTAATGTTAGTACCTGTTGGAATTGGGGAGAGGGTAAGGAATCGTACAAAAATGTCGACCTGGGAATTGCGACGGGTGAAAATGCTGACTTTTCAGATTGTTTTTTTTTATTTTTATTTTTTAAAGTTATTTTTATTTGCATTTCTTAAACATTAACATTGGGACTGCCAAATTTGTCGCACCTCCCTTCCCATCCCTCCCACCCCCCTCCCTTTTCCCAACGGCTATTGTCTTCGATAAGGACGTTCTTAATCCCTCAGAGTCCTTCGAGCTTATGTGAACATGTCCAATATTCTTATTTTGTGCGGGCACCACTGTAACATGTAGTCACTTTGTAAATATTCTAGCGCCATCCTCCAGTCTGTTATGAAGTTTTGGCAGGCCCGTTGAATATTATAAGTTATATGCTCCATTGCTATATGTTGCCATTCCCTCCGAAGCCATTCTAGGTTGGATGGAGGTGTCTTCTAATTACATTTTTGGGCAATGGCTAGCCATGCGGCCGTTAGAAGTCCCATAAAGTTTCTCTTTTGCGTTTTTGTCATCGTTCTATCCCGGGGGTCCCACATGCCGCACATCCAGACCTCTTCGCCTAGGTTTTCTGATCCCTTAAACATTTCCTGCATTTGAGCTTTTACTTCCGACCAGAAGTACTGGAGTTTTGGGCAGTCCCACCATATGTGTCTCCAGTTGACTTCTGCATCGCAGCCCCTCCAGCATTTGATTTGTGTAGTGTTGAACATTCTGTGCAGCCTTTCCGGTGTGTAGTGCCATTGTATCATTATTTTTGTCCATGCTTCTCTTGACTGGATCGCCTTGTCCATCTGGGTATTATTTGCCATACATATGTCCATTGTTCTCTCGAGATCTCCCTTCACAGTGTTTTTCCCCCCCATCTCTTTATATATTGCCAATTTGTCTCTTCCTGCTGGGTATTTAGAAATCTGTACATAGTTGAGACAAATTTCCTATGCCTGGTTGTGACAAGATGTATGTGTCACGCCTCAGGGAACCTGGCGGCTTTGGAAGAAGTGGAAGCTGCGCCCACCATAGCTGGTTCTATCACGTGTTTTCTTTTTTTTGCGTGCTGTGCAGGTCTAGTTGTCGTGGCGGCGTTCCTGACACCGGTATTTAATCCTTTCACTTCCGGGGTCAGGTGCGTTGTAACGTACAGTGTTTTCGTCCTGTTCCTGCGCCGCTGTATTTTTTTCGTGTAGTTTCCCTCCGTGATCCTTCTTTTCTTTTCCTCCTCCCGTTCTTTCGCTCTGTACCTTTATCTCGTTTAGTCTCCTCGTCTTCTTATCCCTCCTCCCTTGTCTGTTCCGTTCCCATCTAGTATCCTTCCTCCCTTCCGTCTTGTGCTTTTCTCTCTATTCTGTTTTTTTCCGTCTATTCTTGTCTTCTTCCTGTAAGGAATCACCTCTCTTGGACCTCCTCTTGCCCTCCTCTGTTCTATCTGTGATATTCCTGTGTACCGACCTCAGCCTGCCTTGTGGATTGTCTCGTCCAGCCCTTACCTGCTTATCCAGTATCGGTATTACTTCCAGTTGATATCCCATGTACCGACCTCTGCCTGCCTTGTGGATTGCCTCGCCTAGCCCTCTACAGTCTAATGTTTCGGGAACTTACATTGATCTGGTATCATAACCGATTCTTCCTGCAATTTCCTCTATAGCCGGACCGTGTTCATCAGATTCCTCTCCTTCTACTGCTGCCTCCAGAGTGTGTAACTGCTACCTCACTACGTTTGAAGATCCTAATCTTCCGGGGTTTTTTGTGCCATTGGCTTTTTCCCCCATTGAACAGCGACCGAGGAGGGTTGTCACAGATCACCCAAAGGGTGTCACTGTGGCGTCCTACCTTGGTCGTCCCAATCTACAAAAAAAAGGAGTGAAGGCTCGAACCAAGGACAATCCTACGCTAACTCAACGCCGGAGACTTCAAGGTGAGGAGGAAGGGGAGTCTGGGGTGTCACAGGCAGAAGAGGAGATTACCGACCTTCCTGACAGTTTGCAACGCCTCGAATTCGACATGGCCACTCCGCAGCAGGTTCAGGAACTAGTAGCAGCCGTCCAAAACTTGAGCCTGGAAGTCCAGAATCTAAAGGGCGCGAATGCAGTGCTACAACAGAGGATAGCAGAGCGGGAGCTACCGACTACAGATTTGCCTCCTCTACCGTTAGTTTCTGGGAAGTATGATGGGACACCCAAAAGGCTAAAGGAGTTCTTGGATGCTTATCACTTGCATTTCTCATTTCGTCCACAGGCCTTTACTTCCGGTCATACCAAGGTTGGGTTTATGATAACCCACATGTCAGGCAATGCCTTGGCTTGGGCCACCCCTTTTGTCAATAGAACTGATCCAGTGCTTCAGGATTATGAGGCCTTCAAGACCTTGATGAAGCAAACCTTCCTTCGAACCGAGAGCACCTTTCTGGCCTCCGAGGATCTGCTGGACATCAGACAAGGAAATTCAGACTTAATGTCCTATATCACCTCATTTAAACAGATCGCCGCGGAAGCCGGTTGGCAAGAACAAGCTCAGTATGCCATCTTTCAGAGGGGTCTGCGAGAAGAGTTAAAAGACGAACTTGCACGTATCGAACGCCCCTTAACCTTTGCTGGTCTAATCACTGCAACACTTCGGATCGATTTCCGGATGTCTGAACGGCGAGCTGAGCGACGTAAGATTAAGAGTGGTCTTCCGATGCCCCCAGTTCCTTCTCCTTCTGCACCACCTCCCTCTACTCGTCTCTCGCGTGAAGAGCCTATGCAGATCGGCATCACCCGTTCCCCTCTCTCGGCTGAGGAACGCAGGAGAAGGCGAGAAGGGAACCTATGCATGTACTGTGGATCTTCAACTCACCTACTTCGAGTTTGTCCTGATGTGCCTCCTAGACGCTCGGGAAACGAGCACCCTCGGTAAATTTAGGGACATATTACCGAGGGAAGGATTCCAGTCCCTTTGTTACCCTCTCAGTCACCACTTTGGAGTGTTCTGACGATGATCGACTTATGGTGATGACCGTCACTCTTCTGAGCGGCCAGACCTCCATCCAGACTCAGGCCCTTCTGGATTGTGGAGCCGCAGGAAATTTCATTGATACCCACTGGGCAGAGAGTCAAGGACTGACTCGGATAGCTAAGACCGAGGACCAAACGGTGGAGGGAGTAGATGGCGAACCTTTGAGCTCAGGCCTTATTACCCATTCTACTGAAGTACTCACTATGCGTATCATGCAGCATACTGAACGCCTTTCCTCTGATATTATTAGAGCTGCTCACTTCCCTTTGATTCTAGGCATTGGATGGTTGCGTCGGCATAACCCTACCATTGACTGGTCCAGAAACCTGTTAAGTTTTCATTCAACCTTCTGCAAAGCAGGCTGTTTGCCGAAACCAACCTTTTCCATGATGCACACTTCCTGTGGGATAGAATCTAAGTCCATACATTGCTTACCATCCCATTTGAGTGGTTACACTGAAGTTGTGACGGAGAAGATCCCATTAGAGCTCCCTCCTCACAGACCCGAAGATTGCTGCATTGAATTGCACCCAGATGCCTTAGTCCCATTTGGTCTTATGTATCCCTTGACTATGCAAGAAAGGCATTATTTGAGAGACTACCTAGACAAGAACTTAGCCAATGAGTTGATCAGACCCTCCAAATCTCCTGCTGGTGCCTCTTTATTCTTCATTCCCAAGAAAGACACGCAAGAGCTACGCCCCTGTATTGATTACAGAGGATTAAACAAAGTAACCATCAAGGACAGATATCCTATGCCTCTCATCTCTGAAATCATTCATGCTGTGCAGTCGGCCACTGTGTTTACAAAATTAGACCTCCGCAACGCTTACCATTTGCTTAGGATCCAAACCGGAGATGAGTGGAAGACTGCCTTTAGAACCCCTTTTGGTTTGTAGGAGTATCAGGTGATGCCCTTTGGCCTTGTAAACGCTCCATCGATATTCCAACGTTTCATGGACAGACTTTTTTCGGATCTTCTGGGACACTCTGTTATCATTTATCTTGATGACATATTGGTCTTCTCCCACACACAAATTGAGCATAACACTCATGTCAAAGAGGTATTTCACAGACTCAAAGACAATCATCTCTCTGTCAAATTGGAAAAGTGTGTGTTTTCGGCAACTTCCATATCATATTTGGGATACATTCTTTCCTCTGAGGGAATTGCCATGGACCCTCAGAAGGTCAATGCTATTCTAGATTGGCCGTCTCCCAAGTCTGTTAAAGACATCCAAAGATTCCTTGGTTTATCGAATTTCTACCGTAAATTTATACCCAACTTCTCTCAACAGGTACTCCCGATGACCTCACTCCTTAAGAAATCTTCCTCTCCTTTCCAATGGTCTTCTCAAGCCGAAGAGAGTTTCCAACAACTCAAACAAGCCTTCTGTTCAGCTCCCATATTAAGGCAACCTGACCAGCTCTGTCCTTTTATAGTGGAAGCTGACGCATCTTCTGCTGCTATCGGGGCAGTGTTACTGCAAGAGTATGAAGGGAAGGAACATCCAGTGTCCTATTATTCCAAAACACTAAACTCCAGCCAACGTAACTACTCTGTGATAGAGAGGGAATTGCTGGCTATGAAATTAGCCTGCACAGAGTGGCGACACCTCCTCCAAGGTGGAGAACACCCTTTTACCCTCCGAACAGATCATAAAAAGTTGCAGGTATTGCGTCAATTTGAATGTTACAACACAAGACAGGCAAGGTGGGCACATTTTTTCGCCCAATTTGATTTTAATATTACTTACATTCCGGGTGAACAAAACTTAGTGGCTGATGCCCTATCTCGACGTAGTGACTACCTGTCTGAACAAGAAACAACTACAGAACTGATGTTTGCAAGATCTCAGAGGATAGGAGTGGTGTCCTCGTTCCTGCAACAGGTCAAGGATGATTCTGGAGGGAGATTTGAAGCAGAAAGACATAGTGACAAGACCGAATATGTAATCAAGGATGGATTATATATGGTTAAGGACAAGTTATATCTGCCAACTCCTTCGTTAAGGAAAACCGCATTATCCTGGTGCCATGATACCAAGATTGCGGGCCATCGTGGTATTCGGAATACTCAAGAACTCTTATCGAGATATTTTTTTTGGCCTAGGATGAAGGAAGAGACCAGACAATACGTTCAGTCTTGTGTTACCTGTCTTCATAACAAGTATTCCACACAAAAACCTCTGGGATTGTTGGAATCCGGTGCCATTCCCACAGGTCCATGGACCACTATCTCGACCGACTTCATCGTAGAGTTGCCACAGTCTCAGGGTTGTACCTGTATAATGGTGGTCATCGATTCATTCACTAAAATGGCACATTTTTCACCTCTACCTGGGGTACCTTCTGCATCTCGCATGGCTGAAGTCTTCTTGAGAGACATATTTAAGCTGCATGGTATGCCTACTAAAATCGTCTCAGACTGTGGCAGCCAGTACACCTCTCATTTCTGGTCTGCCTTATGCAAGAGATTAGGCATTGAAAGGGCCTTGACCTCAGGCCTTGACAATCAAATGGACAGACTGAACGTCTTAATGGTACATTGGAGCAGTATCTCCGGTGTTTTGTCAACCAACAACAAGATGATTGGGTCCAGTTACTCCCGACGGCCGAATTCTCATATAACAACACTTGCCACTCAGCCTTAGGTTCCAGCCCTTTTTTTTGTACATACGGTTATCATCCCCGTACCTTTCTTCCCTTGGCCAACATTGAGACCTCGGTGCCTTCTGTGGAAGCTTTGTTAGCAACTATTCGAGAAGCCCAAAACAAGGCTAGACTGGGACTCATAGAGGCTCAAGAAAAGAATAGATCCCAAGCTAATAAACACAGGAGACCAGTACCCAATTGGGGAGTTGGATCCAAGGTGCTTCTGTCCACTAAATATTTACCACGTTGGGTACACCCATCTAAGCTGTCCCCTAGATATATTGGACCATACAAGATAACACATGTAATCAACCCAGTAGCCTTTCGCTTACAGTTACCTGCTCGATTGAGTCGTGTGCATCCGGTCTCAATTAAAGACCTTCATGGAAGATAAGTGGTCCCGAAAAAGAAAAAACACTCCGGTCCCACCAGACCCCACTGAAGACGTCTATGAGGTATCCCAAATTTGTGACTCTCGAAACCATAAGGGACGTTTAGAGTACTTAGTCCACTGGAAAGGATACCCAAGGTCTGAAGACACATGGGAACCCAGAGCACATTTAAATACACCTCTCCTGTTGCATAGGTTCCATTTCAGACACCCCAATAAACCTGGTGGGGTGGGCCTTAGGAGGGGGCATACTGTCACGCTTCAGGGAACCTGGCGGCTTTGGAAGAAGTGGAAGCTGCGCCCGCCATAGCGGGTTCCATCACGTGTTTTCTTTTTTTTGCGTGCTGTGCAGGTCTAGTTGTCGTGGCGGCGTTCCTGACACCGGTATTTAATCCTTTCACTTCCGGGGTCAGGTGCGTTGCAACGTACAGTGTTTTCGTCCTGTTCCTGCGCCGCTGTATTTTTTTCATGTAGTTTCCCTCGGTGATCCTTCTTTTCTTTTCCTCCTCCCGTTCTTTCGCTCCGTACCTTTATCTCGTTTAGTCTCCTCGTCTTCTTATCCCTCCTCCCTTGCCTGTTCCGTTCCCATCTAGTATCCTTCCTCCGTTCCGTCTAGTGCTTTTCTCTCTATTCTGTTTTTTTCCATCTATTCTTGTCTTCTTCCTGTAAGGAATCACCACTCTTGGACCTCCTCTTGCCCTCCTCTGTTCTATATGTGATATCCCTGTGTACCGACCTCAGCCTGCCTTGTGGATTGCCTCGTCCAGCCCTTACCTGCTTATCCAGTATCGGTATTACTTCCAGTTGATATCCCATGTACCGACCTCTGCCTGCCTTGTGGATTGCCTCGCCTAGCCCTCTACAGTCTAATGTTTCGGGAACTTACATTGATCTGGTATCATAACCGATTCTTCCTGGAATTTCCTCTATAGCCGGACCGTGTTCATCAGATTGCTCTCCTTCTACTGCTGCCTCCGGAGTGTGTAACTGCTACCTCACTATGTTTGAAGATCCTAATCTTCCGGGGTTTTTTGTGCCATTGGCTTTTTCCCCATTGAACAGCGACCGAGGAGGGTTGTCACAGATCACCCAAAGGGTGTCACTGTGGCGTCCTACCTTGGTCGTCCCTATCTACAAAAAAAAGGAGTGAAGGCTCGAACCAAGGACAATCCTACGCTAACTCAACGCCGGAGACTTCAAGGTGAGGAGTAAGGGGAGGAAGGGGAGTCTGGGGTGTCACAGGCAGAAGAGGAGATTACCGACCTTCCTGACAGTATGATTCGAATGGGGTTAGCTCTCTAGTTGTCGCCTGTGTTATTCTTGGGGATGATAGCCAGTGGTGGATTTGTTCGTACTTACATTTATCTATTTCCGTGAGGCCGAGGAGTTCCTTGCATTCTGCGAACGTTCTGATTTGTTGGTCTTCAAACATATCCCCTACTTTTGGTGCACTCCACTTTTATCCACTTCTGATATGCCCCTTTTTCTGTGCCCGGTTGAAATTCGGGGTTCTCAAACATAGGCATGAAGGGAGCCGGATCTATTGTCAATGTTCCGTTTTTTGTTGCCCTGTTCCAGATTTCTAGAGTTGTGCTCATGATCTCGCTTATGCATACATTTGGGTGTCTATGGTCCGGTTTTAGCCATAGCAGATGTCGTAGGTTTGTCTTCGCCACTGCCCTGTCTTGTGCTTCCCATAGCTTCTCGGATCTGTTAGGGATCCATTCTCTTAGAACCCACATCTGGGCCGCCTCATAGTATTTTCTAAAGTGTGGTAGTGCCATGCCTCCCGTTGCCTTTGGGGCTGTGAGTGCAATATTGGAGAGTCTCAGGGTTTTGTTTTGCCATATGTATTTGGATATCATCTTGGAGAGAGCTTTGAAAAAGGAGGGTGGGATTTGTATGGAGAGTGCCTGGAAATAGTACAGTAATCTGAACAGTATCGTCATTTTTATGACTGTAATTCTACCCCACCATGTTATTGAAAGTGGGTTCCATCTTTCCAAATCTTTTCTCACTTGTTCCAGGAAGATCGGACAGTTCCCTGCATACAGGCCTTTAATTGTATCGGTCAGTGTGACGCCTAGGTATTTCACCCCTTCTTTCGTCCCTTGCAGGTTGAGTTCTCTTGCTCGCTTGTGGATTTCTTGTTCGTCTCCCTGTAGAGCCATTACCTCTGACTTTTGTTTGTTGATCTTCAATCCGGAAATGGTTCCGTATTCGTCTATTGTTTGTATGAGACGAGGCAGTGTTTCCACTGAGTCTGTTAGAACCACCATCATGTCGTCTGCGTAAGCCGCTGTTTTATGGGAGATCCCACCCATCTTTATACCTTTGATGTCGGATATTTCTCTGCTTTCCACCAGTAGTGGTTCTAGAAATATTGCGTATAGTAACGGGGATAGAGGGCATCCCTGCTTTGTGCCCCTTCCTATTTTGATCGTATTTGATAGTTCTCCACTCACTGCTACTCTGGCTGAGGGTGTGGACTTTTTTTTAACCCCCCCTTCCACCACATATATATGTTGGGGGGTATAGAGTATAATTTTAATATGGGACGGGTGCCGGGGGTCTCCCCCCGCATATATACGTGGTGTAAAGGGTTAAAAAAAAAGTCTGAATTTTCGGGCCGTCGCAATAATCACATAGATCCAGGGGTACCGGCGCAGGATTCATAAACTATAAAGGTGGAGGAAGTGTTGGATAGGGGTTTATCAGAAAGGGGGGGGGGGATACCACATCTCTCCCAAGGGCATTCCTCCAACTGTCCCCAAGGACCTCATGCTCAGGTGATCCTTCCGCACTGGTCCACCCCTAGGGTCTGGTTCCAAAGGCGATGGCCGTGCCTTGGCGACCTGCACAAAGAATCCCCGGGGTCCACAACTGAGAAAGCCCTCAGGATTCTCACATGATCCACCACCCCCTCGTCCCCTCATCTTGCACTTGCCCTTATGGGCAACCCCCTCCTGCACTTGGCTGACCTGCATCCTTGGAGCCATCCTGGGCCCCTTAACTCACACTTAGGTTGTGGACCTTCCTTTGCCCTGCTTTCCCCATCTTCCCCTGGCCCTGTTCACCTCTGGCACTCTACTTCCCAAGGGACCTTCTGCCCTGTTCCTGCACCACCCTCCCTCACCTCCCCTCTGCACCTTTCGTACTGCACTTGCACGATCTCAATGTCACAAGGCCTAGTAAGATAGCTACCCTGTTTTATCCTCCCTGTTTCCCACACCCCTTGCATCGCCTCGAATCACTTGTGTTTAGGCGCATTATAAATAACCAATAATATAAAAATTAAAATAAATTCATAATTTGTAGTACAAGCTTAACCTGGGCATCACGGTTTCCAATCCCCAGCTAATATTATATTAGCAGGAGCATAATCAGCAGGGGCTGTTGCACTACTGAATGGAATTGTCGCGTGTCTTGGTCGCTCGGCTCCAGCAGCACGGACAAGGCAGCGAAAGCAGTGAAATCCTGGCTGCTCAGAAGTGAAACGGCACACCAGAGGTGGGGAAATGAGACTGGTGCCAGGAGACACTGCCCAGAGTTGAATTATAAGCCCAGGGCGACGACTAGTGATGGATGGAGCCCGAGCTGGGTGAGAAGGAACTAAAATATGCAAGGTTACCTCGGACTCGCTAAGAGTGGTAGGTCCAAAAGGAGTCCAATTCTTCACAGATTCGACAGAGTCATGGGACTGGATAGATTCCCTGGGACACAGGGTAGAAGGGAAAGTGAAAGAACAACAAACTACACTGGGCATTTTACAAAAAAATACTCAAGAAACACGACGAGAGTGTTGGGCAGCAGGAACAAAGATAGAAACACATAGAATGAAAAGTTGCAGAGGCACATGGTAGATATTTGCATCAGCAGTGAAACAGCAGAAATCTCACCCTGGCAGAACAGTGGGCGGATAAAGGGGATTCAACAGCTGTTGAAGCAGCTTTGTCCAAGCAGTTGCCCCCAGGACCCTCACCTAAGGGTGTAGTTATTTGTTTACCGCCACCGCAGATGCTTCTAGTTAGGGGGAAGGCAGTGTGGGGAGAGGAGAGTTCAAGGGGAGAAGTTAGTTGTGCAGGTTCGAAAAACCCTGCGTTACCGGCCAAGGAAACTCCCAGAGACATCCAACACTTTATTATAGCAAATAAGCACAATAACCGGCATGAAAAAATGAGGGATGGGGATAGAACCGAACTTAAGCACCTGTCTTGGATTGTAAAAGGTCTGAACAGCATCATCAAACGAGGCCTAGTGTCTAAATACTTTATCAGGCTAAAGGTGGACATTGAGTTGCTGCAAAAGAGACACTTTGGGAAAACAGCATGTGCTTTCCTGGGGAGGTCACAGGATAATGTGGTTGAGCATGCAGAGTAGTACGGTGGGTCTTAAGAGGTGGCTATCATGATATGCCTAATTCTCCCCCCTACAGATTGACAAAGTAACCAGAGACACGGGTGGGAGATATGTCCTGATTACGAGGGAGCTATGGGGGGACTCTGCAGTCATTTTAAATGTGCATGCACCGCCACTGCTACAGGTTAATATGTTATACACCATACAAATAAAACTAACAAACCACAAAGCAGACATAACCATAGTCGGCGGAGATTTTAATGAGGCAGAGACTCCAAGAGAGATATGTCTACATAGAATGGCAGAACAGATACTACATGCACAAAGCTCATAACATTTATAGAGGCAACAGGGCTGAGGGATGCTTGGAGGGAACGGAACCCTAATGAAGCAGGGTTCTCCTACTCCAATGCCCACAAGTCACTGTCCAGACTGAATTACTTTTTCATACCTGGCACGATTACCGGGAGAGTGACGGAGGCAGAATTCCTACTGAGGGGTATCTCAGACCACACACCCATATACATTAAACTCGCAGCATAGGTGCCAAAGGAAGATAAGGAGTGGAGACTAAATGCTTATTTTGTCAGTAATCCCAAAATAGTACAAAAACTAGAGGAAGGGACGGAAAAAGAATTCATCCTAACCATGGGAATGTTTAACAGTCACAAGATTATCTTGGAGGCTTATAAGGTAGCAATAAGGGGGCAAACAACGATGGCAATAGGCTGTCACAGAAAGGAAATGCAATCCCAGTTGATCGAACTGGAGGAAGAAATTGGGGGATGGGAGAAACAGTATGGGACACAAAGGACAGAAAAATGTAGACAGGAACTGCTACAAACAATTGCCTGATACAAGGTGGTAGTCACAGATGTGGCGAAACATGCCTTCTGGCAAATAAGGTGACGATTTACGAGCTAGGGGTTAAGTCCGGGAAGGTGCTTGCATGATAAGAAAAGAGCGACAAAAGGGCCAGATGGGTGAGAGAGGTAGTTAGTAGCCAAAACAAACTGTGTACGAAGGGAAATGTGAAGGGTCCGAAATGAGACGGAAACAAAGTTGCAGTTTTCTCAATGTTTGCCATATTTATTCAAAGTAAAGAGGGGGCGATATAAACGCTTATCTGACTCTATCATAATGAGAATGTTTCTACCTAGTAAACTAAAATTAAAGAAAGATTACCTTGTGTCCAAATGTATCTGACCCTCACACTAACACACAACCAAAGTGCATAAGGTATATGTATTTGGTTTCAGTTCAACAAAACTATGCAAATGTTCAAACCTTTCCGGAATCAATTGAGGAAAACTTTTCCTACTCCAATGCCCACAAGTCACTGTCCAGACTGAATTACTTTTTCATACCTGTCAACAAAGTTCTATTCAGTTCAATGAAAAATGTCTTTTCCATCCAATACGTTTTTCAACTTGGTAAAGTAAATGTCTCTTTCACAAAACACTTGTTCAAAACTAAAGCAACTGTTTCTTCCACAAAGTATCCTTCCCAAGTGTCACAATTATTCTTCCAGTGAAATACTTTTTGTCAGGCCAGTATAGCAAATGTCTTTTGTTATATAACAGTTTGTCAGGATGATAGAGTTAATAGTATCTTCCGACAACACTTTTTTATTTTTACCACAACCACATTTCTTCAAAGCAACTTGTGCCTTTCCTGGTTTACTCGCCTGCCAGGAAGAGAACTCCTACAAATATAAATGGTCTCTTCTGCTTGTGGCAATATTTGTTCCAAGTATCTCCACACCAATATCCCAAGTGGTTAGGGTTGTACAATGCTTGTCTGTCTTTACAGTCTCTTGACTGTTGGCAATGTGGGCTACACATTTCTCCAAGCTGATATCTCATGAAAGGAGAATTACACCCTTTTTGCCCCACTTTTCTACTTATTCGGTATTCAGAACTGTCTTACTGATCAATGTTCTGCTCAGAGCGCCCC
Organism: Ambystoma mexicanum; assembly: GCF_040938575.1. NCBI lineage: Eukaryota > Metazoa > Chordata > Amphibia > Caudata > Ambystomatidae > Ambystoma > Ambystoma mexicanum. Next base: position 393,551,931 of record NC_090922.1, read on the forward strand.
AGGGTTACCTCTCTCTTTAGGCCAGCTTCTTTCAGCGTCTATGTGTCACTCTTTGTTGCTGCATTGTAGTATCGAAGAGGGCAGGACTTCAGTGAACTGTTAGACCCTCTGCTGTCCAGCAATACCGTTGACATCTCAAGTGTGAATGCCGATTCCTGCGCGGCCCTTCTCTGGAGCGCCACGGGCTCCGTCTGGTGCCCGTGTCCTTCGGCACATTTGAGCGACTCACATTGGGTGAGGAGCATGTCTCCCAAATGGCTGGGCCTCTTTCCCCACAGCCTTCTTCCTCGATTCCGCTTCCTGCTGCGTGTACTCTGCACACCGTCTCTACCCATGTCGCCTTCCGCTAGAGCTTTCCCTTCTGCTTCACCTTCAACTGCTTTTCGGCCTCAAGTGGCTTTGCTGACGGCTTCAATCTCTGCTACTCCCTCCTCCACCTGTGAATAACTCCAACATTTAAATGCCCTCTTAAGGGATTTGAATTGAAACAACTAGACTGCATGTTGTTCTTAGTAGCACCATTGATCATCAGCAACTCTTTGTTCCTCTTCCCCGCACCATATGCATTATGAAGTCCGAAATGGTTTTATGTTTTTATGGATCTGTGAACTGAAAATTATCAAAGCTATGTTATGTGAATAGCAGTTACATTGCTTGGCTCCACTTTACAATATGCCATAAATGTTTCAGTGAGAATGGAGGAATCGTAAGTCAAGGGAGTTAACAACGTCCCCAGGGTCAGGATCAGGTAGCGGCTGCCATCTCCATGCCATATGAGAGGAGGACCATACCAGGGTTTTAGTGATGATTTCATTGGATTCATCACATAAATGACATAGCAGAAGCATTTGCCCATTATTATAGTGAACTATCCCGGGAAGGGGGTGGCCAGAGCAGGGAAGAAAGCGCAAGATACTTGAGCGATATCCAATTACCCCTTATAGGGGAGAAAGCGCAACAAGAATTAGAGGCTGATATTAGTGTTGAGGGATCGAAGCTGCTGTTACCCAACTGCCGCCCGGAAAGTCCCTTGTCCCTGACGACAAAAAGGCAGGAGACAAGGTGCTCAAAGCAATGAGAGACATGTTTCAGGAGAGTTACCGGAAGGGGCAACACTACCGGACAGTTTGTAGGAAGTCCACGATAGTGGTTATTTATCAAGATGGGACGACCCTGCATACATGTTCGCCAAACCGCCCCATATCCCTTGCAAATGGAGAGACCAAAATATTAGAGAAAATATTGGCAAACATATTGATCAAAATAATCTGTCCGCAGATCCACTCCGACCAGAGCAACCAGAATGAATTTACGGAGGGCACATAATGCTTTGGGGAAAGGTTCACTCCTACAGGACCCAAACGTATTCATGGTTCTTGATTCAGAAAAAGCGCTTGACTTAGTAAGATGGGACTTCCTATGGGCAGTACTGGAGAAAGCTGGATTCGGATGAGATTACAAATCGTGGGTCAAATTATTACACTCTAACCTTAAAGCAGTGGACCGATTCAACAGGAACACGTCACACAATTTCACCTGCACAAGTCAGGGTTGCCAATGGTCCCCGTTGTTATTCCTGATAGCAACTGAACTATTAGCAGAGAAGATTAGAGCGGACCAGATATTTTAGCATTTCAGATGACCAGCAAGGGGTGAGGATCGGATATCATATGCCGACGACGTACTGATCAACCTTGGTAGCCTAAGGAGTTCAGGCCCTAAGGAAGTACGATTAATTCGAGAATTTGGGGACCACAGCGGGCTGAGGATCAACTGGGAGAAATCAGTGCTCTACCTGGTTAAGGTAGGTGCAGAAGCGATCCCAGCCACAAGCCAATTCACGACCACAATGGAACCCTTTAGAAACCTGGGTAAAACATTGGTATGAAGGATGGAGATTTTCTGCAAGACAACCTAGAACCGATACTCTCGAGATTACAGGAAGACATCAGTCACGGGTCAAGCTATGATATGATATTTTATTTGTATTGCGCTCGTACACAAGTGTTTCAGAGCACGAGAAACTACCGATATCACTTATGGGTAGAGCCAACCTCTTCAAGATGATCGTTTGGCCGAGTCTACACTATGTACTCCAAAACACCCCGGTGAGAATACTGTGAGAAACCAGAAGGTGTCTCACCCGTTAGTACCTGGGGATATTTCTCTCAGGTGGCCAGGGCACGGCAATCGCCTTTGGAACTGGACCCTGGGGATGCACCAGTGTGGGAGGAGTCTTCGGGGAGTGGGACACCGGATGGCGAGATGCCATATCCCTCCCCTTTAACACCTTTACCCCCATCCCGCCAGGTAGGATACGTAGGAACTTTACCTTCCTCCCCTCAGCCCTCTTTCCCGTCAAAAACACTGCCACAGGGACAGCCCACTATGGGAGAAAACAGACTCACACCTGAGCAGTGTTCCAGACATGTCCCGCTACTATGGTCAGGCGAAGTCAGGCAATTACTGACAATCGCTCGCACTTGACTTCCATTAAACTTCCCCACATAGATAAAAGGCAAAGCATGAGAGCACACTCTGAGCGAGGCAAAGCACACGAAGGAATAGCAGTTTCGAATCGGCAGCTGAACCAGGTGAGAAAGATGGGAAACCAAGACGGGTTTGCAATGAGGGAAATACCCTTGACCTTTTTGGCAAGAAACTATTACTTTCCAGAAACCTTTGAGGCAGAAAGCATAAGGCCAGGAAACCAGACTGAAGACTCCTGCATTGTGTGTCGGAGATACTGAAGGCCCTCTCCCATGTAACCAACCAAGGCGGGGAGGAGCGGCAGCCGCCAGGGTATCGTCCTTGGTTCCAAGAACAAAGGACCAGTAGAGAGATCAACACAGCCGGTGAGTTGGGGAGACCGATGCAAGACCGGTATGTGTTCAAGTCAAGGTTGCAAGCGGCAACATTGTATAACAAGCGCTGGAACAAACACTGTTAAACGCATGTGATAAAAAGACGCGAGTAAAGCTAAACTGCTGATGAATGTTTGAACTTGAGAAGAAAAGTTACTTACCAAACTGGTAATGTTCTTTCGATGGGATGTTCCTCCGACGTATTCCACATCTATGACATGTAATGTGCACAGCTGTGGACATTACATGTCATAGATGTGGAATACGTCAGAGGACACAATCCCTTCAAAAGTAAGATACAATACCGTGGACAGTGTGGTGCGGCACTGTGAATGTGCTCAATCGAAGGTCTCTGTAAGGTATCCCGGCAAGAGAAATGAAAGTAGAAGTTAGATGAAAACAATTGTGTTAACTGAATCGAAGTGGCCCAGCCAGTTTAAGCAAAACCCATTGCACATTCGATACCAAGAGGACCCAAGCCGAACAAGGGAAATCCATATCAAGAGGATCCAAGCCCGAATGAGGGAGAGCCATGGTCCAAGCCCAAACTAGGGAGACCAAGTGTGTATATTATGATAAATGGAGGTCTCCGTCTGAAGAAGGGAGACCCATGAAGAACATTGAAAACGAGAACATGAGCATGTAAAAATCCTGATAGGAATGGAACTTTGAGATTTGTTTGTTGCGACAGACCCTCTGCAGTAAGAGACTGTTATCCAAAAAGAGGCTTTGGCAGAAGGCCCTGATATCTGTGCTTTGAACTGTATCCTCGTAGCCAAGAAGCTAGAGTTTGAGCAAAGCTCGAACGTGCCGCCTTGCCCCGTGCAGAAAAAGTGGGGAAGGGAAGCCAACTGCTCAACCGGCCTGACATATTATTTCTTGAACACTTTTCTTTGTTGCATACATCATTGTCCCACACCATTTGTTATTAGAAGCAAGGAAAGGCAATTGGTTCATTAGTATACGTCCTTTTTATTTGACAGAGACTAGACTAGGACTGCGTTATTATTTGATGGTCGTAGCTTGCTCCCATCCTTCGATTTAGGTTAGATAGGCTTTCGACTGACCCATTGAAGTTCAATAAACACCCTTGAACTGAGATCACTTGTGACCATCGTCACTGTTTGATACCATGCCTTCCTTACAATACTGAACTATGTTTTCCAAACGATCAAAGGTCTAGAAAGATAGGTTATTTGGGGACAAGGGACTCTAAGAATAGCACTTAAGATGCTGAGGCAATCCCTCTGGGAACAGAAACTGGGCCTTCTGGACATACAAAAATATTACTGGGCATTGCAGTTGCAAACAGCAAACAAATGGATGTTTGGGAAGTGTATGAGAGCGAGGGGTCCCCAGGTCCCCTCGCGTCGTACGCTCCTCAGTACAAAGCTTGGACCATGTGCCTCTGGTAGTGGGATTGCCCCTCGCCCTTATGTGAAGTTAACCACGGTTGACTGCTACATAGATGGGACTACTGAGCAGGACACAGGGCATCCATCTTTTGTGCCCCCTTTCGACTCCATCTTGGGTAAACAGGCCTCATTGCGATAGTACAGCAATGCTCAGCTCCCTTTCCACCGCAGCAGCCAAGGACAGAGCCACACACAAGGCGCGCAGGCAGCTGGCTGGCCCCCACCCTTACATTCCCCCTGCGAAGGAAAGCTCTGCGCTTCCATTCTCACGCAGAAGCCGGAGAAAGTTGCAACAACTAATATGATACAGTTTTCTTCCTCTGCGATCACTGCTCGCTTGAGAAACAGCATGTGAACCAGAATGAGCAAAGCACTTTCTGCTTGATTCATCCCCATAAACGTTCCAGCCACCCACCCTCATTTTAGAACAATTTATTGTCCTCCTGAGCCTATGCTCCGAGTAAGGTATTTCATTAGAGTACCAGACCCCCGCCTGTGCTGCAAAACCCACACAACACATCCCTTATTAACCTTCAGCATTTATATTACAATATATGTTTTTACTTGTACTAATGGGTTTGAAATTTAGGAGAAATGTGAAACATAGCTTGATTACTTTACGTGCACAATGAGGTCAATGCCTCCAATTAAAGCCACGAATGACCCAATTGTACTGACAACAATCATTGTGCGTGATTTATGTAGAAATGTGATAAGTAGCACAACATGTTTTAGATGATTTGTTATTTAGTATGTAACATATTAGCTTAGGTAGTGACCACAGTGACCGGACCCTGACCTGCGTGGAACACAAGATGTTTGACGTCCGTCATCTCGTCAGCCACTCAGCCAACCAGGAGGAAGAGATGCCACCCACACCTACAGCACCACAATTCTGGCCAATCGGGTCCATTTAGCATTTTTTGTTAGAGTTACTTTAATTAATATAAATATAAGTGTGATGTAATGAGAAGGGTGAGGGTTTTTTGGGTTATTTCCTAGCTGGAGAAATAAACCATCCTTTGAACTCTTGCAGCCGGGTCTCAGTGCCTCCTTTCCCGACAAGGGGTAGTGTCGGTTATTTTATTTTCTCTCACACGTAGTAAGACAGGGAAAGGCACCTACTGATGCAGACCACGTTAGATTAGAGAGGGAGCTGATAGAGGGACATCCGTGGCTATACATCCTGTATGGACCCACCCTGACGGAGAGCGCTACCCCGGGCAGAAGATAATACAGATAAGGAAGGAAGTGACCAGAGCAATGGGATGAGAAGGGAGAATGGCATTGGAATCGCAACTGTGGGAAAACCCCAACCTACCCGAAATAAAAAAACTGGGCAACCAGACTCAATGGATTGCTAAAGGAATAAGGAGGATAAAAGATGTCATCCAACATGGGGGGGGTGGCTAATATCCTTCCGGGACATGGCAGCAAAATATGATCTGGCCAATAAAGATATATATACATACCTAGGTAAGATTAAGACATGCTTTGGAAAGCAAACTTTTGGATAGCTGGGATGTCCCCTAGCGCTTGCCACTGTAGGCAAATCTGTTGTCAGAGGAACTAAAGGATAAGGCTATTACCATACTGTATCAGACCATTAACAATTTCACGTCCCCTCCACTGACCATGCTGAAAAGTAAATGGGAAACAGATTTGGGTACCCTGGAGGGAGAGGCTCGGGTAGAAGCCCTATTGGCTCAGAGAGAAGCTAATATCTCCAGTAGGCTATGCGTAGTGCAATATAAAATGCTGCATATCATTTACTCTACCAGGCAGGGATTATACTGTATGGGGAGAGTTACTGACTCAGACGATCTTAGGTGCAAGGCTACAGTAGGAGGGAGTTGCCAAAGGATACAGACCTATTGGCCCAGGGTTATTGCAACCATGTCAAGGATAACTGGGACCAAATTCCAAGGTGCCATAGGATGTAAGCGTATGGGGAAAATGTGAGGTCTAAACTGGGAATAGAAACTGCTGGCTATGGCTTTGATGGAGGCCAAGAGAGATATAGCAGCAGAATGGGGAAGCCCTGAGGCCCCTGGCATCGAATCATGGAGGGAGGGACAGAGGGAGGGGGGGGGGAATGGATCGATGTTGTGCACTGGAGGAAAGGGTGTATAGATCACAAAGGTGCCCTACTAAACACCACAAAAAATGGGTGTTGGGAGAAGACTGAGCAGAAATTGAAAACTCATAGGGTCGGATGGTGGGAGGGTGTTTCCTGGCCTGAGACGGGGCTAAACCTAGATGTGATGGACAATCTTGGCAGAAATAACAAGGAAAGAAGGAAGGGCTGGGTGTGTGGATGGATGGCCAGGGGGAAATGATTTGAGAATTCGGTTAGACACTGGAACGTTTTTGTTTATTAGACACTGGAACGTTTTTGTTTATGTTTGGTCATGTATGAAACCAATACAAATCTTTATTTAAAAAAAAGACAAAGATCTTGTTTTCAAATAATATGGATAAACGTTGAACAATGTTCTCCCTTTCTTCAATAGGAGGTGGGTTATTGAAATTTACAGTGAGACTTTCTTTGTAACCATCAAAACGGTTTTGTTAAAGAAGCAACCAAAACAATAACTCCTCCCCTGATATTTCACACCCACTCATTCAATTAAAAAATAAATGTTGGCTCCAATGAGTAAGCTGTCCTAGGTCGACCCAAAAGTCCAAAATACAATAATAACTTGATTATTCAAGAAGTTTGCAGCTACATCAGTAATTCAAAAACGTGTACCGCTATAGGAATTCAAGGAAAGTAGGTGCAGGCTCTTGAGGGACATATTACAGAACACCTAAACTCTACTTGTTGCACATCCTGTATTATATAATTTTATACACTTAATCCTGATATTTAGACATGCTCCTCTTACCAAAACATCGGTTTCCTTCAGGCTCCATTCACCAACTCCACTCCCAATCTGACTGAAACCTACTGTCAGGCTCAACTGTCAAATGTATACCCCAATATATTCCCCATCATGTCAATTAGCCTATGAAGCCTAAGTTTCATAAGCATAACCAGTCAGCACTTACCCTTCAGGTCTAGCAGCTGACCAAAGCAAAGGTTGTGATGACACTGCTCTATCAGGAAAGGAAAGACATGTAACCCTCTGCTCAGAGAAGCAGCTCCAAACGGAAAGAAAACACAGAGGCTAAGAAACTGAAAGCAGCTACTAGCCCCAGATTTCAGTAAAAGGCTATTTATAAACAGACAAAATACCTTCCAGTTTCCGTATACGTGCAGCTCTAATGTCTAGCAGCTTGGCATATTGTTCCAGCTTAATTTCATATTCTTGCTGAAGACTTTCCATTTTCTGAGTCACACCTTCCACCTCTGCCTGAGAAAACATTTTACTTTGTTTTGAGTGTGCAGTTAGATTGAACATTCCAATGGCATGCAAGTTGTGTGAAAACTGATAACAAAATATTTAGACTTATGCATTTATATGTGTATATTTTTTATAATAGTTTTTCTTTCTGTACACAGAAAATAATGTGTCTCATAGAATGAATCTTTTGTAAATGTACTTAATGTTTAACGTAAGGGTGATTCACTATCGACCATGTTATTTTATACAAAATATACAATCAATGTTCCTTGAGCCCAATATCATTAATTCATAGTAAGTTGGTGGAATCCAGTGACAATGCCATCACTAAAATATTAGACATAGTTATAGCCTATTTGGAGGCATATCAAAATGCAATATGAAAAAACTACAGATTTCACAAAATGGCTGGGCAAAAGCCATTCATGGCCTCAAGCAAAGAGAACATGTCATTGGCCTGTGGCGGTCATTGCATTGGTTGCCAGTACAACACTGTATAAGCCATAACGTTCTGTCTTTCACACATAAATGTATTACCGGCTCTGCTCTTCAATACCTGAAGGATCGGATTCTCATCAAAACCCCTTTGTGAACTGTTCGATCCAATAAGGGTATCATCCTCTCTCAACGATGTTTTAAACTCTCAAGATTTGGTTCATAAGTTTATAATGAGTGGGCCCGAAAGGCTTTGAATGAGCTCCCAAGTGAAGTTTAAAAAGGATTTTAAGACCTTCCTATTTAACAAAGATTCCATGTTTTTTTCTATTTCTTTAGTCAATTTCCTTCCTTTTATTTTTATTCGTGTTTGTTTCCGTTTGGTCATTGTATAAAGCTATCTGAGGTCTGCGGGTGAATACCGCTCAATAAGAATTACAATAAATAAAAATAAAATAAATATAGGGCTAAAAAAGAAACACTGCTGATCTGGGGATAAAGGCAGGGCCAAAATGGAGGGCAGACAGTGGTGTGAAGAGTTACGGATGTTGAGGCACACAGAGAACAAAGAATGTACAAGAAGAAGAACAATAGTTGAGGAAAGGGTAGTAATGTGAGGACTTGATGAAGTTATAACCGATGGATATGCAATGGAACAGAATGGGAAATAGGCTCATTGTGGGTGGGGCCAGTAACTATGGTGCATGCAGGTTTTCACAGAAGACTGTCACCTATAAGTAAATTCCTGGTGGCCAAAGATTCCTGTGTTCTTGTTGACTTCCCCCAAATGTTCTTGTGCAGTACTAAACAAATCGTAGCACATTATACAATGTGGCCCAAAGATGTCTGTGCATTTTGACCAAGGTCTTTTGTTCCTGGGCTATAATTATTGATATGCAAAGACAATAACTTGACTTTCTATAGAAGGCTACTTTGCAGGAGTGGAAGTTACGTTCTAGAGATCCAAAATGGTTCTAGGGGCCTAGTTTCTAAGCAGATCAAAGATTCTCCTCAGCACACGGGATTTCAAGATTTTCAACAAAGGAATGTTTTGTTCAGCAGGGTAAATGACAGTGTATTTCACAGAAAAAGGACAGGGGCAGAATGTATCCAACACATAGGATTCTTTATGCTTACCAAGATCAAGTAATTGCATAGGACAAATGGTTCTCTTGCTGATTGATTTTTCAGATGAAGCCTGTATTCTCACTTGCCCTATGGGGACTTGGAAATTCTGAGACTTAAGGGGTGTGACGGATCCCAAAACCATGCAACACAAGAAATGGTGGTTCAGAGAGCCTTTGTTCCAACACAATAGTTGGTTGGAATAAACTACTTTATGGGCCAGGGGTTGATTTGAAAGAAAACTGGGAATTAGTCTCTGATGACAATCTAAACTAATAGAGTCTGGAGGGCCAAAATAATACAGTGTCAGGGTACTCGTTCCTCGTGGGGATACTGATTTATCCCAGATTCTCTTAATGAAACTGCTTCATGGAGCCGGCACCAAGGCACGTCTTTGCTCAGGTTATAGTCACAGGGATATAGTACAGAGACGCTTTTTGCATTACTTCCGTTTCACAGGGATATATTGCCCTGCTTAATGCTTGTAATTTAGCCAGGTGGATAAAGCCTGGCCCACTTCTTCCTGATCCGGGGTTATAGTGCACAGTCCACGAGTTAAGGGTGCTCACTCTCAGTATGGTATGCCTCTTCCGCCAGCAAGAAGTGTTCTCCACTTCCGGTGCATAGCAGAATCCAGATCCAGGTCATGTGACCCTGCCATATACCTTGGCACCGCTATTGGGCTTGCCTCCCCAGATGACTGAGGATCTCTAAAACCTTTCTCCATGCAAATCTCTGGTCCAGTCTTAGGATCTTGGGTCTGGTCGATGGCACTCTCATTCCTTGTTCTGTTGGCTCCTGTAACATTGCTGGTCGATCTGCTCTCAGGCTTGTGTTACTCGGACCTGCATCTGGCTTTCTCCAGCCTTTAATGCCCAGTCTGCTAGACTCTGGTCTGCAGTTTGCTAGTTTGCAATGCTCCACTCTGCAATATTCTAACCTGATTTTCCCACCAGCTTCTCATAGGCGTTGTCTGTATGCTCCATTTGCATAACAACCTTAGCTTACTTAGTTTGTGTTTTTTTCTGGGAACTATGGAATGGCTAATTAGCTTCCAATTCTTATGTGCCCCTTCTTTTGCGGGTCTGTAATGCTCAGAGCTTGAAAGGGCTCAGTGGCCACCTTGATGGTAGACGGATGCCCAGTCTAGCTGGCAGCTCTAGAGTGCTCCACATTCTCCAGCCTCAGTTTCCTAGGGTTGCTCCTGGCCCACAAAGGCTACAGTTTTTTTGTCTCTGCCTCTGTGCTCTTTTCTTCAAGAAAGCTCTGGGACATAGATTGCAGAAATCTCACTTGCAAACAGAGACCTGCGGGATTAGGCAGCAACTTTGATTTCTTTGCTTTAATTTTCCCACATTCTGGTGTTTTGCTCTGTCTGCCCATGTAGGCCATCCCTGAAGAATACAGGATGCAGTGTCCATTGCTTCTCTTTGGGTAATTCTGGTTATTTGAACCAGCTACATCTTTCCAAGTCCCTTCTGAGAAGCAATTTAACACAACTGTTGCCAACGCATATCTGGTCACGGTAAGGCCATATGCTGAGAGGTGGGCTCTTCACCCTATACGACCTGCTAAAAACAATGCACTGGTAGGCTGGACTCTTGGTCTGCAATGTCCCCTCCTGGGCTTAACAAAATGTATCAAACTGATTTTGTCAAAGGGGCAAATTTATTAAGAGATACATGTGCAGAATGAGAGGTGTACTTTGTACCTGCAACCACCTGCACACAAGTCTCCGGTTTACAGAGAGAACTTGAGAGCAAGAGGTGAGACCGGCGTCGAGCCCAAGTAACCCACAGCCAGGCATGCTCTCTGTATTTAAGTGCTGCGTGTGGGCCCTATACTTACATATGAATTGGATGGAAAAGACTCTTAAATGTAATCCTAGTTCTGCATCCTGGTTATCTTCATCATGAGCAAAACCACTAGCATATCATTGCACATGACAGGGTTCCAGGAAAATACATTCCAGCAAGAGAAAAATCGTTTTGGATTACAGCCAGTTAAATATAATACAGTTGCTTATCTGAAAATAAACAGTGAAAAAATAATCGGGGTATCCATTTTGTATACTTTTATTCACTGAAAGTCCCATAAGGTCCCAGTGTATGTTCATTTTTGCAGTGAAATATGTAGGAGGGCTGCGCAATGATACAAGTGATGCAATAGAAGTGTGTTTAAACAAAGAGGTTAATTCTAAGTTAAGTCAGGAAAAGAGTAGTAAGTAATGCCTATGTGAGGGTGGGAGTGATGGACAAATAAAAAGGGAGTGTCCAATAAAACAGTGTGAGTGATGGGACAACACACAAAGTGGGCTCCTCTTGTGTATCCAGTGGAGTTTCTCCAAAAGGAAAGCTCATATTTATGTCCTAAGAGTCCTTCTCCCTCTGGGGGGCACATTAGTCTGCGAACCAATGTTCAAGGTGTGGCCATCAGAAAGCCGCAAAACCAAGTCTTAACATGCCCATAGCATTACAGCTAACCTTAAACTAAAATTGTCCCAAGTCCCTTGGACAACAGAAGAGTTCCCAAAATCCTATCCTGAAATGTCCAACCCTAGTCTACAAAACAAAAGAAAGGAATTTCAAGTGAAAGGTTTTGTCCTGGTGTTACTCACAGTCTGGATCCAGACATTGGGTTCTTTAGCATTTACAGCTCAAACCTCTGAAAGACAGTGGGTTTCCCAGTATTCACATGTTCATGTCCCTCATAGACCTTAGGTTTCTGAGCATCACAGATTCAGGTCTCTCCTGAATCTGTGGCTGGTCTTGCACACGTGCCTGTGTAGCAAGTAGGTATTCCAGCAAAGTGGCAACCAAATACCAAATTGTGGGGGGTTGGGAGGATCTGAAGGACCATGCATTCTCCCAGCCTGCTTCTGCCTCTACTGGGCTTGGTCAGCGACTTTAACAAAGCGTTAATGGTCTGTCTTTGAGCCACCCCTTTTTATTGGCTGGAATAATTACGGTTTTATATAGCGCTTTTATCTAAAAAAAAGCAGTACAAAAGACAGAACAATAGCAGTACATGAAAATGAACAAAGAAAATAAAAACTAGCACTATCCAGAATCTTAGTTCACGTGACGGCTCAGGGAAAAAAATTAAATTCAGGGTGTTTTTTTTTCAAAACTGAACTAGAGAAGAACAAGAACAGATATCTACGGGCAAGGAGTTCCATAGCTTAGGAGGGAGAAGTTGAAAAGAGCGAAAATGTGAGGTAGCACAGGGGGCATGAGGATCAGACAGCAGAAAATTTGAAGCAGAGTGAAGATTTCTAGTAGGATGATAGAGATTAAAGAACAAATATAAAAAGATAGAAGAGGATTGGCCCCCAGGGGGCGCAGGGATGCAGTAACTTCTCTGCGCTGCTCCTCACCCACAGTGTTTTTTGGTACAGGAGCCCCCCCCAGATAGCCCCGTAAGGACCTGAAGTGCCCTCCCACCAGCCCCCCTTGGCTTAATTACACCACAGTGCCTCGCTGGAGCCTTCTCCTGAGTTCTGGAGCCCCAGCTAAGCAGAGATATGGCACGTGACATTCGGCCTGGGAAAAGCCTAGTTCCCGTACTGGCGGCAGGAACCACAGAGAAGAGACCAGTGTCTGTGGTCTGAGGAAGGCCCTTAGAGAAGGAGCGCCACAGCCCGAGATCCCCACCCGGGTGAAGACCTTGAGGCTTGCGGCTCCCCCTCGACCCCGATGGAGGATCGCAGGGGACAGAGTTGAGGTGCAAGGCCTGTCCAGGGAGTGACCGCGCCCCCTCCGAACTGGAGCGTTGTTGCTGCGTTGTTGGGTGAGCCGGGCCTGGGGAGAGGAGGGAGCTGGTGTGAACGCCCAGATACAGGGGGGACCACTGGGTCGCACTCATAGAATCCAATTTGTTGGTGCCCCGGTGGTCCCCGCCTGAGTGGTGGAATTACCCACTGCCTTTGGCCCGGAAATGAGGGCTCACAGCAGGAGGGGAGCATCAGGAGTCTAGGTCTAAGCGGAACCACAGGGGGGGGGGGGTGATCTACATTGTGCCCCTGCCTGGTCTCAATCAAAAAACCAACAGGAGTGAGAAGCTGTGCTTCCGAGGGCCCACGGGGGGTCTACACTGCCACTGCCACTGCCAGCAGCCCCGGGGACTGGAGGGCCATGCTGTCTTCCTTTGCTGCCTGCCTCATTCCTTCACCTCTCCCACCCAGGGCCACCTTCACAACCATCTCCAATCATCAGGGGTTACACAGCCTGAGGAGAGGGTCTTGTGAACATCACCCCTGGTGGGGCCACTCCACAAAGCCGAGAACTACAGACCATATTCTGATGCCTGGAGAGCCGAGCGCCTTTACCCCACGCAGACAGTGCACTGTTCCCCCACAGCGGCACAGTGCTTGCGAACCTAGAGCAGTTTCAACCATCCAAGGAGTGATGTGCGCAGCGGGAGCAGGAGACGTGGGGAGTCAGGCTCAATACGCTGCCTCTACGTTGTCCTTTCTCTGGTGGGCCTACACCCATGAGTTGGTCTACCGCGCTCCAAAGATTCCACTACAAAGTAGGACCTGGGCCCCCCCAGACGACCATGCCCGCCTCAACGCCACCAGTCATGGAGGACACCCACTCCATACGGCAGGCCATGGCAGTGTTGGAGGAAATACAGGGCTTTCGATCGGACATTGGCAGAAAGCTTGATGGGCTAGACAAGAAGGTTGATAAAATGGACGACAGGATCCAGGGTCTTGAGGCGAATCAATCCTCAATTGACACACTGGAGACTCAAATGGATATCAAAATCTCGGAAATGGAAGGGAGGGAAGAGTAGTGTGCCTTGAAAATGGATGACTTTGAAAACCGAGAGCACTAGAACAACCTGAGGATTTTTGGGTTTCCAGAAAGACAGAGAAACACAAGAGACATAATCAAAGCCATAAACAAAGTCATCAGAAAGGTCTTCAAAGATAATAATACCACCAAGCCTACCATCGATAGAGCTCACAGAGCAGGAGGGGGTGCCCGTGGACCACGGTCAGTGCTGGTCAAATTCCAACACTACACAGAGAAAGAAAAAATACTGGACATGGTGAGAAAGAAGGGTCCGGTGGACTGGAGAGCCTTCCAAATATCTATATTTCAAGACGGCTCTGCACTCCCTGACCAAATGGCTTAGATCTAAGGGTGTGCGGTGCAGACGGGGCTTCCCCTTCTCACTGGCCTTTGAGTTTCAGGGGTACAAATACAACCTGGTTACAGAAGATGACATTAATAGAGTGACGCACAAAATTCTTGGAGAGGCCGTGCCAGTGGCCGCCCTCGAGGGGCCGAACGGGACGCAGAGTAAGGACACAAAGAGCAAAGGTTCAGTGAATAGACGTTGTGTCAAGGGGATTAACAAATTTAAGAAACTGAACCCTGCACCCCCCCCCTCAACCTTGAGGGCACAAGGAGATCGTCAGCAGCTTCTAGAAGGGAGCCGGTTACCAAGCCGAACCTCAGGAGACGAGTGTTTCCTCAATAAGATTTGCAATGGTGTGAGGCCGTTCAGGTCCCACTTGTTTGTTTTGTTGTTCCATTTGTGCTGTTTCTCCTTAATGCATAGTGCCAGGGGTCCGTGCTAATACAAAGGAAGGGGGCTCTCTAAATTGGGCTCAGAGGTGTCTATGTAAGAATGGACAACCGTGAGTGGGATAGCGAGTGGTGGTCTGGCACAGCAATGTCCCTGATCTCGCCAGGTGTCCAGATGCCAAGGACGGGGGTGGGAGGGGAGTTCGGGGTTAGGGCAGTTATAGGGGGTATTCCATGTTTAATATTCAGTACAAGGCCATTCTTCAGTGGTTTGGGGTTCCAAAGAGCAGTCAGGTTAGGTTTCAGAGGTCAGTTCACATATTAGACAATACTAGTAAGAGGAGGATCCACGACTTGATCACAGTCCGGAATGGGTAATGCGGATTATACAATGGTACTGGGTTCACTGAATATTAGAGGGCTAAACTCCCCAAACACGAGATCTCTAATGATATGGGAATTTAACCGGCTGAAGTTGGACATCATGTTTCTACAGGAGAGGCACTGGCAGAGGGGGAAGGGGCCTGCATTGAGAGCCATGTTTATACACACGGTCTTTCATGCTTCCAATATATCCAAAAAGAAAGGGGTGGCCGTTCTGGTGGTTAGCAAACTAAACTTAATCCTGAAGGCGGTGTCGAGGGACCCCATTGGGCCGTTTGTGATGGTTAAGGGAGAAGTGAAAGGCAATGTGGTTACCCTAGTCTCTCTATATGCTCCGAATGACGGACAGGACCCATTTTGGACGGAATGGGGGTAAGATTCCGTCGTTTGAGGAAGGCTCTCTGATCATAGGAGGCGATTTCAATATGGCCCTGGACCCTGACGTAGACAGGAAAAGAGTGGATCCCCATGTAGTGTCCCACACGCAGTACAATAAGCCCCTCCACTTTCAACAAGGCAATGAAGAGTTTGGGGTGGTGGATTCTCTCATCCAGATGTGTGGTCGGGACCCCCCGTTCACCTATTACTCAAAAGTGCACAACACCTTCTCAAGAATAGACTACCTTCTGATTGAAAGACCATTAAAAAATTGATTCCTGGAATAAACCACAGGGTCTATACCGTGGTCAGACCATGTCCTGGCAAAAATCAGAATAGGGGAATGGTAGTCAGGAAAACACATTTCTAGGTGGTCCTGCAATGACCTGTTAAAAGATAAGGAGCTTGCCCAAGCACTACTTAAGTCAATCAGATCATTCTTCCAATTCAATGATAATGGAGAGGTGGGGGCTCCGGGAGCATGGGTGGCATTCAAGGCAACGATCCGAGACGTTTTGATAGGAATGAGAGCCAAAAAGAAGACAGAGAGAGCAGCTCAGGAGCTGACCCTAAAGGGAAAAACTATGACCAGGGGGGAAACTTAAGTCTCAAATGTTGCCAGTTGCCTGAAAAAAACTCCAGAAATACAGAGCGAATTGAAAGCCCTCTTGATTTACCAAACTGAGTGCAAGTTGGTGTTCCTCAAACAGAAATACATGGAGAAGGGAGAACAAGCCAATGGAATCGTAGCGTTGAAGTTAAGGGAGCAAAGAAAAGATAGAAGGGTGGCAGTAATACAACCAGCGATGGGAGAAAGACTCCTTGATGACACCCAAATAGCAGAAGAATTCCGTACATTTTATGAAAACCTTTATACTTCCGAATTCAGGGAGGAGGGATCCCTTGTTGACCAGTTCCTTAGCTCCCTCCCCATCCTGTGCCTGCCCCCGGACAAGGTGGCTGCTTTAGAAGCCCCTATTACTGAGGAGGAAGTCCTAGACACCATTGGTAGTATGAAAGGGGGTACAGCGGCAGGGGAGGATGGTTTAACAGTCTGTTTCTTTAAGAAGTTTCTCTCCATTCATGACTAAACATTTTAATAATGCGCTTGATAACAATATTAGGCAACACCTGACCCTGGCAGTTCTGTGGAGTCTATGGAATAATGGTAAATTCAATAACCGCCTCTCATCATGGCCATCTCCGGTAAGTTCGGTGTAGCGGTCCCCGCTGGAAGTCGGGGGTAGACATAAATAAAATAAAAAAATACATATTATATCATATCATACAAGAGGTTAGAAAGAGCCGGTCAACTGTTCTCAGAAGACCACTTCATTGAATACGAGGCCCTGTCCGAGATTCTGGGAACAGAACTGTTAAGTGTGTTTGAGTACTTGCGTCTAAAAGGTATCATGTCTGACCCTATATGGTTCCTCAGGATTTCCTGACCCCTCACACCATTTGAGAAAGTCATTAACGAAGCCACATCACGAAAGGGAATACTCTCTAAATTATACAAGGTGATGGTCCCGTCGGAGCTAGAAGGGAGACAGAACTTTAAGCAATTTTGGGTCAAATAAGCAGGGTGGGATATCTCAGACGATGCTTGGGGCAAAGTATATAAACTAATGTTCTCTGAAAACCTCTACACCTCAGCAATGGAGCACAATTTCAAAGTGCAAAGTGTTGCATTGTTGGCACTTAACCCCACCCCCTTAACTTTCCAAGATGTTCCTGGGATCTTCCCCTCTCTGCCCCGGGTCTGTGGTCAGGTGGGTTCATGGAACCACATGTGGTGGTCTTCTTCAAAGGTAAATGTTTACTGGTCGGATGCCCTCAGTTGGATCAAAGACATACTGTGTATAATTCCCTACAGGTTCTCTTGGGCGTCCCTGACGAGGATACCAACAATCCAAGATTCCCAAACTTTAGTGAAGCAATGCTGAGAACGGGGAGGGTGGCCCTATCCAAAAAATGCAAAGGCAGCTCCTTAACTTCAAAAAATGATTGGATGAACAAACCTTGGGACATATTCACGTTTGAAAAACTGTCAGTTGTAGTTAATGACTCTGTGGAATCGTTTCATATTGAGTGGGGAATTTTCCTTCTAAAATGGGGGAGTGACAGATTGAAACACTGTTTCCTGATACAACAGTCTAAATGAAGTGCTTAACTTGACCCTATTCCAAGCCAGCAACTGCAAGGGGATTAATGTGGCCCTCAATGAACTGGTGCCGCCAATAGGTTTTGTTCTTCTGTCTTATGTAGCTGATCCGCTGTCTTGACTGATTGAATGTTCACTGTGTGTTTTTCTTTTTTCAAGGGAAATTGACAATTGTTGTGTTTCTATTCAGTATGATGTATTTACTAACAATGCCAATAAACATTTAAGTTAAAAAATAAAATTAAAAAAAGGTACAAGAGTGGGGATGCTTTTAAACACAGAGCATAGAGACTGATATTCGAATCACCGTTGAACTGACAGACAGTGGAGACGAGCAAGGTAGGGCATGACATGAGAACATTAAGTTAGACCAAATAGGGGCCTAACTGCTGAATGCAAAATGCAGCGTAAATGAAGATGAACATAGTTTGGAAGACCTACATGAAGGGAACAACAATAGAACCAAAGTTTGAAGCAAAGTTTTAGTTGAAACAAAGGTAAGCAGATTATGAATTATTTTGATGTCAAAAGCAAGAAAGAACAACGGCTGCAATCTGAGACTGTAATGAGAAAACCAATTATAAAGATGAATCTTTATAATTGATGGTAAGAATTAGGAAGATGAAGTGGAGAAAAGAAGATGAAAGGAGGAAAATAAATCCTAGAAGCAGCAAGAAAGAATAGGATTTCAGTTTTTATTTTTAGGAAGACATAGGAAACAATGGGACTGAGATTAAGGAAGCTAAAGATGCGGGGGCGTGGCTAACCGCCATGTAGAGTGGACGCGTCTTCGGTGAGCTTCGCTCGAAGGGTAATGATAAGCCGCTCTACAGGACACCGTAGCTTCATCCGAACCCGCTGAAACATCACACGAGCTGCTGAAGCCTGGAAGAGGTCCCGGAGCTCCACACACACGAGGGTTGAAGCCCTAAAGACCTAAACGCGGCTGGCGAAAACCCGCGTAACTCGAGGCCAAGATGGCAGCCTCCTCCTGCTGAGCCCGGGGAGTCGTGCGCTGGCCCAGCGATCCGCGGAAGCGGCGGACCTTCACTGCATTTCGGAGAGGAGGAGTATCGGAGAGCGGTCAGGAGGAGTCCTGCCGGGCTCGAGACCAGCCCCGCTGGAAGCAGGTGCAGCGGAGGCGCTGCCTGGGCCGCTGGGGCGCGCCGTCGGCCCCGCAGCGGAGACCGGCGAAGATCAGGGACCAGACCGGACGCCGGTTGCCCTGCCCCCGCTCCTGGACTCGTCCCTGCCGGGCCTGCGTCGTCGACCGGAGCGGCTGGAGGCGCCAGCCGGCCCCGCGGCGGAGACCGGCGAGATCGGGGACCAGACCGGACCCGCCTGCTGAGGCGAGGTAAGAGAGAGGGAGACCAGTCTGGGTGCGGACGCCGGCTGCTCTACCCCGCTCCTGGACTCGACCCGCCATCGGTGCCGCTGCGGCCTGCGTGGCCCTGACGCCCGGCTGCCCGCCCGGCGGCCCGAGGAGGGAAGCGGAGGCGGGCCGGCCGGCCGGAGACCGGGAGTGGTCTGCCTGGGGACCCGTATGAGACCGCAATCGCTGCCTGGAAGAGAGGGGATCGATTGGAACAGAAACTCCATCCACCTGAGGTGAGCAGAACGGGGGCCCTCCCCGCGCGCCATAAACCAGCCATATACCAGCCCCTTCTAAGATACCCTCAACGCCAGACACTAGAGAAGGAGCCCCACCACACGCAGCGGAATGCTGCCCAGCCGAGCCAAACCCCGCACCCCTCCCCGCGCAATACACCTATATCTCAGACGGCACTAGCATTGAGGCGGATTGAAAGCGCCCCGGGGAGACTGGGGGAGCTGGCGACTGTCCCCCCGCGGTGAAGGACCACACACCGCCCCATCCGGGAGCCGGGAGCAGGGGCGCACCAAACGCCTTCACATATTGAGACCTGGAGCTTTTGTCGTGGAACCCGTCCCGGTGCCTGAAGTTCACAGAACCGCAGGAATGTCTGGCCTGGATAGTTCAACGGGAAGGGGAGCTAGGTCCAAGCAGCGACAGACCACCCTGGACGCTTACACAGCCAATGAACCCCCCGACCCCGGGTGTCCAGACACGGCAACGGCTAGTAAGGAAACAGGCCCCACCGTAGCGCCAACTGAACCCAGCAACACCCAACTCCTGGAGGCCATCACATTATTCCAGGCAACAATGGTGAACAAAATCGATGCTGTGGCCATAGATCTGGGCCTCCTACGCCAGGACGTCCGCTCCCTGGCGGGCAGGACCGAGGCACTTGAGACCCAGGTACGGGAAAACACTGAAGCGAAAACCCAGCTCCTGCACGACGTGGATGGCCTGCCGCAGAGGGTCAAGAACCTGGAGGACAGGGCAGAGGAGGCCGAAGGGAGGGCTCGCCGGAATAACATCCGACTGCTTGGCGTACCGGAGGGCATCGAGGGCCCAGACCCCACCAACTACATAGAGAACCTCCTGCTGCAGGAGATTGGAGCAGAGAAGCTATCGCAGGGTTTCTCCATCGAAAGGGCACATAGATCACTCGCTAAGAAACCTCCACCAGGCGGCCCACCTAGGCCTATGATAGCAAAAGTACTAAACTATAGAGACCGCGAGATCATTCTAGCATTCTCGCGCTCAGGGGGTCAGATCCTGAGGAACTCAGCCAACATTGCGATCTACCCTGATTATACCTTTCAAGTACAGATGGACAGAGCTCAGTTCATACATACTAAGGCCAGATTGAAAGCTGCCGGAGGGAAATACATGCTTTTGTACCCCTCTAGGCTAAAGGTGATATATAAAAATAGAACCCACCTGTTTGACACCCCGGCGCTGGCTCGGGACTGGATGGACGAGCAGCAATTACCAGACATTGAAGATAAAAGACGTAAGCCGCATTGAACCACCCTCCACGACTGCAGAGGAACGGTTCTTACCCCAAGTGCACAGCAACAATAAATTGAGCCCTATGAGCAGCTGAATTGATCTTACTACGCGGAACACCGAAGCAACAGCTCCCTCAACCCCCAGGAGTTTTTTTTTCTTCATCAGGGTACATTTACCCGCCCGTAGGGCACCCGAAGACCATGCTTGCTCTCAAGGAGCGGAAACGGGACAGTCATGACGGGGATCGCCCCGTTGGACCAGTTCTATGTTGGGGAAGTTTATCAGGGGGGAGGGAAATACAGGGAAGTTACACCCACGTTGGGACTTTTGAACAAGAAATACCGAGACCTCGGGATGACCTCACTACAGACGCACCACTAACAGGACCCCGATTGAGACAGTGGGGGAACATTGGGCACAATTATGCTCATGGCTGAAACAATAAAAATAATGACGTGGAACGTCAGAGGCATGAACAGTTATGTGAAACAACGCCAGATTCACACATATCTGCGACGCTGCAAGGTCGGAATTGCTATGCTCCAAGAGACACACCTAACGGAGGAGAAACTGAAGACGCTAGCCAAAACATGGCGAGGGACCATGATCGGATCCACCTATTCCTCATACGCAAGAGGGGTCCTGATATGGATCGACCCGACCGTCCCCTTCAGGATAACGAGCACCAAGACGGATGACGAGGGTAGGATGGCACTTGTGCAGGGTACGGTGGAGGGGAGAGACCTGTGCCTGGTTAGCACTTATGCACCTAATCACGACGCCACCCCCTTCTTCCACTCCCTATATTCCAGACTAGGCCCATATGTAAACTGTGTTGTGATTTGGGGCGGTGACCACAACTGCACCCTTGACCCACTTAAAGACAGGTCCGATGCCAAACACTCCCGCCCATCCCCCCCAGCCAAGATATTGTCCAAACTAATGACCCAACTATCACTCTGTGATCTGTGCAGGGAACTAGACCCGGAGCGACGAGAATACTCCTTCTCCCCACCGCACAAAGTCCACACCAGGCTGGACTACATGCTGGTCAGTCAGGAGCAGCAAGCCACCTTTCGGGAAGCACAGTACTTACCTAGAGTACTGTCAGACCATTCCCCCTTGATAGTCACGTGGGAGGTATTCCCGCCCAGACTCCCGGTTCCCACGTGGAGACTGCGGGCCGAGGCCCTGCTGGATGCTACCTTCCGGGATCACATACAAGACAGCACAGACGAATGCTGGCAAAACAATCTAGGCAGTGTAGATTGTATTAGCACCGCATGGGAGGCATATAAGGTGGTCATGAGAGGGGACATGCTAGCAGCGGGGGGAGGGGCTCAGAGATCCATTGTGAACTCCCTGGTAGACGCAGAAAGGAAGCTGGGGGAGCTGGAGAACAAGGTAGACATGACTCCCGAGTGTCTACAGGAAATAATCAAACTCCGACAAGCCTGTCTGTCCCACTGGGAGACACTGGGGAAATTAAATTATGCCAAACATATAGAAAGGTCACACGCCCTGGGAGATAAACCTGGCAAACTCTTAGCTTGGCTGTACAAAAGGGAGACCCCTAGCACCCCCATTTGCCACATACGCAAACCCGATGGCACCACCGGGCACACACAAGCAGAGATTAATAAGGTTTTTTCTGAGTTCTACCGTGACCTTTATTCCCAGACCCCTCCCTCATCCGACACCGGGATCGAAGACGCCCTAGATTGCATTAAGTTACCCAGGCTAGACCCGCAACGGGCTGAAGCCCTAGACGAACCGATTACCCCTGATGATGTGAAGGCAATAATCAGATCACTACCCTCCGGAAAGGCGCCGGGCACGGATGGCCTCTCTGGGGTATTTTATAAGACATACGAGGAGACCCTCGCCCCCTTGCTTGCACAAGTATATAACGAGGCTTTCGAGCGAGGCTCCCTCCCGAACTCCATGAGTGAAGCAATAATAATTCCCATACTGAAGCCTGGTAAAGATGGGACAGATTGCGGGTCGTATAGACCACTTTCTATGTTAAATGTCGACAGCAAAATACTGACGGCGCTGCTCGCCAATAGACTACGCAGAGTGATTCCCCTTCTAATCCATCAGGACCAAACGGGCTACGTGCCCGGGCGTTCTATTACCGAAAACTTACGTAGGTTACACCACATCATATATAGTACCGAGAGGAAATCCCAGAAATACGCTGTAGCGTCACTTGACGCCACCAAAGCCTTCGACTCGGTTAGATGGGAGTGGTTGTATGCCACCATGGTCAGGATGGGGATCGGACCCGCCTTCCTTAAATGGACTAAATTGATCTACACTAATCCCACCGCCAGGGTGCGCACCAACAAGACTTATTCTGACAAATGGTCCCTCCATAGAGGCACACGGCAGGGATGCCCCTTATCCCCCATGCTCTATATCATAGCTGCAGAGTCGGTGGCCGCATATCTCCGTCAGGAATATGGTGACGGAGGCATTGAACTAGACGGGGTGTCACATCTCATCTCCATGTATGCAGACGACATGCTACTCTACCTGCATGATCCCGAGCTCCGTCTGCCCTACATTCTGGAGACATTAGATTGCTTTCACACACACACAGGCATACAGATAAATAGGGATATGTCCTGCCTCTACCCCCTCGCTGCACGGATCCCTGCCCCCACTAGACCTCCAGTGGCAAGTAACATCCTTTAGATACTTGGGTGTTACCATACACCGCCACCCGAGTACCGAACACATCCTTAACACGGTTAGGGCAAAGGACGCACTTGCAAAATCCATGGAGTTTTGGGGGAAGCTCCCTCTCTCTGTGGCTGGGCGGGCGGGACTCCTCAAAATGGTAGCGCTCCCACGCCTACTACACTGCTTCACTAACGTCCCCTTCAACATCCCCCCCGCTTTTTTCAGAGACCTGAACAAGCTCTGTAGGGGATTCCTGTGGCGGGGGGGTAGGCACAGGGTGGCGCTGGACATTCTCCAAAGACCCTATGAGAAGGGGGGATTGAAAGTCCCCAATTTCGAACTGTATTACCTGGCTAGTCAACTGAGGCACGTAACGCACTGGATGGCGGATGAAGCCACCACTGACACCCGACTCCTCCAACCGGCCCTGCCGCGACTGCTACTCCGAGACCTACTTTGGGTCGAGAAGGGGGCTCTTCAACATCACCCTTACCTAATCAAACTCGGAACTCAGCTCTGGAAGCGAGCCTGCAAGGCAGTGGGGGTGACAGACCCATATTCCCCGCAGATCCCCATTGCGGCCGTCATGGTGAAACCCTCATGGGGATATACAGACACGCGCACTCAGTGGGAACCCTATGGGGTGACGGTACTCGGAGACCTCATCCATGAACAAGAGCTCATGACGTTTACTGACCTCAGCGAGTCCACGGGCCTGCCCACGGGCCAGTTCTTGCTCCACAGAGCAGTAATGAAGGCCCTGAAGGAGAGATGGCTAGAGGCCGCCAACCAACTCATGGAGAATGAAGCCATCGAATCATTGCTGGATACTGCCGAAGGAGGTCATGAAACCTCCAGAATGTATGAAGCCCTACTGCAGAGCACGACAAAGGACGCACTGAAATGCAAAAGTAGATGGGAGAGTGAAATGGGCCTCGAATTTGAGGACAAAGCATGGGAGAAAATAACCCATTACCATAAAAAAGTCTCCAGAAATGCTCGCCTCCAACTTATTCAGCTGTACATCACCAATAGAGCCTACCTTACGCCCGACGCCATATCTAAGTTCAAAGGAGCCACGATCCAGACATGTCCCAAATGTCACGAGCCAAGGGCGGGTATGACCCACATGTTTTGGAGCTGCCCGATAGTCCAGAGGTTCTGGACCTGAGTGAAAGAAAAAGTGGCGACAGCTGAGATTGAGGTGGAGATCCAGGAGCCAGCAGCCTGCATATTGGGGAGTTACAAGCGAAACAGCAAGAATAAGCCCCTAAATAGACTCACTGACTTGATATACATAACAGCAAAAAGGCGCATAGCCATGGGTTGGAAGAGCGCAGGGGGGCCGAGCGAAGCCCTTTGGTGGGACGACCTCAAGAGATGGATAGCCGCTGAGACTGCGGCTTGGGAAACGGCGATTCAGGTACAAAGGCTGGACTCCAGCGCAGATCTACTCCGATGGGTAGCGCTAACGGTGCCACTACTCCACCCAGTGACGCATGACGGCGCCTCGAACAGCACTGACAGTCCCGACCCGGCTCGTGCCTAAGGAAATCTGAGGACTTCACTGTGGTCTCAGAGGGAGGGGGGAGGGGCGGGAAGGTTGGGTATGTTAAGACATGTTGTTCCTGATTCATACATATTGCATTGTCTAACCACTGTTTCATATGTGTTGAAAAACCAATAAAGAAAATTTAAAAAAAAAAAAAAAGGAAGCTAAAGATGCAGCATACAGAGTGAGTAAAAGTGGCCCAAGAACTGAATGCCATAAGGAGAAGAAAAAGAGAGAGAAGAGGAGCCCTTCCAGGAACTAGTGAATGAACGGAGAACCATTTAATTACAGTGCCAGAAAAACCCAGTCAAGAGAGTAGAAAAAAAAGGTAAGGTGGTAAACTGCATCAAACGCAGCACTTATATCTAACAAAATCAAGATAGAAGAAAGTTTTAAATGGTGGGCATGAAGAACTGAGTTGGAGAAAGAGAGAAGTGCATTTTCAGTCAAGAAACCTGACCCAAACCTGGATTGATGAGAGGTTAGCAGATAATGGGAATTGAGGTAAGAAGAAAGTTGACAGCAGACTAACAGTTTAGACAGATAAAAGAAAGGGAAGATGGGTGATGGGCCTATAGTTGCTGAGGTTATCAGGATCCAGTGTCAAGCTGTAGGAGGATTTGTCTGATCTTGTGGGTCGAAGGGAAGATGCCCTGAGTTAGGAGGCAATTTCTTTTAAAAAAGAAAGATTTCTATTGATTTTCATCACAAATCACACAATAGTCAACTCAAACCATTGTAACCAAAGGTCGATCCTTTCATGTTCAAAAGGATAATACATCTCACCCTCCCCACCCGTTCCCTCTTTCCCTTAGGGCAATCAGTATCCCCACCATCCCGACAACTTGCCTCTAACCTTATCCCAGAAGGTCTTTACTGTGATAGGAGCCCACTTCCACATTTCAGGCACATTGGGTCAACAGCCTGTCCCATCCGGCGCAGGAGGTCCCTGCTATCGTATCCTCTGTGCAACACACTTATATTGTATTAACCGCAGTCTTAGAATAATACTCGCTTCCCTTGGTGACCCCAATTTCTCCACCCAGTCTTCTTCCTCCAATGGACCCAGATTCTCTTCCCAGGAATCCCTTAACTTTGTCAGAGGTTTGAAGGTGAGGCTACTGAGCATCTGGTATGATCGCCGTCGCTCTGATCTCCCCCTCCATGAGGTTTGCTTCTATTGGTGATCTGTCTGGTATGTCCCACGTGCCTCGCCCTCGCAGGACATTGCGTGCTGCAGTCGGATATATGTATATCGGTCTCTCTCCCGCAGGTCATATCGCTCCTGCAACTGCTGGAGGCGGGCGGGTTGGTTTTGTGCCACAATGCCTTCCATTCGTGCAATACCTTTCTCCTACCACTTCGGCTACATAACCAATTTTTGGACTTCTGGCAACTCTGCATTGCCCCATATGGGTGTCTCCTTGGTCACCAACCCACCCAATCGTCCTCCACGCGGCCTTTGGGGATTTGAGCACGCAAGCCCCAGATCTTGTGAACTCATGCACCACCCTACTGCCATATATCACTTGCAGGTGGGGGATTTTGGGGAGGGGACAGAACCCAGCCCATCCTGTTCCCTCTCTATGTGCGGCCAGCCTCTCCCTCCAAACAACCGTTCATTAATCACAACCAGCTGTGAGGCCCAATAGTAATGCTGCAGATTTGGGGCCCCCACACCCGTGTCCCACACAGATTTGGACAGCGTTTTCACTGCTACACATAGGGCCTTATCTCTTCATATGATCCCCCTCTGCAAATGCTCTACGGTCCTAAAAATCCATGCAAGAACCCTTCTTGGGGTGTTTTGCAGAACATAAATGCTGCGGCAGTGACATCATCTCTAATAACTTCGCTCTCCTGACCAAGGATACCGGCAGTGTTGCCCAACGCTTAGCATCGCTTCTCAGCCAGTCCAGCACCAAGTCTAGGTTATTTCTGAAAAACTGTACTCTCTAATCCTACTGTGATACACAGATACTAAATGGCAGACTTTTCGATCATGAGGGGGCACATCCCTCGGATTGTTGCATCTCTTTCCTTAACCAGCATTAGGACTGACTTCTCCCAATTGATTTCCGAGGCTGCCGACCTACCCAAAATTCCAGAAGACCTCCATATGTCTGCGTATAGTGAGATGCAGTATCTCCCCACCCTCTCAAAACCCTGCAACAGGGGATCCGATCTACTGCTAGGGGCTCCATCGCCATAAGAAATAACAGTGGGGGCAGCAGAGCAAGAAGATACCCAAAGTCCACTCGTTCACTTTTACCCTTGGCTCCGGGTCCTTATATAACAGTTTCACCCATCTGATATACAAGGCACAAACTTAAATCTGTCCATAACTGCCCACAGGTACTCACACCCCACTTAGTCAGATGCTTTTTCAACATCTATCGCCATGACTGCGTGTGGGCCCTGTAGGGATGCTCATCCTGGTTGCCCGGCCCGGAACAAACCCACACTAGTCCAGGTGAATTAATTTGGCATCAATGGCAGCAGTTTATTGGCTAGTACATTTGTGAGGATCTTTGCCTCCCTTGTTGATCAACAATATGGGACGGTATGCTGCGTATTGGTCTGCGGGTCTCCCGTTTTTGTGTATCTCCACTACAGTGGCTTGTTGGAGATCCGCCGGCAGTATACTGTCTTGTTAGCCCTCCAAAAACATTGCCCACATCTCCTCCACCAGCCTGTGCCCTACTAACCCCCAAAACTCCACCGGGATTGCATTCGGCCCCAGTGATTTACCTGCCTGGAGCTGCGAAGTAGCCGATTGAATCTCTTCTATGGTCGAGTCAAGTTGCAAACCATCTGGTTGTTCCTGACTCACCTGCAGCAGATCCGTTCCTCCCATATATTGTGTTATCCTAGTCCTGTCCCGTGTGGACAGATCCCTGTACAGTGCCCGATTGTAATCAGCAAATGCCTCAGCTATCTCATTGTTCTCCATTGCTTTGTCCCATCAAGGCAGTCAGATTTCCCTCACCCACCTCTCTTCCGCATCCTTCCTCCCCATCCAGGCCACTAGTTGGCCGCATTCATCCCCAGTGTCAAACACTCTCGCCTGCTTGTCCCAATGTGCCATGTTAGCCTCTTCGAGCTGCACAGTGCCATTTAAACCCATAACTTTGGACAGTTCCCTCCTGCTCCCGTCCGTGGTCAGTCTAATATGCGTGGCTCCCACCTCCTCCACTTCACGTTCCAACTGGTACAGTCTCTCCCTGCACCCTTTGAGGTGCTACCGAACCATATGCATTGCCTTCTCCCTTAACATAGCCTTGTACGCTTCCCAGAGGGTTTGTTTTGTTTTATTCATATGCATATAGCGCACAACAGCCCAAGGACATCGTGGCACTTGTTACAGTACAAAGCTTAGTTACTTAGTTTGAATTTCTTGTCCACCGTCCCTGCATTATTCTGGAAGTATGCTTGTGATTCCTCTCTGATGGCATTCGCTATATTAGTGTCCTTCAAGTAAAATGCGTTGAGCCGCCACCACCCTCTTTGCACCCTCCCTCCCCCTCGTATACTAACCAGCAGAGGGGGGTGGTCTGATATACTCCATTGTGCCGGGTAGGAACACAGTCTATCCTTTGGTGTTAGGGAACTATTGATGATTTTTAGGTAAGGCAGGAGTGCTTCAGTTGGAAGGGTCTTGAGTATGGAGGCAGGGAGGATGTCATCCACGTATGATGTGACCTTAAGGGATGCTATGGCGTCAGTGAGGTCTTCCATACTGAGTGCCTTGAAAGTTGTCACAGTAGTTGTGGTTTTGCAAGATGGGGTGTAGGAAGGGTCATCATTATTTAATAAAAGTTTAATATTTATAATTTTGGTTAAAAAAGAAAATCAGTAGTAAGGGTAGAGACAGTGCAGGTATCAGAAGGGGGAGGAGCAAGTAGCGTATTTCGAGTATAGAAGAGCAGTTTGGGGGGAGTTGGCAATAAGTGTTTGAAAATAGTTAGCCTTAGCTTGTCTGAGAGAAAAGGAATATGAATGAAGCAATACAGAAAAAAGTTGATAGTTAAAAGGTAGATTTGTTTTTCAACTATCGGCGCTCGGCTCTACGAAGTTGAATCCTAAGAGATTTTAGGGAAGGAGGAAACCAGGGGCAGGGAAACTTGCCCAGGCTTTGAATTCAGAATAAGGAGAGACAAGGTGCGGGCGTGGCTTGGCAGACATGCGTTGAGGAGCAAACTTTCGGAGCTCGTACATGATCCGAGCTTAAGATCCGTAAAAGCTGGGGATAACACGAGGTAAACCGTACGAAAAACAGCTGAGAGAAGTCTGAAGGTTGGCAGGACAGATGGTAGTGGTCCAGGGAGAAATCGGACTGGAGTTGGCATACAAAATGGCAGACACAAAAGCTTGCACCGAAGAAGCAGCCCTGTGAACATAATAAAGGAGGAGGGGCAGCACAACACCGAGGTGCCCAAGGCATAACCCACTAGCACTGGAGACGGACGAGCCCCGCAGGCGAATCACCCTGCAGACGTACAAGGTGCCCAACAACGTCGCGGGCCCGTGGAGAAAGACCCGACCTGCCACGAGGAGAGCACCCACAGCACCAAGGTGGACGCCATGGCTACAAGGCAGAAGCATAGGTGGTGGCGAGAAACGCCTACAATTAACAGCCACGACCGGAGAGACAAGCCCAGCCGAGGACCTCTGCACAGCGCCCTGCAACGGCGAGTAGAGCGCTTGAGAAAGGAGAAATGTATACCCTAAGACGACCACCCCGCAAAAGGGTATTGGGGTAGGAAGGTGCTGGGACTATCAAAGGGCTATCTCCAGCCTCCCCAACAGACACGGACACAGCAGAAGGCAAGACAATGTCCCGCAGAGGCAGTGCGCTACAGCAGAGGTCGAACTGCTGAGGCACTAGGAAGGACAAAGGCGGCATTGAATCATCCCACACCTGGCCCGCGGGGGCACCTGCACCTGTACGCGCAACGACAAGGCTGGGAGAGCATAGCAGGAAGAAGCGGACAGACTACGGCGAAGGGACCCTCTACACTGGTACGTGGGAGGGCACAAACCACTCGCCCACGGGGAATAGCGGCCACGCTGTAAGACACGCCAGAAGCCACGCGCACCAGACAGAACCGGATGACTGCGAATTACGCAGAGCAGGCGGAGGTCTAGGCACGCTCCAGACCATCTCTGACAGAGGTGCCAGTCAACGGGGGGAGCATGCAGAAGGTAAAAGTTTGGAAAAATTGCGCCTCCCTGGGCAGACCTGGGGGTGGGGAGAGAGAGAGAGAGAGAGAGAGAGAGAGAGAGAGAGAGAGAGAGAGAGAGAGAGAGAGAGAGAGAGAGAGAGAGAGAGAGAGAGATAGAGAGAGATAGAGAGAGAGAGAGATAGAGAGAGACACGAGGGGGCACTACTGCTGTGGAGCGATAATGCAACGGGATAGGCTGACGCTGACACATTTCGAGGAACAGTGGGAGGAGGAATAGGGCGCAAGGTCACCCACGATGGTGTTCCCTGAAGTAAGGGTCACGACAGGGGGGCTCTTTGTACGGTGCCTGCCACCCTAATTCTGACAGTGGGATGGAAGCATAAACACAAGCACTGCAAAAGAGAAGGCACACCAACAAAGGCGGTGCGGGTCAACCCCTCACTAGGGGGGGGAACTATATAATACAGGTAACACCGAGAGCAAGCACAGCAGAATTATGTGCAGGACGGTGGGATATGTGGAAGCACACAGTTGATTCCTCACAGGCAGTGTGCAGATGCCCTAAGAGTATCCCAGTAACCAGCCAACATAGCTCAACAGAGACAGAAGTGAAACGCGCCTAATAAAGAATGCCTAGGTGCTGCTAAACCATTGCTGGCACCAGCATCTGTGGCTTCAAGCATCAAAGACATTCACAGAAGGTCCGCCACTGCTAGCACACGCCACGTAGCAGGAGACAATGCAGGCGGAGGGGAGTACTTGAAATGCAATACGAGGCTGACACATATGTTGATGGACACGGTTTGAGGTGAGAGGAAGGGGGATTGCAACTGCACAATAAGCAAAGCTGTATTTCAGGGGAGGCCACAGTCCATTGGCACATTCTTCTACACCCACTGGCCACAATGGGTGGGCCTGAACCTACATGGGCACGGGCATAGGCATGGGAGTACTAAGAACCCCAATAAAGAACGCGTAAGTCGAGGCCCAGCCCTGCAACCAGTGCACCAAGGCACTCACCACAGGGGGAGCCGGAATTAGGACAAGCAAGCAAGGGGCAACGGAGTGCCATAGCACCAACCACAGCTGTGGCACAATGAACACTCACAGATGGGGCCCTGGCCGGCACGGCAAGACGAGCACACGGACGAAACAGAGGGGAACAGAGCAATAAGAGCTGCAGCAGGAAGAGACAGGGAGTGCATGGACCAGGAAGCCCGGTGTGTCACTGCAGCATGAACCCATGACACAAGGCAGGGCACCAGTGAGCAGAAAATAGTGCCAGGATGCCAGCCAGACACACAGCGGCGGCAAGGAGGAAGCAAGACTGGGTCCCCGACGCAAGAGACAAGGCGCCCCCAGCACGGACATGTCGGAAAAGCAGAAAGGGGGGAAAGGAAAACAAATAAGCATGGAGGAGTTTGCCTGAAAAACAAAGCACCCCAGGCGGAGGTACCAGAAGCTGGCTCCAGCATAACAGACACTGCACAGGCTGAGAAGGGAAAAGAAGAGGGTTGTTTCCTTGAGGCCATAGCGGCGCTGAAAACCTCACTCGAATTTAAAATGGATGCAGTGATAGTGGACATGGTTCTCCTACGGCAAGACGTAAGGAAAGGGTTGGCACGGCAGAACAGCAGGTGCAGAGTAACACAGCAAACATAAGTGCTACCCAGAGCCAAATGGCGGAGGCATTGGACCGAATACGTACCTTGGAGCAGAGGACTGAGGATGTAGAAGGAAGAGCCAGGTGCAACAATGTGCGCATAGTGGGACTTCCAGAGGGTGAAGAAGGCATGGACCCCACAGGATACGTAGAGAACCTACTGCTCCAAGAGGTGGGGGCAGGGAATCTATCCCAGGGATTCGTGGTGGAGAGAGCGCACAGGGCTTTAACTAGAAAACCTCACCCAGCAGCCCCCGCAAGACCCATGATAGCAAAGATCATGAACTTCAGAGACCGAGAAAAGATCTTGACATTTTCCATAGAGGGTGGGGTCATAACAAGGAACGCTGCCAGAATAACTATGTATCCAGATTACACAGCGCAAGGGCAAAAGCGCAGAGCACAATTTTGGCCAACAAAGGAATGCCACAGGGTCGCCATGGTACGATTCATGCTGCTATACCCGGCCAAATTGAAAGTGCAATACAATGGCAGGCCATATTTCTTCGAGACCCCGGCAGAGGCCCAAGAATGGATGGACCAGCAAGGGATCCCACCACCCAAGCGACAGGGATGAGCGGGAGAGCAGGAACGCCCCCCCCCGATGACCCACGGAGAAGCAAACCGGACAGATGAGTGACAGTTCAGACTCGAACCAGCAGTTTGTAAGACGCAGGAGTCCGCAGTCTCTGAGAGCAGGCCGCCAAGATCCACAGATGCAACCCCACAGAAGGGCAGTATTTGTGATGCCAGTTTTAAGGCACCAAGGGAGCACCTCAAAAGGGCAGAGCCTGAGCGGGCGGGGTTGGGTTGTGGGGCTGGGCGTTTATTTATAGTTGTAGCAGTTGCATGGTTAGTTTGGTTAGGTGAAGGCACGAGTGGATAAGCATTAAACAACAAGGACACGGCAGAGGATAAAAAGAGAGGATTCAGAGCTACGTCCAAACACAGAGAACCAGAGAGGCACACCAGGGATGTGGGCCAGCGCAGAACAGATGCAGGCGGAGGCCACCAGGGTGGGGAAGGTCCAACACCACCACAACAAGCTGGGCAAAGTAAGGGCAGGCCCGAAAGCAACACACACTAGAAGAATAGAAGAACAGCAGCATATGAGCCCATGGGAATGAGCGGGCCGCCGGACTCAACGAACACATGGGCCAGGAAGTATTAAACGTAGTCACATAGAACGTCAGGGTACTAAACGCCTACTTCAAGAGGCTAAGGGTCTACGCCTGGCTGAATAGGGCAAAGGTCAACTTTGCAATACTGCAGGAGACACACCTGACGGCCGAGAAGCAAGCTAAGGTAGCCAAGAAGTGGGGAGGCCAGATGTACAGTTCAACATACTCTAACTAGTCAAGGGGAGTGTTGACGTGGATTGCTACAGGAACCCCATTCCAACTCATAAAACAAGAAAGACTATGTGGAGGGCAGAGTACTGATCATACAGGGAATGGTAGAGAACCGGGGGGTGTGCCTGGTGAATACGTATGCCCCCAACCATGACGCAACAGAGTTCTTGTGGACACCCACGCTCTGGCTGGCCCCATATAAGGATGCATCGATCATCTAGGCCGGTGACTTCAACTGTACATTAGACCCCTGACTGGATAGGTTGGACACCAAGCATAAGAAGCCAGCGCCGCTGGCCAGATCCCTACAGAAGATATTGGAGCAGCTTGAGCAAGAAGACGTATGGAGAAAGGTTTACGAGGGCATTAGGGGATACACACATTATAGTGCCCTGCATGGGACATTCACTCGAATAGACTACCTGTTCACGGGCAAGGAGACATTGGGGGCATTTACCGGGGCACACATTCATGCACGTACGTTATCTGACCATGCCCCTCTGGGTGCGGCATGGGCACATATTTACAGGAGAGCCCCCATACCCACATGTCGATTGAGGGCAGAAGCATTGTTGGATGGGGAATTCTAGGAGCACATCCGGAGCACGATAGAAGACTATTTTGAGGACAACACAGGGAGTGTGGATAACACTGGAACGGTCTGGGAAGCCCTTAAGGTGGTAGTTAGAGGAACGGCAATAGGAAAGACTGGAGGCCTCAAGGGAGAGATTTTGGCTGAACCATAGGGAGTAGAATTGGAGGTCGAAAGGGCGGAAGCACGAGCGGGCGAGATGGGAGAAGATCTCACTACCTTGAGGCAGCAGTGTATGGCAATCTGGGAGAGGCTGGGGAAGCTTGATTATGGGAAGTATATACAGAGGCTACATGCAGAGGGAGACAAGCCCAGCAGGCTCCTAGCCTGGCTAACTAAACAGGAGGGCAAGCGGGAACTGATAAACGCAATTAAAGAGGAGCAAGTGGGGAGGGGATTAGGACCCAGGAAGGCATTTATATGGTTTTCTCGCAATTCAACGAGAAACTATACTCCCGGGTAAAAGAAGAAGAGGCGGGAGATATAGCTGATGCTCTACCGGAAATCAATCTTCCCCAGCTAACAGAGGAGCAAACTCAAATGTTAACTACGCCCCTCATAGTGGAAGAACTGTCGGCGGTTATAGCCCAGCTTCCGACCGGTAAGTCTCTGGGGCCCGATGGGTTACCAGGCAAATTCTACAAGGAACAGAGGGACAGCCTGCCTTCCTCCCCGAGATTATTGGAGACACTAGAGGGGGCATACGAGAGGGGACAGCTCCCAAGCAGTATGTCGGAATCCATAATAGTACCAATACTAAAGCCAGGGAAACCACCTCTACAGTGCTTTTCCTATAGACCAATTTCCCTAATAAACCAAGATTCCAAGATCCTCACAGTGGCTCTGGCCAACCGGCTCAAAATGGTTATGCCAATGTTGGTGCACCCTGGTCAAACAGGGTATGTACCGGCAAGGAATACGATGTGGAATCTCTGCAGACTCCACTACGTCAGACAACACAAATTAGGAAGAGGGGGAAAGCGCAGTGGCATCACTGGATGCCATAAAGGTATTGGACTCTGAACTGGGACTGGATATTGAGAGTGCTTGCCCACTTTGGGACAAGTGAAGGGTTGCTACGTTGGATCAAGCTCTTATACAAGGATCCAAGGGCGAGGGTGAAGGCGGGCAGACACGTTTCGGAGGAGTGGAGCATAGCACAGGGTACGAAGCAGGGATGCCCATTGTCCTGATGTTGTATATCCTCGCCCTAGAACCATTTGCAGCCTTTCTGAGGGACGAGTACAGGGACACTGGAATAGTGATAGATGGGGAGCTAAATCAAATATCAATCTACGCAGATGACATGTTGCTTTATGTCCAGAACCCACGGACTCACTTGCCGGACCTGCTCGAAGCCCTGGGAGCATTCGGCAGGCTGTTGGGAATTACCATCAATAAGGAAAAATCCTTGCTGTTCCCGTTGGCAGGCCTGAGAGGCACAACCCCAGACCGGTTACCGGATTTAGGCCTCACATGGACCTGCACTGACTTTCAGATATTTAGGAGTGGATATATATCACAACATTAAAGAGACACATAAGGCCAACACACAGGTGGACCTAGATAAAATAGGGAAGGCCATGCAGTTTAAGGACACTACCGGTGGGGATGATAGGGAGGGCTGTCCTGTTGAAGATGGTGGTCCTACCTCGCCTCCTGTATTATTTCACCAACATTCCTTACAACATCCCTGGGTCATTCTTTAAACTGCTACATGCCATGGCAAGGGAGTTCCTGTGGGGAGGAGGGAGAAACAGGGTAGCATTGAACACACTACAAAGGGACTACGAATGGTGGGGCATCAGGCTCCCAGACTTCAAACGATATTATTTGGCAGCTCAACTTCAATTCGTGGTGCAGTGGCTGGGCGAAGATACACCCATAGACTCAATACTTTTTCGACCATCGGTGCAGCGATATTACCTGAGAGAGCTCCTGTGGATAGACACTGCCCCCCAATATGGTCAAGCTGGGCCGAGCCCTATGGAAATGAGCGTGTAAATCCAAGACATAAGGGACCCCAGCTCCAGGCAAACCCCTCTTGCGGGATTAGTCGATGCCTGCATTGCAAATCTGGCAACGTTTAGAGCACAGTGGGAAGATAAGGGAGTGGCCCAAGTAGGAGATCTGTGGCAAGATGGACACTAGGTGGAATTCCATACCCTGGTAGAAGAGCGGGCATACACAGGGGCCAATTCATATTGTACAATAACATGGTCCGAACGATAAGGAAGAGATGGGAGACCTTACCTGAGGCGGAAGACGCAGGGGGGGTACTAGATGCATGGTACAACATTTCAGAGGGGGGGCACACAGTCTCCAGGCTTTACGAACAACTACTAGGTGGCAACAACACAAGAGAATTACAGCAACGAGTTAAATGGGAGGAAGAGCTTCAGAAACCCTTCACGAACGAGGAATGGAACAGGGCCCTCCGATATACAAAGAAAGTCTCCAGGAACGCAAGGTTCAGACAGATGCAGCTCTATCTCATACATAGATCATATCTAACACCGAAAAGAATGTTGAGCATGGGGAGTAGACAGACCCAGAGCTGCCCGCGCTGCACGGAGGAGCTGGCGGATATTGCACATGTTCTGGTCATGTCCGAGAATAACGTACTTTTGGGACACTATCAAGGAAAGAGCGTTGAAGGGGGGAATCCAAATGCAAGCATGGTCGCCGGCATCTTACTGTCACAACCCGAGCCCTGGCTGTGGGTCTCGGGCACCATGGCCTCCACCTCAGTACCTTTCCAAGGCCAGAAAGGCCCACACTAGCCCGTTGCGGGTGCCTTGGACACAATCCTGGCACCGTTTGCACCAGGCGTATTTGGCAAGTATGGTTTCCAATGGACAATGGGGGAATATGGCTGCCCCCACGAGGATTATCGGGGAACTGCAACAAGCAGGCTAGCTTCTGGGTGGGGTCCGCCCCAAAGGCACCTGGGATACCTGCCAGGTATTTAAACCACACCCGAACTGAGGCACGTGCTTTGCGTTATTCTGCTTTGCAGCGTGACGTTCACCGGGTCCTGCTCTGTATCCTGGCCCGCTCGGGCGAACAGCCTGGAAGAACATTGCTATTCTTACCTGCTCAGCTCCAACTCTTCATCCAGTAGGAGCCTTTGAGGGTATCTCCATCGGTCCTTGGCTACATATTCAGGATTACGAGAGGCAAGAACAAGAAGCTACTTACCATCTCACCTGGAAGGCCTCCGCCATTACAAACCTCACCTTTGGCGCTCAGTCCCCCAATCCATCGTCGCTTCAAGGAATTCTCTGTGGCCTGAAAAGAAACAAGGCACAGGTCAGCTCATTTTCAAGGACGCTTTCAGCGCCGCATCTAGCGCATCCTTACCTACTCGAACTCTGCAGTCAGCCTCTGCATTCTCCATCAACCTCTACAAGACAAAAGAAGAAGGTTACTGGGACATTAATCAACATAGACTTTTTTCAAAAGAATCATTAAAAGACTTACCTGAAAGGAGTCGCCGCAGCCGGTCTGGACTCCAGGCGCACGGCAGTGAAGTAACTCCGCGGACCACGCCAACAATGACGCACCCCTGCCAAGCATGGCAGGACGGAGAGTGCAGCATAACAAAAATCAAGGTGAGCGGAGTCCCAAGGGGAAATTGCAAAGGAAGACTGGGAGGTGGGCCGCAGGAGACAAGGAGAAGTCACTATACCCCTCTCCCTTTTTCTAGAACTGATCCCAGGTAGAACGTCCCGGGGAGTTGCAGAGAGCCCAGAGATGTCCCGGACCAGTCCAGAGGCGTCCCTGTGGATACAAGGTGAGCGTTACACTTGCATGCTGGGCCTGTTCTCGCGAGGGGCAAGCAGAGAACACACCTGGCAAAAATGAAAGACTTGATGGCAATATGGGTGAAACGCTGCATAGCAATGGCGTGGAATACAAGCACGGGACACTCAATAGAGGGGTGGTGGATGGATCTGCAAAAATGGACGATATCCGAAACATCAGTGTGGACAAGGGCTACGCAAAGGGGAGAAGGTGACAGTGGGGATAAGGTATTGGCATGGAACACCCTTGTGCAGGACCTGTTCGGAAGTGGTGAAAGTGACAGCACAGGTGAGTCAGGAGACCAGGATGAGGACTAACCAGATGACGGAGGAAGCTAGGAGAGTATGAGTCGAAATGAGTCATGGGGGGGGGATGGCCGGCCCATTCACAACCAGGCGAAATACACAGTGTAACGTACGAACATCATGGACAGAGGAAGAGGGGGCCTTGCCGTGAATCGAGCAGATAAGAATAATATGAATTCCAACTTGAAAGTGCCAGTAGAGTTGTGATGTGTTTTGTTGTTTAAATTGTTATTTGTTATGTTTTGTGTTGGAAATGCAAATATAAAAAAAAGGTTAAAAATAAAATTAAAATAAAAGGAGAGACAAGGTACAGCGATGAAATAATAGAGAAAGGTTTAGTGAGAAGGTAATCGATTTTTGGGGGAGGAGAATACCCAATGTCAGAGAGATGTGAGGAGATAAAAGCAGTATGAGCAGATGTGCCCGGATTACGTATGTCA
Source organism: Ambystoma mexicanum (assembly GCF_040938575.1). Lineage (NCBI taxonomy): Eukaryota > Metazoa > Chordata > Amphibia > Caudata > Ambystomatidae > Ambystoma > Ambystoma mexicanum. The sequence continues at coordinate 393,590,043 of NC_090922.1, forward strand.
CGGCGTAAAAAAAAGTAGAAGATGGGGCTGGGCAAGAAGAGGAGGTAGCATGAAGAAGTAAAAAAAGAGGAAGCGACTAATAAGATGGTAAAACGCGAGTATGGACAGAGTCAATAGATTCAAGTTCAGAAGCAACAAAGACCAGATCGAGAACCCACCATTCGGAAAGTGAAGGAGGGGATTAAGTGAGAAAGATTAAGGAGCAGAGCAATGGTTCAGATTGGGGAAGATGAATATTAAAAGGTCCCAGCCACAACGAAGGAAGAAACCTAAGGAGTCAAAGTCATCATGGAAGGAGCAAAGGGGTCCCAGCGAACTATAGTCGGAATAGAGAGAGAGGCAGGAAATGAAAATGAAAGAAAGTGATATTCTAAAGTAGTGAAAGTTTCAGTAATGCAAAGAAAATCAAAATTAAAAGACATTTAAATAAATCAGTTTTTGAAAAGAAAGAACAAGCGTTCTCCCCTTTTTCTCCTCTTCTCACCCTTCCTAACTCTTCCCATCTCCTGTTTCCTACTAGAAGTGAATTGAAAATGCCCTCCAGCTTGCAATTAATTCTGTCACAACGGTCTTGGTGATCTCATAGAGCAAGGTTACTTGACTCATGGCATAACAATGTCTGTGGAGCAACACATAGGCACGCTTAAGGTGTCTCAAGGGTTAGGGTAGGGTTGCATAACTAGTAAGGCCTTGACGTAGGACTTGCAGGGAAAAAGGTTGGTAAACCAGTTTAGGAAAAGCAAATGTAAAGTTGGCCCATGTCGGCGCCAGAGCGTAGGAATTTCAACCTAACAAGTGGTGGAAAATGTTAGTGGAATTCATTAAATGTATCACTTGACTATACAAATGCAGCCTTTGGATTTACCTTTGTTTGACTTATATGCTACAAATGACACGTCAATTAATGTTTCATGTTATGCTTCATACGTCCATTATTGACAATATAAGGGGAAACCTTTCCTTTGTAACTCATAAGGTAAAACATTTCAGAATTGTCCTCAAGGCAATCGAAAGAATACAGACTTAGCTGTGCAACCGATGGGTTCAGATGGAATTATTTTCCCAGTTATGATATTAAAGTCCTCGAACTGTCCGCAGATCACAGAATGAAAGGGAACATTACTGCACTATGAAGTCTGCATTTCCTTCAGTGGAAGGATTGTAATATAGCTTTATAGAGTTGCAGTGAGGGCCGTACCGGGCGATATGGGCCCTGAAGACCAAGTTAGTTTAACGAGCTATGAGGGACCATAACGTCCGGTACGGCCCAAGTTGCAGGTCTATAAAGCTATTAGAACACCCTCAGGGCACGATGCGGAACTTGATGCAGTGAATGTGCTAAAAAGCAGTATTCACTGCGCCAAATCAGTATGCCCAGGCTCCACCAGTATTTTCAAGTGGGCCTGGGCGTCCTCGTAGAACACGACAGTGCACCTTCAGGATTGCGCCTGTTTTTGTCATAACGGGCGTAATCATGAAATCTCAGCAGCATTTTTGTAAAATAACGACATATTCGTTATTTTACAAAAATGCTGCTGAGAACATGGGTGTATATGAACACATTCAAATAAACCAAAGTAAGTAGCTTCAACGTTGCAGAATTCAACGTTGAAGCTGCTTGCTTTGATGTATGTGAAAGTGTTCATATAAACCAATGTGGTGTATATGAACACCCTCCTATACACCAAAGGAAGCAGCTTGCGCGTTGTATTCTGCAACGTTGAAGCTGCTTACTTTGGTGTGTATGAAAGTGTTCATATGCACCGCGGGTGTATATGAACACTTTCATATACACCAAAGCAAGCAGCTTCAACGTTGCAGAATACGTTGAAGCTGCTTGCTTTGCAAACACCCGATTTGCGGGCTGTAATCAATCTGCGGGCTATATCGGTGCGTATAGCCCGCAGATTGACCAATCAGCTTCCCAGAAACACCACTAGGGTGTTCTAATAAAGGATAATTAATCAGTTATGAACAAGCAACTATGCTAAAGATTAATTATCTTCGTAATTTAAATTTTGTACCTGATAGTCTTTGTTAATTTTATGTTGCATGATCAGCATATTTCGTATCTTTTCAAGTTCTTGCACAGTTTCTGCATGTGTTGCTTGTAGGTCTCGCATTGAGTGTTCCAAGTCTTTATTCACGTCCTCTTCTACTTTTTCTAAAAATGTAAGATCACCATTCTTTTGTTGTTTACGCACCTAAAACATAAATCTTGTTTTGCTTAATGAATTATTCCAAAAAAATGTATTAAAAAAACAAATTAATCTTTATCCATATGATCAATATGTGCACTAACAGACAATTTAGACATTTCAACTGCTCCATTTGTTATAATCATGCAATTTACAAGAAGCAGATGTTAAAAAACCCTAACATTATTTTTCAAATGCACAATCTTGTTATTTCATTTCTTTTTGTTCATTTATACATTTTAAGAAAGAGCGAACAAGGGACAACTGCAACAGAGTGTTGTACAGTCTAAAAACGTATGCAAAAGAAAAACAATACAACATATAAAGAGAAAATGATAAAACCTATAATACACAGAAAGGGTACCCCTCAGCTGAGGAAATAGCAATTAAAAGTTAGCAATTACTACAGGAGTTCCATAACCAAGTTTCTAATGTTTTTCTGAATTTCAAGTAATCAGAAATCTGATGTAAACTAGGTGGCTGGGCATTCAAATAGGAAACTGCGGAACCTGTAAATTATCTTTTCATGGAAAATATCCTTTTGAGTTTGAGGACTTCTAGACGAAAAGATACATAGTGTGAAGATGTCTGGATCCCCCCCCCAGAGGTCTTCAATGTATCAGCCAAGTAAAAGAATGTCTGAAAATAAATGGTTTTGTACACAATACGCACCATTTTGAAAACAATCCACAAATCTAATGGTATCCAATGCAAATGGTTTAAAATGGGAGTGGTATGGTCAAACCTCTTGGCATCATAGAGTAAGAACCAGCAGAGCATGAAAGTCAGGCTTAAATGGAGTCAAGGAAGATTGAGCTAAAATACAATTGCCAAAATAAATCGGAGATTCTGATTGTGCAAGGATTGTGCAACTGAAAGTGCGAAACTGAGAGGATGATTTCACAGATCTCAAGGCAAAAAGGTGGAAATTACAGATTTAGCCACTGCATCAACATGTGGTATTAGGTATTAGTGATAGACCGGAGTCCAAGGTAAACCCCAATTATTTCACACCAGGGGAAAAAACAGCACAGGCTCTGTAAATATTCACACTAACAAACCAGCTTTAAAAAATTGATAATTATGGAGAATGCATACATGAAATTAACTCCGTTTTAGTCAAATTCAGTTTAAAAGAATGGGTGACCATCCATGCATGCATTAATATCCAACTGTGTCGCATCATAACCCTATCAGAAGAAATTCACAGATTTAACGGGGTATGTAATCAGTAACACCGACTCGAGTCTACATGAAACTTACGATCTATCTGTGTTTTCTTTTACACGGCTTACATTGGAAAAGACTTGCACCCTGAAGTGACGTTTTTTCGTCTTTCCACGTAGACTCGCATTTCACTCGAGCAATCCTGTTATGAAGCACACGGGATAACGCGACTCACACGCCTTCCGACACGAAGGTCGGTTCACATCTTAAAGGCACGTTTGCCTTCTTTGTGCATCCAGTTCAATAAGGTATGAACTGTGGGACATTGAGTGTTTCCCTTAGTAATTTATTTGGCTGATATACAATTGTAACAGCATGCTGACCTAATCTGTTCTCCATTGAAATGTAGAGACTGACTTTCGCAGTATGTTTGGCGACCTGCTATGACCTTCAAACAATCACAGTATTCGCTCAGCAACTTAACACCAGCTTCTAACGAACACTGATGTTTGGGTTATGTAAGTGCTTTGCTATAACTTCACACTTTCAGTAGCTGCCCTATGTTGTACAATGCATATCTAGTTGTTCTGTTATGTAGGGGGAAGAATATAGTTGCCCTTAATTTAAATGATGCTAAGGATAACCTTGTCCTTAGTAATACAATCCACATCAGAAGTCTACCTCATATATTTATATGTGGGTGCAGCCTCTTTGTGACGTAAGGTGATAAACACACCTGATTGCAAATAACCTTGCCACTCCATGCCAGTTCCATTTTCCGCCAATGTGCCTTCAAATGGAACTTGTATAAGCCAATTAACGGTTTCTAGACTTGATCTAGTGATAATAAGTAAGAGCTTGAATTTTTCTATGTGTCACACTTTGTTACGTTATTTGTTTGTATTTAAATGTCGTTTAGCAAAATAATAAATCACCTAACAATGATGCCTCTTCCACTAAGCCCCTTTTTTTAAATAAACATTAGAATAAAATATGAGGCCAAAAATAAACTACGTGTTTATTTTCCTACATTAATGTATGTGTATTTTCTACAGTGCGTTGTGTTTGTCTCATTTGGTAACTATGTGTATAAACATCTTTCCAGATCTGCGATGGCATTACCCAATGACCTATAAGGCCCATTCTGAAGAAATGTCCTGTCCTGATGATGGCCACAATATCTACCTTTGTATGGACACCTGAGAGAATGTCCAATCCATCATTTGGCCGAAACATGTCGACACCCCACATCTCAACAGGCTTTTGTAAAATGATAACATAGGACTATAGGGTGCATTGATTTACACATCCCTTTCTTCTTCTTTTCCCTTTTCTTTTTCTGCTGTAGCCTTTTTCTGTCTCCTGACACAAGGATTATACAGTTTTTTAATGTGCCTCTGACTATCTTTTAGATGGAATAAATCGTCTTTTTAATACACAATTTTTATATATTAAGGATTAAAAAATTTTGAACTCATGCATTCGGCAGTGTTTGGCTTTTGTGTTTTGCTGACCCTTTGTAAAAATGTCAATTGTTAGACTTTTGTGTGTGTGACCATAGAAACTTCGAAATCTCCTCCTAAAGATCGTAGTAGTATGGGGTAATCAATTCTCAGTGCCACCTTTGGCACACCTGTTTTGCATTGTTCCTAGTGCTTCAGGCCAAGCCCTATCCTTAGCCATTCCACCCAAATACTCCTCTTCCGTAAAGACAGCTGAATCTAGAGGAGGAGGAGGAGTAGTAGCCCTTATTGTGAAGGACTCTCTACCATTAGAGAAGTCGGCAACGCTAGCATTTCTTCTTATGAACTACTCCCCATTAAGCTAGGGTTCTCACACACCTCTATGATGACCATACATGTGGTTTATCGTGCCCCAGACCCACTCTTCGAAGAGGAGCTTCTGCACCTCCTCTCTACTTACAAGCCTTCATCCAAGACCGTTCTCCTTGGTGACCTCAACCTGGGCCTTATTAATGAAGCTGAAGCTAATGCCAGATCCTTAGCCAGCTCCCTCAAGCCGCTAGGCTTCTTACAACGTATCCGGAGCCCCACACACTCCAATGGCCGTATCCTCGACTGGCTTGTTCACCTAAACTGCAATGTCTCGGTCACCTCCAATCTGCCCTGTCCTTGGACTGATCATAACATCATCTCATTCACCATTCCTGTGGTTAATCCTTCACCTCTTCCTCCAACACTAACACGTAGCGCTAACAACATAACAAAAATTCGTACCTTGCCACTGCTGGTTGAATTCACCTACCCACAGCCACTAGCTAGCAACCCTGCTCTGGAGTAGCCTCCCTACCTCTCTCTCAAACTTTAGCAGAACCACCTCTGGTTCTGGAAACAACTCAAGACCTTCCTTTTCGCTTCCGCTTTCTCTCTTCCTCTGCCTTGCTGATCTTCCTGACTGCACTGCACACTGGTCACCTGGCCACCCACTGAAACTCGGGGCCAGGCTCCTGCATGTCCAGTTGCATGTCCTCCCGGGACTTGGGCGATCTGAATGACACAAGGCTTAGTAAGATCATTTTTTGCCCTCCCTCTGTCCCCCCCTCCTTGTCTTGTCGTGCCTATTAACAATTGTGTACAGGCCCGTTACAAATGACTTATCAACTTCGCTGTCTTGCGCAAGGCTTTGGAACAAGAAAGTGCAAGGTGTCAGATGGTCATCGGTCAGCTTATTTCGCCTGGTACAAAGTGTCTACGGACAGATTAGGTGACAGTCAGACTAGAACGCTTAAGTACTCTCAGGCTAGGTTAGAGAAAGAATTAGGGCAGTACAAGCATCCCTCAAAGGCCGGCCAAACAGTAAACACACTTGCAAAACAGGCCTCTACCCATGTGTTTCTGCAGACACCATTAGAAATTCCAGTTCAGAAGTACCTACATCGACACCTGTAGACCTTTTAGACAAACTAACAACATAATCGCCTCACTTAAGGGCTTCCACACTTCTGTTTCCGTCCCTACCACCGCCCGCCACTGCCAACTGTCACATTCCCCCACCACCCTCACCTACCTCTCACACCTCTGCCGACACCCTTGACCGCTCTGTCCACTCATCAAGGAGAATTAACATCTCCTCCCCCTGGACCACTTCTGCTGCCAGCTGCCTCTACCTGCATGCCACCCTGGACTCGCTCCCAGCCAAGTACGTTCCCACCTTGATCTACATCCACTCCCCTGCCTGCCTCCCAGTCCTACAGGCGCATGTCTGACTCAATCTGCCAGAAATACATGGATGACTTGCAGGCACTGTCCGACTCCTATGCTTTTAGTTCCAGGCCAGGCCAGGACAACTTAACAGGAAAGATATTCCATTGACACATTCATCCATGTCTGAGCGACCCTCGCTACACACTGTGGACGCCTCAATATCCTCTGCTGCGGCCACCACCCATACGACTATGCGCACCTTCCCTAAGGCAAATACTGATGCGGAACTTATGAGAATTCACACTCCCTGGAGCTCCACTGCTTTCATGGAGCATTTGAACACAGTGATTGCCTGTTATGATAAGAACATTGGGGACCTTTAACAACTCCTACAGGCTGTGCTCAAAGACAATGTATGCAAGTAAATTATGGACAAACTGCAATGGCCCGACACACTGGCGAAAGGTGAGGCTATTACTGTATAACCTCATTGAGGAATAATACCCTGTCAATACTGGTTTGCGCTATACAAATAAAATAAATAAATAAAACAAAGCTGACTGGTCAAAGATCACCACAAAACCAGTCGGAAATTCCCTCTTACTACCTGTCTCGATTAACTGACTGTTGCACTAAATACTCCGGTATTGCAACCGCTGGGGAACAAGCTAAACCTGCATTAGTTTCTCATTTTGTGACTGGTCGCCTTCCTGAAATTTCAAACAATATTCAAAATGTGAAAATTGGGTGGCAAGTTGAATCTATAGAGAAAGCACTGCAAGCATTGCAACAGTTCTCTGACAAACTCAAATGCCAGGAGCAAGATGGAGCTTCCCCACCTCATGGCTTTGCAAATACAGCATGCTCAACAAAAGACTGCCTCTGGGCGCCCGGGGATGCCCGGGTATATCACACCAGCAACCTATGTCCTTAGCAGGAGTGCTACTACTGCCACCTATAACGACACAGCTCTCAGTAAGATAGGACGATTTCATAATAATAGCACCAAGGTAGCACTCTACACCCACAGAGTGTTATATATCCTTTGTTGGGCTGGCGCCTACCAATGGCTACCAGCTGGACTGGTCAGTGCATCATTGGGTTAATTCGCCCAGCAATCCGCCAAATGTCCCTTTTCCCAGAGGCTCAGTACACACCCTGCCGGTCGAAACGGAACGCCTGAACATGGTTCAAAGGCCTCATAGGGTTCCTGATCACGAGCACTGGCACGACAACTAACAGGGCCGATCTTTATACCCTATCACTTCTCCTCGAACAGGTAGCTTATAACACTGCCAAAGGAATACAGATACTGAAAAGAGAACAAGTTGCACACAGAACTATGGTCCTCCAGAATAGAATGGCGCTTGATGATTTACTAGCTGCCCAAGGGGGTACCTGTAAAACTATAGGACAAGAATGCTGCTATTAGGTACATGATAACTCCTCCCAGGTTGAAGACATCATAAAACACATCCAAGGGGTTGGTACCACCTCACACAGTATAAACAAAAGTTATGCCGGCTCACTGTTAACTCGGATTCAAAGCACTTTTGGTTCACTGGGCTCTTCCATTCTACACGATATCTTAATAATTGTTGTTATAATTGTCGCCTTTGCAAGGATAGCTTTTCTTATTCGCTGCCTTCTGTTATGCTGTGCTAGAGAGGTCTGCCCACGAGGCCAGACTGCTGCCCCTTGAAATAGAGCCATCTCAAATTACGCCTCCAAAGAACAGGAAATGACAGATGTATTAGGTCAATTGTCCAACAATGATTGGGCTGAATTTTTGAATTGGGACCTTTTAGGCTCACAATCTCTGTCTCTAGGAACAACATCCTTTCAGTAGCAATCCCTGTGCCTCTCCACCCTATCCTTATGTCACCCATATACCTGGGTATCCAATCCTACTCCCTGTTATCTAACCCCTGTTCAGGGATGACCAAATAGGGGTTGATGTGGCAGGATTGATATGCTATGCTGTTATGCAGGATTTCTATGCTGTGGGAGTCTACATTCAGGCGTCAGATCTTCCCTCTGCCTCCCTCTGCACCCAGCATCCCGGACAAGCCCCAAACCCCTCCTAGGGCAGAGGACACATCAGACCATCTCTTCTGCTTATTCTCTACACGTATAGCATAAACCCCATATATGGGAGATAATAGTAGGGTTTCTGCAAATGCTGCTGATCCATAATACAACACGATGTCCCTGCAGGGCTGCGTCACAAGTGAGATGTCGACAGTGCTTGCCAAATGTCTGCAATATAGTGCCAAGTAACACCCCTCATTGTGAAAGTACTCCAACATTAGTGTTTGCCTATGATCCGCTATATAACCGGCACTCTAGGTGTGGACCCCCAGAGAGCTCTGTGTGCCGACTGCCTGATGTGCTGACTGCCTGAACACTTCACATGTGTTCCATGCTGATCAGCTGATCACTCTATATGCTGTGTATTTGCTATATAATACAAGAAGCTTGATTTACCGCCAGTATGTGTCTGGTCTCCTTATTTGCTGCAAACTGAGGCTGGCCGAGGGGGGGGGACTTGGGAAGGGGCCTTATCTTGACCACCACACTTTAAACACACCTGAAACCCTTTCACAGGTTGCAGGTGTGGATTTTCAATTGAGCTTGCCTAACCATAATTAAAAAGACATGCTTGACCTTCAAAACACTCTACAGGCATCTTCTACGTCCCAGTACAAGAGTGGTGAAATAAGGTGTTAGTGTTCATTGCTCCTAGTTGCCTCTTCCTCGTCTCAGTACTGTCAGAGGTAAAAGATAGGGAAAAGAGGGGAGAGATCTTACAATAGCCTATAAAGGCTGAGGGAGGGTTAGGTTGGTCTTCAATAGGGAAAGGGGGATATCATGTCTCACCCGCGGGCACCCCACCCCCCACAAGATTCCATATCTTGATAGATATCCATTGTGAGAAAGCCAAGTGTATCCTTACCCCTACTCCCCCTGGATCCTCTTCTCATCTGGCCAGGGAAAGGCCATCGCTCTTGGGTCCTGATCTTTGGGGTGGAGAAGCAAGGGAGGATCACCTGGGTGGAGGGTCCTTGGAGATTGGGAGTGGGGTACCCATATGAGACATTGTATCCCACCTTTTCCTATTCAAGATCAGCCTAACTCTCCCCAAGCCTTTATGGGTTACTATAAAGTTGTTCCCCTCATTTCCCCACATGTGGCACCTGACAGTACTGGGACGAGGAAGACGGCTATAGATTACTATGAGGGTCAGGCATGTTGGGTTGCAGGTGTATAAATGTACAGTCAGAAAGCAGTTTAGCGAGCAACAGGGAGGCCTGTGTGGGGAAGACCAGCAGGCGACCCGGACCGTGAAGAGGCAGCCATGGAGGGACCGAAGGAGCAGATCCAGGATGCCGGCCGACATCCCGTGTGCGGAGGCCTCCATATTGGGTAAACAAGCAGCTGGAGCTTGGAGCGAGGAAAGAGAACGCTGTCTGCGTCTGCCCAGAGGCAGTGGAATTGCTGGTGTGTGCTTGACAGTGCCCAGCGTGCAAGCGGGGCTCGCAGCGGTGGGGCTGCTGTCTGGGAAGCGAAGAAGCAGCCGGAGCCATACAAGAGGAACGGCGGGATCGGTGAGTGACAGGGAGAGCCACTCTGAAGCCAGGGCGCTTCTAGCGGGCTGCACGTATGCATATTGAATACCGAACTATGAGAACTGTTGAAAGCTACTTAAAAAATCATTCGTATTGAATATCAAAGTATAAGCAAACTTGAAATCAAGCCGAATTATGCACAGTGAAAATACCCAATGAAGTAAAAACTTGAAATTAAATACATTGCATTCTGAGTTGGATAAAACTGTATGGGCCAACCAAATGGTGATTAACAGGAAAATGGAAAGTACCCATTTGAAAGCAACCTGAAGAAAGGAGTGCAAGTATGAAAGAGTATCACAAGAAGGTGGGCCCATGAAATAAGACCATTTCTGAAAAGAAGGGGTCGGTCTAAAAAGCAGTGTTGGTGACCCAAGTCGGAGAAATCAGAAGAGATTAAATTAACAAGAGCAGAGATGCTGCAACAAAGGGATGCCACAGAGGCTGACCTGGGCTTGAAACAAACTGGAAAAAAGGGCCCTACTGTAGTGCTTCTCGTTTCGCAAAAGATTGGCTAGAAATGAATGGATTAGAAATCATATGAGAAAAAAAGGGTTTTAATTCTTTTGATAAATGCAAACACTCGTAAATCAAAGATTAGGTTGAATGCACAAAATAAAACAAAAGATGTTAAAGTCACAATTTGGAGTTGACTTGGTGCCAAGTGTTTGGATGAAGTCAAAATATTTGAGTGTTCGTGATTCTCTTAAATCAAACTTTTTTTCAACACAAATTGATTTATGCCAAGTTGCATTCGCTTAGTCTTGATAAACAATATTTTGAGAGTGTTGCGAAGTAGTAGGAAAAATTCTCTTGTGGTCCTTATTAGTATTGATAAGAAATTGTGTCCTTGGTTGTTAAAGTAACATTGAGGAGCAATTGGCTCTATATTTGAGAAGAGTCCTTGATGAAAGAATATGCCCCTAGTTATTTTTTAATGTAATTTAATGTAACAATTGGCTCTGAGTCCTTTTGTTTACGCGGAGTCCTTTTGATGACAGTAAATAGATGCCAGGGTAATCCCTGACACGTGTTTCCCCACCATGAGGTCGCAGTGGTTCTTCAGGAGGAGAGTATGTTGACAGAGGTTTTTCATTTTTTGTGTTTAAGTTTCCATTTTGAACACAAATATTGGTTTCTGAGAGGAAAAAAGAAAGTTATTTGTAGAGCGTTGTGTCTTGCACACACATGTATACATGGTGAAAGATACTTACATATTAAAGGCATAAATTAGATTAGTGGTGTTCAAAGGGTGCAGGAACACTTTCAAGTTGTGTGGGAAATCAGGTGTCATTCCATTGTGGTGATCTGAAACAAATTAGTTGTATACTCACTGTCCAAATTATTGTGCACAGATTGCCTACACACAATACATGTCATGAAGGCAAGTTATGGAAAAAATGGCGTTTAACCGAAAATCTTAAAGAACAAAGATATAATTGCTACATGTTGAACTGCTGGCAAGAAACATTTTTGTAGGGGGGGTTAAGAAAGGTGTGGAGACTGTGCATGTGGCTTTCCAATATGGAACTAAGCGGCTAGTTTAAGTATAAACTTGTACTGAGAAAGGAGCACTGCTTACCAATATGGTGAAGATGCTAAGAAGAATACAAAGGCTGAATGAGGCCAAAAGGTAATTGGGCTACATGATATGAGAGCAAGCTTACCAATGTTGTTTTAGGTCCTACTCGTTCGAAGAGAAGTGACGTCCGCCTTGTTGTGCACATCGCGGAAGCCATATTTATAGCTTGGCTACGTTAATTAGCATACGCGTGATGACGTAATCGCGTCAAATCTTGAGCACGTTCCGCCATCTTGGAGCGGTCAGAAAACGCATCATCTAGTTTTACAAGATCAATGTGGATAATGGAAAAAGAGGCAGCTTTTTTCTGGATGATGATTGGTGAGGATAGATAGATATGAGCAAGGGTGAAAATAAGAAAACAGGCGGTCTCACCATAACTCGCCTGCTTTGAAAGACATAAGTTATGTGGTGATGTTCTGCTGAATGAGTCTCCATTTGATATGTAGACACTTAGATAAAGCCTATTGGCTAATAGAGAGAATTGGATATTTAAACAGTCATGATTCGAACGGTATTCCCAACGTTAAAATTAACATGAGACTACAGATTGGCATGGTCAGTAAAAATTGCGGGATATATGTTGATTTTAGGGAAAAGTAAGTTCAAAAAGTGAGAGTGGTGCAAGACAGACTCTGGTGTTCAAGTATAGTAGTAGCTGGTGTAGCCATATTTCGAGATGAGGAGTAGGAATTGAGAGTAGAAAGAAGATAGTTGGTCTGTATGAGAGATTAGGTGGTGGCTGGTGTGCCTATGGCATAAATTGATGAGAAGAGGTGAAGTCACTTATGATGTAGTTGAGTGGTGGCTGGTGTGCCAATGTAATAAAATGGTAGGAGGGTATTGACTATAAGTTGGACAGTTGTAGATGCTGCATATTGTCAGTTGGGATGGTTCACAGGAAGTGGTATAGCTCGTTGTCTGTGTTCAGGCCGGTGTTGGAAGTGTCCATCAGACAGATCCAGCGTGCTTCCTGTTGTCTCAAATGGAGTTCAATGTTGCCTCCTCTTGGCGGGGGTTTGAGCTTCGCAATTCCAAAAAAATGGAGTTCATTAATCTGTGCCGGTTGGTGGGATTCCAAAAAGTGATTTGCTATCGCAGATCTCGTGTCTTGATTTGTAATAGCTCTGATGTGCTCACTGTTTCTGGTTTTGAGTTTTCTAATAGTGCTTCCGATGTATAGTTTATTGCATGGACAGGTGATGATGTATATGACGAATTTGCTGTTGCAGTTAATGAGTTGTTGGATGGTATGCATGGAACCATTTGGTTTGGTAACGGTGGTTCTTGCATTGTCTGAGAATTTGCATACCGAACATTGGCCACATTTGTAGCTCCCTTTTAGTGGTTTCTGTAGCCACATGGTGTGTATCAGGGTTCCTTGGAATAGAATTGCTCAAAAAATGCGAAGGGCTTAGATCATCTTTTAAGTTTCTTGCTTTTTTGAAGGTCAGGGTGGGTCATGCTTCCAGTGTGACAAGAAGATCTGGGTCAGATCTAAGAATTTTCCAATACTTATTAAGAATTTTCCCAATGATTATATTGTTTGAGCTGTAGGTCGTAATGAAGTTGATTTTCCTTTCTTTGCCATCTGTTGTTGTCTCTGTTTTGGATTTAACTTGTAGCAGCGATTGTCTGGTCCTTGTAAGTGATTTGTGGTAGCTTCTGTTGACAAGTGCTGTTGGGTATCCTCTTTCAGTGAACGTATACATTGTTTGTGTAGCATGTTTTGCAAAATCCTCTTCCTTGGTGCAATTCCTTCTAACTCTCAAAATTTCACCAAAGGGTATATTGCGGATAACGTGCTTTGCATGGTTGCTGTATACATAAAGTAAACTGTTGACATCGGTTGGTTTGGTGTAGAGTGTGGTACAAATAGTATCATTGTCGAAGTAGAAAGTGATGTCTAGGAAATTGATATTCGTTTGGCTGAATTCTTTTGTAAGTTGAAGGTTGTAGGTGTTGTGGTTAAGATAGTGAAAATAGTCCTGGAATGCTTGTATTGGTCCGTTCCATATGAGAAAAATATCATCAATATATCGTGCCCAGAAAACAATATTGTTGCGGTGGGTAAATGATGGATGTTGCCACGCAAATTCAAGTTCATAGTGACCCATGTACAGGTTTGCATATGATGGGCATATTTCGCACCCATGGCTGTGCCTTGCATTTGCCTGTAGAGAGATTTATTGAATGTGAAGATGTTGTTTTGCAGTGTGAATTGTAGCATCTCAAGAATCATATTGTTTTGGTCATGGAGTGAAACAGAACGGGTTTTCAAAAAGTATTCGGTGGTAGTGAGTCCTTTATCATGAAGTATACTGTTGTATAGTGATGTGACGTCCAGAGTTATAAACCAGTAGTCCTTGTTCCATGGTATATTGTCGGTTAGCTGAATGATATGGGTGGTGTCTCTTATGTATGAGGCAAGTGAGCTTGCCAGTGGTTGAAGTTGGTGATCTGTGTACTCTGAAATGTGTTCGCCGATTGATCCAATGCCACTGATGATGGTTCAGAAAGTAGGATTGGCTTAGTTTTACAGTTGGTCTGTCGGGCGACTTTAATCTCCCTCTGATTCCAGCGTCGATATTTGTAACCAAATTTATAGTCTGGGGACAGGAATAACCCCTTATTTCCTCATATGCAATGTATCATCGCGGGTCACTGGGTTGATGGTAAACCAAGAAAAACCCGTCTTAAACTTGTAGTAACAGAAATGCCGAAGCATACAAAAAGACCCTGGACTTTGCGCACTCTTTGGTTCAAGAAAGGTTTGCTTTAATTTCATCTAATATTAAGCATCCAATCTAAGATTATTGCCCTTATTACGATTACACGTGCTTCGGCCTTTCCTGGCCTTTATCAAATCAGGGCTAGTATGGTAATGCTGAAAATGATAAAAGGTCAAGGCAAATACAAAAAATTACAAAAAAATACACATTATATATATATATACACATGGATATATAAAGCAAGTTTGGTGACCCGTTATATAGATGCCAATTCATCAGAGTAAGTACAAGAAAATCATGTATTACAACATACAGATTCCATGAGAAAAATGAAAAGTTATCCCAAGGTGCATCATTATACATGAAATAGAGTAACCAATAATTTACACAATTGCAAAGTAAAATGAGGCGTGGGAAAAAAGGGAGACAAACAAACATACGGAGACAAGAAAACAAATAAGGAATTAGTCTCGATATGTCTCAGACTTTAACATGTATGCAAATGGGTGTCAGTAATAATTATCACGACTTACCCATACCAGGGGTCATTAATTCCTTGTATGTGGTAGTAGTTTGATGGGACAAATCCCAGTTAAGAGTGTTCTGATATCCAAAAATAGATGCAGAGAAAAAATATTATTTAGATCTAGTGTTATGGTTTACATCTCATTGTAGTGCACATATCCCACTTATTTAATGTCATGTACTGCTAGATTATGCCAAAAATAGAAAGCCCCATGTTGTTAAAAAGCAATGCTGATCCGCCACCTTAGAATTCCATCCTTACTTAGTAGCAAAAAGTTTGAAATCGTATTGTTAACATGCCCGTATATATCCATCTGACCATCGGGATAAGAACAGTGCTACTGTGCAGACTTAAGATTGCATCCTTACTTAAATAGTAAACAGTTTAGGATCGCATTGTAATTGTACCGTATAAATGGTTCCCATGGTGACTCAATGCTAAGCGTCGCACGGCCCGGTAGCCCAGCGACTCGCGCATAAGTTTTAACCTGAAAAACCTGCTCGTATTAAGTGTTCCCAGCTTCCGCCGCGGTACACATAAAAATATATATAAATATATATTGTTGCAATGTTGTCCACGTTGTTGGTTTAGCATCAACTCAGAAATATACTGTAAGTAAGTTAATTGCTAAGAATGTTTGGTATTTGGTTGTCATGTGAACTGGTTTGTATTAGTCAGTTCCTTAAAGGTATATCCCCTCTAATTACTCAACATCATTGTTAAATGTGTGAAATCAGTAGTGTAAAATATTTGCAAAAACGCACTTATTACGAACAGTCTAATAAGAAACATTAGGGGAGTGTGCCAAAGGAAATAAGTACAATAGACATATTATACATTGTTCATGTGCATCCTTAATTATTTGGGGCAGAAAAAGGTTTTAGAAGAGAGAAAAACCCCGCAAACTATCAACATAGCAATAGCAGAGCAAACACGCCCAAAATATGTAAAACGTTTGTCCCTATAGAAATGATACCATTTCATTGTCCAAATTAAGGCCGAGCACAGTAGTGTTAAAAAAGCAAATTATTCTGGATTCCGCTTGACGTAATGCTCAAACTGTCTCCACCTCTTTTGTTCAGTGTAACATGTTGCAAGCCAATGAATTGGATGTTGCTCTTCTCATCCATTTGATGATTCTTTTGCCAGTGTACTGCTAGCGGTAAGGTCGGATCCTGGCTTCCAATTTTAGCCAGGTGCTCACATATCCTAATCCTGAGCTCTTCTTTGGTACTACCTATATAGAGTTTTGTGCAGGTGCACCTAATCGCGTAAACTACATATTTTGTTCTGCAATTAATGTAATGTTTAATTGTAAAAACTTGTCCATTTGAGCCCTGTAGTCTCTTGGTTTTGTCACCAGCAAATTTGCACATTGTGCAGTGACCACATTTTCTAAAGCCGGGTCCATTTTAGTAAGCCAAGAGGTTTCGGTGATATTAGGTGGATCTGGTAACAGGGATGGGCAGATTATTGTTTTGAGAGTGTTGGCTTTTCTGAACATAATCATTGGTCTGTCTTCAATATATTTGCACAAATGCTCATCCAACTTTAACAAGTGCCAATGTATGTTTAGAGTTTTTCTAATTAGTTGATGATCACTGTTATATTGGGTTATGAACGTAAGTTTCATTTGTTTTTCTTCTGAAGGTTCTTTAGGCATCAATGTATCCTTTTGTTGTAAGTTCTTAGTTTTCTCAAACGCTTGTTGTAAGCACTTGTTCGGGTAGCCTCTTTGTTTAAAACGAGTTCTCAAAAGCTTACATTCTTGTTTGAATTTATCATTGTCCTTGCAGTTACGTCTTGCTCGGATATACTCACCGAAGGGGATATTGTGAATTGTGGTACGTTGGTGGCAGCTGAATGCATGTAAAACTGAGTTAACTTCCGTTGGTTTTCTGAAAGTCCATGTTTCTAAATGGCCATCCTGTACATGAATAGTGAGATCTAGAAAGTTCATTGTTTTAGCATTAAGTTCTCCGGTGAATTGTATCTCAAATTGGTTATGGTTCAATCTTTCTGCGAATTCTTGAAATGAAATTTCAGACCCCTTCCAAATCAGAAAGATATCATCTACATATCTTATCCAAAGCTTGACTTGGTCTTGGAGTGCCGGGTCTTGATGCACTGTATACTCTTCCAACATCCCCATAAAGATGTTGGCTAATGATGGGGCATACTTAGTCCCCATTGCCACTCCCTTTAGTTGCTGAAATAGACAATTGTTGAAAATTAAAAGGTTTGAATCCAAGGTTATTTGTAACATTTCCTTCAACATTTCAATTTGACAATAATAGAATGCGGACTCGCCTTTGAAGGTGTGATCAATAGACGCTAATGCCCATTTATGTCGTTTGGACGTGTATAACGCCTTGACGTCCAAGGTTGCCAATATGAAGGAATCTCCCACACAAAAGTTTGTAGAATGTTTATAAGACTGGGAGAGTCTTGTAAGTAAGATTTAACTTGTGTCGCTCGTGGTCTTAAGATCCCATCTAGGTATTCAGATAAATTCTCCGATACCCACCCGATACCACTTAGCATCGGCCGTCCCTCTCGTATATCTTGATGGTGTTTATGGATCTTTGTTAGGAAATACATTGTTGGTGTTACAGGATTTTGTGTGATAAAATACTATCGTTCTTCATCAGTAATGAGGCCCTTTCTGTGCCCGACGTCCAAGGTTGCCAATATGAAGGAATCCTCCCAAACAAAAGTTTGTAGAATGTTTATAAGACTGGAAGAGTCTCGTGAGTAAAATTTTACTTGTGTCGCTGGTGGTTTTAAGATCCCATCAAGGTATTCAGATAAGTTCTCCAATACCCACCCGATACCACTTAGTATCGGCCGTCCCTCTGGTATATCTTGATAGTGTTTATGGATCTTTGGTAGGAAATACATTGTTGGTGTTACAGGATTTTGTGTGATAAAATATGATCGTTCTTCATCAGTGATGAGGCCCTTTCTGTGCCAGCACATTATTGATTCCTCAATTTGGTTGAGAATTATTTGGCGGTCTGTTAGGTTCAATTGTCTGTAACATCCCGGTGTTGCTAAATGATTAGTAGCCATGCGCAAGTAATCTTTTCTATCCATTACCACAATATTGCCGCCCTTATCGGCCTCCTTTATAACAATTGATGTGTCCTCAGATAGGGTTTTAAGGGCTTGTCTTTCCCCTTGGGTGAGGTTATCCTGGTAATGTTTAGTGTGGCTATGATTATGACTCCTACGTTGTGATAGTTCATACAACTCTTGTGTAACCACTTTGTAAAATGTGTCAATGACACTATCAGATGACAATTGTGGGTTGAATTTGGATTTTGTTTTAAGCTCTTTCGTACTCAGAAGGTCCGGTTTGATTCTTAGTTCATGAAGCAAGTTGTGCATCTCATCTTCAATTATTGATCTTAGAGTGAAGGTATCTTCTATATCCTGTATGGTAAGGTCACTGAGAGGTAATGGTGCTTCCTTAGTTTGATAGCTGCCTGGTGCCTTTGTCGCAAAGAATTTCTTCAACCTTAGTTTTCGTATAAACTTGAACAAATCAATATGAATGTCAATATCATTCAGCTTTTTAGCTGGTGCAAACGACAATCCTTTATTAAGTAATTTCTTCTCATCCTCTGAAATCGGTCTTGAGGAAAGATTCAGCACTAAGTCCTCATTTATTTGTTTTTGTTGACTTCCTTCGAACTGGCCCTCATGTGTCTTTTGTTTTCTGCTGTGATCTATTGTCCTCTGTTGCTTGCAACCCCCCCCTCCTTCCTCTCCTCCTGGTGTTGGGATAGGTGTATTCCCCATTGGTGGTAGTTGAAAACGGACCGTTTTCTGTACTTGGTTTCTGTTGCCCTTTTTATATGTTTTAATTTGATTCATATAACCTACAGTATCTGGTTCTGACTCTGCCTCAGAACTAGCTGATGACGTATTAGGTGTAGAACTTTTAGAAGATGGTTTGGTGTAACTGTCATACTTCGTTTGAAAAGTGTATACTCTATCCTCTTTGTAATTACGATCATCTCTAACTTTTTCTTAATTTTCTGATTTTTTTTCTGATTTTAACTTCATCTTGGTATATTTGCAAAATATCATACATCTTCTCATAATTTCTGAGTTTGGTCTCCTGGTCTTGATGATGGGCCTGCTTGATGGTAGATTGATGAATTTCTTGTGGATTTTCGGTAAAAAATAAACGGTTAGGATAATTGGATGTGTAATGGTCATGTATTGGTATTCCTCTTCTGTCAGAAGTGATAGGTCTCTACAATAGCTGCTCATTGTTTTCCATCTTTCTCCTATTTCGATGAGTGGGTTGTCACTAATTTGTTCATAACATTTCTTATCTTTCAGATGCATTGATGACATGAGTATATAATCATTTGTTTTTAATAACACAATGTTGCCTCCTTTGTCGGATGATTTGGTAGTGATGTCTTGATTGTTTTTGAGGTCTCTCAATGCTTGTGTTTGAGCAGTTGTCAGATTGTGACGATGTTTGCGTTTCTTCTGGCTAGTATTGTTATTGATGTAAATGTCTCTGAATTCTTTTTGAACTACTTTGAAGAAGGTATCAATTGCATTCTCATGTGGTAGTGTTGGTACAAACTTGGATTTATCTTTCAGTTTGGTATTGATGGCTAGACCTGTTGTGATGTTTTGTTCTTCTAGGGATCTTTCCATGGTGAACTGTTCATTCTCCTTTGTAATATTGATGAGGTCTAGTGTTTTTTCAACATGTTTGACGGACAGTTCAGAGGGTATCAGTGTGGTATCAGACTTTTTTCTTGACTTCTATGTTTGCAAAGAATTTTTTCAATTTCAATTTCCTGCAAAAAGTGTAGAGGTCAACGATTGTCGTAAAGTAGTCGTAGTTTTGGTCTGGACATAAGTTGAGTCCCTTATTCAATGCTCGAATTAATGGTTGTGGGAGTTCTTCTCCCGTTAGGTTAATGACTACATTTTGCGTGGGGGTAGTGGATTTTGTGATCGGGTCTGTACACCTGTTTATTCTTGATTGTTTGTGTTTCCCTCCCCTCTTGCCCCATTTGATTCTGATTGGGGAATCAAAGTCGGGTTTCTGATATTGGGTATTCTTAGATAGTTTCTCATTCATTTCTGTTGTTGAAATTCCTCTAAAAAAAGAGGATCCTTGTTTGGTACATTGTGTTTCCTTACTGGTTGTTGGGGTCCCTTTAGTTGGTTGATTGGGTGGTGCTGAGCTTCTATCTTCGAGTTCACTGTCGCTCACTGTGTCAGTATCGGATGAAAACAGAGTTTCTGGTAGTTTGTTGGGTGTTGTGAGGTTGGATGATCGTCCTCTAGATAAGGTTGTGGGTCTTTTGTTAAATGTATATACTCTTTTGAATTTATAATCCAACTCGTCACGTAGAAACTGTATTTTATTTTTATTTCTGCTGAGTATTTATCAATTATTTCATCCAGAATCTCAATTTTTTTTTAAATATATTTTTATTATTTTTCATAAGTCTGGACATGAAGTAACAATTAGAACAAAATGAAAACCGTCCCCCCCCCAGCCCTCCCTTCCGGGATAACTCTGTCCATGTAATGTTCTCGCGGGATTGTGCTTCCTCCTCACAAGAATAGATCCAGAATCCTTATTGTGTGCAGGCACCATTGTTCTTTGTAGTCCAAATGAAGACACTATCACTTGTCCCCAATCCTTTCTAAACCTCCCATGTTCTCCTTGGATGTTATATGTTAACCGTTCCATGGCCAGATGTGTCCACACCCTTCGCGTCCAGTCTACTGCTGCCGGCGGGGATATATTTTTCCAGTTATGTGCCAGCTCCAGCCATGCCCCTATCAACAGACCCATAAAGTTCCTCTTCTGCGAGGTGTTGAGAGTTTTATCCTTGGGGTCCCATAGGCCCCCCAGCCATACCTCGACCTCTAGGTGCTCTGTCCCCGGGAACATTTTATGCATTTGGGCCTTAATTTCCCCCAAAAGGTGCTCAATTTTGGGCAGTCCCACCAAATGTGTCGCCAGTCCCCTTGCCCCCCACATTCCCTCCAGCATCTGTTCTGTGAGTTGGCATACATTGTGTGTAGTCTCTCTGGAGTGTAGTGCCATTGAAGCATTATTTTCACCCACATTTCTCTATTTTGGATGGCTCTCGTCAATTTTGGAATCTGATGCCAAATATACTCCCATGTATCCCTGGAGAGGGTGTAGCCCAGGGTTTTCTCCCACCTTTTCATATATTGCCATGTGGTTGGTTCCGGTTCTGCATTAATATATTTGAGACAAATTTGCGAGTGCCTGTTTGCGTCATAATGTACTTTTCAAAAGTCTCTAGACACTGCTTCTTTTATTCGTGGGGTACTTAACCAGTGGCAGAGCTGTTCATATTTAAATCGATCCTTTGGTGTTAGATTCAAAAGTGTTGTGCAGTCCGCAAATTACCTTATCTGTTGGTCCTCTTGCATGTCCTCCACCATTTTGCACCCCGCCTCTTCCCATTTACTGTAGGCGCCTATTTCCATTCCCGGTGGAAACTCTGGGTTGCTAAACATTGGCATAAATGGAGCGGGATCTTTAGTCAGGGTTTCTTTTTGGGTAGCTGCATCCCATACCCCAGCATTGTCTTCAGTATCTCACTTACATGCGTATTGTCATGTCGAAATCGACTGTTAATCCATAACATATGCCTGGTGGGTGTCCTTGCCACCGCTCTAGCCTGCCTCTCCCAAATTTTTTCCCTTCGCTCTTGGATCCATTCCCTTAATACCCACAGTTGGGCTGCATCATAGTAATTCTTAAAATGTGGCATAGCGCACCCACCTTCCCCTCTATTCGCTGTCAGATTCGCATTTGAGATTCGAGGGGTTTTGTTTTGCCAAACATATTTGGACACCTCCTTCCTAAGTGCTCTAAAGAACTCCCTGGGGGGTCTTATCGGGAGGGCCTGAAATAGGTACAGTAGTTTGGGGAGTATGGTCATCTTAACCGCCGTGATTCTACCCCACCAGGAAATCGCCAATGGATTCCATTTTAATAAATCCTTTTTAATATTTTCCAAGAGTAAGGGGTGATTATGAGCATAAAGTTCGTCAATTTTCCCGGTGAGAGTGATACCCAAATATTTGATACCAGTGGTCGCTACCTTCAATTGGCAATCTGTTGCACTTGCTCGGATTTCTTCTGTATTACCTGCCAGGATCAGTATCTCTGATTTTTGCCTGTTTATTTTTAATCCCGAAATCTCCCCAAATTTGTCTATAACTTCCATTAGGTGCGGTAGGCACTGCCCCGGGTCTCCTAGAGCCACTAGCATATCATCTGCATATGCCACAGCTTTGTGCTCCTGTCCCGCCATTTCTATGCCCTTTACCTCCGGTATATCCCTAATTTTCGCCAGTAAGGGTTCCAGGTAGATGGCGTATAGAAGGGGGGAAAGTGGGCTCCCTTGTTTTGTCCCTCTCTCTAGGTATACTTTATTCGGCAATCCGCCATTCACAGCTATTCTTATGGACGGGGAGTTGTAGTTGGCCCGGATCATGTCGATGTATCCTTCACCCATTCCCATTTTTTTTAGGACCTGGAATAGAAATGTCCACTCCACCCTGTCAAACGCTTTCTCCACGTCCAGAGCTACCAGTGCTGCTGGGGTCTGTTTAATGCCTATTTTTTTCGACCAAATGCAGGACCCTACGAAGGTTGTCATGAGTCTGCCGATTAGGGACGAATCCTGATTGATCCTGGTTTATCAGTGTAGGGAGAAGTGGTGCCAATCTTGCGGCCAGTATTTTAGTATACAGTTTTGCGTCTAGATTTATTAAGGCAATGGGGCGGTAGGCGGTGGGGCATTGTTCTTCCTTCCCCTTTTTCTGGAACACCAGTACTTTTGCCTCATTCATGGTTTGGGTCACTGTTCCCTTCGCCCCCAAAAATATTATATAGGGACGTGAGTACAGGAGCGAGGATGTCTTTGTATGATGTATAAAAGAGGGCGGTATATCCATCCGGGCCCGGTGCTTTGTTCATGGGGAGGGACTGTACTGCTGCATTGACCTCTTCTATTGTAATTTCTTTTTCTAAGTTTAGCCTCTCTTCCTCACCCAGTACGGGGAGTTGAGTCCCAGCGAGAAAGTCTTCTTGGACATTTCTGTTAGGGAGATCCGTAGTGTACAGTTTTTGATAGAATCTTTCAAATACCTGTCCTATCTCAGAGGTTTGGGTCCTTAGTTGGCCTGACTCATCTTTTAAAGCTTTTATTGTTCGCGTCTGCTGAGTACTTTTCAGTTGTTTTGCTAGCAGTTTATCGGCTTTATTCGCCTTTACATAGTATCAGTGTTTTGTGTATAGAAGTGCCTTTTCCGCTTTTTTCGTTTGTAAGGCTTCTAGCTGCCCCTGCACGTGTCTTAATGTACGCATGATTTTCCTAGTGGGAGTCTGGATAAGTTCTGCCTGGATCGCCCCTATTTGTGCCTCTAGTTCCTTTTCCCATTGGTGGTTCATTTTTTCTCTCTGTGCTTTGAGTGCTATTAGATGTCCCCTTATTACCGCCTTTAGAGCATCCCATACTGTATCTTTGTTTGTGTCTGGGAGGTCATTATCAGCCAAGAAATCTATGATATGTTCCCTGAGCATCTGCGCCGTCACTGGGTCCCTAATTATATCCTCTGGGAGGTGCCAACTCCAAAGCCTGGGATAGTGTGTGGGCCAGGTGACGGTCATCCACAAAGGGGCATGGTCCGAGAGCGTGATAGGTTCTATCTCTATCTGTTTTATCATTCCTAGGAGACTCAGTGATACCCAGAGATAATCTATCCTCGAGGCCGTATTATGTACGTGCGAATAATAAGTATAGCTTTTTCGTTCTGGGTTGCCATTGCGCCATGCATCAGCAAGCCCAAGGTGCGTGATTTTCTGCTTTAGGTTTTTTGATGGGGCATCTTGACTATGTTTCCTGGGCCCGGATCTGTCTAAGGATGGGTCCCACGCCATGTTAAAGTCCCCCCCCAATATTACCTCTCCAGCAGCTTGTTGATCTATTTTGTCTAGGACCTCTCTTATGAAGCCATCCTGGCCTGTGTTGGGGGCGTATACCGTGGCCAATGTCAGGGGTCGGCCATCTATCGTTATATTTACTATTAGGCTTCTCCCCATGAGAACTTGACTTGTGCGTGCAGGGAGTCTCTGACCGCTATGAGAACCCCAGCCCTTTTCTCTGGCGCGTTTGCCTGAAAGATTTGGTTGAACCCCCTGAGGCGGAATTTATGCTTGTCTTGGGCCCTTAAATGTGTCTCCTGGAGCATTACGATGTCAAAAGCCCCCTGCTTAATGGAGTGTGCTACTTTTTTACGCTTGACTGGATAGTTTAGGCCCCTTACATTCTGTGTCAGGATCTTTATCCCCATGTGTCTTTCCGTATTAGGTAGCGTACCACAGATCCTCTCCTCTCTTTTACAATTCCAGAGTTATCCCCGGCTTTCCCCTGTCCCCAACTCCCCTTGCCCCCCGTTGTGTCACGCAATCCCCAGGCGTGTTTCCCACCTACCCCAACTGCCCTGAGGATGGCATGATTTACTACTAGCACCTCGGCGTGTTGCCTCGTGCCTCACGCCCTATACCGTACTCGGGGATAACTTTGAAGGGGATCCTTAACCCTTCCTCATGACTTCAGTGGCCTCCCGTGTCTCTCCCCTCCCCCTCCCGGCACCTGTGTCTTGGTCTCTCGGATACTTACTGTCTCTGTCAAGTCCCCGATGGCTGCTGTGTCATGCTTCTGCTCCGATATTCTAGACGTTCCCCTGTGCATTACTTCCTCCTGCTTGGTCGTCTCTCTCTCCTGTTCATCGTTTTCCATCCCCTGAGGGTCGTCTTAACGGGGGGGCCTGAGCCGCTTGCCTGCGGGGGGTCTTCGTCTTGGTCCTGTAGGTTCATAAGTCTCTGCCCTTCTTCCCGTGAGGTTATCCTTTTTTGCGTCCCCTCCCACGTAAACAGCAGGCCAAATGGAAATGTCCACTTTTATCTAATTTGGCGGGCTGTCAGCTCCTTCGTTATCGGATATTTCTCTTCTCTTCTGGAGCGTTGTCAATGCCAGATCCTGATACAGCTGTATTTCCTCGCCATTCAGTCGAATGAAGTCCATTGATCTGGCCTTTCTTAACACCCACTCTTTTTGAGTGTATCTGGTGAGGGTCACCAACACATCTCTTGGGCGATCGTTTTGGGGAGTCGATCTTTTTGGTCCCACCCTGTGTATTCGATCTATCAGGACTTCTTCTCCCTCGTCCTGATCTAGGATATCTGAGAAAACTTGCTGGACCGCGGACTTAAGATCTTTATCCTCCACCGTCTCTGGTACGTTCTTTATCCTAATGTTCGATCTTCGTGACCTGTTTTCCAAGTCTTCACATTGGATTTGCAAGTTGTGCGTTAGGCGGGCTAAGTGATCCTGTGTTTCTGCAACTTGAGTCTCTTCCTCCATGTTCTGCACAACTTTCTCCAAGGTATCTGTTCTTTCTCCCAGGCCTGACACTTCCGTTTTTAATTCCTGCAAGGCCGATTTGAAATCCGACTTCATAGCATCCAGATGTGCATTCATTGAGTCCATGAATTGTGCTTGGAGTTCCCCGAACCACATCTTCAGATCCTCTTTTGTGGCCATGTCTTCGTGGAGGGGGTTCGTTCCCAGGTCGCTATTTGATCGTTTGGGCGTTTTCGCCTTATCCGTGGTTCCTCTGTCCCCCCCCCCAGAATTGAGCCAGGTTGTGATCTTGCTTCGGCGGTTGGTTGGTCCGTGCTTCCCTGTGGATTTTGACATTTAGGCCTCCTCGTGCAAGCTACTCGATGGAGGCCGGCCCTGTCAGCATGTTTCCCGGTCTGCGGCCTCTGCTGGTCTTCCGTAGTCGTCTGTCCCCGATCCATATGGTTCTCAGACCGGGGTTTGCCTGTTATTACCCCTAAGAGCGGGGGGAGTCACAGCTGTATGTGTCCGCTCCCCACCTGGGGCTGGTCCCTGTGGAGGTGGGGAGCCTTCCCAATTTATGACTGCGTCTTGCCGCTCAGGAGGATCCCTTTTCTCCTCTCCGTATGTTGCCTGTGGCCTGTGACCACCATCGGGCCGTGCCCTTGCCCATGTGTGAGGGGGCTCTGGGAGCGGGGGAGATTACGGCTAGTGTGCCAGGCTCCGGGAGTCCATGACTCTTGTTGCTCGTAGCGAGCCTTTTGCTCTCTCCCATCGATCAGTTCGATCACGTACCTTAAGAAAATGACCGGCTTCGGGCTACGCTCTTTCCAATATGTGTGGGAGACGGAGAGCAGGGGAGATCGAGTCTAGTGTGGCGGGCTCCAGGCTACCGTGCCTTTTGTTGTTCGTGCTGAGCCCTCGCTCCCTTCCCTCGATCTGCTCGGACGTGTACCTTATTAATTTGTCCGCCAGCTAGTATCGTTTCCCTGCACCCGACGCTGGTGCAGCTTCCTCCTCTCGCCTTTCCAAGCGGAGCCGCACTGGGGTCTCCTCCGTGATCGCAACTCGATCTGCGTTCGCTGGCCCCGCCTGTCTACATCCGCGGGTATTCCTCGCGCCCGTGGCACACGGGGCGGGGGGTCTTCTCCTCCGCGATTCCCCCGCACCGGTTCGTCCCCCCAGCGGGATATTGCCGATTCAATCCGTGGGCGCGGGGGGACGAGTCCCGTGTTCGGCGTCTCTGGTGGGCGGCCTCGATATCGGTCCCGCTCCGCGTCCGCTGCTCCCGGAGTGTGGGTCGATAGGGATCCGCGGGTCCGCCAATGTGTTTCCGCCGCACTGGGGTTTACCGCCGTTGTGTATGGCACCGATGTGGCCTCATATATGGGGAGCTTCGTCTGCAGATTCCCGGGGACCGTTTCCTCCGTCTACCTCATCGAGAGATCCGCAAGTGAGCTGGCTGCTGTTTAGGCCCGGGAGGGGAGCCGGAGCGCGCTCAGGCACGTCCTTTCTCCACGGTGGCCATCTTGAAGTCCAGAATCTCATAATTTTTAAAGGTTTTCTCCAGGAATGTTGAGTTTCTCTATTCTTTCTTTAATTTGAGTTATTTCTTGTATGAGTCGTTTGGGTTTTACTTTTGCATAGTTGATTAGTCTATGGATCATTTCGTTAGAGGTGGTGGTTAGAAGTTGTTCCCAATCTTGTATTTCCTCAATGTCATTGTCTTCAAATGGGGGAAAGATGCACACTCTAAGTCCACATGGTATTCGTCCAATTTGGAGATACTTGTCTAAGGATTTTAATTCCCACCAGCAAGCTAATTCCTGTTTCAAAAGTTTTTCTTGTGTCTGAAATAGTTTCCTTATGAAAAGTTATCGTCTCCTTGAGCAGCTGTTGGGTTTTCTGATAGTCCCGAAAAGATGCGTTCAGCTTCTTCCTCTCTTTTTTCGAAATTTCTAAACATGTTAAAGTGGGAAAAAGTGTTTGGTTGTATATCATTTCTATTGGGGCTGCCCACTGTTGGTAAAACTTTTTTTGAAAAGAAGGGGTCAGCCTAAAAAGCAGTGTTGGCGCCCCAAGTCGGAGAAATCAGAAGAGATTAAATTAACAAGAGCAGAGATGCTGCAACCAAGGGATGCCACAGAGGCTGGAGTGGGCTTGAAACAAACTGGAAAAAAGGGCCCTACTGTAGCGCTTCTCTGTTTGGCAAAAGATTGGCTAGAAATGAATGGATTTGAAATCATATGAGAAAAAAAAGGGTTTTAATTCTTTTGATAAATGCAAACACTCGTAAATCAAAGATTAGGTTGAATGCACAAAATAAAACAAAAGACGTTAAAGTCACAATTTGGAGTTGATTTGATGCCAAGTGTTTGGATGAAGTCCAAATATTTGAGTGTTCGTGATTCTCTTAAATCAAACTTTTTTGCAACACAAATTGATTTATGCTAAATTGCATTCGCTTAGTCTTGATAAACAATATTTTAAGAGTGTTGCGAAGTAGTAAGAAGAATTCTCTTGTGGTCCTTATTAGTATTGATAAGAAATTGTGTCCTTGGTTGTTGTTAAAGTAACATTGAGGAGCAATTGGCTGTATATTTGAGAAGAGTCCTTGATGAAAGAATATGCCCTTAGTTATTTTTTAAGGTAATATTGAAGAGCAATTGGCTCCGAGTCCTTTTGTTTACAGGGAGCCCTTTTGAGGACAGTACAGAGATGTCAGGGTAATCCTCGACACGTGTTTCCCCACCGTGAGGTCGTGGTGGTTCTTCAGGAGGAGAGAATGTTGAGAGAGGATTTTAATTTTTTGTGTTTAAGTTTCCATTTTGAACACAAATATTGGTTTCTGAGAGGAAGAAAGAAAGTTATTTGTAGAGCGTTGTGTCTTGCACACACATGTATACATGGTGAAAGAAATGTACTTAGTTGTGGAAAAAACGGGTTGATACTTACATATTAAAGGCATAAATTAGATTAGTGGTGTTCAAATGGTGCAAGAACACTTTCAAGTTGTGTGGAAAATCAGGTGTCATTCCATTGTGGTGATCTGAAACAAATTAGTTGTATACTCACTGTCCAAATTATTGTGCACAGAATGCCTACACACTATGCATGTCATGAAGGCAAGTTATGGAAAAAATGGCTTTTAACCGAAAATCCTAAAGAACAAAGATATAATTGCTACATGTTGAACTACTGGCAAGAAAAATTGTTTGTAGGGGGGGGTGTTAAGAAAGGTGTGGAGACTGTGCATGTGGCTTTCCAATATGGAACTAACCGGCTAGTTTAGGTATAAACCTGTACTGAGAAAGGAGCACTGCTTACCAATATGGTGAAGTGGTAAGAAGAATACAAAGGTTGAATGAGGCCAAAAGGTAATTAGGCTACATGATATGAGAGCAAGCGTAACGATGTTGTTCTAGGTCCTACTCGTTCGAAGAGAAGTGACGTCCGCCTTGCTGTGCACATCACGGAAGCCATATTTATATTTATGAAATAAGCCTAACCTAAGTGAATGGAATGAAAAATGAAATACGGCCACAACTAAACGCCAAAAGGTCACTAAAAAGAGACTTATTGTATCTGACTCGGTACACAGGGGCCAACCCAGAGGAACCTCTGTGAACTACAGAGTCCAGGAATCCTGGTTGTGCGACATGTGGTGGGTAGACCGCATGGTCGGACAACTGCGCCTAGACCATTGAGTCCTAAGTTGTGAAAACCAAGAACATTGTGAAACAAGCCAAGGAGCAAGTCTTGGGGAAGGGACCCTGAGACTTGAGGAATTACTACTATTGACTTGAGGATGAAGCCTCAAGACCGGGTTCTTTTGAACTGTGATGCTTTAAACTTGGGGAAGTGAAACCCGAGGATTGTGTGGAACTATATTGCCTTGAACTGGAGAAAGGCAATCTTCAGACTTTTGGAGAACAGTTTTGAACTTGGGAAGGGGAACTGAAGAAGAGGTTAGTAGCTGGAAGAAGCTCCAAACTTTATGTTGAAAACTATTTCTTTGATTATTGACATCCCTAAACATTGTTTAGCTTTAGTTGTGAGGGCAAGGATAGGTTTTGGACACAGACAGATTCTTAAGTTGAACTCTTGGACTCAGACGTACCTTAGTTTTGTCCAGGTAGGGAAATCCCACCTTAGCATAGGGCAAGTAAGGCCTTCTGCCATCCTAACCTTTACTTTAATAAATCAGTTTGCTTTGAACATTGAATCTGTACTCTGTGTTTTACTTCATGATGCGTTTACATCATCCAGCATTAGCTGAATCGGAACGGTTTGATTGGGGACGTAGTGTGGCCTCTCAACTCCTACATGTTTGCTCATGCCACCCCTCTATCATCGTACTTAAGGGATGCACTAGGACCGATCCCCCTTTCCCCTCCTTCCCCTCATGGCTCAGTTCCCTACCTTTTCTCCCCCCAGGCTCAGCCTTCAAGAGAAAACTCGCGCCAAACGGAAGAAGTCTGCAAAAGCCTCTAACAAAACAAAGTACTTTTTTTTCTCTCTCTCTGGTGATGAACGCCACCAATGATGTGTCCAATTTGGTGAAATACAAATAAGCCTGTTTTTTTTAGCAGCATAAAGCAATGTTTCTTCCTCTATGTAATCACGCTCAAGAAGGCGACAAAAGGCACGTCCAGCAGATGCTGTGAGCTTCCAAGCAGGGAAGGCTCAGAGGGTGATGAGGAAATCTGTGGGAGAAGAATCCATAGAAAGAACATTACAGGTAAGCAATTTCTCCTTCAATGGATTGCATTCTGCTACAGATTACTCATATTGATAGAGTCCCAAAGCAGTGCTCTCAAAGGAGGAGGGTGTCAGAATTCCTCTTCACTGGTTGACCCCGTAGTGTAGAAGAAGAATTCTTCCCACCAATGTATCCCTCTGAACGGTAATAACTCACATACAGAGGGATCAATTAATTGAAAGACGTCTTCAAGGATATTTGGAATTCCCTCAGAGACCACGTAGCTGTTTAGCGATATACCAGATATCGAGTTGATTGGCCTCAATCTCGCAGGCTTCGGGAGACAATGGAAGTATTCTGCAAAAGATAAACCTCTCTAGTTACTTAATCCTTTTCTTTTCTCTACAATGAACAATCGGATAAGTAGAAAAGACACAAAGACTCTTACCAGAAGGAATCCAGGGTTTAGCTCTTCGTGGAAAATGTTCGTGATGCAAGAAAACGGCGCAGCCGATGCTGTCCCGCGATGCAGCGGAGGCTGTCCCGCGGCGAGGATGAAGCAGTCCCGCGGTGCAGCGGAGGCTGTCCCGCGGCGCAGCCGATGCTGTCCCGCGATGCAGCGGAGGCTGTCCCGCGGCGAGGATGAAGCAGTCCCGCGGTGCAGCGGAGGCTGTCCCTCGGCGCAGTCTATGATTACCAAAAGCAGTCCTTTAACAGTCCGGGTCAATCTAAGCGAGCAAAGTTAAATACAAGGAAAATACGAAAACCAATTCCAAAGTCAGAAGGCACGGGTCAAAATACCGGGAGATCACTGAATTCCAAAACAGGCTAGGACAATCCACAAGCAAGGTCGTTATGAAGGCAAAGGTTCAGGTAATTAGATAAACTAGATGCAAGAGAAACAAGAAGTAGCTCCGAGAAAACTAAATCAGAAGCACTGAGCAAGCCAAGGAGCGGAGTTATATATCCAGTGTCACGTGATCACCGCCGTGAACCGAAGCGTACGTTGCGTCTTCTTAGCAACGTATCACTAAGTCTCCATGGTAACCTCCAGCCACCTCGGAGGCCGTAGATCGGGATCTTCCTTTCTGTGACCCATAACGTGAAACCCGATTGAGTACCGTGTTCTTTGTGGGGACACGAAAAATACGTGTCCCATTCCGGGAACCTGAGCGCATAACAGAGGGACTATAGTAAGGAAACCTGTAACACGACCGTAGCGCAACAGCGGTCAGTCCCTCTAGCAACGTCCAAGTTGTAATACTTATGAAGAGATGACCATGTCACCATGCGGCAAATGTCCCTTACTGGTCCCTCCCTTTGCAAGGCCAAAGAAGCCACCACACCACTTGTCAAATGAGTCCTGAGGCCTTAAGGCACCGCCTTGCATTCTGTTAGCACTCCGAAATACACAACACAACCCAACATGAAATGGTTTGCTTGGCAACAGACTTACCCAGCCTCAATTTCGAGAAAGTGAAAAATAACTGGTCGTCCTTCCTGAAAGCACTAGATCTCGCCAGATAAAAACTCAGCACCCTCTTGGGGTGCAACATGTGGAGTCTCTCCTCATCCTTGGAAGCATGGGGAGGAGGGAAAACACTGGAAAATCCACACTCTGAACGATGTGAAATTATGTAACATCTTTTGGCAAGGTCTTAGAATGCACTTTCAAGGGCACTTTCTCTTTGTAGAATTTCAGGAAGGGCAGCTAAATTTGAGCGCTTGCAGTTTGCTAACACGTCTGGCCGATGTGATCGCCACCAATGAGGCAGTCTTCAGTGCGAGAAGCCTAATGGTAGTGTAATTTAAGGGGCCAAAGGGAGCCGCCATCTAGAAGGTTAAAACCTGATTCAAGACCCAGTCGGGTAAAACAAATGGCATAGGTGGCAAAGTATTTACAAGGCGCTTCACATGGGCCACCAAAGGAATGGACGAAAAAAAACATGCTCTGGCGTCCTTTTAAAACAGGGACAAAGCAGGCATATACCCCTTAACTGTACCCACTTAAAGGCCTGATTTGAGCAAGGTCAAACCTCAGCCTCTCAAGAGCCATGCATGGAGTTTGAGAGGTTCCGGTTTGGGTGCAGCACCCTGTCTTCTGACTCAAACAACAAGTTCCGCCTCAGAGGAAGCCAGAGAGGTAGGCAAACTGCCAACTCTCAGTTCCAAAGATTGTATGTCCTAATCACCCAGTCTGTGGCGATCGGGACCAAGTGAGCCCTGAACCTACTCAACCTCCTGAGAACCCACGGGATGACCAGTATTGGTGGAAAAGCATAGTGGAGGTCGAAGACCACCAGAAAAGCATCCCTTAACCCCCTACATCCCCGCCCCGAGGGAAACTCCTACTTACAGAACTGTCTGCATTTCGTGTTGTTCTGCACTGACCAAAGATCTCTGAAATGACGCCCAGACAAAGCCCCCACTTGTGGAAAACCAAGCTCTGCCTGCACAGGGCGTCTGCCAGCCCCTTCTCCAGACTGGCCAGATGTGCTGCTGAGGCAGATGGCACCACTTGGCGGTGAGGTGATCGTGCAGGGGGTGGGTATATGTTCTGGTGGTTGGTCTGAGACTCGGTGGAAATTCAGCTGCTCTGTGAATTCAGGGTGCCTTTGGTTGGCTAAAGAACATATAAAAGTGTACACTAATGGAGTGAACACACTCCAGAGGTAGACAACCTTCCAGGGGTAGAGAGTACAATAGGAAGGCTGGGATATGAAGGGTTGCATGCTGGTTTTGATGAACAGCATCAGATAACATATTGGGGGGATTGCTGAACCAATTAGGTCATGGGGAATGATGGCAAAGCTCAAACAGGCATCTCCTATGCCAGATTGACTTGAATTTGCTATAGTGGCAATAATGACTATTAGGTAATTGATTACAAAAGTATAATTTTTTCATATTTCCATAGTTAATCAAAAAATAGAGACACATTTACGTAATATCAAATGCGACCGCCATATATTAATTCAGATAGCTCAGTATATCATAGTTCAGAGATCCATAGATAAATACTCTCTCAATCAAACTCATTAAATCTGTCTATCAAACACCACCTACATACAAGAAACCGTACTGCCAAAAGTGGTGCATACACGGCTATATGCATAGGTGAACAAGGAAAACAAGTGAACTGAAAAAAAGGGTTGTACATTGCTGCAAATCATTGGGAGCAATTAATCAATCTGTCATAGGAGAATATGCCAGTTATATTTCAAAGGCCTATTTCGCAGATTGAAGCTGTGTCATGCAGGCTGAAAACTAACACTGGATTTTTCTTGTGTTCTGTTAGGACTGATTTTCTATACTCTGGCCTGGTGGATATATGTATAGAAGGTCAACCTAGTATTGTGACAGGGACAACTCTGAGCTGTAGCCAAACCAGTTGAAGGTAGCAAGGTGAGTGGTTTAGGCTAACTCGCAAGAGGTGGTGAGCTTGTAAGGGGTCTACAATAAGCACACACAGTGAAGCAGTCAAGGAACACACTTAGACAAACCGGTATACATTTTTTTATGGTCAAATAACAGTGAAAAATGACTACTAACAGGTAATATCACACAAGACTAAACATATGATACATATACACAATCACTAGGGTAGGGGAAAATACATATCAAACCCCTGTAAAGGAAGGTACAGATTAGTATTAGCACTACAGGCCCACAGAGATTCAATCCTATCTTCAGAAGTCCATCTCTAAGTTGTATGGGGCCTTGTGCCTAAACGTTCAGCAAAGTTCCATACAGTTTTGTCCAGTGAACAGTTCCAATAGTTAGGGGATAAGTTAATCTAACTATCTAACTAACAAACGTGTTCGGAGTGCTCGTATGAACAAAGAAATACTAACGTTTCTAAAAGTTACCAAAACTTTTAAATGGAAGTTAGGGGTTCATGTATGATATGATAGATTATTTATAACATGCTTAATACCCAAAGGTTTCTAAGCACGGACCTGGGGATCAAACCTGTGTTGCTCCGTGTTGTCTTGCTTCCAAGGCGAGCACGTTGCCCCTGTACTATCCTCCCGAGACAAAGTAAGTATGTTAAGTATTGCTACAACTCCCCCCCCGTACTCAGATTCTTTACAGGTCGGTTGAAGAGGGTCCAAGGTCACTTTTCCTGCTGCCAGCCTCAGCCCTTGATTCCCAGGGGTTGCAGATTCGAGCAGTTCTCCAGTCGAGGAATATTGCTGGTGCAAGATCTTCCAGTGAAGAAATGCAAAAGATCTCGATGCAGGTCCCCTCTCAGGACTGGACTGGACGCAGGTAAGCAGTTTCAGACGACGGCCAACTATGCACAGCGACGCAAAGGACAGACTTTTCCTCCTATTTCGGGTTCCCTTGATGATAGGACCACAATATTCTGCAGAGGTATACCCCAAGTTCCAGGACTCAACTCGGAACAGCGATGTCTGCAGCACGGTATCCCAAACTCTGAGCGAGCCAGCCACTGGGTGGTTCAGGGGCACTTCCGAAAGGCTCTTCTTCGTAGGACTCCGAGCTGATGTTGAGAATGGATGTTCCCTCCACTCCAAGGGCCGCAGCACCCTCGCATGACTGCTGAAGATCACCTCCAAGACAGGGCTCTCCCAGGACAGCAGCAGAAGTTAATCGCCAGGCCTTCTTCCAACGGGTCTCTGGTCTCCTTGCGGGTCTTGCAACTAGACAGGAGCCTTTGCTCCTTCAGTTTCTTCAAGGATCTCTCCAGAGTGGGTGCGGGGGTCCTCTTTGTATACTAAAAGCCAGGTAACAGCTGAAACTCCCACTAGCCAATGACAGTTCTGGCCCACACACACACACCCCCCAATAGTGGTCCTGCCAAAACACATGCATACTGCTCAGACACACTGGCACCAGTTTGTGGATTGGGACCAGACAGTCCCAGCCCACTTCCTGGTAGCAAACACAAATAGCCCTCCAGTAGCCTGCCAAAAGCCTCTGTTTTCCCAGGCACTTCAAATTCATATAAGGATGTTCCTGGCCTAACAGGCCAGGAAGAAGGCTAAAAGACAAGATTGCCAAAGGACACGCGAAAAACCTGGTGGAATGCCATGTTTGACCACTAGCCACAGTTAATAGCAAAATGCGGTAAGGATAAAACTAAATGCACCAAAAAATTGTCAAAGGTCACTGTTTATCCATTTAGCATACCTAGAGTAACCAAAAAACCTCTGAGTGTTAGTCTAGGGCAAACAAAAAGTGTACCCCATTGTAAAATCCAGTGTACAATGATACAAAATACCACAAGTGGTAATAAGTTACTAAAGGTAGCTAGACTAAGGGAACCAAGGTTTCCCAGTACTGACAGCCAGATGGACATGTCAGTTTCCCCATAACATATGAGCAAAAGACAGTGCAGTGAAGCTTAATGCTTCACTGCACTGTAAAAAGAACAGGTCAGATTAAAAAATAGAAAGCAAAAAGTTTGGGGGTCAATAGAAATGGAAGCAAAGGTGCAACAAAGAGGAATCTCCTAACATGTTGGGCTCCAATTAGTGATTGGCCTACTCAGGTTTTGGCTGGAATGGCTGTCTGATTCTGCGAGCAAAGACTTCTCCAGGGACGAAAAAATATAAAGGTGATGAACACAGCATGAGTCTGTTAAAAACTTGGAGGAACTCCAAGGGTGGTCACATCCAAGAGAGGGGCCTCAAGGTGCTTGGGCTAGGCCATAGACCTACAAGGATGGGGGCCGACAGAGGATGCAAGGAAGGAGCCTTGATTTCAGTGGGCAGGTGTGCACATCTGCCTGAAAATTAGGCCACGCCAACGGTGGAACCTGAACGTTTGAATATAAAATAAATGTCTTCATCAGTTTGGCGCAGCCATTCAAGGGAATACTATATTCTATTTGAAGCTTGCACAATGGCGGAGGTGCTAAATCTTTTCTCTGTACCTTATTGACGCACACAACCATAGAGCATGGCTGGGGCCCGTGTGCAAAGACCCTAATCTTGCGTTGTCTAGGTAATCATGAAACTTAGAAGCCACAGTCTTTCATTCATCAGTGAAATGATTGTGTAAAGAATCGAACTTGCTCAACAAATGCAAGTGAGCTATGGTTTGCCTGCACGAACAATCTAGCATTTCGTCGTTCAGTGTGGGGCCAGAATTGCTGCTTGAGGGGAATGATGGCATCAGATCAAAGTCCCCTATGTGGGATTTTTGGTGGTTGCTGACTGCAGAGTGAACAAGATCAGGGCAGGTTGAATCAGATGGTAAAGGCGGTCAGGTTGCCTTGTACCATAACTTTACCATTGTTTTAGAGGTTGATTGTTAGCAAGTGCTGATTAATTACTGATAGTCCATATTACACTGAGTCCTTCTCTTGCTTATCACAGTCCTCATTATGCTGTGTTGACCCATTCACAAGAGAGCCATTGCGCCACTTTAAGTAAAAACAAAAAGGTACCTTGTGTCTCAGGCTCCTCTCAAAAAGGGGGGAGAAATAACCTCGTCAACGTCAAATCTGCCAGAAATACAATGGTAGGGCAAAGAAATAACAATATCACACACCCGGAAGGTGGTAGGAGGTAGGATTATTATGTGGAAGAGAAGGACTCGGCAAAAGGAGGATTACTGGTTAGTGATTGTGTCATCACTCATTCTTCCACGCCACCTCTTCCAAGTCCCCAATATCTTGAAGATATATCAAGCAGATTAGATATTGGGGAGAAATAATTACAGATCCAGACTTATCATTGTGATACCAATAGTGCAAGTTTAATCAAGAAACGCATGTAACTTGACGGACCCTGCCTGGAGTACAACCAAAGTAAAACTCAAAAAGGCACAGATATAGTGAGAAATAATGTCCTGGGTGTAGCCCACGTTGCATCCCTGCAAATATCACCCATTGAAGCCCCTTGACATATGACCCGAAAATAGCCTTCACCAAAGTGGCTGCGCCCTAAAATTCAGAGTAAAGCGAATCTCAGATGTTCATAGGGAATGGAAATGCCAGAGGAAATCCATCTGCATGGGAAGGTGTTAAAGGTTTGAAACTCTTTGTGCCAGATCCAAACAGAACAAAAATGAAATCTGTGATAAGTCAGAGATAGGAGACGACCAGAGGACATGGTTCAACAATTGTGTTTATTAAAGAAATTAAAGAAAACATCCTCTAATCCTATTTCTATGAAGGGGTCGCTACTCTAGAAAATAACAAATGGGTGCTTGCCAGGAAATCTCACAAATAAACACCGTCATCTGTCCAAAACGACTCCAACCTGCTATCTGCACTACCACTATAAAAAGAAAGAAAACAGAATCTGAATTTGAATTTAGGATTGGGTTATTTTCCCCTTTCAATAATTTAGTGGTGGCTAGTTTTCTGACCCCCACCAAAGAGTTATTCCAGTTGCTTCAGTTCTTGGTTAAGTATCAAATTTCCAAAACACAAATGTCTCTCGGCTATCCTTTTTGGTTGCAAAAAGATGCTCTTCAGATAATCCAGTCTTTGCTTTAACCAGTCTCATGGGAAATCGACTCCAGACCTGGATAGGTTGATATTCATAATAGCAACAAAATACATCATTTGTTCTTCCTGAATTGTTCACTTTCTTAGCCTCCTGTAGACTACAGGCTTGGCCAGCCCTGGTTGCTTTATCCCTTTGCTCACCCCCTTGTGGGGAGTCCGGTTTCTCAGCCCAGCGTGGGCTAAGGGCTGGTTCAGCCCCGTTTGGTATCTTGCTTCTCTCACCCCCTTGTGTGGTACTCAGGTACTCAGACCAACGTGGGCTAATGGCTTTCTCAGCTTTTCTTCTCTGAGTGCCTTCATCCTTCTGTGGCATATTTGGTCTTGTGGCCCTGTGTGGGCTTGTGGATTTCTCAGCCTTCCTCTTCTCAGTTTTCTCTCCCCTTTGTGAGATATTTGGTCTCATAGCCCTGCACCTGCTCTTCATATGAGTTTGTGCACCTTTCTTGCAGCAGCGTGGTCCATCCTGGGATTCAGTGGCTCTGGCCGGCACAGTTCCGTGTCTTAGACCTGGCTTCGGCCTTGTTTCTTTCAGCAGCTTCTCCCCTTTGGGACGGGTGGGCTCTGGATGGTGCTTCGGCAGAACATTGTGCCACTGTTCCTGTTTTGGCTTTTCTTCCTCCTGCTTCAGTGGTCTCAGGCTCTGCACTCACACAAAGTGGCAGCCTTTTGCAGGTTTTTCAAACTCTCCATCCACCACGCTAACAATGTGGTTCTTCGTTCAGCTTCTTCCTCTGAGGGAGGGACTCCAGGGGTATCTGGGTTCCTCTCTGGAAGGCAAGGGAAGATGCAATGGATCCTGGTCTTCAAAAGAAGGCAGTAACAAATACAGGTCAGAATCCAAGCTGTCCACTTTAAAGGGGTCCTGTATAGGATTGCCCTGTTGAACCCCGATTTAACAAACATTGAGGATTTAAAAGGAAAAGGCGGTGGGATGGAATCCTTACTTGGGCATTCCTTGTCCCTAGAGGGGGAAGGAGGGTCATCCGCAGTGCATCATGCTTGCTCTGGACGTTAGGGGAGGGTCGGGAGGGGGATTGTGTAGCAGGATCACCTCCCTAGTCCCATAGGGGTGCCTCATTTGAAATTGGGAGTCTTGTCAATGGCACTGTCCACATCATGGATGAGTAGGACATCTGTTCTCTTCTCCTCTACCTTCAAGGCAAAGAGCCGGATAATCTGACCCTGGTAATATGAAAATATGTGAGAATCTAGGGTCTGTAAAGTCCAGAGCGGGGCTAATGTCTAGTCCTGATAGAACTAGTCCCAGGAAAGGTTCCTGGTGAAGCAGCGCACCGAGTTCCCCAATTCTTCGAGCTGTGGTAAGAGCCAACAGAAAACGAACTTTGATAGACAGAATGTTACGGAAATATTCTGTGAAGCTCAACAGAGGAAGCTCCCATTTGGGAAATTGGGAGTTAATCTTCAGGCCTTCAAATTCAAAATCTTTTAGGAGATGAGAAGAGTAATTCTCAAAAGACTCAATATCTCCCTAGGGTTCTCTGAAGGGTCAAACAGCCGCCAGCTGACACAAGTGTAGAAACTACTAGCCCCATCAGCAAACTCTTTCTCAAGAATTCTGTGATAGAAACGCACACAATTGATACCAGACAACCCTATCTTAGTGAAACAATTGTTGAAGAAATTCAATTTTTTTGCACGACTTCAGGATGAAATGTTTTCATGCCTGCCGATTGCCCAATGCTTCATCCCCTCTTCGGTAACAAGGCCATTAATCTCATCTTGTGATGGGAACATTGGCACACTAATGGCTAAAAAACAAGGACGGGACTTGAGCAAAAGTGAAACAGACCATCTTGGACATTTGGAATAGAGCAAACTAGCATTTTCCCCAAAGGCATTCTCCTGACTAATGTTTTAAGAATCTTCGACAGAAGGGAATGGGGGAAAGCAAACAGGAGATCCTTTGGCCACCAGAAAGACAGCATACCTGTGCCCCATGCTTGAGGATAGCTTCTCCAGGATCACAACAGAGGGAGAATAGAATCTATTTTTTAAGTAAATGTATGTATTTTTAATTATGATTATAGCTCAAAGAGCTTTAACATAATACATATACAAACCATTCATAACACAAAAATTATACATATCACATAAAATGGGTACATTATTACATGGTTAAACAAAAAGCAATCAATCCATCAATCATTCTAATCTACTTACTCAAAATTCTTAAAAAACGTATTAAACTAGACTAAATTTCAGAAAATCTTTTTGTGGAGCAATTTTTATCAAGTAACATTCATAGGATAAAATTAATAAAATTAGTTTCATAGTAATCATTCATAAATTCACAAGGACAGTACTTGTACTAGTTTCACGCAACGCGATAACATATATCATGGGACTGTTTCCCATGGTGGGGAACAGAGCAGAGTCTCACAGCTCAGCATGTTCACTGCAAATAGCATTAATGTGCTCAGTGCAGGAGTCAAACTCAACATTTGCAGTCACTACTTTTTAGGTAAATAGGTCTAGGATTAGCATGCCAAATTCCCTGCTTATCATGCTGTATGCTCGGTATGATAGAGCTAGATCGCTTAATGCCGGGAACACATGACCTAGTGTGTTAGCCTGAATGTCCTCCATTCTGGGAATGTATGATGCCTGAATAGATTTCAGGTAGTTTAGTTTAGTTTAGTTTATTTGCTTATATAGCGCACCAAACCCAGAGGAATAGGGGCACTTTTACATGACTGTACAACAATTGTTACAAGAGACTGATAATTCAAGATTATCAGGACAGGTGGAGACAAAAAGGTGGTAGGATAGGTGCAATAGAATTGTATTACAGATCAAGTCACAAAAATACCAGAGACAACAGAAGTAACTGTGTGAAATTATTGTCCAATGGAGATACACTGGGTGAGGGTGGATGCCAGGGCAGATGTAGAGAGAACAAGGAGGGAGACAAGGCTGTAGTCATAGTGGTCTAGATGTTTAGGCTGTCATCAGGAGAGCGCGTAGTGACATTAGCTGTGTTGTGAGAAGAGCCATAGTTTTACCTTGTTCCGGTATCCTTAGATCGGGAGGCAGAGCATTCCAAGTCTTGGCTGCCACCACTGGGAAGCTGGATCCTCCAGCTTTAGACAGCTTACATTTGGGGATGGTGAGGCAATGGACATAGTTGGTCCCGGTGGGTCTAGTGGATTCCTTTTTAGGGAATGTGTCCTTCAGATACTTAGATGCTTTATTATTCAAGCACTTGTGGGTGATCATTAAGGTTCTAAAAGTGATCCTATCTTGTATAGGGAGCCAATTAGAGTTCCGTCGGGTCTGTGAGATGTGGTGCATCCGGAGAACTTTTAGGGCAGCTCTGAGGGCATTGGTTTGCAATACCTGTAGCTTGTGAAGGTATCTATGACTAGTGCCCAAGTATAGAGTATTGCAGTAGTCCAATTTGGAGAGTATCAGAGCTTTTGCCAAGGTAACGCAGCTATTGGTGACCAAGAAGGGTCTGCACGCATTTATTAGTTTGGAGGTATAGGCGGTTGGGGATGCAGTTATGCGGACTTGTCTGTGGAGTGAGAGGGAGGAGTCCAGGTAGAATCCTAAAGTTGTTGCTGCTCTATCAACTTTGATGTTGTTTCCATCAATGTTGAAAGAGGAATAATGGGGACCTAACTCATTAAGTCTCTGTTTAGAACCGATTAGCAGAAGCTCAGTCTTGTCATCATTTAAACAGAGACCGTGCTTGGCAATCCAGGCTTGGATTTTGCTGTAGATTTCATTTAGGAGTATTGAGTTGAGTGGTAGGAGCCGGAAAGTGTGATGAGTATTTGCGTATCATCCGCATAATTGGTGTAGGATACGCCAAGGTCGTCTAAATGGTCAAACAGATGCTTTGTGAAGATGTTA
The DNA here is from genome assembly GCF_040938575.1 of Ambystoma mexicanum. Taxonomy (NCBI): domain Eukaryota; kingdom Metazoa; phylum Chordata; class Amphibia; order Caudata; family Ambystomatidae; genus Ambystoma; species Ambystoma mexicanum. Next base: position 393,631,544 of record NC_090922.1, read on the forward strand.
TAGAGGGTAGGGGAGACACATGAGCCTTGTGGTACTCCACAGTTGATTGGAAAGGGTTCTGCAGATGCAATTGGGGAAAACACCCTCATAGATCTATTGGTGAGAAAGGAGGTGACCCAGGCTGCTGCTTTGGAGGAAAAGGCAGCTGCTTTTGTAAGGTGTGTGGTTAATATATTGTGATCAATTACATTGAACGCTGCCGATAGGTCGAGTAGAAGGAGTAGGGCAGGCTTGCCAATGTCCCTTGCCTCATCTATTTGCATTTTTAAATCCAGAAGGGCTTTCTCCGTCCCATGTTTGAGTCTGAATCCGGATTGGCGGAGGCGTAGAAGATTATTAGATTCAAGGTGGTTTTGTATCTGGATGTATGCAGCCGTATCTAAAATTTGCAGGGGAAAGGGCACTGTTGTGATCGGTCAGTAGTTGGTGAGGACGCTTGGGTCGAGATTAGGCTTTTTGAGGAGGGGCATGACCCAGGCATCTTCTAGGTTTTTGGGGACAGTGCAAGAGGCGAAAGAGGTATTAATAAAGGTGGCAATAAAAGGGGCAAGTTCTTTAGCTCCTTCCTTTATAATTGTGGCAGGGCAAATGTTACCTTGGCACCTGGATGGCTTAATGCTTGTGATGATATTTTCTGGGGTAAATTCATAGAGACTGACTGGTTTGGCAAACAAGTGTAAGTACTGTGATTTACCGATGTTGCATCAAAGTCACTTGATTTAGCAGAGGAAGCCAACCAGGTTCTTTCTGCCTCCATTTTCACTTGTAAAGAAGCAATTTTGTCTAGGAGGGCCTTTTGGATGCTAGCACACCAGAGGGTGTCTTTAATGCACAAGTCTGGCGGAGAGATAGGTGACCAGCTCTTTAAGGATAGTGAAAAGCTCCTTAGTACTGGATTTGGCATTAGCGATTCTGTTATTGAATGTTTCGCTTTTTGTTTTCAATAATCCTGCTTTATAGACGTTGGCAGCAGTAGTGAGGTTTTCCTTACTCTGAGGTGTAGGGTTCTTTTTCCAGGGAGCTTATGCAGCTCTTTTGAGGTTGTGTCATGCCTTCAGCTCAGATGTGAACCATTTGTTTAGATGAGGAAGTGGTTTAGATTTCCTCAGTTTAAGTGCAGCTATTTTGTCGAGCGCATTAAGGATGTTCTGATTATACAGGTTTACAAGTTTGGAGCAATCTGTCTCGGTATTGGTTTGTTGAATGGTGATAGGATGAATTAGCGGAAGTAGGTTCTCCAGGGTGATCAAGCGGTTGTTTCTGTTCTGGGCTGGAGGAGCTTGTTGGTCTTTAGGCGATGGTAGTCTGGTGTATTGGATCTCAAAAGAGATGATATTATGGTTTGTCCCAGCACATGGGAAGTTTGAGGGAATTTTAGTATTACAGTTTAGATCTACAACCCAGTCTAGGGTTCTACCTTTGCAAGTGTGTTGGGTCTGAGATGCGTAATGAAAAGCCTAGTTTGGTGATAGCATTTTCTACGTCGGTGGCATTTTGGTCAAGTTTGTCGTGCAGGCCAAGATTCAGATCACCCAAGCACAAGATTTGGGAGCTAGGTTTAGTGTTCTGGGACAGGAGGTGGGTGATGTCATCCTCAAAAGAAGAGATGGGACCGGGTGGTCTGTACACAATATGGATAAGGAGTGTACGCGCAGATTAGAGATGCAGTTTAACTGAGAGGAGCACTCCAGATGGGATGGCGAGGCTAGCACAGTGTCTGATGCCAAGATTATTTTTTAGCGATAATAGCGACTCCACCCCCTCTGCTTGAGGTTCTGTCAGTTCTGAGGATAGAGAAGTGTTCCGGGACTGCTAGCATGAGTGAAGGACCTGCTGCTGGGTGTAGCCACGTTTCAGTAACTCCTAGGAAATCTAAGTTGTTGGATAAGATAAGGTCGGCTATATCTAATGCGTGTGCAATTAAGGACCTGGCGTTGATGAGGGCCCCTTTGATAGGCGGAGGTTCAGCCGGCGGGCAAGATGGGGCTAACTATTTCAACAGTAACTGTCACCATTCTTGTAGATCGTGTTGTGCCATAACATAATATGTGTTCCTTAAGTTGTCCGTTCGTTCCCAAAGAGCAAAGTAAACCAATGATGTGTTCTAAGGACTGATGACAAATCCCTTGAGTTGGAAAAGAGAGTCTGCTTCTCCTTTGTGTCACAGTTTGTAACAAATGGCACAACAAGTATATTCAATTGTATACCTTTTATTTAAGGTATTAGGATCTTTGGGATTAGTTATATTGTTACCCGCGACACTTCACATGTGCACTCAATATTTTTCTTTCCCGTGTTAGTCCCCCGGAGACGTTTTTCTTGTTTTCCTTCCTCCTTCCCGTCATCATCTCTGTCTTCTAGACCAGGGTCTCTAATCCTTTCTTTCTCTGCCACCACTGGGGCACTTCCTCCTCTATGTTCAGGGCCTCCATCCCTTTCTTTGTCTTGTCATGGCCAATGCCCTTTGTGGATCTGCATTCCCCATGATCAGAGCTCTTGTCTTCATCTTCTGTCTTTCCCTCGTTCCCTTGTCAATGGCCTACACCTTTGTTACCTGTGTACTTTTCTTCACTAGGGCTGTGGCTAGATCTCCATCTCTATTCACGTGCCAACTGGTCTCCTCTCCAATTTCCTTCCATTTCTTTATTTTTGGTCTCTGGCTTTCAGTTTTACAACTGGCCTCTCTTCTCCAGAAGTTAAAATCCATCCCTTCACTCCAGGTCTTCCAATCTGCCGAGCAATCTTCCCCTCATCTCTGGCTCTTGCAATCTATCTTACACTCCCTATTTTATAGCCAGCCCAGTAGTTTTCCTCTCATCTTTGGGTGTTACCTTTTGCCTATCCTCTCCATGTCTTACTGTGTATCCAGTAGTTCTTCTCGCCTCTCAGGGTCTTGGAATCTGCCTTTCAACTCCAGGTCTTACAGCCAGCCAAAGCAATCTTTCTCTCTGCATCGGCATTTTGCTTACTCCTCTTGACCACTACAAGTTGCCTCTTCAATATCACAAATCTCCCTTCCACTTTTCATGGGAGCTGGCTCTAAGAGGTCACATGCTCGTTTTGGGCATGCTCCATGGCAGGGATCCTTGTTTTTTTTTGTTTTTTGTGTTTCTCAAAATATCATTTTATTGAGTTTTTTACAGTAAACTTAAGCCCAACAATTACAACAAAACTAAAAGGGAGTTACAGTGAGGCATAGCAAAATGGCCAAAATGGCCCTTGTCTTCTTTTTTCACCATTTCTTGTTTGTGAGGTCTTTCTTGGGTTTTACTCTGCGCGCCAAACCAGGGTTGAGCCCTTTGAGCCCTTTGTTTATTTTGCCTTTAGTGGGCTTCAGTACTGAAATCCGCCTCTGGCTCCAGTGTGTCTGCAAGGACAGGAAGTGAGGGAGGTACCCGAAACTCCCCTGACCTTAGTCTCCAGGGAAACCTGAATGCACCCAGTCCTGATTGGCTGGCTGGCTGGCTGGACAGCCACCCTGCTGTGAGTGACAGCCAGGCTGTGCATGTATGTGAGAAACCTGCTTAAAAGGCGAGGCTTCTTGGATTGAAGACAGAGTCGACCACTGGGAAGAACAACCTGACAAAGAAACCCTGAACGAAGCTTGCTGCATCTGTGCTGAAACTCTTTTTTCTACTGGACAAGAAAAGCTCCGGAAAGGACGACTTCTTCCCTTGGGTTAGTGGGACCAACTAACCCCGAGACGAACTTTGCTGGAAGACCTTCCCCGACTGGCTTTACTTCTTTGCTGCTGCAAGAACCAAGTGCCAGGGGTCGAGAAATCCATAGTCGAGTGCAACGTCTGTAGGCCGGCCAAAAGCTCCAACAAGCTCCTCAGGACTCTCCAGAAGCAGAACGACCAGAACTCAAGTCCCCTCACCAGAGTACAGGACTCAAGGAGTGAAGGAAGCCCAACCGGTGTCCAAGATCCGCAGTGGTGCTTTTCACTGAGCGCGGAAATCACAAAGTGCCGCTGATCTGAAAAGAGCCTGTAGCGTCGCCGACCATCGAATTGCTGCCGCAGGAGTCCCCAGATGTCCTCCCTCTTGTCCCCACGACTGAGGCCCAGGCACACAGGATCTGCATCGCTGCAACCAGACAGGAGTCAGATGGACCCTCTTGTTCTAACCAAAGGGACTGTTCTGACTTTGGGGTACTTACCTCATTGTGTGTAGCTTGCTCTTCTCAGTTGAGACTTGTAGTAGTTACTTTTCTGGAGTGGATCTCAGCTCTAACTTTCACAAGTGTAAAAGCTTGTGACCCTACAGTGATTTTTCTTCAACAACCACTAACTTTGTGCAAGACTTATTATCTAAGAAGTGCCTCAGCTCCATAGACTTTGCTCCAATTGACTTTGGCTGTCCTGGCTCCCTGCAGACTCTTCTATTCCCTTGACTTCCGATTCTTACTGTCCATCATAGGTGATGCATTGTTTTTAAACAAAAATTGCTAGGGAAGGTTTTTATCTAGACTTCATTGGAAGATTTAAAGTGCTCACATGCGCTGAGAACGTGTTTAACCTTTTTCCTTTAACCTTTCCTTTCTAGCAACCTCAGAATCTACCAAAGTATACAAGTGATATATAAATGCCAATGCTTTCCTAGTTAGTGAAATCACCTCGGGTGTAGGAAGTGTGTATGAAGCATCTCTAAAGAGTATCTACTTGCTTTGTATTGATTTTGAAATAGTATTTTGTGTATTTTTATTGTTGCACATTGCCCTTTTTAAAGACTGCTTATTTAAAAATAACTGTTAAATAAATTAATAATGATGTTAACTAAAATTTGCTAAAAATAGTGGAAGCTCGATGCTTCCTCTATTTGCTTGCATCAGAGCTGGTTAGTGGTTGCCTGCCAGGCGAAGGCCTGTGAGATTTGTGCTGCAAGACAGTATCTGGCGACGTCCAGCACCCCCAGGCCTCCCACCCCGTGCCCAAAAACATGACTTGCTTGGCTATTCGTTGTTTTTTCCTACCCCATACATATTTTAGCAAACATTTTTGTAGCTTTTGAGGCTCTTTCTCTGGGATGGTAATTGTGAGGGCAACGCTATGGTAGATTAGTGTTGAGACCAAGTTCATTTTCAGGGCCGTGATTCTCCTTAGACACCTCTTGCTTATGCCAGTGCTCCAAGTCGTTACGCAACTCCCTGAATAGTTGCTGGAAGTTAGCCAGGTATACTCCCTCAATCTTGTTTGGAATCTGGACTTCTAGGTAAGTGATGTGGGATCTAGTCCAGGGAGATGGGGTTTCTGTCTGCCAGTGCTTCTCTGCGCTTCTGCGAGATATTAATACCCAAGGCCGATGATTTAGCATAGTTGGCCATAAAACCTGATGCCTCTGCGAATGCCGCGATCTGCTGCCAGAGAGCTTCCAGGGAGTCATCTACCTGGGTTAGGGTGAGGAGTACGTCATTCGCATACCTGGATGCCTTATAGCAGCTGCCGTCCACCTTTTGGCCTTGTATGTGTGGATTGTCGCAAACTCTAGTTGCGAACAGTTCCATAGAGAGTGTGAATATTAATGGCGAAAGGGGGCATCCTTACCATGTGCCTCTGGATATAGCAATTTACGGCCATAGTGGGCCAACGACTCGCTTATGTACCCCCAATTTAGTAAATCAAACGCCTTATGAGCGTCAAGTGAGATCACCGCTAGTTCTGCCCCTGTCCTGGATGCGCTCTCAATTAAGTTTAGGGTACGTCTGATGTTGTCTTGTGTGGTGCGCCCTGGGAAGAACCATGTTTGTTCTGGGTGAATTAGTTCAGGGATGACCCTCGCCAGTCTGGTTGCTAGAGTTTTCGAGAAGATCTTAACTTCATGTTCATTAATGTTACAGGTCAACAGGAGGCACACTGCTCTGGATCTTTTCCTGGTTTTGGGATGAGCACTCTCAAGGATTCTTCCATGCAGGGGGTGATGCTTCATATTGTAAGGAAGAAGTTAAATAGTGTTGCAAATTTGGGGACTAAAATGTAGACAAATGTTTTATAGATTCTTGCCGTAAACCCGCCAGGGCCTGGGGCTGCGTTTTTCAGGGATTTTATTGCTTCCATTACCTCCTCTGTTGTGATTCAGTGCTTGAGGGAGTCTAGTTGGGGTGGTTTTTTCCCCTTTATGGGTGGCCTTCAGATAGCTGGTTTGTGCCGCTTTCTCAGTTGGAGTCCCCAACATGATCTCCCTGTGGTGGATTACCATTGTCTCCATTATTTATTATTGTTTCGGCATGTCGTTTTTTTAGCTTGTACACCAGGAGTCGATTTGCTTTGTTGCTATTCATATAGTAATTTTGTTTGGTATACGCTACGCTAGTGCTCGTGCTGATTTAACTGCGAGGTGCATTTCCAGAGTGGATTTTGCTTTTTTAAGTTCTCTACCTATTTTAGTGATTTGGTGCTTTTTGAACCCTTTTTCCAGTTCCGCCACTCTCTCCTCTAGCCTGGTCTGTTGTATCTGCCCAGTTCTCCTTTGCGCTGCAGTGCAATTAATCAGTTCTCCCTGCACCACTGGTTTCATTGCGTCCCAACCCGTTGCCTCCGAGCACCCCACTGCAGTGTTTTCCCTAAAATAACAACAGGCTAGTGCCTCAGATATTTCACCTCTGATTGATGTGTCCTGTAGTAGGGAGTCTTGTAGCTTCCAGTGTCTTTGTGGTGGGTTTGGGAGGCCCTGGACTCGCACTCGGGCTAATTGTCATGATGCCTACCCCCGGGGAACCAGACCAGGTCCGGCAACCCCGGAAGCAGGCATCAAGTTGTTTTGAGCAAGCCCAAAAGCCCCTGTTAGGGGCTGTTTGGGTACGGTCCTGTCGCCTACGTCACCAGGCTCATATGGAGAGTCAGTCCTAGCGCCATAGGCACCATGCTCATAGAGTAGAACTTACCTGATGCAGACCATGCTGCAGAGCTCCAAGCCAAATGAGGCTTGGAAGGGACTATTTTACCTAGGGACTATTTTTTACTCGGGTGGGGCTGGGGAAGAATACTCACCTGGGACTACTTTGGAGGCTATTTAAACCACGCCCGAAGAGCAGCACACGCTTCGCGTTATTCTGCATCCAGCAGCGTAACGCGCACCGTGTCTGCAAGCCTGCATCCAGTCTTCTGCCACGCCCGCCTCGAGTCTGCAGCTCCTAGAAAAAGGGAGGGACACAAGGAGAAAGGTTAGAATAAGAGCAAACCTTCGATCCCTACCTGGATTCCGGATCCACTGCACCTTCGAGCTGGAAGAAAGAAGCATTTATGCGCGCCGCCTCGCCTGCTGCAGCGCCGCGCTGAACTCACCGGCCCTCGCAGCATCCTCACGATCCACACATCCTTCTGCACGTTCCGCCGCATTCTGGCACCTAAGGGGAACACACGAACAGCAAAGGTGAGCCAAGGAAATAAACAGAGGCAATAGTAACTACCCCCATAGACTTATCTGATTACCGCCGGGGGTACTATTCCTCTTCACGGGTCGGCGCAGTCTCCATTGCATCCTCGCCGCACCGTGGCCCCTAATGGGAACAAAAGGACGACAAGGTGAGACAACAGGACAAATTAGGGGAACTCTTCTCACTGCAATAGACTTACCTAATTTTACCGCCAGAGGAATAATTCCTCGAACTTCATATATTCTCACCACACCTGAATAAGGGAACAAGCAGCTTACATTCTAGTCTTATTTTATTGAACTGTGTAGGATAAGCCAAATCCTTACCTGAACTTCGTCAGCTACCACGAGGAACTCTTTGCTGGGGTCAAGCTGCAAACTGCAAGGAATCAGACAAGAGTGAAAGTCAGACATGTGAACTACATATTTTTCGGAGTGGTTAATTCCCTTTCTCCATTTTCAGAAGGATATTCCTACGGGCCAAGCAAACGAAGCTAGGTGGGCCAGTCCAGTCCGTCATCTCGGCCATACGCGTCACATTGGTGGAGACTGCAGCTGTCCAGTTCAGATCGACGCCTCTGTGGGAGCCAGGTGAGCGTAACACTAATACTGGGGCATGATCTGATAGCACTCTAGGTTGGATCTGCACCTCTTCAGTGCAGGGTTACAGTACACTGGACATCAGAATTAGGTCTGTTCTAGCGAGTTCCTTGTGGACGTGGGAATACAATGTGTAATCATGGACTCCTTCATTAGCGAGTCTCCAAATGTCTACTAGCCCCGTTTCCCTCAGGAATTCGGCAAAACCTATTGCCCGAGAATAATCTTCCGTTGTAGGTGGCAATGTTTTGTCGTTGTGTGGGGTCTGGGACAAGGTTGTAGTCTCCTCCTATGAGGAGGCGGCCCTCTGTCAAAGTGATGATGTCTTGTAGGATATTGCAGAGGAAGCGATCATGTGCACTATATGGGCAGTATATATTTTTTTTATTATTATTGCATCAATTAGTTACCAAAGGAAACTTTAAATGCATTGTGAAGGTAAGAAAAGAGAATAAAAAAAAAATATATAAAAAAAAACACAATTACATCAGTTATATATAGGGGAGAAAACAGTATAGCTAAGATAGAATAACTAAATGTCCAGAATTGAAGAAATTTCTCTCACGAAATTCAACAAAGCCAAGGTCATAGATACTTGTTCTCCCCTTCTCAGGATTAACCACCTGTCCTGCAAGGTTAAAGTACTTAAATTTGAAAGGTGCGACCCCAACCATTTCTTTCTGGGCTTAGTTAAGTTTACGCAATTCATCACTAGATGCTGCAAGGTTTCAGCCTCTTGCCCACAACCTCGACACAGCAAACTGGGTTTTATCTCTTTTTTGTTTCTTCTCCCTAGGACTTCTCTTGTGTGGAAAAGGTTTAGTCTGAATTTTAAGAACCACTGCCTTTCCGTATTTGAGGGAAATTTATCCAAATAAGGTGAACGGTACCTCTGCAATAATGCTCGTCCATACCTTCGGTTATTGATGGCAAAACACTAAGCCTGTCCAGGGTGGCTGTCCAATCCCAATCCAAGAGTTTCCTCTTTACCATATGCTATGGTATTCAGAATTTCTAAGCAGATTAATTGCCACTTGGTTAGAACCGGAATCAGTTTTCTTTTGATTGCTTCATTAATTGCCACAAATGCGCTTCTTTCCTGTGGATACAGATATTTGCCAAGGAGTGTCAAGGATTTCCAGACCGTGGATATGTAAAGGGAGGATAGGCCCAGTTCCTTACGCACACTTTCCATTGGAATTTATGTTGGTAAGCCCAATACTCTTTTCCAGAATAGGCCCTCCAACAGTTTCCAAACATCTAAATTGATGAAAAAATTCGCCTCTGCCACGTAAGTGAGAATTGGCACAACTTTCAGTTTGTAGAAATCTATCAGAGGACGAAGGGAAAAAGAACAGTATCGTCGCTTAATTAACAATGCTTGTGAAGCTCTTTACTTCTAAGCCTGACGATACCTGGACCATCTTGGATGCTGTTGTTTAAGGTTACTCCAAGGTGGAGACCACTGGTACCTCTTCCCCGGATAGGAACCACCTTAGATTTTTCATGCCGATGATAGGTCCTAGCCTCAAGATCTTTGATTTTTTCGGATTTATACGGAGGCCGTTTCCTTGTATGTATAACTCGAGTGCCTTTAGTTGCCGCTGAAGTCCGACGGCCGTCTGGTCGAGCAACAGGAGATCGTCCGCAAATAACAGCCTTCCCACGGTGGTCTCCGCGATTTTTGGGGGGAAACACCTCACTGCTTCGAAAGCTTCCTGCATATCGGATATAAAAAGACAAAAAACAGCAGGAGCCAACCGACAGCCCTGTTTCAGTCCATTCAGGGCCTCCACATTGTTTGACAGGTTACCCTGTCTGTCCAACCTCACTTTGAGGGTTGTCCCCGTGTGCAGTGCTTCCAGAGGTTCTCTCAGGTTGGTCGGACAACCCCATTTCCTCAGTTTTTGCCATAGCATTCCGCGGTCAACAGAATCGAACGCCTGTTCCAAGTCTATTGACGCGATGTAGATGTTCTTGTATTTCTTGTCCTTAACCATACATTTGATTATATTTATGATTACCACATTTAAGGATGTTCCAATGCCCTTTCGAAAGCCTGATTGCCAAGGGTCCAAATGTTCTGCCAACCGACTCCAATCATTCAGATGTTTCAAAATTAATGCTGCAAATATTTTGCCGACGACATCCAAAAGGGCAATCGGTCTGTAATTTGTGGGCACGGACCTGTCTCCCTTCTTAAAAATCGGCACAATTATGGACGTCGTCCAAGATTTAGGTAACTTTTTTAGTCTTGTTATATCGTTGAACAAAACCAACATAAACGAAGCCCATTTTTCCGGGTCCCTTTTAAGGATGTCATTAGTAAGTCCGTCTGGTCCAGCGGCCCTTGAAGAATTGGAGTGTTTGATGAGGTCTAGGATATCTTGTTTTCCAAATTTGAAGTCCCAAGACTCATTCGATGGTAAGAATGGGGCAGGACCACAGATTTTCCCCATAGAGTAAAGGTTCCGAAAATGAGTTTCCCAAACTTCTGAGGCTATTGGGTTCACCATTTTTGAGTCAGAAGGGATGTTTATTTCATTAATCAACTTCCAAATACCAGTGATGTTTTTAGTAGATAGTAGGTGAAGCATCTTCTCACTGTCTTGTTGCATTATTTGATGTTTGTGTTGCTTAAGCCAGTTCCTGTAGTTGTTTCTAGCTTTATTATACAGGACTAGGTCAGCTGGTGCACTGGTTTTAACATATAACCTCCTGGCTTTTTTTACCAATTTTTTTTTTGTCACTACTTGATGATCATAATAGTGCCGCTTGCATTGGTGAATTTCCTTGGCGACTACTTTTGGGCGAAAGATCTTCAGTGTTTCAGCATATTCTATCAAATTGGGACCTTGTTCCTTGATTAGGGAATCCAGCACCAGGGCCGTCTCTTTTCTTCCCATACGTAGTCTATTGCCCCTAGAAGTTAACTCAAGAAGCTGGTTTGGTAGATGTTTACCTGGTGCAGACGAGAACTTATCCCAGGCCTCAGATTTGAGTTGCAGAATATTATGATCACTCTGGATCGTGGGGATCACTTCCAACGATGTTAATTTGCCAGTATATGGGCAGTATAAGGAGGCAAAGGTTAGGGGTTGTTCGAGCAGGTGGCCCTTTACTAACAGATATCTCCCCATCGGGTCTCGTTCTACCATGAGTCGTGTGAGTGGCACTTCCAGGCTGAATAGCAAGGCCATCCCCCTCTTTCTTTCCCCCCGCTGTAGCAAAATAGCACCCCATGGATCGGTTAAAGTGAATCCGTTTCTCATCCGCCTTCAGGAGGTGAGTTTCCTGCAGGCAAACTATATCAGCAAAGAGCTCAGCTAGTCTGCGCTCCACTGATTTTCTTTTCCCTCGCAAGTTGAGGCCCTGCACATTCCATGTCACCATGCATAGATCTTTGCTAGTGTCAACTGTAATGTTTATTCCGAGTTGTTACACTCGTCCATCCCCAGGACGAACTTCCTCTCCCCGGGGTGGAATTAGGATTTTCCCTGTTATTTTCCATTCAAACTCTGTTTAAGTGATTCCTCGTTTCTGTTATTCCCTCTAAACCATTCCCTAAAACCTAAAGTTTCCGAAACATTCCCCTTCCCTCTCTCCAATGAAAAGCGAGCGGTTGAGCCCAGTCCTCAACCTACAGGGCAACCGGCTCAAAGCCCGCACAACCAACCTTGATAGAGGCCAACAGTGCCTCTTGATGGCATAGGTAAAACTTTCGTACTTGCTTTCGTTCCGCTTAATGTTCCGCTGGGTGCCATCCGCAGGTGCTTTCCATGATTGCGTCCTCCCTCGTTCCCGCCACTTACTCAAGTGTTCAATGATAACAGTTCGGGAGGAGATTCGCATGGCCCCTACGGGGTGAGTGGCAGCCTTTTGTCGAAAGAAACAAAGGTGACTTCTGAGGTATGAATTCTGCGGCACCCAGAACGGGGCCCTCCCGTAGTCCAGTGAATTGCTCCGCCTCAGTCTTTGTCACTTTTCTTGTTTTTGTGAGCTGGATCCTTGATCCTTATTCGTCTTCGGTCCACCCGGATCCATGGCTTTGCGGTGCCTCTCAGTGGGACCTCATTGTGTGTTGTTCCATCTTCAGTGTTTTAGTCCTCCTCAGCGGGATTCAAGAGTCTTTCTGCTTCTTTTATAGTGCGGATTTGCCACTGCTTGCCTTCCAGATTAAAGTTCAGAGTGGTGGGGAACCACCATCGGTACGACACTTTCTTTTCCCGCAGCCATTCTGTTGACGGTTTTAGGATTTTCCTCTTCAGCAGTGTGGCTGTGGCTAGGTCTTCATACAGAGTGATAGAGGCATCCCTGAAATGGATGTGCATGGAGTTCCTGGCTTCTTGCATTATTTCTTGTTTGACCCTATAGAAGCACACTCTCGCCAGGACATCTGATGGGGTGGCTAATGCTTGTTTGGATCTGGTTCGGTGCACCCTGTCGAGTTCCAGCGGGGCATTGGCGGGAAAAGTCAGGATACAGAGGAAGAGGTCCCTGATGAAGTCACCCAGTTCTGCGTCTGTGATAGAGTTTGGAATTCCTCGCAGGCAGATGTTGTTGTGGCTGGAACTGTTTTCGGAGTCTTCTTGCTTGAGTTCCAGGGCCTCACATCTAGCTTTCAGTACCGTGATCCAGTCTGATCCGTCCCCAATCTCGTATGAATGGTCACACAGTGTGGTTTCAATCTGGGTGGTTCTGTTTTCAAAGTCATCCACCCGTTTGTCCAGGCTGGTGATTTTCTTCATTAGTTCCTCAGTGCCTTTTTGATATTCTTTGGTCATGGCTGTCAGTAGGTCCTGAAGGTCCGTCTTGGTTACCGCTTGTGCAGGAGGAGTGTTGGTGAGATCAGGATCTCCCCACTGGGTCAGCGCCACAGTCCGTTGCCCCCACTTCGCCTTCTTCATGGTGGACACTGACAGTAGGAGGGTGGAGATGTCCATTTTCTTCGCTGCTTTCAGGTTTTTTGTCATTTCTCCTTTCGGGTACCGCCCTGGGGCACCCTCTGGTCAGTGTTTTCTCGATTCCTTCCAAGCCTGAGAGCAATGAGGTGAGGGCTATGCTAGGTTCTCATCCTGGATCTACCAGTGTTCCGATGATGCCGTTGCTCTGTCAGGTTACCTCTTGCACGTAGCTATTTACGTTCATGGCTGCAGCAGAGCCCTGGTGCAGCAAGATGGGACAGCACTGCAAGCCTTGTTCCTCCTCGTGGATGGGTGTCAGAGCCCCAGCGTGGGTCAGCATGCATCCATTGGGACCCCAGATTGGATCGGATGGACCGGCAAGGGGGAGTTCAGGGGAATCTGGCCGTTCCGGGGGCGTATCAGGAGATCTGGAGCTGCTTGTTGATTCTGCAGAGCAGCCTGTCCCTTGCATCGGCGTTGATGGGGGACAGCCGCTCCACACTGTCACAGTGTTCCCTGGGGCTTTTCCTGGGCTGCTTGAAGGGTTTCCTCGCCGTAATCGGTGGCTGACTTTGCCTTCATCCGGGCCAGCCCTCTACCTCCAGGGCTCCAGGTTGGAGCAGTAGGAAAGCAGCTGGGGGGGAATGGTGCCTTCATGGTCGTTGCGGGCTGTGGGGTACGCTGTTGTTAACTGGTTCTGCTCTTCAGACCGGGCCCGCCCCGCCTTGCTAGTCTTCTCGGCGGAGTATGATCAGCGTTGCATCGGAGCTGCCCAGGGGTCCCCTTCTCCCTTTGTATCCTTGCTGGAGCGTTGGTTTGCTTCCCTCGTTGGGACGTCTGTGAGACACTGCTGCATGCTAGAGCTCCTGATATGAGGTGGAGGCATCAGCCCTTGTTTAGGACTATGTGAGGCGTTCAAAGCCTTTCAGCCGACTTGCGCTGGTCTGGAACATCGGCGGGTCGGACCTCGTCCGCCATTTTGCACATTCTACTGGGTGAGCAGCCGTTAACTGCCGCGGCTTGGTGTGCCTGAACGGGGGCACCATACAAGATCTCACTCAGTCACGTTGTTCTCCATGCTACGCTCTGCATTGGCGCTGAGTTGCGCCTCAAACCGCACATTTCAACCGCTTCTGTTCGTTTGGTTGTCAGACTAGGGGCAGGATCTCTGAGGAAGCCATGCTGTGCACCACGGCTCCAAGCCACACACCCGGCAGGGATCCTTTGTAGCCATGAGGCCATGGGGAAAGCGCCCATCTTGGATCCCACATTAGTCTGTTTATTGCTGGTTGGGAAGGAGGGGTTAGTTTGTTCCCCTGTTACAGGCTAGAGAGTTTCCTCTTCCCTGAATTTTGTTTCCATGCCAAACAGGGTATGTATTGAGCATTAGTCCAGTGGGGTGGGAGCTTTGAACACAATGTTTCTCCTTTGTTTGGTGCACTGCTGGCATAATTTCCCTTGCTTTTAAAGGAGGAGGGCTGCAGATGATTGAATGCTGCATTTGAAGACAAGAAATATTGAGATCTAAAATTCTCTTTGGGGGAACCAGAAACACAACAACCTTGCAGAATAGATACTGAATTCCTTCTTCTTGAAGAGACATCCTTTTGAAAGGATCCTGAGTTCAAGTTTTAACCCTGACTCTGTGGAAAAAGAAACAATCTTGTACCCTAACAGCACAACCACCAATACCCAGGTTTCCGAGATTACTTCTACCAATATTCTCCAGAACCTTTGGACTCAACTCTAAGCTGTTATGGTGCGGTCAGGGGATAGATTCTGGATGCCCCTGTGCCAGTCATAATTACAGCTGGGTGAAAGGGGATGGAACCTAGGGTAGATGCTCCTCTGCCCCCAGCTTGCCTCTGGTTTGACCTCTAATTACTTGCATGCACACACCTTTGGTTTAAGAATATCAAAAATGTCCAAAAGGGACCATGCTTGCGCTTAGTTAGGTGTCTTCTCTGACTTGCCTCATTAACTTACCACCTTGGGCCCAACATCTTTTGGCCTAAGAGCAGGATAGTGTTTTGAGAAGCTTTTCCTTCCCAAGCCTTCATACAAAACAGATGCCGACTAGCTACTGTAGAGATATTTCAGAGCAGTAGCACCAATAACATCAAATGGAACGTCTGCAGCTAGCATGCATTTTTTTTTCCATTTGCTCTGAAAGTGCTTCCCACAATCCAATCTGTGCCTTCGTCCAAAGCCACCAGAAGTTCCTGGATATCCTTCATAAGATATTGGGCTGCTTAGGAAGCATCTACCCCTGCTTCGAAGGCAATGTTAGAGGCTGCAAGCATGCAACGGTCCCTTTGACTCTTTCCCCAAAGTTAACTACCAGTGTTGCATATTCTGTGACCACTTTGGTGAGGTCCTAAAAGCAAGGCAGGAGGGAGTCCACTGTAAGAATCTCAGGGAACTCTGTCAGTGAATGCTTGGATCTGATACATTGTGCCCCATTGCCTATGTACTGACTGAATGGTTATACCATTGTTGCATTACAATATTTCTGATGCTAGCAGCAAAGGGATCCCTGCTTTAGACAGCACCTGATATCTGCTATAAGCATCCACTTCAACCGCCAAAGGGATTGGAGTGGATACACCCTTCAAATCAAGGTTGATAGTCAGGGAGGCTTCCACGCCCTCCGTTACTTCGATACACAAGTATGTACCTGCTGTATCCAATTGAGCGTCCTGGCCCGTTGCTGTGGTAGGAATCAAAGAAGCAGTCACAGGTATCAAACGCCTGTACAGTGCAGCATATAAAGTCTCAACAGCGATTGGGTGAAGTTTGTCTGCAAACGATACTATTGTAAGAATCATTGTAGCTGGTGAAGTAATGACTGCTGCATATATGGGGACAAGAAAAGGCACAATACTGCTTTAATCGTTAATCTCTGGAGAAGGCTGCATTGGCCCTGGCAATGTCACATAACGGGCCAAGGGACTGGTAAAAGCACTGTGGTGGAGATAAGCAGAGAAGAAGGTAGGCATTGGGTTACTACCCTGCTCCTAGGAGATCAAGGTAGGTGGTGCCTATGGCGCTTGTGTATCCTGTGGTGCCTGTTTCGCGAGTGGGTACTCTTCTCGATACGTTTCTTTCCATCCATTTTACAAGTTATTGGAAATATCACATGGTGAAATCACTTACCTTCTGTACTTGCACTGTGCTCCTTGCACTAAATGCCCATTCATGACACCATCTAGGATGGAGAACCTAGAACATTGCCTGTCCCACTTGGCGGGACCACATCTGGGTCAGTGCAGCCTCTCTTCCAGGTACCACAGTGGCTCAAATATTAAACATCTCCTAGTATCACTGTGCTCTGTTTTTTTATCAGGCATCTGGCACTGGGGGTTGGGGGGAGTCCAATAGGACAGAGGAACACTGTACCTGCTTTGCAAGGTCTCTAACTATTTCTCGTGACTGCTGCTGCTGGTATAGCCAGTGGCTGGATTTTAATGAGTGTAAGCTCCTTGATCCAGCTGGGTAGCTATTAGAGGAAATAAAAAAGAAACCAGCTACTACCTTACTTACATGATCAGGTACAGCAGTAGCCGGTGTGAACAATGAAGCACCTGCCTCTATAGAGGTTGGAAAATCATGTGGAGTTAGAGGTGACAAAACATTAGCTGACCCTTGTGGGATTTTCACTCCACAGGGAAATCGGAAGAAATAAGAAGCATTGCCAAACAATGTTTATTGTAAAACAAGGCTTTAGTTTTGAGGAAACATAACATGAAAATGAATGGGTCTCATAAATTGAGGATACAAGTACAAAACAAGTGGCATGGTATGTTCATACGGTTCAGTGTCAATCTCTAAGAGGGTCACTAGCCTGAGGTCAAAGTTACAGAACAGATGGCGATCAGATAGATATCTGCCAGAGAACACAGTCTATGACAGTTCTTTGAGTATTGTTTTCTGAGACCTTCAGTGCAACTTGTGTCAAGAGCCCCTGAAGCAACTAAAAATTATCTGGCAAAATGTCTCTATGGGTAGATTTCTGCCTGTGCCATTATAGTCCCCCACCAACAGTAATCCCTCTGGCATTTGTCTGATCACGGATATGATGCTCTCAGTAATCATCTCAGTCTTGAGGGAGGCTACCAAAAGCGCGGCTTTCTCACAAGAGTTCTTAACCTTGGATAAAATGTTCGGGACCCCTCCTTGGTCTAAAGGTTCACAGCTGCACAGGGTTCCAAGCCTTTGGCCCAAACTGCAGGCACGTTTTGTCCTCTGTTCTGGGCTTGCCAATTCCACCAAGTAGGACTCCAAGATAGCCTTCTTATCTGTACCATTACTTCTCTTCTGCTGGCAAGGATTCTTTAGAATTGATGGTGGGCCTACTAATCCCACCAGATTCATTATGGCTCTTGGCTAGTCTGTCTCTCCTCTCTTAACTACCAGCTTCTCTGGGGTCTGAAGGCCATTTTCGGGCTGCATAACTGCAATGCTTTCAACTGTCTCAATATGGTGACCTTCCCCTCTCTACTAACTAGCGCCCGACTAGTTCTACCTTCAATCTCTCAGCACCCTCTGCTTTCTGACTGCCTTGGTTTGGCCAATGCGGATTTATCTTTCTGGAACTAACTGTCCACTACCCCCTTCTACCCTCCATCTCTCGGGTCAAGCCTCCTTCCTTCATCTTCCTGTTTTTTCTCTCCTCAAGCACCTACCTCCTCTTGCTCCTGCCTCTTTGCGCCTCCTTGCTAGGTCTAGCGCTGCAACTCTGCACTGTCACCTTATCTCAAAAACCCTAATTTCCTTCAAAGGTCGACAGTTTTGTATGCTAGGTCTTTGGGTAATGGTGATAAAAATCTCAGCAGGTGCACCTGTTCCAGTTTATCAGTCAGGCTCAGGGACTAGTTTGTGGTATTCCACTCTGCATCCTGGGATTATGTTTGAACACTAAGCAGCAACTGGCAGACCGAGGCTCCGCATGTTGAGATTGCAGAAGGGGTACAACGTTCATGTTTTTAATGTATTTCTCTCAGTTGGTCAGTCAGTTCGAACACGTAAACAGGGCCTTGTGAAAACTATCACCTCTACTCGCTTATCTCAACTCTTACTGGCACCCATAATTAACACCTACCTGAACCGCAGCTGCTTCAACAGGGGCCTGTCACTAGAAACATGTCTTTAGTCACAAATAGAATTTGGTTATTTATTACAAAGACTTGGTCCCAAGATCAAAAATCTTTTATCTCCACTAGTCTGAAATAATCTGAGGAAATGAATAGACTGTGGTCCTGGTTTATCCTGCAGGATTGTATTACAGTAGTCCAAGTGACTGGTCACTAAGGCTCCTACAATAACTGCATACTTTCCCAGTGGTATGAAGGGTAAAATCACAATTACCAAATGTTAAAATAAAATCCTGTGGTTATGGCCAAGAGCTTTTGCAACTGTAATATCTGAGCATTTAACCTGAGACGACAACTTGACAAGTTTTCCAGAAATCAAGGGAGATGGGATGTTGTGATGTTGAGATAATACCTCAGTATTAGCAGAACCTCCTCCAGTTTCCGATGGTTAAGATGAAGCCAGATGGAGTTCATCCAGGCTGACATGTCATTTAGTCTTTGTGAATGTACAGTGAAACATATTTAATTTTAGCTGCAACTGCTATATAAGTTGGTAAAATAGAGAGATGTTCAAAAAGAACTGTTCCGGAAAGGTGAAAATCGTTGTGAAAAGTAGTGGAACTATTAAAAGTAAAAAATAAAAATAGTGGCACTCTTCTCGCGATAGCTCCTACTCACTACAACCACTGGCTGCTTCACAGCCCACGCTGGTCTTGCTTGTGGGCTGTGATCGTGAACCTCACACATGCACCCGGAACCTGCATGTAAATCCTGCGTTTCTTCTTTTCTTGGGGTCACATTTCTGGCACTAATACAGAGGCGGTAATGGGGAAGAGGCCCTGGGAGATCTTGTGGGTAGGGATCTACGAAGTTGACATGACAGAGCTAGTGGTGTCCTTTGGGCCTCAGGGTTTATCTCTCCCTACTTCCCAACAACAGCTATTCGACCTCAAAGGGAGGAGCTTGAGACATAAGGAAAACCTTTTTCTTTTTTTCAATAAAAGCAACGGAGTGCCTTTGTCAGGGCTAGGTCACTGAAGAAATAAAAGACTGGGACGAGGAGGAGTGAAAAAGGAGTAATTCCAATTCAAGGGATTAGCACTATTTGACTACTGTGTGCTCCAGTGGGGCTGAGAATGAATATAAATTGGTGTCTGATTCAATGAAGACTTGCAAACAAACCGCATTAGTGTGGCATAATTTGGACAGTGTTGATCATTTCAGCAAATTAATGCCTGAGATACAAATAATCACATTTCCACCTTTACATGGTACAGTAGCGCAACATTTTTGTTAGCCTGTCTTTCCTATATATCAAAGAGTAAGTGGACAAAACACAGATGTCAGGCAAGGATGCAGTAGAGCAGTTAAAATGTAGAAAGGATACAGGACTGAAAAAGGAAAGCCTAGAGCATATATGCCAGGTCTGGCTTAATTCAATTTTGATGTAACAATGAAATATGCAGATAACCTAAACACATGCCCCACTGTCATCTATTCCTTTTACTTTACTCGAAATGACAAGCATCATAAGTACATGTCTCTGCAAGCCAAATTGCCTACTTTAACAGATGCACACATACAACCTACATCTGAAGCGCTAGTTATGATGTTCAAGACAAGCAAGGTTTATCATCGAGTTGAAATGTAGTCCAGAAAACAAGCGAAATGCATCCACTTCCTACACGTTACCTTGATGAGCATCATGGCTTCACTGAGTTCTGCCACATCAATATCACTCTCCTAGAGAGGAAACAGTCAATAATACGGGGGTTATGAGACATGAATAAGTAATCAAATAATACATTCAAAACATAGTGAATTCTCCTTATACTCGAGTACCATGATATCATAAATTTATAAACTCATGCATATTTTTGCATTCTTTTGCTTTTAAGGTGAGTACTATCTACATGCATAAAAGATGAAAGGTTGGTTCTTTTTGTCCATTTCTAGCACAAGGAAAAAATGTACCTTGGTGAAAAACTTCATGCGATCTTTAAATTCATCTAGCTGATGCTTATTTTCCAGATAACGCAGCTGCAAGTCCCTGTTCTCCTGGCTGAGCTTTTCATTTTGATCTGTAAACAAGAAAATATTTACCAGATGTAAGTGACAGATATATGTATTGAGAATGCAAATATTAGAATAGACTGTACAAAATAAATAAAGAAACATCCCAAGGACCCCTTCTGCACAGAAACAACACAAGAAGTGGGGCTCTCCATTTCAACATACGTTGCTCCTGCTACACTAGCTTTTTAGTGATCCATGTGAAGGTTAAACTAACTGCATATTTTTTGGGCATGTTTTGGAATGCAAAAAGCAACCTTATCATTTTGAATATAGCAAGGAATGAAGAGACTGACCAAGTGTTACCATGGTGATTGCTAAAGACTTTTATTCAAACGAAAAATAAATAACTATCTATCCTTAACTTTAATGGATTTCCCTACATAAACTAAAGAATCTTGGGTGCTCGTCAGGAAGTCTGTGTAAGTCCAAATCAAAAGGCACTGTGCCAGTCAAAAAGCTCCTACACTATCCCTGTCACTACAATAAACAATAATAAAGTTCTGCTTTAGCTTTGTGGTCCAAGAGAATGACTCCCTTCTCCTGGACGTCAAATGTCCAAGTTTCGGAATTCTGGAAGGCCACGGGACAGAAGATGATAGCAGCAATGAGGGGGGGGGGGGTGTTTCTTAACAGCCTGGAGGTAGGACAGTTGCTGCAAGACCTCCGTCAGGCCACAAGAGTAGTCATCCACAAGAAAGGGAAACCCCCAGACAACTGTGGTGCATATCGATAGATCTCCTTGCCAAATGGAGAACCCAAAATACTAGCGAAAGTGCTGGCCAATAGACTAAATCAGGGTCATGAATATAGGTTGATCCAGCATGATCAATTTGGCTTTCTGCCGGGGAGGTACACCCGGATGAATCTGAGTGCATAACGCCTTAGGCATGGCAGAGGAGCTGGCAGGTCATCACGCTGTCATTGCCCTGGACTCAGAAACCTTTTGACTCAGTGCAGTGGGGGTTCCTTTGAACAGTTATGAGTAAGATGGGCTTTGGACCTAAATTTCAGAGCTGGGTGAAGCTGCTCTATGCCGACCCCACGGCGAGAGTAAGGGTGAATGGGGTGTGCTTAAGGGAGTTTCCACTACAGAGGGGGACTAGGCAGGGGTGTCCGCTTTCCCCACTTTTGTTTTTACTGGGCGTGAGCCCATAGCGGCAAAGATCAGGGCAGCTCTCAGGATTAGGGGCTTTAGTTGGTCGGGGATCGGGAAGACCGAGTGTCCCTCTAGGCAGACGATATTTTGATCAACCTGGGTGTGCCCAGGTTCTCCGGGCCAGTGCTGATGGACGTGATAAGGGAATTCAGAGATTACAATGGTCTGCGCATTAACTGGGAAAATTCAGAGCAGCTGCCGGTGGAGGGTTGCCCCCTAAAGGTGGCGCAGAGGACGATTGAATATTTGGGTATTAACATAGGTACGGATGAGCATTGCTTTCTCTAAAACAACCTTGTTCCAGCCTTAGTATGGTCCAGGGCTGACGACCATCATTGGTCCACCTTACCAGTCTCACTGTCGGGATGGGCCAACCTGTTCAAGATGTTGACACTCCAGAGGCTGCTTTATGATCTCCAGAACACAACGTGAAGATCCCCAGAGGGTGTTCCGAGCCATTGAGGGACTGCAGAGGGAGGGTGTGGGGCAAGAAGGTTCCAAGAATTGCATGGTCTACCTTGGCCAGGTCGCTGTGGGAATAGGGGGCTGGTGGTGGTGGGATGGGGCTCCCCGACATCTGAAAATATGAATAGGCATCCCGGTTGGTGGCCGTGAATGAGTGGCTTTACAAGGAAGGGGGCAAGGGGAGGCTTCACATATTCAACTGTAAAACACATTCTGGAGAATCTTCCCTGGTGCTTATACTGTACAGGCACCCGTAAAGGGTCACCTGACTGGGGCCATCATGCAGAGGGTGTCTGACCATAGCAGTGCAGTCTTCTATCGATGGTTATAGTCTTCAACACCCCAAGGTGCTTTTCTTAGGCTCGTTGAGCATGTAGAATGTTTTCAGGGGAAGATTGGGGCAGGTGGGGGACCAGGGCCGCCTCCGTTTACGTTCCCAAATGGCAGTGGAGGAGAACAGAGATGTTGGGACAAGGTCTGGGGAGGGTGATTCCTCTGGTCCTTACTGTTTTCTATGTTTTTTTTTTTTAAATATGTTTTGTTGAAACTGTTGGTTGCTTTTTTTGGCTCATCACTTCCAGGGTTTGAAGAGTCCAGAGGCGACTCGATGGAGAGGGGCATATGGGTTGACAGTGTTTTCTGTAGGGTTGGGGGATGGCAGATGAAATTGGTGGACTCAATTTGCCTATTAAGCGTAAAGTGCTACAACTGAGGCTGCAAGCATTAAAAGTATCAATCATCTTCCTCAAGGAAACGCACCTGTTTCAGGGGGATGAGAAAAGGCTTCTCAGTAGGTTTTCCCCTGTACAATTATTTGCTATGAGTCCGCTGAAGAAAAGGGGGTTAGCAATTCTATTAGCAAGGGGAATACCCTTCCATAAGTTGGTGACAATGAGGGACCCGGAAGGTAAGAGTGTGACAGTGAAAGGCTCTCTATGGTGTTGCACTTAAACGTTGTTCCCTTTTATGCACCAAATGAGTATCAAGATGCACTTTTTGCCGATTTGACCCCCAAACTGGGTCTTTTCTGTGAAGGGGAAATAGTTGTGGGAGGGGACTTCAACTGAATAAATATGATGCTGGTCTCTTCCATGCAGATATCTAAGACGGTCTCGATAGAAATCAGCCAACGGGTACTGTCTGACCATGCCCTGGGGTTAATGGCGGCTCTGGACCTCTCAACACCCTGTCTAGTAGAAAGGAGGCACTGGCGACTTAACGACTCAAATCTGCGGGATTTGGCGGTAACACATCACATTAAGAACACTGCGCAGAAATATGTTGACGAGAATGATAATGGAGAGGTGGGAGAGGCAACAGCTGTCATTAGGGGCAAACTCAGAGCGAAAACTGCAGCATTTACAAAAGCCAGAGAAGCACAAAAGACAATATTGGCGACTGAAGTGGAGTTAAGGGAAACCAAACACAATCGAAGGCAATCACTGAAGAGCTTGCAGCTCTCAAGCTAGCAAGGACTCAACTGGAGGGTTATTTGATAGATTGTGCTGCAACAGCCTTGCTTTATACTAAACAATGTTTCCATTCCAAAGGGAATAAGGCAAATAAGATCCTATCTGCAAAACTTAGAAATATTTCTGCACGCACCCACATCACAGGGTTGAAAGAAATATCAGCGGAGGAAGGCAAACTGTCCATCATGAGTAAATTCTACCAAACTTTACAAGCGGAGGTACCAGCAGACGTCCTGGAGAAGATGAGGGAGTTTTCGACGGCCACCCACCTTTCTAGGGTGTCTGCGATTGATCAGGAGGATTAGGAGCGCCCGATAACACTGGAAGAAGTGGAACAGGCTACTAAATCAATCGTGGGGGGAAATCCCCAGGTCCAAATGGTTTCTCAAACCTTTTCTGTAAAAGGTTTTGTCCACCTACTCCAACTATTGGACTCTCTACTAATATTCTAATCTCCAAGCTGGAGAAGGATCCGACACCCTGTTACTCCTATTGCCCCACTACTTCCACCAACAGCGACTCTAAACTGTTCTCTAAGATTCTGGCAAACCTCATGATGGAGGTTCTCCCAAAGGTCATAGATATCGACCAGACTGGGTAGCCATGACAATGCGAGGCGAGTACTGAACCTACTGGAGGTGGGGCAGACGTCAGGGGTAGATGTGGGGATGGTGGTACTGGACGCCCACAAGGCGTTCGACAGAGTGGATTGGTGGTACATTCGGCATACTCTGGAAGCATTTGGCTTTGGCCCTAAGTTGACCACGTGGGTCATGGCCAACTAACCGGACAAATCTGCCTCACTCAGAGTCAACGGATGATACTCGCACAATCTGTCGATAGCCAGGGTAACTAGACAGGGGTGCCCGCTATCCCCACTGGTGTTCTCGTTGAGTATGGAGCGTCGTGCATGCTACATTAGGAATAATGCAGCAATAGACGTGGGACTCGGGCATGCGGGGCCTAGAGACCCAAATTACTCCTCACTGATGACGCCCAATGAGGCTGAAACAGGTCTTCTTTTTTGATCATTTGTTAGGCACTTGTACAACAAATAAAATGCGTATCAAAGCACCCACATGGTAACAGGGAGGGCACATGGGATAGAAAACAACAAACACACTGGAAGATAAAGACGAACCTACTAGGCCTTGTGAGCATTCAGAGAATGTAAGTGCAGAGAGAGGAGAAGGGAAGAGGGGGGTAAGTGCTGGAGTGCCTGTGAGCGAGCTGCAGGTGTAAGTGCCCAGAGTAGTAAGTGCTAAGTAACAATCATTTAGTAAGAGCAGATGCAGTTCCCATCTTCATCTTGTATCCTGGCTTGCAACATTATGTGTTACTACTGACTTCTGCAGTTGTATTCGCTCTCCCTTCTTGCTTCTCCACTCTTTTTGACGGTTTACTCTCTGTTCTCTCCTCCCCTCTCCCTTTTCCTATCTCCTCCCGTCCTCCCCTTACTTTCTTCTACGCACTAGTTAGGCAGAAACCTGTGCAGTTCCCTTGGGGACCACTGCAAAAGATTTAGGACTACAGGTGTTGGCAGCAAACCCACTTGGTAGCAGTCTGTACCACCCAGATTTACCTGGTAGCTGTGGCTGAGCAGTCAGACTTCCCTCAAGAAGAGTTAGGCAGTATGTAAAGTATACACAATAGGCACTCCGGTACAATAGCACAAGCAAACACTGACCAGAGCTTTGGTAACAAGGTATATAAATATTTATTTAAAAACACACTTATTGAAACACTCCAGCGCTATTATTGTAAATCACTCTAAACACAATTACGATTATTATATATACATCCCTTATTCCTTATCAGACAAGTCTTAGTTAACACCACTTATTTCCAAACAGAGGTGAGCGCTTAACTATAGATGGCACTCCAATAAGTTAACGAAAAAGGGAGGGAAAAAGGCAGAATGTAGGAAAATACACCACACTAATACTTAGGAACTCTTAGACAAGACAGGAAAGTCGAAAGTTACTTGTGAGCCAAAGTCCATAGGCCGGGCCCACTCTTGGAGAGAGCAGGGCACAAATGCACCCAAGATCACACAATGACAACAGGCTTAAAAAGTCTTGCAGGGAGTTCGGAAAGGTTTTAGTTAGGCTTAGAAAAGTTTAGCCAGGGCATCCCAGGCTAACCCAGGCTCGAAAGCTGGGGGCTAAATCTACCCCGTACAGTCGGTTGCAAGGGAAGCCAGGCGGAACACGGTACCTTAGGTGGAAAGGATCCTCCAGCGGGGGCAGTTGTTCCTTGCAGCGGGTGCAAGTCGCGGCGTCGTCCAGAGGAAGAGAAGATCTCGACGTGGAGGAAAGATGAAGGTCGTTGCACTGCCAGGGAAGAAACCAGCCGCGGAGTTTTCCGGTTAAAGGTACTACCCTTTGATTCGCGATAGTGGTAAAACGTGGTATCCCGGTTGCCGGGGTGCTTGGCACAGGCAAGGCGGCCACGAGTTGTTCCAGGAAGCAGACTGGTTGTCCCCACCAGTCGAAGGAAGAAGACTCTCCAGGCTGGAGATCTCCTCTGTCGTTGGGAAAAAAGTGGTGAGACGGTTCAGCAGGGCTCCACCGGTGGTGTGTCATGATCACTGCTTCCAAGGAGCCAGGACCAGCCCAACGTCCTTGGAAGCAGGCCCCTAATCCTAAGCCTAGGCACCAGCCGGTCCCTACTGGGACCTTTTGGACCTTGTCCTGGCGCCGGTGGCACCAGGCTCATCAAAGCCATCGGTCCCGGCACTGGAAGCGCCGGGCTCATAATATGTGTGAAGATGCTTGGGTGGACTTACCTGCAGCAGACCATGCTGCTTACTTACCATCTACATAGGAATCCTCTGTAAGCCAGAACTATTTTCTTACCTGGGTGGGGCAAGCTCCACGCTCTGGATACAACACTGGAACTCTTCTGGAACAGGAACTCTTTTCTTACCTAGACGGGGCCGTGGAGGAAGACGCCTCATCACTCCTAGGCTATTTAAACCACACCCGATTGATGAAGCGTGCTTCGCGTTATTCTGCATCTGCAGCAGAACGCTCACCAAGTCTGTTCCAGCTTTTCTTCTTCCGATCCTGTACCTGCAAGAACAATACTTACCATTCCAGTATCCAGTCTTCAGCAGCGCCTGTAAAAGACAAGACACAACAGGTTAGCACGACGACTTCACATGCAACGCATTCCTTACCTGGTCCATCGGCAGCGACCATTTCTTCACGCTGCACCTCCGCCTGTGGAGACAAAAGCATAGTTATTACTTACCGGCAATCCGCAAATTCTGGATGTTTTCAGCACTGCAACCCAGCATCTGAAAGACAAAAGAAGAGACATTAGACAGGTATTTACTTACGCCCATCGCGCTCTCCACAATAGAGCGCCTGCAACCACTCCGGCGTTTTCCATCACCTCTTCAGCACGAACTCACAGCTGTGAAGGAAAGAGACAGTTAAAGCGCTTGCATATACTCACGCATTTCCAAGCGCTTCTTTCCAAAGCTCTGGCTCCAGCTTTGGCTCTCTTCTTACCATCTTCTAACGCTAGAGCCCTGCAAAACAAATAGAACAAAGCATTATTCCGAGCCCTGTTCAATACTTACGTGTCCAGGCACCTAAAGATTATATGGACTAAAAGGTGTCCGGAAACTCACCGCTCGTGCTGTTAACGGCGGTTGCGATCCTCTGATGTTAAGAGGCCTACGTTTCACCCACTGAAGGAACTGGCAACGGCACCCTGCACCAGACGCAGATGGAGAGCTCAGCATTCACCTATCTAAAGTGAGCACGTTTACCTGGGGGCTCTACGGAGAATCTTAGACGAAAGAGAGAGAGAGAGAGAGAGAGAGAGAGTGAAGGACACTCAATTGCCCAGATCTTTAACCCCTTATATTCTTTCATCTGCAGAAATCTCACCCTTCGAGTTCGACACACAGTGCGAAGAGGCTCAGCCCCAGAAGCCAATCGAGTCCTGCACATCACTTTTCGAGTCACAGACTCCTTCCTGCCTAGACCAGCGCCTCTGTGGGAATCAGGTGAGCGTTACAGAACGCGAAGCCCACCAAAAAACTCCTACCCACGCGCAATGGAAACCTCGGACACAGACCAACTGGCCCGATTGCTTGGGGAACTAAGAGCAGAGGTACATGCAGCTCGTCAGGAAACAAACTCTTTGAGAAGAGAGCTAATAATATCCAAGGAGCGAACGGAGGACCTCGCTAGGCAATTACTACAAACGCAGGCAGGACAGACTCCTTTGCCCGCTCCAGGAGTAAGTTACCCTTCAGCATCCTCAAATCCAGTGCAAATCAATCTACCCGGTAATGTGCCTTTAGCTCCACCCGAATGCTTTTCTGGTGACCCAAAGAAAGTTGCAGTGTTTATCAACCAGTGCCGCCTACACTTCTTATGTCGCCCAGCTGCCTTTCCAACAGACCAGACCAAGGTGGCTTTCGTGCTTTCTTATCTCAGTGGCAGTGCCGCAGATTGGTCGATCCCTTTGGTCACTCAGGATGATCCGGTCCTTCACGATTTTCAGGCCTTCCAGTCCAGTATGGAGAAACTGTTCGCAAGACATGCCCAGGGGCAGGCCTTGGACAATGAACTCCTTTCGTTACGACAGGGTAATCAAGACCTCTTGACTTATATTGCCTCATTCAATAGACTTATAGTGGAAACTCAATGGCCGGAGGATAAAAGAATAACACTTTTCTACAGAGGCCTGCGTGGAGAGCTCAATGATGTGTTAGCTCAAATTGTGAATCCTCCACAAGAATGCTCAGACTATATTGACTTAGTTGTCCAATTAGACCACCGATTACAGAACAGGAAGGCTGATCGTTCCAAATTTGATACCCGAGTATTTTCTAAACCACAGACCTCAACTAGGGGAGCCGACACCGTGGAACCCATGCAACTAGGGGGCATGAAAGGACCTTTAACTCAAAAGGAGCGGGAAAGAAGAAGACAGCTGCAATTATGCCTCTATTGCGGAAACTCGGGGCACTTTCTTTGAGACTGCCCAGTGAAACCAGCTAAGAAGGCTGTAGGAGCCGCAGATACCTGTACCCAAAATTCTGAGCAGGGAAACGACCTAGCCCGACAAGTGTAGAGGTCCTCTTGCCGAGCGTTAAAATCTGTCCCGTGACCTCGCATTTCGTGGTGCCTATGGTCCTCATTAGCCCAGAACATCCGGATTGTTTGCATGCAATTGAAGCTTACATCGATAGCGGAGCAATCGGTAATTATGTGGACCGTGAACTGGTATCAAGGATGAATCTACCTCTTGTCCCTAAGGCAGTAAAAGACGTCATTACTACAGTGGATGGCACAGAGATAGCCTCCGGACCAGTAACGCATGCCACCCAAGAAGTGACGTTAGTGAGCCAAGATGGACACCGGGAGAAAATCGTGTTTGATGTGATCAAGGCCCCTCAGTTCCAGATCATTCTGGGAATTCCTTGGTTAGAGAAGCACAATCCTCAGATCGATTGGCGAGCAAAGACGGTTCAGTTTCCAGAATGTTTTACCACTTGTTATCCTCGGCCTGATGTTTCACTGGCAGCAATCTCTTCCGAGGTTCCCACATTACCTCCCGAATACCAGGAATTCCAAGACATCTTTCGGAAGGACCAAGCTAACACCCTGCCTCCTCATAGGTCCTACGACTGTCAAATAGACCTGATACCTGGAACAACTCCTCCTTGTAGTAGGATTTATGCCCTCACCGAGCCAGAGAATCTTCACCTCAGACAATATCTGGACCAATACCTAGCTAACGGGTTTATCCGTCCTTCAAAATCTCCAGCTTCCTCGGCTTTGTTCTTTGTTCCGAAAAAGGAAGACGACCTTAGGACTTGCATAGATTACCGCGCCCTGAATCAAATCACCGTTAAAAACAGATACCCGTTACCTTTGATCCCTGAACTCCTGGACCAAGTCAAAGACGCATGTATTTATACAAAGTTGGATCTCAGAGGAGCCTACCACTTGGTACGAATAAAAGAGGGCGATGAATGGAAGACGGCATTCCGCACCAAGTATGGGCTGTTCGAATATCAAGTGATGCCCTTTGGACTTTGTAACGCTCCTGACGCTTTTAAGTATTTTATGAACGATGTCCTTGGAGAACTCATAGATGTGTGTGTTGTTGTCTACATTGAGGACATCCTCGTCTATTCATCATCTGAAGAGGAACACCAGAGACACGTCAAAGAGGTTCTCGAGAGATTGCGTCAACATAACCTTTTTGCTAAGCTTGAAAAATGCGTTTTCAAAGTAACTGAAGTTGAGTTCCTGGGATTCATATTGTCACCTGACGGAGTCCATATGGATTCAAAGAAAGTCGATGCAATCATTAAGTGGCCATCACCAACCTCTGTAAAAGGAGTTCAAAGCATGTTAGGCTTCGCTAACTTTTACCGCAGATTCATTCCTGAATTCTCTCGGATAGTCCAGCCCATCACCGCTCTGTTAAAGAAGAACAAACGTTTTGAGTGGTCTACTGAAGCAGAACAAGCTTTTGAGGACTTAAAAGCTAAATTCATTTCTGCACCTGTTCTAAAACATCCTCGCCCAGAACTTCCCTACATCGTGGAAACGGATGCTTCTAGTCTTGCTATGGGGGCAGTTTTATCACAAAGAGATCCGGTCACACACCAATTACATCCTGTAGCCTTTTGGTCCCGCAAATTCTCGGCTCCCGAGATCAACTATTCAATTACAGACAAGGAACTTTTAGCCATCAGATCGGCCTTTAAAGCCTGGCGGCATTATCTTTTGGGAGCCAGACACAGTCACCGTAATGACTGATCACCGCAATTTACAACATCTGAAGACAGCCAAAGCTCAGTCTTCCAGACAGCTTCGCTGGGCTCTGTTTCTGGCTGAGTTTGACTTTATAATTACTTATCGACCAGGCAGTAAAAACGGAAAAGCAGATGCTCTCTCCCGGATGGGAGTAGATGAACATTTGACCAATCCAGAACCAATACCCATAATCCCAGAACAAAGGATTTTGGGTTTGGTCAGCGCTCAATCCTTTGAAGACATCAAGACTACAGTTAAATCACTCCTAAATCCGGCCGATTTGCAGGACTGGCAATTAAAGGGAAAAGAATTCTCAGTGGATCAAGACCTACCATATTTCCAAGGACGATTGTACTTGCCATGTGAGAAAATACAAAAACAAGTAATCTCCTGTTATCACGACTCTCTAATGGAGGGTCACCCTGGCATTACCAAAACCATGGAAAAGATCAAAAGACATTTCTGGTGGCCATCATGGAAGAAGGATATTAGAGACTTTGTAATCTCCTGCGGTGTGTGTGCCCAGAATAAAAGTCAGAAGGAGAAACCAGCCAGCCTATTACACCCATTAGACATCCCTCCCTGTCCATGGCATACCCTGTCCATGGATTTCATCACGGACTTACCTCCATGCTCAGGGTATAATACCATTTTAGTAGTCGTGGATCTATTCTCCAAGATGGCTCACTTCATTCCCCTGAAGGGCCTACCTTCAGCTTCAGTATTGGCCAGAGAATTCTTAGAAAACATTGTTCGGTTACACGGTTTTCCCTCGGTTTTGGTCTCCGATAGGGGAAGTCAATTCATCTCCCACTTTTGGCGAAGTTGCTGTCGTCTAGCCCAAATTGATGTAAGACTTTCAACCAGTCACCATCCCCAAACTGACGGACAAACCGAGAGGACAAATCAGACTTTAGAGCAATATCTACGTTGCATGCTGCAACAAACTGAAAACCCTTGGAAGGATATTCTTTGGATCGCTGAATACGCTTACAACAATTCGACTCATTCTGGAACCGGGAAGACTCCCTTCTTCCTATTATACGGACACCATCCTAGAACCTCTAACCTGGATCCTCCCCAAGAATTCGAAATTACTTGCACTCGGAGATCACTCGTGCTTTTAAGGAAGCTACTGCCCATCTGCAAAGAGCTAAAGCTCAATTCAAAAAAGGAGCAGATCGACACCGTAAAGAGGCCCCTCACTACGCAGTAGGAGAGCAGGTCTGGTTATCCACTAAGCACCTGCCTCTAAAAGGACCCCGCACCTTCATCCCAAGATACCTTGGACCCTATCTCATCTCTGCCATAGTTAATCCGGTGGCTGTCAAATTGGAATTACCTGCGCATATGAAAATACATCCAGTCTTTCATGTCTCCTTATTAAAACCAGTACAACCAGAAACCCGATTGACTAAACTCCCAGAACCTGTTTTGGTAGAAGGAGAACTTGAATTCGAAGTAAAGAACATCCTAGACTCAAAAATCACCAAATCTAAATTATATTACCTGATTGATTGGAAAGGATATGGCCCCCAGGAAAGATCTTGGGAACCCTCAGAATATGTCCACGCACCTCGTCTGGTCAAGAAATTCCATCTGAATCACCCCGACAAGCCAAAACCCCCGGAGAAGACACGCTTAGGAGGGGCCTTGAGGGGGGGTGCTGTCATGATCACTGCTTCCAAGGAGCCAGGACCAGCCCAACGTCCTTGGAAGCAGGCCCCTAATCCTAAGCCTAGGCACCAGCCGGTCCCTACTGGGACCTTTTGGACCTTGTCCTGGCGCCGGTGGCACCAGGCTCATCAAAGCCATCAGTCCCGGCACTGGAAGCGCCAGGCTCATAATATGTGTGAAGATGCTTGGGTGGACTTACCTGCAGCAGACCATGCTGCTTACTTACCATCTACATAGGAATCCTCTGTAAGCCGGAACTATTTTCTTACCTGGGTGGGGCAAGCTCCACGCCCTGGATATAACACTGGAACTCTTCTGGAACAGGAACTCTTTTCTTACCTAGGCGGGGCCGTGGAGGAAGACGCCTCATCACTCCTAGGGTATTTAAACCACACCCGATTGATGAAGCGTGCTTTGCGTTATTCTGCATCTGCAGCAGAACGCTCACCAAGTCTGTTCCAGCTTTTCTTCTTCCGATCCTGTACCTGCAAGAACAATACTTACCATTCCAGTATCCAGTCTTCAGCAGCACCTGTAAAAGATAAGAAACAACAGGTTAGCACAACGACTTCACATGCAACGCATTCCTTACCTGGTCCATCGGCAGCGACCATTTCTTCACGCTGCACCTCCGCCTGTGGAGGCAAAAGCATAGTTATTACTTACCGGCAATCCGCGAATTCTGGATGTTTTCAACACTGCAACCCAGCATCTGAAAGACAAAAGAAGAGACATTAGACAGGTATTTACTTACGCCCATCGCGCTCTCCACAATAGAGCGCCTGCAACCACTCCGGCGTTTTCCATCACCTCTTCAGCACAAACTCACAGCTGTGAAGGAAAGAGACAGTTAAAGCGCTTGCATATACTCACGCATTTCCAAGCGCTTCTTTCCAAGGCTCTGGCTCCAGCTTTGGCTCTCTTCTTACCATCTTCTAACGCTAGAGCCCTGCAAAACAAATAGAACAAAGCATTATTCCGAGCCCTGTTCAATACTTACGTGTCCACGCACCTAAAGACTATATGGCTTAAAAGGTGTCCGGAAACTCACTGCTCGTGCTGTTAACGGCGGTTTGCGATCCTCTGATGTTAAGAGGCCTACGTTTCACCCAGTGAAGGAACTGGCAACGGCACCCGGCACCAGACGCAGATGGAGAGCTCAGCATTCACCTATCTAAGGTGAGCACGTTTACCTGGGGGCTCTACGGAGAAGCTTAGACGAAAGAGAGAGAGAGAGAGAGAGAGAGAAGGACACTCAATTGCCCAGATCTTTAACCCCATATATTCTTTCATCTGCAGAAATCTCACCCTTCGAGTTCGACACACAGTGCGAAGAGGCTCAGCCCCAGAAGCCAATCGAGTCCTGCACATCACTTTTCGAGTCACAGACTCCTTCCTGCCTAGACCAGCACCTCCGTGGGAATCAGGTGAGCGTTACATGGTGTCGTCGTAGCAGGTCGGCTCAGCTTCTCCCTCGTCGGATTCTTAGGTCCTGTGGCGACTTCTGAAGTTCCAGTCCCCAAAGCCCTGCTTTTATGCAGCAAACCCCCATTCACTCAGCCTAGCTGTCACTCAAACATGCTAAGTGGTGAGCCGGCCGGCTCACCACTTGGGCCAATCAGGACGGAGTGCAACTTGAGTTGCCTAGGTAACTCAGCCCAGGGTGCCTAAACACCCTCCCACACCCCCTGTGGTACCCAGACAGAGGGGCACCACTTTTGGAGGCTTCTGTGGAGAAGCCTGCCAAAAAGTGGAACAAAGGCCTCGACTTGGGTTGGAGTCACAGAGGAGAACACAAACACCATTTTAGAACCGAGTCTTGGCAAAAAATACCAACCGGAGAATTAATATTAAATTTAATATAATTAAATAAACCGGCGGTATGTTCGAGGCTATGAGAATTAAATAATTAAAGTTGGTAGCCTCGAACAATGGGAAAATCCCATAGGAATATATTCGCAGTCGAATATAAAAAGTAGTTTCCACTGTCACCAGCCAAAACTCGATCAGGGGGGACGGAGACGTGCCCCCTCGACTAACAGTTCTGGTTTCTACTAGTTCTGTTCAGAATTTGAGACTAGTAAAGTCAATGGTGACTTTACATGCCCTGCGAGACAGTAGTCAGTCCCAGGGTATGGAGTCTATACTGGGGGGTCACTATGACACCCCTGTGTTACTGCACTGAGGGTGCTGTGTAACACATATCACAAAAACACATGAAGCCCTATGGAGTAAAAGACCCCATGGCCCATTAAACACATATAGAGTCAAAGAAACACACTCAAATCATGCTCAAGATTGAGGGTAAAAGAGTCTCACTCTTGGCAGGGGAAAAAATAAACCCCAAAAAATCCAGCAAAGCTGCTGGGGGACTCAATAGGTTAGGAAATTCAGCCTAAACAGAGAATTATCCCTAACAGCAGGCAGAGTACGATAGTTAATTTCACATCCTTACTGTACATGGTATGTAAGAATGTCATTGTATTTTCACTTGTTCCCTCCATTGCCTTGAAGCGCTTTGAAACACATAGTGTATAGGTGCTATATAAATAAACTATATCATATCATATCATATCAAGTTACAGATAGCGGGGTCCCAGGCCCAGACTGCCTTATGGATGGTGTAGAGGGATTTGAACTTGATCCTTGCAGCACCAGGAGCAAAGGATGCTTGGGGTCTCGTGCAGAAGGGATGTGACCTAGCCGTTCTGGCTGGACTGCTCCTTTTGGGCCAGGACCAAGCCTGATTCGCATATGGTCTTTCCCCTTCTGTAATGACTTAACAGGGTGAAGAATAATGGTCTGGAGGGTTGCCCAGAGCAGTGCCAGAGGTTAGGATTAATTCCAAACTTTCCAGCAATCACCACTTGTTTGGGATTAAGGTGGGTGGGGCAGAATATAAGATCTCTCTTTATGCAGGTGACATTCTGTTGACTTTGTGGAACCTCTGTGCCTCTTTATGGTGGATTTTAGGCAGGTCTCAGGCTTCAAAGTCAATTACATCAAATCGTATGGGTTGCATGTCTCACTGCAGTTTCGAGACAGGGCTCCCTTGAGCGGTCTGGCCCAGATAAAATGGAATCAGCAAGCTATTCCATACTTGGCCATACAGATTCCAAGTAAGGCCACAGAGGTTTTTCACCAGTACTTCCACCCTTTGTTCAAGGAGTTGTCAAAGGACTCAGTGAGATGGGGAGGGCAGGAAATGTCCCGGTTTGGCAGAATTGCTGTGATCAGAATGAATCTGATCCCCATACTGCTCTACCTTTGTTTAGCATTACCTCTCAGGAGCCCAGACTTGAAGCTGCGGGCCCTACAGGGAAATATTTTAAATTCATATGGGGGAATAAACAGGCGAGGATCTCCAGAAGGGTGTTGCTGAGGCCATTGAAGGTGGATCTGCGTGATCCTCCGTCACGGAAAAGTCTATGACGGAAAAGTTTGCATGGGAAATGTATGCACCACCAAAGGTGCGTACATTTCCCATGCAAACAAACATTGCAAATCATTACATTTGAACACCCCCCACCCCAACCCACACCACAACCCCCACCCACACCCCCAACATAAACATTCCCTACTTACCTTTTCTTCAGGTTGTCTCCCTGTGGCTCCAGTTCCGATGTTTTGTTTTTGGTTTTTTACAGGGGCTGCAGGGGTGTCTATACTCTAAAGTATAGTGAGCAGAGGGTTGCAGTGGGATACCCCCGCAGACCCAGTTTTATTATTATTTTTTTTTCTTCTCAGTTGCACTGCGGGGGGGTGTCCCCAACAACACCGCGCTCACTATACCACACAAAACTGTTTTGGGAGGCCTGAAGAATGACTCCTTCCCCTGGCTCACTTGACTTTTGATGACAATATTTCTTAACAGTTCTTATTAAGTTTTGTACTTCTTTCCAGGCTTTCGCCAAGTTATTTTAAGTCTTCCTGCTTCACTTTGTTTACTGTTACCATAGGTATTGTTGTGAAGGCGACTACTCCAGAGTCCTTGGTTATCTTTGCTGGAATCACAGAGACGAGGGAGATTACTCTCGAGGCTTTGGTGGTAGACTTTGCCCCAACTACTGAGATGTGGGATATCACTCCTGAGGTGTTGATTGGCCTTGCAACAATTATTGGGGCAAGGCAGCTCCCTCCGGATGCTTATTCCACTTTGCTTCTTTTTACAACAAGGAGTGCGATCACTCCCGATGCTTTGGTCAGCTTTACAAGAATTACTAAGACGAGGGAGATCCCTCCCAGTGCATTAGTTATCTTCCCCCAATCCCCTACTGGGTCTACCATGGTTCCTGTTACCGCTTTCTGGACATTGGGGCCGCTCTTCTGCGTTCGTCCTTTGTCGTCGCTCTTTCCCTGCTTCTCTCTACCTCGCTTCAGTTCTGCAGGGCCTCCGGTACCGGCATTGTTAGGCGACCAACCACTCCACCTCCCTGAGGTCACGCCACCGATAACCGGATTATCACTTCTGCATTTGTTGGGCATCCTTCTAGCTCCCGAGGCTTCCTCCGACCTTCCATCCACGTCCTCTTGACAGAGGACTTGCTTCTCCGTCCGGCACCTTCATTGCTGGGTTTGAACTTCCTGGGCAGGTGAGTCTTCTGTTAGGGAGAATTTTCATAAATGATTCTCATAAATGTGCGAATTCCCTTCACCTTAGAGACTCCCAGCAACTTTGCTGGATTTTGAGGACTTGATTTTTTACCTGGAGAGAGTGTGACCCTTTTTCCCCACTCTCTCATGTGTTTTGAAATGTGTTTTACACTTGTGTTTTCTTTGGATATGGAGTTTTAGACAACTCCATAGGCATCATCTTTTCATGTGTGTCACTGTCACATCTAGGCAGGGATGGCGGGTTTGGAACCGCTGGCATTACGGTCCGCCATAGCATTTCCCATCACGTTCCTTCCTTTCCGCCTGCACCGTTCTAGCTGTTGCACCGTTACGTAGCCGGAAGTATATATTTCACCACTTCCTGGTTACGAACGCGTTGCAACGTTTCCGGGTTTCCTCCTGTGTTGCTGTCTCTCTCGGTGTATACTTATTTCCCTCGGTCCCTTGTGTGTAATTTTTCCCCTTTTGTTACGTTTTGCTTTCCTTCTGTTTTCTTGCAGTCCTTCTTTTGTTCGTCCTCTCTCTCCTCCTGCTGTTGCTCCCCCTTTTCATAATCTACTTGCCTCCCTTCCTCCCTCCTCTTTTCTTTCTGTTCCTCTTTCCCTCTTTCTGGCCTGTTTTCTCAGGATCCTTCCTTTTCCTCTTATCTTTACTCCTCCCCTGATTCATATCTATCTGCTGTGTACCAGTCCTCTGCCTGCCATACGGATTGCCTCTCCCCTGCCCTTGGTACCTTCCAGTCAGCTGTGTTCCTGAACTCTGCTTGTCTCACGGATTGCCTCTGCCTTGCCCTTGTACCTAGCCGTCAGCTGTGCACCATAACTTTGCCTGTCTTACGGATTGTCTTTGCCACGAATTCGGTACTTCGGTCATTTTTGGATTGAACTTGAATTTACCTTGCGGGATATTCTACCGCCCCGAATCTCCATTCACTATAAGAGCCAGCCACTCGAGCCTGTTCCTCATTTCCTTGAAGGAAGTCTCATAGGGGTTTTTTGTGCCATCGGCTTTTTCCCCTTAATTGGCGTTCCCGGAGGGATTACCCCCGTTACACCTTTTACAGTGACACGGTGGCATCTTACAGGGGACGTCCATACCTTCATAAAAAAAAGGAGAGACCTACAAGCCACTAGAAAGGGAAATCCAAGAAGAAGGTGGAAGGTGAGGAGTCGGGGGAGGAGGGTGAAACCGAGTTGTCTTATGAAGAAGAGGATTTTACCGACTTTAGTGACAGTCACACAGCACCCTCAGTGCAGTGACACAAAGAAGCCTTACAGGCTTTCCAAAGGTTTAAATACCTTCTTTGGGATAAACTACTGTTGACTTTACTAGTCTCTTTAAATTCCTAGACCCAGCACACCCTATCTTACAATAGAGTGCTGGAGGGGTTACTTAGTATCCCCTGTGTATAGATACTCATGTAGCAGTGAAATGCTACCCTTTCCTCTCAAACTGGCTGGTGGCAGTAGTTTTACAATGAACTACCATGATTTTTCCCGACCGTGAACACCAGTAGCGTTAAATCGCGGGAGCCATGTTTTTCAAGATGGCGTCTGAGCCCCCTTTGTTTAAAAAGGTCCCAGTCTTCTTTTTTCGCCATTTCTTTTTTGGAAAGGTCCTTCTAGAGTTTGTCTCTGCGCGCCAAACCAGGTTTGGTCCCTTTGTTCCATCGCCTTTGGCGGGCTTCAGGACTGAAGACCGCCTCTGGCGCCCGAGTGTCTGGGGTGGGCAGGAAGTGAGGGAGGTGCTCGAAACTCCCTGTGCTTAGTGCAAATGAACTCTAGTGTGATTGGCTGGCTGACTGTCCGGCAAGGACAGCCACCGTGCTGGGTGAGTGACAGCTAGGCTGGAATGAATGGGAGAAAACTAGATAAAAGGCAAGTCTCTTGGCTTGAAGACAGAGTCGACCACTGTAACGAAAGAACCGAAGACGAGCTTGAAGAGGATGGCTGCTGCATCTCCTGGACCGTTGGTTTGCCCGGTGAAGCCCTGCTGCAGGTCCAAATCGCTAAATTCATCTCAACAGAGATGCCCTGCAAGGACGACTTCTCCCTTTGAGTTGGTGGGACCAATCAACTCGACACTTAGCCACCTGGATACCATTCTCAGAGATGGTTGTATTTTCCTCAGAGTGCTGCAGGAAACCGAATAACCAGGGAGAGAGACACCAGTTTGTGTGCTTGACTACAGCTACGGGAATTAGTTGCTAGCTTTTTAACCAGTCCCAGCGCAGTACAGGAGTCCCCCGACATCCTCCCTCTTGTCCCGACGAATGAGGCTTCAGCTGCATCTTTTTCTTCATTTGAAAGGTACTGTGAAACGAGACAGAGTACTTACCTCTCGCGGTGAAAGTGCTTGAAACTTTCGCAACTAGCAGGCCTAATCAGCTTGTGACCCAACATGTAATTCTTCTTTTTACAAACTACTTCTGAGAACTTCTACAGAGACTTTACCGTTTACTTACCAGAATCATTTTTACATATCCAAGACTTTAGCCCATTGACTTTGGCCTAACCCAATGAATCGAATAGACTCCTCTGGTGAACTGAAAGTATCTGCACTGTTTAAGAAATTGTAATCCTTTCATGTTCTAACCCTATTCCTTTTTGCTCCTCCTTCAAAGTATTCTGAATGCCATTTTGCTCCTTCAAAGTAGTGTGAATGCATCAGAAACTTAATGAGTATAGTACTGAAGTGTATTTGTGTATGATATTTAACCCTTTAAGTGCCAAGGACGAGGTATCTCGTCCTTGGAAGTGCACACGCAGTGCCAAGGACGAGATAGCTCGTCCTTTTCGGCACCTTGTTTTGAGAGATCCCTGCAAAGCAGGGATCGCTCAAAACTGTAATCCAACCCCCGGGCTATGTGAGGGGGAGGTCCCCCCTCACTGCCCG
Organism: Ambystoma mexicanum; assembly: GCF_040938575.1. Lineage (NCBI taxonomy): Eukaryota > Metazoa > Chordata > Amphibia > Caudata > Ambystomatidae > Ambystoma > Ambystoma mexicanum. Next base: position 393,670,663 of record NC_090922.1, read on the forward strand.
GGGGTTGGATTTCCTTCAGTTTCACGCCGACGTGCGTGACGCACGTCGGCGTGAAACGGAAAGCAATTCCACCGCAGCAGCCATTTTCGGCTGCTGCGTTGGAGAGAGAAGGTGAGTGCCCTTCTTGTTCCGCCTCGATCTCCGGCTGTATTTCAAGCCGGAGATCGAGGCGGGTATCGTTGGAAAGGGGAGATCTTCCCCTTTCCAACGGTACCCATTGTGTGACTTTGCTGCCCGCGGATCGGGCGCAGGGCGCCTCGATCCGCGGGCAGCAACGTCACGGATCAAACGAAGATCCTTTTGTGACGCGTGGGGGAGGGGGGGCTGCTTACTAGGTTAGCGGCCCCCTTCCCCCGTGGCCCCAAAGCATGGGGCCACAGCGCCAGGGACCCCTGGGGGCAGATGATCACTGCCCCCAGGGGTGGGGGGAAAAAAAAAAAAAAAAATGTCGAGGGAAGGAGGGTGGTGGGTGGGGGTTTTGGGCCCTGGGGCCCACTGGGCCACCAGGGATTGACCTAAAAGTGGTGTCCCTGGAAAGGGGACTTTCTCCCCTTTCCAGGGACACCACTCATATGCCGCATTGCTGGTCACGGTGACCAGCAACCCACTGAACCACCATGGATCTGTTTGTGAGTTGGGGGGGAGGGGGGCTGCTTCAGGTAAGCATCCCCCCCCCCCGGCCCCCAAAGCATGGGGACACATGAAAATGAACCCTGGGGGCAGATGGCTGACCATCTGCCCCCAGGGAAATAATAAAAGAAAAAAAATAATAATCCGAGGGATGGGGGGAGGTGGAAGGGGGTTTGGGGTCCTGGGGCCCACTAGGCCACCAGGGATTGAGCAGAAAGTGGTGTCCCTGGAAAGGGGACTTTCTCCCCTTTCCAAGGACACCACATATGAGGCATTGCTGGTCACGGATCGGCGCAGAGCGCTCGATCCGTGACCAGCAACCCACGAGACCACCATGGATCTCTTTGTGAGGTGGGGGGGGGGAGGAGGCTGCTTCAAGTAAGCAGCCCTCTCCCCCCTCCCGACCCCAAAGCATGGGGGCACGTGCATGTGAACCCTGGGGCAGATGGCTGACCATCTGCCCCAAGGGAATGTAAAATAAAAAATAAAAATGAAATGATGGGAAACAGGGTTGGGGGAAGGGGTGGGGGCCACTAGCCACCATGGATTTTTTACTGAATGAAAGGGGGGGTGTCCCTCCATGGGGGGGGGGTGCCCCCCCAACCGAAGTAGAAAGGGGGCACCCCTTGTAACCCTCCCTGGGGGCAGATATCTGTTCCTAGGAAGGGGCATCTGACCCCAGGGAGGGATGCATGAGGTGGGCCCCCCCTATCTGCCCCAGGGAGGGTTGGGAAGGGGTGGGGGCCACTAGCCACCATGGATTTTTTACTGAATGAAAGGGGGGGTGTCCCTCCATGGGGGGGTGCCCCCCCAACCGAAGTAGAAAGGGGGCACCCCTTGTAACCCTCCCTGGGGGCAGATATCTGTTCCTAGGAAGGGGCATCTGACCCCAGGGAGGGATGCATGAGGTGGGCCCCCCTATCTGCGCCCAGGGAGGGTTGCATGAGGTGGGGCCCTCCATTTGGGGTGGGGGGGGATTGAGGGCCACCCCCCGTTGCGGTACATCATGCGCTGCCAATTTAGGGTGGCCCTCAGCCCCCCCTAAAAAGCAGCCTGTGGTTTTGTAATTTTTGTTTTGTTTACCCAACTTTGCTTGGTGCAGATGGCCACATTAGTGTGGCTATCTGCCCCCAGGGTGCCCAAACCCTACTGCCCCATCTATTGGGGGTCCAGCCCCACCTTTTGGGGTGGTCCTCTCCCCCCTCGCCCCAAATGGAGGTGGGGTGTACCTCACGCAGCCGTTTGGAGGAGGCCCAGGGAGGCCTGCATGAGGTGTGTCCCCCAGCCATTGGGGGTGGGGTGGGAGGGGGCACCCCAAAAGCTGGGGCAGGACCCCCAATAGATGGGGCAGTAAGGTTTGGGCACCCTGGGGGCAGATAGCCACACTAATGGGCCCATCTGCACCAAGCCAAGTTGGGTAAACAAAAAAAAATATACAAAACCACAGGCTGCTTTTTAGGGGGGGCCGAGGGCCACCCTAAATTGGCAGCGCATGATGTACCGCAACGGGGGGTGGCCCTCAACCCCCCCCCCACCCCAAATGGAGGGCCCCACCTCATGCAACCCTCCCTGGGCGCAGATAGGGGGGGCCTCACCTCATGCATCCCTCCCTGGGGTCAGATGCCCCTTCCTAGGAGCAGATATCTGCCCCCAGGGAGGGTTGCATGAGGTGGGGCCCTCCATTTGAGGTGGGGGGGGGGTTGAGGGCCACCCCCCGTTGCGGTACATCATGCGCTGCCAATTTAGGGTGGCCCTCAGCCCCCCCTAAAAAGCAGCCTGTGGTTTTGTAATTTTTTTTTTGTTTACCCAACTTTGCTTGGTGCAGATGGCCACATTAGTGTGGCTATCTGCCCCCAAGGTGCCCAAACCCTACTGCCCCATCTATTGGGGGTCCTGCCCCCTGCGCCCATATCTGTAAGTTGCGCCGGTCGGCAGAATGTCTGAGATTTCCCTCTGAAAAGAGACTTGGGGTTACTTGTGTTTTAGGCTTTCCCCTTGGCGGCCAGGTAGGTGCACCCACACATGTGAGGTACCGTTTTCATCGGGACACCTGTGGGAACGCGGGACGGTAGGCCATGTGTTGTTGGGGGCGTGTTTCGATGGGTGAGTCGAGGGAAATGTGAGGAAAATGCGTATTTTTTCCCACATTTCGGACTTTGCGGGGGTGTCTGGGTAATAAATTCTGGGGCGATTTGGGCATATCATACCTCTGCGGATTCCCACGGGTGTCCTCTTTTCGGAAATGCATGGGGTTCCCCGTTTTCCTCGGTGGCTTGGACACCCGAAGCCCATATCTGTATGATGTGAGAGTGTGACATTTCCGGTGTGAAAACAGACTTGGGGTTACTTGTGTTTTAGGCTTTCCCCTTGGCGGCCAGGTAGGTGCACCCACACATGTGAGGTACCGTTTTCATCGGGACACCTGTGGGAACGCGTGACGGTAGGCCATGTGTTGTTGGGGGCGTGTTTCAATGGGTGCGTCGAGCGAAATGTGCGGAAAAAGTGTTTTTTTCCCCACATTTCGGACTTTGCAGGGGTGTCTGGGTAATAAATTCTGGGGCGATTTGGGCATATCATACCTCTGCGGATTCCCACGGGTGTCCTCTTTTCGGAAATGCATGGGGTTCCCTGTTTTCCTCGGTGGCTTGGACACCCGAGGCCCATATCTGTACATTGTGCCGGTCGGCAGAATGTCTGAGATTTCGCTCTGAGAACAGACTTGGGGTCTCTTGTGTTAGGCTTTCCCCTTGGCGGCTAGGTAGGTGCACCCACACATGTGAGGTACCGTTTTCATCGGGACACCTGTGGGAACACGGGACGGTAGGCCATGTGTTGTTGGGGGCGTGTTTCGATGGGTGAGTCGAGCGAAATGTGAGGAAAATGCGTATTTTTTCCCACATTTCGGACTTTGCGGGGGTGTCTGGGTAATAAATTCTGGGGCGATTTGGCCATATCATACCTCTGCGGATTCCCACGGTTGTCCTCTTTTCGGAAATGCATGGGGTTCCCTGTTTTCCTTGGTGGCTTGGACACCCGAGGCCCATATCTGTATGATGTGAGAGTGTGACATTTCCGGTGTGAAAACAGACTTGGGGTTACTTGTGTTTTAGGCTTTCCCCTTGGCGGCCAGGTAGGTGCACCCACACATGTGAGGTACCGTTTTCATCGGGACACCTGTGGGAACGCGTGACGGTAGGCCATGTGTTGGTGGGGGCGTGTTTCGATGGGTGCGTCGAGCGAAATGTGCGGAAAAAGCGTTTTTTTCCCCACATTTCGGACTTTGCAGGGGTGTCTGGGTAATAAATTCTGGGGCGATTTGGGCATATCATACCTCTGCGGATTCCCACGGGTGTCCTCTTTTCGGAAATGCATGGGGTTCCCTGTTTTCCTCGGTGGCTTGGACACCCGAGGCCCATATCTGTACATTGTGCCGGTCGGCAGAATGTCTGAGATTTCGCTCTGAAAACAGACTTGGGATTACTTGTGTTTTAGGCTTTCCCCTTGGCGGCCAGGTAGGTGCACCCACACATGTGAGGTACCGTTTTCATCGGGACACCTGTGGGAACGCGGAACGGTAGGCCATGTGTTGTTGGGGGCGTGTTTCGATGGGTGAGTCGAGCGAAATGTGAGTAAAATGCGTATTTTTTCCCACATTTCGGACTTTGCGGGGGTGTCTGGGTAATAAATTCTGGGGCGATTTGGGCATATCATACCTCTGCGGATTCCCACGGGTGTCCTCTTTTCGGAAATGCATGGGGTTCCCAGTTTTTCTCGGTGGCTTGGACACCCGAGGCCCATATCTGTATGATGTGAGAGTGTGACATTTCCGGTGTGAAAACAGACTTGGGGTTACTTGTGTTTTAGGCTTTCCCCTTGGCGGCCAGGTAGGTGCACCCACACATGTGCGGTACCGTTTTCATCGGGACACCTGTGGGAACGCGGGACGGTAGGCCATGTGTTGTGTTTGTGTGGTTTTCATAACGTTTTGACCCATTTGCTGGAGCCCTTTGTCTCACAACCCTTTCTTTTCCCAAATGTGACCTACATTTAGTCGCTGCTTTAGCCACCATACACTTTTGTAACCTGCACAAGTCACCTACCCTTGAAAAGGTCTGCCTGTGCTCTTTCAAAAAATGTATGGCTGCCATTCCTCACCACATTGGTTTTCCCAATTTACACATGCTAAGTGCGTCTGGTCAGGCCGTGAGCGTAAAACTCCTGTGTACCATGGCTCAGTTTTTGGCTTGTGGTATTGCTTGTTTTGTACAAACACTACAAAAATGGTATGCTCTCCTAACTGCAAGAGTCGGGGGAATGTAGCGGAGCATTGCTTTTCTCAAAATTCATAGAAGCCATTGCCGTACCAAGCCAACCATGTCCACCACATACCTTTTTTTTCAGTCATTTTCCCGCTTTTCCCCCATTCGATGGCAGTTTCCCCTACCTAGTTGTTGCCTGACCTATACAAATCACCCCTTCCTAAACTTGGAATTTTGTCTACTTTTCAGAAATATATGCCTTTCTGTCCTCCAATTTGGCTTTCCAGCCCTTTTCTCCCATTCCGTCCATGCATGTCCAATTGGCAAAAATGGCAAAAATCGCCTACCTCTCACAAAACGGTTGATATCCCCAACAAAAATTTTTTTTTCCATTTCCACTGAAAGCCAACACATTGGGGAACTCAGCACAGCAAACCATTTGTTCCTAGCTCTTACAAGGAAAAAACCACAGGCTTCTTTGTACATCATTTTATTGGCATTTTTTGAAAAAACCCAAAATTTTCGCACATTTTCCTTATTTTCTCTGACCCCCCTACAGCAACCAGGGATTCCTGGGTGGCGTTACGACCGCCTACATGTGGGAAAAAATGGAGCCAAATTTGGCCGAGATATCTCATGTAACGAAAAAGTTACAAGCCATTGAATGGCCACATACCAAAATCACCAAAAAAGGCTCTGGCACTGGGGAGAAATACCCATGGCACTTAAAGGGTTAACGGCCTCCTTCTAGTGAATGTTTTATAACTGACTGTTGAATAAATTAATAAGTGTTTAACCAAGAAACCTTGAGTGTAAGAGTTTATTTGAACACCTGTGATTGTAGACCTCTGTGTAACATCATTACAGCTCACATTCCCTCTTGAGATACGCATGGCTGCTCAGCTCCGCTACCAAAAACTGTGCAGTACAGACTTATACCAAAGGTTGGTTTTGCTTACACCTGTAGTCATAGTTGTGTGTAGTGGCCCCAAAGGGTACTGCAGACAAACTCTGCCTAACATCTTCAGCCAGGCTTCCCTGGTTTCCCCTGGTTCCCTTTCAGGCAGTCCTTTGTTTTTATGGTCAGTAGCTCGGTCCTCTCTGGCGCAAGTCCCTTGTCGGTATATATGAGGCACTCTTCAGGCCTCCTTTGGGCCACCTCTTGTCAGGCTTTGGATATCAAATGAGAGAGTAGTTTGTATCACTCCCATAATCATCATCTTCACAGTACTTACATAATACAGTGAATTAGATTTTGGAGGATGAAAAAGAGGAGTATCACAATAACATACAGTCGAACTGTCAGGGGCTTTTCTTACAGATCTTATGAATTTTGGGGACTCAAAGGTAAGAGGGTTAGGGAGTTTCCACCATGGAACGGGAGTCACCATCCCCATGAGGGAAGTCCCTCCCTGTGAGGTCTTCCTGCTTTTTATCACCCCCTATGTGGAATATTGGGTAGCTGCTTCACCTGCTTAGCCTCACAGGGAAGGGCTCCCACATGGTGAGCAGTGACATGATCCACGATTCTTAACAGTCCCTTAAAAAGACATTGTGGCTAGGGAGAATAACAGCAGTCAAAATGGGACCGGTCCCAAAGCTGTTGTATGTGTTCCAGGCATTGGTGATAGAGATATCGCCAAAAGAGGTGAGATTGATACAAGGGTCTATATTTAAGTATATCTGGGCCAAGAAGCTTTTCTGAGTGCCGCAAAAGGTACTGCTAAGAGCAACGGTCCAGGGGGGCCTAGGTGTCCCAGACATATACAGTTATCTGTTAGCTGCACAAATTGGTGAAATGCTGGTCTGATTGGGGTCGTGGGAGTCCAAGATATGGCAGGAGTTGGAAAAGGGAGAGAGTTCTATATCTCTGTTGCATTTACCATTTGTGTCCCCTAGCGGGAGATTGAGCGAAGGGAATCTCCTGCCCACAACCTGCTGTACGATTCAATACTCGGATAAAAGGCGTAAATGGCTTAGAATTCGTCCGGGACTGGGTCCCCTTTCGCAGATATCTCTGAACCCGGACTTTACACCAGGCCTTACTAAAGCCAGTTAAACCAATTGGGAAACACGCAAAACCCTAACCCTGGAGAAACTATATCATTATGACAGTACCCTCACATTTAATCAATGCAAAGAAAAGTTTTGGCTAGCTGAGATTAGTGTTTTAGGTAGATTAAACTAAGACATTGAATCACAAACAGGTTGAGAGCTGCAGCCATAGGAAACTTTTAGCAGCATTAGGGACAGATAGGAAAAGAGTCTCCAAATCCTATACATTGCTGGATTCAGAGGACGCATCGGCTGCTTATCCGTACATGACAAGATTAGAGCAGGAAATGGGGGTCCCGATCTTGATCGAAAAATGGGTTTGAATATGGGGAAGAATTCAGAAAAATTCCAGATGCACAAATATGGGAGAACTCATACAAAGTGTGCTACAGATGGATGGTACCTCACCCCCCAATAGGCTGCATAAGATGTATCCAGAGACACTGGATGCTTTTTGGAGAGGGTCTAGGGAAGTGGGCAATATGGGTCATATGTGGTGGAAGGGCCCGATAATTCAGACATACTGGAAGGAAATCCTGGCTAGGATTAAAGACATTAGCAGTATTTAACTCCAATGGGGCTCTCTGGTGATAGTCCTGGGCAGTCCGGATGAGGAGGGGCTATATCCAATATCGGGGCATAAAGCGGCATCAATTGCTCAGCTGCTGAATGCGGCCCATCTGACAATAGCTCAGTTTTAGAACTACTTTGGGGAAAACTCCTGTGCGGGATGCTCACCCTCAATGGTCTGGGATGCCATGAAAGCGATAATAAGGGGTCAGTTTATTACATGCACAGCAGTGCTCCGGCGAACCAGTCAGCTGCAGCAGGCACAGCTAGAGGGTAGGGTGGTAGAGCTAGAAAAGGCACATAAAACCAGCCAGTCCATTAAGCATGGAGGGACCTTAAAAAATAACAACCAAGCTGCAAATGCACTTCGTCGCTAAATCTGCTCGAGCGCTCACATACACGAACAGTTCTACTACATAAATACCAACAAAGTGAATCGGCTGATGGTGTGTAAACTGAAAGAAATACATGCACGCAACTACATCGAAATGCTGAGGGGCCGGGACGGTTCCCTGAAGATTTCAGAGGAGGATATGTTAAGCACGATGCTGGAGGATCATAAAAGCGTGATGGCGGGTTCTCCAATCGAGGGCGCATTACAATCCAACTATTAGGCCACCATCACCCTGCTGTCCCACCGGGCCTGCTGGACATCCTCAAATACCCCATCTCCACTGAGGAGGTAGCAGCCGCAATTAAGACCCTGAAACACACAGCTCCAGGGCATGACAGCGCCACAGCACGATTCTACAAAGTATACACCCACGCCTTAATGCCCCCGCCTGACCGCCCTATTTAACTCCTTCCTAATTACAGGGCGCATCTCACTTTGTATGGAGGAATCCCTAACTGTGCTCACACCTAAGCCTGGGAAAGACCCAGAGCACTGCGGCTCCTACAGGCCCATAACACTGATGAACAATGATGCGAAAGTCTTCTCCAAGATCCTGGCATCTAAGCTCTCTGGGGTCCTGCGCCACCAGGTGCACCCTGACCAGACAGGGTTCATCCCGGCCCGTACCACCCATGACAACATTAGGTGCATTCTCAACCTTATTGAGAACGCCTCTAGGGCAGGAGTGGAACTGGGCGTTATCTCGCTAGACGCCCACAAAGCATTCCATCTGGTGGATTGGGGGTACATAAGCAGGGTCCTGGCCCACTATGGGTTCAGCCAGAACGTTACAAAATGGGTCCTAGACAACTATCAGCAAACTACTACATCGCTGAGAATCAATGGGCACATAAACCTGAATTTGGCAATCTCGTGGGGCACCAGTCAGTGCGGCCCCCTATTGCCTGTAATCTTTGCAATATCGATGGAGCCATCTGGCACTAGGATACGGGCCAACCCACGGATACAAGAAATGCAGATAAGAGGACACTGCTACAAATTCTCCTTATATGCTGACTGCATGCTACTGTCCCTCACACAATTGGACACCACCCTCGAGACGATATGGCATGAAATCTCAGCGTTCGGCAAAATGTCAGGCTTTAGGGCCAACTATTCAAAATTCAGTGCCATGGGAGTAAACATTCATCAGAGGTGGAGGGAACTGGTGGCTAGTAACAGTCCAGTCTAAGGGCCACATCACATATCTAGGCATCCAGATCCTGAGCAAGGTTATGCAAGCTTATCAGGCCAATTTCCTGCACTTATTTAGCAACTTGCTGGATGACCTAGGCTGTTGGCACAAGCAAGAGGTGGTGTGATTTGGGAGAATTACCGCTCTCAAAAAAATGAACTTCGTGCTGAGGTTCCTTTTCCACTGCCTTTCATTGCCCATAGCGATTCCTGAAAAGGAGCTGCGGAAACTACAGAGGGTGGTGATGAAGTCCATATGGGGCAGGAAACAAACACAGGCTGCCAAGAGGATTATGCTCAGGGGGTCCCCTGCGGCAGCCTCGGAGTCCCAGACATCTCCAGGTACTGCCTATCGGCACAACAATCCTTCTCCTTTGCATAGCAAGAGACCAAAGACCTGCCCCAATGGAAGCAGATCGAGGAATCATTGGCCACACACCCCCTTTCCGCAGAGTCCCAACTTAGGCCGACGCATCAGGCCCACAGGACGGGCACACTGGCTTCTACCAAGAACTCTGTCCGCTGTTGGCGGAGGGTGGTCAACCGATAGGGCGTCAGCACTACCTTAAGCCCTCTCACCCCAATCTAGGGTAACCCAGAATTCACACTGGGATGCAGGTCAACAGGATTCTGTAGATGGCAGGAGGGAGACTTATCTCAACGACTTCTTTAGCAATGGGGTCCCCCTATCCTTCAAAGAATGCAAAGCCAAGTTTCAAATCCCAGAAGAAGAAAGGTTCAGGTACGCCCAGCTTCAACACTGGATGTCACAGCACAGAACGAAAGTGCAGGGCAGACGGGAGCTCAATGTACTAGAACATAACCTGACTGCAGCAAGATTTCAACCCTTTACAAGCTCCTGGACAGATCAGACAACGCTAAGAAGGAGAGCTACATGTCCAGATGGGAAAGGGACCTAGGGAGAGAGCTAGGGGCAGAAGAATGGAAACTGATCTGGGCTCCTACATTTACAAGTTCCAAGTGTGTCACAAATAGGGAGGGGGCAGCAAAGGGGTGCTGCAGGTGGTACATCACACCAGAAACCTTGCAAAAGAGTAACCCATCGCTGTCACCACTGTGGTGGAAGGGGTGCGAGACCCCAGACTCGCTCTTCCACCTGCTGTGGTCCTGTCACAAATCTGCTCAATTCTGGAAGGAGGTACTGGCGCAGATCAAACAAATAACTCGGTTGACAATCCCCTGGGATCCGGGGTAGTTCTGCTGGGCAATACAGGCGACAAGGTGTTTCCCCCGACAGGCCCTATGGCCGAACTAATCACACACCTCCTCCCGGGAGCAAAGATAACTATAGCGCGCCTCTGGAAGAGCACCGAGGGCTCGATGATCACCATGTGGTGGGTGAAATGCTGGGATACAGCGGTTGTAATTGTAATTGTTTATTTATACAGAGCTTATACACAGTTGGAGTGCTTCAAAGCGCTTCAAGGTGGGAAAGGAACAAGGGAATACAGTAATCATTCTTAGGCCTAGAAGTTCCCGAATGATCTGACGGCATTTCACCTAGTGCAAGTCCATGAAGTTTTACAGTTGCGACCAAGCTAGGGAGGGGGGACAAAAAAAGCAGGGTGGGGGACAGGGCAGACAAACTAACTAGTCCTAGTACATTTAGGTCATGCATGCGTACAGAGGGAGGTGCAAGGAAGGGGTTTGTGGGAAGCAAACTAGTCCAGTCCAGCAGGGCCCTGGGTGAAGTGCAGAGAGGTTGCCCCACTCATGGAGCGTAAACTGAAAGTGCAGTAAAGCTTAACATAGTGTAGCGGCCCGGAGGCAAGTGCAAAAGACTGGTGGGGGAGCCTGGGGCCTCTAAGTGAAAGTGAACCAGGCAACCAGTCAGTTAAAACGGAACAGAGTTAGGGAGGAGAAGGGGAGAAAAAGAACAGAGGTTAGCAGGGGAGAGGGAGAGAGAAGGAGGAAGAGAAGAGGAAGGTCTTGAGGAGTTTCTGGAACATAAGGTGCTTATGCTCAAGACAGAGAGGATTGGAAGCTGTTCCAGAGGGAGGCACCTGCAGAGAATAAAGATCTGCCCCAAATCTGTTTGTGAAAGCGGCTCATCCGCAGGGAGTTGGAGGAGGGCGAGCAGAGGACTCTACAGGAAGAGTATTTTGTAGATAGTGTGGGCCCCGGCCCCAGATATCCTTGTGGATTATGCAGAGAGTCTTCAACTTGATTCTTGCAGCCAGAGGGGAGCCAGTCGAGGGATTTCAGCACCTGAGAGATGCGGTCCCTAGGCTTGAGGCCAAGGATAACTCTTGCGGTTCTGTTTTGGATGAGTTGTAGAGGATGGAGAGTAGAACTACGAAGATTGAGAAAGAGGCTGTTGCAATAGTCCAGCATAGAGAGAACAGGGCTCTCGAGGTGGTGAGTCTCGGGGAGAAAGTGAGAAAATGGAGAATACCTCTGAGGAGGTGCAGTTGGTAGTGGGGCTTTTTTGGAAGCCTGAGATGTGAGAAGAGAAGGAGAGAGTGGAGTCGAAGATGACCCCTAGATGTTTTGCCTCATTGGTAGGTGAGTGCGCAGGGCCAAGGGAGGCTGGCCAGTGTGAAAGTGGGAAAGCTGGAGCAGGGGACTCAATGAGTACCATCTCTGTCTTACTGGCATTCAGGCAGAGATCGTTAGCAGCACACCAAGACTGAATTGCTGATAGACAGTCAGGCATGAGTGAGGAGGACGAGGAGGCCGAGGGTAGACTCAAAGAGCGCTGCGTGTCATCCGCATAACACTGAAGGTTAGAGGTAAAGGTAGAGATCTTGTGGGCCAAGGTGGCCATGTAGATAATGAACAACCAGGGGGATAATTCAGATCAATGGGGGACACCACAAGTAGATAGAGGAGAAAAAGGACCCAAGTTCCACCTGGCAGGGATGGTGAGAGGGAAGGGAGGCGAGCCACGCCAGGGCCTGATCTGTGATGCCCAGGGTATCACGGAGACGGGTGTAACGCTCACCTGGTATCCACGGGGACGTCACTCAGCCTGTTCTGACCTCTTACGACCTCAAACCCTTCCCTGGAGGCCATTTGACTGGAGACTGGCCCTGAAATACAGGATTGGTAGAGTTTAACTCCCTATTGTCTCTGTGTGCTTGAACCCCTTCTTCCCCGGGGTCCAACCCTTCCCTTTGATCCACAGCTCACCTTGTTTTCTTGGATAGTGTGCTCTTTGTTCTGTTTTCAGCGCAGGGGCGCATTGATTGATGTGGGCTCGTTGCTGCCTAGTTACTTCACTGGCAAGAGTCTGACAGGTAAGTATAATGAGTCTTTTGAACAGTTCTCTAACTTCGTTCCTTTCCTTCCTTAGATGATGGGCGGCGTCCGGTGATGGCGGCGTGCTGCTGAGATGAGTAGCGCTGGAGGTGAGTGAGAGCGCCATGCGCGATGCACCCCTTTCATATTTGCATTGAACTGAGTTCTTTTTCTGTGTCTTTTAGGTGCCGCAATGTTTTCAGCGTGGATGCCGGTTATGAAGAACAAATGCGGTGGGTAAACGCGGTATGCAGCGCCTCTAGAGGTTTCCACGCTCACCTGGAGTGTCTTTTCCCTCTTGCAGATGGATGAGAAGTTCCGGAGACAGAGTTCCCCCAGAGCGGCTGGGATTCAGGTAAGCGTTTGAAGCTCGTACAGTATTTAAAAATAAGCAAAGATTTGCAGAATGCTTACAAATGCCTTTTTTCTGTTCTTTTGCCTTTTCCTTAGGAAGCGGCGTGCCGGGATGGGAATGACACCGCTGAAGATGCCCGCAGAACTGAAGGAGCGATGAATGATGGGCAGAAGCGCCGCAAGGTAAGGCTGTTCCTAACGGTGTTCTTGTTCTTGCAGAAGCTGAGCGCAGAAGAAAGATGCAGGCCTACTGGAGACCGATCCGAACACAGTGATTGTCATGCTGCAGGTGCAGAAAACGCAAAGCATGTTTCTCAGCCTGGGTGTGGCTTAAATAGTCTCTGGGTATCCCAGGTGTCTCTGGGCTGAACCACACCAAAAAGACCAGACCGCACATGCAGTTCTGGGAACCGAAATATGTGGGGGCATCCATCTGGTCCCCATCAATGCACTACAAGTCCAATCTCCAATGTTATCCTATGGGAGTGAGTGAGTGAGTCTGGTGCCACAAGCGCCAAGTCTGACTCCAAGTGGGTCTTTGGAAGGATGGAGAGGCCCTTGAGGGCCATTTAGGTGATCGTGGCCTGGCTCCAGCCTGACATCTTGGAGGGCTGGGGACATGAGGGGCAGGAATCATGACAACGGGTGATCAGGATGTTTTGGTTAACTGTATCGAAAGCAGAACAGAGGTCGAGAAGAATTAAGACTGAGGAAGGGTTAGAGTCAAGATTTGAGAGCAGGTCTTAACGGGTGTTCAGAAGAGCAGTTTCTGTGTCTCTGGATGCTCTAAAGCCAGACTGATGGTCATGAAGACAACCAACAGATTCAATGTGGAGGGTAAGTTGAGAGACTGCCAGCTTCTCCAGGAGTTTTCCCAGGAATGGGGTGATGGAGATCAGGCAAAAGTTTGCCGGAAAAGATGGGTCGGCAGAGGGTGTTTTGAGCAGAGGGTGCACAAGAAAGTGTTTGAGAGGAGAGGGGAAAACTCCAGTGGTGAAAGAGAGGTGTTAGGGAGAATTCTCAGAAATGTTCTAATTCCCTTCACCTTAGATGCAACTTTGCTGGATTTCGAGGACTTGATTTTTTTACCTAGAAAAATAGTGAGCCCTTTTTCCCCACTCTTTCATGCATTTTGAAGTGTGTTTTACATTTGCGTTCTCCGATTATGGAGTTTTAGATAACTCCATAGGCATCATCTTTACATGTGTGTTACACAGCACCCTCAGTGCAGTGACACAGGGATGTCTTTTAGACTTCTTTGGGATAAACTACTGTTTCGCAGAGAATGTAAAGTGAAATTGACTTTACTAGTCTTTTCCAAATTCATAGACCCAGCACACACCATCTTACAAAGTAGTGCTGGAGAGGTTACATCGTATCCCCTGTGTCTAAACCCTCATGTAGCTGTCAAATGCTACCCTTTCCTATTGAAAAGGCTGGTGGCAGTGGTTTTACTACTAACTACTATGATTTTTCCCAACCGCAAACACCGGTAGCTAAAAATCACGGGAGCCATGTTTTTCAAGATGGCGCCTTAAACCCCTTTGTTTAAACGGGTCCCGGTCTTCTTTTTTTCGCCATTTTGTTTTGGAAAGGTCCTTCTGGTGTTTGTCTCTGCGCGCCAAACCAGGTTTGGCCCCTTTGTTTGTGTGCTTTTGGCGGGCTTCAGGACTGAAGTCTGCCCTTGGCGACTGAGTGTCTGGGGTGGGCAGGAAGTGAGGGAGGTGCCCGAAACTCCCTGTGCTTAGGCTCCTAGGAGACCCAAATGCACTCTGGCGTGATTGGCTGGCTGACTGTCCTGCAAGGACAGCCACCCTGCTGGGTGAGTGACAGCTAGGCTGGAATGAAAGGGTGACAACTGTTTAAAAGGCGAGTCTCATGGACTGGAAGGCAGAGTCGACCACTGGGACGAAAGAACCGAAGACGAGCTGGAAGAGGACGGCTGCTGCAACTCCTGGACCATTGGTTTGCCCGGTGAATCCCTGCTGCAGGTCCGAATCGCCAAACTCCATTCGACAGAGAAACTCCTTCAAGGGCGGCTTCTTTCTTTGAGTTGGTGGGACCAATCAACTCATACCATTCTCAAGGCTGGTTAGGTTTAACTTTACTTTTACTTTAATCAATTTCTACCATGCAGCCATGAACCCAGAGGCGTGAGGGCGCATACAAAACAAAAAGGAGAGACAAATGAGATCAAAATCATCAGGAGGGAGAGGATCAAAAGCCAAGGTGGGGGTCGGCGTGAGAGTAAGTCAAAAAGTTACTATGAATAATCAATAAAAGAGGCAGGTCTTAAGGGCCTTCTTGAACGAGATGATAGAGAGGTGCTGTCTGAGAGTCTGTGGGAGAGAATTCCAAAGTTTGGGAGCCGCAATATAGAAAGCCCCATTCTCAACCTTCTTGAGTTTACAGCATGGTAGGGCTAGCAGGTTGCGTCGGGCAGCTGAAACATGATCGCGCCGGGTTAGACCCGTAACTACACGGACTGCCCCGTTCTGGACTACTTGAAGTCTATTGGAGTCATTTTTACCCAGACCGACCAAAAGGCTGCTACAGTAATCTATCTTAGGCCAGACTATTGCTCTCGCAATGGCCTCAGCGTTTGCCCGTGAGATAAAAGGTCTTAAATGAGTCAATAGTTTCACATAATAAGAGGAGGCAGAAATGACACTGCTAACATGAGCTCTCATGTTAAGAGAATGCTCCAAAACCATGCCTAGTATTTTTAGTTTTGGTTGGGGAGAAGTATCCACTAGGCCTAACCTGAATGATTTATAAATGGGGTCCAATTTTGCGAGATAATTGGGGTTACCCACAATCATAAGCTCTGTTTTGCTTGTGTTCAGTGCAAGGTTGTTAGCCATCATCCAATTTTCGATTAAGGAAAAGATTCTGTTTAGCTTTTGTTCACCCTGGGAATGCACACCAGAGAGTTGGAAAATAACCTGAGCGTCATCCGTGTAGTTTGAAAAAGAGATACCTTCCTGCTCGAGCATCTTAAAAAAGGGGGCTGGGTAAATTTTGTAGAGGCATGGGGAGGTACTAGCGCCCTGGGGGACCCCAAAGAGCACCGGAATTGGGGCCGCTTCAGAGGGACTCCAGGGAGAGGGACACCAGTTTGTGTTCTTGAATCTACAGCTACTGGAACTGAAATGACTCCCTTTTGTTTGCTTTCTTCAACAATCCCTCCCTCTTGTCCCCACGAGAGGGGCTCAGGAACAGCGAGATCTGCAGGAACTGCCAGGAACCACGACTTCAGCAACATTTGTTTTCTTCATACAAAGGTACCAACCCGATTGAGAGAACGCCACTCTTGCGGAGAAAGTTTGTGAGACCTTCCCAACTTGCAGGCCTAATCAGCTTGTGACCCCACAAATGATTCTTTTTCGCCTAAACTACTTCTGAGAACTTTTGCAAAGACTTTACCGTTTGATACCACAACTGCTCTTTCCTAGCCAGAACATTAGCCCATTGACTTTGGCCTGGCCTAGTGACTTGAATTGAACTATTCTGGTGAACTGGAACTATTTTCACTGCCTAGAAAGTATATATAACCTATTCTGCTTACTTTTGTCTTTTTTGCTCGCTGCTAAGCAGTTGAGCTGCCATTTTGCTCCTTTTTCAGGGAAGCTCAAACGGTCTAAAAAACAGAGTTTCGTATTGAAGTGTATTGGTCTATAATATTAAATTGTCTTCTTCTAGTGAAATGTTTTATAAATGATTGTGTAAATACATTAATAAGTGTTTTACCAAGAAACCTTCAGTACAAGTGTCTACTTGAACCACTGTGATTGAAAGTCCTCTGTGTAACTACTTGTACTGCTCACATTCACTCTTGAGATAAGCCTGGCTGCTAAGCTCGCTACCAACAAACTGTGTGGTACAGACTTATACCAAAGGTTGGCCTTGCTTACACCTGTAGTCCGAATTGTGTGTGGTGGTCCCAGAGGGTACTGCATGGAATTCTGCCTAACAAGAGGTTGTTGTGGTAGGCCAAGGCTGGGGCGAGAGTGTTAATATTGTCCTTGATGGTTTTGGAGGGGCAGGGGTCCACCTGTTTGTAATAGGCGTTCATAGACCGGTCTTGTCTAGAGACCTCATTAGGGGGGAGAGAGAGTAGAGAAGAGGGGTGGTGGTGGTGGTGCCCAAGGGGGGCCTGTTATGGAGCATTCTCATTTCTGTGCTAATTCCCTTCAACCTTAGAGAGTTGGGTCCCTTCCCAGCTTTTAATTCTAACCATGTAGTGAGTGAGCCATTTTTCTCACTCATGTATTTTGATCTGATTTGGATTATGTGTTTCCTTTGTTTTTGGAGTCTGACAAACTCCATAGGAATCTACTTGTTGTATGATGACACACAGCACCTTCAGTGCAGTGTCATAGAGAAGAACAAGTTACTTGCCAACTGGTAACGTTCTTTCGATAGGATGTTCCTCCAACGTATTCCTCATCTTAGATGTATTCCATCCAGCTTTGCTGCTCTTCGTAATTTATTTCGGCAGAGGGCACCGTGCGTCGATGTCGTCAAGTCGATGGTCCCTCGAAGGCCTCGACGTAATCGGGTATATAAATAGCACGCGCAGCCCTGTTGGCCTGAGTTCTGTTTTTCCTTTTTCACCTTTGATTTTGTACTGTGTAGATTGTGCCGGCAGACAGGTATCAGCCTTGCGAGAGTTGAGTTGGCAATAACCCGGAAAAATCTACAGAGGGGTAGGCTGGGAGGGCGATGAGGAATACGTTGGAGGAACATCCAATCGAAAGAACGTTACCAGTTGGTAAGTAACTTGTTCTTCGAGTGGATTGTGTCCTCCAACTTATTCCTCATTTTAGATAGACTCCCAAAGCAGTATGGATCATTTCTCTGGAGGAGGGGTTAGATTTTTCAATGCCCTTAGATGGCTGAATATAGTACTGCTTTACCAAAATTCAGCTCCTTAGACTGGGAAGCATACAGACTATAGAATTTTGAAAAGGTGTGCAGTGAAGACCAAGTTGCTGCTTCACAAATGGACCTTATTGAATCACCTCTTTGAAGGGCTGTTGAAGAGGCGATTCCTCTGATGGAATGAGCCCTTAACCCTTCTGGTGGGTCTTTTTGTGTTAATCTGTAGCATTCTCAAATGCAAAGCACAATCCAGCGTGATATTGTCTGTTTTGTCACCGATTGACCCAATTTCCTTCTGGTGTAGCCGATAAACAGTTGTTTGTCCACTTTAAGCTTGGAAAGCCTACAGATGTAAAAGCTTAAAGCTCTTCTTGGATCCAACCTGTGTAATCTTTCCTCCTCCTTAGTAGGATGAGGTGGAGGATAGAATGCGGGTAAAACAATTTTCTGACTTAAATGAAAATCAGATACTACTTTAGGTAAAAATGAGGGTTTAACCCTCAACACAACTCTGTCCTTATGGAACACAGTATAGGGTGGCCCAGAAGACAGTGCCTGCAATTCGCTCACTATTCTTGCAGATGTTAAAGCAACTAGGAAAGCAGTTTTCCATGTCAGTAATCTTAATGGACAAGTTTTCAAAGGCTCAAAAGGAGCACACATTAAGAATTTTAGAACCAGATTGAGATCCCAAATTGGCACTTGGAATGGGTAAGGAGGGAACACATTAGTGAGTCCCTTTAAGAATTACACTACCAAAGTAATTTTGAAATAGGAGCATTCTTCCGACGAGCGGCTGAAGATGGAAAGCGCTACAAGATGACGTTTAATGGTACCAACATTTAGACCTCTATGCGCTAGGGACAAGAGGAAGGACAGTACTTCCGGAATAGAACATAGAAAAGGATCGACATTCTTTTCTCTGCACCAGTTGCAAAACATCCTTCAACGGCAATGGTAGAGATTCTGTTGCTGGCCTTCTTGCCGAAAGCAACACCTCCATGACGTCATCTGGAAGGTCCCAATTCTTGTATCTCAGCCTTTCAGATACCAAGCATAAAGGTTGAGAGTTTTGACCTCTGTATGGAGAACATGACCCTCCATTTGTGAGAGAAGGTCCTCTCTCTGAGCAAGACGTACTGGGGGACAGATGGACATGTCTAGAAGGTCTGAGTACCATGTTCTCCTGGCCCAATCCGGGGCAATTAGGATCATGCGGTTCCCGAACCGTCTCAGTCTCCTGATGACCTGAGGAAGGACAGGAATCGGAGGGTATGCGTACAACAGTGGAAAATTCCACTCCACCATGAACGCGTCTCCCAGGGCTCCTCTTGGGGGAAATTCCCTTGAGCAATACCTTTCGCACTTCCGGTTGATTCCGGTCACAAATAGGTCTACTTGAGGGGTTGCCCAAAGATCTCTTGAATGACTTCCTGAGCCAGTTCCTGTTCGTGGGACATCGTGCTCTGCCTGCTCAGAGCATCTGCCGTCATATTCTCCTCCCCGGCTAGATGAACTGCTGTTAAAGAGACTCCTTCCTGAATTGCCCAATACCAGAGCTGCATTGCCTCTCTGCACAGAGGTAGTGACCCTACACCCCCTGTTTTGTTTAGATAATACATGGCCACCTTGTTGTCCGTCATTATCAGGAAATTGTTTCCCCTGACAGATGGCAGGAAAGCTTTCAGCGCTAGTCTGATTGCTCTCAGCTCTAAAAGGTTGATGTGTAGTTTGGACTCCAATGGAGACCAACGACTGCTGATTGTCAGATCGTTGGCATGAGTTCCCCCTCCCCATGAGTGAGGCGTCCGTCACTACTCTGATCTCTGGCCATGGTTGCCAAAAATGTTCTCCTTTTAGGATGTTCTCTGCACAAGTCCACCATAGAAGATCTTGTCGAACCTTGTTCGGAATCTGGAGAAGATACGTCATTTGATCTGAGAACTCGGACCACTGAGTCTTTAGAGCCCATTGAAGGGATCTCATCCTCAAACGTGCCTCTGGCACCAGGAAGATGCAGGATGCCATGAGGCCGAGCAACCTTAAGAAGTCGTAGGCCTGGAGATTTTGGGCATTTTGGAATTTGGAAACCATCTGAAGAATGTTTTGAGCCCTCGACTTGGGAGGCGAGCTCTTTCCCAAGGATGTGTCTAATACAGCACCTATGTACTGGAGCTGTTGGGAAGGTGTCATTTGAGACTTCTTGAAATTTAGGGAGAAGCCCAGTCTGTGGAGGAGGTGGCAGGTGACTTTCAGATGATCCAGTGCTTGTTCAGCAGAACATGCCCTGATCAACCAATCGTCCAGGTAGGGGTAGACGTGAATGCCGTGAGGTGTGCTGCCACCACTACCATTAACTTGGTGAAGACCCTCAGAGCGGAGGTCAATCCGAATGGCAGGACTCGAAACTGATAATGTGAGTCTCCAACTACGAACCTCAGGTATTTTCTGTGCTTGAGATGAATCGGCACATGAAAATAAGCATCCTGGAGGTCCAATGACACCAACCAGTCCTGAAGTTGAAGGGCCTGAAGGATCTGAGAAAGGGTAACCATCTTGAACATGTCCTTCCTGAGGAACTTGTTCAAGTTTCTTAAGTCCAAGATGGGTCTCAGTCCTCTCTCCTTTTTGGGGATCAATAAATACGGGGAGTACCATCCCTTGTTCTTCTCCGCTGCAGGTATTGGTTCTATAGCACCTTTCTCGAGCAGGGTTAGAACTTCCTGTTGTAGGAGCGGGTCTGAAAACTTCAAAGGGTGTCTCCCTGGTGGATTGCTTTGAGGTTGCGTTAGAAAAGGAAGGCAGTAACCTTGGGCTATTATTTCTAGAGCCCA
Source organism: Ambystoma mexicanum (assembly GCF_040938575.1). Lineage (NCBI taxonomy): Eukaryota > Metazoa > Chordata > Amphibia > Caudata > Ambystomatidae > Ambystoma > Ambystoma mexicanum. The sequence goes on from NC_090922.1 coordinate 393,691,098, forward strand.
AACATCTGAAGTAATGGCTCGCCATTCTTGCAGATGCTGTGACAGCCTGCCACCTACAGGTGTTTTGTGATGCAAGTTCTCAAAGTGGTTTTGTGGCGGTTGTTGCAGCCACTGATGGCAAAGAGGCTGCAGCTGGAGCTGGCTTTGCACGTTTTGCTCGTCCACCGCGAGTGGCCTTTCTCTGGCCCCTTTGACTGGCCATTCCTCTCGTCTTTCCATATGAGGAGTAGTAACAATAGGATCGTCCCCTCCACGATTGTCCTGAGGCACGAAAAGGCCGAGGTTGCCTAATAGCAGCCCCTAAAGATTTGGCAGCTACTTTTGAGGTCTGCAACCTCTCAAGGCTCTCGCCAGCCTTGCTGCCAAAAAGGTGAGACCTGTCAAAGGGCATGTTCAGAAGGCGGTTCTGTACGTCCGGTGCGAAACCCGACTTCCGTAACCACGCAAATCTGCGCAATACCGTGCTAGTGCCCATGGACCTGCTTACACTATCCACAGTGTCCAACCCAGATTGAGGGGATTCCTGATTGGCTTCCTTTCCATCTATAACGATGGCTAGAAACCCTTCCCTTTCGTCCCCTTCTGATATGGGCTCTGCCGCCATTGCAATGCACTCCCACAGAGTGTACGAAAACTTTGCCAAGGCACATGTGGATTTGGCAGATTTTAAAGCCATACTCCCAGCTGAAAATACCTTCCATGCCCAGCCATCCACACACTTATCGTCCCTGTCTGGAGGGATAGAAGGGTACGCAAGTTTGTTAGAAGCTGTGGCTGCCTGTATGACCAGACTCTCAGTAGTGGGATGTTTGGACAGATAGCCAGGGTCGCTACTGGCAGGGCGGTATTTTGAGGTGAGGGATTTATTTACCGGAGGAATATAATCCAGAGTTTCCCAATTCTTGGCCACCCTATTTTGCAGAGCTACATGAAAGGGTAGTAGTACTGGGTCTTCGGTGGGACCATGGTCCAATATATCTGTCAAATCATCCTGGATGAATTGGGCTGATGGTCTAGCCCATCCTAAGTAATCTACTACCTTCATCATTAACTGACGGTATGATGGACTGGCATGCTCTCCTGGTTGTGGTCTGCCAAAGTAATTTTCAGGAGATGTGTCAATGCCACTTGCATTTTGTAATGATTTCACCAAGTCCCTCATTCTGCTTTCTTCTGAAATCTTGCCTTCTGGGACATTTGGAGTGCCATATTCTAGTCCAAAAGGTACATTCCCCTCATCAGATCTTTCCTGTTCCTCAAAAATTGAGGTCAGGGATTTGAAAAATTCCTTCCTAGGGAGAGGCTTGAAAACCTTCTCTGAGAGAGGAGGAGGAAGAGGTGTATTACAGGGCTCTGAGGGTATTACAGGTCTTGTAACCCTGTCTTTCCCTTTTTCTGGCTGACCTGGCTTGGCTGGAGCCTTTGGCGCCGAGGGCTTCTGGGTCGACAAAGGCGTTGATGGCGTCGACGAGATAGTGGTTGTCAACGGAGCCTGCTTCAAGGGTGTCGAGACGCTCTTCGAAAATTTGCCCTTCGAGGTGCATTGGGTCTCAGACAGGGCCAGTGACCTCGATCGGTCGACTCGACTCGAGCGGTCCTTTTCGCTCAGCGTCCTGGAAGGGTCTCTTATCCTTCCTTTTTCGATCACCCGGGCTCGAGGGCGTGCGAGTGTCGGAGCAATGATACTCCCGGCCAGCTTCCGAAGAAGGCGCGGACCGAGGCTTCGCTTTCTGAAACACCTCCATCATTTTGACCCTGAATGCTTCCCACTCTTCGGAGGACGAATGTTGTGTGGGGCATTTCATCCTTTTTGGGGACTCGTCTGAGGACGAAGTGGAGGGGGACCTGTAGCGTCGTTTCTTCAATTTTTTCATCGAAGACGACAAGCGATGGAAATTGCTTCGGGACCTGGACCGATGCCTTTCGCGTCAAGGAGATTTTTCTTCACGGGACCTCAACTCGACGCTAGAGGCTTTACGGTCGGGTTTGCAACCTACCTGTAGTTTTCCCCTCCTTTCTCGCAAGGCCTTCCCTGTCATCGCCTGACACTTCGTACAGGCCTCCATGTCGTGGCCTTCTCCGAGGCACCACAAACACTCTCGGTGCGGGTCTGTGATCGACATTTTTGAACTGCATGACTTGCACTTTTTGATACCCGATCTCGGGGTCGTGGTCAGCGTTGATGACAAGGACATATTTGTTTATTTACTATCTTCACAGAACTCGAGGCGCGCCGAATCTCCGAAGCAACGTATACTGCGGAAAAACGGAACTGAGGCCAACGGATGCCGCACGTGCTACTTATATACCCGATGACGTCACCCTCGACGGAGGCCTTCGAGGGACCATCGACTCGACGACATCGACGCACGGCGCGCTCTGCCGAAATAATTTCCGAAGAGCAGCAAAGCTGGATGGAATACATCTAAGATGAGGAATACGTTGGGGGACACAATCCACTCGAAATCCTTTAGATTTCTCATAAGATTTAAATACCTTTTTTCTTGGGTGGACTACAGATCCCAAGAATATTAAAGTGAAATTGACTTTACTTACCTTTTATCTTTGTAGGTCCAGCACACCCCATCTTATTTTGAGTGTTGTGGGTTTACTTAGTAGCCCTTTTTCTACTTACTCATGTGACATTTTTTATGTTACCCTCACTACTTTAAATGGCTGCTGGCAGTGGTTTAAGTGTCCCTACCATTGTGCTTTTCTACTGCATGCTGAATCCTCAGCTACAGTATAGCATCCATGGGTGCACTTGTGTCAAAATGGTGCTGTCTTCTTTTTTCGCCATTTTCTGTTTCTGAGGTCTTTCTTGGGTTTTACTCTGCGCGCAAAACCAGATTTGAGCCCTTTGTTTGTTTTGCCTTTGGCGGGCTTCAGTACTGAAACCCGCCTCTGGCTCCAGTGTGTCTGGAAGGGCAGCAAGTGAGGGAGGTGCCCGAAAGTCCCCTGGCCTTAGTCTCTAGGGAAACCTGAATGCACCCAGTCCTGATTGGCTGGCTGGCTGTCCTTACAGGACAGCCCCCCTGCTGTCTGAGTGACCGCTAGGCTGTGTATGATTGGGAGAAACCTGCTTAAAAGGCAAGAGTTTTGGGACTAGAGGCAGTGTCAACCACTGGAAAGGACTACCCGATGAAGAAACCGTGAACGAAGCTTGCTGCATCCTCCTGGACCGTTCATCTGCCCGGTGAAGGCCTAATGCTGTGCTGAAACTCCTTTTTCCGATTGACAAGAGAAGCTCCGGAAGGGACGACATCTTCCCTTGCGTTAGTGGGACCAACTGGAAGATCTTTGCTGACTGCCTCTACTTCTTTGCTGCTGCAGGAACCGAGTGCCAGGTGTCGAGAAATCCGTAGTCGAGTGCAACATCTGTAAGCCGGCCAAAAGCTCCAGGAGTCTCCACAGGACCCACCAGAAGCTGGACGACCTGAGCTCGAGTCACCTCACCAGAGTGCAAGACTCAAGGAGTGAAGGAAGCCCAACCGGTGTCTAGGATCTGCGGTGGTGCCGTTTACAGAGCGCTGAAACCGCGAAGTCCGCTGATCCGAAAAGAGCCGTAGCTGCCGCCGACCTTTGAATTGCTGCCGCAGGAGTCCCCACGACTGAGGCCCAGGAACCCAGGATGTGCATCGCTGCAATGAGACAGAAGCCAGCTGGACCCTCTTTTTCTAACCAAAGGTATTGTTCTAACTTGGGGTACCCACGTCATTGCCTGTAGCTTGTTCTTCTCAGTTGAGACTTGCAGTAGCTGCTTTTCTAGAGCTGATTTCAGCTCTAACTTTCAAAAGTCTAACAGCTTGTGACCCTACAGTGATTTTTCTTCAACAAACTCTCTAACTTTGTGCAAGACGTTTACTATCTAAGAAGTGTCTCAGCTCCATAGACTGTGCTCCAATTGACTTTGGCTGTCCTGGCTCCCTGTAGACTCTTCTATTCCATGTGACTTTGGTACTTACTGTCCCTCATCGGCGATACATTGGTTTTTAACTAATATTGCTGAGAAAGGTTCTTATCTAGACTTCATTGGAAGATTGAAAGTGCTCACATGCTTGGAGACCCAAGCATGTGCTTCTTTTTCCTTCTTTTTCCTTCCTCTAACCTTTCCGCCAACCTCAGAATCTACAAAGTGTACTAGTGATATATAAATACCATTACTGTCCTAGTTAGTCAAGTCACCTCACGGTGTAGGAAAGGTGTTAGTAGCATCTCTAAAGAGCATCTACTAGCTTTGTGCTGATTCTGTGAAAGTATTTAAAGTGTATTTGATTGCTATATATATTGCCCTTTTTAAAGAATGCTTATTTAACACTGACCATTAAATAAATAAACAATTTGTTTAACTAGAAACCTTGAGTGTGTTATTTGGATACTTGTATTGGTGAATTTAATTGCTACAGCTCTACAGCTCACATTTACCCCTCTTCAGATAAGTCTGGCTGCTCAGTCACACTACCAACTTCTGCAGTACAGACCTATACCAATAGGTGGGTTACCTAATACCAAGAGGACAAGTAAGTGTTGTGTTGTAGTCTCCCACAGGGTTACTACATCAATTCTTGCCTAACACTGGTGGCAGGCCGTGGGATAGACGTAGATTGGTTACATTGATTATTTGCTGTATTTGTGCCCAACTAAACCAGCCACAAGGCTAAGTAAGCTCCATCAAAAAGTGAGGCAATTCTAACATGCCAAATATGGATAACTTTAATGAGGCAGCCCTGAATGTTTTGACAGTAGATCAACTGAAAGATATGTGCAAAACCAGGGGACTGATTCTGAAAGGAATACATGTGAATTGATTACAAGGATGTTGAATCACCAAGGTTTGAGTAGTAGGCCTGTAACACCTACTCACCCAAGTACTGTGGAAAATAATGACGAGGATGACAGTTTAGAGTCATGCTCCAATCTTCAAGAGGAGTCAAAGGAGGTAGAAGAGTCTCAGGAAGATAGACCCTCTCTGCCACAGTCTGCCCTTATGCCTCGGCCTGTTTCCATTGGGACCCCACCAGGTCCACAGTTAAGCCAGGAATATGCTTCTTTTGAAAGAATGAGATTAGAGTTGGAATTCAAAAATGTAAATGCCCAAGCTGAAGCCAAACACCAAGAGGTGAAACGAAGAGAAAGAGAGATGCAATATGAAATGGATATGAAAAGACTGTCCCTTGATTCTGCTCCTCTTTCAGGGTGTTCTAGGTCTGCTAGTCCCAAGAGGCCTGGCAGGCCCAAAGAAGCAGTGAGTATGTATGAACTTAAACTTGATGTTTTAATTGGCTAGGTACGTTTGAATGCACCTATGGTCTTCAAGGAATCAGTGGGAATGATTTGATCCCATGGCTCATGTCTAGGCTCCCCCAAAATGGCTGTGATGCTGTAATGGAGTTGGGTGCCATTGACATAAAGGAATGTGAATCAGTGAAACTGGCATTAATAGCCAGATTTGGGAATACTCCTTCCCAGTAGGGATGTAACGGTATACCGTTAAAGATACTGTGAACCACTCAATTGAACAATAATAACCGTCACATTGTTTATACCGGTATACTGTTTATACCGTTAAGTGTGCTTTTCAATCTGATTTGGAAAGGCTGCAGTAAGCAAGTGCTGCATAGTCTTGGCCTTGCACTGTTGGATGTGCCATCTGCCAAGTAGTTTCAGTTGGAGCAGTTTTTAATGCCATTGCATAAACCACACGTGCCTGACACAAAATCAATATGTTAGCAATAGGAAGAATAAATACAGTGCCAAGAAGGGAAAGGGTTTACTTTGGGTTGGCGACTTTGGGGTTTATATATTTATAATGGATAATGTTTGCTAAACATATGACAATGGGGTATTTGCTTGGTTTTATCATTGAATTTACATATAATAAGTCGCATTGCGAAATTCACTCATCTCTATGGGTATTCCCTGCTGCCATACCAAAGGGTAACATGTCTGTGGTTACATGAACACCTTTTGGCCCGCAAGTAAACTAAAGGCTGTAACGTAAAGAGAGCGCGTGTGTGTGTGTGTATGCGCACAAGCTTATACTACCGTCAACCTCCATTGATCTGTGGCATGCAGGTTATAAAGATGGCAACATGTTCATCTTCACCAGTAGCCAGTGGGGGAGCTAAAATCCAAAATGACCACTTAAGAAAAGCTATTCAGTTTGCTTTGCCAGTCGCAGCAGGGCTCCCCCCCTCCTCCTCTCCACACGTGTGTTTGTGTTTGGTGGAAGAAAGGGGTGGCATTTGAGTGGAAAGTATGTTGAAAAGCCCAATTCTGGCCCTGGGTGCCTGGTTTTGTTTGTGATGATAAATCTGACAATTTATGACCTTTTAGAAAATATTTGTTAAGATTGGTTAACTCCAACTGCTATACCGCGATAACCATGATACACCGTCATTTGGCAAGAAGGTTATCATACCGTCATAAAACTAATACCGTGACACCCCTACTTCCCAGTACCTTAAGAGGTTTAGGACCCTCAAAAAGACTGATGGTATCCGTTGAGCTACCTGGGTATGTGAGTGCTTAAATAACTTAGATGGTTGGGTTAAAGGTTACAGAGTGAACTCCTTTGAAGGAATGAGGAATCTTTTTTGGTTAGAATCTATTTTTGACGCCGGCTCTCCTGAGCCGAGACAGCATTTGGCTGACTCAAAAGAGATTGATCCCCAAAGGTTAGCACAAGCTGCTGACTTGTGGGTAGCCTATAGGGCCACTCCCAAGGACCAATAGGCAGCTCACATGATGGAAGAGGGGAAGCAGCACAGGAAAGAGGGAAAAATGATTCTAATTCCAACCATCCAAAAGAGGGCCACAAACATAGCAAGGGTAAATTCCATGGGAAACCTGGTAAGTCTAGTCAACAGAAACCCCTATTCCAGGGAACATTTGGGAAATGTGGGTCTGTAGATCATATGCGAGGGGGTCCCATATGTAAGGGTAAACCTTCAAGGGTCCTCACTGACTCCTTAGCCTTCATCCCTTAGGGAGAAGTTCAAATGGTAAGTGGCAACTTTCAATTACTGGCTGAGGACCCCATTGGCGTTCAAGCCAGTGTTTCTTTAGTGTCCCTGGGTCAGTGGGAACAACAGAATGTGGATGTTTACAACTCCATACCAGATAACACAAAAGAATAAGGACAGGGTACTTGTAAACGGTCAGGAGACCCCTGCCATCAGAGACACTGGGGCAAGCATTACAGTGGTAGATGAAGGTTTTTTCAAACCTGAGGATGGAGCAAAGGCACCCAAAGGTCCAACTAAACTTGTAGGTGGCCCCATCCAAATGGTTCCAATTCTGACAGCTATGATCCAGTGCAATAATATGACTGTTAGAATACCTGTCAGTGTACAGAATTAAGTGCCAGGGAGAGTCCTGTTGGGAAAATATTTGAAAACTCTTGGAGTTGTATCTGATACCCCAAGGCCTCCCAGCAAAAGGAAGCAGGAGCAAACAAGATTGGCCAGAGAGGCAACCTTTAGAGACTCACAGTGGGAGGTTGAGGAAATTTCCAATACCCCCAGTCCACAGGAAGGCCGGCCTTCTATTTCCAAGCTAAAGAAAGAGACACAAGGGAACCCAAGGTCTCTGGGAGAAAGAAAGGTCTTAAACCTAAACCTGTTCACGGGACAAGGACATCCCGAGAGGACATTCCCAGGTCACCCCAGTGACCCCTTCCCCAGCTGAGGCTGAGTGGGAACACCAACCAGGCTCTGTAGAGACAGCTACTGGTGACACAGAGCTGGAAGAGAACCTTCTCTGCGTTGGAGATCTGGATTCTAGAGACCATCCTGAGCTGCAGACATTACTTGCAGTAGGTGGACCCCCCTCTAGGGCAGACTTTAGCTGAGGCCAAAGAGAGTGTGCCTGTCTAGAAGGTATGCGCCAGCAGACAGCTTCCCAGCTGGAAGGGCAAGAGCCAGGGAAGCATAGGCTTTACTGGCAGGATGGCCTCCTCTACAGTGAACCTACTGAGTCTACCCCAGGGGACGACATAAGACTGGTAGTACCCCAGGAGATGAGACCGAAGTTCTTACAGTTAGCCCATGAAATTCCTCTGGCTGGCCACTTGAGTTTCAAGAGTACCAAAGAGAGGTTTATCTCTATTTCTACTGGCCCAAGATGGGGGGGGGGGGCGGGTGTAGAAAAGTTCTATAAGACCTGCCACACTTGTCAGACTTCTGGCAAGAGTGGGTCCAAATATGTGACACCTTAAGTGCCCCTCCCAGTGGTGGGAGTGCATTTTGAGAGGGTGGGGATTGACATTGTTGGTCCCCTAGACCTACCAACTTCTGGCAACAGATTTATATTGGTTGTGGTAGACCATGCTACCAGGTATCCTGAAGCAATACTTATGAGAACTGTTACTGCTCAGGCAGTGGCTAAGGCCTTCCTTGGTATCTTTACCAGGGTAGATTTTCCTAAGGATGTAATCTCTGACAGGGGGTCAAAGTGTATGTCCCACTACATGCACACCATGTGGAAAAACTGTGGAGTGACCTACAAGTTCTCAACAGCCTACCATCCCAAACCAATGGGTTGGTGTTGAGGTTTCACAGAACCATGAAGAACATGATAGGTGCGTTAGAGGAACCCCTTAGAAGAAAGTGGGACATTCTACTGCCATGGCTTTGCTTTGATTATAGAGAAGTCCCTCATGCAGGGGTTGGGTACAGCCCCTTAGAACTTCTCTGTGGTCATCCGGTCAGAGGCCCTTTGGCCCTGATCAAGGAAGGGTTAGAGAGTGCTCCTTCCCTACAGCCAGTGAGAGTCACTGACTATGTGCTGGGCCTCAGGAAGAGGATGGCACTCACGATGACCAAAGCTTCGGATAACCTGAAAGCAGGTCAAGCTCTGGTCAAACAATGGAATGACCATAAGGCCAACATGGTGGCGTTTACTCCAGAACAGCTAGTTTTGGTTATGGTACCTACAAGGCAGAGGGCCTTACAGGACAAATGGATTGGACCCTTCAAGGTTGTGGGTAAACTTGGAGGTCAATTATTTAGTGGACTTGGCAATCCCAAGGAGGCCCCTAGGGTCTATCACACTAACCGTCTGAAGGCTTATGTTTCCAGACTAGAACTAGGAGCTTTGCTTCTAGCCTCTGATCAAGAGGGGGAAGGGAGTGAACCTCTCCCTGATCTCCCCGAGGGACAACCCTCAGATGAGACAATTAAAGGAGTAAAACCTTCTTCAGATTCGACTCTGCAACAACAGTAGAAGTGCAAGGCTCTGTTATATCAGTTTGCCTCCCTGTTCTCACTGACACCAAGCTTGACCCCTAGGGGCCAGCATGATATTCTCACTGGTGACGGTATCCCTGTCGAAATCAAGGGTTACAGAATGTCAGATCATTTAAGATCCCACATAAAGCAAGAGGTCAAGAAGATGCTTGATCTTGGGGTTATAGAGCCATCTACAAGTCCATGGGCTAGTCCAGTTGTACTATGGCCAAAAGCAGGAACCAAAGAGTTGAGATTCTGTGTGGACTATAGAGCTCTTAATGCCGTCGCCACAACTGATGCCCATTCTTTACCGAGGACAGATGAGCTGGTGGACAAACTTGGTTCAGCCAAGTACCTCGGGACATATGTCCTGACCTCAGGCTATTGGCAAATTGCTCTGACAGACCATGCCAAGGAGAACATTGCATTTTCCACCCCAGGAGGCTGCTACCAGTTTAAGCCTATGCCCTTTGGACTAACAAATGCACCTGCTACATTTCAGAGGATGGTGAATCAAGCTGAATGGGTTAGAGGACATACTTGGATGACATTGCAGTGTTCAGCCCCACCTGCTAAGAGCAACTTCACCACATTGGATATGTTTTGTAGGCTCTGGAACAGGCCCATCTGACCATAAAGGCCAGTAAATGTCAAATTGGTCAGAGTAATGTGGTCTACCTTGGACTTTAGGAAGGAGGAGGAAAAATAAGGCCATTGCCTAGCAAAGTACAAGCTGTATAAAACTGGGCCACCCCAACTACTCAGACCCAAGTGAGAGCCTTCCTATGTCTCACTGGGTACTACAGGAACTTCATAGAGAACTATTGGACCATAGCTTCTCCCTTGAATGTGATGATCTCACCCAAAATCCCCAAGAAGGTCAGGTGGAATGAGGAGTGCACTAAGGCTTTTGAAGGACTAAACAAAACCCTTTTTCTCAAGCTCCAGTCTTGAGAGCTCCTGGCTACAACCAATCCTTCATCGTACAGACAGATGCTTTCAACACAGGGATAGGTGCAGTTTTGAGTCAACTGGGTGAGAAAGGCAGAGAACACCAAATCAGCTTCATCAGTAGGAAACTGAAGGACCGTGAGACAAGGTGGGCAACAATTGAACGTGAATGTTTTGCCATTGTGTGATCTCTGAAGAAGCTTAGGCCATACTTGTATGGTTCTACTTATGTTATTCAGACAGACCACCAACCCTTCAGATGGTTAATGCACATGAAGGGGGAGAATCCAAATTGTTAAGGAGGTCAGTCACCCTCCAAGGGTTTGATTTCACCATAGACCACAGGTCAGGGTGTAATCACAAAAATGCTAATGGTCTCCCCAGAAAGTATGACCGACTGGATTAGGAGATTCATCCAGGAGTGGATTAAAACCGTCTGTCCCTTAGTCTGGAGGGAGAGGTGGGGGACGAATGTTAGGGAGAATTCTAATTTCTGTGCCAATTCCCTTCAACCTTAGAGACCCCCAGCTCTTTTGCTGGACTTTAGAGCCTTTTTAATACTTACCCTGGAGTGAGTGAGCCCTTTTTCTCACTCTCTCATGTATTTTGATCTGATTTGGATTATGCGTTTCCTTTGTTTTTGGAGTCTAATAAACTCCATAGGCAGCTACATTTTGTATGGTGACATAAAGCACCTTCAGTGGAGTGTCAAAGAGAAATTCTTTTGATTTCTCATAAGGTTTAAATATCTTTTCTTGGGTTAACTACAGTTCACAAGAATAGTAAAGTGAAATTGACTTTACTTACCTTTTCTCTTTGTAGGTCCAGCACACCCCTTCTTGCGTGAAGTGTTGGGGGGGGTTGATTAGTAGCCCCTTTTTCTACTTCGTCATTTAACTATTATTATGTTACCCTTACTACTTTAAATGGCTGGTGGCAGTGGTTTACTTTTCCTACCATTGTGCTTTTCTACCGCATGCTGAATCCTCAGCTGCAGCATAGCACCCATGGGTGACCATTGTGTCAAAATGGCCCTGGTGGTCTTTTTTCTCCATTTTCTGTTTGTGAGGTTTTTCTTCAGTTTTAATCTGCGCGCCAAACCAGAGCCCTTTGTTCATTTTGCCTTTGGCAGGCGTCAGTGATGAAACTCGCCTCTGTTTGAGTGACTGCTAGGTGGTGTATGAATGGGAGAAACCTGCTTAAAAAGCAAGGGTTTTGGGACTAGAGGCAGAGTCGACCACTGGGAAGAACTACCCGATGAGGAAACCATGAACGAAGCTTGCTGTATCCACCTGGACCGTTGAACTGCCCGGTGAACCCCTGCTGCTGTGCTGAAACTCCTTTTTCTGATCAACAAGAGAAGCTCTGGAAGCGACGACTTCTTCCCTTGGGTTAGTGGGACCAACTAAACCCGTGACGAACTCCACTGGAAGAACTTCCCTGACTGGCTGTACTTCTTTGCTGCTGCAGGAACCGAGTGCCAGGGGTCGAGAAATCCATAGTCGAGTGCAACGTTTGTAAGCTGGCCAAAAGCTCCACGAGTCTCCCCAGGACTCTCCAGAAGCAGGACGACCAGAGCTCGAGTCACCTCACCAGAGTGCAGGACTCAAGGAGTGAAGGAAGCCCAACCAGTCTCCAAGATCCACAGTGGTGCTGTTTACAGAGCATTGAAACCACAAAGTGCTGCTGATCCGAAAAGAGCCCGTAGCTGCTGCCGACCTTCGAATTGCTCTAATCGTTCCTTTCTGCCAACCTCAGAATCTACAAAGTGTACTAGTGATATTTAAATTTTACTATCCTAGTTAGTGAAGCCACCTCAGGGTGTAGGAAAGGTGTAAGAAGCATCTCTAAAGAGTATCTACTAGCTTTGTGTTGATTCTGTGAAAGTATTTAAAGTATATTTGATTGCTACATATATTGCCCTTTTTAAAAAATACTTATTTAAAACTCACCGTTACGCGGGCGTGGCTAGGCGGCGCACCACGCGGCTGTGTTCGCCGTGAGCTCTGCAACAAGGTGCCCAAATCAAGAACTGCTGATCAAGAACTGCTGATGTATTAAATCAGGACTTCTTGCCCGATTTTCACTCCTGGGGTGCGGCTGAAGGAGCGGCGTTGGCAGATTGAAGGTTGGGATGCTGAATGCCCCATAATCAGAGATATCCTCTGCAGAGAGATACGGTGCGGCTGGGGAAAAAGATGGCGCGCGCCGACGAGTTCGACCATTGGCGATCTGAGCGGTGTGCGGAGCTGCTGTAACTCTAGTCGGAGAAGCAGAATTTCGCAGCGGTGGCCTGCCGGCTACACCACGGGAAGAGGACTGGCCTGGCATCCCCCGGTACGGCTTAGCGGGGGACACGTAGCACAGAGTTCGGAGTTTCCCGCCGCTTCGCTGAAGGGAATGGGAAGCGGAGTGGAGCTCTGATCGGGGGCCCCAGCGAGGGTGGATCGCTTCCCCTGCTGCATCGCGCCTGAGGCTGGCGCTCCAGATACCTGGCGGTGTGCATTGAGTTATGGTGTGCTCCGGAGGGAGTAGACCTTGACACCCGTGCTGGAGCAGGAGTGTGGAGGCACTGGAGCGTGCGGAGACATCGCACCATATTACTAACTGCCGCTTGGTTCTGGACCCAGACTGAGGTTAGTGAGGGCCGGAGGAAACACTGAGTGGGCGCCGGAGGCAGGCTCCAGCCTTGGCCCGCGCCCATACCGCCCTCACGCGCCTGCTGAAGACCCTGACGGCGCAGGGGGGGGACTGGCCGGGGAATGGCAGTGGTTTGCGAGGGGCTCATTGAGAAGCCTGCCCAGGGGAACAGAATGAGATTGCCAGTCCTGAGCCCTCCGGAGGACTGATATGCACAACGCAAGCCATTCTAGTTGAAACACCCTCATGGTTGCTGTTTGACCCATTTTGCTTTGTTTGTTTTCTATATGTTTCTTGTTTTCCTTTTGCCACAATGTCAATAGGCTTGAGGTATGACCCCACACACCACACAATACCTATAACCTACACCACAATGGAGAGCCTCCTGGTGCATCTCTACTTGGACCCCCCCTCGTTGGGCCACGCCAAGAACTGGCTGTCAACTATGGGGGCCTTCCCGAGGGCTTGAACGATTGTTACAAGACAGGGCAAAGAGGCTTGAGATGCAGCTTTCTCATTCCTCCAGGAAACCCACCTGCGACCTGTTGATGAATTTCGTCTTAATAATAGGCTGTACCCCACAAAGTTCTTTTGCTTCTAGCGGCATAAAAAAACGAAGGGTCGCCATCCTGGTTCGAAAAGATACCCCCCCTCAAGACATTGGAGATGGTTCGGGATGAGGAGGGAAGGTTCTTGTTAGTTGTAGCCATGTCAGATGGGCGCAAAACCACATTGGTCTCTATATATGCCCCGAATGCCAAACAAGATATATTTTTTGCAAAATTGTCTAAAGCTTTGTTTGACCATGCAGAGGGGGGGGAAGTAATCCTGGGTGGGGATTTTAATGCTGTAATCAACCCCTTAGTGGATAAAACCTTGCCCCCAACAGCCAATGATTGGAGTAACTTTAGAGCACTTACCACACTGCTGCGGGAACACTCCTTCATTGAGATCTGGTGATATTGCCATCAAGACTAGCAAGATTACACTTCTTGGTGGTACACGGGGGGGTTGTCCAGACTGGATATGTTTTTTATCTCGGACTCACTAACCCCTTCAGTGATTGCCGTAGAGAAACTCCCAGAAGCTCTTTCAGATCATGCCCCAGTGAGACTAACAATGTCCCCACTCCAGGCAACCCCACCCCGAAAGCCCCCATGAAGATTGAATGATTTCTTACTAGAAGACCCATTAATTCTTACTCATATAAGGGAGGTCATGGAATTGTATTACAGTGAAAATGACACAGGCGGCATGAACTGGGGCACATTATAGGATGCAAGCAAAGCAGTAATTAGGGGGCACCTGATCGAGCAGGCGGCACAGAGAGGGAGAGCCAGGAAACTACTGCAGGTGCAGCTAGAGAATGAAGCCCGTAGAATGGAAGAGATACATAAAGAAAAGGGCTTGCGGCGCTCCTTAAGAGACCTGCGGGTAGCCAAGAAGGCGCTTGAGGCGCACCACATGGGGAAGGCAGCCCATTCTATGATACTCACCAAGCAATATTTTTACACGAGGGGGAACAAAGCTAACAAATTACTAGCGACTAAATAAAAAAAACAGACAAGACAAAACAGGATAGACATCTTACGAGACGACAGAGGCAGATACGTCTTCTTGGAAGATGGCAAGCTCTAAATTATTGAGCAATTTTTCAGGGACCAAGCATCTCTACATGTGGGGGATCCACAAACCTCCAAAGACTTCATAGCAAAAGCAAACCTCCCACAAATCCCACAGGCCCTGCGAGAACCTTTGGAAGACCCGATTACAACACAAGAAGTCGAAATGGCAATCAAAGCCCTCCCCCTTGGTAAGGCCCCTGGTACAGACGAGTTTACAAACACATTTTATAAGACCTTTTACACAGAGCTCACACCCCATCTTACAAAGCGGTTTAACTTTTTATGGGAAACAGGTTCTGTTACACAATCAATGGCTGAATCGGCCACAACCCTAATCCTGAAGCCTGGGAGGAACCCAACAGAGTGCACATCTTTCCACCCTATAGCCTTACTTAATACAAATGCAAAATTATTTAGCAGAATTATAGCCCGGCGACTAGGGGAGGTCTTACCAACAATAATAGACAGAGATCAGACTGGGTTCATTCAGGGCTGCTCTGCACATGATAGCATTCACAGAGCAATAGACTTGATTGCCCTCGCCCCTATGAACCCAGGCCCTCGCTCACTGCTGTCCTTAGACGCCCATAGGGCGTTTGATAGCATGTCCTGGGGCTACATGAATTTGGTGTTGAGGGGTTTTGGATTTGGCCGAAATTTTCTAGATTAATATTGTCAAAGTTCCAGATCCCTTCAACCCAAATACGAGTTAACTCACAGTGGACAGCTCAAATTGCATTGGGTAAAGGAACCAGACAAGGTTGCCCCCTGTCCCCATTGGTATTTGCGTTAGCAATGATATGATATGATATGATATGATATGATATATGATATGGCATTTGTAACGCGCCTATACACAAGTGTTTCAAGGCGCAACGAGGCAGGGAGGGGGGAACAAGGGGAAGACAGACAACGATCCTACTAGGCCAGGTGTCATTCAGACCGCGCAAGTGCAGGGGTAGGGGGAAGGGAAAAGGGGAAGGGGGAGGAGGAGTGCAGTACAAATAAGTAGAATAGAAATAAAATAATAAATAAATAGGGCCAGCTGGTGGTAAGTGCAAGGTAAGTGCAGACAAGTGCTGGGGGGGGGGGGCTGTAGGGATACAGAGACAGTCCCGCAGTGCAGGGGTAGCCAGGGAGGCAGTGCAAGTGAAGAGTGACTGGGCCCAGGACCGAGGTCGGTGAGAGTGGTCCAGTTGCAGAATCAGTGCTGTTTAGGTGAAGAATTTAGCAGGGGAGAGGGAGAGAGAAAGCAGAAGCGAAGAGGAAGGTTTTGAGGTGCTTCCGGAACCGGAGATGGTTCTCCTCAAGTTTCAGGGAGGCAGGAAGGCTGTTCCAGAGGGAGGCCCCTGCCGCGGAGACAGATCTACCCCCAGCTCGTTGCTTCGAGAAGCGGCTGACCCTGAGGGAGTTGGAGACGGATGAGCGTAGGGCTCGGGAAGGAAGATATTTAGGAAGAGAGAGTTGAAGGTATTTAGGCCCCAGGCCCCAGAAGGCCTTGTGGACAATGCAGAGGGTTTTGAACTTAATCCTCGCAGCCACAGGGAGCCAGTGTAGAGATTTCAGTCCTGGAGAGATACGGTCCCTGGGCTTGAGGCCAAGGACAAATCTCGCAGTTCTGTTCTGGATGAGTTACAGAGGGCGGAGAGTGGAGGCAGGCAGATTAAGATAGAGGCTGTTACAGTAGTCCAGCTTCGAGAGAACCAGGGCTCGGGAGACAGTGAGCTTCTGGGGGAAGGACAGGAAGGGAAGAATACCTCTGAGGAGGTGCAGCTGGTAATGTGACTTCTTAGAGATGTCAGATATATGAGGAGAGAAGGAGAGTGTGGAGTCAAAGATGACCCCGAGGTTTTTTGCCTTGCAGGTAGGAGCAGGAAAAGGGCCAAGAGAGGCCGACCAGAGAGCTGCAGGGAAGGAGGGAGTGGGTGTGCCGATGAGTAGGATCTCAGTCTTACTAGCATTAAGGCAGAGGTCATTGGCAGCACACCATTCCTGGATAGCAGACAGACAGTCAGAGATGAGGGAGGAAGAGGAGGAGGCCGAGGGTAGCCTGAAAATGAGCTGGGTATCGTCCGCATAGCACTGAAAGTTCGGGCAGAGGGCGGCGATGCGGTGGGCAAGGAGTGCCAGATACCGGTTGAACAGCCAGGGAGAGAGATTAGATCCCTGGGGAACGCCACAGGTGGAGAAAAAGATGTCAGAGAGGAAGGACCCAAGTTGGACCTGGGAGGGTCGATTGGAAAGGAAAGAGGTCAGCCACGCCAGAGCCTGACCAGTGATACCCAGGTTATCACAGAGACGGTTGAGCAGGATGGCATGGTTGACAGTGTCAAAGTGGCAGAAGAGAGATCGAGCAGAATGAGAACACACGGAGTGTTGGAGTCGAGGTTCAGGAGCAGGTCCTCACGGATGTTCAGGAGAGCAGTTTGTGCTTCTGGCCGCTCTGAAGCCAGATTGATGGTCATGGAGACTATCAACAGCTTCAGCATGGAGGTTAAGCTGGGAGATGGCCAGTTTCGCCAGGAGCTTGCCCAGGAAGGGAGTGATGGAGATTGGGCGATAGTTAGCCGGACAGGAGGGGTCGGCAGAGTGTTTCTTAAGGAGAGGGTGCACAAGGGAGTGCTTGAGGGGGGATGGGAAGACTCCAGAGGCGAAGGAGTGGTTGCAAAGGTCAGCCAGGGCAGGAGCCAGGGAGTCGATGTGGTCCTTGATAGTTTTGGAGGAACAGGGGTGAATCTGTTTAGACGAGACTTTCATAGATCGGACTTGTCTGGAAACCTCGTCAGCAGAAAAAAGGGGAAAGGCAGAGAAGGAGGGAGGAGGGGTGGCTGCAGAAGGGCCAGAGGAAGAGCAGGGAAGAGAGGGGGGGAGGTGATAGGAGGAGAGTGAGGACAGGATGTCCTGAGTTTTAGAGATGAAGTGGGAGGCCAGTGCAGTGCAGAGGGCCTGGGAGGGGACTGGAGAGGTAGAGACTGCAGCAGGGTTGGCAAGCTCCTTGCAGATTTTAAAGAGTTCAGCCGAGTTGTTAGATGCCGCAGAGATGCGGGCTTGGATAAGGGCTCTCTTCTTGGTGAGAACAGAGAGACGTTATTGCCTTTGGAGCAGGCCAGTTTGTCAGAGTATGAACATGAAGCACGCCATTTCCTCTCTGCCACCCTGCACTTGCGTTTTAGGGTGACGAGATCCGAATCATACCAGGAGTTACATTTGGCTTTGGGCTTCAGGCGGATTTTCATGACAGGGGCAAGGATATCAAGAGTATCAGATATAGCAGAGTGGAGCAAGGAGAGGGCTGTGTCAGGGTGGGAGTCAGCCGAAGGGGGGGGGGGGGTCTTGAAGGTGGCAGCGAAAGCAGCAATGGAACCCATTTCCCAGTGAATTTGTCTCCACCCGAAGATTCAGGGGTTTGAGGTTGGCGGGCAATGCCACAAAGTTGTGTTATACGCAGATGATGTCCTCTGCTTCCTGAGAGAAGCCCGGACGTCAATCCCTCCCCTTATGGACCTGCTCTCCCAATTTGCAACGTCTCGGGATTTACAATAAACATGGCCAAATCGACAGGTTTGAATCTGTCGGAAGCCTCTGACACTCTGAACACCTTGCAGAATATTTACTCCCGTAGCTGGAAAAGCACAACTATTACGTACCTCAGAGTGCATTTGACCCCAACTTTTACGGGATTGATGAAGGCCAATATCCCCAGCTTATTGAAAGACTCTAAAGAATCTCTACAGAGGTGGGCCTCACAAGAAATATCCTGGCTTGGACGCATCAGCGCAATTAAAATGGCCCCGCTACGTAGGCTTTTATACACGTTCCAAGCCCTTCCTATATTGACCCCAGAGCGAGATCTCCTGGACTTACAGAAAGAAATAGGCAGCTTTGTTTGGCAGTGGAAAACACCAAGAATCCAGAGGACTCCCCTCTATCCCAAGATATTATCGAGCAGCCGAAATTGCTGCCATTCTGAGCTGGTCTAATCCAATAGAGCCCCCCAAATAGCAGGACATTGTGCAACACTGGGCCCCTCTCTGTCATCTGCCTTTTCTCTCACGGGAGGCGCACACCTATCGGGGATCCCTCCTTCCCTCCACAGTAACTACACTTTGCTGCTGGGATAAATCCTGCCTGCAGAGAGGGTCTCATCGGGCCTGGGCCCACTTTCCTCTATCACGCAGAATCCAGCCTTTACCCCTGAGCTTCAACTCAACTCATATCAGCTCTGGTCAAATGGGAACTCCTTGAGACTATGAGAGCTCTATACGGACAACTCACCCGTGACCTTTGCCCAATGCAAAGAGAAATTTAAACTCCCAGAAACTGAAAGGTTTAGATACATACAGCTCCGTCATAGGATAACTAACCCAAATATAAAAAGGACAGCCACTATACAACCTACGGGGTTGGAACTAACGGCCTCAGAAGGTGAGTATGCCCACAGAATAGCTACTTGTTACCGTCTCCTGGAAGATGTCCCGGAGGATGAGAAGTTACCCTATATGCTGGCATGGGAGAGAGATCTAGGGATTGATGTGCCCCAGGAATCCTGGCAGAGGATTTGGGGCAGAGCCCATAGATCTTCAAGGTGCACGGCAGTAAGGGAATGCGCGTTTAAGCTCTGCTTTCAATGGTATTTTTCCCCCGCAGAAACTACGATGAACCCAGACTACCCTGAGATGTGCTGGCACGGATGCAGAGAGAGGGGGGACTTGGGTCATCTGTGGTTGCATTGACCCATCATTCAATCCTTTTGGCTGGAAATTAGATCAAGGACATGTGTGGGGTGCTGCTCCCCATGGATCCACTTATAATGCTGCTGGGTGATACACCAGATGATGGGTCATACCCGCTGTCTGGCCCCAGAGGTGATCTGATTACTCAACTACTTATGGCAGCTCGCCTCACGCGGACCAGATTTTGGAAAGCGGTAGAGGGTCCCCATATAGCCTACTGGTGGGTGAAGGTTTGGGAGCTACTCGGAATGGAAAAGCTAACGGCCACAATAGTGGGCAAGACATCCAAGTTCTCCAGAATCTGGGGGCCATTCCTGGAACACGCAGCCGAAAGGGAGCACATGTTTTTCCAACCTAAACTGATTAAATACCTCCTTAAACCATTACAATCCTTGGGTACGGACTGAGCACTACATGCGCGGAAGTCTGGACGTATGGGGTATATACCTTCCTTGAGGGCAATGTTGTTAATAATGTTGGTGGATGTTGTGGGAATATATATATATATATATATATATATATATATATATATATATATATATATATATATATATATATATATATATATATTTTTTTTTTTTTTCTTTCTTCTCCTCTGTAGTTTTATGTTGTGCTAAGTCAAGCTTCCTGTCTGAGTGCCATTAGGAAGTTATGAATAACAGATGAATTGTAACTAAGTTAAAATGACATTTCGAAGCGTTGATTAAGTGATATGATTAATGATTTATCTCTGTTATATGTTACACAATGAATTTCATGTTTGATCGATGTTTCAATAAAAAATATATAGACAAAAAAACCTCACCATTACATAAATAAATAATTATTTTAACTAGAAACCTTGAGTGTTCGTGTTATTTGGATACTTGCATTGGTGGATTTCGTTGCTACAGCTCTACAGCTCACATTTACCCCTGTTCAGAGAAGTCTGGATGCTCAGTCATACTACTAACTTGTGTAGTACAGACCTATACCAATAGGTGGGTTACCTAATGCCAAGAGGACACCGGTGTGTAGTCTCCCACAGGGTTACTACATCAATTCTTGCCTAACAGGGCCCAAGAGAAGTTGGTGCAGGAGGGGAACCGAACAGAGAGAGGGGTCAGGATGCCCTGTGTTTTGGTGGTGAAATGTGTGGCCAGGGCCAAGCAAAGGGCCTGGGTGGGTGCAGTCGAGGATGCGGCTGCAGTAGGGTTGGCCAGTTCCTTGCAGACTTTGAAAAATTCTGCTGTGTTGTTAGATGCCGTGGAGAGGCGGGCTTGAATGTAGACTCTTTTGTTGGGGCGGATGCAGAGTCTATATTGACTTGGAAGAAGGCAGCAGGCCAGTTTGTCAGAGGGTGCACCTGAAGATCCCCATTTCCGTTCCGCTGCTCTACACTTGTGTTTAAGGGCAGCTAGATCAGAGTCGCAGAGAAAATCACAGCAATGTGCATGGGGAGCATAGGGAAGTTCCACAGCACCTGGCCCCCCCTTCTTTAAGTATGCAGAGCAGTTCCCAGGGACGGTGCGTAAGCCGCCGAACCCTCAGGTGGTGCACAAAGTACTTAATTGTAGAGGGGGGGTGACCCACGATGCTGGTACCTTGGGTTATGCCAGAATGGACAGTGCCTAAGACTCCTCACTATTCCAGCCACTGCATGTACTATTTGTGAAATGTGGTATTCCCTTTTAAATTGGCTTTAGGAAGGGCATGGGAACCCTGACGAGTGCTTTGGCTCTGTCTGCTTGCACCTCAGACAATGGAGGATATTTTGGTAAACCACTATGAAGCTTTACTAGATCTGAGTGCCGCCTTCGATAACCTTAATACTCAAATACTACTATGGGGAAAATTAAGGTGCTGGGGTATTTAAGAATGATACAACAGCTTAAAAGGGATAACTCAGTAAGAATCCGTCTAAATAGTCAGGATAACATGTCCAATTCCATCCCGATAACTAAAGGGGTGAGGAAATGCTGTGTAGTGGCCCCAACCATCTTTAATTTATATCTAGCTGATTTATGAAAGGAAAACCTGGCATGGGGAAGATACTTGCCTAGACGACAAGATCTTTAGGTTAATATCATCGCCTATGCTGACGATCTAATATTAATGAACTACACCCTGGCAGGCCTTCAAAGACTTCTTAACGGTGTGCAAGCTTTCTTGGAGTCAAACCATCTGAAAGTTAACCCACTTAAATTCTATGCCATGATATTTACTACCAAACGCACAGGCGGGAGATATGGTTGTCAAGTAAATCATACTGCAATTAAACAAGTCACTAGCATACATTATTTGGGTTTCCCGATATCAACAAAGGAACATCTCAGTATTCAAAAAGGGAAGATGGAGGGGAAACTTAACGCGTCGATTTCCCTGATGAAAGTCAAACAATAGTGCCTTTAATTGAGCTGTACAACCTCAAAATAACTGCAACAATATAGTATGGGTGTGAACTTATATAATTTGCAGATCGAGCCTATGGAAGTCAGTTCTAAACTTACCAAAGTCCACCCCTATCAGTATAATTAGGCTAGAACTGGGGCTGACAGCATGGTGGGCACAATATATAAAAAAGATCCCTGTCCCCAATGTCTAAAATAATGGAAGGTGAAGAACATTCTTTGAGCTTTTACATACAAAATCGGATTCGTACGGACTCCGAAAACAAATCCTTCCTGAAAAAAATTCAATCAAAAGTGTAAGACCTACACAGCTATCCTGCAAGTGGAGATCGAAGATGGGGCATATATAGTTAAGAAAGAAAATAAAGAGATGGGACAGAAATTCTGACTATGAAGATCTTGACAGGCTGAAATTATATAGAAACAACAAGCATCTATGAATCCCGGCAAATACGCCAAAAACTTATATACAAATATTTCCCTCTAAAAAGTATAGGGACATTTATGTAAGATTTTGGTTAAATATTTTCCAGACGATGAAAGCTATGGGGCTGAAACTCCAAATCAGCAAAGACATGCGTGGCTGCCACGCATGTGGCGGAGCTCCAAATAAATCCCTGTATCACCTGGTTTTGGAGTGCCCGGCATTCAGAGACCAAAGAATCCGTCTACTGGGAAATCTTAACCACTCGATCCATTGGGTACTGTCATACAATGTTTGGGTGAGACTGATGTCAACCACAAATGACAGTCTAATAATAGCCCGCACTACTGCTAGCATATACTTGAGGTACTAAAAAATAAAATGTTGCAGGGCGAAGCAGATTGGAGAGCAATTTGGGAGGACGAAATCCCGGGCTTCCACGGTTCCCAGCGATTATGATTATGTGGTACATGAATGATCGGCAGATCATTTAGAATGGACACAACTAAGGTTGAATAGGAATGTTGAGTCTGTGTGGAAACAGTTAATTGGGTGATAGCAACATTGATGAGGCTAGCAAATGAAAACATGATTTGATGATGTGACTGTTTCATGCTTTGTATGAACGTGCTTCAACACGTACGCTGGTTTATTTTGTATTTTAGTTAACATTTTATTCTACGGAAGTGCTAAAGTTTATTTTTTGAAGTGTAAAAGTTTATGTATAAACTAAACACACATTCCTAAATAAAAAAAAAATAAAAAAACTTATGGGGGATGAAAATGTATTCTAATGCACTTGGTCATGGACAAGATCTTGCCAATAATATCCAATACTATCCAACACATGGTAAATACATAGACATGTGGTCAACCTTCCTAACATATGTGCAGGACAGGGAACAGATGCACCAAAAGCCTCAAGTTCTTCGCAGCTTTTAACTTCTCTGAGGGCCCACAGTGGCACTTAAATGAAAACGGTCTGTTTGAGAGAGCCAACCTCAAGAGGTTTTGGCCTAGAATGGCTGTAAATTCATACGCTGGCCCCTCTTCTCTACGGTAACCTGGAATCCTATTGTATGATTAGCCTTATGGTGTTGCCCATTGTTTGTCTTATTATTATTTGCTTTATTGTGTTGTAGATAATTGATTATGTTGAATTAGTACGATTTATTGCTGTTGTTGAAGCTCAACAATGTAAAACTGGAAAAATAAAGCTTGATTAAAAAAAAGTATGTAAAAATATGTGCCCCACCATGTTGAAGAAAGAGCAGAAAACACTTATGGCTAAAATGAGAGCCAGATCAGATCCTAACTTTATGATTTCACTTTTCATAAAAGGTTGTTCTCTTTATATTTGATTATTTACACATGGTGCAAATGTGGACACTGGAGTAGGCCAACATTTTTATCTAAGTGTCATTAGCAATATCACTCCTTCTAAATAGCTCCTGTTAATAGGGTGTTGCCCACACAGTGATTTTTTATCACCTGCTGTAAAACAACTTAAGGACGGGAGTTAAAAGGAATGTGATGTCACTTTGCCTACCCCTAAAATTTAGTTTTAATAATACAAACAAAAATTCATTCTAAAGAAAGAATACTGTGCCTTTTAAAATGACTATGCTGTTGTCAGAGAGATAAGACAGTGACTTCAAGTAATGAAAGGATTTGATTTAAATGAGGCTTTTGGGTCATGAAGAAAAGGCTTACAAATCTGGTTCAAGAATAGTAAACATATCTACATTTTACCAGAAAAATGTATATTTGTCACACTACTATAGTAGAGACCTTTGAATAATGGGATGAAGTTGAAATCCTTAAGGGAACCCTGAAGGAGCAGTTATACAATTCAAACAAACACTTTAACATAACAGAAATACCTCTTTCTAGTTTCACTCTGTCAAGGATGTCATTCTTGTCTGCTAGATCCGACTTCAGGGCAGCTTCAAGCTGGGCAATGTGCAGTTTCAACTGATGCTCCTTTAATTTCCATTGCTGTTCATGGCCCTGGGTCACACTGAACGCACTGTGATCAAAGCATTTGGCACATAGGGAACAATGGTTAGTCAGCTCCAACAGAGAATGATAAAATATATTTTTTTAAAGAAAAAAAGAAAAAAGATGTTAGTGGCTCAGGGACCACTATCATCGTGTCTAAGTAATTTAACTAACACATGCTTGTATGCTGCTGTTCAAACCAAGACGCCTTTCTTGGGCTGTGGCTAGAGAACATGAAAGAGTCTGCGGGATGAGCAAACAACTGGCCTCAATTTAAAGCTGGAAAGCTAGAAATGTTGGCAGGTTGCAACATTTGTGAGACTGGGAAAGGAATGCTAATGCATGTGGTATAATAATACCAATCTACAAACATTAGCTACAGGCCAAACCATTGCTCATGCAAACAAATCCTTCTAATGCAGAGAACTTGTGAATCTTCACCAAGTCCTTTGTAAAGCATGTGAAAATAAAAAAGGGAGAGTCTGAGGTCAGCTGCCAGTTCAGACAAGTGCTGAACTCAGAGTAAAAAAAGAAAAAAAAGTTGACAAATTGTAAAATGCAAACTGTAACAGTAATTTCAAGGAGTACTATTTTGTTACAAAATGATGTAACATTGTAATAAATTGTCTCATTGGACACATTGGGCCTCATTACAACCCTGGCGTAGGACCATGGTGCTATTAGCACCATGGTCCATGCCGGATTCCGCCATGGTGGATGGCGGATTTACAGCCTCATTCCAAGGTTGGCAGGGCAGTAAATCCCATTCACCATTGCCCCTTCCCCATTCCCATTTTTGCCCCATAGGGCTCAATGGGGATGGGGAAGGCGCTAATTACGGCACCGTAAATTACGGTGCCGTAATTAGCACCAAGGTCGCTTAGAGCCTTGGACTTTAACGCCTGCAAAAAGCAGGCGTTAAAGTGGGAATCTGGCGTTAAGGGTTTAACGGCGCCGCAGCCTTTTACGGCGCCGTTAACCCCTTAACACCAGGGTTGTAATGAGGCCCATTACATGGACCAGAGCAAGAAAAGAAAGGACGCTGATAACAAAATAAAATTAATTGCAAAAATTAACACAAAAGTAGCAAGAAAAAGCATAAACAGACTTAAATGATTCACATGTTAAGATACATTCTGTATCACGACATGTCATGATATTATACAATTATCGAATGTTAGGTGGATTTTTCAAATGGCTGTTCAAAGTGTGCACTCCTGCAGAATATTCCGATATAGTCTGGCTGTGAATGTGTGCAATGGTATTTTAACAACAGTATTAAAAGAAGGAAATATGCTTTTGGGTACTTTAGAGAGGAGGAGGGAGCTTGGAAAAGACAAACACAGGAAGATTCTGTGAATCATGAATCAGAATAGTGTGCCGTTTTCATGTAAAAAAAGATATCGGACCATATTTCACAAGGAAAAAAAATCTTGGTCTCAAAAGGTGGAAAAACGTGACTTTGATGTGATATGTGACAGCGATCAGCAAGTTTTCGCAGGTATTCTATTTAAGTGATCAGGTTTGGCTGTTGAACGATTTGGATCCTACCCTCCAGATGCCAGGGTGCAGCATGGGTGCTTCTCTTTTGCTCACAAGTCTTTACTATCTCTTCAGTAGCTATCCTTGCTTGATTACTTGTACTTCTCCCTATGTCCCCATATTCTTGGGGTTCATCAACTGACTTACCACTTTAGCTGTGCCGTTCCAACAGGATTGCAATTTCTGGATTGCCTTTCACCAATGATCCCTACTCTCGCTGACATCTTTGTACCACGCAGCCACTCGCCTTAAATGCTTTCCTCTTCCTACCTCCTTGACCGGTTCTCGCTTGCTGCCACTGCTTAGAACTTTGGTGTCCAACATCAACCAGTGAATCCATCTGGGGGAGGGAGTCAGCAATGTGCTGACCTCTTAGGCGGTGGAGAGCGGATGCTGAGGATTGACTGGGCCATAATATTTACAAGACGGTAAGGATAAATATGGAGTTTAGTTGGGATCCTTTGTCAGAAATCCCAATCAATGGATAAAAATGTGAACCCACACCGTCACAATGGATATCATGATTGAGGATTCATCAGTAAAGGATTGTTCATCTTCGAATCCGAGCTATGGATTTCTTTTCACACTTTAGTAAAAAGCCTTCAGACGAAGGGTCTACTATGAATTGGTTTTTGGCCCCGAGGAAGGCGTTGAAACGCTGAAATGTCTACCACATCAACCCTTCTTTTCATGCAACATGACATTGCCCTGATAAATGACCAACACGGTCCAAAATGCTTTGGCTGCCCTTCAAGTGCTGAAGCCATATTAAAAACATTTGTTATACTATTAGAAATGTTTTTCTGTCATATATTGTATTGACATAATTAAGGTGTTGTAGTATCTACCTACCAGGGTGTAGTCAGTACTGAAGGAACTTCCTACAGTCTGGTTTAGTTTGGTTTTTCCACACTGCGCAGTGTGGTCTCTGGTATGTACCAAATACCACTTCCGACTATTTGATTGAAATGTACTTATTGTCTACTGCTGTTGTGCCTGCTCCATCTCATTTGTATCCCTATGGAGGGTCAACCCATCAGCTTGTCACATGGCAGCATCTCTCCTTCTCGCAGTTCTCCAGCTTGTGAGCCTATTTTTTGTGTTTCGGGGCGCACGAAGTGTGCCTCCTTTTTTCTGGCGACATCTCCTGTCTGATCATCCGGTGGCTCTTCCCTTTTCCACAGAGCTGCAGATTCACACACTTAAACTGTGAATCTCACTGAAAGACTTTGAAAGTTTCTATTGTCTAGATTTAAGGAGTCACTGAAGCACAATAGTTTAGGGGGCTTGTGCATGTTTTGTTCCATAAGCATATTTAGAATTATGTAGAGTCGCTATAAAATTAACAGCTGTATGCTTTTTAACATGTAGAGTTCTCCTGCTTTTGATTTTAAGAACTTAAGAATGTTGCTTGATAGAAGAACAAAGTACTTACCCCTGGTAATGTTCTTTTGACTGGATGTTCCTCCCACGTATTCCTCATCGTTGATATATTTGTAAGTCTGCTTGCAGCTCCGGAAACCTTTTTCATAGAAGCAGGTGCTGTGAGTCATTGACTAGTGACCCATGACGGCCCCCGTCCTGTTCTCGGCCGTGACATTGACGCTGTCATAAGTAGGTCGCGCAGCACCCATTGCCTCAGTTCTAGTTTTGTCCTCCCTATGCCCAGTCGTCTTGAAGGTATGACTCTCAAGCTGAAAGAGAGGAAAATGTCAAATATGGAAATTCTCGCCAAGATAGAAGGTTAGGATGGGAGGGCGATGAGGAATATGTGGGAGGATCATCCAGTCGAAAGAACATTACCAGGGGTAAGTAATTTGTTCTTCGAATGGATTGTGTCCTCCCACATATTCCTCATCTTTGAAAGACTTGCAAAGCAGTATGTTGAAGCAGGTGGGAAAAGAAAAAATGTATTGCTGAGTAATGCTGTGAAGCACAGCCTTGCCAAACCTTGCCTCCTGACCTGACAAAGAATCCAGGCAATAATATATTTGTTGAAAGTGTGCAAAGAAGACCAAGTTGCAGCACTTCATATGTCCTGCACTGGCACCACTCCCTGAAGAGCCGAAGAAGTGGCCACCCCTAGGGCGGAATGTGCCCTCAAATCATCATGCAGATCTTTGCCTGCCAAAGTCAAATATAGCATTCAGAAATGCATACAATTATACAATGAGAGACGTTTTGCTTGTCCCAATTTGTGACCCGAACAGCCCAAAAAGAACCGATCATCTTGCCCGATTTTGGACATTCTAGTAATATAGAAGCTTAAGGCCCTCTTTGGGTCTAAACAATGCAACCTCCCTAAATCCTTAGAGGGACAAGGAGGCTTGTAAAAAGCAGCACAATTTTCTGTGCCAAATAAAATTTTGATACCACTTTAGGGAGGAAAGAAGGACGTACCCTCAAAACCACCTTATCTTTAAAAAAGGTTGTGAAAGGTGGCTTAGAAGAAAGAGCCTGAAGCTCACTCACTTTGTGGGCCGATGTTAATTGATGTTACAAAGATAGTTTTAAGGGTTTGCATTCTGAATGGACAAGAATGCAAGGGTTGAAACAGAACTCCCATTAAGCACTAGAACACCAGATTCAAATCCCATACCGGTACAATAAAAGGAACCAGAGGAAATCCATTTGTCAGCCCTTTCAGAAACTGAATTACTATAGGGATTTTGAAATAGGAACCCATATCAGGTGAGCATTTACAAATAGAAAACTCTGCAAGGTAACCCTTAATCATGGAGACCAGAAGCCCATGACAGGCCAGATGTAGTAAAAATGAAAACACAGAGTGTTGGATGTGAAAGCATCAATATTCTGATCTCTGAGCTGTAAAACATGTTCCAACAGCAGTACAGAGACTTTCCTGCTGGCTGAAAGCAATACCTCCATTAAATCTTTTTGAATGACCCAATCCTTATATCTCACCCTCTCAGAAACCAGGCTTGAAGGTTCAGAATACTTATTTCTGGGTGAAGAATGTCACCTCCCTCTTGCAAGAGCAGATCCTCTCTTTGGGGAAGACAAATTGGAGGGCAGATGGCTATCTCTAGAGGTTCCGGGTAACACGTTCTCCTGGCCAAATCCGGAGCAAACAGGATCATGGATTTCCCAAACTTCCTCATCCTCCTGATGACATGAGGAATGACGTGGACTGGTGGGAACACGTACAGGAGTGGAAATTCCCAGTGCACTAGAACACATCCCCTAGAGCTCCTCTCGGAGGAAATTTCCTGGCGCAGAATAGGCCGCTTTTCCTGTTGCCACGTAGTGCCCAAAACTAGAGCTGCATTGCCTCTCTGCACAGTGGCAGCGACCCTACACCTCCTCTCTTGTTGAGGTAATACATGGCCACTGTGTTGTCTATCATTATCAGGACAGTCTTCCCTGTACAGAAGGCATAAAAGCCATCAGCGATCATCTGATTGCTCTGAGCTCTAAAAGGGTTATGTGAAATTTGGACTCTGACGATGACCAACAACCGCTGATTGACAGGTCGTTCATGTGGACTCCCCATCCTGTGAGGGAGGTGTCTGGCACATCCGTTATCTCCAGCCATCGTTGCCAAAAAGGGTCCCCTGACAGGCACACCACACGAGATCCTGTGTGAACTTGCTCGGGACCTGAAGCAGGTCCGTCATTCTGACGCAGAACTGACCACTGGGATCTGAGAGCCCATTGAAGGGACCTCATTCTCGAACAGGCTTCTGGCACCAGGGAGATGCAGGATTCCATGAGACCGAGCCACCTAAGGAAATCGAAGGCTGGAAGATACTGGGCAATCTGACATTTTTAGACCATCTGCAGAAGATGTTAAGCCCTCAATTCGGGGGCGAGGCTTTCACCAAGGACAAGTCCAGGACCGCTCCAATAAACTGAAGCTTCCGAGAAGGTGTCAAGTAAGAATTTTGAAACTCAGGGAGAAGCCCAGTCCATGAACCAAAAGGGTGAGAACTCTTGGAGGAGGAGCAGATCTGGATCATTCAAGGCTTGGCTTCCTGGAGGACAATCTGGGGGTCTTTTTAGGAAAGGGAGGCAGCAGGCATGAGCCACTTTCTGCAGTGGTCAAGAATCAGAGCTCATGCCCAAAAACTCTTCAAATGCTGAGTCAGCCTGCCCCCAACCACAGTCCTGTGAACCAAGGACTCAAAGGGGTTTTAGGGTTGTTGCTGAGGCAAAGGGTAAAGATGCAGCAGCTGAGAAGGGAGCTTTACCTCCTCGTCATCGTGAAACACATGGTGCCCTTATTTGACCCTTCTGTGCAAACTGGCCTCTTCCTCTTGCAATTAATGAATAAAAACGAAAGGGCTGACCCCTCAACTGTGAGAAGACCCTTGCGATAGTTGAGGCTGGTGCATCGCTGCGCCCAGTGACTTAGCTGCCACCTTGGACGCCTGTAGGTGGGAGCCATCAAATGGCATGTCCAAAAGTCTAGACTGGACGTCGGGTGTAAAAACTGATTTTCTCAGCCATGCAAATTATCTGACGACAGCACTTGCCGCCATTGCTCTGCTTACCCACTAGTACCTGGGGATCGGTCATCCAGGTGGCCGGGACACGGCCATCGCTTTTGGATCCAGTTCCCACCGGTGGACCAGTGCAGGAGGATCACCTGGGGTAGGGGAGTGGGAAACTGGATAGTGAGACGTGGTATCCCCTTTCCTGTAACACCTTTACCCCATCCTACCAAGTAGGATATTTAGGAATGTAAACTCAAGATTGTCACCTCTGTGTCGTTGCGCAGCCCAAACGTAGGTAAGCTAATACGCAAATAAACTAGATCGATGTCAAACAATAAAGAACAATGTGACAAATTATGTAGTTCAAGAAAATCATCAGCCATAGGGCTATTTGAAAAAGTTTTATGATTCAGTATGAAACAGAACTGCCGACACGTGTTTCAACCCTAAACAACGGGTCCTTTTTAAGGCAAAACTGTTATAAATGTGAAATAAAAATCACATAGTATCATTTGCACATAATACATAAGGTTAAAAAAACAGAAAGATCAAATTGGAGCAATATTTGTGTCAAAATATGAAAAAAGGAAGGGATGGGGCCAGAGCCCATCAGGAGAAAGCAAAAAAGAGGAAGAATACATATGAGTAAAAAACCATGCAACAAAAATAAAAATACCATGTTGGCAATATGTAATAAATAAAGGTGTTTCCATTGGATATCGGACATTCAACAGCCAGAGTCCAAAGATGAGGTATCCCAAAATTGCAACTAAAGCATATGAAACAAACAATGAGCTAAATACCATTGTGTTACTCATAATATACTCTTTACACATGTTGTGCCAAATGTCATGATGCTATACATGATACAAGTTATATCTCTCAGAAGAGAAAGAAAAGAGTGTTATGCCAAAATCCAAACTGTCCATCCCTTAGACACCTGAAAAATTTCATGCAGTGATCGCAAGTTCCGTGGATACCAAATTCCCCAAAGAGTTGTAGGAGTAGTTAAAAAAATTCGAAAAGGCGAGTGGATTACCGTGTGATAGGGGCAAGGTAAATCATCAAGACTTTACAATGTGCAGCCCGTCGTGGCGATGTAAATGAAGGCAAATTCAAAGATTGCCTATTCAACAGTAGTATAGCGTGTGTATGCTGCGTAGCAAAGAAATGCTAGATCAGAATACATTTTGTGAAAAGAACCGAAACATGTATGTCACAATACGGTAGGTATTATAGCTAAAATTGAGTGCATTAGCTATAATAAGGGATTTACCTTAATCATCAGTCGTGCTAGTTAAAATATACTGGGTCATTCCCAAAAACGAAGTTTTCAAGCGAATGCTGCAATTAATAAACAGATACGCTATAACGAGATCTGAGCAAGCAGAATGGTCCGACACGAACGAGCTGGCAGACGTGACGCGTTCACACAAGAAAGAGTTCGTACCTGCGAATACACAAGAAAGAGTTTGTACCTGCGAATACTGGGGTTGAATCCCCTGTAAAGCTGTGTTGCCGGTTATGCGTAGTATTAGAAGTGCGTGGTTCATTGCTTCCGCGTATTAAAGCAAAGGACCCAAAGGCGCATCACGTGACAAAATCACGTGCGCGTCGTTAGTCCAATTGCATTGCAGAAGCATGTAGACATATAGTATGTCAACAATACAGATGGCTCGCTTGCATCTGATGTAGAGCTTTTTCTAAATGCGTTGTTACCATGTCATCATAGGTACATATATGACACCTCATTATATTTTAACCCAAAAGTAAAGGTAAAGATTTCGCTAATGATGCATTTTGTTAATAAAGGATGGAAGATTAAGAAAACCATGAATATGCAAATCGTCAGTTAACAGGTGCACGCAAAAAATGGGGTATTGAAACAAAATGTATGTATGGGTTGTGATGAGACTCGAAGCTATGATTGCAGGAACAATAATAGAGCGGGATGGACAGCTGGGATGGGACAACCCCCTCCAGAGAAAGTGTAACAACAACGTTTTTATATAAGAAGAGCTACGTGCAGAAATGTTCAGGCAAAGAGAGCAGAAAATAATATTTGGTCATAAATGGCCACACAACAGTTAAATTTAAAGTTGACTGGTGAAGTATACTGCAAATGGTGGAGATATGAACCAACATTGGCAAAATACACTAAAGAAATACATTAAGTTCTGTATCTGTGTTAAGTCCCAGGCTGGTGCAATGAAGTTTAGCAATGGTCCGTGCCTCAAGCTGACGTAGTAACAGTTGACGATCACCGCCTCTCGGATGAGAATGCGCTTGTATTAGTCCAATAAACTTGAGGTCATTTACTGAGTCCAATTGGTGATGTTGTTGCCAATGCATGGCAAGTGGCAATTCGGGATCTTGGCTCTTCAGGTGACCAAAATGCTCACGGATGCGAACTCGCAGCTCTCTGATGGTAGAATCTACATATACCTGTCGGCATACACATAGTATGGCGTACACTATATATTTGGATTTGCAGTTGATAAAGTCGGAAATCTGGATTGTAAGACCTTGGTGACATCTAAAGACATTTTGATTTAAAGAGAATTTGCAAAAAAACAGCATGTACCGCACTTGAAAAAAACACAGGTTTAGGCTGGAGCCATGTCAAAGACTGTCTATGAGCAGGCTTTGGTTGAAGGAACGAGGGGCAAAGTTGGTTACGCAGAGTTTTATTGCAAGTAAAAATAAGTTTAGGTGTTTTAGAGATGTAAGGCTGCAAATCAGATTCAAGACTCAGAAGATGCCAATGCGTGTTCAATAGTCTGTAAAGCATGTTGTTATCTTGTGAATATTTAGCAATAAACTGAACATTGTCAGATTGGTAACTGTTTGGTTCTTTATGAGTAACCAAGATCGAGTCTCGGGTCATTTGGTTGACACGGTCTAGCCCTTTGTTAATGGAGTGTACCGTGTAACCTTGTTCCAACCTCTGCTTGATCATGACACATTCTTGTTCAAAAGCCACATCCGTACTGCAATACATCGGGCACCATAGAACTCCCCAAATGGGATGTTAGAAATGATAGATCTATGGCAGCTAGAGGCATGAAGCATAGCATTAATTGCAGTGGATTTACGAACGGTTTGTGTCTGCAACATTCCATCCACGATATTGATCTGAAGGTCAAGAAATTCTAATGATTTGGAACTCACATGTCCGGAAAACTCGATACCAAAATCGTTAAGATTAAGATAATTAGAACATTCTTCAAATTTGGATGGCGTCCCGTTCCAAATAACGAGGACGTCATTAATATAACGTTTCCATACTACAAGTTTCTGCTTGAATTGGTGGTCAATGTAAATGCGTTTTTCTTCAAAGAAGCCCATAAAAGGTTTGGCCAGGTATGGGGCATATTTCGCACCCATGGCCACTCCTTTTGTTTGCAAATAGTATTGCTGGTTGAAAAGAAACTGATTGTGAGCTAAAGTAAATTGTAAAAAGTCTTTAATCATATGGACATGTTGTCTATGTGAAGCTGAATATTTGCGGAAGGTGAAATCAATGGTTTGAAGAGCTAAGTGGTGTTGAATTGAAGTATACAATGCTTTAACATCAAAACTGGCCAAAGGAAATTAGAACACCATTCTAAATTGTGGAGGATCTGCAGTGTTTGGGTGGAGTAACGTAAGTAAGCAGGTAGTGTTGGTACAATGTCCTTTATTGCAGTATCAATGTATTGAGAGAGTCCCTCAGTGGCCCATCGTAAGTCACTCATAATTGGTCGAACCAGGGGTAACGTGATATAGTCCTTGTGTATCTTGGGAAGAAAATACATTGTGGGGATAACTGGGTCGGGGCGGAAAAGAAAAAGTTTTTCATCATCTGTGAGAGTCCCACGTGAATACCAGTCCTGTATCAGAATTTTAAGTTCTTTTCAGGTGTCTAAGGGATGGACAGTTTGGATTCTGGCATAACACTCTTTTCTTTCTCTTCTGAGAGATATAACTTGTATCATGTATAGCACCATGACATTTGGCACAACATGTGTAAAGAGTGTATTATGAGTAACACCATGGTATTTAGCTTATTGTTTGTTTTATATGCTTTGTTCCCCCTCTATGGTTGCAATTTTGGGATACCTCATCTTTGGACTCTGGCCGTCGAAAGTCCGATATCCAATGGTAACACCTTTCTTTATTACATATTGCCAACATGTTATTTTTATTTGTGTTGCATGGTTTTTCGCTCATATGTATTCTTCCTCTTTTTTTGCTTTCTCCTGATGGGCTCTGGCCCCATCCCTTCCTTTGTTGTTCATATTTTGACACAAATATTGCTCCAATTTGACCTTTGTGTTTTTTTAACCATATGTATAATGTGCAAATGATACTATGTGATTTTTATTTCACATTTATAACAGTTTTGCCTTGAAAAGGACCCGTTGTTTAGGGTCGAAACACCTGTCGGCAGTTCTGTTTCATACTGAATCATAAAACCTTTTCAAATAGCCCTCTGGCTGATGATTTTCTTGAACTACATAATTTCTCACATTGTTCTTTATTGTTTGACATTGATCTGGTTTATTTACGTATTAGCTTACCTACGTTTGGGCTGCGCAATGACACAGAGGTGACAATCTTGAGTTTGCATTTGTACCAAATTAGCAGTTTTGAGGTAACTGCTAGTCCCTCATACGTGCAGCAATCCTAGTTTCTCCTATTTCCTAGGAATCGCTTGTTGAATTATATTTTCTCTTCCAACCCACCGTTAGTCCCAGCACCTCGTGCTAACGGCCTATCTCAATCCAGTTTTTTAGGATATTTAGGAACTCTACCCCACCCACCCCCCCCCCCCCTTTTACAACACAAACAGTTTCACACGGACGGCAGCCTGCTATGAGAGAAAAAAGACTAACACCCAAGCCCTATACCTGGCGTGTCCCAATACAATGGCCAGGCGAGTTCAGGCAATTACTGACCATCACACACACCTGACTTCCATTAAGCTTCCCCACATGGATAAAAGGCAGAGCACAAGAGCACACTCTGAGCGAGGCAAATCACACAAGGAAACGGCAGTTTCGAGACGGCAGCTGAACGAGAGAAGAAATATGGCAAAACAGAAGGGGATTGCAAGGAGGGAAGTTCCCTTGACTTTTCGCCACGGAACCGTTACTTTCTGGAAACTTCTAGAATAGAAAGCTTAAGACCAGGAAACCAGGCTGAAGAATCCTGCATTGTGTGTCGGAGATACCTGGAGCCCTCCCGCGTCAATAATCAAGGCGCGGAGAAGCATGAGCCGCCATGGTACCGACTCCAAGAACAAAGCAGCGTCAGTGATATCAACACAGACCGGTGAGTTGGGGAGAACGATACAAGACCGGTCTGTGTTGAAGCCAAGGTTGTAAGCAGCAGCATTGTATGAAGATATCTAAGGCGAACAGTGTGTGAGACGTATGTGACGAGCGACACAAATACAATTGGAAACCAAAGGAGTGATTGAACCTTGGGAGGCAAAGAAAGAATACCGTAGACAGAGTGGACCGGCGCCACGTGGGTGCTTATTCGAAAGTCTCAGGTGGTATCCAACTGATGCTAAGTGTGAGAAAAGGGAATCTTTAGATCGAAGTGGTCCTACAATGGGTCAAGCTAAATTCTGTCCACATTTGAAAGTCTTTGATGATTTAATGTTCACTACAATTGATCCGAGCCCTGCTGAGGGAGACTAATTGGGCAAAAGAAAGGCATCTGAGCCTGGCGGAGGGGGAACTGTGAGTCACCCGAGAAAGAGCATTCGCTGAACATTGTAATAAGGGGATCTGAGCCCGGAAGAGGGGGATCCAACGCTGTTTTTTAAAGGAATCTGACCCAGGCTCAGGGGGATCGAGGGTGACCACCCAAAATGAATATGTGTAAAAAGAAAATAACTTTTGCATCCTGTTTTTGTACATCAGGCCCTCTGAATCAAGAGACTTTTAGGAAGTAAAGAGACTTGGATTAAGAAGGTCCTGATCCTGGTAATAGAACTATATCCTCGCACCGCAGAAGCCAGAGTGTGCTTTGCTCTATTGAACCGCCTTGCCCCGAGCTGAAAACGTGGGCAAGGGAGTCCAATGGCCGACCATCCTGACATATCATTTTGTTTGTTTTATTCATTTGTAATGCGCACCAGACCCGAGGGTATCAGGGCGCAGGAGCAAAAAGTATATTTTCAGCTTGGTTTCATGAACACTACCACACACTATTTGCAAATTAATGGTAAGGATTGGCAACAGTTTTGTTTTAGAATAGGTCCATTTAATATTTACAAGACTCCGCTAGGACTGCCTTATTATTATTTGATGGTGGTAGCTTGCTCCATCTGTAGATTTAGGTTTAGAGAAGCGTATTTCACACCATTGCGAAAGTTTAATAAACACCCTTGAACTGTGGTCACTTGTGTCTGTCTTACTGTTGATACCATGCCTTCCTTACAGTATCCAGCTGAGAAGTGGCAAACATGAAAGTGAGAAAAAGATTATATAAAGAAGAGAATGAGTAACTGTGAATCGAAGTGGTCTTGCGACAGGTTGAGCAAAATCAATTTTGAAGTAAAGAAAGCTTGGAAAGGTAGCTAAAGTTGGTCCGAGCCCGGCAGAAGGAGATCAATTGAAAGCTTTGTGTTAAAGTGGGTCTGAGCCAGGCAGAGGGGGACCCGGGCTGAATCAAAAATCACCCGAGACGTTGTATATGTGAAATCCTAAGAAGAAAGGAACTTTAATGTTTGTCACGTTGCATCAGACCCTGTGAAATAAGACACTTTGAATGGCAAAGAAACTTTGGCACATAAGACCCTAATGTTGAGGTTGTGAACCGCATCCTTATGCTAGGGAAGCCAGAGAGTGTGCTAAGCTCGACTGTGCCACCTTGTCCCGTACTGAAAACATGGGGAAGAGAAGCCAAAGGCTTGAATATCCTGACATATAATTTCTTGAACACTTTTCTTTTGCATAACATTGTTTCCCACACTATTTGTATTTAGAAGTAAGGATTGGCAATAGGTTTATTAGTAAAGGCCCTTTTATTTTGACAGACTCAACTAGGACTGCGTTAATATTGTTTGATGGTTGTAGCTTGCTCCCAATCTTTAGATTTAGGATTAGATAGGTGTTTTTCAAACCCAATTGAAGTTCAATAAACAGCCTTGAACTGTGATCACTTTTGTCTGGCTTACTGTTTGATACCATGCCTTCCTTACATTACGCAGTCCGCGGAATTTAGTCAGACTGGAGAGACTGGCACATGGCATCCTTACCATCTTATAACAGGTTGAGAAAACCTTCTCTCTCCTCCTCTTCAGGGATATACTCTGCCTTACCATCTTGTAACAGGTTGAGAAAAACTTCTCTCTCCTCCTCTTCAGGTATATACTCTGCTGCCAAAGCTATTACATGCCACAAGGAGTGTGTATACTTGGCCAGAGCACAAGTCACATTAATGGTCTTCAGGCTAATGCTGCCTGTGGAGAACACCCTCTTTCCTAAGGCATCAATCCTTTTATCATCCCTATCTGGGGGAATAGTCGGGTAGGCTGCCGCCTTATTAGTGGAAGTGGCTTCCTGAACCACTAAGCTCTCAGGGGTGGGTTGTTTAGACAGCAAACCTAGATCAATAGAAGCAGGTCTGTATTTCCTGGCCAGATCCTTGTTAACAGCTGGTGTAGTATCTGGTTTTAACCAATATCCTGGTTCTTAATGCTGTGTGAAATGGCAATGCAGGCTCCCTCAGAGGGTCTCCATCTAGGATGTCTGGGAGATCATCCTATTCATAGAATGCCTCTTGCCTTCCCCAGCCCAGATATACAGAGGCTCTGCCCATAACTCCGCTATAAGAATGGTCAGCACGACCTGCAGAATCTGGAATGGCACAATCTAAAGTGTCCAAGCCACTAGTATCTCTCAGAGTGTCTACAAAATTTTGCATTCTGGACTCCTCTGAGATTAACTCATCGGGCACATTAGGAGTACTGAACTCCAGACCAAAAGGCACATGCCTCTCCTCCTCTTCCTCCTCAGAAATCGACCCCATGGACCTGAAGAAGTCAGTCCTAGGGCTAGGGGGCGTGGCTAGGAAGCCATGTGAAAGGACGTGTCTGTACGGGGGCTCCCGAAGATCCGTACATTATCCGACTGAAAACCGTGCAAGGACCGATGTAATTTGGCTGAGACTGATATGACTGCGTACATGAATCTCAGGTGAACGTGTGGACACGTTTCGATACGGGCCTGCACCATGAAAGCGCAACAAGAAGCTAAAAGAAGACTTGGAGGCGAGAGTGCGATGAACGAGAAAATGGCCGCCGCCGCTTAACGAAGGAACAAAGGGGTGATTGATCTGGGCGCCTGAGCCTGACGGTCGCACTGGAGCGTGGTGGTGGTGAAGGAGCATGACTCGGGTGCATCGTGGTCATTAAGGACACCCAGTCCCGCGAGGCCGACGGCGTTGACCTGGGAAGGGAGCAGGGCCTGGCCGAAGGTATTTTGTAACCGGACGTGCGGATAGCAGGGGAGCGTGCGGTGTGACCTGAAACTGTGCCCCGGACTCTTCATGGCCTAAAGTGCGCTTCAAAGGGTGAGACGCGACCTGGCCTAGCTAGGTAGTAGACAAGATGGCCGGGGGAGCCGGAGGACAAAGGAACTTTGTGTCGGAGATGTGGCGATAACGATGGGGCACCCGAAGAGCGCACTGTGACACCCTGCCCCAGATCCGAGCGGGGATAGAAGGACGGGAGACATGTCTAATAAGCTCCTGAGAGCGAAGAACAAACAGCCCACGCTCGGCGAATACGCTAAGAC
Organism: Ambystoma mexicanum; assembly: GCF_040938575.1. Taxonomy (NCBI): domain Eukaryota; kingdom Metazoa; phylum Chordata; class Amphibia; order Caudata; family Ambystomatidae; genus Ambystoma; species Ambystoma mexicanum. The sequence continues at coordinate 393,729,886 of NC_090922.1, forward strand.
GCCTCCCGGCCCAGACGGAGCCAAAAGCAAAGATAAAACTCAGGCCAAGGAAATGGCCGCCGGGGGTGCGAACCAGGAGGTCCTCGCTGCGATCGCAGACCTGAAAGCGACCTGGGAGACCAAGCTCCAGCTCGCTGTGGCTGAACTGAAGACCGCAATGGAACTCCAGGTTGGGGCGGTGCAGGAGGACGTGAACCTCCTAAGGCAGGACGTGCGTACTCTTGCAGAGCGCACAGAGACTTTGGAAAAAGAAATGGGCCCTACCGCGGCGGACTGCGCTGTGCATAAGCGTGAACTCCATGCCCTGGTGCAACGTGTGGGCAATTTGGAGAGTAGAGCGGAGGAGGCAGAAGGACGCGCCCGGAGGAACAACATCCGTATCGTGGGCCTGCCGGAGGGAACTGAGGGCCATAATCCAACGGAATTTATCGAGAACATGCTACTGCAGGAGATCATGGGAGGCACCCTGTCGCAGGGTTTTGCGGTGGAGAGCGCGCACAGGGCCTTAACTAGGAAGCTTCCGCCGGGAAACCCGCCCAGGCCGGTGATAGCCAAGATCCTTAATTACCGGGACCGAGAAAGGATCCTTGAACACTTCCGCAAGGGAGGCACAATACAACGAGGAGCGGCGAACATAACTGCCTATCCCGATTATACCCTGCAGGTACAGCGCAGTCGTATGAACTTTGGATCGGTGAAGAGGAGATTGCGGGAAGCGGGGTTTAAATACATGTTGCTCTATCCGGCCAAACTGAAGGTTTTCTTTCAGAGCAAGCTGCTGTTCTTTGTCACCCCGGAGGATGCCATGGAGTGGCTGGATGCACAAAACTGCCCTCAGGAGCCAGATGTTCAGACGGCTGGTGGAAAATAAAAGACGAGATAAGTAACGCTGTAGGCCCGGTCGGGTCACGAACATTGGGACTTGAATATAGTCATTGAACTCGCTGTAGAACATGCGCGCGTCAGTGGTTATGAAACGTGGTCCGTGAGCACGGACATGGTTGCGAAGGAGAGGAGCCTCCAGAGGCCGCTCTTTACACCCCTTTTTTGTGTTTAGTTTAGTCACTGTTAGTGGGGTGACACCCTGTCGGGTTCTCTATTTGGGTTTCCCAAGGAGGACCGAACACAGGGATGCCTGAGATCCACGGATGGAGCTGGGCAGTTGTTTGGGGTAGGGGCTTGGGGGGGTGTTTTAGTTTTTGTATGAGCCTGGGGGTGAAATCGGGATTGGATGTTCGCAAAGTGGGGAGGGATTGCCTCGGATGGGGGGAGGAAACTACTGATAGGCCATGGGAGACCTCAGGATATTAACGTGGAACGTTAGAGGGCTTAACAGTTATCTTAAGCGAAATAAAGTCATGTTGTATCTTAAGAGGCAGAAGATAGACGTAGCCCTGCTACAGGAGACACATCTAAAGCGAGAGAAACTGGAGCTGGTAGGGAGGAAGTGGAAGGGGACAGTGGTAGGATCAACGTACTCCGCCTATGCCAGAGGAGTGCTGGTGTGGGTGGCGCCACACGTCCCATTTAAGCTAATTGAGGAGGTTGTGGAGGAGGATGGGAAGTTGGTTATGGTGAGGGGGCTGGTAGAGAACAAAGTAGTGTGCATTGTAAACACATATGCGCCTAACCAGGACACGGCGACATATTTTAGGACGCTGTGCACCAAGCTCAGTGTCGGGATGGGGGGTACGGTGATATGGGGTGGCGACTTTAATTGCGTGTTGAATCCCAGGGAGGATAGGTCGGATGACAAGATGGCTAAGCCCAGTCCGGCGGCTAAGGTATTGCAGACGCTGCTGGCGGATTTTGGCCTGGTAGATGTGTGGAGAGCGAAACACCCGGGCAGGAGGCAATACTCGCATTATTCGGCCCCGCATCTACTGCACACGAGGCTTGATTACTTTTTTGCTACGCCAGACATAGTCGCGGAGTGAGACCATATAGACTACAGGGCGAGAGTCCTCTCTGACCACTCGCCCCTGGTCATGCGATGGCAGCGACCACTCGCCCCTGGTCATGCGATGGCAGCTGTATTCCCCACGAGCGCGTATACCAACATGGCGCCTCAGGGCGGAAGCGCTCAAGGACCCTGCCTTCAGAGAGGATATGAGGGAAGAGATAACTGCTTATTTTGAGGTGAATACAGGGAGCGTTAAGTCAGCTGGCACCTTATGGGAGGCCTTTAAGGTCGTAATGCGGGGGATCGCCATTGCAAAGTCTAAGGGATTGATGGGGGGAGTCCTGGCGGATCTGCATAGAGCTGAGTCTGAGCTGGAGGAGGAGTTGGAAGGTGGTGGGATAGATGCGGAGGCGGTCTCCAAATTGCAACAGAAGTGTGCGGAACATTGGGATAGGCTCTGTAATCTGAACTATAGAAAGTATATTGAGAGACTGCATGCGGGGGGAGATAAAACGGGCCGACTCCTAGCTTGGCTGTACAAGAGCGAGACCCCACGATCCCCGATCAGATTGGTAACCAATGAAAAGGGTGAGGAGGTAGACACCCAGGAAGGCGTAAACAGGGCATTCGTGGAATACTATAAGGTCTTATACGAAGATTGCGAGGGGGGCAGCCAGGAGGAGATAGACGAAGTGCTGGAAGATGTAGGCTTGCCCAGGGTCAGTGATGAGGAGCGAGAAGAGCTGGATGCTCAGATCACCCTGGAAGAGTTGAAGGAGATTGTGAGGCAGTTGCCCACTAGCAAGGCCCCAGGGGCGGATGGGTTCCCCAGTGAATTTTATAAAGTATATGCGGAGGAAGTGCTCCCGCCCATGCTGGAAATGCTCAACGAAGCGTACGAGGTGGGACGGCTGCCGGAGTCACTTAGGGAGGCGATTATAATACCGCTCCCCAAGCCAAATAAACCGGGACATGATTGTGGCTCCTACAGGCCCCTGTCGATGCTGAACCAGATAGCAAGATCCTGACAGCTGTCCTGGTTACTAGAATGCGTAGAGTGATCAGCAAGTTGATACACCCTGATCAGACGGGCTATGTCCCTAACAGGAACATTACTCACAACCACAGACGCCTCCACAGGGTGGTCGAATGGGGATGTAGTGATGACGGCGAAATGGCGATAGTGGCATTGGACGCGGTTAAAGCGTTCGACTCTGTTCGGTGGCCTTGGCTGCTGGCGGCTCTGAGATGGTACGGGATGGGACCAGGTTACGTTAGGTGGGCCGAGATGCTATATAGTGCACCACTAGCCAGGGTCTGCACGGGTGCAGTGGTGTCAGAGAGATGGCAGTTGGGCAGAGGCACTAGGCAGGGGTGTCCCTGGTCCCCAATGTTGTACATCCTGGCCCTAGAACCCTTGGCAATTTACCTCCGGCAGCAATATGACCCGGTCGGCATCGATGTAGGAGGAGAGTGTCACCTTATATCCCTGTATGCAGATGATATGCTGCTATACCTAAGATACCCAGAAGAAAATTTGCAGTATGTCTTAGAGGTGATGGGGAGGTATGCCTGGTTGTCCGGTATAGCGGTAAACCCCCAGAAATCCACTCTATTTCCGCTGGGAGGCTATGTGGGGACTCCGGTGGAGAGGTTGCCAGTGTTGCAGATCCCGTGGGCGACGAGTTCCTTCCGATACTTGGGAATTGACGTGTATCACACGACTGAGGAAGAGCACAAACACAACACTGAACTTGCTGTGGGGAAGATCGAGAAATGCATAAGGGTCCTGGGAAAGATTGCCATTAGCGATGATGGGCCGGGGAGCTATGCTTAAAATGGTGGTACTGCCCAGGCTTTTGCATTATTTTAACAACATCCCTTACATGATTCCTAAGAAGTTTTTTGTGAGGCTACATAGTGTTTGCAGGGAATTCCTGTGGCACGGCACGCGTAACAGAGTCGCACTGTGGAAGCTGCAGAACTTCTACGAGAAGGGCGGAGTTAAACTGCCGAACTTTGAGGCATATTATGTGGCAGCGCAGCTACAATATGTGCCCAGGTGGCTCTCTGACGACGAGACCCCTGAACACAGGCTGTTTGGGAGGGATTGTTCCCCTTTCTATCTGCGAGAGGTGATCTGGGTGACTAATGCATGCATGAGGGAGCGGCCTAGAATGCTATCTTTGGGACGGAACATGTGGAGACGGGCCTGCCGGATGATGGGTAACCCTTTGCCGTGTGTGTCGCAGTTCCCATTGGTCGCACTGGCGAAGGGAGACGGGCAGCTCAGAGCAATCATCCGGACATACTGGGAGTCAGTGGGGTTGGTCACCATGGGAGATATTTGGCAGGATGGGACCATCATGGAGTTCGAAGAACTAGAGGCAGGGTCGGGATTGCACAGGGGTCAATATGTGACATATCACAGGATAGTGCAGGAGGTGGCCTGAAACTACCCTGGCCGATGAACCGGACGCCACGGTGGAGATACTATACGACACATCGGAGGGCGGGCATGAGGTCTCTAGGTTGTATGAGATGTTGATGACAAAGGTTGGGAGTGATTTAGTGCACTTGAGACTGGAATGGGAAATGGAGATGGGGGCCCCGATGGCAGATGGGTTGTGGGAGCGTGCCTTGGGGTATCATAAAAAAGTATCGAGAAATGCCAGGTTTAAGCAAATACAGCTTTATATAACGCACAGGGCATACATGACCCCCTTGAGAATATCCAAATTTCGGGATGTTGGACGCCAGGCGTGCCCCAAGTGTGACGAGGAGAATGCAGACATGATACACATGTTCTGGGCGTGCCCAGTAATTGCAGGCTACTGGGGTGAAGTGGCGCAGAAACTGGCAGGAAAGGGTATCACGCTCAAAGTGGATTCAGCCTGGGCCTGCTTACTGGGGGGATATCCCAGAGCGCGTAAACTCAGACATGTTGAGAAATTGAAAGATTTGGCTTATGTGCTTGCTAAACGTAGGATTGCCATGGGATGGAAGGAGTGTCATAAGCCACGAGTGGAGGTCTGGTGGAGGGATCTCCAAAAATGGGCGGAGGCCGAGACAGCTGTGTGGCGGGATACCAGTATTGCAGGGGAGGAGGAGGAAATGTGCTCCCTCGCGGCATGGAAATTGTTGATAGCCGAACTGTTTGGAACTGGGTCGGCTCCAATTGAATCTGAGAGCGATGACGCCCCTCCGTTCACAGCGTATACCGATGGCGGCCACCATACCGGCTCATAGGGGGGAGGGATGGGGATTGCAGTGCTTTTTGTTGTTAAATGTGTTCATTTATGTTCTGTTGTATTGTCGTTTGGTTTATATATAAAAATAAAAATATTTTTAAAAAAAAATAAAAAAAAAAAAAAGTCAGTCTTAGGGCTTATAAGACATTGAAAATTCCCTTGAAGTCGTTGAGGGTGTTGACGACTTCAACCGCTTTGAGGGCAAAACTGGCCTCAACAGATCTAGGGCCCACTCCTTTAAAGGAGGAGGAAGGTTTTGGCTTAACTCTATGAGGAGATAAAGCCTCCTTCGAGGGAAGTCAAGGAGACTTACTGCGCGCGTGAGTGGTGGTCTCAACAGACACCCTGCCAATCTTACTAGGCGTGGTGGAGTCCAAAGCCTTCTTGGGCTCCTTCGAAGGGGTCAGTTGGAGCCACCTTCTCAAACACCTCCAGCATCTGGAGACGAATATTCTCCCAGTCTGCTTAAGAGGCCGGCTTGCTGGGAAATCTTACCGATTTCTGTCAGAGAAGTCTGTCTAAGATGGCCGTGAACAATAGCATAGTTTATTCCTTTTTGTGTGCGAGGATGAGGACGAATGACGAGACCTGGATCTCGAGCATTTCGAATGTTCACAGTGCTTTTTCCCAGGGGAATCCTCCCTGGACTTGTCAGATTACCTCTTTTTGGAAGGGGTGGTTGAAGGAGATTTAAAAAGGGGCCTACCTGCTGTGAGTTTCCCCTTCCTCTCCCTCAAGGCCTTTGCAGTCATCAACTGACAGGAACCGCAGTCGTTGACTTTATAGTCAACACCCAAATACCAAGAGCAGATCAGATGTGGGTCTTGTAATGGACATTTTTGCCCAACAATCGGAACACCTTTTAAAATCAGTCTTCGGTGTAGACATCAAAAACCTTATAGAGAATGAATAACGCAGTGGAAAAAAAACATTGCTGAGGCGATGAACTGTCCGAAGCATGCTGAGCATGCTGAAAATCCGAACTGAGGCAACGGGCACCGTGCAAGCTTCTTATTACCAGCATTGAGGTCACGGCCAAGGACAGGACGGAGGCCTACAAGGGCCACGAGTCGACGACCAATGGCAGCCGCTACTATGAAAAAAGTTTCCGAAGCTGCAAGCAGATTTACGAATATATCAAAGATGAGGAATACGTGGGAGGATACAATCCATTGGAAATGTAGTTTATAGTAGACATGCCCATTAGCACTGGATGAGTAGTATTGTACATACAATTTAAGTGGTTAATTATTTAAGAACCAATGCTTTCCAAAGTGACACCTACCGATTAGATGCGCTTCTTCAATGTCATCAGGCTCTCTATATGGTCAGTGCCCTTAAGGGGAGCATTTTCGATCATCCTTCTCACCTGTGCTATCATAAATATACTCCTTCTAGTTGTGCACATCAGATCTGCCTTCTCTACCTCATCTGCTGCCATTTGACCATTCAACCCCACCCAAAACGGATACATTTCAAACCACATCCCTTTTTTTGCCATCCTTTATCAGCAGATAGACTATATATTATATTCTACACTCCATCACATTGGCTGCCACTTTCCTTTTGAACATTCCCATCCTCTGGTGAGTTCCATGCCTTTCTGGAAGAGGTTCTGCAATTATACTGCTAAAAGTCAGAGGGGCGTGGCTTGGAAGCCATGTGAGAGGACGCGCTCTTGGAAGAGCTCCTGAAGATCCTGCATTTATCCTGTGTAAAAGTGCATTGAGACTAACTTTCGCGAGTCAGGAACGAAGGAACCCGTCCATGAATGTATGCTGCATAAATATTGAGGAGCTGAATCCTTCGTAAGCCCGGCAACAACAGAAAAATTGCGATCGAAGATCCGGGAGTCACGGCCCGGACGGAGGGAAGATGGCGGCCATGCCGGACAACGGAGGAGATACATGCGGGGCGATGAAGAGGCATTCTCGTAGTGATCGGTGGCAAAGTAAGCTGTGAAGTGTGAGAATGGCCTCTGGGAGAGAACCGGCGAGTCTCGGTGGGCACCGATTACTTATCACGGGATTTGGACAGTGACGGTCAGTGGTCGGCACTAGGACCCACCCGAGCTGACCACCCGCCTTGGGTGCCGGAGCATCGCGTGCTGGTCAAGCGGCAGCCTTGGGACGGAGGGCCCACATTGTGTAGGAACTCGCTGGTAGGGACCCAGTCGAGTGGCGGAAGGAGTGACTGCGGAGGTACACTTGGTGCGGGAGAAGCGACTCGCTCCATTGCGAGCGGAAGGTGGGCTCCTCTCTCCCGGGGTGGGGGTGAGGCGGGAGTGTACGGGCCCGCGACATACAGTGGTGGTGGAATGGCGAATAAATCCGTCAGACAGAAAGTGAAACAACCCACATTGGATGAGTTTACCAAGACACCACCAGGCCCAGAAAGTGCTCGGAGCAAGGAGAAGCCATCTGCAGGCGGCATGGCCGCCGCTAGCCCAAATCAGGACGTGTTAGTTGCGCTCGCAGAATTGAAAGCGGATTTGAAAACCGCTTGGGAAGCCAAGCTCGAAATGGTGGTGGCGGACCTGAAAACAGTGCTTGACCTCAAAGTGGGAGAAGTTCGGGAGGAGGTGAACCTACTTCGACAAGATGTGAGGACTCTGTCGGAGCGCACGGAGAGCCTGGAAAAGGAGGGGAGCGCCAACACGGCAGATTGCGCCTCACACAAGGCCGACCTGCATGTCTTGGAACAGAAAGTGCGCAACCTGGAGAACAGGGCCGAAGAAGCAGAAGGGCGCGCCCGGAGGAATAATATCCGTGTAGTGGGCATCCCGGAAGGATTGGAGGGTCACAACCCCACGGACTTCATTGAGAATATGTTGCTCCAAGAGATCACTGGGGGAGTGCTGTCGCAGGGTTTTGCGGTGGAGCGAGCGCATAGAGCATTGGCCAGGAGGCCTCCGCCGGGCGGTCCGCCCAGGCCAATGATAGCCAAAATCCTTAACTACCGAGACAGAGAGAGGATTTTGGAGCATTTTCGCAAAGGAGGAACCATCAAGAGGGGGGAGGCCACCATAACGGCCTACCCAGACTACACCATGATGGTGCAGAGGAGTCGGATGAACTTTGCAGCGGTCAAAAGGAGACTTAGAGAGGCGGGGAAGAAGTATATGCTCCTCTACCCGGCCAAATTGAAGGTGATCCACAACAACAGATCCTTGTTTTTCGAGTCGCCTGAGGAAGCCATGGGTTGGTTGGACATGCAGGGCAGCCCCCAGGAGCCGGAGGTCCAGGCTGATGAAGGTGGCAATAAGAGTTAAGTGCGCTACGACGATAAAGAGTGCAGCCAGAAGACTATGGGACTTGAATATAGTTACTGTTATGGCCGGGGGAGGTCGGGCCTGGAACTGAATGATCAATGCACTGTTTGCACCGTACCTGTGGTTATACGAAGGAGCCTTTCGGGGCTAGTCCATTCACCCCCATTTAGTGTTTTTTAGTTAAGTGGCCGTTAGGGCGACTTTACCCTACTGGGCTCTGTGTGTAACAGCCAGAACTAGATGTGGGGGGGCCTGAGTTCCCGAGGTGGAGCTGGGCAACAGTTGGGGAGGGTGTTGGGGGGACGGGTGGGGGGAATGGGGGGTGCGGGGAAAGTTGGGGTGTACATAGCGTTGGGGAGTTTAAGTTTGACCGCGAGCCCTGGGAGTACATTTTGGATGAGATATCTGGACGGCACGGATGAGCGGGGTGGGTTGGGGGGGAGTGGGCAGGATACCAGTGAATTATGGGGGAGCTAAAATTGCTAACATGGAACGTCAGGGGTCTCAATAGCTATCTAAAACGGAATAAAGTCATGCTATACTTGAGAAGGCAAAAGATAGACATCGCATTGTTGCAAGAAACGCATTTGACCCGAGATAAACTGGAGCTGGTAAAGAAAAAGTGGGGTGGAACGGTGGTGGGATCCACGTACTCGGCTTATGCCAGAGGTGTACTGATCTGGGTGGCGCCACATGTCCCGTTTCAACTGAGGCAGGAAATCTTGGATACTGAGGGGCGCCTGGCTATGGTAAGAGGGGCAATCGAGAATAAAGAGATGTGTGTAGTGAACACGTATGCCCCGAACCAGGGCACGGCAGAGTACTATCGGACTATGAGTGCCAGCCTGAGCTGGTGTGTTGGGAGTGCGGTGTTCTGGGGAGGGGATTTTAACTGTGTGTTGGAGCCGGGGATGGATAGATCCGACGATAAAGTGACTAGGCCCGCCCCGGCAGCCCGGGCGCTGCGGACGCTGCTGCGAGACTTCGAGCTCGAGGATGTGTGGAGGACTAAGCACCCCAATGTGAGACAGTACTCACACTACTCGGCCCCGCAGCAGTTGCACACCAGGCTTGATTATATCTTTGCCACATCGGATGTCTTGACAGAGGTGTCCAGGGCGGAATATAAAGCGAGGGTCCTATCGGACCACTCGCCATTGGTGGTGGGTTGGCAATATGGCCGCCCCAGAGCGCGGATCCCGACGTGGCGTCTGCGCGCAGAGGCGCTTAAAGACCAGGTTTTCAGGGAAGATATGCGGGAGGAAATAGCTAGTTATTTCGATACCAATACTGGCAGCGTTGATTCGGCGGGAACTCTGTGGGAGGCTTTTAAGGTTGTGATGCGAGGGGTGGCGATTGCCAAATCGAAAGGCTTGCAGAATGGGGTCCTGGTTGATTTACAGAGGGCAGAAAGCCAGTTGGAACGGGCGTTGAAGAGCGAGCCCATAGACAACGAGCTGGTGCTTAAACTGCAACAGCAGTGTACGGAACATTGGGGGAGGCTCTGTAACCTAAACTATAAAAAATATATTGAGAGACAACACGCGGGAGGAGACAAAACGGGCCGTCTCCTGGCATGGCTATATAAGAAAGAAACCCCGAGACCCCCGATTAGGACGATTACTAGAGAGGATGGGAAGCAGATAGATACCCAAGAGGGCATAAACGAACAATTTGTGAATTACTATAGGGAATTGTACGGGGATCCGGGTGGCGGTGACCGGGAGGATATGCTGGAGACCCTGCAAGATATTGGGCTGCCCAGGATAAGCACGGAAGAAAGAGAGGAATTAGATGCCCCGATAACATTGGAGGAGTTGGAGGCGGTTGTCCGGCAACTACCCACTAGTAAGACCCCAGGGACGGACGGCCTGCCCAGCGAATTTTACAAAACCTTTGGAGCGGAAGTGCTCCCCCCGATGCTTGATATGCTCAATGAGGCGTTCGAGACGGGGAGGTTGCCGGAATCGCTCAGAGAGGCGGTCATTGTACCGCTCCCTAAGCCCAATAAACCCAGGCATAGTTGTGGGTCGTACAGGCCAGTATCTATGCTGAATCAGGACAGCAAGATACTAACGGCTGTCCTGGCAAACAGACTGCGGAGGGTGATAGGCAAACTGGTACACCCGGACCAAACAGGGTATGTCCCGGGGAGGAATATTACCCAAAACCACAGACGCCTCCACCGGGTGATAGAGATGGGATCCATTAGCGACGGGGAAATGGCGATAGTGTCGTTGGATGCTGTAAAGGCCTTCGATTCGGTTAATTGGGGGTGGCTGCTGACGGCCTTGAGAGAATACGGACTGGGTCCAAGATACGTTAGATGGGCGGAGCTGCTGTATAGTGCTCCACTGGCCAGGGTCCGGACGGGGGCAATCATATCCGAGAGATGGCAACTCAGCAGAGGCACTAGACAGGGGTGTCCTTGGTCCCCGATGCTGTATATCCTGGCCCTGGAACCCCTGGCACTGTACCTGCGGCAGCAGTACGACATTGTGGGTATTGAGATTGGGAGGGAAAAGCATCTGATATCCCTGTATGCGGACGACTTGTTATTGTACCTGAGTCATCCGGAGGAGAATTTACAGTATATCCTGGACGTGATGGGGAGATATGCGAGGTTGTCAGGCATAGCGGTCAACCCCCAGAAGTCGAACATTTTCCCATTGGGCTGCTATACGGGTGTCCCCATAGAGAGGCTGCCGGTGCTACAGGTGCCCTGGGCAGTTAACACGTTTCGTTACCTGGGAATAGATGTCTACCACACGGTAGAGAAAGAACATAAGTGTAACACTGAGATGGCTGTTGAGAAGATACGCGCATGCATGAGTTTCTGGCAGAAGTTGCCCCTGGCGATGATGGGGCGTGGAGCAATGATTAAAATGGTGGTTCTGCCTAGGCTGCTACACTACTTTAGTAACATCCCATATATGATCCCTAAGGGTTTTTTTGCTAAAATAAATGGGGTTTGCAGAGAGTTCCTGTGGCATGGCACTCGAAACAGGGTAGCACTCTGGAAGTTGCAGAACTCTCATGAAAAAGGGGGAGTTAGACTCCCAAACTTTGAGGCTTATTACATAGCGAGCCAACTACAGTTTGTATCCAAATGGCTTTCCGACGAAGAGACCCCAGAACTTAGATTATTCGGGCATGATTGTGCCCCATTTTTCCTGAAGGAAGTCATTTGGTTGCCAGAAACTGTTACGAGAAAGTACCCGGCGATGGTGAGGCTGGGATGGAAGATGTGGAGACGAGCATGCAAACTGATGGGAGACCCACTCCCGTGTTCTCCGCAGATTCCACTAGTTGCCCTGGCGGGGGTAGACGGACAGCTGAGGGGGATTATTAGGACCTATTGGGAATCTGTGGGGTTGGTGACATTGGGTGATGTGTGGCAGGAGGGTGCCATCAGAGCGTTTGAGGAACTTAGCGGGGAGGTTGGATTACATGGAGGCCAATATGTAACATACCACAGATTGGGGAGGAAAATTCGGGAACTATGGCCTGAATTTACCTTGGCAGACGAATCGGAGGTTACGCTGGAAGGGATATACGACACGACGGAAGGGGGACATGAGATCTCTAGGTTGTATGAGATGGTGATGTTGAAGGTTGGGAAGGAATTGACAGGCCTACGATCGGAATGGGAGTGCGAGGTGGGGACCCAGATGGGAGATGGGATGTGGGAACGGGCTCTAAGATACCACAGGAAAGTATCTCGAAATGCCAGACTGCAGCAGGTACAGCTATATGTCACGCACAGAGCGTATATGACCCCACTGCGGATATCCAAATTCCGGAATGCGGGCAGACAGGCGTGCCCTAAATGCGACGAAGAAAATGCGGACATGACGCATATGTTCTGGGCATGCCCAGTGATCGAGGGGTTCTGGAGGGAGGTGGCGCGCAAGCTAGGAGAGAAAGGGGTCACGCTTGCCATAGACACCGCCTGGGCATGCCTGCTGGGTGGGTTTTCCAGACCTAGGAAGCAGAAACATGTGTGTAAACTGAAAGACTTGGCGTATGTGCTGGCCAAACGGAGAATAGCCATGGGCTGGAAAAAATGTAGCAAGCCACGGGTTGAGGTGTGGTGGAATGACCTACAGAAATGGGCGGAGGCCGAGACAGCAGTGTGGCAGGAGGCGAGTTGTATGTCTTGGGAGGAGGAACTGGCCTCTTTGATGGCATGGAGGACTTTGATATCTTGCATATTTGGGACAGGGATGGCTTCGGGAGGGTCGGATGACAACGAGGCCCGCTCATGTGCGGCAGATACGGAATGTGACATGGAAACTGGCTCGCGAGGGGGGAGGGATCAGGGAGGTAGTGCGCACTAATGATTAAATGCTTTATTGTAATATTGTTAATTGCACTACGGTTTGGTTTGTATTGTTGTTTGTGTTGAAAAATCAATAAACTTTTTTAAAAAAAAAAAAAAATACTGCTAAAAGTCAAACTTCATAAGGTCACTTACAAAGGTTTAACAGTATGAAAGTCAACATTTTTTGTGGGTGTTCCCCGCTATGCCCCTGCTACTGTTTCCCACTTTATTCATATTCCCTCCTTACCGCCCACCCTAAAATTGTTTAATACCTGTGCGCAGTATTCCTTTGTTTCCATATTCCTAATCTGAATACTTTTTTCCCTTTGTATCAATACTTGCAGTCAAAACAGTTTTACTAGATCGACCTTTAGCATCTTCAATTAGGTTGTCTCTCAAATGGATGTTGACTTTTGAACCTGCTACCTCTACGATGATCCTCCATTTCTCTCCTGCTGCATTACAAATCTAATGCTATGGTGCACATCTTAATTGTACATCTAGGTGTCCAGAAGTGGACAGCTTTGTTGATACCATAAACCCATTTGTTCACTGCATCTATAGCTATTCTTCAGGGGTAGATGCGGAGTCCCATTTTGTAAAATAACGCATACAGGTAAATACCATAAACAAGTCTGGACATTTTATGTGGAGGGATAAAGTGCTGAGGTAGCCGAGGGATGAAAATGACATTGGTAGGTTTGCAATATGAATTTGCTATTGCTAATGCCTACAAAGGTACGTGGCATATTGAATCAGTGCATCAGATTGCATTCTGCATACTTCCATACTGCAGCAAGAAGTTCACTCTTTTACCATGTGTAGGATAACTCTTGATGAAACTAGATTGCAACCTTTGTGCTGGGTAATGATAGTCAATATTCTATATGTAAGGATGACGATGGCAGTAACATAACAGAAACAAAATAAGTTGGTTTAATGAGAGGAGTTATCCAATGAATTATTGCATATGAATGCTACTCATACAAAAGAAACACAAATAAATTTGACGCAGTAGGACTTTCGTTTGAACCCTCGCCCCGTCAAGTACCTTTCATGAAGCTTATCATAATTCTCCTTCAAAAGATCCCGTTCCTTTTCAAGGTCACTGATTCTTTCAAGAAACTAAAAGTAACAAAAAAGAGTTACAGGTCAGATCTTATTTCTAATAGTCGTCATTTGTGCAAATTGCCCTTTCCAACACTTTCAGGCGTAAGTTGGTAACTGGAAGATCAGAAAGGCAAAACATACAACTAGAAGGAAGCAATGTTTACCCAAGACCATTATTTCATGTCAAGTAAGAAGACTAAGATCATGCAAAAGCCTATTTAAAACACATCTAATTAAACCAAAAAACACAAATGTTTCTTTATGCCACCGGGGAGAAGATTCTGAACATAGAAACATCAGGACCCTCTCAATCTTCCTCTCATCTTGCTGCACTTAGGGAGATGAATCTCTTTTTTTCTTTTACTGTCATTGTAACTTTATGCCAGGATTACTTACCAAAAACCATCATTACTCAGTCCTTCTCTTCCTGTTCACAGTTCTTAGTAATTGAGGTTGGCCCACCTCTCGGTCAGTATAGTTTTCAAGCAGAAATAAAATGTTTTCCTTCCCTCTCCTCCACCACCTGACTGGATAAGAGGGAATTCCACGAAATACTCACTTGTCCCGAAGAACTTGAGCTGGGAAGTTGGCACAAGGTGATTCTTCTGTAAATTCAATTTGCATCTGGCAAAATATAGACATGTTCTCAAGGGGCTTATCCTGGGGAGGAGCATAAACTAACCACAATGTCTAGAAGAGTGGAAAATGCACAATAAAGGGGGTCTTAGTAAAATAAACTCACCAAAGTTGACGAAAGGCTGAACAGTAGGACATGGAACTTAAAATCAGCTTCTGAAGTGGCATATCTCAAAAAACCTCTCGTCTCCCTCCCTGATCATAAAGTGGAGATAGGCATCCTACAAGTTCACGGAACAGAGGAAGACTCCCAGGGCTATGAGAGAGATAATTGTGCCTCTATTCTGAAAGAGATTTTTGACAAGATAGTGATCAGGTTTATGATCGTCGAGACGTTTCTGGATCGCTTGGGAGCAATAAGAAGAGTAAACTTACAACCCTCTGTCCAGATGGCCGCCTTTTCGAGGAGAGTGTTGACTCCCAGCTTGAGTACTTGAGCTCTGCCTGGATTCCTGGGCAACGGAGTGATGTTGGTGCCTGAACACGGAGTAAAGATAATGAACTCGAGAGATATCTCAGACCACTGTGTACAACCAATAGTTTGATGCTTTAGTGCCATACTTTGGAGAAATGGCAAAGATGCCCCACCGTCTACAGGGAGATTCGCCTTGGGCCTGGGCAGAGATTTTCTGGAGATAGTTCAGCCTGAGTGTTAGACAGGGAAGGGTGGAAGGCAGGTGAGGCTTAGTTGTTGAGGAATTTCCCCTACCACGACTCAGACCCCCGAATCACTTCATTGGGAAATTACTGCCGACCAGAGGACTACTCTCCGGTATAGAAAGAGTGAGGTTCAAGTTGTGAAACACTATGCAGAGGAAGGAAATAGGTAGGCATGGAGAACAACAGGTTACTTACCTTCAGTAATGTTCTTTCTAATGGACCTTTCCTCCTTCCTACAGATCCCTCCTTTTTCTAAAAGTATTCCCAGCTACAGACAATCTGAAACCTTTTCATAAGCCATCAGGGCGTGCACTGTGGCTCTGCTGAGCATCATTGAAGCCCCTGGTCTCAAATATGACGTCAGATATACACATGGTATCACCTGGGCCAAATTATCTGTTCTACCAATTTTCCCAGCATTCAGATGCTGGATAACTGCAGAATATCCTCAGATTACAAACAATGTGATGGAGGGACCTGGATGGGTGGGCCAATGAAGAATCTGTGGAAGGCTTATCCATCAGAAAGTAAATAACTGAAGCAAGAACCTTATTCTTCTAATGGCTATTCTCCTCCAACAGAGTCTTAATCATTTGAAAGACTCCCAAAGCCATACCAGTAAAGAAGGAGGGCCAGGAACAAAAACTAACAACACATCTCTGCAGAACATATCAACCAAATATTGCATCCTCTCCAGCCAAATGATTCAAGCAAATGTGTACCAAGGCCTATGTTACAGCCTGACAGTGTCATGAGGCAAGTTTTGTGGGTTTGTGGGATCCCTTCTTCACCAGTGCAGCTTGGTGCTTGGAGTCCAACACTTGCCTGAAGGACCAGCTACGGCGCTGGCTCCACCTTCTTACTTATGCATCAGTTGCTATACCAGAGAACCATCAGATCTCTTTGTGGCGGATCTTCAAGTACGGCAGAGGTGAGGGGGTGGGTACGGAATGTTGGATTCTAGCACACAGGCCTATGGAATGCTCCCATTCCATCTTGGCAGCCAGTTTAGGTTTGATGTGCTTACACCCACAGACACAGTTTAGTTCAGATATCTGTACAACAACACAGATCTGTCTGTCACAATGTTCTGTGTCGGCTCATGTAAACCATGTTGTGTTCTCCATATGATTTCTACTGTCTGCAAGCTTCCTTCTTAGCCAAGAGTTATGTCCCTCCTTTCTTCTCCTTGTTCCTTCTATCCTCTTCCTTGATACATCATGCTCCCTTCATACAGTTTTCCTTTTCTTTCCTGCGTTGCTGCTTGATGCTCTTCTTCAGTTTATTTTTACATTGAGCCACTCAGCCATCCTGCTTGACTTTGCTTAATTCCCCTTTGTACCATCTCAGATTTAAAGGAGACATGCAGTTTTCAGGAGCAGAAAGCAGGAAACCTAGGAACCTGAGGCTGGGTGGGGGGGTGGTGGAGTGGGGGGTCAGGAGAAGATCTCTAGAAGTCATACCTCTAGCTGTGTAGAACACTGAAGCACCTTGGGCAAACGTCTCAGTGCTGGGAGAGCCTGGAAAGAAACATCAAGACCTGGGCCAAATTTATACCAGAACCCCAGGCTTATCTGGTTCTGTGATGGGCACACCCTTTACCTTTAAATTAGAAGGACCCTACATCCCTTAGGGGAGAGGCTAAGCAAGCCAGGAAAAAGCTCCCTCTATGAAGGGCACCTCATCCATTCTAAGCGAGAAGGGCACTATAACTCTTCGGAGAAAAGATTCAGGAGACCTGCAAAGAGAGGGAGAGAGGGACAAAGGGAGAGAGGGACAAAGGAGGAGAAAGGGACAAAGAGGGAGAAAGGGACAAAGGGGGAGAACAAGTTACTTTCTTACCTGGTAACGTTCTTTCGATGGGATGTTCCAACGATGTATTCCACATCTATGACAGGCAATCACCACAGCTGTGCTGCTTCGAAAAAATTTTGGCGTCTGCGTCCTGCGTCGATGACGTCGATACGCTGTCCTCGAGGGCCTCCGTCGAGCCGACTTCACCGGATGTTATAAGTAGCATGCACGACGCCCATAGCCTCAGTTGTAGTTTTTTCCCCAGAAAGTGTGGCACCAATCTTCTGCCAGTATGACTACAGAAAGCTTTGCGGAAACGTAAGCTGCAATCGCATAAGAAATTCTGTAGAGGGGCAGGCTGGGAGGGTTCGATGTGGAATAGGTTGTCGCAACATCCCATTGAAAGAACGTTACCAGGAAAGAAAGTAACTTGTTCTTCGAGGGGATTGGTTCCTCCGACGTATTCCACATATATGGCAGACTCCTAAAGCAGTACCAACATATGGAGGTGGGAAAAGAATTTAGAATTTTAGAATACCCAATTAAATTGCAGAATAGAGGACCGGCTTGCCAAAGGCCAAATCTTGCCCATGGATAGAATCCAGGGAGTAGTGTTTTACAAAAGTATGGACAGAGGCCCATGTGGCTGCTTCACAAATGTTACGAATGGGAACATCCCTCTGCAGAGCAGTAGAGGCAGCCACACCCCTAGTAGAATGGGCCCGTAAGCCTACCCGAGGGTCGTTACCCGCCAAGCGGTAACATTCAGAAATGTTCAAAATAATCCATCTAGATAAAGTCTGCTTAGTAACAGCTTGTCCCAAATGCCTTCCAGCGTATCCTACAAAGAGCTAATCGTCCACTCTGACCCGGGACATGCGTGAGATGTAGAAACTAAAAGCTCTCCTAGGATCCAACCTATGGAGCCTCTCCTCTTCCTTACCAGGATGCGGAGGAGGATAGAACGCCGGAAGAATGACCTTCTGGATTAAATGAAATTCCGACACAACTTTCGGAAGAAAAGAAGGACGAACCCTAAGGACAACCCTGTCCTTATAGAACACCGTGAAAGGTGGCTTAGCGGATAGTGCCTGCAACTCACTCACTCTGCGAGCGGAAGTAACCACAACTAAAAATACAGTTTTAAAGGTCAACAGTCTCAAAGGACAAGAATGTAAAGGCTCAAACGGAGCTCCCCTTAGGAATTTTAGAACCAGGTTCAAATCCCAACCGGGCACCTGAAAAGGTGACAGTGGGAACACATTAGTGAGCCCTTTCAGAAACTGAGAAATCAAAGGAATCTTAAAATAAGAACACTCCTCAGACGAGCGCTTAAATATGGACAGCGCCACCAGGTAACCTTTAATGGTACCCACTTGCAGGCCCTTGTGGGCTAACGAAAGCAAAAAAGACAGAACCACAGGAATGGCACATGAAAAAGGATCCACATTCTTAACCCTGCACCAGTCGCAGAACTTTCTCCAACGGCAACGGTACAGGGACTTTGTTTCAGGCCTTCTGGCCGAAAGCAACACCTCCATCACGTCTTCAGGGAGGTCCCAATCCCTATACCTCAACCTTTCAGAAGCCAAGCATGAAGGTTGAGAGACTTGACCTCTGGATGGAGAATGTGACCCCCATTCCCGTGAGAGCAGATCGTCTCGGTAGGGAAGACGGCGTGGAGGGCAGATGGACATGTCGAGAAGGTCCGGGTACCACTTTCTCCTGCCCATGCCGGAGCAATGAGGATCATTCGGGAACCAAACCTCCGCAGCACTTGCAGAATGACGGGGATGGGAGGAAACGCATACAGCAGTGGGAAGGAACACTCCACTACGGACGCGTCCCCTAAGGCTCCTCTTGGAGGAAATTCCCACAAGCAGAATCTTTCGCACTTCCGGTTCACACTGGTGGCGAAGAGATCCACTTGTGGGGTCCCCCAAAGGGCAAAGATCTCCAGGAGAACCTCCTGAGCCAGCTCCCACTCGTGAGAGACCATGCTCTGCCTGCTCAGAGCGTCCACCTCCTCGTTTTCGTCTCTGGCCAGATGAACTACAGAGATCGAAATTTCCTGCTGGATGGCCCAGAACCAGAGCTGCATCACCTCTCTGCACAGTGGGAGAGACCCTGCCCCCCTTTTTTGTTGAGGTATTGCATGGCCACTGTACTGTCCGTCAGAATCAGGACATTCTTCCCCCGCACAGACGGCAGAAAAGCCTTCAGGGTTAGCCTGATGGCCCTCAGCTCCAACAGATTGATATGGAGTCTGGACTCCGACGGAGACCAACGACCGCTGACTGTCAACTGGTTGGCATGAGCTCCCCATCCCGTGAGGGATGCGTCCGTCACGATTGTCACCTCCGGCCAGGGTAGCCAAAATGGAGCCCCCTTCATCAGATTGCCTTCGACGGCCCACCACAGAAGATCCTGGGCGACCGAGGCCGGCACCTGAACGGGATCCAACATCCTGCCAGAGGCTTGCGACCACTGCATTTTGAGAGCCCACTGCAGAGATCTCATCTGCAGCCTGGCCTCTGGCACCAGAAGAATGCAGGATGCCATGAGGCTGAGCAACCTTCAAGAACTCGAACGCCGGGAGACTCTGGGCACGTTGAAACTTGTCCACCATCTGCAGAATGTGATGAGCCCTCACCTGGGGAGGCAAACACTGCCCCAGAGATGTGTTGAGCACTGATCCGATATACTGGAGCCGCTGGGTAGGTGTCAAGTTGGACTTATTTAAGTTGAGGGAGAAGCCCAGCTTGTTAAGGGAGTGGCAGGTGACTGACAGATGATCCAGGACTTGTACGGGAGAGCGTGCACTGATCAACCAATCGTCCAGTAGGGGTAGATGTGAATCCCCCCTTTCCTGAGATACGCTGCCACCACCACCATGAGCTTGTTGAAGACCCTCGGGTGGAGGTCAATCCGAACGGCAAGACCCGAAACTGAAAATGCGAGTCGCCAACCGCGAACCTCAGGTACTTCTTGTGCTTGGGATGAATCGGCACATGGAAGTAAGCATCCTTGAGGTCAAGAGACACCAACCATCCTGAAGTTGAAGGGCCTGGAGGACTTGAGAGAGAGTAACCATCTTGAACTTGTCCTTCCTGAGGAGCTTGTTTAAACCACACAAGTCCATAATGGGTCTCAAACCCCGGTCTTTTTTTCGGGATCAAAAAATATGGGGAATACCATCCCTTGTTCCTCTCCGCTACAGGCACCAGTTCTATGGTGCCTTTCTCCAGCAGGGATTTGGTCTCCTGCGCAAGGAGCGGATCCAGACTCTTCAAAGAGAGCTTCCCTGGTGGATTGTCGCGAGGCCTCTGCCGGAAAGGAAGACAGTAGCCGTGGGCTATGATCTCCAGAACCCACACGTCTGAAGAAAGGGCACGCCATTCGACAACATGCTGTGCCAGCCTTCCCCCAACCGGCGAACCATGGGACATGGCCTCATGACTGAGCTGAAGCGGCTGCAGCGTTGCCTGAGGGCAAAGAGGCAACAGCCCGAGCAGCCTTGGCACCTCGAGTACCTTGTTTTCCACCTCTGGTACTTCTACGTTGGCCCCTTTGACTGGCAGCTCCCCTCGATCTACCAAAGGTCGAGTAGTATCGAAAGGAACGTCCCCTCCATTGCTGTCCCCTAGGACGAAAAGACGGAGGTTGACGAACTGCAGCGCTCAACGACTTCACTGCAGCTTTGGAGGTCTGCAACCTCTCAAGGCTCTCGTCAGCCTTGCTGCCAAAAAGATGGTCAACATCAAAGGGCATGTTGAGACGCCGGGACTGTACATCAGGAGCAAACCCCGACTTCTGCAACCATGCAAACCTGCGCATCACTGTGCTCGCCGGCATGGACCGGCTGGCACAGTCTGCCACGTCCAGACCAGACTGAACTGAACTGATTCACACATGACATCCTCGTCATCCTGAACGAGGGCAAGAAAACCATCATGTTCCTCCCCTTCAGGAATATGTTCAGCCGCCAAAGATACACAATTCCACAGAGTGTGAGTGAATCTTGCCAAGGCACAAACAGTGTTGGCTGCCTTTAAAGCCATACCCTTATATGAAAACACTTTTTTCGCCCAACCGTCAAAGCGCTTGTCGTCCCCATCAGGAGGATGGTAGGGTAGGGTACGACACTTGCTTCGCAGGGGCCGTAGCCGCCTGCACCATTAAACTCTCCAGAGTGGGGTGCAAAGACAAGTAGCTGGGGTCGCCACTGGCTGGACAGGATTTTTTCGGCAAAGACTTATTCACTGCCGGGAGACTCTCCGGAGCAGTCCAAACCACTGCCACCCTTCTTTGTAAAGCCATATGAAATGGCACCACCGGGTCAGTGGGTGGACCTTGATCCAAGATATGTCAGGTCATCCTGCAGAAAATCCACGGGTGGAGCAGACGACCCCAAATACTCCATCACCCTCGACATGAGACGCCTGTATGAAGATTCGTCCTGAGCACCAGGCTCAGGCCTGCCAAATTCAACCTCCGGGGAGGTGTCCAGACCACTGGCGTCATGCAAGGACTGACGCAGGTCTTCCAACTGGCTATAACCAGACAACAGTTCTTCAGGAACCTCCTGAGGAACCAAACCTTCCACATCCGACCCTTCATCTACCTCAGAGATCCACTGGTCTCCGGGGTACCTCCGATAAAGCTGTATACAGCCCGGGGATGTCCTGAGAAAGCTCAGAAAATATGGCAAAAATGGGAAGATGCACACTGAACAGTAACCTGTATGGACAGACCGTGCTAAAACCCAAGGACTCGCAAGAGAATCAGTTTACGTAATATTAATGTGGTAAAATGTCTGGTTATGCTAAAGCTCCTCCGTATGTGAACCAAGGTGTAGAACTACTAATGGGCGGGAAAGGGAGGTATTGGTTACCCCGTTGTACGGGGCTGTATGTTTTCTTTTGTGTTAACAAAAAACAATAAAATGTTATATTAAAAAAAAAAAAAGGCGTCGAGGGCATCGACGGAATCGGCATCGACGTCGAGCGAGGCACCGACGGCTTCGACAACGGCTTTGAGGCCGGAGCCCCGAGCGTGTCTTTCGACGGCCTCAGCGCCGATGACTTCCTCAGAGGCAGAGCCTCGAGAGAGTCCCTCGATGGACATGGCGCCGATGGCGTTGATGTCTTAGAAGACCTCACACACTGACAGTCTCGAGGGCGACTGCCCGAGCCCGAAGGCGTGCGAGCGGTGGCACTACCGCGTTCCTTGCTGGCTTCTCTCTAAGGCGCAGGAGAGGAATGCTTGTTGGGACAAGCTACCCGCTGTCTGGTAGAGTCCTCGGACGAGGACGGGGAAGGCGACCGGCGACGGCGCTTCCGCGAGTGCCTAGAAGAGGCAGGGAACCACTCCGGGACCGAGACCCCCTGGACTTACGTCGAAACGTCGGTCGAAAGCCCCGCAGATTTCCACTTTTTCGGGGTTTGGAAACCCTACCTACACATAGCAGCTTCTTCCGCTCCCGCAAGGCCTTCGACGTCAAAAACTGGCAATCGTCACAGTCATCGGTGGCGTGGTCCTCGCCGAGGCACCAGAGGCAGACGTTGTGCGGGTCCGTAAGCGACATCTTGGAACCACAGTCCCGACACTTCTTGAAGCCCGACCGCGGGGTAGAAGAAGATGAAGACATGATATTTCACAAGTCAACCAAGTTCGCAGAACCGATCCAACAGTAGAAGAACAGAGGCGCACCGAGATTCCGAAGCGAACATGTTCACGGAAAAACAGAACTGAGGCAAAGAGCGTTGTGCGTCCTACTTATAACATCCGGTGACATCGGCTCGACGGAGGCCCTCGAGGACAGCGTATCGACGTCATCGATGCAGAAAAAATTTCTGAAGCAGCACAGCTGTCGTGATTACCTGTCATAGATGTGGAATACGTCGGAGGGCACAATCCCCTTGAAGCAGTTTTCTCAAAGAAGAAAGAGAATTTATGCAAATGCAATACTTTATATATGTACCTCTTCCATTCTCCTTTCAGAAAATGTTTTTGTTTGCATCTGTTTCTCAAGATTTAAAGATTTAAAACGCTCCTGCTTGAGTGAAGTGTTAAGTTCCTCCACCTTTTCCAATAAGGCATTGTAGCTTGCTTTCATGCTTCTCTGAGCCTATAAAGGATAAAGTAAAAAAGAATAAATAAGTACAGATTTATAAATGTAGGTTTCCATCACAGTTGACCACTCTTTATCGACAAGGGCCTTACTGAAATACCTATTACAATCTCCCTATTCTACAACTCACAGAAGGTTAAGTCACTTAACTATAAAGGCAGTCCTCCATCATGAGTACCTTAACAGTAACACTTTTTTTGAACTGCGTTGTTATTTTGTCATATTCATTGTATTTGCCTTATTAAATAATTGTGTACATGTTTGTAATAAACCAAATACAAATAAAAAAAGTAAAAAATAAATGTTTATACTGCACTTTATAGTAGATTCCTCCCACATCTTAGGTGCTTTTATTTCTCAACTAAATGTTGCTTTATTTATTGATGTAAGAATTATGAAGGGCTGAGACCAACTGCCGGAATTCAACGTGTGATTGCAAGTTCATCTTCAGTAACACCTAGCATAATGCAAGTGTCATGAGTTATGTGTGCACCTCCAAGAGAGATGCCAATCCGTTTTCCATTTAAGAACATGATTTAGACAGCCACGATGGAGAGCTTCAGTTACAGGCAAGTAACTATTCAACCTCCATCATAAGCACTTCATCATTCATATGCATTTGGATAGAAGAGCGAATAGGACCTGTATAACAAAGAGGGGTGAGTAAAGAATAATATACATTAATTTTAAAAAACTGATTTGTGAAGGAAGCTTTCCTCACAATGTTATCGGTCTTGGCACCAAAGTAAAGGCAATCACACTTACAAAAAGAGCACACCAATGTGGGAGCAGAACATAATTGCAGTCCGGATGCAATCTTGCTTTTAGTGAAGTGAGCTCTTTCTTTGGAGTGCAAGAAAGAATCCTTCTACGCATAGCATGTTTACAGAAGAGCACCCATGTTTGGAGTTTCAGAATAAAATAAACATTAGCCTTTAAATTATTGAGCGTTTTCTTTGCTAATTAAGTACCTTGATGTCAGATGGACAACTAACAAATAAAAGGGCTGGGGCCAAAGGGTAGGCAAACAATTTTGGGGAAATATGAACATTGGATTTGACTTTTGCCTTCAAAGAAGGGTGCATGCACTACACTATTAATACTCTGTGAAAAAATCATGAAAAGCGCAAAGCAAAAGCTAGAATCTCACTTATTCCTCTGGGATATATGATAGATATGAATTCAAATTCTACTTTATGCATGGGCTGAAACAGAGTACTCACAATCTTCGGCAGCACTTTAGGACTTTAATTCCCTGGATGGAGAAGATCTCCGTTTGGAACCATCTCCTTCAGTTTCCTGTGGCAAGCCAGAACGACTCGGACAAGAGGACATGTTGTCAAAGGGTTGTATTTAACTTCTAAGAAAACACCTTTGTAATCGTATTACTAAAATGTGAGTTCCTTTTATAATAAACTATACTAAGTTGCTCGACAAAAGTCGATAACAACAATGGTCCTCATCCAAACCTATTCTCTAAACTGGCCTTAACACTCAGAAAAAATATCAAATAAAAACTAGGCAGAGTGTCCTGCCTTCAGAATTGTTCACCCCGATCTCTCTCAGGGCTTCCAGGAATCCCTACTGGTTTCAGATTCAATGCTTATCTGTGGAAAATAATTCTCCCTGGTTTAACAGTTCTTGACCATCTATCAAAGTTCCAAAAGTTTCTCAAGTTTACAAAATAAAGTCTCAAGTTGCTGAAAAGATCATATGTACAAGTTGCCGGAGGTGGAGGGATACCTCCTTAATCCCTCTCCACCACATGGGTGGGTTTCTCCACCCAAAAGGTTACCGTCTTGGTTAGCTCTGTATTCCCGTTGAATTTGTTCTTCACTTGTCTTATTGGGCCCGTCTGCTTACAATATTCAGGTTTCTCAGGCTCACATAATCCTGGAGTTCCTCTGTCCCAATGTCTGACTTATCTCTCTGGGGTATGGATAACCCCTTTATGTGGCTCTCTCAAATCTTGAGGGAGTTTCTGTGAGCCGTCTGGAAGTTTACAACAATCAGGTTTCTTAAACTCCCTTGGGTTCCTCCGTTTTAATGTTTCACTTATTTCTCCGGGATATTGGCGATTCCTCTTACCACCACTTGTGTTTCCTTGTCCCAATGACTCATTTAACTCCCTGGAGTATTGGCAACCACTCTTTCCATATGCTTCTCGTTCTTCTTGGGAGTTACTGTGAGCTGTTTGCCAATTACAATATTCAGGTTCCTTGGGCTACTGTAGCTCTTACAGTTACTTGGTTCTTTTTCTCTCGCCAGGCCTTTCTGCCCAATGGTATGGGGTTAGGGTAATCCATCCTCCTTCCCCTTTCGCTCTCTGGTCTCTCCACCCTCGTCCACTATGAGCAACTCTGGTACCTTATATGTCACATGATTTGCACCAGTGAGGTGGAGTCCACCACGTTCTCTGTGTGGTCTGTGGCAGCATAGAATAAGGAGTCTGACCAAACCGAGGCCTAGTGATTGCTATAAACTACCAGCTGGGGTACCCGGCGTTGCCAGTGTCCTGATCGAGTGGTGTCTCATGTGCCCTGGAGGATGTTGCTCTTGTCCTCATGTTAGAAAGTCTTGCTTCAGTTTGCTCTGACATCTCATTTGCCCTGGAGAAAGTTGGTATTGTTCTCTGGTCGGCAAGTTGTGCTGCTGTTTGTTTTATTTCAGAAGCTCTTATTTTCGCTTTGCATCAGATGGAGCTTTTCCAGGTGATATTTATTTTTTGTGCAGCATGTTTCAGTCACTCAATGGCTTCAGTACATTTGAGAAAGTAATGTCCAAGAAAGATTGATCGATTGTGCTCTCTTCTTGTGAATGAACTTAAGTGTATCCTTGCCATTTCCCAAATTTGGAGTGGCGTGATTAAAAAAGTAAGTTTTTTTAAAATTATTTTTATAAATGCTTTAATAAACACTTTTGAACTCTACACAATAGTAATGCATTTCAAAAGAATAACCAATACATCGAACATTTTGCTTCAGACACTTTTCCAAATTACATCCAAACAGACTACAATCTTGCCCCAGACAAATAAGGAATCCATGCAACATTTGGTAGCAGTGGGTTCAACAGTGTAGATTTGTATAGGTGTACACACACACACACACACACACACACACACACACACACACACTGTTTCCCTACCTCAAACAAACTTGGGCAGTCAGGAAGTCTGTGTAGTCCAAATCAAATGTTCAGAGTCCTAGTCCAAACTCCTATTCTATCCCTACCACTGAAACATAACCGTAATGTAACAAAAACCGTTCAGTCTACAACCCAGGAGAATGACTCCCGTCTCCTGGGTAAGAATCTCTCAAGATACAGTGTTCCCAAACTCAGGAAATGTTCCAGGGTTCACAACCAAAAGCCACAAAGTACCACAATATCCAGGTGGGCCAATGGTAATGAATCCCTTCTCCTAGCATGTTCGCCAGTTCTCTATGAGCCTCTTCCAGGGTAGCTTATTTTCCACTTCTTCAACAAATCTTGTAGTTCCCTCCAACGGCCTTTCAGGGTAGCTTATTTTCCACTTCTTCAACAAATCTTGTAGTTCCCTCCAACGGCCTCTTCCGCTCTCTACTTTCTTTAACTTGCCCCAATGGGACAAAGAAGAGGCTTCCTGAGTCGTCCTTGACTCACCAGTACCACACTCTTGTGGAACTGGACAGGGAATAGCCTCACAACATGCTTCAATACTTTCTCTTCTTCTACTACTTCTTCTCGATACAATGTCTCAAATCTTTCCGGCACCCTCCTGGACTTATTCTTTTTACCTTCTTTCACAGAATGCTTTACCAGTTTTGCCAGGGGCCGCACATTGATTCTTCCGTCTTCTATTTCTCTTTGTTGGCCCGCTTGTCTTCGCAGTCAGGTACTGCTGGCGGTCTCAGCCTAAGTACCGGACGGTCCACCCTTTACAGGTCACGCCACTACCAACACAGTTTCTCGTACTCCTTAAATTTGCCTTCCCGGCTCCGCGGTAGGCCATAGCAGGCAGTCTCGGGGCAAGTCTTGGACCAGAGGGTCGACCAATGACCGATCACGCCACCACTTCTCAGTTTTTCTCCACTTCATGTGCGCCAATTGCCAGCAGACTTGCAAGACCCTCCCCGGGTGTCCTGTTACTTGTCTCTGCTACTCTGGAGAGCTGCGTCACTGCAGTCTCCCGAAGCGCAGTTCCCACCTCGTGACGGCATCTCGCTCGCTGGGTTGTCCTTCTGGATTCAGAACAATGTCCTTCTTTGTTGTTTGGTTTAATAGCTGGGACTGCCTCAGCGTAACATTTGTTCGATTGACTTGACAACAGCTGGTCAAGCACTCATCCTACTTGACTGCAACGTGCTCGGGATCTTCCTAGTCCCTGTACTTATCACAGCGAGATTATCTGACAGTTTACAATTAGACATGGTTTCAGACTGTATGATAAGTAGAGAAAGCTTGGTTGTTGCTATTTCCTTGTGGGGTTGGGAGTTAAAGAGGATCTGTCCAGGATTCACGTCTGTCACATGCTAAGGGTATTAGACAGATGACATGGATGCGGTATTGAGGTTTAATTGTAGAGTCTTTTATTAGTTTAAACAAACTCACATTAAGTTGGCCCAGAGGTCAAGTTCACGAGAGGGTTGTAGTTACTGCACAACAACCCTTCTCCCCCCTCGCCTTGGTCTGTAAATTCTTGTCCGGCCTGATTAACCAATAATTCCCTCATTGGCGGCGTTCCTCTAAAGCAGGCAAGCCCTGCTTGAATAAACAATACTCTCCCTCGGTGGCGGCATTCCACATTAGCAGGCAAGCCCTGCTTGAATAAACAAACAATCTCCCTCGTTGACGGCGTTCCGCTAAAGCAGCCAAGCCCTGCATGAATAAACAAAACTCTCCCTCGGGGGCGGCATTCCGCATTACTCGTCTTCTCCGTCTCCCTCTGCGGGTGAGCTGCACCGTCCTCCGCCTCACCCGTTCCTCTTGGTTTTAGTAAGCCCAAATTAACACTTCTCTGGCAGCGGCCTGCTCACTCACCTTCTCCGCCTCCATCTACCTTGCTGTGCATTCCACAGAGAGAAAACAAAACACTTTATTAGCCTCTCATACCTGGCCCTCCACCTCACTCCACTTCTATTGATCTTCCGCCTTGCTGACACACCTCCTCCGCCTCCACCAACACTGCAGCCTTTCTACTACTGTGCTCCCTTCGTCCTGCCGTCTGCAGTCCTGCCCAGTTTCCACACTGGAGCCCCTTTTTTGGGAACCAGCCTCAGTGAACATCTCACAGATCCACTCACCAAGCCCCAACTTTCTGGCAAGGTATGCGATCGGGAAAGAAAATCCGACTGGGCAATTAATTTACCTGGCTGATGTACGGTCGTAAAGGCAAAATCACAGCAAAATCCTGGCATTCAAACCAGGGGTGCATGATCTGTGACTAGGGGCAACTGGTGGCCCAAGAGATAATACTGCAGAGACTCAATAGCCCACTTGACAGCCAAACACTCCTTCTCAATGGTGGCATAGGACTGCTCATGCGGCAACAGTTTCGGGCTGAGGAATAAAATAGGCCTCTCCAAGGCACCCTTGTTTTGGAACAGCACCGCTCCAAGACCCACCCCAGATGCATCCCTCTGTAGGAAAAAGGGCACTGAATAGTCAGGACAACGCAGGACGGCATGGTCAGCCAAAGCCGCCTTCAAATCACGAAAGGCCTATTCAGCATCATTATGGTTCCCTGTACTTTTCGGGTCAATCAGTCAACGGTGCTGCAACATCAGAAAAGTGGTGAATTAATCTTCTGTAGTATCCCACAAATCCCAGAAAAGCTCAGATTTGCACAGATTTGTCTGGAAAGGGTAGCTTCTCGATGGCCTCGAGTTTATCTTGCTGAGGTCGAATGGTCCCTTGGCCTACATAATACCCCAGGTACTTGGTATGGGAGAAGGCTACTGATGTCTTCTTTGGATTGACGTTGAGTCCGGTATGTTGCAGGGTCTCAAATACGGCCCGCAGATGTTATAGGTGGGCATCACAGGAGGTGCTTTATACAATAATGTCATCCAGGCATGCCCCAGCATATTGTTCATGTCCATTTAAGATGGAATTCATTAGACATTGAAAGGTCGCTGGGGCCCCATGTAACCAAAAAGGAAGCACAGAGAACTGGTATAATCCAGAGGGGGTGGCAAAAGTCATTTTATCTTCATCACTATGGCATACAGGTGTCTGCCAATAACTTTTTGAGAGGTCATTGGTCATGAAATTTAACAGGTTTCCAAGGGATCCTCTATATGGGGAAATGGGTAGGCATTGAATTTCAAAACCTAATTTAACTTCCGGAAGTCCATGCAGAATATGATGCTCCCATCTGGAGAGATCTCCTGCTGGGGCTAGTGGCGGGCCAAGGGGTCCCACAATGTACATTTCAATCCGCTGAAAAGGCTCCAAGATTAGGGGCATTGTTAGCAGAGGAGCTTTTAGAACATGAGACTGGTTATTCTTTTGGCATTCACTGCACTGTTGGCAAAAGCATGTGGTATGACCATACACCTTGTGCCAACATTTTCTGTATGGTCTTCTCCGACCCCAGATGCTTCTCGTCCCACTTGTACATGAGCCCTTCTAGCACTGTAGAGCAGAATATGGCGGCACCAGTAACTGCTGAAGGGCCTCTCCATCTGGTTGCTGTGTCATCCGGTAGTATAACCCCTTCTCCTTGGTGAAATAAGGTCCTTGACCCTTTTTCCCCTCTTGGACGGCCATTTCATCAGGTAGGATCCCGCATTTGTGCTAGGCAGTAGCTGTCCCCTGCTGATCTTATTTCCAATCAATACTGATTGGCATCATGACTTTGTCATGCCACTTGCTCTGCATTTCTCTTAGTTCTGCTCGACCTTTGATAGGACGTTCAGTTCGCTTTTTGATGTCCTCTCCATGAAAGGATGTTTGCTTCAACCAATTCTCATTCGTTGTAGGATCCTGGGCATTGCAGGCACATCAGACCTGTCTGCAGACTTCCCGAGTCCACCAGCGCTCATGTGGGAATATCATTTACTTCTGCCTCACAGGTATATGGGTACAGTGACCTCTGGAGGTATCGAGGAACCTTGGGGTAATTTCCAACCCCTGGTATGTCAAACTGTCATATCTCCAAAGGGTTCAGATTTACTCTTCTTTGGACACATTCGGGAAATATGGCCCCAGTCTCCGCACTCATAGCATTGTGGACTCCTTGACAGCATCATAAGAGCCTGGCTCAGTATTCCTCCTTCGCCTTAAGGTTTTCGGTGTAAGGTGCTGGATCCCCTTCCGGGTCACGCTCTGGTCATGGTAGAGGTGGCCGTGGACATCATTCTTCCCTGTCCAGCCTTCTGGTATGCAGAAACGATATTGACTGCCTCTGCCAAACTAGGGCGATGGTGTTGCTTTGCCCACCGTTGCACTGGAATCAGTAGAGCTTCTACAAATTGCTCCAAGACAATTCTCTCCGCCATTGCATTAGTGGTTGTGGTGGCTGTCTGAAGCCACTTGTCTGCCAGCTTCTTCACCCTATAGTATAGCTGCCTAGATGTCTCATTTGGCAGCAATTTTGTCTCCTGGAATTTCACCCAGTACGTCTCCTCATCATGCCCAAGCCTTTCCAGGACTACCTTCTTCATATCCACATAATTGGTGTCCCCTGTGGGGTTAGCCGCCTTATAGGCACTCTGCAGCTCCCCCGTCATTAAGGGTGCGATATAGTAGCTCCATCTCTCCTGGGGCCATTGAGCATTCCTTGCCACTTACTTAAAATTTACCAATAAATGAGCCGGGTCATCCCCTGATCTATATTTTTGCAAGACTGTGGCAGGCCCCTGGGCCTGTCTCTTCCCACTGGCTGCATTTAACAGCTATGATTGTTGCAACTGCAGGACCTGTTGAAAGGTTTGCCTATCCACCTTTGGCTGCTGGCTCTGTAACTGCAGTGCCTGCTGCAGTTGTTGTTGTACTTCACTTAGTACTTGGAGTATGGCTCCCATGACGTTGTCTCTTCCGATTCCACTACTACAACCACTTGTCACACAAAGAGGGTATTAGACAGATGACACAGATTTGGTATTGAGGTTTAATTGTAGGTTCCTTTATTAGTTTAAACAAACTCACATTAAGTTGGCCCAGAAGTCCAGTTCATGAGAGGTTTGTGTTAACTGCATAACAACCCCCCCTTTTTTGCCCCTGGCCTGTAAGTTCTTGTCCGGCCTGAATAAACAATACTCTCCCTCAGTGGCAGCGTTCCGCATTAGCAGGCAAGCCCTGCTTGAATAAACAATACTCTCCCTCAGTGGCGGTGTTGCGCATTATTCGTCTTCAAAGTCTCCCTCTGCGGGTAAGCCACACCATCCTCTGTCTCCTTAGCCACGGCCTCTCCCGTTCCTCTTGGCTTTAGTAAGCCCAAAGGAACGCTTCTACATCAGCATCCTGTTCACTCACCTTCTCCATCTCCCTTGCCGCGCATTCCCAGAGCGAGCCTGAGAGAGAGAGAGGAAAAAACCCCCACTTTATTAGCCTCTCGCACCTGGCCTACCACTTCTCTCGATCTCCCGCCCTGCGGACTGTGAGAAACCTATGGGTGTTCTCCCGATTAGACCTAGAGAATCCCTTATTCAGGTGGACAGGGAAGGGCTGGCGCTCTCAGATCCCAACCCTGGGGGTGGACGAGCGAGGGAGGATCACCTGGGTAGGGGAGCTCAGGTTATGCTTGGGTGAAATGCCTCAGGTGACACGCACCATTACACTGGGGAAGAGGATGAGGAGGACGGAGTCCCTGAGGCTTTTATAGGCTGTTCCAGATCAACCTACCTTCAATCCAATGAATCTCCCTTATCAGAATCCAACAACCCCTCTGCATCTGGTGATCCTATTAGGAAGACAAACCCCATTGCAGTGGGAAACTACATCTCCCAGAATCCCTATTTTCCTGTTGCCTACCGAGTACTCCCAGCCATTCCTCTCCCCCCTCCCTCTGATTATTATTTCCGAAACTCCCAGTCTACTTTGACAAAACACCACAGTTCCCACAATTCCCCCCCATTCATTTCACGACAATAATCCCGGTCATTCCATCTAGAGACCTCAAAACTAATATTTTGTGGATTTTTCCCATTGATCTCACAACCCCTACAATTCTCACCCCTCCGAGTTTACCAACCCCCCCCCCCCCCCAGGAAGTGGGTTAATGAACTAGGAGGTAGA
Source organism: Ambystoma mexicanum (assembly GCF_040938575.1). Classification (NCBI taxonomy): domain Eukaryota; kingdom Metazoa; phylum Chordata; class Amphibia; order Caudata; family Ambystomatidae; genus Ambystoma; species Ambystoma mexicanum. Next base: position 393,762,187 of record NC_090922.1, read on the forward strand.
AAGAATCCCCATGGGAATACGAGGGCTATAATTCCTTATGAAAGCAGCCCAGCTTGTCCCAGTTTTGAGGCCAGGCAGAGTCAGGAAATTGCTGATAACCACATACACCAGACTTCCCTTTCTCTTCCCCATAGAGATAAAATGCAGAGCATAATAGCACACTGGGAGCAAGGCCGAACGCACGAGGAAACAGCTATTCCAGGACGGCAGTTCAAACGGAAGAGAAAGGCGGCGAGACGTGGAAGGACGTCAAGGAGGGAGTTGCCCTTGCCCTTTTGAGCGCAGACACGCAAAGCCTCTGGCAAAGGAAACATAAGACAGGCAATCGCAGCTGGTGAATGGAGTGATGGATGTCAACTGTACAAGGAACCCTTCCGTACTGATAGCCAGTGTGGGGAGATGTGGTTGGCATCATGGCACGGTCCATGACTCCAGCAGCAAAAGAAACGCTGAGTTCAGCACAGCTCGTGAGTCGGAACAACCCGATAGTGGACCGGACTGTGTTAGGCTCAAGTTTGCAGTGGCAACATTAAGAAGATAGATAGACACAGGTCTTTGTTGTGAACGAACCTGGTACCAGTAAGAGAGTGTTCTAGCACCACGTGCCCCTCTCCTAAGTAAAGAGAATGTAAAATGACAAAAGTATTGAAACAACAAGTACCAAGAAGCCATAGGGAAGGCCGGCGTCGGGTCTGAGCCCAGATAAGGGGTACCTAACTTGAACATTGTGCGACTGTTTAAAAAGACATTGAGACTTTTTGAATATGAAGAGACGATTGAAAGGCGGTAGTGAACCCGACTGAGGGACATCAAGACAAAAGCATAGGGAAGTGAATCCCACACTGTGAATAAACTAAGTGAACTACATTGTGACGACAAGTATGAACCCGACTGAGGGATGTCCACAGTGAGTGGTTGATCTGAACCTGACTAAGGGAGGCTGGTCACAGAGAAGGATCGGAGCCCAGCTGAGGGGGATCCAAGGGTGAAGGGTAATCGCCCGACGTGAAGATTAACAAAAGGAACTTTTGTTTTGTTATTTGTGGCATATCTGGCCCTCAGAAGCGAGAGACTTTGCATGAGAAGAGACTTGGGCAGAGAAGGCCCTGATATAGAGAAAAACAACTCTAAGCTCATGCCAGAGAAGCCCAGGAGTGTGCTATGCTTAAGAGTCCCGCCTTGTCCCGTGCTAAAAACATGGTGAAGGGAGACCCCAGCCATAACATCCTGATTTATCATTCTGTGAACACTTTTTTCTTTTCTTGTTAATGGAATCCCACACTATTTTGTAGCGCAGCGGGAAGGATTGGCAATAGGTTTTTTTAGTATAGGCCCTTTTTATTTCACTAGACTCTACTAGGACTGTATTTTTTTTTAAATCTCTTTATTGTTTTACAACGTTAACCAAAACCAACAACAAGCAAAACATAACAATCACACTGGTCCTCTTTTGTGGATTTCGCCTTGCATCGTCCCTCTTCATGGCACGGTCCGTGGCCCTGCTCCGTAGTCAGCGACCAACCCTTCTGTCTAGTCCGATCTCAGGTCAGGTTTATATCCTTGCGTTCCCCTTCATCGGGGGGGTGTTTTTCTCACCACCACCAATTCTCTTATTTGTGCTCCCTTCGCACCTTCAGTGTCATCTGTGCCGCTCTCTTGTCCAAGTTATTGTCCAAATAACTCTTGTATCAGGGAGTTCCATGCAAGTATTTTATGTCCACTCTCCCCTTCCGCTCTCTGCACCGCCCTTGTCCACACCACTGTTTCTGCCATCAACCATTTTTGAAGATCTGCCCACCATGCACCTATACTCGGTCCTGAGTTGAATTCCATTCCATTGCTATACAGCGCTTTTCCAAAATGCCCGCCAGATCCTTCATCTTGGCCAAGTGTGTTCTTTGCCCGTAGACTCTAGGGAAGAGGCCCATTAGAAAGGATTCGAGGGTCCTTGCTTGCATCTGAATTCTGCCCCCCTCCACCTTTTGTTTGATTCCCTCCCAAAAGGTCCTTATCACATGTGCAGCAGGTCAGCTCCCTACGCCATGCAACGTGGACAATTACGGGGCTCCCCAGTGTCCATTGCAGTCATTCTCTTGGGTGTGGGATACGCAACGTGCATAAGGTATAGTTGTGCTTGTTTAAATCTTGCATTCCTGGACACTTTCGTAGGGTATTACAGGACCCTGGACCACTCCTAGTCAGAGAAGGGCTTCTGGAGCTCCCTCCCAGCGTTACCTCGTTTGCAGCACTCGCTCGTTGTTATACGTCAGCATCTGCTGGTACAGTCTAGAGACCGTGTGTCCCCTTTCAGATACGTCAAACCACGCATCTAGCATCCCCTTGGGGTCCTCGTCCTCCGGAAGTTCTGGCCATCTTTTCTTGATTTTCTGGCCTATCCTGTTGCGTAGTATGAACGGCCCGCTGTGTATGTCGTGCTCCTCCATCAGCTGTTGGAATTCCACCCATTGTCCTTCTTTCCTCAAATCTATCTGAGCAACACCTTTAGCTTCCCATTGGGATCTATATATTGCGAGTGTACCTGTATCTGCGCCTACGAATCCGGCAAGGGGGATCTGTGCAGAGTAGGGGTCCTGTGCACCTTGGAGTTTCCACGCTTTGTTCCACAGGGTCAGGCCCAGCTTGACCATATTGGGTAGGATCTTCATCAGGGACTTGTCGGTCCATAAGATTTCCGTCAGGTAATATTGCTTCAGCGCCGGTTGAAAGAGTAATGAGTCTACTGAGGTCTCCTCTCCCAACCATCTGACCACAAATTGCAGTTGCTCAGCAAGGTAATACCGCTCGAAATCCGGCAATCTGATGCCCCCTGCTTCATAGTCTCTTTACAGAGTGTTCAGCGCAATCCTATTCCTCTCGCCCCCCACAGGAATTCCCATACCCTTGTGTTCAGTTGTGTAAAGCATGCCTTGGGTATGTCGTGTGGGATATTTGTGAAATAGTACAGCACGCTTGGCAATACAGTCATCTTCAGCAAGTCCGCCCTCCCCATCATCCCTACCGGAAGTGTCTTTGAGACGGTCATGGCCTTCTGCGTTTTCTCGAGGGCCACACGTGTATTGAGTTTATGTGTATCCAGGGTATCGTGGTGCACTTCTATCCCCAGGTAGCGAAAGGAGTGTGGTTTCCATGCGAGTCCCAGGTATGGCAGTTATTTCAGGGGGACCCATCTTAGATCAGCCAGGGGGGAATAGTGAGGACTTCTCTTTATTTATAGCTATTCCTGAAAGCCTGGTGTACGAGTCTATCGCTTCCAATAGGCATGGTAGGTTTGCCCATGGATTCTCCACGAAAAGGAGCATGTTGTCTGCATATAGCGAGATTTGGTGTAAGACCCCATTTATTTCTATCCCGGTGTCCCCATATTCGCACTAAGAAAGACCGCCAATGGTTCGAGGGCAGTATAGACAACATTGGTGACAGTGGGCAACCCTGCTTTGTGCCTCTATAGAACCTCCAGGCCTCTGAGATAGGCCTCACAGTTTTCACCCATGCTCTGGGGTTCTTATAAAGTAGCTTGACCCATCGGAGGAACCCCTCCCCTATCCCAAAGGGCGTGAGGATCCACAACAGCCACTCCCAGTTCACGGAGTCGAAGGCTTTAACCGCGTCTAGTGACGCTATAGCACCTTCACCCCGCCTTCTATTCGTTTGGTCTACCACATGGTGGAGTCTTCGTAGATTCCACGTTGTGTTCCATTCCGGGACATAGCCCGTTTGGTCTGAGTAGATCAATGTGGGTATCACCTGCTTAGGCCGGTTGGCAAGCACTGCTGTGAGGATTTTAAGAGTTTTGGTTAATCAGGCAAATCGTCCTGTAGGAGGCACAGTCTAGTGGTGTTTTCCCCTGTTTCAGGATGGGCATGATGACCAATTCGGACATGCCATCTGGCAACTGCACCTTTACGAACGCCTCTTGGTACGTATCCAACAATCTCGGTATTAAGGTGCCCTTGTATTCTTTATAAAACTTGCCAGGGAGCTCGTCGGGTCCTGGGGCCTTGGCAGATGGTAGCTCAGTAATTACGGTCTCTAGCTCTTCCACCGGGAGGGGAGCATCAAGAATCTGGACCTGATCTTCTGCTAGCTTTGGAAGTCTGATCTCCGCCAGGGGGTCGGCCATATCGCCCATCTCTGCTGCTGGCTTAGGAGCATATAATTGTTTATAAAATTGTGTAAATATCTTGTTAATACCCTCCTGGGTTCTAACTTCCACCTCTGCTTCATCTTTCATCATGTTAATGGGTTCTCTCCTGTGCTCCTGCTTGGTGAGCCAGGCCAGGAGTCTGCCGGGCTTGTCCCCCTCCACGTGCAGCCGCTGTATGTACTTCCCATAATCCAATCTCTCCCAGATTTCGACACATTTCAGTCTAAACCTGGTGAGTTCCCCGGGCTCTTCTTCAGTTATACCCACCTGGTGTTCGGCTTCCTCTATCTCCCTCTCCACCTCCCTGAGGTCCGCCAGGATGCATCCCCTCAGGCCCCTCGTTTTCCCTACCTATTGCTGCTCCTCTCACCACCACTTTAAAGGCATCCCAGAGTATAGCATTGCTCTCTACGCTACCCACATTATGCTCAAAGTAATCATCAATCGTGCCTTGCATATGTATCCGTGCCAGTGAATAAGTAATCTATGCATGTTAATACCCTGTGGGGGGCGCTGTGGTGTTTGTGCCCTCTCCTCCTTCCATGTACCTTCCTCCAGACGTCCTCCAGGTGCAGTTGGGTCAGTGGTCCCGGTTTCCTGTACTTGTCAGATCTGTCCATAAGCGGGTCCAGTGTGCAGTAATTATTGCTTCTCTCATACAGTCCGGGAGGTTCCCTTTCTCAAATGCCTCATCATACACCCTCTTAAGTTGTGGGGCAAGACGATCGATAAATTCTGAGTAAAACTTGAAAGGAAACCCATCGCTGTCAGGTGAGGTGCCCTTCCTCATGGTGCGTACCGCCCATCTAATATCACCCTCCTCTATTGGGGCCTCCAGTTCTTCTTTCATATCCCCCCAGCTTTGGGAGCTGGATCGTGTCCATCAAGTCTTCCACATCCATATCCACATACCCCTTCTCGCTTGTATAGAGCTCTATGTAAAATTCTGCAACGTATGTTGATTAAGTTGACCGCCTATACCACACTATCATTACTCCACCCCCCGGATGTAGAGAAATAGACAGATGTTTGGGTGGACCTGGCGAGGGATGGGGGATGCATCTATATGACTTGCTTACCTGAGGAATACGCGAGTAGGGGGGATTGTTTGCGGTCAGTATGCAGGGCCTGGAAACCAATAAAGAGAACACAGCCATACGTGGAAGCAGAGAGGGGACAGCGGGAGCGCAGGGGTATTAAGGAGTTCATTACTGTAGAAGTAACAAAAGGGGGGAATGTTGGGAAGGCAGCGACCCCGTCCCACCCCACTAAGTTCCTTAAAGTAAGGTGAGCTGCATTCAAAGTACTATGATGGGCAAGGGGAGAGGAGGGGGCGCCGTGGTATAAGCCCACCCCAATATAATCAACCCAGATAGTGTAGCGCAGGGCGTGAGCAAGTCTGCCATTTTGCATAGATGTTAGTAACCACAGTTAGGAGACAAGGCCTGCACAGCAAATGCGGCATCTCCTATACTAGGCCCTAATTTTGAGACAATGGAAACCTCCAGCCATGCCTGAGCTCCCATGAGGACAACCCACACCCCCCAACCACTGTAAAGCTCCTACAAAAATGTTTTTTACCCGAAAGGAATACACCCTACAAGGCTGCGATCATAGACCAGCACCTGGTGTGCATGTTATCGCACACTAGCCACAGCATGATCGGCCCACCCCCAGGCGACCACGAGTTATAGCCCATATAACTGACTAAGCCCCAAGATCACCGAATTCCATGGCACCAGGTAACCTTTGACCACCAACCGTAAAAGTAACAATTCTTGAATGTTCAAAAGAGAACGGACATTGCAAGTCTTTGAGCTAAAAGTATATGATTTGTATTGCGAGGTGCTGGGAGGGATAAATTATAGTTCAAAACGAGGGTGGAGAACTTGGAGACGGATGGCGGAAAGGGGAGTGTGTGTGGAGGTCAGAGTGCCCCAGAACCTCCTTTGTGCCAGTCTTAAAGCCTGCCAGGTACCTGCACAGTATAATGATGAAGTAGCATTTTGTTAGGAGTGTACTTAATTTGGTCTTTGACTTTCGTTGGTGAGAAGATCATCTCTGCAGCACCCACATGATGGAAGATGGACGGACTGGGCTGGAACCAATGACCTGGCATCCCTTATGGAGTAGGCGGATCCTGTACAGGCGCACAGCAACCAGCCATGCAAGTTTTTACTGTATGGTATTGCATCACAATGACGAGGTGTCTCCTCTTAAGCATCTACATGTACTCTTTTTTGGCAGAATGTTCTTTTCAGCAGAGTTCTTTGCTGTTGCTCGGATTTTTGTGTGAGATTATAACTTGTTATCCGTAAAAGATCGACTTGGGCCTTTCTTCCCTAACGGGTTGCATTTTCTCTGGTGTGAGCGCTCAGGGGCGTGCCTTCAGTTTCAAACAAAATGTTGGTCATCCTGACGTAACTTAGCCATCCTGGAAATGTATAAGCAAAGTGCTCGTCTTAGATCAAGCCTATGCAGTCTCTACTCATCCTTGCTAGGATGTGGAGGCGGATAGAAAGATGGTAATACAATTTTCTGGGACAAATGAAAATCTGATACAACTTTCGGGAGAAAAGTTGGTTTGACTTTAAGAACTACCTTGTCCATAAAGAAAATAGAATATGGAGGCTTGCAAGAGAAGGCCTGTAGTTCGCTCACCCTGCGGGCTTATGTTAATACAACTAAAAGGATGGTTTTAAAGGTCAATAGCCTTAAAGGACACAGATAAAATGGTTCGAAAGGAGCGCACATAAGGAGTTTTAGTACAAGATTGAGGTCCCAAATCGAAACTTGAAATGGAGAGAACACATTAGTGAGTCCCTTTAGGAATTGTATGACTAATGGCTTCTTGAAGTAGGATAACTCCTTCGACGTGCGCTTGTAGATTGAAAGCCCTGCCAAGTAACCTTTAATGGTCCCAATCTGGAGCCCCAGATTTGCAAAGTGTAACAAAAAAGATAATGCTATAGGTGTACTACATTGTAAAGGGTCCCAATCCTTTTCCCTGCACCAGCTACAGAATGTGTTCCAAAGGCAGAGGTACAAGGATTTAATTGCTGGCCTTCTGGCCAAAAGCAAAATCTCCATTACGTCATCCAGCAGGTCCCAAACCTTATATCTCAACCTCTCTGAAACCACGCGAGAAGGCCGAGTGTCTTGACCTCTGTACGGAGAACCCAACCCTCCTCTCGCAAGAGGAGGTGCTCTCTCTTTTTGGAAGACGTACTGGAGGGCAGATTGACATGTCAATAAGGTCCAGGTACTACGTTCTCCTGGCCCAATCCAGAGCAATTACGATCATGGATTTCCTGAACTTTCTCAAAATCCTGATCACATGAGAAATGACAGGGACTGGAGGAAACGCGTACAGGAGTGGAAACTCCCAGTCCACTACGACAGCATCCCCTAGAGCTCCTCTTGGGGGAAATACCCTGGAGCAGAACAGTTTGCACTTCCGGTTGACACTGGTCACGAGGGGTTCCCCAAAGGGCGAAGATCTCTTGAAGGACTTCCTGAGCTAGTTCCCACTTGTGGGAGGCTGTGCTCTGCCAACTCAGAGCATCTGCTACTGTGTTCTCCTCTCTGGCTAAGTGAACCACTGATAGGGAGATTCCCTCTTGAGTTGCCCAGAACCAGAACTGCATCGCCTCCAATTACAGTGGTAGTGAACCTACAACTCCTCTTTTGTGGAGGTAGTACATGGACACTGTGCTGTCCGCCATTATCAGGACATGCTTTCCCCATACAGAGGGCAGAAAGGCCTTCAGCGCTATTCTGATTGCCCTCAGCTTCAAAAAGATTGATGTGTAGTTTGGACTCCGATGGATACCAACGACTGCTGACTGTCAGATCGTTGGCATGGGCGCCGCACCCCGTGAGTGAGGCATCTGTCACTACCGGTCTCTACAGCCATGGTTGCCAAAAAGGTTCCCGTTTCAATATGTTATTCTCACAGGTCCACCACTGGAGATCCCGTGCGACTCTGCTCGGAACTTGGATCAGATCTGGCATGTTGCCCAAAAACTGGGACCACTGTGTCCTGTAGGCCCATTGTAGGGATCTCATTCTCAGGTGAGCCTAGGGCACCAAGAAAATGCAAGAGGCCATGTGGCAAAGCAACTTCAAAAAGTCAAAAGCCGGAAGACACTGGGAACCCTGGAATTTGGAGGCCATCTACAGGATGTGTTGAGCCCTCACCTTAGGTGGCGAGGCTTTTCCCAAGGATGCTTCCAGGACTGTTCAGATGAATTTTAGCCTTTGAGATGGTATTATGTGGGACTTCTTGTAATTGAGGGAGAAACCCGGTCTGTGGAGAGAGTGGAAGGTTATGCAGCGATGTTCCAGAGCCTGTTCGGTAGAACGAGCACTGATCAGCCAATTGTCCAGGTAGGGGTAGTGAATCCCCCCTCTCCGGAGACTCGCCGCCACCACCGCCATTAACTTGATGAAAACCCTTGGGATAAAGGTCAGCCCGAATGACAGAACTCAAAACCGATAGTAAGAACCGCCAACGGCGAACCTCAGGTACTCCCTGTGCTTTTGATGGATAGTCACGTGAAAGTAAGCATCCTGAAGGTCCAACAACACCATCCAATCCTGAAGCTGGAGAGCCTGAAGGATCTGTGAAAGGTTAACCATCTTAAACTTGTCCTTCCTGAGGAACTTATTCAAGCATCGCAAGTCCAGGATGGGCCTCAATCCTCCGTCCTTCTTGGGGATTAGGAAATAGGGAGAGTACCACCCCTTGTTCCTTCCTATCACAGGTACTGGTTCTATAGCACCTTTCTCTTGCAGGCTCAAAATTTCCTGCAAAAGGAACGGATCTGGAACTTTGAACGAGTGGCTCCCCGGTGGATGATCCTGAGGACTTTTTAGAAAGGGGAGGCAGTAACCCATGTTTACTGTTTCCAATGCCCACGCATCTGAAGTAATACCCCGCCAAGCTCACAGATGCTGCAGGAGTCTGCCTCCCACTGGGGTCTTGTGGGTTAAGGCCTCGGAGAGGTTTTGAAGTGGTTCAAGCAGCAGCTAATGGTAAGGTAGCCGTGGCTTGGGCAGACTTGGCACCCCTCTCCCTCATCCACCACGAGGGAATCTTCTTTGGTCCCTTTGACTAGCCAGTCCTCTCGCTCTTCCAACTAAGCAGTAGAAGCAAGAGGACCTACACCTTCAAGATGTTCCACTGGGGTGAGATGGCTGTGGCTGTCTGATAGCGGCACCAAGGGATTTGACTGCCGCATTTGGGGTCTGCAGCGTCTCTAGACTTTTGCCAGTCTTGTTGCTAAACAGCCGCCAAAGGGCATGTTGAGGAGCCTAGACTGCACATCCGGTGCAAGTCCAGACTTTTGCAACCACACAAATCTGCAAATCACAGTACTCGCTGCCATGGCTCTACTGATGCTGTCCAGTCCTGATTGAAGAGCCTCACACATAGCCTCCTTTCCCTCTCTTACAATATTCAGGGAGCCGCCTCCTTCTTCCCCTTCAGGAATATTCTCAGATGCCATGGCTATACAGTCCCACAGGGTGAACGTAAATTTGGCTAAGGCACAAGTGGCATTTGCAGACTTAAGAGCCATGCTGCCGGCAGAAAACACTTTCCTAGCCCAAGCATCAAAGCGCTCATCATTCCGGTCTGTCTGGTTTCTAAACAAGCCGCTTGTTTAGAAGCAGATGTTGCCGCCTGAACCACCAGGCTCTCTGGTGTAGGATGTTTTGACACATTTTCAGGATCTGCGCTGGAAGGTCTATATTTCTTGGTGAGGTTTTTATTCACTGCTGGGCTAGATTCGGGAACCTCCCAGTTTGGCTTTACCCTTTTCTGTAGGGCAATATAGAAAGGAAATGCAGGATACTTTTGATGACCTTTATCTAATATATCTGTCAAGTCATCTTGCTGGAATGGGGAGGTGGGAGGGTCTGCCCCATCCTAAGAAATCTATCACTTTAGTCATAAGCTGCCTATAAGAGGCCTCTACGTGGTCTGCCGGGTCCGGTTTGCAAAATTAGAATTCAGGTGACCTGTCAATGCCACTGATTGGAGATTTTTGTACAAGTCCTTTAATCTGGACACCTCACAGATAAACGCATGTGGGACTTTAGGTGTACCAAATTGTAATCCAAAGGGAGGAGTATCTGGGTCTGAAGGCTAGTGTTCTTCATAAATAGAAAAACAGATTTGAAAAAATCCTTTCTAGGTAAAGGTTTGTATGATTTTTCAATCTCCTTAGAGGGTAATGAAGCATTCATGGGAAAAGACTTTGATGGTTTCGACTGATGACGTCTACTGTTTTGACTCAAATGGCGTTGATGTCCTCAAACTCAGACTCGATGGAGTCTTCAACATCTTTTCTTCAAGTCGAGACATGTATGGTTCTCATGGGGTTTCTGCCTTATGTCCAGCGCTCGAGGGGGAGGCAAAGGATTTTGCCTTAGCCCTTACCTAGTCTGCTTTAACAGGCGTGACAGGAGCATGGCTTTTAACCTTCTCTTTTGAGGGGGTTGGGGCCTCCTTCTCGAAGATCTTTTACATTTCTTGTCTGAAAGACTCCCACTCAGCAGGTGTTGACAATTTGATTGGGCACATAATACTCTTCTCAGGAGGTGAAAGGTGATCTATATCGCCTTTTCTTCATCTTCTTCAATGAAGATGAAGAATGGTGAGGTCCACTCCTAGAGCAAGAGTGCTTTTTGGACTTCTTCCTTCGAGGAGCGTCTCCTCTCAGAGAAGGGGATTTAGTAGGGTGCCTAACCACAGCCAATTTCCATTTTCTTCGCTCTTTCAAAGCCTCATCAGTCATGGAGTGAAAGGACCCACAGTCTGCCGTACGATGCGTCACGCCCATGCTCCACAGGCACACTCGATGAGGATCCGTGAGAGACATCTCAGCACTGCAATCGTGGCCTTTTCTTAACCCGGTCTTCATGGTCGATGGTGTCGAAGACGAGGCCATCATTATTCTAAAATGTTGCAGTTTCACTGGCACCGAAGCACACCGTAATTTCTTGATTTAATTGAGTCGACTGCATTGACGCACAGCGCCCTCAACTGAAAAATCTTTTCCGAAGCAGATAAGATGGAGAGGATATCGATCTAAAGATGAGGAATACGACACAATTCATTCGAAAATTAGATACTCAATTTAGCACACTAATAGGCATGTTAATGAAGAGATCTTCATATCAGCTCATTACTAGAAAAATAAAATACTGAATCTTCTTCTCGCAACACCTTTGATGCTTTTTGACTCTCATGATACAATACCTCTTGATGTTGCACAAGTTTCCCTTCCAGCACAGTCACGGAATTGCTCCTCTCCACCAAGTGCTTTTGAAGTTTGATCATCTCTACATTTTCACGAATTGCTGACCTTGAAAAATGAAAACTCGAGATATACTTGAAAATATATTAACAATGTTAATTTACCAAAATTGAAAATGCTTCCAAATACTGTTTTATAGATTTCTAACTTTCCCAACACACTTGAAGACTATGATATGAAACGTAATGCAATTCTTTTCAATTTAGTTGAGTATGCATGACACACATCAAAATAATAAAATAGCATGTCAGCTCTAATCCAAAGCTACTACAGCCAATCAGATCTACATGAGGAACCATGACCAAGCACATTATCATGAAAACTGTCTCAATCTCATTCAGTTCAATGAGAACATTCATAATCATTCATAATATCTGTTTTTGATTTTAAAAAAATGTAAATGTAGAACTTTACTGAAAGCCTCTTTTGTTTTAGATTTGTGTTTATTACAAATCTTTGTAGGGAAACCACAAATAATTAAAGCAGAAAGTAGAAAAACACGATCAAAAAATGTCTACGTAGTGCATACTATCTAGATTTACTAGGGCGAAACATTTTTTTATCGCCAGGTAGTACAGAACAAATGAATGAAGAAATGAACAAGGGAAATACTCCATTGGTTTACAGGCTTTTGGTTTTGGAACACTCTTATTCAATGTGAGTGCTCAATCAAACCACTAGTTATTTAGAAACATGCGTTTGTGAAATGCCCAGAAGGACCTGTGGCCTTTCGCGGTGGGGCTAGGGAAGTGAGCCTGCTCTGCAATACCCTCCCTAGGGCTAGAGGCAAGCAGGAACTCACCAGGAGAGACTCCCCCCTTTGGAGACAAGCACTCTCGTTGCGACTAGGAACTCCCCAAGAAACACCACCAACATACCTCTAAAAACATCCAATGAAGAAAGGTATGAGGAACAAGCCAAAATCTGTAATTGTCTTCAAGATACTCTGATTATTTCTCTATGGAAAAAAATGACAAAGTACTGAGACGAGGGAAAATACCTGTAGAAGATCAGGAATTGTAGTAGTAGCAGTGCACCACCCACCATGTGCACAGAAGTACTGGTTGAGCAGGGTCTTTTAACAACGCATGGCGACCCTGACAGTGACGTAAGGGGCATTTGCCATGAGAACAGTAGCAGCATTGACAGCTTTAGGTCAATGGCTGAAAGCTAACACATGGTAGCAGTACTCGTTCTTCTTATACCATAGATAAGTGGTGCATTGTAGCTTTATTTTTGACTGCATTTTAGCCTTTGTTCCCTGCCAGCATTAGAACACACAGCATTATGTGATTGGCATACACTATTCCTCTTCAGAGAACACACTGCCTCATGTCAGTGATCGGCTCGCAGCACACTGCATGGCACCACGTTTGCCACCCCTGCTCTACACGAAAAGGCTCACTGAAGGTACATGGTGAACAACGTCACATTCCCACGAGCATCACACATCGTAGAAAGCACCCAGTACCGGTACACACATACCCATAACCGGTCACCTGACACCACATTTCAGGTCGCAGGACAATAGAATGGAAGGAGAAGAACACTCGCAGACATATGTTTATTATCCAACCCATCACATGCACACACACACAGTTCATAACGGAAAATGTTTCTTATGACAACATATGCACCCTTTTGTTTTTATCTCTCTTACAACACCTAAACGTGGGGGCAAAGGACACTGTACTATAGTGCCTTGTGTTTTAGGGGTACTAAGCATTTTCTTTTTTTGCAAGAGCTTTGCCATTCCCTAGGCCTCCGAAATATCTAGCTGCAGCTGATTGGATTTTGTCAGGTTGGGAGCTCAACGGCAGGTGGGGAGGGTTGTGCGATAATTGCCAGCTCTCTATTGCAAGGGCAGTGTTTCTCAGAGGACAAATGCTTGGTCCCAAACAACAAGTGCTAGCTACTTCATCAGGTCCAGAAAGAACAGTGTTTGTGAAGCCCACTGTGAGGGTTCACAGGCAGCCACAATATGAAATTAGCTGAATTAAACAGAGATATTAGCAGAAATCAGGGTCCATGTGCAGTGTTCAGCAGTGGACTGATCATGTTTTTTTCTAGCAGGCAATTCATTGCAAGGAGGGTGCCAAGACACAATGTACCTGGACTAGCAGCATGTAACAAGATAATGAGTTACACAGTGAGCAGGTACAGAAGCAGGGAATGAGAAATGAATAGAGGAGGTGTTTGCCATATTTATTCATCGCCAATTGGTCCACTGTGGTGGGGCATTACAACCCAAATTATCTGAGGTTGCAGAGCTAAATAAAAATGAACCCTTTATTAAACTATACTTGCGAGCTGGGATTGGTGCATTCTTCAGGCAGATCAAGGGAGTTGTGACCATGTTGGGTGGGTGGTGTCCTTTGTGTAACATTGTCATAGCCAATAGTATCCTAACAACGTGTAGAACTGTTTAGGTGGATGGGGACTCCTAGCCAATCACAATGTTAGGGTGATGATTTTATTACATTTATAATGTGATATGTTAATGTTCTGATGATGGCAATAAAATGTTAGGCCTGCAAGGGGCGAGTTGAAATTGACTTGTTTTGTTCCTCTTCCTGGCTGTGATGTATACATTTTATGTCTCTACTGCATGTGGTGCACTCCATTTTGAGTTTCTGTGGATTGACTTGCCCCTGGCTTTGGACAGGAGTTGGGAGCATCCCCACCTTTACAGTAAAAGTAGTTTGACTTTTTTAAATTGTTTTTATTAGTTTTCTTAAACAGTACAGAGCACAGTTAATCATCAAAGAAACAAATAGTGAGAGACAATATTCCATACAGTGAGCGACCACCTTCCCATCCCATTCAATGTGTTGTCGGGCCCTTCTTTGCCAGATTCCCACCAGTTATTCGGTCTGCGATCCAGACTCCGACAGTCCACTGATGAGTTATTTCCAGCTGGGATGCGGGTTGTTTATCCCCCAATGCAGGATATATGTTACGTTGGGCCTCCTTACCTTCAAGATCTATCATTTACCCCACATTTGTCATGTACCGACTCATTGCAGTGGTCTGCTCAACCGTAGCCCCCGGCGTACACCTATGGCCATATGCCCCTCATCGAGTACCAAACCCTTGTCCCCCTGAAACCCCACCCCGCAACCCCCTCTGTTAACGCCCCCCAAACCCACCTACCCCCAACTCCCTCCCCCCAGACCAAAGTGCTGCTTCTCCCCTTTGTTCCTCGTGGCGCCCGCCTTACCCTTACCCTTACCCTTTCCATTTGCATAGGTGTGTGTCCCTCCTCTGTTGCTGCTGCCAGCATCTTATGTGGAGTCTGCATTCCTCAATCTGTTGCCTTCCACTACCTCCCTGGGGCCTAGTGTGCTTGGCGCCTTTCCCCACTCCTTCTGTGTCAGTACCCCGCTGCTCCTCAACTCGAGTGTTGGGTACCTCCTATCGCCCAGTCTAGCATCTTCCCTAGGGCATCCATGCCGTGTGTCCGGTGGCGGATTGATCCTTTCCTCTGCGGCCTTTAGTTATTTCTTCGGATCCGGTGTGCTTAGAGGGGTGCCCCTCTACTTCTTCGCGGCACTCTCCAGAGCCTGCTGCCCGTATCCCTCTTTGGTCCAGTGGGAAGGCGGATCTCACCCTAATGCGCGGGTGCTCCTCTGTCGCTGCCCCTCTCCCTTGTAGGGTGTACTCCCTTGGTGCCCGGGCGTCTCTCCGCTGCAACTTCGTGCAACGGTGCAGTGTCTGCTGGCTCGTTGTCTGTGGCATCCTTAATCTGCACCTTCTCCAGGTTCTCCTTAGCCCTCCCTCACTGCAAAGGTGAGGCGAAGTGGTCAGTGTCCGGAGCGGAGCCCTGCTCCCTCGTTGCTCACCAGTGCAGTCTTGCGTCTTCCGACTGTGTAGACAGGGCTAGCTCTCGCTATCCGGTCCAATTCACCTGCCTCGTACCTCCTGGACGGTGGCCATCTTGTGGGTTTGGCGTGTCTCCGTTCACCCTCGCCGTGGTTACTACTCTTCGGCAGCGAAATACCTCCTTTCGACCTGCTAAGCACCCGTTACATGACCCCGCTGCTCCGGTTCACTTTACTGTGCAGTATTCCTCGTGGGGTGATCTTTTGCAGGATATTTGATGGATAATGGTGTGGTTTGGAGCAGGAGACTTCACCTCCTCATCCGTCACTCGCTCGTAGTTTGTCATTTATAAAGTGCCTTTATCCCATTAGTATGGCCTCAACGTGCTTGTGGGGAAATTCCCTCGGGGGACCGAAGTCCAAGGATTGGGAAAAATGGTCAGAAGGGTTAGAATGCGTGTGTACATTTGGCCTCAGCAAGCTACCCATGATGGTCAGGCAAGTGGATGGGTGCTGAAAGGTGGTCAGGAGACTGCACGCCTGCAAGAGACTTGTTATGTGTCCAGGATTTTTTTTCCGTGGAATTTAGCTGCATTCTGATGGCACAAATGTTGGGCATAGTGTTTTATTCTGGTGTATGGAAGTGAATGCGTACAACTGGGCGACCTTGCCTGCAGCTAGTTTCCACCAAAGTGTTGCCTAACTACGTATCAACATCAGTTGGCATTTTGCTTAGAACCGCCCGTGGATAAGAATTCATCCAGTCTGCTCCAAGATTATACTTTACCTTGTATTCAAGGATATACTGGGCAGTCCTAAACAATTTAATGGTTTAGGTGTCATGAAAATAAGCATGAAGTGGGGAAGGTTTGTCAGGTTGCTGTAGGGAAGAGCCAGGTTTTGAGGGCCTTCTTGAAGGAGAGGTGGTCCTAGTCTCAGTGGATGCTGAGCAGAAGGGATTTCCAGAGGGTGGGAGCTTGGACAGAGAACGAGGATCCTCCAACTTTAGTGGGATTCAAAGCGGCCATCACAAGGAGGAGTGCAGAGCCAGATCTAAGGTTTCTGATCAGTTGGTAGAGTGTAAGCTTGTGTTGGAGGAATTAAGGGCCTGTGTCTTGTGGAGGGCATTCAGTGTAATGCACATGGCCCTGAAGGTCGCCCACTGGCTGATATGAAACCAGTGCAAACATCATGAGAGGAGGAGTGATGTGTTCTCTGGGTGAAAGAGCACCGAGAAGCCTAGCTGCAGAGTTTTGGCTCCGTTGGAGCTTTCAAAGCAGATAGGCAGGGGGGCCCAGATGAACAAGTTACTTCTTACCTTGTAACGTTCTTTCGACGGGATGTTCCTCCGACGTATTCCTCATCTTAGATATCTCCTTCCAGCTCTGCTGGCCTCGGAAATTTTTTTCTCTAGAGGGCGCTGCGCGTCGACGTCCTCCGAGTCCATGTCCCTCGACAGCCGCCGTATCGACGTCGACGTCATCCTGCCTATAAAGGCCGCGCGCAGCGTCCGTTGCTCAGTTCCGTTTTGTAGCCCACAATAATACTTTCTGGACTAACTAATCACCCTGAAGGAGCGTAAGCTGCAACAACAAGGGAAGTAGAACTGCGGGGATGGATGGGAGGGTCAATGAGGAATACGTCGGAGGAACATCCCGTCGAAAGAACGTTACAAGGTAAGAAGTAACTTGTTCTTCGAAGGGATTGTGTCCTCCGACGTATTCCTCATCTTAGATAGCCTCCCATAGCAGTATTCTATTATCGGAGGAGGGAGTACTGACTTCACGCTGTCTTCTATTGATGAATAGAATGCAGTACATCCCTTCCAAACCTAGTCTCTTGACTGGAGGAGGAATCCAAATTGTAAAAACGTGTAAAGGTATGGACAGACGACCATGTAGCGGCCGCACATATGTCTTTAACCGGCACGCCTCTTTTGAGGGCCGATGAAGCTGCAATACCTCTGGTCGAATGAGCCCTAAGGTTTTGAGGGGGCTCTTTCCCTGCCAGTTTATAACATTCCAGAATGGCTAGAATGATCCATCTGGAAATGGTCTGCTTAGTTATTGGTAACCCCAGCTTGTGACCTGCGTAACCTACAAACAGCTGGTCTGCCTGTCTTATCCTGGCTAGTCTACTGATGTAAAAACTTAAAGCCCTCCTAGGGTCTAGCCTGTGTAACCTCTCTTCCTCTTTCCCCGGGTGAGGAGGAGGATAGAAAGATGGTAGGGTAATCTTCTGAGTGATATGGAATTCAGAAACCACCTTTGGGAGGAAATTAGGCTTCACTTGCAGGACAACTTTTTCTTTGTGAAATATTGTGTGAGGGGGTTTACAAGAAAGAGCTTGTAATTCGCTCACCCTTCTAGCAGATGTAAGTGCTATTAATAAAACAGTTTTAAGGGTAAGGAATCTTAACGAACAAGAATGGAGAGGTTCGAAAGGTGTACCCATCAGGAAAGTTAGTACTAAGTTTAAATCCCATAGGGGAATTTGGAATGGTCTTGGGGGATAAACATTGGTTAACCCCTTTAGAAACTGTATTACCAAGGGTAATTTGAAATAGGATGGTTCTTCCGCAGTACGCTTAAAGATGGATAGCGCTGCGAGATAGCCCTTAATGGTGCCAACTTGAAGGCCTGAATTTGCCAAATGTAGTAGGAAGGACAAAACCATTGGTGTACCACATGAAAAAGGGTCGATATTCTGTTCTCTACACCAGCTGCAAAATCTGTTCCAACGGCAGCGGTATAAAGACTTTGTTGCTGGCCTCCTTGCCGAAAGCAACACCTCCATAACATCATCAGGGAGGTCCCAATCCTTGTACCTCAGCCTTTCAGAAGCCAAGCGTGAAGGTTGAGGGTTTTGGTGTCTGGTTGGAGAACCTGACCTCCCTTCTGTGAGAGTAGGTTCTCTCTGAGTGGAAGTCGAATTGGAGGGCAGATGGACAAGTCTAGAAGGTCTGGGTACCACGTTCTCCTGGCCCAATCCGGGGCAATTAGGATCATGGTTCTCCGGAATCTTCTCAACCTCCTGATCATTTGAGGAATGACAGACCGGTGGGAACGCGTACAGAAGCGGAAACTCCCAGTCCACTATGAACGCGTCTCCCAGAGCTCCTCTCGGGGGAAATTCCCTTGAGCAGAAGAGGTCGCATTTCCTGTTTAGGCTGGTGGCGAACAGATCTACCTGAGGGGTTCCCCAAAGGGCGAAGATCTCTTGAAGGACTTCCTGAGCTAGCTCCCACTCGTGGGAGACTGTGTTCTGCCTGCTCAGAGCGTCCGCTGTCAAGTTCTTCTCTCCGGCTAGGTGAACTGCCGATAGAGAGATTCCTTCTTGGATTGCCCAAAACCAGAGCTGCATCGCCTCTCTGCACAGGGGTAGTGATCCTACGCCTCCTCTTTTGTTGAGGTAATGCATGGCCACCGTGTTGTCCGTCATTATCAGGACGTTCTTCCCTTGTACAGCTGGCAGGAATGCCTTCAGCGCAAGTCTGATGGCTCTCAGCTCTAACAGGTTGATATGTAGTCTGGACTCCGATGGAGACCAACGACCGCAGATGGTCAAGTCGTTGGTGTGGGCTCCCCACCCCGTGAGTGAGGCATCCGTGACTACTGTTATCTCCGGCCAGGGTTGCCAAAACTGTTCTCCTTTCAGAATGTTCTCCTGACAGGCCCACCACTGAAGGTCTCAAGCCACCCTGTCGGGAACCTGAAGAAGATCTGTCATTCTCCCTGAGAATTGTAACCACTGAGTCCTCAGTGCCCACTCGAGGGATCTCATTCTCAGGCGAGCCTCTGGCACTAGGAAAATGCAGGATTGCCTTGAGGCCTAGCAACTTCAAAAAGTCAAAGGCTGGGAGACGTTGGGCATGTTGGAACTTGGTAATCATCTGTAGAATATCTTGAGCCTCACCTCTGGTGGCGAGGCTTTTCCCAGGGAAGTGTCCAAGATCGCTCCTATGAACTGGAGTCTCTGCGATGGTATCATTTGTGACTTCTTTAAATTGAGGGAGAAGCCCAGTCTGTGAAGGAAGTGGCACACGTGATTTAGCTGGATCTGAGCTTGTTCCGGAGAAACAGCCCTGATCAACCAATCGTCCAGGTAGGGGTAGACGTAAATCCCTTCCCTCCTTAGACTTGCAGCCACTACTGACATTAACTTGGTGAAGACCCTCGGGCGGAGGTCAGCCCAAATGGCAGCACTCGAAATTGATAGTGAGAGTTGCCAATTGCGAACCTCAGGTATTTCCTGTGTTTGAGATGGATAGGCACATGGAAATAAGCGTCCTGAAGGTCCAGAGATACCAACCAGTCCTGGAACTGAAGGGCCTGGAGGATCTGAGAAAGAGTGACCATCTTGAATTTGTCTTTTCTGAGGAATTTGTTCAATTCTCGCAAGTCCAAGATGGGTCTCAGTCCTCCGTCTTTCTTTGGAATGAGAAAGTAAGGGGAGTACCAGCCCTTGTTCCTCTCCACCGGTTCTATGGCACCTTTCTCTAGCAGGTCCCAAATTTCCTGCAAGAGTAGCAGATCTGGAGCTTTCTGAGAGCTGATCCCCGGTGGATGACTCTGAGGTATACGTAGGAAAGGCAGGCAGTAACCATACCGCCAGATGTTGAGTCAACCTGCCTCCTACAGGTGTCCTGTGAGGGAAGTCCTCAGAGTGGTTTTGGGGCGGCTGATGCAGATGCCGATGGTAAAGAGGTACCTGCTGTTGCTGCGGTTTTTTAATATCTACCCCGTCCACCTCGGGTAGTTCTTCTTTGTCCCCTTTGAGCCGGTCGTCCTCTACCTCTTCCGAATGCGGAGTAGAAGCGAAAGGACTTGCCCCTCGCAGAGGTTCCTGTGGGACGAAAAGGAGTCTGACGGATTGCAGCTCCCAGGGATTTTGCTGCTGCTTTTGAAGTCTGCAGTTTCTCTAAACTGTCATCCGCCTTTTTCCCGAACAAAGAAGAGCCATCGAATGGCATGTTCAAGAGCCTGGCTTGCACATCTGGGGCAAAACCAGACTTTCTCAACCAAGCGAATCTCCTGGTTGATGTACTTGCCGCCATTGCACTGCTGATACTGTCAGCCGAATCAATGCCCGTCTGGAGGGATTCACACATAGCGTCTTTACCGTCCTGTATAATATTCAGGAACGCATCCCTTTCTTCTCCCTCCGGGATGCAGTCAGCCGCTGTAGAAGCACACTCCCAAAGTGTATGGCTGAACCTAGCAAGGGCGCAAGTAGCATTAACCGATTTAAACGCCATGCTACATGCTGAAAAGACTTTCTTTGCCATAGCATCATAAGCCGTCTTGACATCAGTAGAGGATGCTGCCTGTACCACCAGACTTTCTGGGGATGGGTGTTTAGACAAAAACTCTGGGTCTGTAGAAGATACCCTGTACTTTGTAGACAGTTTTTTATTTACTGCTGGTACTACATCTGGGGTTTCCCAGTTTGTCATGATCTTTCTCTGAAGAGCTTTATGAAAAGGCACCACAGGATCCTCCTGTGGGCCTTTGTCAAGAATATCCGTGAGGTCATCTTGTTGGAAAGATTGTGAAGGTGCAGACCACCCCATGAACTCTGTGATCCTGGCCATTAAGGCTCTATGGGGGGTTTCAGCATATTCCCCCGGGTCTGGCTTAGCAAACTCCACCTCAGGGGAAGTGTCTAACCCACTTGCCACATGTAAGGAATCATGAAGATCCTTTAACCTGCGCTCTTCAGAGGAAAATTCCTCTCTAATTGGGGTTACAGGTCCCTGCAACTCAAATGTGTCTTCCTGTTCAGACAATTCACCCTCTTCCAAAATTGAAGACATAGTTCTCAATTGTTCTGAACTCACAAAGGGAGTAAATCCCATTTCCAAGGCAGAGGGTGCCGAACTTGTCATTATCGGCCTCGAAAACGTCGATGTCGTCGACGTCGAAGGCTTCGAGCGTGGCGTCGAAAACAAAGGCGGAGGCCTCGAAGACCTCGACAGAATTGGAATTCTACTCGACAATCTCGAAGCCATCGACGTCGAGGACCTGGGGATAGTCACTGGGTGTGTCGTAACCGTGACTTTTCTTGGCGTCGACGCCAGTGTCGAAGCTGGCGTCGAGTCGACAGACAGGTATGTCGAAGGTCCCTTCGACAACGGCGTCGAAGACATCGACGTCGACTGAACCTTCGCGGAAGGTTTGGAGGTCATAGTCCTACTCGAGGGTTCGAGACGCGCTCGAGAGGTTTCCTTCGCCGGGTACTGCGACTCGCGGTGTTTTTGACCTTCGGTTCTTTCGACCAGAGCATCGCTCTCGGCAGTCTTCGAGGGGGTCGAGGCTGCTTTCTCGAAGACGCTCATCATATTTTTTCGGAATTCCTCCCATTCAGCCCGGGAACTATGTTTCGTGGGGCAAAGGATTCTTTTTGGCGAAACAGAGGAAGAGGAAGACGGAGAAGGGGATCTTCGACGTCTCCTCTTCAAGTGCTTCGATCTCGAGGAGTGATGAGACCCACTCCGAGACCTGGAGCGCGAATGGTGACGAGGAGACGAATATCTCGACTTTGTCGACGAAGAAGAAGCTTTAAAAGTCTTACCTTTCTCCAGCTTCCCCCTACGCTCCTTCAGGGCCTTAGCTGTCATGGACATACAGTCCTCGCATTCCGAACAATGGTGTTCAGCTCCCAAACACCACAGACAAACTCTGTGAGGATCAGTCAAAGACATCTTTTTCCCACAATCTCGACATTTCTTGAAGCCGGATCGATGAGTTGTCGGTTCCGACGAGGAAGCCATCGAGTACGGATCGAATAACTCCAGGTAAATAGGATTAATCTGACTAAGAACTGAGCAACTGTATTCCGAGGTACTGAGTAAGCGCGGAAAAACGGAACTGAGCAACGGACGCTGCGCGTGGCCTTTATAGGCAGGATGACGTCGACACGGCGGCTGTCGAGGGACATCGACTCGCAGGACGTCGACGCGCAGCGCCCTCGAGAGAAAAAATTTTCCGAGGCCAGCAGAGCTGGAAGGAGATATCTAAGATGAGGAAAACGTCGGTGGACACAATCCCTTCGAAAGAGAGAATTGGCGTTGTCTAGGCGGTAGAGGATGATAGCCAGGATTGCTGAGACTGATAGTGTGGTGAATCCAGAGACGTCAACTATCCCTCCGTGGGGGAATCCTCTCCACAAGATGTTGTCCAGAGGGCATGGGCCCTGCAAGGTTCAAGAATAGACAGGAACTTGTAATCATTGGGTCTCTCAGGCTGATCGACAGATGAACACGTGGAGAGAAGACCCGATGGCGCCAACAACTGTGATAATGGCTAGCCTTTTAATGGAAATACCGGTGGAGAATAACCTAGTCCCTACAAGTCTTCCACAGAATCAAAGATAAGACTTCGAAGACCTACTGAAACAATTAACAGATATGTTCCATCATGAACCAGGGAGAGTGAAAGGGGTTCTTCAACATAAGCGTACCACACCAGGGAAAGTTGTCAACCTTTTTCAAACTCAAAAAAACAGGAGGCTCTAGTTTTCCTGTCATGGCAGCACAACTCTGGAATTCCATATCAGACACCTTAAGAGCGTTACCTTCCTTCCACTCCTTTAAGTTGAATGCTAAGCGTTGGCTGCACTCTTGTGACCTGTGAGGTGTGATGTGTCTTTATTCTATGAACTCATGATCCTGTACAACACAATCTATGTATATTACTGTATATATTCTGTAAAACTCATACATTTGTAAATGCCTCTTTTTATGTTCATGTTATATATTGCTGCTAATTTCTTCTCCTTTTAAACTAAATTTGTAAGCGCCCAGATGCCTGTGGGCCGGTGCGCTATAAATAAATAAACAATACAATACAACCTAAAACCAGAGACCTGAAAAGAAATAGTCATACAGGAGGTGGAGACGTGGTCCTGACTTGGATGAGTCTGTGAAAAGGCACGAATACCAGAGGAGTCATGCGCAGGTTTATGGACCTACAACCCTATCGTTTTGGTATAGAACACAGAAAAGGCAAAGATCAAGGCAATGTAGATTACCTTTCCTGTTTCCCAATAGGTGTTGAAGAAAACAGCGACATGAAAGGAAGGAAGAGTATGTGGTGAATCCAGCGAGGTCACCTCTCCCACCATGGGGAAATTCTCTCCCCATGTGGCCAGGGTAGGGAAGCCGCTGCCTGACCCTGAACCTGGCGGTGGCTGCATGATGGACCACCATGTGGGGGAAGGTAACTGCCATGGGAGGAGCGTGAAGACTCACTGGCCAAACCTCAGTATCCCCCACTTTCATTCAGGCCATACTACTTACTCTCTGACTCCACTAAACCATATGACATATTGCAATATAAGCCAGCCCATCTGCCTTATACTGACTCTGAGCCTTTTTCCTACTCTCCTTACAAGAAGACTGAGATGAGGAGGAGCAGGGGAGCAATATGGAGCACAGAACTAGAGACACACTCTAGATGTTTGTCGAAACCAGAAGGGGGTGCAGTGTTTAAAACTAGGAAGCATCAAGATGGCGAGGGACTCGCTGCTCCCAACGTGGGGCAGGTTAGCCAGAAGAAGTTGCTTGTATTGTGGAGTCTGGAAGAGGCTGGAGATGCCGTCACGAGAAGCCCAAGAGACAGAGGTCTGCTGCAGGCACAGCAAGAACCAGGAAAGCTGCCGGAGAAGGTCAGAGGCATGGCCGAGACCAGGAAGCAAGCAAATCATCTTCCAGACCCAACAGCAGACCAGACCGAGTCGGAGGACACAAAGGAACCTGAAACTGCTGATGAGATCCGGTGAGCCCACGCAGAGGAATTGGGATGCCAGAGCAGTTAAACGGGTATGCCGCATACCAAAAGAAACAGTATATGAAGGTTTGGGAGACCTGAACAGGGAAGTAGGGCTCCCGGGACATTACTGGAGAAAACCACAAGTGAATAAGAAGGAGTCTGAAACCCAATGCCATACTGAAAGGGACGCTGAGTCGAAAAACAGCAGGCATGAGAAAATAAAGAGATGGGACAATCTGAGAAGTCCTGGTGAGGAAGTGAACCAGGCATTGAGAATGACTAGTCTGGGACTCGCACACAAAGCGTATAAAGCGAAAGCCCTGGCAGGAGAGTATACCAGGCAGTGTACCTGCAAGTCTGGGACCCGTACCCTATCGGTAGCAAACTGAGAATTGAGAAGAGGAAAGTAACCTCTTGGGAATGTGGAGTCTCCAGTGGAAGGGAACAATAGCCTCTTGATGGAAATTGTGTTTGAAGTGTAAAAGCAAGGAGCAAAAGAGTGCTATTGAGTGTGAGAAATCCAGTGGAAGGGAGCCATACCCCCTAGACTGTCTTTGTGCTGAAAAACTTAGGGGAAGGGAGGACCGAGGATTGTTGAACTTGTATTACTTGTTTCCTTTTACATTTTTTCACTTTGGTACTTTGTGTTGAAAGTGGGGAGAGAACCACCATTGCTCACTTGAGACTATAACCCCTTTTCATGTTCTAATACATTTAGAATGTAAGGGCCAGGTTAGGATTTCAGACACAGGAAGGAGAACTCTTTTATGACAATTGACATCCTTAGTTTTGTTGAGACAGGGAAACCCCTCGTAGTGATAGTGCGAGATAGGTCTATTTTCCAACCCATTTTGTGTTAATAAACATCTATAGCAAGCAACACAATATCCTTGTTCCAGAGTCTTACTCTGGATTCCTTACAGTAGGAGAGATTAGGGAAGATTTGTCTGAGGATGAGGAGGTGAAAATGGCATGATCTGGATACTGCATTGATGTGGTGAGAGAGTGTTAGATCAGAGTCCAAGGTGCAACCCAGGTTCTTTACTGAGCTCAACGCTATGGGCCGGGGTCCTAGGAAGGGTGGCCAGGGGGCGAGTTGGGGGAAGAGTGAAGTTTTGCAACAGATCAGGATTTTGGTTTGAGCAGGATTAAGGAGGAGGTGGTTAACTGTCATTCAGCTGTCATTTTCTGAGAGGAAATGTCAGGCTGGCAGGAGGTCAGGGTTTTGGGAGGAGCATGATTTGTGAGTGGTTGGTGAGGAAGGGTGAGATCCACCTTAGAGCAGACTTCCTGCTGCCTAGCGAGTAGAGTCTGTCCCCGAGGATGAAGTGGTCGATAGTGTCAAATAGAGCTGAAAGGTCGAGGACGATGAGTGCAGCACAGCCTTCTGAGTCTGAAATTATTTTAATGTCATCCCAGATAGGTTTCCATTCCTTGCAGGGGTCTGAATCCAGACAGGGCAGGGCCTTGGAGACAATTGGATTCTGTGAAGAGAAAGACCTGGGTGTATGCTGTGCGGTCTAAGAGTTTGGCAATGAAACAGGTGTTTGAGATTGGGCGGCAATTGGATGGAAGGAGTGGGTCGCGGGAGGGCTTTTAAGTAAGGGCTTGACGTGAGAGGTTTTGAAAGCTGCAGGGAAGATGCCCGATGTCAGAATATTGTGACTTATCGAACTAGCGACACTGCAGGAACAGGTTGAGGACAGAACGTTCTTTAGGAGAGGAGGGGGGGCAGAGGATCTAGCGGGCCCACTGGATAGTAGTTTCAGCAATTCTGGGTTGGAAATGGCAGAAGGAAGAGAGGTGTGCTGGTTGAGAGGGGGGAAGAGTCGCGATGGAGGAGATGAGGGGGAGGTGAATGCTGCTAATTTGGTGCTTATGGTATGGGGACTTTTAATAGCATTGTTGTAAATGTTTGTACAGACCTTTTGGGTCCTTTCCTCGATCATGCCTGTGAGCTGTTCCACAAGAGTGCTAGCTTTAATGACTGAGGCTGCGGCGTCCGCCGTGTGCTCACATCATTTTTAGCATGCCTGGGGGCTTGAGTGTTTTGGCCTAGTGGGGGTCCAGCTCCGGTCGACAGTCAGACAGCAGCTGCCTGAGAGCGTAAGCAATTGTGCTTTCAGGTATTGCTCCTTGTGAGTAGTGGAGTGCTGTGTAACTATACTGATAAGTGTTCTGCCATTTTAAATATAAGATGCCCAGCGTGTGAAAAAATGCAAAAAAATGTTATACGGAAAAAGCCTTTGGCTTGTTTTGATAAATCGACTTTAATTTCCCCAAGGCATGGTTCCGCAGCCATAGCCGCTACCTATCTGGTTACTTCCCCAGTCCCTAATGGGGACTATGAAACGACCGCTCTTACTCCTGTAGCTATTTCTCTGGCCCCTAACGGGGGCCGTTTATCCGCATACTGCCAAGGATGACCGGTCCCCTGACATTGGTGATGTTACTCATTTGTTTGTTTGAATTAATGAATCAGCCTGCCAATTGAATAATCCAACAAAGGTAGGGGTTGCCATTTCTGAAAATGTTTCACCAAATACAAAGGTCATAATGGCGTCTTCCCTCTTATAACATAAATATTATAAGTGGTCTGACAGCGCATCACAGAGTTCTTGGTAGTGGGAGCAGGAGGCCTTAGAGCAGAATGGAGCCTTGAATTCTGCAAAGATCCTGTGCGTTATGGAAATCAGCTACTAGGTTTCCATAGAAAGACCTTTTGGCTTTCATAATTTCTGTTCTATAGGCCCTGATCAATCTAGCATAGATGAACAAGTTACAATACCCATGTTAATGTTCTTTCAACTGGATGTTCCTCCCACGTATTGCTCATCTTATGATATTTCCATATACAGCTGCTTTGGAAATGTTGTCAACGTCATCGATGTTATAAACAGCGTGCAGCGACCGTTGGCTTCAGTTATGTTTTTTTACGTGTATAGGATATTCTACACCCGACAGTTACTCCTCCTGAAAAAGTGAAGACTGCAATCACATGGAAAATTCTACTGCGGGGTAGGCTGGGATGGGTGATGAGGACTACGTGGAACATCCAGTCAAACGAACATTACCATGGGTAAGTAACATGTTCTTCGAGTGGATTGTGTCCTCCCACGTATTCCTCATCTTATGATAAACTCCCAAAGCAGTGCATGTAGTCCTGGAGGAGGGTGTCAGAATGTTCAGACTCATGAAAATTGAGGAGTTGCTTTATAGGTCTGTGTGCACAGAATGTAGCCTTGCCTTTCCAAATAAACCTTCCCGGCTTGAAGTAGAGCGTTTGCTCAAAGTGTGTACGGATGACCATGTGGCTGCCGCACAAATCTCTTTAATTGGGACACCCCTCTGAAAGGCAGAAGAGGTAGCCATGCCACTGGTCGAATTAGATCTAAAACACTCCG
Organism: Ambystoma mexicanum; assembly: GCF_040938575.1. Classification (NCBI taxonomy): domain Eukaryota; kingdom Metazoa; phylum Chordata; class Amphibia; order Caudata; family Ambystomatidae; genus Ambystoma; species Ambystoma mexicanum. Next base: position 393,789,673 of record NC_090922.1, read on the forward strand.
GAGGGTCCTTTCCCGCTAATCTGTAGCATTCAGATATTCAGATATTCCTAAAAATGATCCATCTTGATGAAATTTGTTTCAGAATTTCCATATCCAATTTGTGGACTGTGTAGCCTACAGAAATGTGGTCGTCCTGTCTTAGTTTAGACATCCTGGAGATGTAGAAACGAAGTGCACGCCTTGGGTCAAGCCTTTGTAACCTCTAATCTTCCTTTCCGGGATGAGGAGGAGGACAAAATGAAGGTCAAACATTTTTCTGAGTATAATGGAACTCAGACACAATCTTATGTAAGTAGGTAGGTTTAACCTTAAGGTGTCCTTATAGAAGATTGTATAAGGAGGCTTTCAGGACAAGGACTGAAGTACACTCCCTCTAAGGGCTGATGTGATTGCCACTAAAAGGATGGCCTTTAAAGTTAATAACCTTGGGGCGCTGTTGTGCAGTGGAACCATGCAGACGTGAGCGGCCATAGCTCCCGAGCTGCGGCAAACATCCTGCAATCTCGTCCCGACTCCCTGCCGAGAAAGCACCAGCAGAAGACAGCCCCGTGAAGGTGCCGTGGTGTTGACGACTGTGCGCCGGAGGAGAATCAGAGCCAGGATCCGCTCTAACGGACCGTCTAAAGCCCAGAAAGGTGACGGGCACCATCTTTTCCCACGCCGGCCGGCCTCGAGGTCTGGGACTCCGTTGCACCCCAACTGGCCACAAGCACCGAGGTGGACACCCCCTCCACGCATGGCGGTGCGCTGTGTCACGCCCTCGGATCCCGACCCGATCCCAGTGGAACCCGCCGGAGGTCCTCCAGAGATCCCGAGACCGTCACACATCCATCCCCCCATGCCGGCGAGGTGAGGCAGCCTGCGGCGCAGATCAGGTGAGGAGGAGGGGAATCAGACCTGCACTCCCCGCTGCTGCACACGGCGGCACACAGAGTAGCCCAGCGGCATACCCAGACCCCCCGCTGGGTCTTGTAAGAGGGTAGAAGCCTGGCGGCATACCCAGACTCCCCCCGCTGGGACTTGTATGAGGGGAGAAGCCCGGCGGTGTACCAGAGGGTGGAGTGAGAGGCCTAAGTGCCCACAGGACCAGGGCAGCCCTCACCTGCAATGGGGGTCTGAACCCTGCAGCAAGGAGCGGAGGGCAGACCCGGGCCGCCAGCCCCACGATACAGAACAGAGGGCTGGGGAATTGACATTATACTCTGGCACATTTTGGGGAGAGAAACCCCCCCGCCCCCACAACAACAAACCTCTAAATCCTGAAACCTGCAAGATAGGGGATCAGACTCTTTCCAAAGCCTGGCGGCCACTGTGTGACTAGACAAGCAGCCCAACACATGGTCCTGAGGAGCCCCCCGGCCTGTGAGCTACAAAATCCGGCAGGGCAAAATAAGGGCCCCACTGGAAGAGGCCCGCTCGATAATCCCCAGACAGGAACATAAACCAGGAATAAGACTGAACAAGAGAGCCCAGCGCCGATGCACTGGATGCCCGGCACCACGAGCCGCAAGAATACACTCCCCTTGCAGCAGGGCCAAGCTCACCCCATCCAGACAAGGCAGAACACGAAGGAGGAGGCACTGCGCCTAACCGAACGTTACACGGATCAAGCACCCCACCAGCACAAGACCTCAGCCCCCACCGCCACAACACCTCAAGCTGAAGCCTGCAGTGCTGTGGCCCACCATCGCAACACAATGGGGAAAGACGAGGTAAAGAAGGCCGTCTTCAAAGCAAGATGGATCATTACACAGTAGGGGCCTCTCAAACAACAGGGCAAGCACTAGTGGAACAGAGGAAATGGAAGTGGGGCTGACTGATTCCCAAATTACGTTATGCGACATAATGAAGGCCATAAGCGAATCCAGATCCTCTATGGAAGAGAAAATGGGGGGACTCTCGTCGGAGGTGACCCTTACCAGACAGGACATAAGGAACATCAGCTCATCAGACTCAGAGGACGCCATAAAGAAAATGGAAAAACTAGTAGCCGTCACCCAGAAGCTCACGCAACTCGAGAACCGGGCAGAAGATAGTGAGGGGAGAGCCAGACGGAACAATATCCGCATTCTCGGAGTACCAGAAAAAGAGGAGGGACCCAACATGGAGCTCTTCTTGGAACAATGGCTGACCAAACTCTTTGCACCCAAGAAACTTTACAAATTCTTTTCAGTTGAAAGAGCGCACAGGATGCCAAGGGGCTGTCCCGTTCCCGGGGCACCCCCGCCCCCGCACCATAATGGCGCGCCTGCTGAACTACCGGGAACGAGACTCCTTGCTACAGATGGCACGCGCAGCTGGCCCCATTTTGTACAATGGCCACCAAATCGGATTCTTCCTGGACTATAACAAGGAAGTTCAAAAAGCCTGCCAATCTTTTGAATCCGTTAAAAAGAAGCTACACTCACTGGGCATTAAGTACGCGCTCTTTCTTCCGGCACAACTCAAAGTCCAGTATGTGGGCACGGTGCACCTTTTTCACAACCGAAAGGAAGCATGGCTGTGGCTCGAAACGCATGTCCTATCGCAGCCAGAATACCGTACACCCAGTGGACGACCTGGCGGAAGACCAACCCGAAGCCGCTCTCCAGCTTTGAGTGGGGCGGGGCCGACGGTACCGCACCTCCCGCTGAATCCGAACCCGAGGGACAGAACAATGATGATCCAGGGCCCTCGGACCCCAACAGCACCCTCGCAGGTGGCATGGGAACAGGAGACTTTAGCGGCCTCGGGACTGGAAGCAATGGCTCTCACATTCCGCTGCAGCGACCACTCCACAATCGGTTGACCAGTTTTTCGCACCCAGTTGGAGCGAAGTTAGGGATACAGGTGCTTCCAGTTGGGGAGGAGTATAGGGAGGGTTAAGGGGTAGATTAGAAATCACAGTTGGGTTGATTATGCTTTTATTAAAGTTTCGATTGTACCCAGCGCGCATTGGCACCCCTTCGGGGACCGGCACATACAGAAAAGGGTGGGAGGATCGCCGGATCAACGCGGGAGGAGGAGGCACCACACAGGTAGAAATGGGACTCCCCTGGGATGATGGCTCTTGAAGGGAAAATTACAGTGATGACCTGGAATGTAAATGGGTTATGTTCTGGGATAAAAAGGAGACTGGTCTTGAAATACCTCAACAGGCACTCCACCGACATTGTGTTCCTTACAGAGACTCACCTGGCAGGGACAGAATGCAGGTTCTTCCTTAGGACCAACTACAAAGTGGCCTTCCACGCAGGCTTCTCCTGGGGCCCCAGGGGGGTACTCATCTCTTGCAAAAAAGGGTCCCATTTCAGTTGATGGAGGTGAGGGCTGACCCAAGGGGGCGATATGTCCTGGCGGGGATAGAACTGGGAGGCAACACCCTGGGAATGGTAGCAGTCTATGACCCCCTCATCTCCCCCACTCTCTATGGATCTCCTGACGGTACTGCAAGAACTCACAACTCAATGCCACACTGACACCTGGGTACTAGGCGGGGACTTCAACGAGGTGATGGATCGTGGCATCGACAGATCCCACATAGGCTCTAGAAGCCTGTCGACCTGCACTAAATTGCGATCCTTCACTGAAGCCCAGGGGTGGGTGGACACGTGGAGGTGGCTACATCCCACCGAAAGGGTATACTCCTTTCTCTCAGGGGCCCATGCATCGATGTCACGCATTGATCACCTGTTTGTCCCTGCAAATATGACGCACCGGCTGCTCTCAGCTAAATTCCCATCAAGGCGAATCTCAGACCACTGCCCCTTATCATTGAACTAAAGAATGGGAGGGCAAACCCCAAGGACCCTGGCGCCTCAACAACTACTACCTGGGGGACCCCCGAGTTCACTGAAGGCCTTGCAGCCAAGACCGATGAATACTTTGAGCCAAACACAGGGACGGTAGACAGCCCAGTCACACTATGGGAAGGGTATAAGGTTATGCTACGAGGAGCGGCCCTGTCAATGGTCGCAGTCAAAAGGAGACCGCACAGGGAGAAGATGAAGGCTGAAAGGGTGGTCCAACAAACGGTGGTAGAGTTCCTCTCCTCCAGGGCACAGAGGGCCAAGCGGGCACTCATCACAGCCCAAGATTCGCTATGTAACATCACGCTGGACAACGCCAAAGAAGCCCACCATGTCTGTCTGAGCCAGATCCATGAATTGGGGATTAAGGGGTGGCAAAACGCTGGCCTGGCTGGAAAGGAGGGATGAAGGGCTGAGGCATGTCAGAGCCCTAAGAAACAGCTAAGGGAAAGAAACTACTGGGGACACAGAAATAGCCGAAGCCTTCGCACAATACTATGAAGTGCTATACAGTGTGGGTAGCAGAGATTGGCAAGACTGGGACCCGGCAGTTCTTGAACAAGTGCCTATCCCGAAATTATCGGCTCAACAGGCTTCCGGATTGGAAACTGACATATCAGAAGAAGTTTCCGAAGCAGAGGCCCAGCTACAGCCTGGGAAGACACCTGGACCCAACGGGTTTCCGATAGAGGCATGGAAGGGACTGGGGAATAAGACTAGCGGCCATTTACATCGCCTCTTTTTACAATGTAAAACAATGGGGACCTCCAACCCGACCTCAAACAAGCATGCATAGTTGTCCCACCAAAGCAGGGCAAACCCCCGGAATACTGTGCATCATACAGGCCAATCTCTCTAATAAAAGGGGAAGCCAAGGTTCTGGCTTCAATTCTAGCCAACCGCCTAATGCCAGTGATAGGCTCACTAATACACCCAGACCAGTGCAGCTTTATGCCCTCCAAATCCACCAGAATGAATATCCGCAGGGCTCAACTGGCCATTGATTTAGCCACCACAATACCAGATGAGCTGGCGCTGCTCTCCATAGACTTTGAGAAGGCGTTCGACTAGGTGAGGTGGGAGTCTCTCTGGGAAATAATGAATAGAATGGGATTTGGTGAAAACTTCCTGGCCTGGGTCCGACAACTATACACCTTCCCGGCAGCCGCAGTAAGGGTAAATGGGATAACATCCCAGACCTTCGCACTGGAAAGAGGCACGAGACAGGGCTGGCCCTTCTCACCACTACTCTTCATCCTTGAGATGGAACCACTTGGAATACGGTTTAGGGAGAGCATGAACTGGGAGGGATTTAAATGGCCATGGGGGGTAGGGGGGAGAAGACAGGGTATCACTTTACGCAGATGACCTTTTAATTTCCATGAGCAATCCCACGGTCTCGTGCCCTATCGTGACAGGAATATTACAGGAATACCAGACATTTTCCAGGCTCAAAATCAACTGGCAAAAGTCGGTCCTTTTCCCAATTCAGGGTGAAATGACGGGGCCTCCTTGTGAATGCCCATACACGGTGTCCACAGCAGGCTTTAAATACCTTGGAATCCAGTTCAGCCCCCAACTGGGAGAATACACCCAACTCAATCTAGTCCCGGTGATGAACAGGTTCGCCTCTGACGTCGCCCACTGGCAATCCCTCCCACTGACCCTTCTGGGAAAGGCGGCCCTGTTCAAAATGCTGGCCCTTCCCAAATTCCTATATGTCCTGCAAAACGCCCCGCTACCAAGCCCCAAAAAGACCATCACTAACATTGAGGGAACCCTGATAGGGCTCCTGTGGGGTGGGAAACAACCCTGGGTGGCACTACGGACACTACAGAGGTCTATATGGGAGGGAGGGATAGGCCTACCCAATCTGCGCAGGTACTACTGGGTAGCCCAGCTGGGGTCAGTAAACGACTGGCTGCACGGAGAGCAATCCCTCCCACACATTGCGACGGAGAGAAGACGATTGGGAGAGAGGACACCCAGACAAGCCCTGTATGGGGGGAAACGGTACCAGGGAACCCTACCCGGGCCAATGAAACACAGTGTCAGGTTTGGGCTGAAGATCATCAAGATATAGGATGGGGCCAAAAACCGACCCTCGCACAACCTATTTGGCACAACGCACTCCTCGGGGGAACTGTTGAAAGTGGGGTACCTGGAAAGCTGGGCAAAAAAAGGCTTAGACAACCTGGCAGACGTTACAAAGGACGGCAGGCCTAGGCCGTTCCAGGAACTAAAATTGCAATACGGGCTGTCCACAGCAGAGGGTTTCAGATACAGACAAATATCCCACGCCATCTCAGCCCAGTTCCCACCCCTGAGCAACATTCCTAGCAACTCCCCGCTGGAAGCCAACTTATTTGAAGCAGGCATTCACACTAAGGTAACAGCCACCTTATATCAGGTACTAACGGCGTTCGGGGCAGAAGACCTAACCAACTTGCAACGCAAATGGGAGCAAGATATGGGTAGGATCGAACCTGAAGAATGGGTAGAGGCCTTGATGTTTCCAAGAGAAGTCGGGATAGCGGCACGGCTGCGAGTGATACAATTTTAAATCCTCCACAGGGTATACTACTCTCACACAATGCTAAATAGGTGGGGGAGAATAGATAATGACACCTGCCTCAGATGCGGAATGGAGGGCGGCACCTTCTACCACACACTCTGGGATTGCTCACAAATTAGAACCTTTTGAGCCAAATGCACCCGGTAATTGTCCATCATAATGAGGGCCCCGATCCCCTTGGAACCCAAACTGACATTACTGGGAATCTTGGAAAGCACGGACTTTAACAGCTATGAGAAAACCTTCCTGGCCGTAGCCCTAGGGCCGATTAAAAGACCGATAGCAACCGCATGGTGCTCAGCGGAACGCCCCAAACTAAACCAATGGGTGTCAGACATGGACCGTTGTATGGGTCTGGAAAGGAGGGTATATAGAGCCAGGGATAACCCCCGGAAATTTAGGAAGATATGGGGGAAATGGGAAGATAAGGCCTAACTGGGCGGTACGCCTGAACACTAAGAACTTGTATGTTCCCCCACGGACTCTCTGCATCGACGCCCGAAAGGCACACTCTCAGACCAGCAAGAATCCTAAATTGAACCTTAACTATATCATGCATAAATCGTACTTGTTATGTATTGTTTGTTCTGTAAAAAACAATAATCAGATTTGTAAAAAAAAAAAAAAATGAAAATAACTTTAAAGGACATGAATGGATAGGCTCAAAAGGAGCACACATTAGAAATTTCAACACCAAGTTGAGGTCCCAAATTGGGACTTGAAAAGGTACCGGAGGAAATGTATTTGTCAGCCCTTTTAAGAATTGTATCACTAGTGGGATCTTGAAGAAAGATACCTCTTCAGAGGAGCGCTTAAAAATAGAGAACGCTGCCAGATACCCCTTAATTGTACCAACCTGGAGTCCCAGATTGGCCAGGTGTAATAAGAATGACAACATCGGGGGGCGTGGCTACGAGAGCCATGTAGGAGGACGCGTTCCAGCGGAGCTCCCGAGATCCTGAACAGATCCGGGCAAATCAGTGCAGTACGACTGCTTATTGAATACCGACGATATGCATGCCAGCGTGTGAAGGTGCTACCGAAGTACTGTGAACTTTTGGAGGACATAGCAGCTACGACGGCTAAGATCGGAGAAGAAAAGTCGAGAGACGCTGAGAACAAAGGGCGACTCAAAATGGCCGACATAGGCCCGAGACGGGATTGAAAAGAGTTGCGGGAAGACCTAACCAGGTCAGAGTGCAGTGCGCCCACTCATCATTCGGTAGACCTGCACATCCTCAGGACCATGTCCAGTAAGGCAGTGCGACCTAAGGCGAAACAGCCCACGCTGGATGACTTCACCAAAACTTCCCCGGGCCCGGACGCCACCAAGAATAAGGATGCGCCGGCCGTGGGTAGCGCGACGACTTCGAGCTCTAACCAAGAAATCCTGGCAGCGATTGCGGACCTGAGAGCGGCCTGGGAGTCGAAATTAGAACTGGCTGTCTCTGAATTAAAAACGGCATTGGACCTCAAAGTTGGGGAGGTCCAGGAGGACGTCAATCTACTGAGACAAGACGTTAGGGTTCTGGCGGAGCGCACAGAGTCCCTGGAAAAAGAAGTTGGCCCGAATACGGCGGACTGTGCCACCCACAAGGCAAAACTGCACGCCCTAATCCAAAGGGTGGGCAACTTGGAAAGTAGAGTGGAGGAGGCGGAAGGACGGGCCCGTCGCAACAATATCCGCATTGTGGGCCTACCGGAGGGGACGGAGGGCCGTGACCCTACTGACTTTGTTGAGACCATGTTGCTGCAAGAGATATCCGGAGGGGCCTTATCCCAAGGCTTCGCAGTGGAGAGAGCACATAGAGCCCTAACGAGGAGGCCGCCTCCCGGAAACCCGCCCAGACCCATCATTGCCAAAATTCTTAACTATCGTGATCGGGAAAGAATATTAGAACATTTTCGAAAAGGAGGCACGATCAAGAGAGGAGCAGCAAACATCACGGCGTATCCGGATTACACCCTAGCTGTGCAGCGGAGCCGCATGAACTTTGGGACTGTGAAACGGAGGCTGAGGGAGGCAGGTTACAAATATATGTTGCTTTACCCTGCAAAACTGAAGGTCATACAGGCGCATAAAACTTTATTTTTCGAGACCCCAGAGGACGCCATGGAGTGGCTCGACGCACAGGGGTGCCCTCAAGAATCGGCGGACCGGCCCCAGAAGGACTCGGAGGAGCTGCGGAAGACGTAAAATGGCGTCGCAAGATGGCGCGACTCATGGACCCTGAGACTTGATTATAGTCGGTTCGGAACCTTCGGTATGGAAGGTCAGTTGGTTGTACTGTTTGTCACAAACATTGAGATTATCATTGAACGGGAGCCCCATGGAGCGATACTCTCTCCCCACAATAGCTTAGGTTAGGTGGCCATTAGGGCGACCTCACCCTACTGGGCTCCGTGCACGGACCGGTGTTTGCGGAACCAGATGTGGGGGTGCCTGAGCTCTTTTGTTGAAGCTGGGCAACAGTTGGGGTGTGTGGTGTTGGGGGGAGGGTGGGAGAGGGAGGGGAAAGGGAGTTGGAGTTTGGTTGGGTGTGTGGTTAGTTTGGGAATGAGCTTATTCGCGGAGTGGCTTCAGTGGGACGCCTTCTGTGTCATGAGAACCGCTGGAGGTTCCCGTAAGTGGGGTGGGAAGACACATAGCTGCCATGGGTGACCTCAAGATTGCCACCTGGAACGTCCGGGGCCTCAATAATTACCTGAAAAGAAATAAAGTCATGTTGTATCTTAAACGACAGAAGATCGACATTGCCCTACTACAAGAAACGCACCTGGCCCAACATAAACTAGACCTTGTAAAGAAAAAATGGGGTGGTACAGTGGTGGGCTCCCCGTACTCGGCCTATGCCAGAGGTGTGCTGATCTGGGTGGCCCTGCATGTCCCACTCAGAATTGTACGAGAGGAGGTAGACACGGAGGGTAGGCTGGTAATACTGAGGGTACTGATTGAGAACAGAGGACTGAGTATTATTAATACATATGCCCCCAATCAGAATACTGCTCTATACTTCAGGACTCTATGTACACGCCTGGGCCCGTGCGCAGGGGAACCGATCATCTGGGGGGGGGGGACTTTAACTGTGTTCTTGACCCCAAGATAGATAGGTCCGACAGTAAAGTAGACAGGCCCACCCCAGCGGCCAGGGCTCTACGGGTACTATTAGACGACTATGGACTAGAAGATGTCTGGAGATTGAAACACCCCACGGCCTTGCAGTACTCTCATTATTCGGCCCCTCAACAGTTGCACACGAGACTAGATTACTTCTTTGCTACGCCAGAAGTGGCGATAACAACTACACAGGTTGAATACAGAGCGAGGGTCCTGTCGGACCATTCGCCCTTGGTGATGGCCTGGCAATATGGCCGCCCCAGAGGGCGGATTCCAACATGGCGCCTTCGGGCGGAGGCGCTCAGAGACCCGGTCTTTAGAGAAGATATTAGAGAGACGATTACAAGGTATTTTGAGGAGAACACGGGCAGTGTGGATTCGGCTGGTACTCTTTGGGAGGCCTTCAAGGTGGTAGTGAGGGGCGACGCTATCTCTAAATCAAAGGGCCTTCAGGGGGGGGGTTTTAGCCGAGCTGGAGAAAGTGGAGAAAGAATTGGAACGTGAATGTACCAGAGGGGGAGGGGACACAGACCTAGTACTCGAATTACAACAACGATGCTCAGAGCTGTGGGAGCGGCTTTGTGACCTCAATTACAGGAAATACGTGGAGAGGCAACATGCAGGAGGTGACAAAACTGGTCGCCTACTGGCATGGCTTTATAAGAGGGAAACCCCCAGGGCCCCGGTCATGATGATAGAAAGGGAAGACGGAGAGGAGGCTCACACTCAGGAAGAGGTTAACGCTGCTTTCTTAGATTATTATAAAGCGCTGTATGAGGACAAAGGGGAAGACAATCTGGATAAAATCAGGGACACACTGGAAGATATAGAACTGCCCAGGATTAGTGCAGAGGAAAGGGAGGAGTTAGATGGCCCCATTACGCTAGATGAACTGGAAGAGGTGGTGAAACGGCTGCCTACTTGCAAGACCCCGGGCACTGATGGACTCCCGAGTGAGTTCTACAAAACGTATAGCGCAGAGATACTCCCCCCTATGTTGGAGATGTATAACGAATCATTCGAGGGAGGCCGATTGCCAGACACGCTCAGAGAAGCGCTGATCGTACCACTACCCAAGCCTAACAAGCCGAGACAACACTGTGGATCGTACAGACCGCTGTCGATGTTGAACCAAGACAGTAAGATCCTGACAGCGGTCTTGGCGGATAGGCTGCGCAAGGTCATCGGCAGACTGGTACACTCGGATCAGACAGGTTATGTCCCTGGCAGGAATATAACTCATAATCACAGGCGGCTCCACCGAGTGATAGAAGAAGGGAACAGAAGAGATGAGGAAATGGCAGTGATCTCCCTAGATGCAGTTAAGGTGTTTGATTCGGTGAGGTGGCCGTGGCTGTTTGCGGTCCTGAGGGAATATGGGTTTGGGCCAGGCTATATCAGATGGGCGAGACTACTGTATAGCCAGCCAACGGCTAGGGTGCGTACGGGATCAGTGATATCCGATAAGTGGCACCTAAGTAGGGGTACTAGGCAGGGATGTCCTTGGTCCCCGATGTTATACATATTGGCCTTGGAACCCTTAGCGGTATATCTTAGACAGCAGTATGACCTGGTGGGCATCGAGGTGGGAGGAAAGAGCCATTTGATATCCTTATATGCCGATGACTTGCTGCTGTGCCTAAAGTATCCGGAAGAGAACCTCCAGTATGTGCTGGAGGTCATGCAGAAGTATGCCGAATTGTCTGGCATAGCGGTTAATCCTGGCAAGTCGAGCATGTTCCCCCTAGGGTACTATTCGAAGGTCCCCACGGAATGCTTACCGGTATTGCCCGTGCCTTGGGCAGCCGAGTCCTTCCGATACCTCGGAATAGACATATCACACTGTGGGAAACGAACATCTGCATAACACCGAGGTTGCTGTGGATAAAATCCGTGTGTCTATGCTATTTTGGGAAAAGCTGCTGCTAACGATGATAGGGCGAGGGGCGTTGCTTAAAATGGTTGTCTTGCCTAGACTGCTGCATTTCTTCAACAACATACCATACTTAATAGCTAGGAAGTTCTTTACCAAACTCGACAGTATGTGCAGGGACTTCCTATGGCACGGCACTCGCAACCAAGTGGCGCTGTGGAAGCTACAAAACTTCTACGATAAAGGAGGGATTAAATTACCACATTTTGAGGCCTATTATGTAGCGAGCCAATTGCAATATGTTACACAGTGGCTCTCTGATGAGGAATCTCCCGAGTCCAGGTTGGTTGGGACAGATTGCACCCCGTTCTATTTGAAGGAGATCATCTGGGTCCCTAGACCAGACTTAAATCTTCGCCCTGGTATGCTGTTACTTGGGTGGAAAATGTGGCGTAGAGCATGCCGGCTACTGGAAAGCCCGGACCCGTGTTCGCCGCAGGTGCCACTGGTTGCCTTGACTGCGGGGGATGGTCAACTTAGAAAAACGATCAGAATGTACTTGGAACCGGTTGGGTTGGCCACGTTCGGAGATATATGGCAAGATGGGGCCATCAAGGATTTTGCACACTTAGAAGAAGAAGCTGGGTTACATGGGGGCCAATACGTTACATACCTCAGGTTGGTACGGATTATCCGAAAATCTTGGCCTGAGACGGTGTTAGCGGAGGATCCGGACGCCCTGATTGATACAATATATGACATATCAGAGGGCGGACACGAGATCTCCAGATTGTATGAGGTGGTGATGTCCCGAGTGGGAAAGGACTTGACAGACTTGAGACTAGAATGGGAAATGGAGGTGGGGGTTCAGATGACTGATGGGATGTGGGAACGGGCTCTGGGATATCATAAAAAAGTGTCCAGAAATGCTAGATTACAGCAAATCCAACTATATATCACACACAGAGCGTATATGACCCCCAAGAGAATAGCTAAGTTTGCGAACTCGGGCAGGCAGGCATGCCCGAAATGTAACGAGGAGGACGCGGACATGACGCATATGTTCTGGTCCTGCCCAGTAATCGAAGTCTTCTGGAGAGAAGTGTCACAGAAGTTGGCTGACAAAGGGGTCCCGATAAGCATTGACACGAACTGGGCTTGCCTTCTAGGGGGGTTCCCCAGACCGAAGAACACCAAACATCTGGGGAAACTGAGAGACCTAGCGTATATACTCGCTAAGAGGAGGATAGCTATGAACTGGAAGCAATGCTACAAACCTAGGATAGAGATGTGGTGGAGGGATCTCCAAAAATGGGCGGAAGCCGAAACCATGGTCTGGCAAGAGGCATGCAGTAAATGCGGGGAGGAGGATGTGGGCAACCTAGTAGCCTGGAGGTCATTAGTCACTGGTCTGTTTGGGGTACGAGGAGAACCTACTGCCTCGGAGGAGGAAGTCACCCGGCCACACCAGGTCGATACGGAACTACCCTGTGGATGAGCTCTTGAAGGGGAGGGGGGAGTGTAGTGTTGTGTTTTGTTAAGTGTTTATTGTCTTATTGTATATAATGTCACAAGTTTGTTTATATTGTTTTCACTTAAAACAAAATAAAAATATATTTAAAAAAAAAAAAAAGAATGACAACATCATAGGTGTACTGCGTGTAAAAGGATCCACATTCCCATGTATTTCCTGAACCTCCTCAACCTCCTGATGACTTGAAGAATGACGGGGACTAGAGGAAACACGTGCACAGTGGTAGTGACCCTACGCCTCTGCTCTTGTTGAGGTAGAACATGGCCACTGTGTTGTCCATTATTATCAGGACATTATTTCCACGCACAGAAAGGCCTTAAGCTCTAGTCTGATTGCCCTCAGCTCCAAAAGGTTGATATGTGGTTTGGACTCTAATAGAGACCAATGACTGCTGATTGTCAGATCGTTGGTATGTGCTCCCCCACCCTGTGAGTGAGGCGTCAGTTACTACCTTCATCTCCGGCCATGGCTGCCAAAAAGGTTCTCCCTTCAGAATGCTGTCCTCGTAGACCCACCACAAGAGATCCTGTGCGACCGTGCTTGGAACCTGAAGGAGATCCGACATTCTGCCGAGAATTGAGAACATCAAGCCCTGAGAGCCCACTGGAGAGATCCCATTCTCAGGCGCGCCTCTGGCACCAGAAAAATGCAGGATGCCATGAGGCTGAGCAACCTCAAAGTCGAAGGCCAGGAGATGCTGGGCAATTTGGAATTTGGTGACCATCTACAGAATGTCTTGAGCCATCACTTCTGGTGGCAAGGCTTTTCCTAGGGATGCATCTAGGATTGCTCCAATGAATTGAAGCATTTGAGATGATATCATGTGGGACTTCTTGAAGATGAGGGAGAAGCCCAGTCAAGTGACAGGTGGAGCTGAGATGTTCCAGGGCCTGCTCGGGGGAACTGGCACTGATCAGCCAAACGTCCAGGTAGGGTTAGACGTGAATCCCCCCTTTCCTGAAACTCGCTGCCACCACTGCCATCAACTTGGTGAAAACCCTCTGGATGGAGGTCAGCCCAAATGGCAGAACTCGAAACTGATCATGAGAACCGCCAACGATGAACCTCAGGTAAGGTCTGTGCTTGTGATGGATTGGCACACGAAAGTAAACATCCTGAAGGTCCAATGATAGCACCCAGTCCTGAAGCTGGAGGGCCTGAAGTATCTGAGAAAGGGTAACCATCTTGAACTTGTCCTTCCTGAGGAATTTGTTTAAGTCTCTTAAGTCCAAAATGGGTCTCAATCCTCCGTCCTTTTTGGGAATTGGGAAGTACGGGCAGTACCAACCCTTGTTGCTCTCCGCTACAGGTACTGGTTTTATAGCACCTTTCTCTAGCAGGGTGAAGATTTCCTGCATAGCTAGCTGATCTGGAACTTTGAAAGAGCTGTTCCCCGGTGGATGACTGAGGCTTTTTTAGAAAGGGAAGGCAGTAACCCTGGGCAACTGTTTCCAATGCCCATGCATCTGAAGTAACACCTCGCCATTCTTTCAGATGCAGTGAGATTCTGCCTCTCACCAGGGTCTTGTGAACTAAAGCCTCAGAGAGGTTTTGAGGCGGCTGGAGCAGTGGCTGATATTAAAGTAGCCGCTGCCTGGGCGGTTTTAGTACCTCTTCCCCGTCCACCACGGGGGAATCTTTTTTGACCTCTTTGATTCGACAGTCTGCGCATTACTGTACTAGCCATCATTGACCTGCTGATGCTGTCAGCAGTGTCGAGACCTGTCTGGAGAGATTCGCACATCGCGTCCTTCCTATCCTTGTCTAGATTTATAAATCTGCCTCTTTCGTCCCCTTCGGGGATATGCTCAGCTGCCATTGCTATACATTCCCTAATTGTATAAGTGAACCTGACCAACGTCACGTAGCATTCATCGACTTTAGGGCCATACTCCATGCAGAGAAAACCATCTTGGCCAAAGCGTTGCAATGCTGGTCATCCCTGTCTGGGGGAATAGTTGGGTATGCATTTTGTTTTGAGGTGGATGTGGCAACCTGTACTACCAAACTTTCAGGAGTCAGATGTTTCGTCAGATAACTGGGGTCACTACTGGACGCCCTGTATTTGTATGTTAGCTTTTTATTTACTGCCGGAATTAACTCTGGTGTCTCCCAGTTTGTATTTACTCACCTTTGCAGAGCCACATGAAAGAAGAATAGGATCCTCCTGGCGTCCTTTATCTAAGATATCTGTAAGATCATCCTGCTCATATATTGGTGTGGGTCTTTTCCACCCCATGTATTCCACCACCCTGGACATTAAATTTCTGCAAGACCCATCTGCATGGTCAATAGGATCAGGTCTCCCAAATTCTAATTCTGGGGACGTATCTAGTCCACTTACATTTTGCAGGCACTCCTGTAGATTTGTAATCCTCGAATCCTCCGAGATCAAGGGTTCAGGGTCCCCAGGTGTTCCATATTGTAGGCCAAAGGGACGTGAATCATCAGAGGAATGTTCTACCTTCTCATAAATAGAAGAAAGTGATTCAAAGAAATCGTTTCTTGGTAGCAGTGTACATGGCTTTTCAGTAATCCTCGACGGCGTTGATGGTGGCCCTGAAATTTTCGTCGCTGTCAACGTTTAGGGCTTTTAAGGGCCCGACAAGGAGTCTTTCGGCACCAATGACATGGATGACTTCTTCCTTCAAAGAATTTGTCTCGACTCGAGGGATCCTTCGACCACTCTCGAGGAGATCTTTCCTTGCCTCACAGGCCTGAGGGCGCACAGGTTTTGCCCTTATCTTTTTCTTGTCGAGTTTTTCGACCTGGGTATGGCTTTCATGAGTCTTCGAGGAGGTCAAGAGCGCATTCTTGAATACTTTCCTAATTTTTCCCATTCAGCCGGAGAGGCTGATTTCATCGGGCATTTAACCCGTTCTGGGGAGGAACTCGAGGACTACAAAGACGGCGACCTATGGTGCCTTTTCTTCGAATGCTGCGAAAAATGACAAGTGGTGAGAACCACTGCATGATCTTGATCTTGTTGTCTTCTTTCGACAAGGAGAAATATTTCCCGACTCATTTGAAGACTGTCTTTTCGACAGTCGTCGATTGGGATTTAGACCTACCCGCCGCTAGTTTTCCTCTTCGCTCTTTCAGGGCTTTCGTCGTCATCGATAGGCAGGCCTTATAGTCGAAGGTAGCATGAGAGGACCCCAGGCACCACAGACACACCCAAGGGGAGGTCCGTAAGCCACAGTCCTGGCACTTCGTAAACCCTGTTGACAATGCCATTCTAATGATTTTTATTGAAGAATCTCGCAGGGAACCGAAGCACACCGTATTCGAAGCAATAGCTTTCGCGGAAAAAACAGAACTGAAGCCAGCGGTCGCTGTGTGCGCTTTATACCATTGATGATGTTGAAATCGAGACAGAGGTCTCCGAGGGACATCGAGTCGACAGACATCGACGTGCAGCGCTCTCTGCTGGAAAACATTTCCAAAGCAGCTGGAGATGAAAATATCATAAGATGACGTATACGTGGGAGGAAACCATCCATTCGAAGGCTCTGTTCTGAAGCATGGGTTTGGCCCGCCATGTGCGCTCCAGGCAGTGCTTGATGGTTTTGAAGGATTTGAGGGAGGGGGTGAACCACTTGGCAGTAGGGCCTAGGCTGAGATAAGCAGATCTGGTCGGGGTGAGAGGGATGAGGGCACTAGAGAGCCATCGTTCTAAATGGTCGATAGAGGTTGTCCTCCTTGGAGAGTGAGGTTTGAGAGCAAGGATAGGAGGGATTCAGCCAGGTTGGGGTTTAATATGACTATTCTAAAGAGGAACATGGGAGGAAGGGATCGGGCTGGTGAGACGGGTGGGGAAGGTGGTGGCGGTTGTGAGAGAAAAGATTTTGGAGTGATCAGTCCAAATTAGTGGAAGGGGGGGGTTGAGTCGTGATCTAGTTGGTAGAGCTCAATAAAGTGTCAAGAGTGTGTCCTGCTATGTGAGTGGGGTTTGATATCAGTTCAGTCATGTTGAAGGCTTCCAATTTGTTAATGAGTGGATCATAGTGTTGGAAGGGACATCAAACCAGATGTTGAAATCACCTAGCATGGTGAGGGAGGGATGGGAAATCAGGATGGCTGCTAAAGAGTCACTAATGGAGTCTCTGCAACATTTCTGTTGTAGCCTGGAGGTCTGTAAATGAGTAGGAAGCTGTGGTTGATGGAGTGAGTGAGTTGGAATTTCGCTAGAAGTGGTTTGCAATCAGTGTTGCAGGGTTGTTTCTCAGAGTATAAGACTATGAGGTGTCGTTTGTGGCGGATGGCTATCCATCCAGCTCTGCTGGATCTGTTGTGCATGATTTGGGAGTTGGCAGAGGGGAAAGTCTTGTGTGCGATGGATCAAAGTCGTCAGAGAACCAGGCTTCAGTAATAAAGAGGATGCATGGGCTTTCGAAGGAGATAAAGTCAAAAATTATGTTTTTGGCGATAGATGTGGCATGGATGAGGATGCAAGAGAGCATGTTGGGTGGGAGGGATGGTCAAGGGCAGCGGGGAGGGAGCGAGTACTGTGGATGCACGCTTCTACGTGTTATTATAGAGGGTGGGTCAGAGTGGAAAAGTGTGTGCATGGTGGAGGTTGTCAAAGGGGGGAGGGTGAGTGAGTTCTAGGGCTGCGGGGGAAGTGTGCTCTGAAGGACAAGTTCTAAGAGGGGGGTGGAGGTATTTCTGAGCTGGGGAAAAGTGGTGGCTTGTAGGAGGTAGGATTTGGAAAGAAGTAGGATCAGAAAGAGAGAGTAGGCGAAGGGAGTTTGAAAGGGGGAGCGTTGGGATTCGAAGGGATAGGATGCGTAGAGGTGGACCAAGTATGGGAGAGTTTGCAGGGGAGGAAAGGAGAGAGTGGACTGGGTTGGGAGGTGGAGGGGAAGACAGGATGGTATAAGAGAGGGGAACAGGGTAGGATCTAGGCAGGAGAAGAGGTGAGGAATGATGATATGAGTCTCTGTGTTTAGAACCGTGCGCGGGTGTGTGAATGAGTTTAGGAGGGGCTGTCGATGACAGAGTGCTCTCCAAGATGGTCCGAGTGGCCCTTAGGGGTAGGAAGTGGGGTTGGGGGGAGGAGGCTGTGACAGGGAGAGTGGGGATGTGCTAGGGAGCTGGGGGGAGAGGTGTACGTGTTGGGGGAAAAGGAGGTGAGGGAAGGGGGAGATTATGGGGGCATGGATGGACAGAGGTCTGGTTTCTGGAATGCCAAAGTGCCCCCTATGATATTGGAGCTGCTAGGCATGGTGGAAAGAGAATGCCTCTGTTCTGAAAGAAGAAATTGTCTGTCTACTTTGGCCTGGAGGGGAACAGGGGAGAAGCAGGTGCTACAAGAGCGTACAGAAGAAAAGGATGATTTCAGAGAAGGGTGTGAGGGGGATGCACATAGGTGTGGTGCTGTACTTGACAGCGTGTCACCTGTGTTTCAGGGCAGATGTGATACTCAGATACAAGTTAAATTTAGCATCAGAAATACATTTACCATATAACTAGATTCAGAAAGGACACTGCACAAAGATGCAATTGGAGTTGAAACAGTCGCTGTACTTAGTGCAGAGGGTTCAGAACATTTAGTTGAACATAATGGAGCTAGATTCGAATAGTTTTAGTACCTAAAGTAAAGCTAAATTTAAACATTTGTAGTACCTAAAATGCAATAGTATTCAAAACAATTGCAGTGCCTAAATACAGCTAGATTAAACACAAGTTAGTACCTAAAATGTGATAGGATACAAAACAGTTGTAGTTCCATCTGTTTCGTGAGCTGACCCCAATGAAAAAGGTGGGACCCAGACCAATGTCTGTCAACCAGGATAGAAATCTATGAAGAAAGAACACGTGTGGGAGACACGTGCAATCTCTGTGACTCTGACTGTGGCCCTCTCATCCTCAGTCCTTCACAATCCAAATCCATTCAAATCATTCTTCCATCACAGGAGCATACTTAAAGACTTGTATAGAACAAACTTTTGGGGGTCATTCCGACCCTAGCGGTAAGAGGTTAACGGCGCTGGTAAAGGTGCCGGAGCCGTCAACCCCTTACTGCCTCATTACAAGTGCTGCTCGCGGGACCCGCTAAGGACGCCTGGTTTTACCACCGTTGTTAGCATGCTCCCCATTCCGATTGATCCCTATGGGGGCTCGAATGGGAATGGGGATGTACCGGGTCCAGGTTCCTTGAATGAGGAATTATCGGGCCCTCCAAGGTCGGAATGGCCCGGTAATCCCTCATTCAAGGAACCCGGACCCGGTAAGGGGGTAGCCATGCCGCTAATCGCGTCATGGTTACCTCCTACCTCGTAATGACCCCCCATGTCTCAATGTATTGTTTTAATACACAAAAGAACAAGTTACTCTCTTACCTGGTAACGTTCTTTCGATGGGATGATCCGACAACGTATTCCATATCTATAACAGTAATCACCACAGCTGTGCTGCTTCGAAAAATCTTTCAGCGTCTGCGTCCTGCGTCGATGACGTCGATACGCCGCCCTCAAGGACGTCCTCCGACGGCCGACGTCACTGGATGTTATAAGTAGGACGCACGACACCCGTATCCTCAGTTGTAGTTTTTTCCCAGAACGTGTGGCACCAGTCTTCTGCCAGTCTGACCACACAAAGCCTTGCGGAAACGTAAGCTGCAATCGCATAAGAAATTCTGTAGTGGGGAAGGCAGGGAGGGAGCGATATGGAATACGTCGTCGGACCATCCCATCGAAAGAACGTTACCAGGTAAGAGAGTAACTTGTTCTTCGAGGGGATTGGGTCCTCCGACGTATTCCATATCTATGACAGACTCCCAAAGCAGTACCAACGTAAGGAGGTGGGTAAAAGAATTTAGAAGATAGAAATTTAGAATGCCCAATGAAATTGCAGAGTAAAGGACCGCCTTGCCAAAGGCCAGATCCTGCCCACGGATACAATCGAGGGAGTAGTGGCGTACAAAAGTATGGACCGAAGCCCAGGTGGCTGCATCACAGATGTTACGAATAGGAAAACCCCTCTGCAGGGCAGTAGAGGCAGCCATACCCCTGGTAGAATGGGCCTGCAAGCCTATCGGAGGGTCCTTACCCACCAAGCGGTAACATTCAGAAATTGCCAGGATAATCCATCGAGACAAAGTCTGCTTAGTAACAGCTTGTCCCAAACTCCTTCCAGCGTAACCAATAAAGAGTTGATCGTCCACTCTGACACGGGACATGCGTGAAATAGAAAAGCTTAAAGCTCTCCTAGGATCCAGCCTATGGAGCCTCTCCTCTTCCTTACCAGGATGCGGAGGAGGATAAAATGCCTGAAGAATAACCTTCTGGCTGAAATGAAATTCCGACACCTCCTTCTGAAGAAAGGAAGGACGAACTCAAAAGGACAACCCTGTCCTTGTGAAACACAGTGAAGGGTGGCTTAACTGAAAGTGCCTGTAACTCACTCACTCTGCGAGCGGAAGTGACCACAACTAAAAATACAGTTTTAAGGGTTAACAATCTCAAAGGGCAGGAATGCAAAGGCTCAAACGGAGCACCCATTAGAAACAAGGTTCAAATCCCAACCGGTCACCTGGAAAGGTGACGGAGGAAACACATTAGTGAGCCCTTTTAGAAACTGAGAAATTAAAGGAATTTTAAAATAAGAACACTCTTCACATGAGCGCTTAAATATGGACAGCGCTGCCAGGTAACCTTTAATGGTACCCACTTGCAGGCCCTTGTGGGCCAAAGAAAGCAAAAAAGACAGAACCACAGGAATGTCACATGAAAAAGGATCCACATTCTTAACCCTGCACCTGTCGCAGAACTTTCTCCAATGGCAATGGTACAGGGACTTTGTTGCCGGCCATCTGGCCGAAAGCAACACCTCCATCATGTCTTCAGGAAGGTCCCAATCCTAATACGTCAACCTTTCAGAAGCCTGAAGGTTGAGGGATCTGACCTCTGAATGGAGAACCTGACCCCCCTCCTGTGAGAGCAGATTGTCTCGTTAGGGAAGACGACGTGGAGGGCAGATGGACAAGTCGAGAAGGTCCGGGTACCACGTTCTCCTCGCCAATGCCGGAGTAATGAGGATTATCCAGGAACCGAACCTCCGTAACCTACGCAGCACTTGCAGAATGACAGGGAATGGAGGAAACGCGTACAGCAGTAGGAATGACCACTCCACCACGAACGCGTCTCCTAAGGCTCCTCTTGGAGGAAATTCCCGCAAGCAGAACCTTTCGCATTTCCGGTTGACACTGGAGGCGAAGAGATCCACTTGAAGGGTCCCCCAAAGGGCAAAGATCTACAGGAGAATCTCCTGAGCCAACTCCCACTTGTGAGAGATTGTGCTCTGCCTGCTTCTTCTTCGGCCGAGACCGAAGTTTCCTGCTGGATTGCCCAGAACCAGAGTTGCATCGCCTCCCTGCACAGAGGAAGTGACCCTGACACCCCCCTTTTTGTTGAGGTAGTGCAGCGCCACTGTGTTGTCCGTCAGAATCAGGACATTCTTTCCTCGCACAGTCGGCAGAAAAGCCTTCAGGGCAAGCCTGACGGCCCTCAGCTCCAACAGATTCATATGGAGTCTGTACTCCGACGGAGACCAACGACCGCTGACTGTCAACTCGTTGGCATGAGCTCCCCATCCCGTGAGGGATGCGTCCGTCACGATCGTCACCTCCGGCCAGGGTAGCCAAAACGGAGCCCCCTTCATCAGATTGCCTTTGATGGCCCACCACAGAAGGCCCTGGGTGACCGAGGGCGGCACCTGAACGGGGTCCGACATCCTGCCGGAGGATAGACTACTGGAGCTTGAGTGCCCATTGCAAAGATCTCATCCGCAACCTGGCCCCTGGCACCAGAAGAATGCAGGATGCCATGAGGCCGAGCAATCTCAACAACTCAAACGCAGGGAGACTCTGGGCATGTTGGAACTTTTGCACCATCTGCTGAATGTGATGAGCCCTCACCTGGGGAGGAAAACACTGCCCCAGGGACATGTCGAGCACTTCTCCGATGTACTAGAGCCTCTGAGTTGGCATCAAGTAGGACTTCTTTAAGTTGAGGGAGAAGCCTAGCTTGTGGAGGAAGTGGCAGGCGATGGACAGATGATCCAGGACTTGCACGGGAGAGCGCGCCCTGATCAACCAACTGTCCAGGTAGGGGTAGACGTGAATCCCCCCCTTTCCTGAGATGCGCTGCCACCACTACCATGAGCTTGGTGAAGACCTTTGGGGCGGAGGTCAATCCAAACGGCAGGACCCGAAACTGAAAGTGCAAGTCGCCAACCGCGTACCAGGTACTTTTTGTGCTTTGGGTGGATCGGCACATGAAAATAAGCGTCCTTGAGGTCGTGAGACACCAACCAGTCCTGAAGTTGGAGGACTTGAGAAAGAGTATCCATCTTGAACTTGTCCTTCCTGAGGAGTTTGTTCAAACGGCACAAGTCCATGATGGGTCTCAATCCCCAGTCTTTCTTTGAAATAAAAAAATATGGGGAATACCATCCCTTGTTCCTCTCCGCTACAGGCACCAGTTCTATGGCGCCCTTCTCCAGCAGGGATTGAATTTCCTGCGCAAGGAGTGGATCCGGACTCTTCAAAGAGAGGTTCCCTGGTGGATTGTCATGAGGCCTCTGCCGGAAAGGAAGACAGTAGCCGTGGGCTATGATCTCCAGAACCCACACGTCTGAAGAAAGGGCACGCCATTCGACAACATGCTGTGCCAGCCTTCCCCCAACCGGCGAACCATGGGACATGGCCTCATGACTGAGCTGAAGCGGCTGCAGCGTTGCCTGAGGGCAATGAGGCAACAGCCCGAGCAGCCTTGGCACCTCGAGTACCTTGTTTTCCACCTATGGCACTCCTACGGTGGCCCCTTTGACTAGCAGCTCCTTTTGCTTTACCAAAGGATGAGTAATAACGAAAGGAACCCCCCTCCATTGCTGTCCCCTAGGACGAAAAGGCGGAGGTTAGCGAACTGCAGCGCCCAACGACTTTGCTGCAGTTTTTGAGGTCTGCAACCTCTCAAGGCTCTCGTCAGCCTTGCTGCCAAAAAGATGGACACCATCAAAGGGCATGTTGAGGAGCTGGGATTGCACATCAGGAGCAAACCCCGACTTCCACAACTACGCAAACCTGCGTATTATAGTGCTCGCCGCCATGGACCGGCTGACGCAATCTGCCATGTCCAAACCCGACTGAACAGCCTCACACATGGCATCCTTGCCAACCTGGACCATAGCAAGAAAACCATCCCGTTCGTCCCCTTCGGGAATATGTTCAGCCGCTAAGGAAACACAGTTCGACAGAGTGTGCGTGAAACATGACAAGGCACATACGGAGTTGACAGCCTGAATAGCCATACCCCCTGAAGAAAACACTTTCTTCACCCAACCATCAAAACGCTTGTCGTCCCTATCAGGAGGGATGGTAGGATACGATGCCTGCTTTGCTGGGGCCATAGCCGCCTGCACCACCAAACTCTCCGGAGTGGGGTGCTTGGCCAAGTAGCAGGGGTCGCTACTGGTTGGACGGTATTTTCGCGGCAAAGACTTGCCCACTGCTGGGAGACTCTCCAGAGCAGTCCAAGCCGCCGCCACCCTCCTCTGTAGAACCATATGGAACAGCAGTACCAGGTCAGTTGGTGGACCTTGGTCGAGGATATCCGTGAGGTCATCCTGAAGAAAATCCCCTGGGGGAGCAGACCACCCCAAGTACTCGGTGACCCTTGACATAAGGCGCCGGTACGAGAAGTCGGCATGGGTGCCAGGCTCAGGCCTACAAAAGTCCACCTCCGGAGAGGTGTCCAGACCACTGGCGTCGTGCAGTGACTGACGCAGGTCCTCAATCTGACTATGTCCCGAGACAATCTCATCTGGCACCATATCAGGATCCATGCCATCATCCGAGCCCTCATCCACCTCCGAAATGTAATAAAGATGGTGGAAAGTGGGCACAGAATGGGGAACAAAGCCATGCTTGACCTTGGCCAGAGCCTTTCTAGGGGGTTCCATCGTACCCCGGGGTACCCTCGTCAAAACAGCCTGGAAAGGCGCCGACAGCATCAATGGCGTCGACACAGGCCTCGAGGGCGGAGCCCCGAGCGTGTCCTTCGACAGCCTGGGCGCCGATGCCGTCGATGCCTTCTTCAGAGGTGGAGACTCGAGTGAGTCCCTCGACGACCTCGGCACCACAGGCGTCGACATCTTCTTCGAAGACATCACATGTGCACACGTTCTCCAGTGCGTCGAGGACCGGGACCTGGAACGGGCATGACTAGAACGATTCCCCTTGTCCGAGCGGGACCTTTCCCGGAAATCGTGCCGACCACCCAAGCCCGAAGACGTACGAGCGGTGTCTCTAGTATGGTCACACCCGACCCCACTCGGAGGCACCGACTGACTGGTGCCCTGCGATTCAAGAATCGCCAGCATTTTGTTACCGAAGGAAGCCCATTCCTCCGGAGTCGCATGCTTGGTGGGATAAACTACCCGCTGACGGGTGGAGTCCTCGCACGAGGATGGGGAAGCGACCAATGATGGCGCTTCAGGGAGTGCCTCGAAGGGGCAGAGCAGTGGCGGGACCCACTCCGGGACCGAGACCCCCTAGACTTACAACTTACGACGATGATGCAAAGAGTCGCCCCTTGAATCGTCCGTCGAAAGCCCAGTTGTCCTCGACTTCCGGGGCTTGGACACCTTACCGACCGACAGTTTTTCTTGCGGTCCCGTACTGGCTTTGGACGTAAGCGACTGGCAGTCGACACAATCATCCGTGTCGTGGGCCTCCCCGAGGCACCAGAGGCAGGCGTTGTGCGAGTCCGTCACTGACATCTTGGACCCGCAGTCCCCGCATTTCTTGAAGCCCGGACGCAGGGTGGAAGAAGAGGAAGACTTCTTACAACAGAACAAGTTCGAAGAACTGAAAGAACAGAAACTCCAAAGAGTCGAGGCGCGCCGAGATCTCCGAAGCGAACACCTTCGTGGAAAAAACGGAACTGAGGCTACGGGCGTCGTGCGTCCTCCTTATAACATCCAGTGACGTCGGCCGTCGGAGGAGGTCCTCGAGGGCGGCGTATCAACATCATCGACGCAGGACGCAGAAAGATTTTCAGAAGCAGCACAGCTGTGGTGATTACTGTCATAGATATGGAATACGTCGGAGGACCCAATCCCCTAGAAATATAGATTTCTTAAAAACTTAAAAACAAACAATTGACAGTCTCTCATCCACCGCTGCTGGACTTTTCTCCACAGATAAATTGTGAAGTGTGCCTCAATATTCTCACAACAATATTACCAACAGTGATGGCAACATTTTATTCTATATTACACAGTAATTGGTCTGGATGAAAAGCCTAAACTCATGGCATTTGGCCAAACTGATTAATCATGATCATCTCAAACATTTCCTACAGGCCAAGTGTAAAAGAAAAAAGTAAACATATAATAAACATTGTGTCTCAGACAAGCATTAGGACACTAATGCACTGTGTAAATATTAACAGGAAAAGTGTGTTTCTTCCAAGTTCTCCCACACGTCCATTGGGGACACTCGCATCTAAACAGGATCTCTGAACAGGATCTTTGGGGCTTGAGTGGAGCTCCTCAGTTAAGCAGCCATGTTGGTCACGGCTTGCTTTCACTTCTTCCCAGAAGTCTGTTATGGCCGGGCAGCTCCATCATATATGATGCCAATCTCCTGTTGCTGGACATCCCCGCCAGCAGGCATTGCTTGTGGCAGGAAACATGGTGTGAAGTTTCTCCGGGGTATAATGCCATTGTAAGATGATTGTTTGCCACATTTCTCTCAATTGGATGGAGTGTGTCAGTTTGAAGATTTTATTCCACAGGTCTCGCCATTGGTCTCTTGTTATCTCCCATCTCTTCATGTACTTCCATTTTATTTCCTCCCTTTGTACGTTTAGGATATTATATATGTTAGAGATCAGCTTGCGGGAGCCAGTATCAGTGGTCATGTAAACCTCAAACTGCTCAAACTGGGTTAGCTATCTTGTGGCTGCTTCTTTGTTAGGGGGAGCTATTATGTAATGTCTCAATTGTGTATATTGGTATTCCTCTGTGGCTTTTATCCCCACCTCCTGAATGCATTCCTGAAATGTCCTTATGGTCTGGTAATTATACATATCCCTTTTTCCCTTTTTTTCGTGCATCCTGCTCGTGTCCAACTGAGGTATGCTTTCTGTTACATTCCCGGTTGAAAGTCTTGATTCCCAAACATTGGTGAAAAAGGGGATGGGTGTGTCGTGAGAGCTCCCCTTTTTAGCGCTTTGTCCCATGCTTCTATCCCTGCTCCCATCACCTCGCTGATTTTCATGTTCAGATGTCTGGGTCCTTTGTGAAGCCTTAGCAGGTTTGACAGGGGGATGCCTGCGACTGCCTTATCCTGTTTTTCCCAGATATGTTGGGGGTATTGTTCCACCCATTCTTTGATGACTCGCAGTTGCACTGCTTCATAATACCTCCGAAAGAGGCAGAGCGTGAGACCTCCTTCATTCCTTTGTGCCGTTAGGGTCACCATTGCTATTCTCGGCATCTTATGCTGCCATATGAATGTGGAGATCATATTGTTGAGTGTCCTGAAGAATGATCTCAGGATTTTTATTGGGAGTGTCTAGAAGTAGTAAAGCAGTTTCGGCTGCACCGTCATTTTTATAGCCGTCAGTCTACCCCACCATAATATGTTGAGGGGATTCCATTTTGCAAGATCTGCCTTCAATTGTTTTAGGAGGTGTGGAAAATTGGTGCTATATAGGTGTTTCATTGATGGTGATAGTTTTATCCCTTGGTATGTGATTTTGTACTGGCCCTTGTTCAATTGGGTTGTTCGGACCAAGTTGTCCACCAATATTGGGTCGGCCATCGGATTTAGGATATCTGACTTGTATCTGTTGATTTTCAA
Source organism: Ambystoma mexicanum (assembly GCF_040938575.1). Classification (NCBI taxonomy): domain Eukaryota; kingdom Metazoa; phylum Chordata; class Amphibia; order Caudata; family Ambystomatidae; genus Ambystoma; species Ambystoma mexicanum. The sequence continues at coordinate 393,816,434 of NC_090922.1, forward strand.
GCCGGAGATTGTCCCAAAGTGGTCCAGCTCCTTCAGCAGTGCCGGGAGGGAGTGCTCTGGTTCCGACAAGGCCAGGAGCATGTTGTCTGCAAAGGTCATGGTGTTATGTTCCTCTCCTCCCATTTTTATCCCTTGTATTTGGTGTGCCTCCCAAATTCTGATCAGTAGTGGCTCTAGGAAAATTGCATACAGCAGTGGTGAGAGTGGGCACCCCTGTTTTGTCCCTCTGGTCAGGGGTATGCGAGTTGATAGGGTGCCATTCAGTGAGACTCTCATCAAAAGGTATTTTGTAGTTGGCTTTGATCATCTGAAGATAGCGTTGCCCAAATCCCATGCATTCCATTGTGGGAAATAGCTTTGTCCATTCTACTCTGTCGAATGCTTTTTCTGCATCTAGCAACACCAGTATGGCAGGGGTATTGATGTATTCTACCTTTTCAATTAGATGGCTCACCCTACATGTGTGGTCCGCCGTTTGTATCCTGGGTATGAATCCTGATTGATCTGGTCCTACAACTGTTGGCAGTAGGCGGGAGAGTCTTTCCGCCAAGATCTTCGTATAAAGCTTTGCATCCAAATTTATTAGCGCAATAAGGCGGTATGAGCCTGGTTGGGTCCTTTCCCGGTTTGGGGAATATGACCAGTTTCGCTTCATATATTGAGTTAGTTATGCTTCCTTGCGCTTTGAAGCTATTGAACAGTTCTGTCAGTTTTGGGGCCCGTATTTCTTGGAATGTTTTGTAGAATGTATCCGAGTAGCTATCCGGGCCTGCAGCTTTATTTATCGGAGGTTTCCTAATTGCCTGGATGACTTCCTCGAACTGGATGTCTCTATCTAAAAGCTGCTTGTCCGTTTGCGGGATCTGGGGGAGAGTGATATTGTCTAGGTATGCCTTCTGGCTGTCCTCCCTTGGTTGTTGCGAGGTATATAAGGCCTGGTAATAGATTCTCTTTTTTTCCCCATTTCTTCATTGGTCATTTTTAGCTGACCTTGCTTATTCCTTAGTTGCATTATGGTTGTCTTGCGGCCCATGTCCCGAAGTTGTCTTGTCAGGAGTTTATCTGCCTTTGTTTGCGCTAATATAATATCTCTGTTTCATTCTCATAAGTGCTTGCTCCGCTTTCTTGCTCTGCACTGTCGCCAGTTGACACTGTATATGTTTCAGGGCTAATTTCATCTTCCTGCTCGGGTGCTTCACCAGTTCTTTTTGCGTTTCCATAAGTTTCCCCTCTAGTACTTCTTCCCATTTGGTGCGCTGTTTGTCTCTGTGCGCTTTTAGTAGTATTAGCTCCCCTCTCAGTTCTGCCTTGAATGCATCCCATACTACCCCCTGTGTTGTCGCACCTGAGTCGTTCTCTGCGAAGTATAGTTCTATCTTTCATTTGATTGTTTCCACTAATAGGTTATCCTGAAGAATGTCAGATGGGAATCTCCATGCCTACACTCCTCCCCCGGTTTTATTGATATTAAATGACGCTAGTATCGGGGCATGGTACGAGAGCGTAATCAGCCCTATTTCTATGTCCGTTACCTTTCCCACTAATCAGGTGGAAGCCCAGACGTAATCTATTCTAGACTGCAAATTATAAACGTGTGAAAAGTGGGAGTAGCCTTGTGTGTCCCCTTTCCTGGCTCGCCAGATATCATGAAGCACTAATGTTTCAACAGCTTTTTTCAATGCCTTAGATGGGACATGTGTGTGCAATTGTGAGGTTGAGCTTCTGTCTAGTGTGGGGTCCCAGGCTATATTGAGGTTGCCCCCCCATTATAATGTCCCCTGTGGCAAATTCTTCTAAGGCCGCAAGAGTCCCCCTCAGGAAACCATCTTGCCCTGTATTGGGTGCGTATATCAATGCTATAGTTGATTTCTACCTTCTATTTTTACATTTAAAAATAGATAGCGCCCTTCTTTGTCCGCCATTACATTCTGCACATGGGCTTTTATTCTGTCTTGTAGGACTATGAGGCCCGCCGCCCTTTTCCCCTCCGCGTTAACCTGATAGGTTTGTGTGGCCCCCCTTATCCTGGCCCTCATTTTTTACATGGGTTTCTTGATACATAATTATGTCTGCTTTCATTCTCCAGGCCTGCCGTTCTAATTTTTGTTTCGTTTGACCGGGGTGTTCATCCCCCTGACGTTATGCGTCAGGATCTTGATCAGTCTTGGGGTCCTCCTGTCCATGGTCCTTCACTTCCTGTCCATTTCCCCCCCTATATCTCTCCTGTCTGTTGTGTGTCCTCGAGTAATGTCTTCCCTGCTCGTCCTGCCACCCTTGTGCCATTTTCCCATCCCCATGTCCCATTCCCTCCCCAACCACCCCTCCCTCCTGAGGGGGTTGGGGGCTAGATTCCTAGACGCATGCGGACGAAGTGTCCCTCGCTCCTGGCCCCCTATCCACCTCAGGTCCGTCTTGTGGGGAGTCCTAAACCCCACTTTGGATTCCATTTAAGCCCTTCCTCCGACATCCCTGGGCCTGTTTTGTAGATTTCCGGGTGGCGCCATGCCCCCTCCTTTAGTGTATTGGTCTTGTTCTCCCTCATATTGCATTGGAGAGTGATACCCGTCATCTTCTCCTTCCTCTATTTTTTCCTCCCTACCGTTTTCCATCCTCCCAATCTGCTGGGACCTCTCAATCTTTCCTGTGTTCGGGTCCGAAGTCCCCATCTTCTTGTTGTATTCCCAGGATCTGTTCCCCTTCCTCGCATGACGTTATCCGATGTTGATATCCTACCCAGGTGAACAGAAGACCGAATGGTAAGGTCCATTTGTAGGTCACCTGATTTGCCGTTAGGTGTTGGACCGCTGGGCCCATTTTTCCTCTCTTTTGAAGTGTTGATTGTGCTAGATCTTGATAAAGCTGCACTTCTTGGCCATTAATTCGAATTGATGCTGCATATCTGGTTTTCTGTAAAATGTGCTCTTTTTTTGGGCATATGATGCTACTGCTGCCAATACATCCCTTGGTCTAGCACCTGGTACCTGGTTCAGTCGATCTTTATGGTCCCACCCTGTGCAGTCTGTCGACCAATATCTGTGGTTCCATTTCCTCCGCCAATACTTCTGCGAAGAGTTGAACGACAGTCCCTGTCCTAGATTGATTCTGGAAGATTTTTAATTCCTATATTGGATCTTCTCTATCTGTTTTCCAGATCCTCACACTGGAGCTCAAGATTGTTGGAGACGCGCGCCAGTTGTTCAGCACTTCATCCGTTTTCTGAGTATCCTCATCCACTTGTTGAGCTGCTTTTTCCAGTGTGTCGGTCCTCTCTTCCAGCTTTGCAATGTCAATCTTCTCTTCTTGGAGGGACTGTTTCAGATCTTATTTCAGGGTCTAGAATTGTTCTTGAATGAAAAGCAGGAATTGACTCTGCAAGTCTTTAAAACAGTTCTGCATGTCTGCTTTGGCCATTACGTTGTCCCCCATTTCTTGCCTGCCTGTATCGTGTGTGTCTCCTGTTTTCCCTATTCGCGTCGAGGTTGTCTCGTCAGTGCTCCAGAGTTGCTTCAAACTCCTATTCTGTTTTCTTTGGGGGGCGACTGAGCAGGGGTCGTGGTCTTCGGCCTAGATTTTGACATTAATGCTGGTGTTTTGGTACTTCCCCTGTCCCTCTCCTCCTCCACTCTGGCCCTTTCTTACATGCCTGGTCATGAACGATCCAGTACAACGCATAAAACAAGCGCTATCGCATCGCAATTTGCGATATAATACTGCTGTTTTGCTGTGTATTCAAACAATCATGTCGCACCAACTGCAATATGATTTCTACAGCAAAAAAAAAAGATTGTGCCTTTAAACTCTGCCTCTCAGTCTGTGCACAGCGTGCACTGCAGGCGAGGCAGAAGCACCCGGGCTAGGCTAAAAACATTGTTCAATGTTATGAGCCCAGCCCGGATGCAGCGTCATCACGTGGAGAGGAGGTCCTCAGCCCCACTCCAACACTCAGCTCTGGCAAGGTAAGGTGGCGTGCTTAGGAGAGGTTTGGGTGTTTATATTTAGGTTTAATTTATATAGCGCTTTAAGCCAAAGCGCTTTACAATATAACAACTGGTACAAGAGTGAGAGAAGCATATTTACAAACATGAGACAAGTCATTAGAACAACATGTAGAACAATTTACAAGGAGGAGGGGGAGAGTGGGGGAAGGTGATGGGGGTACAGAGTCTGTTTTGTGATCTTGGAGTGGGCGGAATGGGGGAGGGCGAGAGGAAAGGAAGGTGGACTGATCTGGTGTCCTCAATGCTCTTAAGTGGTATCAGTGACAAATTTAAGGTCCTTAGGAAGGGGGAGGAGGGCGGGGAAGGAGAGGAAGGGAAGGATTAGAAGGGGAGAGGGGTATGGAAGGGGAGTCAGGGGGGGAGTGAAGAAGAAGGGCTTTCAGGGAGGATGAGTAGTTGGGGGTGGAGCGGAAGGGAGTTCCAGTGTAGGGGGGCCAAGAGTTGGAATGAGTGGAAGCGTGAGGAGGCACATGGGACTGGGGGTACAGTGAGGAGGTAGAGGTCTGCTGAGCAGAGAGAGCGGGAGAACCCTTCTACAGAAAATGTGTTTGTTGGGGGTGCTGGATGTTTACAAGTGGCTATCCTGGGAAGAAATATCTCTACCGCCGTTCGGGTGGGAGAAATATGAACTCCAGCCATACTTGCTATTACCCAGCCCCTCAGTAACACAGCATGCTTGTAGAAGGCCTTCAAATATTCTTTCTTTCTCGTGACAAGCGCAGATTTCATCACGAGAATTAAAGAATATTCAAAGTCTTCTGCAAGCAGGCTGCGTTATTACTGCGGGTGCTGGGTGTTAGTAAGTGGCTGAGAATATTTCTCCCGCCCGTTCAGGGGGGAGAAATATTATTGCCAGCCACTCTATAACACCCAGGCCAGCAGAAATAACACAGCCTGCTGCTTGCAGAAGGCCTTTGAAAAGGGCTTCTGTGAGCAGCAACAGGCCCGGTTGAAGTTGTGAGGCCCCCGGACCCTCACTGCTGAGGGTGAAAACAGTGGTGCAGGGTCCGACTAGGGCAATGGTCTCGGGCACCAATGACAAAGTGCACCAAAGTTGCAAATTGGAATAATTCTTTTTGAGAAACTGTTTGAGTAGTACCCATGGGTGAGGTTTCTGATAAAATGTGATGCAAATTGTTCATTTTAAAGAATATATATTCAGGAATACTGGTCAAAACTATTAGCCACAATATAGCCCAGGTACTCATCGAACGGGCCCACATTGGCAAAAAAGGTGGCCCACTTTGACCCAAAAAACGGGCCGAGGCAAGCATTTTGCGTTTTTGGTTAAGCTATAGACCATTCCGAGCCTGCAGTGGTGCATGGAGGTTAGCTGCTGAATTTATCACGAGGCAGGCAGCCAGAGCCAGCAGGAAGATTTACACTGGCTATAAATTTAAAGCGCATATTAAAAGCCTGAGGATGAAAATGGTGACTTTTTATGCTGTGCTTTGCAGACTGGATACATGGGGGCAGGTGCTGGGCCCCCTCCCCCCAGAGGCTCGAGGCCTCTTTTGTTTGGAAGGGTAGAAAGGCCCTGATGCAGTCCCTGAATGCAGGGCTGGGTGTTAGCAAGTGGCTGGGTAGGAGGATTACTATTTCCAGCCACTTTCTAACACCCAAGCCCTGCAGTAATAACACATCCTGCTGCTTGCAGAAGGCCTTTCAAAAGGGCTTCTGCAAGCAGGCTGTTATGTGAAAACAGGCCCGGCTGAAGATGTGCCCCTCCCGCCCACCCCCCTCCCCCCACCTCCCTGCTGGGAGTGCATGGAGGTTAATAGCTGCCAAATATCACGTGGCAAGCAGACAGCCAGCAGTGAGCATTACACTGAATGGCTACAGCTTTAATGCGAGCACTGCAAAGTGCATATTTTGTCCTAACTGCGGACTGGAAACATTGGGGCAGTTGCTGGACCCCACCTCCCCCGAGAGGCTTGAGGCCTTGTTTGTAAAGGACAAATGGCCGCAACGCTGTCCCCGATTGCTGCGCTGGCATTTATTTCTCACGCCCGTTCGCCCCTTTGAAGGCTGCCGAAGAAGCTATACCTCTGGTGGAATGAGCCCTCAAGCCTCCTGGTCGGGTCCTTGCCTTCCAATTTGTAACATTACGAGATGGCAAGTATAATCCACCTTGATAAGGTCTGTTTTGAAACAGCTTACCCAATTTTCTTCTGGTATACCCAATAAAGAGTTGGTCATCCACTCTGAGCTTGGAGAACCTAGAAATATAAAAGCTTAAAGCTCTTTTAGGGTCCAACCTATGGAGTCTTTCCTCCTCTTTACCGGGATGCAGCAGGGGAGGAGGGGGCAAGAACGCAGGCAGAATAATCGTCTGATTCAGATGGAAATCAGATACAACGTTAGTTAGGAAGGAGGGTCTTACCCTCAACACAACCTTGTCCTTGTGAACAAGGTATAGGGTGGCCTGGAAGAAAGTGCCTGCAACTCGCTCACTCTACGTGCAGATGTCAATGCGACCAATAATATGGTTTTAAAGGTTAATAACCTCAATGGGCATGTGTGCAAATGGTTCGAATGGGGCACACATTAAAAACTTTAGATCCTGATTAAGGTTCCAAACTGGGACTTCAAAAGAAAAAGGTGGTAACACATTTTTGAGCTCTTTCAAGAATTGAATCACCAAGGGAATTTTAAAATAGGAGCATTATTCTGAAGAGAACTTGAAGACGGAAAGCGCTGCCAGGTAACCTTTAATGGTCACAACATTGAGACCTTAATGTGCAAATGATAAGAGGAAAGATAACACCTCTGGAATTGAAAATAGAAAAGGATCAACATTCTTTTCCCTGCACCAGTCGCAAAACTTGTTACAACGGCAACAATATTGTTGCTGGCCTTCTTGCCAAAAGCAACACCTCCATGACGTCATCCGAGAGGTCCCATACCTTGTGTATCTCAGCCTTTCAGAAACCAAGCGTGAAGGCTGAGTGTGTTGACCTCTGGAAGGAGAACCTGTCCCTCCCGTTGTGAGAGAAGAGTCTCTCTCTGTGGAAGACAAATCAGAGGACAGATGGACATGTCTAGAAGGTCCGGGTACCACATTCTCCTGGCCCAATCCAGTAGAGCTAGGATCATGGGGCTTCTGAACCGTCTCAACCACCTGATTACTTGAGGAATGACAGGGATCGACGGGGGAACGCATATAGTAGTGGGAAGTCCCAATCCACCACGAATGCGTCTCCTAGAGCTCCGCTCGGAGGGAATTCCCTTGAGCAAAACCTTTCATACTTCTGGTTGACAACAGGTCTACTTGAGGGGTTCCCCAAAGGGCAAAGATCTCTTGAAGGACTTCCTGAGCTAGTTCCCACTCGTGGGACACTGCACCCTGCCTGCTCAGAGCATCCGCTGTCGTGTTTTTCCTCCCAGGCCAGGTGAACTGCAGATAAGGAGATTCCTTCCTGAATTGCCCAGTACCAGAGCTGCATTGCCTCTCTGCGACCCTACACCTCCTCTTTTGTTGAGGTAATGCATAGCCACTGTGTTGTCCGTTATTATCAGGACATTCTTTCCCCGTAAAGAGGGCAAGAAGGCCTTCAGTGCTAGTCTGATTGCCCTTCGCTCCAAAAGGTTGATGTCTAGTTTGCACTCTAATAAAGACCAACGACCGCTGACTGTCAGATCGATGGCATGGGCTCCACCACCCTGTGAGTGAGGCATCCGTCACTACTCTAATCTCCGGCCATGGTTGCTAAAAAATGTTCTCCTTTCAGAATACTGTCCTCGCAGGCCCACCACAGGAGATCCTGAGCGACCTTGCTTGGAACCTGGAGCAGGTCCTTCATCCTTCCTGAGAATTTGGACCATTGAGTTCTCTGAGCCCATTGAAGGGATCTCATTCTCAGGCGGGCTTCTGGCACCAGAAAAATGCAGGATGCTATGAGGCCGAGTAACCTCAAGAAATCATAGGCTGGAAGCTTTTGGGCACTTTGGAAACCAACTGAAGAATGTCTTGAGCCCTCGCCTGGGTTGGCAAACTCTTTCCCAAGGATGTGTCTAGTACAGCTCCGATGTATTGGAGCCATTGGGAAGGTGCGATATGCAACTTCTTTAAATTGAGGGAGAAGCCCAGTCTGTGAAGGGAGTGGCAGGTGGCCTTGAGATGATCCAGGGCTTGCTTGGGAGAGCGTGCCCCGATCTGCCAATCATCCAAGTAGGGGTAGACATGAATCCCCCCCTCTCCTGAGATACGATACCACCAACACCATCAGTTTGGTGAAGATCCTCAGGCAGAGGTCAACCCGAATGGCAGGACTCGAAACTGATTGTGCAAGCCGCCAACGGTGAACCTCAGGTATTTTCTGTGCTTGAGATGGATCGGCACATGAAAATAAGCATCCTAAAGGTCCAATGATACCAACCAATCCTGAAGTTGGCGGGCCTGAAGGATCAGAGAAAGAGTAACCATCTTGAACTTGTCCTTCCTGAGGAACTTGTTCAAGTATCTCAAGTCTAAGATGGGTCTCAGTCCTCTGTCTTTCTTGAGGATTAAAAAATATGGGGAATACCAACCCTTGTTACTCTCCGCTACAGGCACCGGTTCTATAGCACCTTTCTCTAGCAGGGTTAATATCTCCGGCACAAGGAGCGGATCTGGAATCCTCAAAGAGTGTTGCCCCAGTGGATTGTTGTGAGTGGATTGTTGTGAGGCTGCGTTAAGAATGGAAGGCAGTAACCTTGGGCCATTCTTGCAGATGTTGAGACAGCCTGCCCCCCACTGGTGTTTCGTGACGTAAGCTCTCAAAGCGGTTTTGAGACAGTTGCTGCAGCTGCCGATGGCAAAGAAGCTGCAGCTGTAGCTGGCTCTGCACTTTTTCCTCGTCCACCACAAGGGTTTCCTCTTTGGCCACTTTGACTGGCCATTCCTCTTGCCTCTCCAAATGAGGAATAGTAATGATAGGATTGTCCCCTCCAAGATTGTCCTGATGAACGAAAAGGCTGAGGTTGCCTAAAGTTTGGCAGCCGCTTTTGAGGTCTGCAGCCTCTCAAGACTCTCGTCTGACATGCTGCTAAAAAAGTGAGACCCATCAAATGGCATGTTCAGAAGACGGGACTGCACATCTGGTGCGATACCAGACTTCCGCAACCACGCAAACCTGTGCATAACCGTGCTAGCAGCCATGGACCTGCTGAAGCTATCTGCAGTGTCCAATCCAGATTGAAGGGATTCTTGCATGGCTTATTTGCCATCTCCAACGATAGCTAGGAAACGCTCCCTTTCCTCCCCTTCTGGTATGTGCTCTGCCGCCACAAACATGCACTCCCACAGAGTATACAAAAACTTGGCTAAGGCACATGTGGAGTTGGCCCACTTTAATGCCATACTGCCAGTTGAAAATACCTTGCATGCCCATCCATCCACACGCTTGTCGTCCCTATCCAGAGGGATGGTAGGGTACGCAGCTTTGTTAGATGTAGCTGTGGCTGCCTGGAACACTAGACTCTCAGGAGTGGGGTGTTTGGACAGATAGCTGCGGTCGCTAATGGAAGGGCAGTATTTTCTAGTGAGGGATTTATCCACAGCAGGGATAGAATCCAGGAACTCACAATTCTTGGCCACCCTATTTTGCAAGGCCACATGGAAGGGTAAAACTCGGTCTGTAGGTGGACCTTGGTCTAGAATGTCTGTAAGATCATCCTGAATAAACTGAGCTGGTAGTTTGGCCCAGCCTAAATAGTCTACCACTTTTGGCATTAGGTGTCGATAGGAAGAGTCCGCGTGTGCGCCTGGTTCTGGTTTGCCAAACTCAGTCGCTGACGATGTATCCACACCAATGGCCTTGTGCAGTGTGTCAATAAGGTCTTTCATTCTACTTTCTTCAGAGATTAAACACTCTGGCACATTAGGAGTATCATACCCTAGACCAAAAGGAACCTCCTATTCCTCAGATCTTTCCTCTTATTCAAATATTAAAGACAAGGATTTAGACTCCTTCCTGGATAAAGGAGTGTATGTTTTTTTCAGGAGGTGGAGTCAGTCTTGTGGAAGGTTTTGGCTTAGCAGCTTTTTCTTTTGCTGCAATATGTTCAGAGGGCTGAGCTGAAACCTTAGAAATCTTCGCAGCCGATGGTGTCGACGTCGACAAGGACGTTGATTGCGTCGATATAATTGGCGCTGTTGGCATAGAGGTCCCGACAACCACCTTCAAAGATTTCACCATCATAGTATGTGGAGCCTTGTACGGCGAAGACCTTGGGCGCTCGTCACGACTGGAGTGACTTTTTTATCGGAGACCTCGAAGGCTCTCGATAGGTCTTTCTTCGATAACCCGGGCTCGAGGGCGCACGGGTGTCGGAATGGGAACGCTCTCGGCCGGCTTCCGAAGAAGGCGCGGACAGAGGCTTTGCCTTCTCGAACACTTCAAGCATTTTCAATGGAAATGCTTCCTACTCTGCAGAAGAAGAATGCTTGGTGGGACACCTACATTTTCTGAGATTCGTCTGACGACGATGAAGATGGTGACCGGTGGTGTCGCTTCTTCGATCTCTTCGTCGAAGACGATGAGTGGTGGTAGCCACTTTGGGATCTCAACCTCTTTTTTTCACTCTTGCACCGAGGAGAATGAACTCGACTCGACAGTTGAGGATCTGTCAGATTTGGTTTTATGACCCACCTGTAATTTCCCCTTCCTCTCTCGCAGGGCTTTACTCGTCATCCCCTGACCGAGCAGGCCTCAATGTCGTGGCCTTCTCCCAAACACCATAGGCACGATCGATGGGGGTCTGTGATCGACATTTTTGAACTCTATTCTTTGCACTTCTTGAAACCCAAGCGAAGGGTAGTCGGGGTTGATGATGAAGACATCTTCAATGATTTTCTGTGAAATAATGAACTATGTAGTAGAAATATACTAACGAGGTGCGCTGAATCTCTGAAGAAACACGTTCTGCGGAAAACCGGACCGGAGGCCAACGGGCACCACGCGTGCTACTTGTTTACCTGATGACTTCACCCTCGACGGAGGCCTTCGAGGAACATCGACTCGACGCCCATCGATGCACGGCGCCCTCTGCCGAGAATTATTTTTCCGAAGCAGCTGAAGCTGGAGGCGATTATCAAAGATGAGGAATACGCTGGAGGACACAATCAATTCAAAATATCTTTTTTGTTTGGTGCCATGGGTAGCGCTTTCACAAGAATTGTAGACTATTCAAAGGCCTTCTGCAAACAGGATGGCCGCACTGGGAATTCATTTTCTCCCACCCATTCGGCTGGGAGAAATATCAATACCAGCCACTTGCTTGTGCTCAGCCCGGCACTAAAAGCACAGGCGGTGCTGGCAGAAAGCCTTCTAAATATTTGTTCAATCATAATTTAAAGAATATTAGAATGATTTCTGCCAGCAAGCTGTGGTAAAATTGCAGGGCTGTGTGCATTTGGTGGGAAAAATATTGGTCCCATAGCCCTTTGCTAGCACGCAGCTCTGCACTGACAACAAAGCCTGCAGAAGGCAAAATCATTTGTTCTTTCCTGTTGCTGCTGCACAGATAAAGGCCCAGCGATTACTGCAGTAAACTTGTCAGCAGCAACTACGACTTCCATAATAGATTTGTGATCATGGGATGTTAGCACTTGCATCAGAATAGTGCTTGGAAGCAATAGGAAACGGGAGACCCAAGAGTTCAAATCTATTTAACATTAAAGCCAACTGTGACGACTCCCACAATGTGTATATAATTCTGGCTTCACTGCTTAACCAAAGCATGTGATCCTGGGCAAATCATGACCCAACCCAACTACACCAGTGCTGGCAAGAACAGAAATGTGCATTTTATCCATAGGCAATGTCAGTAGCCTCAACCCTACAGATAATGGGTGTATCAGTCACTTTTACTCCCTTAAAAAAGGCAAATATAACCAACAAAAAAATAGGAAAAAGGCCTTGTGCCCCTACTTTCACCCACACAGCTCCATGTAGATTATGTTTGGACCAGTAACGCAAGTAGTACCACAGGAAAAGAATATGGTTATAACTGCCTGATCATAAGTAAAGCTGTAGCTTTGATCGTGCATGAATATGGCATTCATGTAGCAAAACCTTTACATTTTACAGACAGTGCACTCATGTTATACTTCAGGAGGTACATAGAAATCATTTCTGCATTCTTGCTAATTCTATGACTTGGGGTACAACCAATTCTGGACACATTAAATATTAGTACAAAATTGCTAATCAAATAAGTTAATTTGCTAATTAAAACAATTTTCATGAGCAAATTCCGCTAATCCATTTTTGAAAACTAATATATGTCTTTCTGTATCACAATAGCCGCCCTTTCTTTTGTTTTCGCTATGCATTTTAGATATTTTCTGAGAATGTGTTCTTTTCTCTCGTTACTGTGGTCTGTGTTGGGGCTGGAGCCCGTACATTCTGTTCTGGGAGGGTGGTTTCCCTTCTGGAGTGTATCCTGTTGGGCCTTTGTGCTAGTTGAACATATCCCTTGATCTTCCCTCCTGAATGGGCCCGTCTACCCTTTATTGACCCCACTGTGGGTCACGATCTCCACTGCAAGGCTCTATTCTTTCTTTCTGGGCCATGTGGCGTCACCTATTGGTAACAGGGTCTACTTGCGAGTCTGCCGGCTCGCCTTCTGTGGCTCGCTGAGTTTTTTCCCCTTTTGGCTATCCTACCCTTCCTCTGTGATCTATGCTGTTGAACTGTTGCAGCGCTGTCCTCCGTTGTCACTGCTTACCCAGTTAACCATTGGCCCTGTTCTTCTTGGTGCCTTCTACTTAAGCACTGGCCCTATATGCTGGCTGGGGCCTGTATTGTGCTGCATTTGTATCAGGGGGTCTCCCCAGGCTGTTGGCGGTACGTGGGCCCACAAAATCTGTTGGGTGCTATGTGGGCGGTGAAGGAGGGTCCCTCTTTTTCATGTGCATTTATTTCATTCTCCCTTTGGTGGTTCTTTATGTCTGGGATGATTTGTCTGTTGATGTTAGTCCGCCGTGCCTGGGAGGGGGCTTTGAGAGTGTCTCTCCACATGCTGTACTCACTGCATGGTGTTTAGCTTCTTGTTGGGCTATGTCTCGCCTTGTTGATGCTTTGTTTCTCCCTGCGGCATGGTTCTTGCTTCTGTGTCTTCTGTTGACGCCTTCATTCGCTGCGGCTGCTGGAGTTCAACTGGGTCCTGGACCGCTCTGCTCCGTTCGTTATCTCCCTCTCCGTGGCCGCCTCTGTATTCCTCTCTCAGGCTTCTTATGAGCTGGGGGTGGGAGTGTCAGCTGCCGGTCTTCTCCTCGGCTTCCCCCGTTGTGCCGAGTGTGTGCCTCCCAATGGTGCGGGTGGGAGGGTGGTTCTGTGTTTCCCCCTCCCTCACTGCCTGTTACCGGGTTGTCGGCTCCCTGTACGTACATTGTTGGGTCTCAGATTTGCCCGTATTTTGTCCCTAGCAGCGTCACCCTTGGCCGTGTTATATCCATTTGCTCTCTGCTGCTGCAGCTTCTCACACCCCCTTGTCTTTCGCTACGGTCCCCAGTGAGTCTGCCTTCTCTGCGTGCCTCCATCTCGGCTCGCATTGTGTCGGTGTGCCGTCTCCGGCTGTGCTGCAAAAAGTTTCACAAATCCAGCCTTTGCCTTGCGGGAAACCGATCAGGCTGGTATTCACTCTTCCATGTCTGTGGAGCACGTTGTTTCTTGCTGTTTTGGGACTGTGGAGCACCTGGAAAGCTCAATTGTGGTGCTAATTGGCGCGGCCCGGCAGGGAGAGACCATGTACATCCTCCTCTGCCGGCCGTCATTTTGGAATCCGTGAATAACTTTGACACTTACAGAATGCTGGCACAAAATGCTATGTAATAATTATTTTAACAACCATTTTTGATAACCGCTACACAAAATGAACACAACAAATGCATCCCCTACCAAACCAAAATGTACACGAAAATGTAGGTATTGCGGTAAGAAGATATTCCGTTCCTTTGTATCAGCTCTCCATAATGTCATTCCATTGAAATAAAGATACAAAGAAATCGATTTTACCCATTTTGAACTAACTCGGATATTACACACTAAATTGTGGCATCTGGACTAAGTAGTGTTTTTTCTTTCTTTACAGAATTTATATATTAGTCCAGCCTCCAATTAAACCAGTAAACATGGCTGAAAATAAACACTTATTTGTGTTTCCTCTAGAGTACACACGTTTGTAAATATCTTTAGCCAATAAATTACATGTTATATGAATAACATCCCAAGATATCTGTTAAATAAGATGCAGATGTGCGTGTACAAGCATATAAAAGTTGCATCTTGTACAGGCTGCCTTGAAACTCTATATGCCCACATCTCTATTGTACATTCCACAGAGGAGATTAAAGTAAAACTGTAGCCTTTACCAAAGAAACCTTGTTAAAGGTAATAACTGACATTAATAAAGATCTGTTTTTTAAGGCTCATGTCTGACAGCTCAAGATGACCTCATTATTTCCCTTAATTCTAAAAACATTGTTTGTGGCAAGACTGAGATAGAAACCCTGCAGTGCCTTCAAAACCAATCCAAATATACTTTCAAAAATCTTTTGATAAAAGTTGGAATGGAACTCTGCGTTGTAAAAGTTAACATTTTCCTTGCAATAGTTATCTATTGTAGACATACTGGGATAATTGTCAGAATGCCATGCTGGAAGTAAAAAACCAACTACAAAGCTCAAACATCTGTAAACCAGCTGAGTACTTAAAATGCTTATTTGTATTCACTGGAAAATCAAAGTCCATTGTGTTTTGGCGTTGCTCAGTTAGTTGTTCTCATACAGAAGATAAACACACTCACACGCCAGGGACCATGCAGGTTGCGTTAACACAATATTGAACCAATAATGTGTCTAGAGCAAGTTATCTATATAAATTAAGGCTGCAGTTAGAAGAGACAGCAGCCCTGTTTTATGCACAGCATTCAAAAGTGAACACATGGTTTTGTAGCTATAATCATATGCCACACATGAAACGGGTTACACCACTGTCTCCGGCAGGTATAACAGTTGTGTTTTTTTTACTTTCTTTATGATATGCAGATCTAAGCACTGCAGCCGTATGCCAAAATGAACACTGTTTCACAGGAGCATGAGCTCCACTGAAAGATGGCCGCCTCCGCGTGGCCTTCACCATAGAGCCTGCTTACATCTGCAGGCAGTGACGCTCTTCCATCTGTGGCCACATCTGATTGGAGGAATTCTTTAATATGCTCATTGTATTCCTAGTCAGCAGGCTGGCCCGGCATCCCCTTATTGAAGGCCCCCTTTTAAGGCCCATTGTCTGTCTCGTCCTGTCCGGGTGCTGACGGTGCTGTGGTGCCGGCCCTTATGCCTCCTTTTGTTCCGGTTTATCCTTCATGTACCTTAGTACTTCCCATCCAGTTTCCCCTGCCTGCTGCGTGCTGCTCAGCTCTCTCTCCATGCCTTAAGGTAAGAGGGCCACTGCCTCCCTCTTCCTCTCCCCCTATCCTCTCCAGCTTTTCCTCCTTCTCTCTCTGTGCTTGAAACTGCCTCCTTTTGCTGCCTCTTTCTCACCTTTTCTTGTTCACATTGCCAACTTGCTCTCTTGCCCCCTCTTCCTGTCGCCCCTTTGCGCACTGGAACGGGTCTCTGCCGCTTTTTCTGCTTCTCTCCCACCTCCACCCTCCTGACCTCGGCTAACTGCCCTGTGCTGTTCAGCACTTCCTACCTCCACCCTTGGAGGAATAACTTTGGATCCTTGCCTTGTTTGCATGAACTTACCGGCAACCATTGATTGACACCATGTGATGCTTTTTGCCTGCCTATATGCCGGACGTAGCCCCTCATTCCATGAGGCAAGGATTTTCCAGTCTGCAGTCACTCTTACCTGCTTGTCACAATTGCATGTCTGGTTTTCCTTGATGCAGTTTACCTGCTTGTTCCCGCACTTTTTAACTGTCTGTATTACTGTACCTCTTACCTTCTCCCCTTCCTCTCCCCCCTTCTTTATGTCTCAGCACTTGCACGTTCTAAATGGTTTCACAAGCTAGTCATAGCGTTGTGTTTGTTTGCCCCCGTTCTCCCTTTCCTTGCACTCCCCCCGCACCCTGCACTCATGCTATAGCACTTACATGTTCGGAAAGCTTCAAGACCTTTTAAGAACATTTTTGTTTTATACCTTTCTTCCCTATCCACCCCCACCCCTTGTCTTGATGTGTCTTGAAACACAAATTTGCTCATTACAAATAACCAATAAATAAGTAAACTATGTATAGAACTTGATATTAAGGGCTTGTAATATAGTGATCATTCTAACTTGGAGATACATCCATATTTTATAAAGAAAAACATGGCAAATGAAGAGCAAGTAATTGTGATAGACCAACTACAACGACCAGATTCTGAGAGAATTCCCTTTACCCAGGGCCTAGCTAAGCTCCCTGATCTTCACCTTGTCCTCTACCCACTCTCAGGCAGATGGCTTTATTAGCAGTTGAGGATGTCTGAAAGATGACAGGGGCATTAGGTGAGGTTGATGATAGACTAGGACGCTGGGGGAAAGCACACAAAGAACACATGCAAATCAATAAATGATAGAGCAGGAGGTGGCAGCACCCCATACCATCAGGGTCACTCTAGTCTCATTACCCTACCTTCAACATGGGACCGTGCTTGTAGGATATAAGAACTGATGGTTCCAGAAAAAGAAAATAATGTAGGCCCAATTAGTGCTACTGCCATACACAGCTCTGGCCTAGTCCACATGGAGAAAAGGAGTAGCGGTTGGGGTAGGGAGCATGCAGAATGCAGGTCCTGAATTGGAGGTTTGTATTTGCTTGCAAATGTATCCCTTGCGTTATTACAAATGTAAACGCAGTTGCGCAAAACGATCCAATCACGTAACCTTCCCAGCGGAGGGATCCCGTAAGTATGGAGAAAAGGTACTACCCAACTCTATGGCACTCCATATGCCAACCGCCTGTATTTCCGAGAGGTAGAACGAAAGCAGATCCTACTGCAATTGCTTATGGAAACCAGGAGGGAACATCAGACCTCAGCAACCTTCCTTAATATCCCTGGACTATAAAACAAAATTAAAGTACAGCTACAGTAGGCGGTTTCTCATCAAATCAGCCTGGCATGGTTAGAAATTGAGGCTATACAATGTATTCATATGTGTGATATTTCCACATTTTAAAGGCCGAAAGCAAAAAAGACTGATTCTTTTCGCCCGATTTTGTGTGGCCTTTAAAATACTGAAATATGTCATTTTCAATCTAAACCCCCACCCTCTGCGGATAGATTTCTTGAAAATCACAGAAAGACAGACAGACACCCCTCCCCCCCCAATGCTTGTTCCTGCAACTTCCCTTGTCTGGCTGCGCCTGTCAGCACCTGCGCGCACTCGTGTGCAGCTGGTGCATGAATGTTTGATTTTGAAAGACCGGTCAGAGCAGTGTCAGAGCGGTCTTCGAGCGGTCTTTCTAAATCAGGCCTTATTTAAACTGAATTTTCACGCCATACGATTCACATAGGGCTCTGAAGTAGGGTCAGTGTAAATTCTGCCTTCAATAACGACAGGTACCAATGCCTCCCATGACTTCTCCCAGCAAGTAATATGATATAGCTTAGCAGCAGACTTGAAAAGACATCAAAGAAACATAAAAAGATTTTTGTATACGCCTAGGGAGCAAACAAGGTTGAAGTCCCATTAGAAGGATGAAAGCAGATATCTATATGCATGGTTCAATACTGGCATGTATCAGATAACACAAAATGAAACTAAATGGGAAAAAACTGTTTCACATGTGGTGCTTAGCACCATACCACAAACAGATATTTTAAATGTTGTCATGAATCCAATAGAGTTATCACTGTTTTCCCGGCAGTGACCTCCTTCCATGTTGCCAGGGCATGGCAGCCGCTACCTGATCCTGACCGTGGGGTTGGCTATATGAGGGAGGGTCTCATGGATTCATCGGATGAGACAGGGTATCCCCAGTTCCCCTTGCAGATGAATCTCCCATTCGAAAAACACCCTAATGGAATATTGTAATTCTTACTCTGTTCCCTCAAAGGAGAGTGCTAAATCTCTCTCATTCCAGTCTAGAGATTAACTTTCTTTTTTTGTTGCAAATATGTTTATTTGATTTCAGGTAAGTTAGAGAAAAAAGGCAACAACTAATAAAGTCCAACAAACGAGGAAGAGATATGTCAGGAGAGAAACATTTCATACATATACGCTTTCCAATACAAGATCAATGAAAGGGGACAAAAGAAAATAAACAGAGCAAGAGCACCAGGTTCAACTGTGGCTGTTGAGAGGAATTCAACACAGGGAACCTGGCATACATCGATAAAGCTTACAAGTCAAAACATCAACATGGCGTCCGCTTAGTGTGCTCTCTGCGTCTGTCACTTACAATAGCGAAAACTATATCCATTGTTGAGGAATCAGAGGGCTGTAATCATCCGAAATGGTAAAAGTGATAAAGGGATCCCATATACGCCTATGTTTGGTCAGAGTATAGGAGAGGGTAGCAATGGATTTTCTCCATGGCACAAATATACCAAGTTTCAGCCAACCACATATGGAGCTAACGGGCGTCTGCCTTCTTCCAATATTAAGAGATGGTGAGTTTAGCTGCAGTGAGCATATGGTTAGATAAAACTGAGCGAGGGGCACCAATGGCAAAATTGTCCAGGTCGTCTATATCTCCCAATAAGACTACCAAAGGATCTAAGGGAAGCCGAATGCCCAACATTTTTGGGATTAGAGTGACAACAGCTGCCCGATAGGGTTTAATTATGGGACAGTGCCACCATATGTGAGCCATGGATCTAACCTCTGTGCACCCTCTCCAACTCTGAGGGGCAACAAGGGGATACATTGTATGTAAACAGTCTGGTGTAAGATACCATCAATAAAGGATTTTTTAATAGTTCTCCAATATTGTGGTACATATGGATGCTCTGGAGGCCCTCCGCCATATGGTTTCCCATGACGTAATTGGAATCGGGCGACCAATGTCTTTCTACCAACCCCTCATATATGCCTCTCTCTCCTCGCAGCTTTCAAGAGTAATTTGAAGTGACAACTCGTTGGCCTAGGTTTCTGAGACAAAGTAGTCTATGGTGGACGACTGATTGGCGCTTCTCCAAATTTTCTGTGGAGGGATGTCATCTGTGGTATTTCCATTTACCATCGTTATGTTTCTTTCCTCAAGGACGGAACACCATTTTTTGGCCAATTTTTGTGGAGCATTTTGTGTTCTAAGATTATTTATCAGGCTAAGTTCAAGTCTCCACAGCAAATTATGTTAGGCGCTTGTTGGACGCTATTTGTGTCGTCAATTAGGTCACACACAATCTTTATAAATGTATTTGTTCCAGCGATTTTATGATGCCAGTAGAGGTTAAATATGTGGAATTGACTTATGGTATTGTTTGACACATTTTTTGCTGCCGCCACAGTGTGCTGTATAAATGGTGTGTGGTTTCATTGTCCATCCTGAATTTTTCTTGATCATAGTCAGCAGACCAGCAGACGGTCATCCCCTTTTTCTTGTTATTGCTGGATTTATTGCTACCTCATAGTCAGATATCGGGCAAGTGGCCATCCATGTTCCTGGAAACATATAAAGGTCAAATCATCACTCCATTTTCTGGTTTCCTTGAAATTAGGAAAGTCTAAAATGGTATACAGAGCCAAAAAGGGTTCCTGGTTGCATGACCTGTGATGGGTGGACCGTGTGGTCTAACAATTGCGCCTGTACGAGTGAGCCCTACCTGATGGAAGCCAAAAGACACTGTGGAATAAACCAAGGAGCACTGTGAGTGAACTCGTAAAGCAAACCAGAAGGAGGGTCAAGCAGACCTATTTTGTGCTGAACATTGAAAGGTTGAAACCAATGCAAGTGCTACCTTGAAATCTTGGTGAAGGGACCCTGAGATTTGAGAAACTTCAAATACTGTCTTGAGGACAGACCCTCAAGACCCCCTTTTTGTGTGAACTGTACTAGACTGAACTTGGGGAAGGGAACCCCAAGGATTGTGTGGAACTGTATTGCCTGTAACTAAATAAAGGTAATCTTGGACCTTTGTGGAATTTTCTTGAACTTGGGGAAGGGGAGCTGAAAGGGAAGCTAAGATCTGGAAGAAGCACAGAACTTTATGTTGATCGCCGTTTCTTTCATTATTGTTTTTCTTTAATTGTGAGGGCAAGGAAAGGTTTTGGACACAGGCAGACTTAAGATGAACAATTTGACTCAGACTTTCCTTAGTTTCGTTCAGGTAGGAAAATCCCACCTTAGCATAGGGCAAGTTAGGCCTTCTACTACCATCCTGACATTTAAGTTATGAAAGTTATTCTGTTTGAACTTTGAATCTGTTGTCTGTCTTGCTTCATGATGCCTTCACAATTAATAACAACAGCTAAAAAATTGGAACGTAATTCCATACAGCCTCACTGCAATGGGTAGACAGGGATTCCTTTTCGCAAGTCATGTTGAAAATAATTAACATGAAAAAGGGAACGCCAGTCTTGGGAATAGTAGTCCTGGACCCCAATTCCAAACCCAAACACTTCACATAAAATAATATTTGACCCCAAAGCATTTTAGGCACATCTCTTCCTCTTCCAGTGGAACAAAACATTCAACCTCCTAACATGTGAAACAGAGAATCAAATCAATAGTACAAGGAAAACATTCATAGCCAAAATAGCCCCTAAATGGGACCTAGGAGGCAAATGTGACCCTAGCTAATATAAAGGATTTAAACTATTGGGGGTTGAGGGGGTGTAGCTCTTGGAATAAGGGGAAATTGACAAGGTGGCATCAGCAAGCTGAGGGAGTGCCGTTTGTGGATTGACAAAATGTCTGGCATCTCCAAAGCCCCTCAAGCCAATGAAGGTGACCAAGCAAAGTAATGGCAAGAATCCCAACACCACTGGGGCAACACAAATGATGGAGGAGCAAGCAAGCGTTCAAGACATGTTTTCCTCCAGGCACCTTTCAAGAGATCTCCGTTGTCTCTGCCTCCACCTATCTGGGCCCGTTGGTTTGTATGTCCATCGGGGGCAGTCAGCCGCGACCCTGGAGCAACTTGGACTGTCGTCAGTGGAGAAGATGGTCCCAAGCAGGGTGGATGCATCTTATGAAGAGGAGATTTGACATGTGGCATTCTGATCATCAAAAAGAAGCTTAAACGGGAAGGCCCATCTGTATGCAATCAAATGATCACAGAGCCAAGTGGTAACAGGGCACATCACTCGCAACTTCGAAGAGTATGTTGAGCTAGGTCCTAAAAGATGCAGATTTTTGCACCACGAAAGGTGTAGTCCTGAAACCCTTTTCACTTCATCATGATGTCCTCTATTATGTGGAAATAATGGACTCTGGTTAAAATGTCCAGTAGGAACTCTTTGCTTTTCTGGTACGTGGGAACACCCTATGGTCTGGTCGAGGATCATATCAGCACTATCTGAGAGGCCAAGGATCTCGCGGAAGAGGTCTTGTACATAAGGCATTAGTTGTGCACCAGGAACAGACTGAGGGATCCTTTGAAGCCTTAAGTTGTTTCGCCTCAATCTGTTCTCCCCATCTTCGATTTTGGTTAGCATGAGCACCTGCTGCTCCTCAAGTGAAATCATACGTTGCTCCATATCTTCCTGATCATTGGATATTTCCATAACTGAGCCTTCCATGTCTGTCAACCTTTCTCCCATCTATTCCACATTTTTTTTAATCTCGGAAATCGCCCAGGTGAAATCTGCTTTGCACGCTGAGATGTCCTGTTTGAGCTCCGTCAGCATCTCAGGATTTAGGTTTTGGGGGAGAATAGTAATGTTTGCCTTCGTAGCTGGAGAAGGGGTTTCCTCCACATCCAACATGTCCTGGAAAGTGGCAGGAATAGCTGCCTGCGCATGATTGTGGTGGTCTGTCATGCTCAGGAACTCCTTGATATTAGACGACTTTGATTTGCTTGGCTTACCCAATGCCATAATGAGATTCTGGAGTCGGGAGGGAGGAAGCGCCAATGGAAAAAAATGCAGCTCCCTCTGTTAGTGCCAACTCTCATCTTCCTCACCGCGGCCAACACAGACAGAGCAGGTTGATGGTATCCGTCGCCCCCAAGGAATTAGCTGCTGCAAACCACGCCACAGGCAGGGTAGGACAGCACTGAATTAATCAGCCAAAACACATTTGTCCGCCAATTGAAGGCCATCCCAATTAAGGGCTGGCTCCAAAATAGAATGGTAGAGTAGAGTGGAGTGGGTGGCCATCGATCACTAATAGCGTATTGTGCTATAACAATAACAAGCAGAAGGTGATACCTGTAATGCCTGTGAGGTGTAGAGCAGTGGATTCTGGAAGGAAAAAGGCATGGAAAGTTAAATGGAGAGCGGCACCCCATGAGGAACACAGTCGCAGCTGAAGGTACCGAAGCTGGGTGAGCTAACATGGGCCATATAGGCATGGGCGGCTCAAGCTGGCCCTCTGCGCTGCTAGATGAGACGTGGCGGGCACTGCAGGTATGCTGACGGAGGGCGCTGTGCACAAGCGAGTCCGGCTCTGCTCCGGAGATCAGCCTAACGTCCACCCCTCCCCCTCTTGAGCGGCAAATGCGGCGAGCAGACAGGTTTCAGGGCAAACCACCAGTGCGGGCCTCCATCAGGTCTGCTATGGGAACGGGTTGCAGTCTGCTCCGGAGCCCACAGGCACCGGCTCCTATCTTCACCCTGTAGCCCTGATCCCAACAGAGCGGGCAAGCGCCGGCCTGCTCACTATCTCCCTAAAGGTGCTCTGTATAGCGCCACCTTTGGAGCACTTTGACCCATGTCCCTCAGCCAAACAGGGCACAACTCATGGAGGAGGACGCCACAGAGCCCCAAACCCCACCGAAATGGGCTTGAGGCAGTCTTCCACCAAGCGGCAGACATTCCAGCTGGGCCCAGGAATGCGAAAAGCTGCCGTTGTCATCCCCGCAAGCAGGAGCCAAACGAGAGAGCGACTACATGGCTCTCTGGCTTGGCCATGCCCTGACATTCAAAAACGGACTTGTCCTGAACTTGTCCTCAAAATCTATCAGAAACATTCCTTTAATGTTTTTGTGCAAGTTAACTAAAAAGGACTACTGTTCCCAGAAACAGTGACACTGCGACTAAAAAGATGAATGGAGGAATGCAGGAGAAGCCCAAAGCACAGGCAACACTCTAGTTCTGGGAGCACGCACCTGTGCCTGGGACATTCAAAACAGGACTCCTAGGAACCATGGTAGACTGCTGGTGGGAGCGGGTTGCTCCTGTCTGTGCGATCTACAGGTGGATAGAAAGACAGTGGAGCCAACCGGCTAAAGTGCTGAGAAGAGGAAAGCTGTGCAAGAAAGACTACTTGTGGCGAGAAAGCCAGAAGCCAGTGCAGGGTTCCTGGGCATCTGGAGGTAGAAGGAAGCAGCAAGACACTTACCAGATACCTGTGCGAAGCAGAAAAGCCCAGCTGGAACCACGGGAAGCAGTGGCATGGGAAGCTGAACTGTGCAACGAAGAAATCACCCGAAGACCGTTTTGGGGAGGCTGCGAGAAGGACCAAGAACGCCTTGAAGAATCACTGAGCCCACACTGGGATGAAGGAAACATGGGGCATATTGGTGAGTGTGCTGCATGCGAGTAATTGAACAAAACAGAACAGAGAAAGAAAGCCGTTTGGTAAGTCCGAAAGAGAGAAAGTGGAAGTGGATCATTTAAAGAAGGGAACCTTTGAAGTTTGCCCATATGTTTGAAATATACATATAAGAAACAGTAGCAAGTCAGCATAGATTACCAAGAGTGGAAGCGTGAGCAAAATACTAACTAGGTAATACATCATGGACAGAATGAATTAGCCAGAAGGGCTAATGTAGTGAATTGTCAAGAGTGGAAGTACAGACAAGTTTGTGAATACAAGAATCCCTGGCAGGAGAGTATACCAGGCAAGCACAAGTGTGGAAATACAGGAAGCCCCCTGGCAGGAGAGAATACCAGGCAATTACAAGTGGGTGAACAGCAGAGGTCCTGGCAGGAAGAGTATACCGTGGAACTGCAAGTGTATGAATAGAAGCCCTGGCAAGAAAACATACCAGACAATTAGAAGTGGATGATTGTAAATACAAAAGGCCTGGCAGAGATGTATTCCAAGATGGCCGCTGGGGTGAGGAGACGCAGCTAAACCGCGCTCCGCCCAGGCCGCCAAAATTTAGCACGACCGAAGCCGTGACGGACCGTCCCTCCACCCCCCCGACCGCCAATAGTCCCCCCCCCAGATCCCTCCCCAGCGAAGAACCGGCGCCGCAGCGGAGCGGGCGCAGGGACAGTACGAGGAGAAAGCAGCCCGGCCCCTCCCCCATCAGAGCCGAAGGAGACTCTCCCGTGCCTCAGAGAATCACACGGCACGGCACAAGGAGACCGTGAGGCGGCGGCCAGCGAGGAGGCTGGATCGGGGGCTCAGTGGAACCCCGAGTGGAGGGATCACCCCCCCCATCCCACCTGGCATCGGGAGATCGGGGGCGGTGGAGAGCACAGTAGCTGCGACCAGGGAAGTGGCGAGGCTCCAAGAGAAGACAGCGCGATCAGGGCGGACCGCTGGAGAGGAGAAGCGGGGGCCGCCCTGAAACATGCGCATGAAGAAGCGAAGGTGAGCCAACCGGGGGGAGAAAATTAAACACTCACCCACGCTCAGTTACCCCAGAGGGGGGGGGACCCAAAAAGCACATAAGCAATTTGGACATATAAAAAATAAAAGGGGGAGAAAGAAAAAGGGAAAAAAAAATACACTACGCAAGACCCCCCCGCATGCAGGTCAGATTCAAGGAGAGGCCTCCCTCCCCGCAACCGTGGGGGAATCCGATTAAGGGAAAACACGCAACGGCCTTCAGCATATTGGCACAGAGAGACGAAGGGGGGAGAAGCAGAAAGACAGACATCGCGACCTCCTAAAGCAAGAACCCCACGTGCACAAGAACATTTCAGAGGACAGGAACGGGTAGAGGGCCCACCTGAGGGCTGCACGAGGGCGCAGAAGCCCCCATAGACAAGCGGACGGAACACTCTACCATGTCTAGAGCAAAAGGAAAAGGGAACCCCATCCAACAGACCCCCCAACCTGCAAAACAAGGCGCGGATATACTGCAAATGTGGTCAACAGAGGGGACATCGCAACCGAGAGGGAGAACCCAGGGAGAACCCATGGGGGAGGCAGAATCATTATCCCAGCAACAACAACCTTTGACCAGGGAGGACATGCAAACCTGGTTCATGGACCTACAAGAAAAATTCATGTCTACAGTTCAAGAACAATTTGCAACCATGAAGAATGAAATGAAACAAGTGGTTCAAGACATGAGAATAGATATTAACAACCTAGAAGAAAGAACTGACAGAGTGGAAAGAACTGTGCAAAGTCTTGAAGAAGACACGAGACAAACAAGCGAAACGCAAGAGCACCTGGTGACACTCACTCACAACTTAGAGATACAATGTGAGGATTTGGAGAACCGCTCTAGACGCTCCAACATTCGAATCAAGAACATGGCAGAAACAGTGCTAGACAAAGACCTGAAAGAAGCGGTAAAGGAGGTTTTCCGAGACATACTGGGAACATAAGACACGGATGAAATCGGAGTAGACAGAATCCACAGGGTAGGACCAAAAAGATCTGGGGCCCCAGGAGAAAGACCACGCGATGTCCTGGTGGCTCTCTCCTCTTACCCGCAGAAAGAACAGATCCTCAGAAGAGCCAGGGAAATGGAGCATATCAAAATGAATGGGCAAGACATCCAATTGTATCAGGACCTTGCTCTAATAACCCTCCAAAAAAGAAGAGCAATGTCCCCACTGGTGAAAGTATTGGTAGAAAAACAAATCCGTTACAAATGGACCTTCCCATTTGGCCTGCTATTTACGTGGGAAGGAAAGCACAGAAGAGTAACTACGGTGGAGGAAGGCCTTAGCACTATGGGCCTCCAGGATGAAGAGATGGAACGGGGGGAGACCTCAAACAAGAGAGATCGAAGGGAAGACCAATGGGCTGGGAAACAAACACGCAAAAGAAGGCAAACGCAGGGAGGGAGACCCGGAGAAAAGTAACATGAAGAACCCAGGAAGACTCAATGTTGGGGAACGGACACGGAAAGGTAGCAGTTGAAACACGGTCGGGTGAGGGAGGAGGGCGGAGCGGAACGGACAACTCACAGATGGCGGTCGGGTTTAGAACCGACGGTCTGGGACTCGGCGAAGACCAATGGGTCAATGGGGTCTAGGACTCCCCATAACAGACCCCCCGAGGGTATGGAGGGCAGGGAGCAAAGGGCGCAACGCCCTGGCATCAATAGGAACCCTTGCCCTACTCGGGGGACAGTTCGGTTGGTTTAATGTTCAAAGTTGGGGGGTTGGGGTAGTTCAAGGGAGGGGAAGGGATCGGAGGGACCAAAGGAATGAAACAAGAACAGAAGGGGACCCGATGCAACGGCACTTAATCATAACGCAATTGGGATGATGCGCATATTGTCCTACAATATTAGAGGCATGAATCATCCAACAAAAAGGGCGAAGCTGGAGAAACAGTTCAATAGGGGGAATGCGGATATACTACTTCTCCAGGAAACCCATATTAGAAGAAGGGATAAACAGAAAATAGGGATAAAAGGATACAATATTTGGGCACTGGCGACGACAACCGAGAAAAAAGCATTGAGGCAATACTATCAAACTCTCTACTCCACAGAATTATCTGATGCAAACGCCCAAGTCTCATACCTAGAAGCCCTTAAGCTCCCAAAAATTTCAGAAGAGGACAAACAATCGCTAGAGACCCCTATCAGTGAAGAGGAAGTCAGTAAAGCCATAAAAGGACTTCCGAGTAATAAAGCCCCAGGCCCAGATGGGTTTACGGCTCCATTTTATAAAAAATATGCAGACATCCTGACCCCGATCCTAACGAGGCTCCTGAACTCCTTCAAGAATTGCGGTAATGTGACCCCTACCATGAATGAAGCGAAGGTACTGCTGTTCCACAAACCAGGTAAAGACCCAAATAGCCCAGCATCATATAGACCAATCTCCCTAATTAATCTAGATGTAAAAATATATACGAAAATTCTGGCAACACGATTATCCCCGCTCCTCCCAAAACTGATTAGTGAAGATCAATCAGGCTTTATTCCCGGCAGACAGACCCACGATAACACAAGGCGGCTAGCCCATTTAGTGGAAAAAATAGGTATAACCCACACCCCAGCGATACTACTGTCGGTAGACGCTGAGAAAGCTTTTGACAGGGTGGAGTGGTCAATTTTTTTCAAAATTCTGGAGCGAATGGGGTTCGGGGACCAATATATTGCATACATTAGAGCGAATTACAATACCCCATCCAGTAGAATAGTCATTAACGGAGAGGTTACGAACACGGTGAAGATATCGAGAGGAACGAAACAGGGATGCCCCCTTTCACCACTGCTGTATGCCCTGTTCTTAGAACCCCTCCTAATTAAAATACGGGAATCAATACGCATAAAAGGGATAGATATGGCAGGTCAGCAACACAAAGTGATCGCGTATGCAGATGATATGTTAATAACCCTAGAGGACCCAGAGTCCTCATTATCAGCTGCAGTGAGAGAACTGGAAAATTACGGGGCCATCTCTGGCCTAAAAATGAATAGGAAAAAATCAGAGATCCTGATTCTGGCTGGGGATAGAGCAAACATAGAAAGGGAAGCAAAACTACTGGACCTTAAGATCGTACAGAGAGGTATAAAGTATCTGGGAATAATTGTACCCCAAAAAATAGGGCAATTCTACGGGGAAAACAACCCGCCACTAATTACAAACATCCGGAGGGAATTAGGCAGATGGAACCCACTACTGATTTCCTGGTGGGGTAGAATTCAATCTGTCAAGATGACCATTCTCCCAAAGGTTCTCTATTATTTTCAGGCTCTCCCGGTAGGTGTCCCAGACACGTCCTTCAAAATATTAACAAAAGTAGTATCGTCCTTTGTATGGAAGGGGAAAACGCCTAGAATAGCCAGGATAGTTCTCACAGCCCCAACCAGAGAAGGAGGGATGGCGCTCCCCCATTTCAAAAAATTCTACCACGCAGCACAGCTTAAAGTCCTGAGGGAATGGGTGGGGGAGAATCCGCAGCAGATATGGGCCAAACAAGACCGAGCAGTAGCGAGGACCCCACTGGTAGAACTCCTCTGGAAACAGAGGCAACACAGACATGAAAACTTAGGAATAAGTGAAATTATGAAGACCACCTTGGAAGCATGGAACCACCAAACACGGAAAGGCATAATGACCACGGCATTAGGACCCTATACGCCCATTTGCAGAAATCCACAATTTCCACTGGGGATGGAAAAAGGGGCATATGATAACTGGGAAAAGGTGGGCATTACTAAAATAGGCGAGATGTTCACAGATAAGGAAATCATTTCCCTTGAATCCTGCTTTGTAGGCATGAATATCCCCAAACAGATATAGATACGAGCAGCTAAAACACTGGCTAAACTCCCCGGTCATCACTGAGGCAGCAACCAGGGAACTTACAGGATTCGAGACATACATCATCTCCAACACAGGGGAAAAAAGTGGGTCTCAACTCTGTACAAATACATAAACTCGCAAGGGGAAAGCATTAAATGGTCATACAGAATTAAATGGGGCAAAACTTTAGGGGAGGAACCAACGAAGGGACAATGGGAAGACCTATGGAAACAGATCCCCAGAATGACCCGCTCGGCACAAACCAGGGAGATGTGGATCAAAATTATGACTCAGTGGCATTACACTACAGAGAGGCTCCACTCAATGTACCCAAGCACAACAAACCAATTCTGGAGAGGTTGTAACAAAGTGGGAACATGGAGACACATATGGTGGGACTGCAAAGGCATAATACCCTTTTTGGAAGAAGTGAAAATCGAAATGGGCAAAATGTTCCCAGAGGTGGGGTTGATGGGGGAAGAGGTGTGGCTCTGCGGAATAAGAGATGATACTGCAAGGCTATACAGCAAATCACAATGGAGAAGCTTTATGGGACTACTTATAGCGGCATGGACCACCATAGCACAAAATTGGAAAAATAAGAATACCCTCCTGATCTATACATGGCTACAGAAGGTTTGGACCCATATAACAATGGAGAAAATCACCCACAAAATTCAAGGCACTGGAGATAAATTTGTTAAAGAGTGGGAAGGGACTTTACAATATCTCCAGTCAGACTTCATGGAACAATGGTGCCCCCATAATATCAAAGTATCAGACCTTTTCAACGCATAACAAGAACACGGGACAATATGACTCATCGGATCCGAAGGGAGGGAGAGAGGAGGGAGAAGGGAAAGTTATAATGTTTTAATGTTGTATACCCTGCTTTATTTATGTAAAACTAATAAATACAAGTTGCAAAAAAAAGGCCTGGCAGAAAGGGATACTAGGCAGACACAATAAAGGTTTCAAAGCTGAAAAAATCCTGAAAAGAAATTTCAGGATCAGAATTGTAATGACCAAGAATAAAAAGATCCTGAGGAAAAACAAAAGGACTAGAAAAGGGGCAGTATTATACAGAATATAAGGGAGCAGACAAACCCTGGCAGAAGAGTACCCCAGGCTTACAACTCAAAAGACATTGTGTTAGAGTTTTGGTATTTATAAAAAGAAAAGACAAAAACTGTCATTGTTAATAATACACGAAGAAGTATCCAAGAGAAGGGAGACACTCGTTGGAGTAAGGAGCAATATCCTTGAGAGACTTTATGTTGGGAGTTACTTATTGCTTTGCCCATTTGAACATTTCTAAAACACTGAAGGCCAAAGACATTATCCTTTTCACTTTAGAATTAATAGCCTTAGAATGTGAGTGTCAGAATAGTACTTTGAACACAGGACGGTTTCGTTTTAGACATTCTGAAGCTGACAGAACCTTAGTTTTGAGTTTAGGTAGGGAAACCCCTCTAGTGCAGGGACAGCAAGGCATTTTCCCAACACCTTTACATTTATCAATGAAAGTATTTCGCCAAAACCATGTCTAACATGTGTCAGAGTTTCATCCTGACACCTCACTCTTTACACCATACAATCCCACCAACCTGTACTTATGGATAAAGTACATCAGACGTTTGTGGTAACAACTAGTAACAATGCTGACACTTCTACCTTTTTGAAATGATAAAACAGAATTGACTGATATTGCAAATGGCATTGTGTTTTTTTGCAACTAACAGCATAGAAAACACCTGGCTTCTTATATGTAGGAAGTGTTTTAGTAACTATACCTCTGACCTGTTGCCTGCTGTTCTCGAAGTTGCAGCAGAGAGTCTTCATACTCCTGTTCCATCCTTTGCATCTGACTTCTCTGTAGTTCTGCAGAATGCTCCATATCTCCTATATGTCCCTTCAGTGTTTCAATGATGCTTTCTCTGCAAGATAGACAGGAAAACAGCTCAGGAATGGACCATCTAAAGGGAGTAAAACAACTGGCAGGTAGTACACCAAAGCAACATAAATTGCTAACACTACACCACTGACAAATAATCTATACTTCATTGGTTAGTTCAGTAGTTGAGTGCGCTTATATTTCCACCCCCATAATGAAATGGAGGAAAAGGATTGAACTCCATAACTGCCACTAGCAAAATGGCTTTATTTCTAATAAATTCTGATATTCATGTGTTCCAAGATTAAACTAGTTGCATCATTAAAACATGATCAAAATGGTCTGAAGCCAAAAGCAACAGTCATGTTACTATGATAAAAACTACTGTCCCACGTTTCTGTTCAAGTTGTAGACGTTTTAAAGAAAACAGTGATTGGGGTCTCCTATACCACTGGACTCAAAATTTGCATTGTGGAGATGAGATAACAGTGAAGTTTGAATATTTACCACCAAGTGGTCCAAAATGATGTCGTCTATGCACTCTCCTTCTTGTTTTCATTGTTCTTATTACCATAAGGCAGGGATATCTTCAGCAACCCTGACTGATGTATTTCTGACTTCCCTATTCACTGAACTAGACATGTTACATTAAAAGTTGTAGTTGGCAAAAATTAAGAATATTTGTATACAACGCGCGCAGACATAAAACACAAAGTTATGAGGGAACAGTTCCTGGTAGCCAATGCAGGTAATACTAATTCAAAGCCAGGGTAGAGGCAATTGCGTGACTTGAACTCAATGCATTAAATAAAATAAATTGCCAAACACTGACACTACTGTTGCTATTAAGAGGAAACACAGAAACAGCACACGTGTATGCAGTCTTTTAAATGTTTTAGCAGCTTTAGAATGCGTTATCTGGATATTTGAGCCCTTCAGTTGTTTATGTCCCCAATAATTGGATTTCTGACAAATCAACATGTTATAATGCTTTCTCTGTACACTAGGCACGCAAAACCACATTAGGAAAGGAACACAACAAAACAAATGTTTTGGAAACATCTAGGAGGTTTCTGTGACACATTCCTCAGTTAATTACTCCAAAATGAGGGCTAGGGTTCTTGGGGGTCAGAGGATGCAACCGACCTCATGACAGAACCACTGCAGGTGGTAAATGGAGGATCCCCAGAGCTCACTCTAACTTATTGGAGTCCAAAGTAAAGGTAGCACCTGGCTTCTTGCAAATAATTCCCTTTCTGGGCAAAAGGGCTTTGTTGCAGAAGTATGAAAGGCTGGAGAGTGAGGCATTTGGTTTGGACGCTAAGTTCTAATATTAATCTACAGAAGAGAATAGTCCTGGAGAAAAGGGGTCGATTCGCAGTTTGGCAGCTAACAAAGCAGTCAGTGGGTCCATATGTGAAAAAGAAGCCCAGAGTAAGCACACACAGGTTATGCAAGCTTCAACATGGACTCCAGACCAGAGTTCCACAGATATACATCGGCAGGCAGGGTCAATGTGACAAAAACTTGTGCTCTCAGCGGTGCTGGTAGAAATGAACAAGTATATCTGCATGAAGATTAGGGAGGCTTGCAAGCCTGGTTCGTGGGCGCATTTACTCTAGTGTCTTATTCCAATACACAACTAACAGGGTATTGTGACGAATCCAGGGAATCCATCCCTTTTGGGACTAAGGCGGTGAGCCTGCTAGACTCAACATCCCCTTTGGGACAGGGCAAGCAGGATCCCACTGGGGGTGACCACCCTCTTAGAGGACAAACAATTCCTAAATAGGGATATGTGTTATCCTCCCTCCTGGCCTGGAGCGATGAGCCAGCACCAGACTTTGTGCTGCGGCCCATAGTGAAGCCAGCAGAATACCAGGCAAACAAGCCACAGAAGAGGAGAAAGATCCGGCGCAGCAGGCTCAGCGGAGAGACCTGGAAGCCACCGTAAGATTTTGGGTCAGAAATTATCACTCCACACGACTTTTGGAACTTTTTTATTTTATTGTATGCAAGATAGCCACAATTAAAGAATTACAACCTCTCTCTTTCGCCGCCTTCTCTTGGTTTTTCTTCTTCCAGGCTCTTTGTCTAATAGGCCCAGGCATGCTCCACCATGCCTGCTTCATCTCCCTCCTCTTGCTGAAATGACAAGAAACTTAACTCACCTTCTGTTTAGTTTACCTGCCTTTTATCATCCTCCCCTTTCTGTCTGATAGCATCAGGCATTATCCCCACCTGGTCTTCCCCCTCCCTATTGGTCAACTAGTTCACCCCAGCCAATTGGGAACCGCCTTTTGCCTTCCCTTTCTGAATTTCCCCAGAAGCCCTGCCCCGCCCTCTTTCAGGGCATGGCGAGGCCGCCATGGCTGCCCGCATAGTTCAGGGACTTCCCATCTCCGGATCCGGGTTCCCCTAGAGCAGGGGAGCACAGCCGATTTCCCTGGAGGGTCGAATGTACCACACAAGTCTCATACAGTGGGCCGGACTGCCTATGGGCATGAGCAGGTGATAGGGGTGTTGGTGCACAGATGTTACTTAAAAAATATAACACATGGGTTTTGAAGGGTCATTTTTATTTATTGCCCTTTAAAAAAAAATGATAACCCCGATGATACACTGCATTACCACTTTAATTTTATGGGGCTTAACACAGGTTTTAAATAGACGATATGATGGAAAGACAAAAACCGACTTCAGGGCATGCAATACTTGATAATTAAACTGAGGTGACAGCAGGCCATAAATAATGTCTTGAAAGGCCACGTTAGGACCACAGGCCGTATGTTGTGCACCACTGCCCTAGAGGGTGTACACGTCCCTGCACCAGTCCTGGTGCTTGGCCACCTTGAGGGATTCATGGATTGTCACCTTTTCCTGGTAAGGGACGCCTTCACCTGGCACCTGGTGCGAGGGAGACCTGCCTTCATTCAAGCTGGGTCATACATTTGCTGTGTCATGGGAGCCGTCAATTTCCGCAGGCGTCACGCGTCCTTCACTTCCCTTACGCAGGCGTGAGATGCTGCTGTGATGCCTGCCCCGTCCCCGCCAGAGTCACAAGATGGAGAGGCGGAGTCAGTGTACCCGCCAGAGACGAGAGCTGCTGGTGCTGCCACACTGTACTCCAAGCTGTCATGGCCCGAGCGGTTACATTTCTTTGCATCGAAAGATGTACATCGAGGTGATGCTACATCAAATCTTTTTTATTGAAAGATGTTTCATTGAATTGCCATACATAAATAGGAAAGTGTTTATACATCAAACACCTTTCATCAAATAGTTTCGTTATATAAACACTTTACATTTTTTGCAAGGCAAGTCGCTGAAACATGCATAACGTTATAACGTGACAGGGAGCAATCCAGTACTGAAATCAAGTACAAAAAGTAACAATGTAATCCAGCACTCGACAGCTCCCGCTAACTTGTGTAGTGTCACATGCACTTGACACTTATTTTATTTTTTAATAGGGGGAGTGCCCCTCCCAATAAAATAAAAGTCCACAGTCCTGAAATAGCTCGCTAATACTACACAAGTCAGAGGGAGCTGTCTAGTGCTGAAATCGATTCAATACAGTTACATTGTATTTCAGCACTGGACAGCTCCCTCTAACTTGTCTGGTGTTTAACCCACGTTTTCAAAATTGTACCCTTTCCCCAACCCAAACAAACATACATATATTTTTTATATTATATTTAAAAGTAAAGAATTGTTTGAAAAAAGCATTTTAAGCTATGTTTGATTCAATGAATATTCATTTAGATGGAAAAACATTTCTATGAATACATTTCGATGGAAAAAGAGTCTATGAATCTTTTTGCGATGAAAAGACTGTATACCAGCCCGAGCCACAGTGAGACGTGGAGCTGCTGCCAAAACCCCACTGGGAACAAGCGCGAAGGGAGCATCTGCTCAGACAGACAGAGAACAGTGAAGGAGCGAGACCACGTCACCTCCCCAACATTAAGTTGAAAGGGGGGGGCATCTCCCCTTGACAGAGTCGGGTCCCTGACCCTGTCACTCTCTATGCCTGCCGACATCTTACAGTTGGAGAGCCACTCATGGTGGAAAAACGTCCGAAAAGTAGGCGTACGAGAATCTGCCACCACATTTGTTCCATGGAATCTCATGTGGAGGCACTCTAAGGACATTTTCGATGCAATGGAATTTCCCCAATATTTGTGGTTGAAGGAGCCCATGGTGCCATTTTGCCTAGATATGCGTCCAGCAGTCCCCTTGCCTGATCATTAGAAGGCTACCTAATTTTAGAGATACAAATCTTAGTCTGTCTCGAGAACTGGGCATTCTGTTATATGATGGGGACGTGATCTATATCTTCCTGGACTTTACAGCACGGTGCAGGATTCTAAGAAAACCTGTATGAATGTCAAGTGATGGCTTAAAGTATGAACATTAGGTAGTATCGCAGATGGCCTGAATAATTCAGAGTCACCAGGACATTTCACAGGTTTTATTAAAGATCTCTCAAAAAGGGGTAAAAGCTGTGGGTAGATTATTCAGCACGGAAAAAGAAGCAGGTGGGTCAGTTTGGTGCACCAACTGGAAAAGGGGTTTGGGAAGTGGCACTAGGGTCATCCCTCTTTCTCGTCTCCCATGGGATTCCCGCCCTAGCCCAGGCATTTCTAAGTACAGGTTAGTGCTACAGCTTGGTAACCCCTTCTGTCTAGAAGCTGGTCTCAATGCATATGGCTCCCAGAATAGCGGGTGTAAAACTCTCTTAGGGACTTCTTATTTGGACTACCGATGATGTTAGTTTTAGAAATAGTTTTTTGTTTATTTCAACCTTGTAAAAAACAATACAAAAAGGTAAAAGAAAGTAGGAAGCACCAAAAGTGTATATCCGCAACCTAGAGCAATAAATTAGTCTTATGATGTAGCAACCTTGAAAGTCCATATTCAGTAGGGGAATAGAGGGGAGAACCAAGTCTTAACTCTTGTGATAAAAAGCCCACTAACAAGTGGTGCCCCCAGTATATCGAGGAAAACACAACAGGGTGAAACCAGCCCTTATGAGGGAATGTTAATTTTAATAGGGTGGTGTATGTGTGAAGTTTGATCTTCCGCCCTCTGTCTTTCTATGACCCCCTTTCTCTGACTACTCTCCTCTGTCCAACTCCACCCACCATCTCACTTCTCCATGTCCTTGTTCTCTGTCTTTCTGATGTTTGTTTCCTATCACCTACCTCCACCCTCCAATGTTACTATCTGCCTTCCTACCACTCGCTTCCTCTCCATTCTACTACTTATCTACCTTTGTCACACTACTATTCCCTTTTCTCTGCACTACTGCTACTCTCCCCCAAACTACCACTACTACTACTAATCGGCCTTCTCCTCACTTCCCTCCATTGACATCCATTCTTCCAATGCTCGCTTCCACTGTTTGATGTTACTCATCCGTCCTACTATTAGCACCACCACTCCCCTCTGCACTAGTACTGCTCTCCTCTCCACTAACTTGGGAATATGGTGCCCTGTTCACCCTTCTGCTCTCCATATTCTCGCACCCTCTCTACTTCTCTCCTACACACTTCTCCTAAAACCCCACTCCTACACTTCCTCTACTAGCCTCTCTCTCTCCCAACACTCACCCCCTCACACTAACTACTAGTACTATTACTCCACTCCCATAGTCCAATCTCCCACACTACATTTACCTTTCTCTATCTACCACCTATACACCCTATACCCAACTGGCACCACTCCCTCTTGTACCCTAGCTAAACTCTGCCACCAACTTTCCAACACTGCGCTCCATGGTCCGTCCTCTACTTGGTCTCCCAGTTCATCTTCAGCTCCTACTGAGACCTCTCCCGTACAATCCATATGCAGCTTTTCCTTCTGTCACTTTTTGTACTGTGGAGCTGGTGGTTTAGTGACTTTCTCAGTCACCCACCACCCCATTGGCAGCAGCACTCACCTGTAACGCTCACCTGATTCCCGCAGAGGCGCCGGTCTTGACTGGGTGAATGCCGTATCTTCAAAGGTGATGTGTAACACACGGTTGGCTCTTTGGGCTGGACCTCTGTGCACTGTATGTCTGACTCGAAGAGTAAGATGTCTGCAGATAGAAAATATGGGATTAATGAACTGGGGTTATTGGGTGCCTCTCTCCTCCTCCCTTTCTCTTCTCCTGTAGAACCCCAAAGGTTAACGCCCTCACCTTAGGTAAGTGAACGCCGAGCTCTCCATCTGCCTGGGGGCAGGGTGCCGTAACCAGTTTCTTCACTGGATAAGGGTGCAGGCCTCTTGACCTCAGAGGACTGCTATCCGTCGTTAACTGCACGAACGGTAAGTTCTGGGCACTTCAAATGTCTTAAAAGTCTTTTGTAATGATATCTCTTGTTTTGCAGGGTTCCGGCGAGGGCGGATGGCGGGCTGATGAGAGTTGAGGATCGAACCCGCGTGAGGAATAGAAGCGCCTGGAAGCACGTAAGTAAGCGCTTGTAGTCTGCTTCACGATGCGCACTAACTGTCCCTTTTATCTTGCAGGTACAAGTTCGGAGCTTTAGAGAAGCTGAAGGGTGCTGGAATACCGACTGGATTCGGCGTGGGAAGGAGTAATGGCACGTGAGTAATTAAGTTGCCCAATGTCTTTAAACGCACCTTCTTTTGTCTTTCAGATGCGGGATGCAGCGCCGAAGGCCTCCGGAGCGTGCGAAGAGCTGGTAAGCTTTTGTCTTTCAGATGCCGGAATGCAGTGCGAAGACCTCCGGAGCATGCGAAGAGAAGGTAAGCCTTTGTCTTTCAGATGCCGGAATGCAGCGCGAGGCGTTGGTGACAGCCGATGGACCAGGTAAGAGATGCGCTGCCACTGAAGACCGTAGTGCTAACCTGTTCTTTCTTTGTCTTTACAGGTGCTGCTGAAGACTGGATTCCAGGATGGTAAGCCTTTGTTCCCTTAGGCCCAGGATCAGAAGCAGAAGACACGATGAGCGTTCTGCTGCAGAGAATGGAGAATAACGCAAAGCAAGATTCATCCATCGGGTGTGGTTTAAATAGCCTCCTGTAGTGCTTAGATGTCTCCTTCCACAGCCTCGCCTAGGTGAGAAAAGAGTTCCTGCTTTCCAGAAGAGTTCCAGTGTTCTGAACCTAGGGAGTGGCTCCTGCCCCACCCAACAGGAAAAGTAGTCCCAAACAAAAGAGGATCAGGGGCTCAACTGGCAGGTAAGTAAGCAGCATGGTCTGCTGCAAGTAAGTCCACCCAAGCATTATGAGCCTGGCGCTTCCAGCGCTGGGACTGGGCATCTTTATGAGCCTGGTGCCACTGGCGCCAGGACAGGGTCCAAAAGGTCCCAATTGGGACTGGCTGGCACTCGGAACCGCGGTTATGGGTCTGCTTCCAAGGGATTCGGGTAAGTCCTGATCTTTTGGAAGCAGAGATCATGACAGTACCCCCCCCCCCTCAAGGCCCCTCCCAAACCGGGCTTCTCCGGGGGTTTGGGCTTGTTAGGAAATGTTCAATGAAATCTTTTGATTAGACGAGGGGCGTGGACATATTCTGCAGGTTCCCAGGATCTTTCTTGGGGACCGTAGCCTTTCCAGTCAATCAGGTAAAATAGTTTAGATTTGGAGATCTTGGAATCCAGGATGCTTTTGACTTCAAACTCGAGTTCTCCATCAACTAGAATAGGTTTTGGAGATGTAGTTAGTCGGGTTTGAGGTTGCACGGGTTTTAATAGAGAGACGTGGAAGACCGGATGTATCTTCATGTGAGGGGGGCAAGTCCAACTTGACCGCTACTGGATTTACTATGGTAGTGATGGAATAGGGACCAAGGTATCTTGGGTTGAATGTGCGTGGTCCTTTTAGAGGTAGATATTTGGTGGATAACCAGACTTGATCTCCTACTTGATATTGGGGGGCTTCCTTCCGATGTTGGTCTGCTCCTCTCTTGTATTGTTCTTTAGCCCTTTGAAGGTGAGAAACGGCTTCCTTAAAGGCTTGAGTGATTGTAGAATGCAGGTGGTCTACTGCTGGTGTTCCAAGATCTTGGAGTGGATCCAACTCCGAGGTTCGAGGGTGACTACCGTATAAAAGAAAAAACGGGGTCTTCCCAGTTCCCGAGTGGACAGAGTTATTGTAGGCATATTCGGCTATCCAAAGGATATCTTTCCAAGTTTTTGTCAGTTTGTTGTAGCATGCAGCGTAAATACTGTTCCAGAGTTTGATTGGTCCTCTCGGTTTGTCCGTTGGTTTGAGGGTGGTGGCTGGTCGAAAGTCTCACATCAATTTGAGCTGACCGACAGCAACTTTGCCAAAAATGAGAAATAAATTGACTACCTCGATCCGAAATGAGAACTGAAGGAAAACCGTGCAGTCGGACGATGTTTTCGAGAAATTCTCGGGCCAGAGTTGCTCCTGTTGGTAAGCCTTCGAGTGGAATGAAATGCGCCATCTTGGAGAATAGGTCCACGATTACTAGGATCGTATTGTATCCGGAGCATGGAGGTAGATCGGTGATGAAGTCCATAGAAAGCGTATGCCAAGGGCGAGGTGGGATGTCAATAGGGCGTAAGAGGCCGGCTGGTTTTTCCTTTTGACTCTTGTTTTGGGCGCATACTCCACAGGACATTATAAAGTCTCTGATATATTTTTTCCAAGACGACCACCAGAAGTAGCGCTTGATCTTTTCCGAGGTCTTGGTCATACCGGGATGTCCTTCCATTAAAGAATCGTGATAACAAGAGATTACCTTTTTCTGTAAATCTGTGCTGGGCAGGTATAACCGTTCTTGGAAATATAATAGGTTGTCCTTCACCATAAAGTCCTTTCCCTGCAGATGCCAATTCTGTATGTCTGCTGGAGTTACCAGTAGCCTGGCTTTATCCTTAACTTCCTCTATGGATTGTGTTGCGATTACACCTAGAATTCTGGACGTCTAATGACGTCCTTTACAGCCTTTGGACAAAGAGTCAGATTCATCCTCAAAACCATTTCATGATCCACATAATTGCCGATGGCACCGCTGTCGACGTAAGCTTCAATCGCATGTAATCGATCTGGATGTTCAGGGCTAATGAGGACCATAGGTATCACGAAATGCGAGGTCACGGAACTGGTTTTAACGCTCGGCAAGAGGACCTCTATTCTTGTCTGGCAAGGTCGTTTCCCTGCTCAGAGTTTGTGACCCTGGTAACGGCAGCTCCTACTGCCTTCTTGGCTGGTTTCACCGGACAGTCTCGAAGAAAGTGCCCCGAGTTTCTGAAATAGAGGCATAATTGCAGCTGTTTTCTCCTTTCCCGCTCCTTTTGTGTTAGTGGTCCTTTCAGGCCCCCTATTTGCATGGGTTCCCCGGAGTCTACCCCTTTGGTAGGAGTTGGTGGTTTGGAAAATACTCGAGCATCAAACTTGGAACGATCGGCCTTCCTGTTCTGCAGTCTGTGGTCAATTTGAACGACTAAGTCAATATAGTCCGAACAGTCTTGCGGGGGATTCACTACTTGGGCTAACACATCTTTGAGCTCTCCACGTAGACCTCTATAAAACAGCGTAATCCTTTTGTCCTCAGGCCATCGAGTTTCCACTATCAGTCTGTTGAAAGACGCAATATAAGCCAAAAGGTCTTGATTACCCTGTCGCAATGAAAGGAGCTCATTGTCCAAGGCCTGCCCCTGTGAATGTCTTGCAAACAGTTTTTCCATACTGAGCTGAAAATCATGGAGAACCGGATCATCTTGATTAACTAGGAGGGATCGACCAGTCTGCCGCATTGCCACTAAGGTACGAAAGCACGAAAGCTACCTTAGCTTGATCACTTGGAAAGGCTGCTGGCTGGCATAAGAAGTGCAACCGGCACTGATTAATAAATACTGCAAACCTCTTTGGGTCACCAGAAAATCGTTCGGGCGGAGCCAGAGGTACATTCCTAGGTAGGTTGATCAGCACTTGGTTCGTAGAAGATGTTGAAGGAAGATTTGCCCCTGATGCGGGTAACGGAATTTGTCTGGCTTGTGACTGTAGCAATTGTCTAGCGAGATCGTCTGTTCGCTCTTTGGAAATAATCAGTTCCCTTCTTAGAGCATTCGTTTCCTGACGGGCTGCATGCACTTCTGCTCTTAGTTCCCCAAGTAACTGGGCTAGCTGGTCGGTATCCGAGGTTTCCATGGCGTGGGAGTTTTGCGGTGGGCTTTGCGTTCTGTAACGCTCACCTGATTCCCGCAGAGGCACCGGTCTTGACTGGGTGAATGCCGTATCTTCAAAGGTGATGTGTAACACACGGTTGGCTCTTTGGGCTGGACCTCTGTGCACTGTATGTCTGACTCGAAGAGTAAGATGTCTGCAGATAGAAAATATGGGATTAATGAACTGGGGTTATTGGGTGCCTCTCTCCTCCTCCCTTTCTCTTCTCCTGTAGAACCCCAAAGGTTAACGCCCTCACCTTAGTTAAGTGAACGCCGAGCTCTCCATCTGCCTCGGGGCAGGGTGCCGTAACCAGTTTCTTCACTGGATAAGGGTGCAGGCCTCTTGACCTCAGAGGACTGCTGTCCATCGTTAACTGCACGAACGGTAAGTTCTGGGCACTTCAAATGTCTTAAAAGTCTTTTGTAATGATATCTCTTGTTTTGCAGGGTTCCGGCGATGGCGGATGGCGGGCTGATGAGAGTTGAGGATCGAACCCGCGTGAGGAATAGAAGCGCCTGGAAGCACGTAAGTAAGCGCTTGTATTCTGCTTCACGATGCGCACTAACTGTCCCTTTTATCTTGCAGGTACAAGTTTGGAGCTTTAGAGAAGCTGAAGGGTGCTGGAATACGCACTGGATTCGGCGTGGGAAGGAATAATGGCACGTGAGTAATTAAGTTGCCCAATGTCTTTAAACGCACCTTCTTTTGTCTTTCAGATGCGGGATGCAGCGCCGAAGGCCTCCGGAGCGTGCGAAGAGCTGGTAAGCTTTTGTCTTTCAGATGCCGGAATGCAGTGCGAAGACCTCCGGAGCATGCGAAGAGTAGGTAAGCCTTTGTCTTTCAGATGCCGGAATGCAGCGCGAGGCGTTGGTGACAGCCGATGGACCAGGTAAGAGATGCGGTGCCACTGAAGACCGTAGTGCTAACCTGTTCTTTTTTTGTCTTTACAGGTGCTGCTGAAGACTGGATTCCAGGATGGTAAGCCTTTGTTCCCTTAGGCCCAGGATCAGAAGCAGAAGACACGATGAGCGTTCTGCTCCAGAGAATGCAGAATAACGCAAAGCAAGATTCATCCATCGGGTGTGGTTTAAATAGCCTCCTGTAGTGCTTAGGTGTCTCCTTCCACAGCCTCGCCTAGGTGAGAAAAGAGTTCCTGCTTTCCAGAAGAGTTCCAGTGTTCTGAACCTAGGGAGTGGCTCCTGCCCCACCCAACAGGAAAAGTAGTCCCAAACAGAAGAGGATCAGGGGCTCAACTGGCAGGTAAGTAAGCAGCATGGTCTGCTGCAGATAAGTCCACCCAAGCATTATGAGCCCGGCGCTTCCAGCGCTGGGACTGGGCATCTTTATGAGCCTGGTGCCACTGGCGCCAGGACAGGGTCCAAAAGGTCCCAATTGGGACTGGCTGGCACTCGGAACCGGGGTTATGGGTCTGCTTCCAAGGGATTCGGGTAAGTCCTGATCTTTTGGAAGCAGAGATCATGACATCACCTGACACTCTGCACTAATCAGTGCCTGCACTTTCCCCAGGACCCACATGAGAGGCTTTAAAAAACCCTCTAAGCCCCTCCCCTTTTCATGCACAGTTTTAAAAAAAGTCTTTGATTTTTCTCCTGCTGTTGCTCTGTTGTGCTGTGCATCTGGACATTCAATGTCTTGCTGTT
This sequence comes from Ambystoma mexicanum, assembly GCF_040938575.1. Taxonomy (NCBI): domain Eukaryota; kingdom Metazoa; phylum Chordata; class Amphibia; order Caudata; family Ambystomatidae; genus Ambystoma; species Ambystoma mexicanum. The sequence continues at coordinate 393,858,615 of NC_090922.1, forward strand.
TTGGTTGTTTCTGAGCTTCTCAGCAGTATTGTCTGATGTGAGGTTGTGGTGAAGGCTTAAGGATCATCTTTATGGCAGCTTCCGGGTCTTCTCAACTAATCCCAAAGGGATTCTGGGAGTTGTGGTTCTGTAGTGGGGCAACTGTTGACTAGAGAGCACGTGCCCCCCTGCCTTCCTCAGAAGAAATTAAATTATAAAATCAGAAAGGACACATTTGAAACTGCACTTTAAATCCTTGTGGAAATGCAGCTGGCACAAAGAATAGTTTGTTTTGCTACCCAAGTAGGGACAGATACGGCATTAGCTTGCACAATTAGTGTGCTTTTAAGTAGAATAGACCAGGTGACAGGGAGGCGTGTACCCAGGATAGGGTCTCACTACACAAGTAGAGCGCAGCATGGCTAATAGGTAGGATGAGGTTGCAGTTTACCCATAGGAAGATATATCATGTGCCAGGTATGCACCAGGACTCGGTAGATAGCAAATAAAAGCAGAGAAAATGTGTCCTGCAGAGGAACAGAATGTGACAAGCAGTTGCCATTTTAGATTGCACCAGCAGCAGATAATTGAGCTTTACGTCTTTAAGGGACAAGCCCAGTTAAGCATGCTTGAACAAATACAGTTAATTCAGGGAAAATGCTGTAGCCGGCTAGATGGTAGCTACCTCAAAGGAATGTCATAGCCCAAGGGTTCGTAGGGAGGGTTGCATAGCGGAACAAGGTACTAATGTGGGCATCCATCTGTCGAGGTAAATTAAGTTACAAAGACATGGCAGACCGTTTCAAGTTTATGGGATGAACTGGACATCCCAGGAAGTCAGAAGGAGTTGCCAGATTAATGCCTCTGCGATCAGCCTAAGGCGTGACAGAGGAACGCAAAATGCGACTAAAAAAACAATGAATTGCCGCAATGAGACCTTAGCAGGGTAAAAGCAGAATGACTAAAAAAATAGCAATTCATAAATGTGTCAAGAACAGGATGGCGTGATCATCGTTGCGAGAACAAGTCTTGAGACTCAGCTACAACATGCAGGGGCGATAACATGGGCTATGTGATTTAATTAAAACAAGGCGATACACTTGCTCTCTCTCCCACTCTCTCTTATCTACATAAACATATCAGCATGCAGCCAGTTCATGGACAGTGTGACGCCTGGTAACTGAGGAGCTCATGTCTTTTTCACTGCAGAAGTAATTTAGGGCCTACCAATAAATATTCAGATATGATGAGTAGCACACCTTTTATGGGTGGGATCTTAGATAAGGGTGACCAATCAATGGTTGCTGTAAAGACTGGAGGGGGGTTTCTGTACTCCTGCCCTCTATATGTCAGAGTAGAAGCACAGAGCACCCCAGCCAAGATTCTCTATAGGGTAGCTATGGACGAGTAATGAAGGCTTAAGCTCTCGGGAGGTGATGCAGGCTGGTTCTTAAGTACTGTGTAGTCCTCAAGACCCCACAAAGGAATGTCCACACACTATGTTAGGTGATAAAACAGTTCTTTACATAAATAAGGTTCAATATATATACACAATCAATAACACTTTGTACTCTGGTTATTCTAATATGGTAAATATGGACAATGTCTATGTGGTACCACAGTGAACTCTTGACTCCTTTAAAATGTACCAACTACTGACAATCTCAATGGCTTACAAATCGGATAGTAAAGTGAATCAACACTAGTCATAGGAAGGAAGAAAAATTGGGTTAAACAATTGGGCGTGCGGTGCACCTCGATGACAAGAGTTTGTTGCTGCAAAGCAGATCGATGAAGAACATAGGTCCAGCAAGGGCGTCTGGTTGTCGGCATTGACAATCGGGACTCGACCACAGCTGGCTTACGGATCTCCGTTAGCCTGTTTGTGGACTTCAGGTGGCGGGAAACCCACCGGCGGATTCTCCTCGGTTCGTTAACGACCTCAACTTTCTCCGGCGGGACAAAGCGGTCAACGGTGATGGCAAGGGAGCCCTTCTTTCAAATGTTCTTTAGACAATGGAGTGTTGCGGCTCCGGTCAAAGAGGTTACAGCAGTACTCAAAATCTTGGTCGACTGTGATGGTCGTCGACGACCTTGACATCCTGGTGCTTTACTTCAGTGTTTCTCGGCGGACCCAACATCCGTTCGAAAGCCGTTTGGGACCGACTTCCAGGACGCCTTGATGAAGATCAGCTTCTGCACGATGTTCCCTCGTAGCTCAAGGAGAGGTCTCCTAAACAGGTCCTCTCTTGGATCAGTCCTTGACAGGCACAGCAGCTTTCAGATTGGTGAAGGAAAGCAGCAGAAATTCTTCTTCCAGTGGGCTTCAAAGATAAGCAGCTTCAAGTTTCAACTTCAGCTTCTGAACAATTCTGGTAAGTGAGAGTTCTCCAGATATACTGATCTGTCTCATTCACAGGCTCAGGTGGCCAATCATTCAGAAGGGCATTCATGCAGGCAGGCAGCCAATCAGGCTCACAGTGCATTCAAGCCATTCACTTCCACCAATAACAAGGAATGTGGATTGGGGCAAGCACCTAGACTTTCAGCACACAGCACTGCATTCATGTCAGTCGGGCAGGGCCGTCTCATTCTTTTGTGTCACACACACAAATACCAGACATCCATAACATTAAGTGCATACTGGTCACACAATTTGTTCACCCAGGTCCCACCCCAAGGGTATACCCACAACATACAGTCACTGGGAAGGCTCCAGCCAGTCTGGCCTGGACTTCCCCACAATACCATATATGGAACTTTCACCCAACAGCGAGTCAGGGGAAGGGACAGAGTCAGGGCTTCCCAGGACTTTGGGCAAACAAGGTAAATCAGGAATCCACTGATTCCTATGGCAGGGCCTGGGTATTCCAAAATGGAGGATACTCTGAGCACCTGTCAAATTCAGCATGGAGCTGCCACCAGCCCATACCCTGTTCTGAGGGCCATACACATGTGCCCAAAAACATACCCTAGTGGTAAAAGAGTGTACCCCCACCCATGGGTGCCATACGGTTATCTCAAGGGTCTTTGTTTACCACAACCAAAAAGAGAAAGAGCTGCACTGCCAGGAGTCCCACATGGACTCCTGTGCAGAAAACAACACAACACACATGATAAGTGATTACAGGACAGGGACATGGAGGCCCTGTCCCGCCAATGCATTTCCAGCATCCCAGTTGGGGATCTGTAGGAGTCTATATGTAGCTTAGTAGAGGAAGCCAATGACCAGGAGCGATAGGTGTTAATAAATCAGTGATCATGATGGGATCAGAATGACTCATTTGTTTTATATAAAATTCTGTTGTCTGTTCAAAAGTTGGACAATGTTGGAATGAGAGCGTGGCTTTTAATATTGCTTTTTCTCCCGAGTCTATTGCAATAAACAGGGTTGCCTTGCATTTGCCATACCACAATCGCGCTGTGTGGTGTCTTTTTTGACAAATACCAGTTAGAGGGCTATTTGGCTTTGTGACCTCTCTTTCAGGTCCGAAACAACAAAGACAACTGTGGCCAGCAACTGGGAGGCATTGCAAGAGAAATAGTGGTACCATCAGCAACATTTTTGGAACCTGGGGGGGGGGTTTCAGTGTTTTGGGGCCTGCCCCCCACCCGAACTCCCACTTGACATATCTGCTGCAGATCTAATTCTGACTTTTGTTTTAGTGAGCTGCCTACCCCAGGTTGTGAAGGGGAACCTCCCCCCGCCCCAACCTGTCCCTGCCCCTGGCACAGTGGTCTATGCTCTAACAAGCTAAGCTTTGAGTCCACATAAGAAAGACATTTTTCTTGACCACTCCTGAGGCAGCCAGTGATTTTGTCTCAAAACGACCACACAAATAGCCAGGATTGGGGAGGACTGGTGGACCCTCCAAACTATACACTTAAGACATGTTACTGTTAAATGGTCCTGGTCTGGTGATGTCCAGGAAGAGGAGAGGGAGAATTATGGAATTATGAGAGGAGAGTTCCTGGATCAGCCTTAGATATGATGGATGGGCTGAGGTTTTGGATCCTTCTAGGACTCAGGCCCATGACAGCACTACTTTCTATAGTTTAAGCTTTTGATATTGGCATGGGTGGTAGGACAGAATCTTACCGATGCTGGAACTTGGTATCTTACTTGCTGGGTGGATCATTGGCGACCATGCGCACGCTCCAAAGGAGTTGCCCACAATACAGCTTTGTTTGTTGTTGGTTGTTTGTGGTGGGAAGAATACATTGATGGTTTAGGGTTGTCAGTGAGGGAGGGTGAGGGTTTCTCAACTTTGTTTGGGATTGAGGGCGGTGGGGAAGGGAGTAAAACAAGTTACTTACCTGTGGTAACGCTCTTTGGATTGGATGTTCCACCCACGCATTCCTCATCTTATGATATCTTTGTTTCCAGCTTCAGCTGCTTCAGAAAATGTTTCTTCTCGGCAGAGGGTGCGGTGCGTGACACAGTCGACCAGATGTCCCAAGGGCTTCCATCTCGGTTGACGACAGTGTCGAGCATATGTACCACGTGCAGCGCTTGTTGGCTTCAGTTCTGTTTTGTACGCCACCCATATGCACAATTACTGACATTATTAAGTGCCTTTAATTAATCAGACTTTAAAAGAGCGTAAAGTTTAATGCCTGGAAATTCTACAGCGGGCAGGTTGGGAAGGCCAATGAGGAATACATGGGAGGCACATCCAATCGAAAGCACGTTACCATGGGTAAGTAACTTGTTCTTCGAATGGATTGTGACCTCCCACGTATTCCTCATCTTATGATAAACTCCCAAAGCAGCGTTACATTTTTGGAGGAGGGGGTGTGCGAATTTTGAATGTTATTAATTGTAAAGAATGAAGCATAGAACTACCTTCCCAAATCTGCCCTCATTGTTAGAAGTATCTAAACAATAGTGTTTTGTAAACATGTGTATGGTAGACCAGGTAGCGGCCTCGTAGATAACCATTATCGGAACCCTCCTCTGAAGGGCAGGGGAAGTTGCCATGCCCATAGTAGAGTGAGCCCTTAAGCCTACTGGTGATCTTTTCCAGCTAGTTTGTAACACTCTGAAATAGCCAGCATTATCCATCTGGATAAGGTTTGTTTGGTAACTGACAGACCTAGTTTATGTCCTGTAAACCCAATGAAGAGTTGGTCATGCTGGCGTGATTTTGCCATTCTTGAAACATAAAAGCGTAGAACTCTCCTTGGGTCCAATCTATGAAATCTTTCCTCTTCCTTGCCAGGATGAGGTGGTGGATAGAAGGTCGAAAGCACAATTTTCGGTGCGAAATGGTAAACGGATACAATCTAAGGCAGGAATGAGGGTTTGACTTTAAGGACAACCTTATCCTTGTAAAAGGTGGTAAACAGAGGTCTACAGTACAAGGCCTACAACTCCCTCACCCTGTGAGCTGATGTTATCGCAACTAACAAAATAGTTTTGAAAGTTAGCAACCTTAATGGGCAGGAATGGAGTGGCTCGAAAGGAGCACATGTCAAAACCTTTAAGACCAAATTAAGGCCCCAAGTTGGGACTTGGAAAGGTGTAGGTGGAAACACATTAGTGAGTCCCTGTAACGGGTATTCTCTATATGATATTAAATAAGTACGCTGAGACTAAAAGTAGGTGTTATTTTGTTTCAGAAAGACTTTTATTCAATATAACTTTCTTTGATTATTTTTTTTCCTCTTAGGAAAAGGATACGTTTTCATCTCTTCAGACGACCTGGACTTGAAGCAGTTTCAGGCAACGCACTTGGATCTTTCAGGTAAGTCTCTAACAAGTTTTCTCACTGTCCCAAAGTCTTTTGTTACAGTCTCTTTTAGCTCAGATCTCCTCAAGTTTCAAATGACTCATTGTCATGCACCCCTTCTATGTGAGGGTATGGGACCGATGGCGACGCAGCCCCCATAGAATTGCTCCACCATGTTGTGCTGCAGTGTGTTCAGCGGTCTAGTCTTTTCTTCTGTCATGGCCGCCGCCGCCGGCTTTTCAGCAGTTTCCTCCCGGCGACGGTCGCATTGCTACTGTTTGCTTTCTCCTTCATTGCCAGCGCTCTCGTGAGGTTTCCTCTTGGCTCATCAGCCCCCCTTTCTGGCATCCTCGCTTTTTTCCCCTTTTCTTGCCTCCTTTCGCTAACCCCGGTTTACGGGGGCTTTTCCTCTGCCCTGCTCGCGCTATCTGGCTCTGTGGTCTGGCTCTTCCCCGGCCCTTCTTTGCTTACTTGAATTTCCACTCTTTCCTCCTCTCTTACGTGCCATTTCTCATTAACGGAGTGGAGCAGTTTGTTCGTAGATTGGTTGCTTATCTGTGTGTCCGGAGACCTTCATCGACATACCAGTGCTCTTCGGGATTTTTTGCCTTCACAGCTTTTTCCCCTTCTGGCGGCTGCGGATCCGGGGCCTCTGGTTTCCGGATATATTTCCGGTAACCATTCTGGCTTCATTCCGCAGTCGGCCATACCTGTATAAAAAGAAATCAACAGTGGGAGAAAAGAAGAACAAGGCGGCTTCCCCCACACCCTCATCAGGTGAGGAAGAGAGTGAGACAAACTATTCAGAGATTGAAGTCGATTTACCTGACACTCATCTTGTTATTACATTCTCTTCAAGTCTTTGTCACTTTCGGTTATACAGTCTCTGAACCTGTAGATTGCAGTTCTTACAGTTTATTCTCATTCACATTATCCTCCCTTTGGCTTTTCTTCAATCTTTAAAATTACTTGGTCTCTATTTCCTCTTTATGTAGCATGTTGTTTAATTATTTCTTTAATAATTAACTTCTAACACCAGCTCGTAGTAATCTCCTTCTTTTTCTCCTCTAAATAAATCAATCTGTCTCTCTTGGATTCTGTTCAATCACTCTTCAACGTATATCACTAGACTCTGGCTCTTAAAACTGACTTGCACTTTCACGTCCCTTCTTCACTTTACTTTTCCCCCTCTCTCTGGCTCACACGTACCTTTTTTTTACTTTACTTTTCTCAGTCAGGATCTGTTTGCGTAGAGTGTCTTTCCCGTAGTCCTCTAATCATCTGTTAGTACGATCAGCGTACCGAGAGGTCTCCGCCCCCCTTCAGCTGTCGATCGTGTCGCAGCAACTCCGACTGAACTCCGCCCCTCGGGTGTGATCTTGACGGAGCGGCGAGTCCTGAACTCCGCCCTGCTCTCCCTCTCACCTTCCAACGTTGCGATCCTCTGATCGAGTGTTTCGGGAGCTTTGATAATAACTTCGTCCTCGACGGAGAGGTTACAGAAGTGTCATCAGTCATTCTTTACCAGGTAGGAGGGGACAGGTTCTCTTTCCCTCTCCTCATACGGCGTCAAATCAATTTCTGAAACTGGCTGCAGCAATCTTTAAATAAACATCAATTGAGTCGAACGATTCAACAAAGGAGTACAATAACTTGGAATAAGCGCAATGGCGCAACTTGACTTCTTTTTGTATTGGTTTTAACTTCTGCTCCTTCAAAGGCTCTCAGTAAGCCCATTCGTAACTGTCGTTTTGGATTTTCAGACCCTCGGTCTCCTAGCAACCACAGGGAAACAAAAAGAGTTGTAGTCACTTGAATGACAGACAGTGATTGGTTATTAGACCTGTCAATTATTTCCTTCAGCTGAAAGTTAGAATTAACCCTTTATGGAGCTGATTAACCTGGTATTGACAGAGCCAGAGCCTGATTGCACATTATCTAAGTGTTCTACAGTAGATTTATCACAGTCACTTAAGAAACTGTGTTATTAAAGGTATTTTGAAGTATGATGCCTCCTCCGAGGTGCGCTTGAATCTGGAAAGTGCTGCCAGATAACCATTAATTGTTCCAATCTGGAGCCCCGGATTTGCCAAAAGTAACAAAAAAGTTAACACTGTAGGTGTATTGCATTGAAAAGGATCCACATCCTTTTCCCTACACCAGCTGCAGAACTTGTTCCCTTCTTGTAATTGAGGGAGAAGCCCAGTTTGTGGAGAGAGTGGGAGGTTATACTGAGATGTTCCAGGGATTGTTCGGGTGAACGTGCCCTACTCAGCCAATCATCGAGGTATGGGTATACGTGAATCCCCCCTCTCCTGAGACTCGCTGCCACCACTGCCGTTAGCTTGGTGAAAACCCTCGGCGAAGGTCATCCTGAATGGCAGAACACAAAACTGATGAGAACCGCCAACGGCGAATCTCGGGTACTTTCTGTGCTTGTGATGGATTGGCACATGAAAGTAAGCATCCTGAAGGTCGAACAACACCATTCAATCCTGTGGCTGGAGCGCCTGAAGGATCTGAGAAAGTGTGACCATCTTGAACTTGTCCTTCCTGAGGAACTTGTTCAAGTATCTCAAGTTCATGATGAGTCTCAGTCCTCTGTCCTTCTTGGATATTAGGAAATCGGGAGAGTACCATCCTTTGTTCCTCTCCATCACACACACACATCACAGCACTTTTCTCTACCAGGCTCAAAACATCCTGTAACAGGAATAGATCTGGAACATTTAGCAAATGGCTTCTCGTGGATGATCCTGAGGTCACTGTATAAAGGGGATACAGTAACCTTGGGCTTCTGTTTCTAGTGCCCATGCATCCGAAGTAATACCTCACCATTCTTTCAGATGCTGCAACAGTCTCCCTCCCACCGGGGGTCAAGACCTCAGAGAGATTTTGAGGTGGCTGAAGCACCGGCTGATGGTAAAGACGCTGCTGCTTGGGCAGGCTTTGCATCTCTCCCTCGTCCACCACGAGGGAATCTTCTTTGTCCTCTTCGACAAGCCTGTTCTTTCGCACTTCCAAATGAGGAATAGAAACGAAAAGACCTACCCCTACAAGATGATCCGCTGTGGTGAAATGGCTGTGGCTGCCTGATGGTGGCACCTAGGGACTTGGCTGCGCGTTTGAGGTCTGCAGCTTTTTAAGGCTTTCGTCAGCCTCATTTCCAAATAAATGAGAGCCATGAAAGGGCATGTTGAGGAGTCTATATTTTACGTCAGGTGCAAATCCTGACTTCAACCACGCAAAACCTGCTTATTACAGTGCTTGCCGCCATGGCTTTGCTGATGCTGTCAGCAGAGTGCAGACATGATTGAAGAGACTCACACATGGCCGCTTTGCCATCTCTTATCAGGTTCATGCACCAGCCGAAAAAACGTTCTTTGCCCAGGTATCAATACGTTTATCATCCCTATCTGGAGGGATAGTTGCGTAGGCAGGTTGCTTAGAGGCGGACGTAGCTGCTTGGACCACTAAACTTTCTGGTGTCGGATGTTTTGACAGATAGCATGGGTCGTTACTGGATGGTCTGTATTTTCTGGTGACGTTTCTATTAACTCCAGGACTGGATTCCAGAACTTCCCAGTTTGACATGACTCTTTGTTGGAGTGCCACATGAAAGGATAGTATCGAGTCATTTTGTGGACCTTTGTCGAATATGTCTAAGATCATCCTGCTCAAATGGAGAAGCAGGTCTATTCCACCCTAAAAAATCTATAACCCTAGTCATCAGCCTTCTGTATGATGCATCCGCATAATCAGCCGGGTCTGGCTTCCTAAAGTCTAATTCTGGAGAATTGTCAACACCACTAGCTGTTTGTAAGGTATTATGTAGCTCCCCGACTCTGGTTTCCTCAGAGATTAAACTTTCTGTGACATTAGGAGTATCCTTATGTACATTAGGAGTATCCTTTTGAAGGCTAAAAGGTGGGGCGTCCTCCGATTTCTCATAACCCTCATGTAATGAGGTTAAAGACCTGAAAATGTCCTTTTTAGGTAAAGCTTTAAAAACCTTTTCCTGAGGTTTTTGTGGTAAAGGTGTTGACTCCAATGCTGGGTCGACTTCTTGGTTTTAGACTGTATCAACGATTTCGGAGTCGATGGCGTCAACGTCCGTGGCATCAATGGTATCGACGACTTACTCTTCGAATTATGCTTCAAGGGACTCGACGGTGTCTTGGACGATTTCTCGTCCCGTCGAGTATTCGAAGAAACTCGAGATGTTTTAGGCTGAAGACCCGGGCTCGAGGGGTTTTGCCTTGGCCTCATGCTTGTTGTCGACTGGAGCATGGCCACTTTTTTGTGTTTGGAGGAGGACAAGGCCTCTTTCTCCAGGAGATGACGCTGGGACATGTGACTCCCCCTCAGACGGGCTCAGATCCTTCCTTCCTTCCTTCCTCTTACACAATTAGACTCCCTCAGCCGGGTTCCTACCCATTTCAGTTTGCATTAACTATCGCATTAACTAAAAGACTTTCAAATGAGTACAGGGGTTAGCTTGACCCGTTGCAGGACCACTTCGATTTCACAATTTCTTTTTACATTTGCCACTTTTCATTTGGATACCTAACAGAGACCTTCAAATGAGCACCCAGGTGGTGCCGGACCACTCTGTATACGGTATCTATCTTCGCTTCAAAAGTTCAGTCAATCCTTTAATGTTCAATTATATTTGCGTGGCTCGTCCCATACGCTTCAGATTTGTTCATACAATGTTGCCGCTTGCAACCTTGGTTCTAACACAGACTGGCCTGCTATGAGTCTCCCCGACTCACCGGCTGTGCTGACTTTACTGGCGCTGCTTTGTTGTATGAGCCAAGGACAGTACCATGGCTGCAAAGGCTCCTTCCTGCTTTGGCTATCGACGAGGGAGAACCCCAGGTACCTCCGACACACAATGCAGGATTCTTGAGCTTTAATTCCAGGTCTTACGTTCATGAGCTTTCGAGAATAAGAAACATAACAGTTTTCCTCTCTATAGGCAAAAGGCACTTTCCTCCTTGCAACCCTCTCTGGTCTTGCCGTCTTTCTCTTCATATTCAACTGGCATCTTGGAACTGCTGCTTCCTTGTGTGCTTTGCCTTGCTCAGAGTGTGCTTTCGTGCTCCGCCTTTTATCCTTGTGGGGAAGTTTGATGGAAGTCAAGTGTGTGTAATGAACAGTAATTGCCTGCCTCTGACTGACTGTTGGGACATGTCAGGTATACGGCTCTGGCATTAGTTCCTTTTCTCTCACAGTGAGTGAGCTGTCCGTGAGAAAGTGTTCATGCCTTTGACCTTTTCAGAAAAGAACAAGTTTCTTAACCCTGGTAACGTTCTTTCGACTGGATGTTCCTCCCATGTATGTATTCCTCATCTTTGATATTCGATATTCAGCTTCAGAAAAATAAATTCAGCAGAGGGCGCTGTGCATCGACTCGATGTCCCTGGAGCGCCTCCATCTCGAGGATGATGTAATCGAAGGCATATACAGCACCCGCAGCGCCCATTGGCTTCAGTTCTGTTTTTTCTTACAGTAGAATACCCGCTTAACCACGTGAATGACCGTACTCAACTTTGAAGGAGCGAAAGTTGTAATAGCATGGGAAACTCTACTGTGGGGTAGGTTGGGAGGGCGATGAGAAATACGTGGAACATCCAGTCAAAAGAACATTACAAGGTGTAAGTAACTTCTTCTTTGAATGGATTGTGTACTCCCACAGAGTCACCATCTTTGATAGACTCCCAAATCTGCATTAGATTTGGTGGAGGGATTAAGAATTTATTTTTTTTTTAAAGGTTTTGTGAACGTGCGAATAGTAGACCACATTGCTGTCTCACAAATATTCTTTATCGGTAGACCCTTTTGCAGGGCTGTAGAGGTAGCCATGCCCCTGGTGGAATGGGCCCTTAATCCTTCAGGAGGATCCTTGCCTGCCAGTCTAACATTCCAAAATTGCCAGAATGATCCACCTGGATAAGGTCTGTTTCATAACAGCCTGACCAGGTTTGTGGCCTGTGTAGCCAATGAAAAGCTGATCATCAATGCTAAGTTTTGATAGCCTAGATATATAAAAGCTCAGGGCTCTGCAAGAGTCAAACCTATGCAATCTCTCCGCCTCCTTGCCAGGATGAGGTGGGGGATAGAAAAAAGGTAAAACAATGTTCTGCCCTATGTGAAAATCAGAAATGATTTTGGGTAAGAACGAAGGCTTAACCCCAAGAACAACCCTATCCCTTATGGAAGCAAGGAAAGGGTGGCTTGGATGAAACTGCCTGCAATTCACTCACTCTACGGGCAAAAAAATTGTTTTAAAAGTTAACAACCTTCATAGACACGAGTTTAAGGGTTCAATGGGTGCAAACATTAGACATTTTAGTACAAGATTAAGGTCGCAAATTGGAATCTGGAAAGGAGATGGTGGGGAACACATTGGTGAGCCCCTTCAGGAACGGTGTCACCAGTGGAATCTTGAAATATGAACATTCTTCAGATGAGTGCTTAAAGATGGACAGCACCGTTAAATAGCCCTTAATAGTTCCAACCTGAAGCCCCAGATTGGCTAAGCATAGTAGAAAGGATAACACCTCAGGTGTATTTGCACAGAAAAGGGTCTACATTCTTGTCTCTGCACCAGTTTTAAAAATACTTTGTTGCTGGCCTTCTGGCCAAAAGCAAAATCTCCATTACCTCATCCGGGAGTTCCCAATCCTTGTATCTCAGCCTCTCAGAAACCATGCGCGAAGGCTGCGTGTTTTGACCTCTGGATGGAGAACCCGACCCTCCTCTTGCGAGAGAAGGTCCTCTCTTAGTGGAAGAAATACTGGAGGGCAAGTGGACATGTCCAAAAGGTCCGGGTGCTATGTCCTCCCAGCCCACTCCCTGGCCCAATCCTGGGCAACTCAGGATCATGCGTTTGGCAAGCTTTCTCAACCTCCTGATCACGTGAAGAATGATGGGACTAGAGGAAACGCATACAGGAGTGGAAACTCCCAGTCCACTACGAACGCAACTCCTAGAGCTCCTCTTGGGGGGAATTCCCTGGAGCAGTACAGTTCGCACTGTCGGTTGACACTGGTCACGAACAGATCCACTTGAGGAGTTCCTCAAAGGGTGAAGATCTCTTGAAGGACTTCCTGAGCTAGTTTCCACTCGTGGGAGACTGTGCTCTGCCTGCTCAGAGCATCCATCGCTGTGTTCTCTTCCCCGGCTAGGTGAACTGCCGACAGAGATATTCGTTCGTGAATTTCCCAGTACCAGAGCTGCATTGCCTCTCTGCACAGTGGTAGTGACCCTACACCTCCTCTCTTGTTGAGGTAGTACATGGCCAGTGTGTTGTCTGTCATGATGAGGACATTGTTTCCTCGTACAGGGCAAAAAGGCCTTCAACGCTAGTCTGATTGCCCTCAGCGCCAAAAGATTAATATGTAGTTTGGACTCCAATGGAGACTAACAACCGCTGACTGAGATCGTTGGTGTGGGCTCCCCAGCCAGCGAGTGAGGGGTCCATCACTACTGTTATCTCCAGCCATGGTTGATAAAGGGTTCTCCCTTCAAAATATTGTCCTTGCAGGCCCACCACAGAAGATCCGGTGCAACCCTGCTTGGAACCTGAAGTAGGTCCGACATCTTTCCTGAGAACTGGGACCATTGAGTTCTGAGGGCCCACTGAAGGGATCTCATTCTAAGGCCAGCCTCTGGAACCAGAAAAATGCAGGATGCCATGAGGCCGAGCAACCTCAAAAAAAAAATCAAAGGCCGGTATACTCTGGGTACTCTGAAATTTGTAAGCCATCTGTAGAATGTCTTGAGCCCTCACCCCGGGTGGCAAGCTCTTTCCCAAGCATGTGTCCAGTACAGACCTGATGGACAAGAGCTTTTGAGAAGGTGTCTTATGGGACTTCTTGTAATTAAGGGAGAAGCCCAGTCAGTGTAGAAAGTGGCAGGTGACGTTGAGATGATCCAGAACTTGTTCGGGAGAACGCGCCACGATCAGCCAATCTTCCAAGTAGGGGTAGACGTGAATACCCCTCTCCGGAGACTTGCTGCCACCACCACCATCAGTTTGGTGAAAAGCCTCAGGCAGAGGTCAGTCCAAATGGTAGAACTCGAAACTGAGAATGAGAACCGCCAACGGCGAACCCCGGGTATTTTCTGTTCTCGAAATGTACTGGCACATGAAAATAAGCATCCTGAAGGTCCAATGACCCCATCCAATCCTGGAGTTGGAGGGCCTGAAGATCTGAGAAAGTGTAACCATCTTGAACTTGTCCTTCCAGAGGAACTTGTTCAAGTATCTCAAGTCGAAGATGGGTCTCAGTCCTCTGTCCTTTTTGGGTATTAGGAAATATGGAGAATACCATCCTTGTTCCTCTCCGCTACAGGCACTGGTTCTATAGCACCATTCTCTAGCAGGGTTAAAATTTCCTGCACAAGGAGTGGATCTGGAATCCTCAAAGAGTGGCTCCCCGGTGGATTGCTCCGAGATCTTTGAATGAACGGAAGGCAGTACTCGTGGGCTATGGTTTCCAATGCCCAAGCATTCAAAGTAATGTCTCTCCATTCTTCTAGATGCTGAGACAGTCTGCCCCCCACTGGTCAACTGTGACCCAAAACCTCAGAGAGGTTTTGAGGCGGCTGATGCAGTGGCAGATGGTAAAAATGCCCCTACTTGAGCTGGCTTCACCCCTCTCCCTCGTCCACCAAGAGGGAATCTTCTTTGGCCCCTTTGACCAGCCATTCCTCTCACTCTTCCAACTGAGGAGTAGTAATGAAAAGCTCTACCCCACCAAGGTTGTCCACTAGGGCGAAAAGGCTGAGGTTGCCTAATAGCGGCACCTAAAGATTTGGCTGCCGCCTTTGAGGTCTGCAACTTATCAAGGCTCTCGTCAGCCTCACTGCCAAAAAGGGGAGACCTGTCAAAGGTCATGTTGAGGAATCTGGATTGCACATCGGGTACAAAACCAGACATCCTCAACCATGCAAATCTGTGTATAACGGTGCTAGTAGCCATTGCTCTGCTGATGCTGTCAGCAGAATCCAGACCCAAATGAAGAGACTCACATGGCTTTTATGCCATCCCTAATTATGGACAAGAAACCATATCTTTCTTCCCTCTCAAGAATGTGCTCTGCCTCCATGGAAATGAAGTCCCATAGAGTGAATGAGCATTTTGCAAAGGCACATGTGGACTTGGCGGATTTGTGTGCCATACTTCTGCAGAAAATACTTTCCTTGCCCATCCATCTACTCTTTTGTCGTCCCTCTGGAGGGATGGTAGGGTAATCTGCCTGCTTGGAAGTAGCAGTAGCTGCCTGTACCTCTGGAGTGGGGTGTTTTGACAGGTAGTCAGGGTCACTACTGGAATGGCAGTACTTTTTGGTCAGATTTGTATTCACAGCGGGATTAGATTCGAGCGGCTCTCAGTTTGTGGCCACCTTTTTTTGGAGAGCATTATGGAAAGGCAGTATAGAATCCAACTGTGGACCCTTATCCATGATCTCTGTAAGATCATCCTGCTCAAATGGGAACAGAGGTTTACTCCACCCCATATATTCTACCACCATAGACATTAGCTGTCTATATGATGCATCAGCATGTTCACCAGCCTCTGGTCTCCCAATTTCTAGCTCAGGAGAGGTGTCCACCCCACTCGCCGTCTGTAAGTTATCATAAAGGTCTTTCAACCTGGATTCCACAGAAATGAAATTTTCAAGCTCATCTGGTGTGCCAAAATGGAGACCAAAGGGTGCATCGTTGTCGGAGGGTTCATTCTCCTCATATTTTGAGGTAAGGGATATAAAATATTATTTTCTTGGTAAAGGAACATACGTTTATTCAGGCATCAAGGGTTTGACAAATTGTAGATTCGACTCTTGAATCGTCGTTAAAACTTTTTTCAATGGCGCCATAGGTTTAGACGAAGCGCTCAACGTCAACAGTACAGCTGGCGTTGAGGGCGTAGCCAGCATTGGTGTCGATGGCGCAGCTGGCATCGGTGGTGTACCTGCCGTCGATGCCATCAGTGTCGAGGTCTTGGCTGGCGTCGAAGGAGTCAATGGTGTCGACAACCTCGACTTGTGCTTTGTTTTCGTCTCACCGGATCCTTAGAAGACTTGGCATCGCATCGAATCCTCAACGGCTCTCGATGAGGATCAGGCCTTCGTCCCGGGCTCAAGGGCTTGTCGGATTTGGGTCAAGCCCTTTCCTTACCAGCTTCTTTGGAAGGTGCGGTAGTAGCATGGCTTGCATTTTGGGTTTTTGCTTTTCAAATATTTTCAGCATTTCTGCTGTTTTTTGAAAGGAACACTATAAGTTTAGTGCCTTGATAAGAGAATCACGCTAAAACTCACCAAGTGTTGCAGACAGGCGTGTGTATTTTGGAATTTGGACTGCAAGTAAAATTAATTCATGGAACTTACAGAGTGAATTCAGACAGCAGCCTTCCTACAAAGGATTTAAAGAAGATAGTAATAGTGACACAATCACTCTACTATTTTATCAGTAAGAAATATCCTCTACGTTATCAAAAGAGGATATTCAGGTATGGTAGTGTGTTTCTTTAAATAATTCTGGGATATCACTAAATAAGGGAGGTCAGAACCTAGAAAAAGGCCAGAAAAAATAGTCCGCCCAAGCTGTCCTGAACCCCGAGTCCTCAATTTTATATTTTTGTATTTGTATTTATTTATTTATAAAGCGCTTTACACCAAAGCTCTGCATGGAGGCGTTAAGTGTTTTGGTGAGAGAATTACAGGAGGAACTAAAGGTGGCTTATCAAGAGAATAAGAATTTAGGAAAATGGGTAGATGAGTTTTGTGAAAAAATGGCACTGACTCAGGGAATTGGGAGAGAAGTTTCTGGTAAGGGTTGGAGAGGAGAGAAGTGCAGATAGAGGCGTAGGGGCAGAAGGAGGATTTAGGGCTTTAGTTATGCCAGTACCTTTGGCAGCCCCAGAGCGTTACTATGGTGATCCAAGTAAATTTCAGGTATTTTTAACTCAATGCGAGTTACACTTTCTTAGTCGACCAGAATTATTTCCTTCCGATGCTTCCAGAGTTACTTTTATGATGTCCTATTTATCTGGAGAGGCTTCTACTTAGGCGGGGTTATTGGTCAGACAGAAGAGTGCGTCTTTAAAAAATGTTCCTCTTTTTATGGAAGAGTTTAAACATTTTTTTGATAAAAGACAAATTTCCTTGGAGGTAGATGGAGAATTGCGTCAAGGAAACAGAGACTTGGTCACATATATCACACAGTGCAGGTCTTTGGTTTTGGAATCTAAGTGGCCAGAAGAGAAGAGGTCTTCGCTTTTTTTATCGAGGCCTCAAAGAGGGAAGGATGCATTGTCCAGTGTAGTTCAGCGCCTTTCTTCTTGTGATGATTTGATTGATTTAGTGGTTCAATTGGATTTTCGTTTAAGCAAAAGGAGAGCAAAACGGCGCCGCAGCACTCAGGGGGAGGTAAGGTCATCCTTTAGGGGAGATCGTCCAAAGTTTGAGGTGGGTAGTAAGGCAGCAAAACCAAATGGAAATGATCAACAGACCTTCATCTAAAGAGGAGAATGCTAGAAGACGTGAGAACAATTTGTGTTTATATTGTGGTAGGGGTGGACACTTTTTAGGAAATTGTCCCTTTACACCTAAAAGACTTTCATCAGCCGGTGGAAAAGGACAGCAGATTGCAAACACTGTACAGTCAGCGGTTCCACACATAACAGTAAATGTATCCTTGTATCTGAAGGAGGAAAAGAAAGGGTTTGGTCCGGTAGTGATTGATTCAGGGGCCACCGCAAATTTTATGGATTGGGGAGTAGCTAAGGCTATGGGAATACCACTTGTGAGGAAGGAAGCTGTAGAACAGGTTCGAGCTGTGGGTGGAACTTCTCTTTCTTCAGGTCCAATAACTCATGAAACTGGTGTCCTGGTTATGGAATTAGTGGGAGGTCATAGAGAAGAAATCTCATTTGATTTGATTGACACACCACTTTTGAAAATAATTTTAGGCATGCCATGGCTTACTCTACATAATCCTAGGATTGTTTGGAGTAGTCGAGTGGTGGAGTTACAGTCTAGTTTCTGCTTGGAAACCTGTTTTTTGGAATGTCATCCAGGGAAGGAGGACACACAGGGTTTGGTTTCTTCTTTTTTGACTGAGGCAGGAATTACAGGCCACAATATTGGAGCTGTTCTAGGACATCTTCCTGAGTGTTATCAAAGTTACTAGGAGGTGTTTGATGAAAGGGTTGCAGGAGAACTACCTCCACATAGGAGTTTTGACTGTAAAATTGATCTGGAGCCCGGGGCAGTTTTACCAAGTAGTCGAGTGTATGCATTAACGGAAAAGGAGAATGATTATCTTAAAGAGTACCTAGCAGAAAATTTGGCTAAAGGTTTTATTCGTCACTCCCAATCTCCAGCACCTTCTCCATTATTTTTTGTTCCAAAACCAGATGGGTCTCCTAGAACATGCATTGACTATCGAGCTGTGAATAGGGTTACAATCAAAAACTGGTATCGTCTCCCTCTAATTTCGGAGATCTTGAATCAGGTCCAGGGAGCTACGATTTTTTCAAAGCTTGATTTACGTGGTGCCTATCATCTGGTTCGGATCCAGGAAGGTTATGAGTGGAAGACGGCATTCAAAACCCGATTTGGTCTTTATGAATACCAGGTAATGCCTTTCGGTTTATGCAATGCACCAGCTGCCTCAGGATTTAGAGTCTAACAAATTCCATGTTAGTCAGGTCCTACAAAGACTCTGAGAGAAGCACTTGTTTGCTAAATTAGAGAAATCTCAGTTTCATACTAATTCAGTGGAATTTTTGGGGTACATTGTTTCACCCAAGGGGTTGGAGATGAATCCGAACAAAGTACAATCAGTCACGGATTGGCCAACACCAACAAAGGTAAAGGAAATTCAGAGCTTTTTAGGTTTTGCAAACTTCTATAAAAGATTTATTGAAGGATTTTCTCGAGTGGTTACGCCCATAACAAAACTTTTAAAGAAAGGTGGCAAGTATGTTTGGTCAACAGAGGCAGAGGAGGTATTTCAAGAATTAAAGAAAAGGTTTAGTTTGGCTGCAATTTTGGTTCATCCAGATCCATCTCAGCCTTTTTATGTAGAAGCGGATGCATCAAATTTGGCCATGGGTGCTGTTCTCTCTCAGAGACATCGGGAAACGGGACAACTTCATCCAGTTGCTGCTATTCTAAAAAAATGTCTATGGCAGAACAAAATTATACGATTTCAGATTGTGAACTACTGGCAATTAAGTTTGCTTTTGAGGAGTGGAGGCATTTTTTAACAGGAGCAAGACATACAGTGACAGTTTTAACAGATCATAGAAATTAGCTTTTTTTTAATTCAACTAAGACTCTCATGCCAAGGCAGTTAAGATGGTCATTGTTTTTTGCGGATTACGATTTTGTGGTGACATTTAAGCCAGGTAGGCTTAATGGAAAGGCTGACGCCTTATGTCGTCAATTTCCTGGAAGTGAGGTTGACTCAACCAAGGAGATGTTATCAGTGATTGATCCAGGTCGCTTTATTTCAGCTGGAATACAGAAAATTGAAGATGTGGAGGAAGGAGTCCGAAAGTCCATGTCTATAGCCCAGATGGAGGAGTGGGTCAGAAAGGATCCAGTTCGAATAATTAAGAACGGATTACCGTATTTTGAAAATAAACTTTACCTACCCATTTTGGAGTTCCGAGAGAGTAATAAGAGACTGTCATGAATCTATGATATCCGGACATCCGGGTTTCAGAAAGACGCTAGAATTAGTTAGAAGTTTCTGGTGGGAGAAGATACGTCAGGACATGCTCAAATGAAGAATCGAACCGGAAAACCATTTGGGTTGTTGGAGCCATTGCCCATTCCACCTCGTCCATGGCACACAATTTCCCTGAACTTCATTACAGATCTTCCTTGTGACAAGGGTTATACATCCATCTTAGTAGTTGTGGATCTCTTGTCAAAGGAGGCCCATTTTGTTTCAATGGAGGGAGAGGTTACCATGGACAGTCTGGCCAAAGACTTTTTGCGGGAAATAGTTAGATTACATGGTCTTCCCAATCAAATTATCTCTGATAGAGGTCGTCAATTTGTTTCAAGATTTTGGAGGTTTTTTTGTAAGAGATTGGGAGTGGAAGTACGTTTATCATCAGGTTATCATCCCGAGACAATGGACAAGTAGAAAGAGTAAATCAAGAACTGGAGAAATATTTAAGGTGCTATTTGCAGGCAGGTGATGAATGGGTGGTTTTAATTTGGCTTGCAGAGTTTGCTTATAATAATTGTGCTAAAGATTCAACTAACATGTCTCAGTTTTATTTTGGACGAGGTTTTCATCTGTGGTTTTTGAGCTTTGAAATTTCAGAAGAGTCAGAGAATCCTGGGGTTGAGGTTCGATTACAAATTATGAGAAGACATTTGGAAAGAGCTAAAAAGGTGCTGTTGGATAATAAGTTGAAGTACAAACAATTTGCAGATCAAAAAAGAAGATTAGGTCCTGAATATAAGGTTGGTGACCTGGTTTGTCTTTCAACTAAACATTTGAGAATTAAAGGAATAAATAATGTCACTTAGCTTGATTCTTTCTTTTGACTGAACGATACTGGCTTTCTTCTTCTGTTCTTCAACACTCTCCTGATTCTAATAACATTGACCTAGGCATAAAGGCCCAGCTAAAGTCTCCAAATCTTCAGAACTTCAAACATAAGACCTTCCCTGCTGGGCTGCTGACAATGAAAGGCAGTTTAGAATGTTCTGACAATACCTTTCTTTTACATGTGACCAATCACTGATCTTATTTGAAGTCTCCATTTTGGCTTGGGAAGCACTCCACACTCTGCACTTCAAGGTTAAGGCCCAAACCATAAATTGTATTAATCATATACTCACGCTACCACATTTAACCAAGCCCCATGAAACCTGACACTTTCCTTACCGGCTTCTTTGGAAGGTGCGGTAGTAGCATGGCTTGCCGTTTTGGGTTTTTGCTTTTCAAATATTTTCAGTATTTCTGCTCTAAATGCTTTCCATTCGGCAGGTGTGGACTTTTCTTAGGGGCAAATACAGTCTCAAGGGAGGTGTCCGACGATGTCGACCTATGGTGCCTCTTTTTGGACTTCCTCGACGACGATGAGGATTGGTGGGAACCACTCCTCGATCTCTATCTTTTAACTTTCTTCCTCCGAAGAGAGTCGCCTCTCGACTCGTCGGTGGAAGGTTTTTTGGTTGGTGTACGTGATTTTTTGGGGTTTCAACCTACCGCCAATTTCCCCTTTTGCTCCTTCAGGGCCTTTCCAGTCATCGACTTGCACTTGGAGCAGGCCGAGGTCTTATGCCCCACCCCGAGACACCATAGACATATACATTGCGGATCGGTGAACGACATTTTCGAGTCACAATCGCGACACTTCTTGAACCCGGTCTTCGGGGTAGTCTGTGTCGACAAAGAAGACATACTCGCAATGTAGTAATGAAGCGTGGCGTATTTGTCGAAGCAATAGCATTCGCAGAAAACCACAACTGAAGCCAACGGGCGCTGCGCCTGCTAAATATGCCTTCAACGACATCTTCCGCGAGACGGAGGCCCTCGAGGGACATTGAGTCCACAGCATCGATACACAGCACCCTCTGTTGAAAGAAAAATTCCAAAGCAGCTGAAGCTGGATATCGAATATCAAAGATGAGGAATACATGAGAGGACACAATCCATTCGAAAGACTCTTACTTTCATGGGCCTTCGACAATAAGAAACATAAGACCTGGAATCAAAGCTGAAGAAATTTGCATTGTGTGTCAGAGGTACCCGGGGCTCACCCGCGTCGATAGCCAAGGCGGGGAGGATTGTTTGCCACTGTGCTACTGTCATTAGCTCCTACAAAAAACCAGCACCAGCAAAGTCAGCACAGCAGGTGAGTTGGGAGACTGATATCAGACCGGTCTGTGTTAAAGCCAAGGTTGCAAGCAGCAACATTGTATAGAGAAAACTGAAGAGAACAGTGTGTGAATCGTATGTAACAAGCGACGCAAATATAATTAAACAGCAGATGAGTGAATGAACTTTTGAGGCCACGACAGATACCGTAAACAGAGTGGTCCAGCGCCACGTGGGTGCTCATTCGAAGGTCTCTGTTAGGTATCCAACTAAAAGGTGGCAAATGTAAAAAGGAATTGTGAAATCGAAGTGGTCCTGGAATGGGTCAAGCCAAACCCTGTGCACATTCAAAAGTATTCGATAGTTGAGGCTAAATGAAATTGGTCCGAGCCCGGTTGAGGAAGACTAATCTTATTAAGAAGGGGATCTGAGCCCAGCTGAGGGGGATCCGGGGTGAACCGTGAGTCACCCGAGAAAGAATATCCTATGAACATTGGGAAAGAGGATCTGAGCCCAGAAGAGGGGGATTCAAAGTGACGATTGTTGTATTAAAGGGATCTGACCCCGGCTGAGGGGATCCAGGGTGAATAGTGAATCAACCGAATTAAGAACTTGTAAGAGGAAAATAACTATTTGTTTTGTCATATCAGGTCCTCTGCAGGAAGAGACTTTGATAGGCAAAGAGATTTGGGCACAGAAGGGCCTGATGCTAATGAGTGAACTGTATCCTAGTGCTAAAGAAGCCAGAGATTGTGCTATGCTCGAGTGAACCGCCTTGTCCCGTGCTGAAAACGTGGGGAAGGGAGGCCAACGGCCTGAACATCCGGACACATAATTTTTGTGAATATTTCTCTCTTTTCATAAACAGTACCCCCACACAATTTGTATTTAGAGGCAAGGATTGGCAATAGGTTTTTTAGTATAGGTCCTTTTATTTTGACAAGACACCACTAGGACTGCATTATTATTTGATGGTCGTAGCTTGCTCCGATCTGTAAATTTAGGATTAGATAGGCGTTTATCATACCCCTGTTGAAGTTCAATAAACACCCTTGAACTGTAGTCACTTGTGTCTGTCTTACTGTTGATATCATGCCTTCATTAGACAAATCATCCTGAGAAAGACAATTATTGTTGCTCTTGAAAGATCCTGGAGAAAAAACCCTAACAATAATACACTAGATGCCTACAATAAATCCACGCATGAATACAACGTATCATTAATGCCAAAGCCACACATTATAATAAAAGAATCACCAACGCTCAATCCAGTGTCGGTGAACTGTTCAAAATTTTAAATGACTTTCAGGATCAGCCTCCACCGTCCAATAACATAACCAAATACTCTAAATGGTGCCAAGACATCTACGATACTCTCTTTTCTAAAATTAACTCCAATGAGGAAAAAATCAATCAAGCCCTCACCAATGTAACACAGCCATCTCCCTCGAATAATATCACACATCCCAATAACACCCAAAGTGGAATACCCCAATTCTCCTTTTTCCACTATTCTGAAAAGGAAGTGCTTAGCGTCATACAAGATCTTAAAGCTACCTCCTGCCCTGGTGACGACTGTCTAACTAACATCTTTAAAGAATCGACTGCCTTGCTAGGACCCTAAATCACCAAGTTGCTAAATCTATCTTTTGACGAAGGTGTGGTACCAGATGCGCCTAAATCTGCCTTGATAACACCTTTGCTGAAAAAAGAAAATCTAGACCCCACCAACAAAGATAATTATAGGCCAATAACTAACGTGCCTTTCATATTGAAGATACTAGACAAGCTAGCATATAAACAACTGTCACGCTAACCTGGTCTCCACGGGGGCGTAGCTCGTGCCCGAAGGATGATGTCTGCACTGGCGTTGCGCTGCTTAAATGAGGATGCTAGCCCGCGT
This sequence comes from Ambystoma mexicanum, assembly GCF_040938575.1. Lineage (NCBI taxonomy): Eukaryota > Metazoa > Chordata > Amphibia > Caudata > Ambystomatidae > Ambystoma > Ambystoma mexicanum. The sequence continues at coordinate 393,882,093 of NC_090922.1, forward strand.
CTTCACTTCGTTCTCAATTCAGGAGGCGTTTGCCTGCAAAGTCGAAACAAGATATTAGCCAACTGAGTGGAGCTGGTTTTGGCTTCCCCTCCTTCCGATTTCCCGCTCTTCCTCTGGCTCACCTTGGGTTTTTTAAAAGTGAGCACTCCGTCCTGCACACTCTGGCAGGGGCGCAGTTTGTACAGTCTTTCCAAAGATCAAGTTACTTCACTGATCCGATGGAGGTTGCTGATTTGGAAGAACCGGAGTAAGCAGGTAAGTCTCTGTCCCAATAGCTTCTTGGAATAGCTGCATAAAGTCTTTCTCGCTCAAGTTTAATTAATGTTCGTTCTTTTCTTTCAGGCGCGGTGTTGAGCGGTTTTCGGATAATGGACTGACTCTCCTGAGCAGGATTCCTGCAGGTGAGTATAGCGCTGTGCGAGGCGTGCTAAATGTTCTTTTGAATAGCTTTCCTTTGCTGTGAGTGACTAACCTACTGTGTCTTTTCTGTTAAACAGGTGTAGCGCAATTCCAGGAAGAAGATGGAAGAACCGCTCGATGGAGTTCCTGGATGATGTCGAGGTGCGGCGCAATTCAGGATGATGGAAGAACCGCTTGATGGAGTTCCTGGAGGATGCCGACCCCAGGTGAGTGTAGCTACCCGAGTGGGTACCTTCTTTCTGCTTCTTCTGCAGATGCGGCGGTCCGTGAATAAGCAGAAGACGAGGCCGAGATGTTAGACTGCAGGTAAGGCCTTCGAAGCTTTAATAACTCCTGTTCTTCTCTTTTAACAGGTGTCGATGGACGGAAAACTCTGGACGGGCGTGGCAGAAGAGGTGCAAGAGCTGAACAGACGCAGTGAGCGTTACGCTGCAGGAGTGCAGAATAACACGAAGCGTGTTCTGTTTGCAGGGTGCGGTTTAAATAGCCTTGCAAGTAGTTCCAGGCAAATAGTCCTCTTAACCGTATCCTGCATCTTCAGGTAAAGTAGTCCCAAGCCACACCCTGCACTGAAAGGCTCAGCCTCCCCAAGCTGAGAATATAGTCCCATGAAGTCAACACCTACTATGAGCCTGGCGCCAGCGGCGCCAGGACTGAGTCCAGGAGAGTCTATTTGGGGCTTGATAAGCCCTTAAGGATGCCAGTGTCAGGGATGGGCTCACCAGTTTCAGGGGTTTGGGAGCATGCACCATGACACAACTCCAGGCTCATGTTGAAGAATACAAGATTCTCTGCACTCGACAGTCTGGATATAGGGCTCGGCATGGAACTGAAACAGCCATGCTCGATCTCAAGTCCACCCTGGCAGGCATCGCTGACAAGAATCAAGCCGCACTATTAATGCTACTTGACCTCTTGCTCAGCTTTTGATCTGGTTGATCACAGCTTACTAGTGACAAGGCACGGAGAGGTCGCAAATTGTTCCTCGATGGCATCAAAATGGATTGCCTCCTTCTTGGGCCCTCTCATGGTAAGGGTTAGTGTAGGTAGTCATTACTCCACCCCTATCTCACAAACCTGTGGTGTCCCACAAGGTTCCTGCCTGTCGCCATTACTATTCAATTTGTATATTCAACCTCTTCTGGACCTCTTGAACAAGCTAGGTGTTCAGTATACTAACTACGCAGACGACACACAGGTCGTCATCCAGCTAAGCGGTCAGTATAGAAAGGATGTTGACGCCATCAATAACATCTACAAAGCCATCCAGGATTGGATGGCTTGTAACTCACTTGCCCTAAACAACAAGACCGAATTAATGATAGTATCCTACAAGAACACCCGGAATAAACTAGATACTAGCTACTCCCATTTCCCCATTGCAGACAACATCATTACTGTCCAAAGGAAGGTAAAATCTCTGGGATTTGTCTTAGACGACGAATTATAAATTAAACCGCATGTCTCTAACATCAGGTCCAGCTGCGGACTGATCAATAAGCGTATAAATTACATACGTCCATTTATTACTACTGAAAACTGCGCACTTCTGTCTACGGCACTGATAAACTCCAGACTAGACTATTGTAATAGCCTACTGTCTGGCACTACTGCCGCAAATATTCAATCCTTACAAGTGGCACAGAACAATGCTGTAAGGACCATTTTCAATAAATCTCACTGTTCCCATATCTCCATCTTTAGGAGGAAGCTTCATTGGCTGCCTGTTAAACATCGAATTTCACACAAAATGCTCACTACGACACATAAATGCCTCTCTTTCAGCAGCCCCATCTACCTGTCTGAACGCATTCACATCAAGAGCAATGGAAGAAATCTTCGCTCCTCCTCTGCTACCGTCCTTGCTCCCTCCAGATTTAAGACAGCTAAATTTGGTGGCACCACTCTTGACGTTCAGGGTCCTCTACTCTGGAACGCCCTGCTGGCTGGGCTACGACAGATCCAAAACTACCTGCTATTGAAAAAAGCCATAAAAACTCAGCTTTTTTAACATGGCGTACTCTTTCATGACGCCCTTTAAGCTCCTACTGGTTTCCTTGTTATCTTGTCCTTGTCTTTTGTGCGCCCTGAGGCCCACGGGCATGCAGCGCGTTATAAGAATTAAAATAAATAAATACAAATATTGACACACCAAGAAGATATTGTTTATGTGAAGAGGATGATTCTGTATCTTATTCTTGCTCAGGGAAGAGAAGGAACCTTCTATTTTCTTTGTTGAATCACTATAGTGTTGGATCTTTATGTTGTCAAGTTGGAGTCACAGGTTATAGGGAGAGACTGTTACGCTCACCTGGCTCCCACAGAGGCGTCGATCTGAACTGAACAGCCGTGGTCTCCACCAATGTGACGCATAGGGCCGAGATGAAGGACTGGACTGGCCCACCTAACTTCGTTTGCTTGGCCCGTAGGAATATTCTTCTGCAAATAGAGAAAGGGAATTAACCACCCGTGGAGTTGAGCGTAAATCCCCCTGAGCCCGCTGTTCTCCCCACTGATCACCTTCGATGTCCCCTCTTATAGTCTCACCTGATGGTTTGAAAAGATGAGCTCTCCATCCTGCATTGAGCGCAGGGGCGCGTAGATAACCAGTTGCTTCACTGGCTTGAAGGAATTGGTGAGTTCCAGAACAATATTTGCTCTGAGATTCCCGGCAAGACGCCGTAAGAATGTAGTTCGTAAGAGTTCAAATGCCCGACTTTCACTCTTGTCCGATTCCTTGCAGGTTGCAGCTTGACCCTAGTGAAGAGTTCCTCGTGGCAACCGGTAAAACTCTGGTAAGGATTTGTATTATCCAACACAGTTCGATATAATAATGTCAATATGTAACCTTTTTACTTTCTCCCTTATTCAGGCGCTGAGAGAAAGTGTGAAGTCTCGGGGAATAATGCCTCCGGCGGTAAAATCAGGTAAGTCTATTGTGGTGAGGAGGGTTCCCCTTGTTAGTCCCTTTGTTTCACCATGCTGTCCTTTTGTTTCCCCTTAGGGGCTGGGGTTCGGCGAAGATGCAGTGGAAGCTGCGCCGACCCGAGAAGAGGAATAGTACCCCCGGTGGTAAAATCAGGTAAGTCTATGGGGGGGGGGTAACTAATATTCCTCTGTGTATTCCCTTGGCTCACCTTGCTGTTCTTGTCTTCTCCTTAGGTGCCAGAGTGCGGCGGGAACATGCAGGAGGATGCAGTGGAATGTGAAGATGCTGTGAAAGCCGGTGAGTTCAGCGCGGCGCTGCAGCAGGCGAGGCGACGCGCATAAATAGCTTCTTTCTTCCAGCTCGAAGGCGCGATGGATCGGAAATTCAGGTAAGGATCAAAGGTATTGCTCTTGTTCTAACCTTTTCTCCTTCTTTTTCCCTTTTTCTAGGAGCTCCAAACTCGAGGCGGGCGTGGCTGAAGGCTGTATGCAGACTCGCAGGCACGGTGAGCGTTACGCTGCTGGATGCAGAATAACGCGAAGCGTGTGCTGCTCTTCGGGCGTGGTTTAAATAGCATCCAAAGTAGTCCCAGGTAAGTATTCCTCCCCAGCCCCGCCCGAGTAAAAAAATAGTCCCAAAGTAAAGTAGTCCCTTCCAAGCCTCTTTTGGCTTGGAGCTCTTGCAGCATGGTCTCCATCAGGTAAGTTTGTAGCATGGTGTGCATCAGGTAAGTTTTAATCTATGAGCCTGGACCCAAATAGCCCTTAGCAGGGGTTGTTGGGCTTGCTTGGGATAACTTGATGCCTGCTTCCGGGGTTGCTGGACTTGGTCTGGGTCCCCGGGGGTAGGCATCATGACACTGTTGGCATAATAGAAATTCAATTGTTGTGTTATTTTTGTTGCCTTTTAACTGCCATCCATTACCTAATTGATTTATTGTATGTGTAGGTGTGAGGGACAGATATCCTTTTTAGAGTGTTTCCTTTAGTTTATTTTAGGCAGGGAAATCCTCGTCAGGGTAGGGAAAGTGAGGTGTTTATGCAACCTTTTACTGTAATAAAATAGCATCTTTTGAAAAACATTAAAGTTGTCCGCCTCACATTTCTGACCCCTCACATAGCGCTGCCGAAGGAAAAGGCTAGGGCCTTTCCTACAAGGTCATGCAGTGTCTCTCTGCCATCAATTCTCATCCATTTCCATCGTTCAGAGTGGAACACGCAGTCATTGCGGATCCTGGTGCTTCAACACAGGTATGCGAAGAGGTGGATGCTCCGTTGTGCCTCCATGTGTCGTGAGCTGCACCTCTGCTGCCGCCATCCTGCACCAGCTGGTGGAGCTGCTACTGCCACCAGGCAGTCTCAGGTAAGTCTTTTGTGGAGAATCGCGGCAATGCGATTCACCACAGCACCTTGCTCTCAGACTATGATGTGACTGGAAAGGACAAAGTGGTATGCAATAATAAATAAGGCACTGAATTTGGTGGAATAATGAATATAGATGTTATATGAAAATTTAGCCATAGGGAGGGCATCATATGCTGCAGTCAGAGATATTATTGTTCAAGAGTTTGATTCAATCTTTCAGGCTGCCCATTGGTCTGGGGCTGGCAACTATTGGGTGTCAGATGATAAGGCTTGTCTTATGTTCAATATTTTGCAGAGATGCGTCCAAAATGCAGATGTTTATTGTGCTCCTCATCTGAAACAATCACAGTGCATATCTTGCTGTGATGACATAAGTCCAGGAGATGTTCTTGAAGTTCTTTGGTACGGATGGGAGTAGTTTCTTACCTGTAACTGCATTTCTCCAGCGTTGGTATCTTTCATGGATTCACATGCTGTGAATATTTCCCGTCGTCAGGCTGGGAAACCTCAGTAACTTTAACCTAGCGTTTTCCTATGAAAAATGTTGACACTTTAGTGTCCTATTGATGTTCTTTTTGGGTGCTTTACGCTACACCAATAGGACGCCTGATATTAATAGCTCTGGCACCGTGGCTTCCCTTCAGATTTCAACCTCCAAAGTAGAGGAAACCCGAACCAAGGTTTGTCTGCAGGGGTGGCCGGTGGGAGCATGTGAATCCATGAAAGATACCAATGCTGGAGAAATGGAGTTACAGGAACTACTCCTTTCTCCAGCTTTGGATCTTTCATGGATTCACATATTGTGAATAGATTACAAAGCAGTATGACAAATATGGAGGTGCATGACAGGGAAACCATACACAATGCCTTAGGGCAGAGCTTTGCACACAAAGAAAAACATCCATCAGTATGTATAATAACAAACCCAGCAAGTGAAAGAGTAAACAGAAACAAAACCCCCGAAGCTGCAGGGCCTACCTTACTGAAACAGGCGTTGGAGGACTGCCCGTCCCACCAGCACATCTTCCACATGTTGCTGCCCCAGACAGTACTGACTGGTGAAGGTAAGCGGCACCGCCCAGGATGCCGCCTGGCAAATGTCACTGAGTGGTATTCCAGCCCATAGCGCCGCCGACGAAGCCGTAGACTGTGTCGAATGGGCCTTAGGATTGTCCCTCACCGGCTTGCCAGCTTTCCTGTGACACAATGAAATTGTACAAGAGACCCAACGGGAAAGTCCTTGCTTGGAAATAGGAAGTCCCTTGTTGGAGGGACCAAATGCCACAAACAGCTGTTTCAACCTTCGGAAACCTTGAGTACGGTCCAGATAAAACTTCAACGCCCTCTTGACATCCAGGAAATGGGCTTTTTCTGCCGGCGTGAACGCATTAGCAAAGAACGAGGGCGAGGCAATTGAAGCATGTTTGTGAAATGTCTATGGCACTTTTGGAATAACATGCGGATTAGTAGCCAGGAGAACCTTGTCCTTCATGAATCACAGATACGGTGGATCAATGACAAGTGCCTGCAACTCTGACACCCTTCTGGCAGAAGTGATGGCAACCAGAAAAGCGACTTTCCACGAGAGGAACTTCAAAGATGCCGTCGACAAGGGCTCAAACAGTGGTTTCATGATAGCAGAGAGAACCACATTGAGTGTCCATACAGGAGCAAACCTCTTCCCGGGGAAAATGTCCGAAAAAGTCCTTTAAGAAAATGTTTAACCAACCTGTCACTAAACAGAGGATTAGCATGGCGCCATCTTGTGAACCTAGAAATGGCCGCCAAATGCACCTTGATCGATGACAACGCCAGGCCCCCTCGGCCAGTTTCAGCAGGTAAGAGAGAATCTGGGCAGGAGAAACTTCCAATGGCTGCGGGTGCCCCTCACACCAGGCACAGAACCTTGCCTATTTACTACCATATGAGACATTGGTAGAAGGCGCCCTTGCCGCCTCCAGGATCTGACGACACTTGTGTGAGAGACCTAGCTGACCGAACTCGGCGTGGTCAGGAGCCACGCTGCCAGGCTGAGAGATGCTGGATCCTGATGCCACACTCTGCCCTCGTCCCAGACAAAGCAGCTCTTTGACTGCGAGATGAAGGAGATCTGAGAACCCCGTCACCCTGGGCCAGAGTGGGGCAACCAAGATCACTTTGCACTGGTATTTGCGCACCAACTGGATCGTTCTGCGCATCAGTGCAAACGGGGGAAATGCATATGCGAAGAGGCCCGTCCACGGGAACGAGAATGCGTGCCTCCCAACCCCCGCACGCCCAACTCTGGATGAGCCACTCTGCTGGCAAACCCCAGGCACAGCTTGTTCTCCTGCGTGGCAAACAAGTCTAGAGGGTGAAACCCCCATTTCTGGAAGATTATGGTTACCTGTTCCTTCTTCAGCTTCCACTCGTGCAAGTGACTTGTGTCCCTGCTGAGCGCGTCTGCCTGAACATTCAGAACCCCCAGCAGATGGTAAGCAGCAATGTGAATTCCCTAAGTAATGGCCCAACGCCAGACCTCCTGAGCCTCCTTGGATAGGATCCGGGAATGCGTACCACCTTGCTTCCTCTTGTGGTGGTATTGTCCGTCAACACCCTCACCACAGCGCCTTGAATGTGAGGTAGAAAAGACTTCAGAGCCCAGTGCACCGCTCTCAACTCCAGCACGTTGACGTGCAACACTGACTCCTCCTTGGACCACAGGCCCTGGCCCTGTGACTACTCGAGCTGCACCCCCCAACCCACCTGGGAAGAGTCTGACACAATTGTGAACTTAAAGTCTGGTTCCAGCAGGGGCATACCCCATACAAGATTTTCTGTGCAAGTCCACCACCAAAGGGCCTCACCAGTGCCCGGGAGATGACCACTTTGTCCGACCACGACCCTAGGCACTGCGACCAGTGGTCTGCAAGGAATTCCTGCAAAGGTCTCAGGAACAGGTAGCAATTGGGGATGAGCGCAATGCAGGACGCCATGGAGCCCAGCAGCGACATGTAACTCTGGAGGGAGACCACCATACCATGGTCCAACGCGCCTGCTTTGGACTCCAACTTCCGCACCCTTTCGCTGGAAGGCTTCACCAGATTTTCTTGTGTTAGAAACTGAGCACTGAGAAACACCAAGTCCATGGACGGCATCAGATAGGATTTTGTGAAGTTGACGGCGAACCCCAGCTGTTGCAACAGGTCCAAGGACGCCTTGAGAGACTGTCTGTTCCGGCGACAGGCCCCTTAACAACCAATGATCCAGGTATGGGTACACATGATGGCCTTCCCTGCGGAGGAAGGCAACCACTGGAGCCAGGCACTTTATGAATGTCCTGGGAGCCGACTTCAGCTGGGAGGACACGGTGTCGTGAATTTCCCCCGTCTCACCCGAGTCCGCTTCTTGTAGGATTCCGTGGGGAGATTCTTCTTGCACACGGATCGGGCTTTATACAAGCCTGCTCGAGTCTCTTCTGACTCCAGCGTGCGTTCAGCGTTCCAGGATCTCGGAGATTCAGGGCGTCCAGGAAAGGAGGAAGCGTACACAAGGGGTACGTGGAATCCAGGAACAAGGTGAAGAGGAAATGGTGGGAGGAATGGGAATAAGGATCCAGGAATTTAAGATAAGGAATAGTTTGCAAGCTACGAGACACACGTCTAGTCACTACCTGATGATAGCGTTGAGACGCGCAGGGCCGCGGGGGCGTGGCCTATTTATAGGACGTACTATGTCCGCCGTGAAGGCTGGCGTGGGGCGTGTCACGCGAGACGACCATGTTGGGAGCATCAAGGAATGCAAGCCCCTCTGCGATAAGGACCAGGAAGTCCAGAAGGGGCGCATTCTGTGATTCATGAAATACAGAACTGGTAATGGTAGTCTCAGACCATAAAGTGCAGGAACTGGCAGTGATTTTGCTGCACTGGGATGTGGAAGTAGGCGTCCTCCAGGTCTAACGCCGCCAGGAACTCTCCTGGCAGCACCGAGCAGATGACATCCTGCAGCATGAGCATCTTGAACTTCAGGCGCTGCAGATTCTTGTTCAGCGGCCGAAGATCTAGAATAGGCATCCACTTTCCATTGGGCTTTTTGATGACAAAATACCGGGAGTAAACCCCCTGGCCACGTTCCGACACCGGGACTGGTTCCATCACTCCTTTCGCTAACATGAGTACCACCTCCTGCCGCAAGACTGGAAGATACGGTTGTGCCACTTGCACGGGTGGAATGGGGAGTTGAGGGCGCCGTAACTCTGAGTGGCCGAGACGTACTGTATACAGCACCCAGCGGTCCATAGTGATAAGATGCCACTCGTCTACGTGGTTCACCACCCTGCCCCCAAGTAGACTGCCCAAATGGCATTCATTGTTGAGACTTCGACTGCCTTCCTTTAGCAGCCGAGGCGGAAGGACCTTTCTTACGCTGTGCTTGAAAGTCTCTGCTCTTCTGCGCCAAATGGAACGAGCGCCGGAAGCTTTGGGGCGAATAGCTGGAGCGCCCGAAACCTCTGTCGCGGGAGGCGGCAAACCAGGCATTACCCAAGGCTCCACAAAAGGCCTGAAAAGAGCAAAATGACAGGCCACTCTGCAAGGAACTCAGATACTTTGCCGTCTCAGTGTCTTCTTTCATCCCCTTCAGGGCCACGTCGATCTTTTCTCCAAAGAGCAGTTCACCCTCACAGGGCATATCCACTACCTTATGCTGGACTTCCGGACTAAAGTCTGTGCCCCGCAGCCAAGCCTGCCGCCGGAGCATAACACCATTATTTATTTGTTTGAAGCCCGACTCCGCCAGGTCCATGGCAATGTTGATGCTGTGGTTGGAGGCCTCCTGCCCCTCACAAACCAGCAGCATTGCATCCTTACGGTGTTGCTCCGGGAGATGATCTAATATCGGGGCCAACCGGTGCCACATCTCCTTGTCATAACAGGTCATAATAGCCAAAGAATTTGCTGCCTTCATCGTAAGAGCCCCCACGGCCAGGACCTTCTTCCTGAAATCGTCCTGCCTTTTGGCATCACTGTCCGGAGGCGTAACACACTTGTGCTCGCTTCTGGCCTTGCGGCTGGCTGCCACAGACACCACAGACTCCGGTCTGGGCTGCAACACGAGGCATTTGGGGGTCGCTTTGGGTGCCTTAAACTTCTTTTCCAGTCGCCCCTTCACCGCAGGTTCTGAAAAGGGATCGCGCATCGTGCACAGACTCTCCTGCCACGCGTGGTCCAAAATGGGGCCCAAGAAGACCGCCTTCTGTCGCTTCCAATATGGTCGAAGAGAAAACAAAGAATCTTTTCGTTCCTCTTCAGGAGCCAGGCCAAATTCCTTGCAGGCTTTCGCCATCATGACGTGGAAGGCCCCATCATCCGGTGGAGACTGTTGAGCCGGTCTAGTATGCTGTTCCACCTCAGGGTCCATATCCCATGTATCGTCCCTCGTCGGCGACGAGGACACCGTCGACAGGGTATCTCAAGGAGAACTCTCCTGATCGGAATCTGGCAACTCACCTTCCACAGGATGACTTCTGGGACGGTCCAACCCAACCGGCGACAGCAATGGCAACCGCACCGGAGGTGACTTTCTTGGGGCCTCACCAGGCACACCCTCAACCACCAGAGCCAGCGGGCTCGGAGGTGGCGGAAGCCTACCATCCAATTGCCCCAACAACGACTGTAGTGTATTCAACACCTGCAAGGATAGCAGGGAATGTTAATTCACCAACAGGTAAAGGGGTGGCCCAGCCCCAACTCGACGTAGATGGGCGTGCACCGTGCAGACCCAGTGCCGCCAGATTGGAAATCGGCTCACGTTCCTTCTCCAATCCGAGGAAACAGAATACGTAGCCGGTTCCTATTGCAGAATGTCCATCGGAAGCATGGGCCTGTAACGCTCACCTGATTCCCGCAGAGGCGCCGGTCTTGACTGGGCGAATACCGTATCTTCAAAGGTGATGTGTAACACACGGTTGGCTCTTTGGGCTGGACCTCTGTGCACTGTATGTCTGACTCGAAGAGTAAGATGTCTGCAGATAGAAAATATGGGATTAATGAACTGGGGTTATTGGGTGTCTCTCTCTTCTTCCCCTTCTCTTCTCCTGTAGAACCCCAAAGGTTAACGCTCTCACCTTAGGTAAGTGAACGCCGAGCTCTCCATCTGCCTCGGGGCAGGGTGCCGTAACCAGTTTCTTCACTGGATAAGGGTACAGGCCTCTTGACCTCAGAGGACTGCTGTCCGTCGTTTACTGCACGAACGGTAAGTTCCGAGTATTTCAAATGTCTTTAAAAGTCTTTTGTAATGATGTCTCTTGTTTTGCAGGATTCCGGCAATGGCGGATGACGGGCTGAAGTGAGTTGAGGATGGAACCCGTGTGAGGAATAGAAGCGCCTGGAAGCACGTATGTAAGCGCTTGTTGCCTGCTTCACGATGCACACTAACTGTCCTTTTATCTTGCAGGTACAAGTTCGGAGCTGCTGAAGGGTGCCGGAATACCCACTGGGTTCGGCGTGGGAAGGAGTAATGGCACGCGAGTAATAAAGTTACCCAATGTCTTTAAACGCACCTTCTTTTGTCTTTCAGATGCCGGAATGCAGTGCGAAGACCTCCGGAGCACGCGAAGAGTAGGTAAGCCTTTGTCTTTCAGATGCCGGAATGCAGCGCGAGGCGTTGGTGACAGCCGATGGACCAGTTAAGAGAAGCGCTGTCACTGAAGACCGTAATGCTAACCTGTTCTTTCTTGTCTTTATAGGTGTTGCTGAAGACTGGATTCAGGATGGTAAGCCTTTTTCCCTTAGGCCCAGGATCAGATGCAGAAGACACGATGAGCGTTCTGCTGCAGAGGATGCAGAATAACGCAAAGCAAGATTCATCCATCGGGTGTGGTTTAAATAGCCTCCTGTAGTGCTTAGGTGTCTCCTTCCACAGCCTCGCCTAGGTAAGAAAAGAGTTCCTGCTTTCCAGAAGAGTTCCAGTGTTCTGAACCTAGGGAGTGGCTCCTGCCCCACCCAACAGGAAAAGTAGTCCCAAACAGAAGAGGATTAGAGGCTCAACTGGCAGGTAAGTAAGCAGCATGGTCTGTTGCAGGTAAGTCCACCCAAGCATTATGAGCCCGGCGCTTCCAGCGCTGGGACTGGGCATATTTATGAGCCTGGTGCCACTGGCGCCAGGACAGGGTCCAAAAGGTCCCAATTGGGACTGGTTGGCACTCGGAACCTGGGTTATGGGTCTGCTTCCAAGGGAGTTGGGTAAGTCCTGACCTTTTGGAAGCAGAGATCATGACAGCGCCCGAAGCCGGCAGATTGCCACTGCCCCCCCGTCGGCAACAAGCCACCCTCCATATCCATCTGCGCCGTCCACAGCAACATCAGTCCACTGTCAGTCACGGTCGTGGACGTAGCCGATGAAACCACCGTCGACGACGGAAGTGCAGTTTGTACACAACCGTCGACGAGGGAACATCCGTCGACGACACCTTTGTCGTCGGGACTGAGGCATCCACGGGCTTAGCTTTCTCCGGTGAAGCAGACTTCTTGGAAGAAGAGCCGGAACGGTGCTTCGACGAGTCCCGGCTGGATGACGATCTATGATGGTCCTTAGACGGTGAGCGCTTCGAGGATGAAGACTCCCTCGGCTTCAACTGTCCTCTGTCCAACGCAGCCTCTGATTTCTCGGGCCTACCACTGGACCCCTTGGACTCGTCCAGCCGATCAGACTTGGACAGCGAGGAGGCACTCGCCCCTTTTGAGTGATGCGACCTGGATGTAGAGGACTTGCTACCTCTCCCCACCTCAGACGTTGGCATCTCCATCCTTTGCTTCTTAGCTAGGGGTTCTGCCGACGCTGCCCATTGGTGCGCAGAGGTCTTCCCCCCCATCACCAAAAACTGGTTCCCACAGGCCGAACCCACCTCCGAAGCCGGGTAAGTGCCCTCGTTCAGCCAACAGATGAGCCGGCGGTTGCAGTCCTTCAGAGTCTTCCGAGAAAACCCTTGGCAGATCTGACAGGCATTTGCCGAATGATGGGGGTACAGACAGTAGAGACAATCCATATGGCTGTCCCCTTCGAAGACCTTCTTGAGGCTGCAGGTAGCACAAGGCCTAAACAGCAATTCTTTTTGGGCCACATGACATGCTGGCCGGATACGAAAAAGCATGTGTAAAACACGAAGAGAAATACGAGGTGATCCCAACAGTTTGGAGAGGTTGAAATCTGAAGGGAAGCCACAGGGGCGGGGCTATTTAAACAGACGTCCTATTGGTCTAGAGTAAAGCACCCAATAAGAAAGTTGATAGACACTAAAGTGTCAAAGTTTTCCATAGGAAAACGCTAGGTTAAAGTTAGTGAGGTTTCCCAGCAAGATGATGGGAAATATTCACAACATGGGAATCCATGAAAGATCCAATGCTGGAGAAATATAAGCAATGATAAAAAATATAAATAGTAAACCTTGTGTCAAAAGTAGCACAGGAATCACTGTTCACAGCACAGGTTTTTATTTGATTGCTGTGGGCTCTAGGGCCGTCCCTCTCTCCCTGTCGCCTCGTCTCCCGTGGGATCATCCCCCTAGCCCATGCGTCCGTAATCCCGGGTTAGTTCTACCGAAGAGTAACCACTACTGTCCATTGGCCCCTACTGTCCATTGGCAACCTTGGACTAGAGGTGCTTTCCTAAGTCTCGGATGTCTAAGCTCCCTCAGGGACTTTCTAAATGCCCCTATTCTACCCAATTCATTTTGTAAGGTAGTTCGGGAGTGCCATTACGTGCTCAGTTGGTTTCAAGATCACTCACGCCATGCTTGCCTTTCCCCATCTACTCTTACTGTCTCACCCTCCACCACAATGCACCCACCTGTTTTCTGTTGCTTCAAAGTTTCACTCTTCCTAGCCCTCTTCCACCCTGGATGTTCCTTCTCCTCCCACTACACTTAAATATTCTCCTCCTGCCACTATGACTGCTGTCCTACAATCACGACTACTACTCTCCTCCTACTACCACTACTACCCTTCCACCACTACTCTCCTCCCAATACTACTATTCTCCACTCTCCTTTCACCACTACTACTCTCCTGCTACCACCACTACACCCTCACCTACACACACCCTCCCTCAAACTGTACCAGTCTTCTCCCATGCACTCCTTACACTACCTTTCCTACCTACTCATCTCACATCCACGCACGCTCATACTGTACAATCACTACTGCAATGAATCCAATACCTCAACTGATGTATAAATCTCCTCAACAAGCGGTTGCTCTCTCCTTCCTTCTGCTGGTCTCTTAGTACACCTCCACTTCCACTGCTGACCTCACCTGAATAACCTACACGTCCTGCTTCCTATTCCCCGATTATACCCCCCCCCCCCCCACCCTTTCCATGGACTAGTCATCTTATCCTGGACAATCCTGAACTGCGTCCCCCTGCTGGGTGGGTTTGTGTATGTGGAAGCCTCCAAAAAGGGGTGTAAGCATTGCCCACTTCCTCCGTGCATGACTTGCTGCTTCACGTTGCCAGCATGGAAAACCAATGGTTCTCGTTCATATCAGGGCACTTTATTTTGGCACCCCCAAAATGTTAAGTCAATTTTTGACTCACTTTTTCAGTAGTTGAGTAACAGACAAAACGATCAGAGAGAGGTTCTGATATATTGCAGAGAGATGTTTGCCAGGCTTGGAATGTTGTACATCTTTAATAGAAGTTGGAGAAATCTACTCCAGAACAGCCAAGACCTTTTCGGGGGGCCATGGATATTTCTGCAGGAGACAGGATAAAGCCCAAGTAGGCCAGGGACTCCTGAACAAAGGCACACTTCTCAAGGTTTGCTAATAGTGGATGCTCACGAAGCCTGTGCAATACTTCATTTACATGTGTTGTATACATGTCAGGGTCTTTGGAAAACACAAGTATGTTGACCAAGAAAATGATGACTGTGCGCAGTAGTAAATCTGAAAAGAGAACCCACAAAATGTTAAGACTGCATGGCCATTCACGAAACAAAAGGGCATCACTTGATGTCAAAGCAGCCAAAGTGGGTTCTAAAAGCACTCTTCTAGTCATTCCCTTCTCCTATTCGGAAAGAACGGAGGCCCGGCATCACGTTTGTTAATGCTATGAGCTCCAGAGGGCCTCCAGTATCTCGGCAATCGAGAGAAAAGGATACTAATTTTTAACAGCAACACTGTTCTATCCCCTATAGTCCCGGTAGGATTGGAGTTCAGTTGTGTTTTTTGAGGAACCAAAAAAGGCGGCTTTGCAGGAGATCTTGATGCCCTTCTTCAAGTTGGTGAGTGGGTATTCATATAGGGCCTGCTTTTTAGCTTTGTATAAAATAAACATCCTAGAAGAGAGTTAGGTACCAGCTCAATAGCACAATACTCATCTCGGTGAGATGGCAGTTCCTACTCTTTCCTGTCCTGAACATCCATGAACATGTGATATTTCTAAGTTACACTTTCCAGACTTGCGATGGATTGAACAGTCAAAGAAGAAATACACAGGGTTGATTGAGGTAACCGAGAGGCCAAATCCCCCAGACAGACATAGTCGCAGTAGTCTGAGCCCAAAAGCACACAGGACCAGCTGATATACGGTTTATGCAACAGTAACTAGGTCAGACCCAATACCACAGAAAGATTTGCCATCTTAATCAGATCGAAAGTAATAACTTTGGTATGCCTGGCTATTTTCATTCAGAGGGCAACGGTTTGTTCAACCAAAGGTCCTGAAATCAATGGGTGCCATCCAGTCTCTTCAATAGGTTTGGCCTGCAGTGCGGCCAAGCAATGGATCTGGGGTTTAGAACGCCATAAATCATCAATAAAAATAAAAATCAGTGTCCACTAAAGCTGGGGCCTCTGTCATGTTGAGTCCAAAAGAAAAAGCAGAATGATTACAAATAATGGGTACTCCGTTTCACTAGACTGCTCTGTAGATAACCGGGTTTAAAGGGAACCTACTGTGGCTTTGCAGCTTCTGGTCCCCTTCAGGAACAGGTGTTGGCATTTCCCCCCTGGTGTTTAGAGACTACTGGACACTTCTGAAGCAGGTGTCCTAGCTGGCCATAATGCATGCACAGCCCCTCAGCTGTGCCTCCATGTTTTTTCTTGTTCCAAAAGAACAAGTTACTTACACCTGGTAACGTTCTTTTGACTGGATGTTCGTCCCACGTATTCCTCATCTATGATATCTCCTACATCCAGTTTCATCTGCTTCGGAATAAATTCAGTAGAGGGTGCTGTGCATCGATGTAGTCAACTCTATGTCCCTCGAGGGCCTTCGTCTCGAGGATGACATCATCGAAGGTATATATAGGACGTTTAGTGCCCGTTGGCTTCAGTTTTGTTTTTTCCTGTTTTACTTACAGTAGAAATGCCAGCATTAATGTGGTTTAGACCATACCAGACTCTGAAGGAGCATAAAGTCTAAATCACGGAAATTCACTGCAGGGTAGGCTAGGAGGGGCGAGTAGGAATATGTGGGAGGAGCATCCAGTCGAAAGAACCTTACCAGGGGTAAGTAACTTGTTCTTTGAATGGATTGTGTCCTCCCACGTATTCCTCATCTATGATAGACTCCCAAAGCAGTATTAGTTTTGGCGGAGGGAGTACGAATTTTGTAATCAAGGAATGTTATGAACCGAATGACGGACTGCTTTCCCAAAGCTTCCATCCTGGCTTAAGGTGGAATCACGGCAATAATACTTAGTAAAAATGTGAATGGTAGACTAAGTGGCTGCCTTACAAACATCTTTTATTGGAACCCTTCTTTGCAGAGCAGAAGAAGTAGCCATGCCCCCAACGGAATGGGCTTTCAAGCCTTACAGGGAATCTTTCCCAGCCAGTCTATAGCATTCAGTAATAGCTAAAATAATCCATCTGGACAAGGTTTGTTTAGTTACAGCCTGTCCCAGTCTATGACCGGTTTATCTGATAAACAGTTGGTAATCTAGACCAAACTTTGACATTCTTGAAATGTAGAAACTCAGAGCCCTTCTTGGGTCAAGTCTGTGTAACCTTTCCTCTTCCTTGTCAGGATGAGGTGGTGGGTAAAAGGTAGATAAATACTAACTTTTGTCCCAGATGACAATCTGATATAATCTTAGGTAGGAATTAAGGTTTGACCTTAAGGACGACCTTGCCCTTATAAAAAACCATTAAAGGTGGTTTAGAAGACAGTGCCTGCAACTCACTCACCCTACGGGCTGATGTGAACGCCACTAACAAGATGGTTTTGAATGTTAGTAGTCTTAAAGGACATGAATGCAGTTGTTCAAATGGTGCACACATAAGAAATTTCAAAACAAGATTAAGGTGCCAAATAGGAACTTGAAAAGCAGATGGAGGGAACACGTTAGTGAGTCCCTTTAGAAATTGTACTACCAAAAGGTATTTAAAAATATGACGTTTCCTCAGACGACTGCGTGAAGATGGAAAGTGCCGACAAATAACCTTTAATGGTTCCAACCTGGAGCCCCAGATTGGCCAAATGCAGCAGAAAAGATAACACCTCTGGTGTTTTGCATAGACAAGGATCCACATTCTTATCCCTGCACCAGCTGCAGAATTTGTTCCACCGGCAGCGGTGCAAAGACTTTGTTACTGGCCTTCTGACTGAAAGCAAGAACTCCACTACGCCCTCCGGGAGGTCGCGATCCTTGTATCTCAACCTCTCAGAAAACATGCATGAAGGTTGAGCGTGTTGACCTCTGGAGGGAGAACCCAACCCTCTTCTCGTGAGAGAAAGTCCTCGCTTTGTAGAAGACGTTTTGGAGGGCAGATGGACATGTCCTCTTGGCCCAACCCGGAGCAATTAGGATTATGGATTTCGGGAACTTTCTCAACCTCCTGATCATGTGAGGAATGACGGTGACTGGAGGAAACGCGTACAGAAGTGGAGACTCCCGTCCACTACGAACGCGTCCCCTAGAGCTCATCTTGGGGGAAATTCCCTGGAGCAGAACAGTTTGCACTTCCGGTTGACACTGGTTGCAAACAAATCCACTTGAGGGGCTCCCCAAAGGGTGAAGAGCTCTTGAAAGACTCTGAGTTAGTTTGGTGGGATACTGTGCTCTGCCTGCTCAGAGCATCCGCCGCCGTGTTGGCCACTCCGGCCAGGTGAACTGGCGATAAGGAGATTCCTTCTTGTACTGCCCAGAACCAGAGCTGTATTGCCTCTATGCACAGTGGTAGGGACCCTATGCCTGCTCTCCTGTTGCGGTAGTACATGGTCACTGTGTTGTCCGTCATTAACAGGACATTCTTTCCTCATACAGAGGGCAGAAAAGCCTTCAGCACAAGTCTGATTGCTCTCAGCTCCAAAAGGTTGATATGTAGTTTGGACTCCGATGTGGACCAACGACGGCGGATTGTCAGATCGTTGGCATGGGCTCCCCACTGTTAGGCAGAAACCTGTGCAGTTCCCTTAGGGACCACTGCAAAAAGTAGCAGTAAACCCAATTGGTAGCAGTCTGCACCACCCAGATTTACCTGGTAGCTGTGGCTGAGCAGTCAGACTTCTCTCAAGAAGAGTTAGGCAGTATACAGAGTATACACGATAGGGCAGGTAAATACAGTAGAACAAGCAAACACTGACCAGAGCTTTGGTGTAAAAGATATATAATTATTTATTTAAAAAAACATCTATAAAAACCACTGGCACTAATATCAAGCAAGTTCAAAAACACAGTCAATAAAGTATATACACTCCCTTAAAAATATTAGACAAGTCTTAAGTAAAGCACCACTTATTTTCAGACAGCGGCGAGCGCTTAACGCAGATGGCACTCTAATAATTCGGTTTAACAGGGAGAGAAAGGCAGAGTATAAATGGAAACAGATCCCAACACCTTCACAAGAACACAGCAAGAGAGGAAGGCAGAATAAAACCGTGAAGTTAGAGTTCAGAAAGCCGGACCCACTTTAAGAGGATCAGAACAAAATGTGTCCAAGGTCACATGGTTGAAAAGTGCACAAAAGTCTTGAAAAGGTTCAGAAAGGAGTTGGACCAAAAGAAAGGGACCAGTTAGATGTTCAAGAGACCAGCCCAGTCTAGAAGGTTAAGGATTTACTGTCACCTTGTAGCAATGTATAGAAAGGGAGGCCAGGCGGACACAGTACCTTGAAATGGTGAGAACACTCCAGCGGGGGCAGTTGTTCCAGGCAGCGGTTGCGAGTTGGTGCTTCGTCCGGCAGAAGAGAAGATCTCGTCGGGGAGGAAAACAGGAGGTAGTTGTACTGCCAGGGAAGAAACCGATTCAAAGGAGCGGTCCTTTCTTTCGCGGTTCAGTGGTAAGTGGCTATCCGGTTGCCGGAGTGCTTGGCACGGGCAATTCGACCACTAGACGTCCTGGTAGGCGAAAAGGAAAGCGAACTGTTGTCCCCACCAGCTCAAGGGGAAGAGACTCTCCGGCAAGGAGATCTCCTCTGTCGTCGGGAAGTGGTGAAACGGTTCAGGAGGGCTCCACCGGTGGTGTCGTCGTTGCAGGTCGGCTCAGCTTCTCCCTCTTTGGATCTTTCAGGTCCTGTGGCGACGTCTGAAGTTCCAGTCCCAAAAGCCCTGCTTTTATGCAAGAAACCCCCATTCATTCAACCTAGCTGTCAATCAAACATGCTAAGTGGTGAGCCGGCCAAAAAGTGGAACAAAGGGTTCGACTTGGGTTGGAGTCACAGAAGAGAACACAAATGCCGTTTTAGAATCGAGTTCTGGCAAAAAATACCAACCAGTGAATTAATATTGAATAAATAACCCAGCGGTATGTTCGAGGCTATAGGGATTAAATAATTAAAGTTGGTAACCTCGAACAATGGGAAAATCCCATAGAGAGATATTTGCGGTCGAATATAAAAAGTAGTATCCACTGCCACCAGCCAAAACTCGATCAGGGGGGACGGAGACGTGCCCCCTCGAATAACAGACCCCGGGGCAATCGAATTGCCCCGACCAGTACGTCCACAAAATGATGGTTTGTACTGGTTTCTGTTCATAATTTGGGACTAGTAAAGCCAATGGTGACTTTACATTCCCTGGGAGACAGTAGTCAGTCCCAAGGTACGGAGTCTATGGTGGGGTGTCACTATGACACCCCTGTGTCACTGAACGTAGGGTGCTGTGTAACACACACAGTAAAAACACATGAGACCATATGGAATAAAAGACCCCATAGCCCATAAAACACATTAACAGTCAAAGGAACCCCTCAAATCATGTCCAAGAGTGTGAGGAAAAGAGTCTCACTCTTGGCAGGAGAAAACAACAAACTCCAGAAATCCAGCAAAGCTGCTGGGGGACTCACTAGGTTAGGAAATTCAGCCTAAACAGAGAATTCTCCCTAACAGTCGTTCCTTCCCCTTGTCAGGAGAGTGGGCTCCTCAGACTTGGCCTGTGAGGACCAGACGAGCGACCGGTCGGCCGAAGGCCAGTTTCCAGGTCCTCTCACGTATGGATTTCGGCTGCATCTTTGCGCACGACGTGCAGGCCTCTCTGTTGTGACTAACTCCTAGACAACATAGGCAGACGTCATGGGGGTTGGTCATGGACATTTTGGCCTCGCAAACGTGGCATTCTCCCTAACACCCACCCTGTGAGTGAGGCGTCCATAACTGCCATTATCTTCGGCCATGGTTGCCAAAAGGTTCTCCCTTCAGAATGTCGTCCTCGTAGGCCCACCACAGGAGATCCTGTGCGACCCTGTTTGGAACCTGAAATAGGTCTGACATGTTGGACTGCAAGACTTGTCCTGGGCCTCAAGCCCAGGGTTCGTATCTCTCCAACCCTGAAATCTCTTCATTGGCTCCTAGTGGATGCAAGGATTATGTTCAAGACCCTCTACATTGTCCACAAGGTCTTCTGGGGCCTGGGACCACAATACCTTTGACTCTCGTTTCAGAAATACCTTCCTACTTGAGCTCTTCGCTCCTCGGCCTCCAATTCTCTCAGGGTCAGTCGCTTCTCCAAGCAACGAGTTGATGGTAGATCTCTTTCTTTGGCTGGGGCCTCCCTCTGGAACAGCCTCCCTGCCTCTCTAAAACTGGAGGAGAATCATCTTCAGTTCCAAAAGCACCTCAAGACCTTCCTATTTGCTTCTGCCTTCTCTCTGATCACAATCTGTTTCTGCACTGGGCACCTGGCTACCCTCTGAATTCGGGCCTAGATCACTGCCCACCCAGCTGCATACCTACACTGCCTCCTGGGAACCCTTGCACTTGGGTCTGTATCTGCAACCCTACAGTCCCCCTACCCGCACTTACTAGACACCTGTTGTCTGCGCTTCATTCCTGCACTTGCCTCCCGCTGGCCGCACTACCTGTTTTGTTTCCGTTTTGTTTTTTGATCACGTGTTCAGCACTTGCCACCCATCCCCTGCCCCTTGCACTTTCCCCCTTCCCTCTCCCCTGCACTTGAATGTTCTCAATGTCAATGGGCCTAGTAAGATCCTTGTTTTTGTCCTCCCTTTTACACCCTCGATTGCCTCGTCGTTCCTTGAAACACTTGTGTATGGGCGCGATATAAATAAAATATCATAATCATATCATATCATGTTGACAGAGAATTGACACCATTGTGTCCTGAGAGCCCATTGAAGGGATCTCATTCTCAGACAAGCCTCTGGCACTAGGAAAATGCAGGATGCCATGAGGCCGAGCAACCTCAAGAAGTTGAAGGCAGGGAGACGCTGGTCACTCTGAAATTTAGAAACCATCTGCAGAATGTTATGAGCTCTCACCTTGGGGGCAAGGTTTTTCCCAAGTATGTATGCAGTACAGCCACGTTGAATTGGAGCCTTTGAGATGGTATCATATGAGACTTCTTCTAATTGAGGGAGAAGCCCAGTTTGTGGAGAGAGTGGCAGGTTACGCTGAGATGATCCAGGACTTGTTCAGGAGAACGTACCCCGATAAGGCAATCGTCCAGGTAGAGGGTAGACGTGAATCCACCCCCTCTGCCGAGATTTGCTGCCACCACCACCATCAGTTTGGTGAATACCCCGAGGCGGAGGTCAGCCCGAATGGCAGAACTCGAAACCAATAATGAGAACTGACAACGGCGAACCACAGGTACTTTCTCTGCTTCAGATGGATTGGCACCACGAGTAATTCTTCTTTGGCCTCTTTGACCAGCCATTCCTCTCGCTGTTCCAACTGAAGAGTTGAAGCTAAAGGATCTACCCCCTCCAAAAAGGTCCACTGGGGTGAAAAAGCTGAGGCTGTCTGATGGCGGCACCTAGAGACTTGACTGATGCCTTCAAGGTCTGCAGCTTCTCAAGGCTATCGTCAGCCTTGCTGCCAAAAAGATGAGACCCGTCAAAAGGCATATTAAGGAGTCTAGACTGAACGTCTGTGCAAATCCAGACTTCCTTAACCATGCAAACCTGTATATCGCAGTGCTTGCCCCCATGGCTCTGCTGATATTAATTTATTTTTTTTATTTAATCGTTTTTTTTATAGCACACCTAATACCGTACCAGAGTATGGTTTCTAAGCGCGGATCCAGGAGTCAAACCTCTGTTGCTCTGCGTTGTCTTGCTTCCAAGACCAGTGCATTGCTCCTGTGCTATACTCCTACTGTAAGCAGAATCCAAACCTGACTGTAGAGACTCACACATGGCTTCTTTCCCATCGTTCACAATGGCCAGGAAGCAGTCTCTTTCTTCCCCTTCAGGAATATGTTCAGCCACCATGGATACACAGTCCCATAGGTTGAAGATATATTTTGAAAGGGCACACATGGAGTTGGCAGACTTGAGAGCCATGCTACCGGCAGAAAAGACTTTCTTTGACCAGGCGTAAATATGCTTATCATCCTGATGTAGTGGAATGTTTAGACAAGTAGTTGAGGTCACTACTTGACGGTCTATATTTTTTTGACACATTTATATTGACTGCCAGACTTGATTCTGGTGCTTCCCAGTTTGCACTTACTCTTTTTTGTAGAGCAACATGAAATGGTAACCTTGGATCCCTTAGAGGACCTTTGTCCAGGATATCTGTGAGGATATCCGTGAGGTCATTCTGTTCCAATGGGAGAGCAGGCATCCCTCTCAGATAAATCAATGACCTTGGCCATTAATTGCATGTAAGAGGCATCTGCGGGATCTGCCGGGTCTGGCTTGCCAAATTCCATTCTGGAGGAGGTATAGACCCCACTGGCTGATTGTAAATTATCACACAGGTCCTGCATTCTAGAATCCGATATAAAACATGTGACACACCGTAACCCAAAAGGAGTATTGTCGTCGTCTGAAAGCTCATAGTCTTCATAAATCGACTTGAGCGATTTAAAAAAATCCTTTCTTGGCAATTGTTTAAAGGATTTTGGATGGTCCAGTGGAGGCATGGATGGCTTCAAGCCAGATGCTGATGGAGACGTCGTCAGGCTTGGTTGTGGCGTCAATTAAATCAATGTCTTGCACGCAGATTCCGTCGATGGTTTCAACGCCGCCTTTTCTGTGGACTTTGTTTGTGACGGACTTCGCTGACTCGACAGAGCCTTCGATGATTTGCCATCGATTTGAGAACGCGATGGCTGTCTCTGAAAATCAGGCATTTGTCCCGGGCTCTAGAGCACGCAATATTTGTCTATAGCCCTTTCCTTACCGATTTCAGAAGACGTGGTAGGAGCATGGCCTACTTACTTCGAGGGAAATTGTTTCTTAAAAATGTTTACCAATTACTGCCTGCATGATTCCCATTCAGCCGGAGTCCAGGCCTTAGAAGGGCAAGATATACAGTCTCTGGAGAGGAGTCAGACGAGGAAGACACAGTAGGCGATTTATGATGCCTTTTCTTCGATTTTCTCATCGATGACGAGTGGGGAGAGCCATTCCATGACCTAGACGTTTTAGGTTTCTTCCGTCGAGGAGAATCGTCTCTCGCTTCATCGGAGGAATGTTTTTTTGACGGGGTAGTCAAAGGGGATTTTTGGGGCAGTCTACCTACTGCTAATTTCCCTTTACGCTCCTTCAGACTGACAGGTCGAGGTCTTGTGCTCCACACCAAGGCACCACAAACACACCTGATGTGGGTCCATCAGCGACATTTTAGCGCTGAAGTCTCGGCATTTCTTAAACCCGGTCTTCATTGTTGTAGGAGCCGAAGACATTACGAAGTAATATGACGCGTGCTGTAGTTCTATAAGCGATAGCTGACTTGGAAAAACGGAACTGAAGCAAATGGGTGCTATGCATTTCGTATATACCTTCGACTCTACTGCATCGACGTACAGTCCCCTCTGCCGAATTTCTTTTTCCAAAAGCAGCTGAAGCTGGTAGGACACACTCCATTCCAAGAAGGACCCAGTCAGTCCCCAACTGCATGGGTTCAATGGTAGCAGAGGTCCCTTCCTTGAAGCAGGACTTAAAAGATGGAACAGCTGAATGTAAGAGAAGGATACAACTGGCTAATCACTGCCAGGAATGCCAAGCTGAGAGATCCAAAGGCGAGTGGGGAGACTGCGAGTGAGGATGGAATGCAGGTGCTGGTTGGCGTGCAGGGATGGCAGCAGGAACAGAAGAGGCCCCTTCCCGACAGCCACGGGAACTGAGAAACAGTACCAACGCCGCCCAAGCACAGGGAAGGGCTCAGGAGCAAAGTGGGAGATGCGAAGGACGTGGAAGCTGCCAGAAGAAGCCGGTAAGCCCATGAAGTGGATGCAGGACACCGGGGTGCTTCTATACATTTGCCGCTAGAGGACGGGAGAACGCCAAAGAAGCCGGTGAGCCCTGAGAAGGGAAGCTGGGTCACTGGTGTGCTTTGGCAGCTCAATCAAGTACTGATAAGTGCCAGTCACATGAGTCAGGTGACCCCGAGCAAGGAGGTTGGGTCGCTAGGACATTTGAGAAAGAAAGTGGGTTTGAGACCCAGTGTCTTGATAAAAACAATACAGAATATTGGAACTGTGTGAATACTAGAAATACAAGAATAAAGAGAGCCTGGCAGGAGAGTATACCAGGTGTTTTGAGAGTCTGGGACCCGCACCCAAGTTGTGGTTCTTTGAAAAGAGAATCCCAAGGAAGAGCCATGCCCATAGGATTCTGAATTACAGTGATTGTGGAAAAGACTAAGGGAAGGGAGTTATTTACCCTAGAGTGGAGTGTCACACCAAAAGGAGGGGGTTATCCTCTTGGGCTTTAAAAAGAAATTGTTTATTCTTTGGAACTTTTTTTTCGTGGAGAGAAACCTGGGGAAGGTAGTCATTCCCGTGAACTGTGAACATTATGTAGACCTTGCAGAGCTGCTCGAATGCACAGAAAGGGAGAAGGACTCACACTCTCTGGAAGGATATGCAGAGAAACCCGACAGAACAGGGTCCCAATCCTGGACATTTGCTTTCCTAGGCTAGCAATCTCAGTATGTGGCAACGCCGGAGGACTCTGTGGCAATTCAGAAGAAGGACAGAGACATATATCTTGCATTTCCAAATATTTTATTGATTAAATGAAATGGTGCAAATTGTTAACTATTCCTAAACTATGGGTTTTCCCTGCCTAACAAAACACTAATTAGGCTGCTCGGCAGTCAGGAGTCCAAAAGGAAGATCTGTCCTCTGTCCAAAACTAAGCTATTCTGTCCCTACCACTATCAAAAGGAACTAAGGCACAGGAGAACTCCCTTCTCCTGTGATCTGCTTTTCGGCAGAGTCACTTTGGCAACTTATTCGCAGGTACTCCTTAGCAACTACTTTTGCCAGTTTGTACAGTTCATAAATAGGGCTCCTCAGCTTCTCTTTCGTGTCCTTGACACCTTGCTTTCCCCCTCTGAGGTTCTTCTTCTCTCTCCCTTGATTAGATTTCTTACTTTCTCTTGACACAATGTCCAGTCTTTTCCCTGGCTGGACCAGTTTGAAACACTCCCAAATGTATTCTCAATTTTCTCTATTTCTTCGGTTTACTGTGACGACTAGGAAGGTTCTAGTACTACTCTTTATGTGTTTCCAGTGCCTTATTTTTACTGGAACCAGCAAGCATATTCCAGTAATGATTCTCACAGGGTTTCCATTTTTCACTCCTACTCGAATGAGTTTGAATGTTCCAGTATTGATTCTCACTTGGTTTCCACTCTTTACTCTTACTGGGAAGAGATATGAATGTTCTAGTAACGATTCCCTTGATTCTTTAGGGCTCTCTCCTTTTTGATACTTGTATCACGGTTCACATAGTAATTTTCAATCTTATCCATTATTTCGTTTTCACTGAGGCGAGTATGATACATACACTCAATATTCCTCCCAAGTCTCCCACTTTCCCCATTTTCTTTTCACTGGGGTTAGCGTCACCCGACTGGCACTCAGGATGTGAAATTCCTCTAGTGTTGTCAGGGTGGATTTGCACTTCTGTGGTTCTATTTCTGTTGCTTGGTGTCCGCTCCGTAATGCGAGCTGGTCTGTGGTCTCGCATCATTGCAAGACTTAACAGTCCACTGACTCTCAGTCACGCCCCCACTTAGCAATCAGTATCTTCAGCTTCTCCTGCTTCCAGCTCTTCTTGCGTCAGCTTCACATGCTTCACATGCCAGCCTTCATCCAGGTTCGAACGCTGCGCATCCCAGTCTCTCTCAGCTCTCGCTGCACAGCTAACTTGCAACTCCTGGGCTTCTCTCCAATAGGACTGCTCATTCTGCTTATATGATGCATTGCTGGGTCTTCCCCACCAGAGCCTCATGGTCCTTTCTCTTTGTTGCCTCAGTGTTCTGTATTACTCTGGCACTCTTCTTCTCAGTATTACAAGAGTACTGCTCTTCATGATGAAACAATGGTTCTATACCACAAGGTAACCAGTAGCTCATTCTTCTTGTCTCCTTGGTGTTGTCATTGTTAATGGTGGGTTGTGAGTGAGTGACTCTCCCGGTGACGTCCCACTTTCAGAGGACTCTGGGTTTAGAATAGCTTCAACAACTTCAACAACTTCAAAACCTCAGTGGTCAGGTCTTAATTGGACTGGTTTCACCTTAGAAAGGATTGGTCTACTGGCCTTGGTAATGCGTGCTCTTCTCGTGACTACAGCAACTATTAACTATTTGTTCTGAATGTTACAAGAGTCAGGTTTCACTTCAGAAACTAATGTAGTTACACACAATCTCTCTTTGATGACAAACTTGAACTTACAAACTTGAGTTTCCTTTTATTCAGCGTGCGTTCTGCTTTAACGTGGATCGGGAAACACAGTGTTTTATACAAACCTTTCTTTGATGTGAAATATTCTTGTAACACGTTGGGAAAATCAGCTGCTACTTCTTGAACCATTACTGATCACGTTCTCCTCTTAATAGGAGACACGTAACCTCTCCGGTAATGTTGTTTATGCAACAATGGGAAAAGAAAGATGTGCTTCTTACGCGAGTGCCTTAACTGATGCTGAATATGCGCGTGATACAATACCCTTTATTATCAACGACTTCACATGACTGCGGACAACTTCACTCGCTTTAACTTAAACACGAGTGTGAATTCAGCTGGTTACAGTTACCGGCAAGGAGTTTTATCTGATTTGGAGAACAGAGTTTCACTCACCAGCCCCAAAATACCGGTGGTTGCAGGTGGCTTCCACTTCCAGACTTTCTTGCTTCTGCTAAAGGCTCTCTTGGGACCCACACCACTCTACAGTACGGGTGCCTCAGGTCCGGCATCGACAATGGAGAGTCTTCTTTTCTCCAGATTCCCTCAGGTTGCTTCTGCAAACATGCCTCGGGTAAACGCACAACTTCAGCTCTGCATTCACAGCAATTAGGCACACCTGGAAAGACTGCCAGCTTCTCCCAGTTGCTTCGGTTGCAGCGACAGCCAAACAGGGTTTGTGAGCACAGGACCAACTCAGAGCCTGCAGGTGGAATCTACTCTTCCTTCGCTCTGGCGTCCCTTCTGCGGTCACACTTCCTAGTGAACTGCCAGCCTCGTGCTCTACTACTACTTCTGCTTCCGAGCTTCAAGCTCCTGGCCCAGCCGCTTTCTACTGCTCTCTTCTGCTGCAGCCTTTTATGCCCCTCAGGTGGGTTAGTTGGCTTCAGGTGCAGGCCCTTAGTACTAAATGCCTGATCCTGCCAAAGCCTATTAGGCCTGCCTGCCTGTTCTTTACCTGTATATGCCTCTTCATTGTCGCAGTCCCTGAGAGATTCTTGAACTAGTCCTTTTTAAAGGAAATTCGTTTTTTCTGGTTCTTTTACGATTTTTAACAGTGATTTCACGTCCCTTGATGTTTTTGGAAGAAGGGATTGCCTGCCTCTACTCTCCGCCCTCTGCAACTTATCCAGAACAGGACTACAAGACTTGTCTTTGGCCTCAAGCCCAGGGACTGTATCTCTCCAGGACTGAAATCTCTTCACTGGCTCCCAGTGGCTGCGAGGATTAAGTTCAAAGCCCTCTGCATTGTCCACAAGACCTTCTGGGGCCGAAATACTTTCAACTCTCTCTTCCTAAATATCTTCCTTCTCGAGCTCTTCGCTCATCCGCCTCCAACTGCCTCAGGGTCAGCCACTTCTCCAAGCAACGAGTTGGGGGTAGATCTCTCTCCAAGGCAGTGGCCTCCCTCTGGAAACGCCTTCCTTTCTCCCTGAAACTTGAGGAGAACCATCTCCAGTTCCGGAAGCACCTCAAAACCTTCCTCTTTGCTTCTGCCTTCTCTCCCCCTCTCCCCTGCTAACTTCCTGATTGAAACTGCACTGAATCTGCACTGGGCTACTCCCACGGATCTTGGTCCCTGGCCCAGCCACTTGCCCCCGGCACTGTCTCCCTGGCAACCCGTGCACCGCAGAACTGTCTCTGTATCCCTACAGCCCCCCTCCCAGCCCTTTGTCTGCACTTACCACCAGCTGGCCCTTTATTTATCTTATTATTCTACTATCCCATGTACTGCACTTTCCCCTCTCCCGTGCCCCTCGCACTTTCCCTTCCCCTCTTCCCATGCAATTGCGCGATCTGAATGACACCTGGCCTAGTAAGATCGTTGTCTGTCTTCTCTTTGTCCCCCCTCCCTGCCTCGTCACGCCTTGAAACACTTGTGTATAGGCGCGTTATAAATGCCATATCATATCATTACACCCTGGGAGTTTACCCTTCCATCCTTAGTAGAAGGTCGAAATATAGCAAAAAGACAGTAAGCCAATTCCTCCTTTAACCAAGTGGTAGGAGTATCCCTCTCCAAAGAGAAATACTGTGTCTCACCCTGCAAAATCACCCCACCGCCCTGTGCCTTGTCTTCACCCAGGAGATCCTCCTGCAGTACACCACCCCCAGGATTGGGATCAGGAAGAGTCTGCTGTCTCCTGGCCACTTGGGAGGAGACTTTAGGCAGGATTTTAGTGGGGGATCCCCAGGATTCTCCACACTGAATCTGGTGATTCGTCACAACTCCCAAGAAGGGAAAGGAGCCTGTGGGATAAGCTGCATGTCCCCTACATCACCAGGGACACAAAAAGGGAGAAGGGGCCATCCTCCTCCAATGTTACCGGCAGAAATGGGCCCGAAACTCAAACTTTACTACTTGCCTTCTCAATCTGCCACCTATGGTATGAAGCACGCGTGGAGCAAGTAAGCAGAAACTTTTGACTGTCACTCACCCCCCCCCCTCCCTCACACCCCCTCCTCTTAGAGGTGGGTAAGACAGGGACAGATTGGCCATGCAGAATGTTCTAATCCTAGGAGAGACAGGCAGTTATAAGCAGGGGCAGGAAACAAAGTGTGGGGTTTTTGGGTGAGGTCAGAGGTGGAGGATGACCAAGAGCAGCAGGTAGTGGAAGGAAGGAGCTGTGAATTGTGGAGGTGATTTATTGAGCAAGTGAGGTATTGACTATGAGTAAAAGTGGATCAGCAGTGTGAGTGCATGGCTGTGCGGTAAGTGTGCAAATCAGCAAGTGTAAGGAGTGCGTGGGAAGGGAATGTCCCTGAATGAAAGGTGGGTACATATGTAGTGGTTTGGATGGAGGAGTAGCAGTGTGGAGAGAGTAGTAGATGTGTGGAGGAAGGAGCAGCAACAATAGTAGCGCGCAGGCCGGAGTAGTAGTACTGTGGAGGAGGGAGTAGTAATATGGAAGAGAGGGTAGTAGTGGAGAGGAGGGAAGGAGTAGTAACATCAAAGGGTGAAGGAGAAAACTAGTGTGTGAGACATCGGAAGGACAGAAGAGGGGAGAGAGAGTACAGGCAGGGGGCGAGGAGACGGAGTGTAGAGAGGGAGAAGGAAAAGGCGAGAGTGCATGTGACAGAATAGCCTGAATCAAAGTAGCGTAATTTCAAGGCACCATCTCAATTCCCATAGAGCACTAACGTTTGGAAAGAGTAGAAACAACTAGGAAGTTCCTGAGGCAGTTTAGATAGCCAGCATTTAGGTGACCATCTTGACAGCGAGCCCGTTTTTAGATAGTAGGGGGTCAACATTCAGTAGTACTATCTGGCGGTTATGGACATCTGGGCTAAGCAGGAGAGTCAAAAAGAGACAAGAGGGAGAGGGATGGCCCTAGACCTCCCACCCCAAACAAAGCAAAATAAAAACACTTGACTGTCTCCGTGATATGATCCAATGTGAAGTGAAGGAATATAAGCTCTCCATATAAGCTCTCTCTCTTTTTTAATGGACTATTACTGCATCTGTCTAACTCTCGGACGTCCTTCCATTGGCCCACGAGTGGAATTGAAAAATATGGATAATTAGCAGGTCTTTGAATAACCAATACCAAATCTTGCTTTCTTCCTTTAATAGATGAAATGAAGGATTAGTCTAGAAGGGAAGACTCTGCGGAATTAAGGTTTTTACAGATAAAAACAAGTAGCTGGGGGTGCAGATTCGCAGGGATCTGCAACTATGACATGAAGTGAACCACCCACCACTCTGGAAAGCTTGGAATCGCATGTGCAAAGGTGGCACCATATGACCGTCTTGGATGGCAAAGATGACGGTCAAAATGAATTTGTTGGGGGGCGCTGTTGCACTCGAGCAGAATGGCCGCTTGAGCGTGAGCTCCACTTGGGGGAAGATCCTAAACCTCAAAATATGCTGTAGTGGTGCTGCAGTTTGAAGCAATCGGCTGCTTCCCATAACCATCCTGCAGGTATCGCTTGGTTGCCGGCTCTGGTGAATGATCCACTGTGGAGGAAACGGCGTTCTAAGGGTGCCGTCGGCTCCCTTGCAGCCTCACCTGCTCTACATTGACCCGCAGTGGCAGATGTGGCGGATCTGCTGGCCCTCGCCCATGTGGTGGATATCCCCATGAGCACCCTGCGGCGCCAGCCTTCCAGTCGCCAACTTCCAGGACCTCACCACCGGCAACGCGCTGCTCCATGGCAGAGACCTCTGAGTCGACGGACACTTCTGCCGCATCGCCTCTGCCCTGTCGGCATTATGTCAGTGATACACTAGGTGCCCCACGGATCTGGCGAGACCCGGCTGTGGCCGAGGGTGCTGCTGGCCGCAGCCAGTAACCACAACACCACTGTTCCACACCAGGTCAGCCCAAGGAGCTACAGGACCGACCTCCCCACAAGACCGCAGGTACAGTCCCATGGCAATCTCTTGGCAATAAACGTGGCCCGGTCCTTCTGCACCCCGCAGCGGCTGCCCCCTCGAACACACGGAGAACACATCGGGGGCCACTTGCTGGGGGGGTGCTGGGTGGCCCTTGCACACCGCGCACTGATTGTTATTGCCAGGGCATTGATGTGGAACCACCCATTTGTCCATTACAAATGCGTGTGTAGGGTCCCACACATTGGGCCAGACAGCCGCCATTTTTGTAATACTTGCCTGGGGGCCCTGCGAGTGAGCTTCACACCGTTCATCCATAAACATACCTGCAGTTCTCTCGCTACACGTCCCCCCCCCCTTATTTCCAGGGCCTGACTTTCACAGAACATAATATTTGCCAGCAGGGAAGATCCTGTTGCTCACTTGATTGTGAGCTCCCACACACGTTTCATTAATTTATTGGCAACACCGACCACCTTTGTCATTGTCTCCAGTCCTGATATACGTGGGAGGGCACAGTCCATTTTGTGGGGGCTGGAGGCCCCGGCTAGCTGCAAAGATCACTAAGGATGGACTTGATACACCCTGCTCTATCCTAGTGAGGAGAAAGACAGAAGGCAGACCCTGTCCCCCCTACCACTGGGACCTGAGGTAATGCAAATGTGACTGCTTCCTATTGTTTTGAGGTACTCGCTGCCTGCTTGGCTGACTCCCTGGTGTAATAATTTGCTACTTTCGTGCCTCCAGATCTAACTTTCTTGGCTTGACGACGCTCTGGTACGCACAGCCCTGTAACTCTACTGTCAACTAGAGACTGCCTTGGATACCTTCGCCATTCCTTGCCACGTGCCGGTCACACCTCCAGTCCAAGACCCCCCCTCCTGATAACAGAGGGAACTGTGCAATCCTGTCCCTCATGTGGCTGTGGACATCATGACCAAGGGGGCCAACAAGAAGCAAAGTTCTATCAATATGTGCACTAAGACAGCACAGAAACCCAGTGAGCTCCTACCAGAGCAGGGAACACCCATATAAACATCCCCTGAACCCTCAGAGTTGCAGAAAATGATGGAATACATGAGGGAGGGGTTCACTGCTCTTTATTCAAAATTAGATAATATGAGCGGAACCATATGCTCGATCAAAACCCATATGGAGAAAACAGACGCTCGGGTGACAGAGGTGGAGACTAGGGTTGGGACGGCAGAGGACGACATCGCAACTCTCCGGGCTGAACTGAATTCCCTGTCCAGACAGGTCCAAGATGTGAGCAAAAAGAACGAGGACCTTAAATCGCCTTCCAGGCACAATAATATACGCATCATCGGGATTTAAGAAGTTAACATCGAAGGCTCCATGGAAGACTGTCGAGCAGACATTGCTCTTTGCTAGACTCTCAGAAACTTTACCTGCAGTTCGCCATTGAGAGAGCCCACCGATCCTTGATGGCGAAGCCTAGGCGTGGGGCCCCTCCCCAACCCATCATAGCTAAAGTATTAATCTATCGAGACAGGGATGCTCTACCTTGAGCGGAGAGGGACAAAAGGCGACCACTTCTTAGGTTCCTCCAGGATCCACCTTTATCCAGATTTCTCTGTGGCCATTCAGCAGGAACAGAAATCCTTCCTGGCCGTCAAGAAGAAACTACGAGACTAAGGGGTCAAATACGCAATGCTATACCCCGCTAAACTCAGGATTGAGCATTCCAGCCAAGTCGTCGTCTTCACCATTCCCCAAGAGGCCTCTAAATTTATTGAAGACCATTTCCCTCGCTGACCGGCTCTGAATGTTATCCTTGGTGACACTTTGGTTTATGGTTGTTGTTGAATGTTGAAATCTCCTGGTGCGGGGCGGAGCTCGGTTCCCCAATACACCATCGGGCAGATGGGATCAGCCGACATCCGACTCTGGCCAGTTATTTTGACCTTATTTCCTACTGCTTCTGTATTGTTACCACATTGCTCACCACACAATGCCTAGGCAATACTCCACTTCGGATGCACCGCCGCTCAGAATCGGCGCAAGGCCCCCCAGGCAATCTCGCCGCTGTTTGTCACTGGGTTAAAGTTTTTGGGCGATATCACCTCTCTGATTGGGGAAAGGGTGGGGGCGGGGGAGGGTGGGGAGTGGGTTTTAGTTGGAAAAATGCATGACACGCTGCTGGGAATCCGGAAGCGTCCATTCTCCCAGATGAGACTGGTTCGACTGAGGCCCCCTTGTTTTGGGTCCGGGTCCTGTCACAATATCCTTGGCTGGGTTGATTCTCTATTGATGTTGGACTTCCGATACAATGGCTGATGGTGATGTCATATGTATGAGCTGTATCAGCTGGAATGTCAGGGGACTGGGTAATCACGCTAAAATGTGCAAAATACAATTGTATATAAAACGGCACAAGGTTAACCTGCTCTTTTTCCAAGAGAAACATGCTCTTTTCGGCGGATGTGAGAGGTTCACGAGGTCCTGGGGTTCTCAACACTATTACACCATCTACTCCACCCAAAACCGCGGTGTCATGATTCTCATACATAGGAGTCGCGGATTCCAACACAAAGTCATCCACACAGACCCTATGGGACGGTATGTATTGCTCTTTGGAGCCTTGCAGGGCAGAAAAGTCGTATTATTGATACTATATGGCCCTAATATCGATGACCCCGATTTCTATATACATCTCTCCTCTTTGCTATCTGGCTTCGCTCTCATCCCTATACTCTGGGGTGGGGATTTCAACACGATTCTAGACGTTAACTAAGATAGATCGGGCTCCAGACCCTGTCAGCTCTCCAGGGCAGCCAGAACCATCATAGATTTGCAGGCCCAATTTGGAATCGCCGACACATGGCGGTTGATCCGCCCCGACTCCTGCATGTTCTCCTTCTACTCCTCGGTTCATGATTCCCATTCACGTATAGACCGATGGCTTATCTCAGACACCCTTGCTAAGGTCATCACCCAAATATCTATCCTTCCTAGAACTTTCTCAGACCACTCCCCTGTAATGATCTCCCTGAGATGGGGTGCAGACGACCCGAAAACCTGTTCATGGAGGCTGAAACCACATTCTCTGCTGGATGTTGCCTTCGAAACTGAAATGGGAACCAGTGTAGACAATTTCTACTCACTGAACACTGGCTCTGTCTAATCACAGGCTACCCTCTGGGAGGCATTTAAGGTTTATATAAGGGGCATAGTGATCTCCAAAGAAGCAGGGATACTCAGAGCAATATGAAGAGACATTGCGGAGAGTGAGACCAGGCTTGCCTTTCTTGAGACACAGTATGCTTCCTCCCAGCTGGCTGAAACTCTTGCCGGCATAGGCACTGAATTGAATACATTCCGCACTCGTGCAGAGCGGGAATGGAAATTCCTTGATGACCCCCAGTATGCGCGCAGGTACAGGGAGGGCGAGTGCCCTAATTGTGTCCTAGCTAGGCTGAATCGACATGAGAATGGCACATCGCATATCCCGGCTATAGAGAGGGCTGATGGTACTTTGGCTCTGTTCTCACAAGATGTCAATACTGAATTTCGCTCCTCCAACGTAGACAAGGCCACTATTGCTGATATAGAAACATTCCTAGATAACCTTCTGCTTTCCATCCTATCCTCAGAGACTAGGGATGCTCTAGACACTTCGATCACGCCTGAGGAAATCTCCAAGGCTATAGACTTGCTGGCCTTCGGGAAAGCTCCTGGGTCCGATGGGGTCCCGGTCGAATTTTATAAGCGCTACAAAGCCTTTCTTGTCCCGCAGTCGCCTGCCATATGGAGGAAGGCCTGTGACACGAGTATCCTTCCCCCATCTCTTCGTGAAGCAATAATAACGGTTTTACTTAAACCGGGCAAACCCCCCACACAATGTGGCTCCTACCGCCCCTTCTCGCTTAACAACTGCGATGCTAAAATCTACGCTAAGGTATTAGCTCTGAGATTGGTCCCTTATCTGCCATATATCATTCACACGGATCAGTCTGGTTTTATCCCTGCTCGCTCCACTTCTCTGAATCTGTGCTGGCTATTTAACATACTCGCTCGGATCGACTCGAGCATGCAAGCACTCGGGGCTACCCTCGATATGCAGAAGACCTTTGACTCTGTCTCCTTGAGATACCTATGGCAGGTACTCGAGAAATGCAACTTTGGCCCAAGCTTCAGATCCTGGGTTAAACTCCTTTATTCCTCCCCCGTTGCCAGAGTTTGCACCAGAGGCCTGTGTTCAATCCAATTCCTGATAGCCAGAGGTATGAGACAGGGGTGTCCATTCTCACCGTTAATCTTTGCCCTAGCCATTGAGCCACTGGCCGACAGGATATAACAACATGCACATCGAGGCATACAGTTGTCGGGTTCCCCTGAGATCATCTCCCTTTATGCAGATGATGCTGTTCTCCTCATCTGTTCCCCGGAACATAACCTGGCGCTAGTATTGGAAGACATCGTACGATTTGGTGAACTATCGGGCCTCTGGGTAAATTGTTCTAAATCAGTGTTGTTCCCACTAACTGAGGCCCCCACTCCCCCCCCTTGGACTCTCAGGGATTTGCATGGGTGGAATCTGAGATTACCTATCTGGGGGTGACGGTCACACGGCAGCAAAACACCTTATATGAAGCCAATTTCGGGAAATATCTCACCACACTCACCCGAAAGTGCGTGGGCTGGGCTAAACTACAGATCTCCCTGGCTGACAAGAACGCCATCCTCAAGATGGTGGTACTGCCCCAACTCTTGTATAGATTTTTAAATGTACCCCTATGGCCACGCCGATAATTCTTTACAATACTGACCTGAGCTATCAACACCCTGTTATGGCATTCTGGTGCAGTCTGTCTAAAACTGGGAACACTAACTGCCCCAATGCCAAAGGGCGGGCTCAACACCCCTAACTTTGAAGGGTACTGGATGGCTGCTCAAGCCCATTTTGCATCGTTTTGGTCCATGCCCACTGACCCTCCTCTTCATGTCAAGCTTGAGCGCCTTGCTGCAGAGGGTTGTGACATCCGCTCTATAGTTATCCCCTCCTGTAACATGAAACTTGAGCCTCTTGACCCGGTTAAGGCTACGGCATTAGCCCTGGGTAAAATAAGTGTGGCACCTCACAACCCTTTCATGGTTACCTTCCCTTCTGGAATTTTTTTCCAGAAGCTCCTCGAGCGGACGCCGCAACAACGCGTCGTTGGGTGGGCGCGGGACTGGCCACTGTCCGAGATGTGTTTGAACAGGGTATCTTCATTGAATGGTCAGACCTGCCAGAGTCCCTCCGAGGCAGGCCCTCTCATTGTTTACACTATGCAGGCTTAGGCTGCTCTCTTAAGAACAGATTCCTGACTTCCCCTCAATCCCCCGGATGACCCAATACTGTCAGAAATCCTAAATACCATGACCCTCGAAGGGAATGTCTCCAGGCTTTACACCACTCTCCAGAGTAAGACAGCCTCTACATTTGCCAAGCTCAGAGACTCCTAGGGTAGAGACCTGGTATCGAAATATCCAACCAGCGCTGAGATCATATGGGTGCCTGTACCCATGAAATAGCATTTAATCACGGTTTAAGCTGATCCAGTTTAAGGTACTTCATAGATTCCACTACACCCCAGTCAGACTCCACCGCATGTCACGAGAACATCCACCCACATGCCCGAGATGCAAATCTGATGACGCAAATTACATACACATAGTGTGGTCGTACCCCCGCCTGTCCCAATTCTGGGATGGGGTGTGCGCTTCCCTTTCTGAAATGTTAGACTGCACTATTATCCCTTCCCCGTTGACATGTCTTTCATGAACTCCCCAGACTAGACTGATTGCCCTTGTGTTACTCATGTCTTTGAACACTGTCACCCCAACTGGCATTTCGCTGTTATATATAACCTACAGTCCAAATATGTAAATATGTACAAAGAATTGTATTGTATTGTACTCGTCATTTGTATAGCGCAAATGTTACCATTATTATAGCTTCAATGCGTTGTTAGTGGGAACGCTTGCGGCAGACCGAAGTCCAGAGGTTGGAGGTCATGGGTCCAAATTATGATGCGCGTGTGCATTTGACTGAAAAAGGCTTAGGCTGGCCAGGCTTTGGTAGAAGCCCATGCAGTCAGGCATGTGGATGGGTCCCGAGAGGAAACGGGGTGGCGACAGAGCTAATGACTCACTATCTGTTCAGCGTGCCCGAAAAGTATTGTAGGACTGCGCCACATTCTGCTGTCATGCGGTGTTGGGGCGTAGTCAGGTGTAGGTAGGCAGCAAATTTATGTGAACAGCATGGCCAAATTCTTGTCGTAGTCCTTGCTGTATACAGATGTGTGTGGCCAGTGGAGTGGTGTATTTTATCTACCATTGCCTCCGATTGGAGGCGCTTTGATGTTCGGGCCCCCACTCAGGTATTTGGTTCCTTTTGTTGGCTCTTGTGGCATCTTCTGTGACAAATCATTTGATGTACTCACTTCATCCAGAGGGCGGGGGGGGCTTCCCATAAGGCCAGGGAGGTGAGGGTGCTACACGATAGTCCCCCTGGGGGTGGTATTCAGCAGATGGAACTCATGGGGAGGGACCCGCCCCCCCTTTGGGACTAGGGATGTATATTCAGGGAGATAGATATACTTTCCATCAATCTCCCTTACCTAACCCTCCTTTACCCTTGCCATCCCGTACATAGTAGTAGAAGTACTGAAACAAAGAAGAGTTAGATCCATCT
Source organism: Ambystoma mexicanum (assembly GCF_040938575.1). Lineage (NCBI taxonomy): Eukaryota > Metazoa > Chordata > Amphibia > Caudata > Ambystomatidae > Ambystoma > Ambystoma mexicanum. The sequence continues at coordinate 393,919,922 of NC_090922.1, forward strand.
TAGAAAGAGTTTTCAGGGAAATACTGGGAGGAGGTGCAGAGGTATGAGAAGAGTGATCCTCAGGACACTATGGAGCAGTCTAGTGTTTCAAGAGTTCTGAATGGCCAAAGCCAATACAAAATAGAGGAGGGAAAACCAAGCAGAGAGTCAGACCCTCCCAGGAGGATCCATGAGCCTGGAGGATGCCCAGCGTGGAGCAGAGAGGAAGCCAGTGACCTAGACACGAGAATGGGAGAAGAGGTGTCCCTACCCAGTCTGCAATACCACCCCCAACCGGAGAGCTGGATGAGCGGAAATCCAACGGAACATAGCTGTCGGCCTTCGCAGTCATGGAGAGAGTCGCCAGCCGGCCAGCACTAACCGGTGTGTACTGTGAAGCCAAGAAAGAGTAGAGGAAGGAAGCCATGTGGCCCTGGGGTTGCGTACCGTGAAGCCAAGCAGAAGGCAGCCTGGGGAAGGGAGTCTTTCCCATGGCATTGTGAAAGTATTGTGAACATAGCTGGAAAAGGGAGACATTCTACAGGAACCCAATAGTGAAGAAAACCATGGGCAATAAGGAATGTTTGAGTTGGAACTAAAAACTTTGCAGCATCACAAGCTGGAACTTTGTTTAATATCTTAGAAAGGAACTGAGACTTGGGGGAAGGGAGTCATTCGCTCAGGCGAAGTTCCAACCTGCAATTGGAACTATAATCCATTGTCCAGAATAAGGGAACGGTTCTTCTGGACCAAGAAGATCCGCTACCTCTTTGGTATTGCAACAGTGGATTCATCACATTTACTTGGACATTCCGACTGAATCCTTAGTTCCTTAGTTGAGGCAGGGAAACCCCTCTTAGAGTTAGGGAGAGATAGGTTATATCTTTACTTTGATTAAATAAAAGTTTATGCCACCAAACATGGTGCGTCGGTCTCCTCCTTCTGCATCCTTACAGCTCCTAAAAAATTAATTTCCAGGAGACCATTAAATCATCCAGGTATGGTTTAAATCTGGGAAGTTTGGAAGGCTGCTAGGGATGAACAAGTTACTTCTTACCTGGTAACGTTATTTCGATGGGATGTTCCTCCGACGTATTCCTTATCTTGATAGATCATCTCCAGCTTGCTGGCCTCGGAATTTTTTTTTCAGTAGAGGGCGCTGCGCGTCAACGTCCCTCGAGCCGATGTCCCTCGACAGCCTCTGTATTGGCGCCAACGTCATCACGAGTATAAATAGATTTGCGCAGCGTCCGTTGCTCAGTTCCGTTTTGACGTTAACAGTTGTTTTACATGAATTGGTTAGTGACCCAGAAGGAGTGTAAGCTGTAACCAGAAGGGAAGTTTTACTGAGGGGATGGATGGGAGGGGCGATAAGGAATACATCGGAGGAACATCCCATTGAAAGAACGTTACCAGGTAAGAAGTAACTTGTTCTTCGAAGGGATTGTGTCCTCCGACGTATTCCTTATCTTGATAGATTCCAATAGCAGTGGTGTGTAACTGGAGGTGGGAGTAAAATTGCCATGTTTCCCTTCAAGAGTGAACAGAGTGCAACACAGCTTTGCCAAATCTAGTCTCTTGGCTAGAGGAGGAATCCAGGTTGTAAAATCTTGTGAAGTTATGTGCAGACGACCATGTGGCAGCCGCCCATTTGTCTCGAATCGGTACCCCTCTTTGGAGGGCCGAAGAGGCTGCGATACCCCTGGTTGAATGAGCCCTAAGATTTTGAGGAGGCTCTTTCCCTGCCAGTTTGTAACATTCCAGAATGGCTAAAATAATCCATCTGGAAATGGTCTGTTTTGTTATGGGAAATCCTAATTTGTGCCCTGAGTAACCTACGAACAGATGGTCTGCTTGCCAAATCCCAGCAAGTCTGCTGATGTAAAAGTTCAAAGCCCGCCTTGGGTCCAGCCTATGCAGCCTTTCTTCTTCTTTCCCCGGATGGAGAGGGGGATAAAATGAAGGCAAGGTAATCTTCTGGGTGATGTGGAATTCAGAAACCACCTTTGGGAGAAAATTAGGCTTCAATTGTAGGACAACTTTATCTTTATGAAAAATTGTATGAGGGGGTTTACAAGATAGATCCTGTAATTGGCTCACCCTCATAGCAGATGTCAATGCCACTAATAAGACAGTTTTAGGGGGGGGGAAACCTAAGTGAACAAGAGTGGAGTGGTTCAAAAGGAGTACCCATCAGGAAATTTAAGACTAAATATAAGTCCCATAAGGGAACTTGGAATGGTCTTGGAGGATAGACATTGATTAATCCCTTCAGAAATTGTATTACTAAGGGTAACTTGAAATACGATGGTTCCTCTGCAGTGCGCTTGCAGATCTATAGCGCTGCGAGATAGCCCTTGATAGTGCCAACCTGAAGGCCCGAATTTGCCAAATAGAGTTGAAAAGATAACTCCATTGGTGTACCACATGAAAAGGGGTTGAAATTCTTTCCTCTACACCAGCTGCAAAATTTGTTCCAACGGCAGCGGTATAAAGTCTTTGTTGCTGGCCTTCTTGCCGAAAGCAACACCTCCATGACGTCATCTGGGAGGTCCCAATCCTTGTATCTCAACCTTTCAGATACCAAGCGTGAAGGTTGAGGGTTCTGATGTCTGGATGGAGAACCTGACCTCCCTTCTGCGAGAGAAGATTCTCCTTGAGTGGAAGACGAATTGGAGGGCAGATGGACATGTCCAGAAGGTCCAGGTACCACATTCTCCTGGCCCAGTCCGGGGCAATTAGGATCATGGTTTTCCGGAACCTTCTCAACCTCCTGATCATTTGAGGAATGACAGGGACTGGAGGAACCGCGTATAGAAGTGGAAACTCCCAGTCCACTACGAATGCCTCCCCTAGAGCTCCTCTCGGGGGAAATTCCCTTGAACAAAACTGATCGCACTTCCTGTTGATGCTGGTGGTGAACAGATCCACTTGAGGGGTTCCCAAAGGGTGAAGATCTGTTGAAGGACTTCCTGAGCTAGTTCCCACTCGTGGGAGACTGTATTCTGCCTGCTCAGAGCGTCCGCTGTCAAGTTTTTCTCTCCGGCTAAGTGAACTGCCGATAGAGAGATTCCTTCTTAGATTGCCCAAAACCAGAGCTGCATTGCCTCTCTGCACAGAGGCAGTGATCCTACGCCTCCTCCTTTGTTGAGGTAGTGCATGGCCACTGTGTTGTCCGTCATTATCAGGACATTTTTCCCCTGTACAGATGGCAGAAAAGCCTTCAGCACTAGTCTGATTGCTCTCAGCTCTAACAGGTTGATATGTAGTCTGGACACCGATGGAGACCAACGACCGCTGATGGTCAAGTCATTGGTATGGGCTCCCCACCCCGTGAGTGAGGCATCTGTGACTACTGTTATCCCCGGCCACGGTTGCCAAAACAGTTCTCCTTTCAAGATGTTCTCCTGGTAGGCCCACCACTGAAGGTCTCGAGCCACCTTGTCCGGAACCTGAAGGAGGTCTGTCATTCTCCCTGAGAATTGCGACCACTGAGTTCTCAGTGCCCACTGAAGAGATCTCATTCTCAGGCGAGTCTCTGGCACAAGGGAGATGCAGGATGCCATGAGGCCTAGCAACCTCAAAAAGTCGAAGGCTGGGAGACGTTGGGCATTTTGAAACTTGGTGACCATCTGCAGAATATCTTGAGCCCTCACCTCTGGTGGCGAGGCTTTTCCCAAGGAAGTGTCCAGGACCGCTCCAATGAACTGGAGTCTCTGTGATGGTATCATCTGTGACTTCTTTAAATTGAGGGAGAAGCCCAGTTTGTGAAGGAAGTGGCAGACATAATCTAGCTGGATCTGAGCTTGTTCCGGAGATACAGCTCTGATCAGCCAATCGTCCAGGTAGGAGTAGACGTGAATCCCTTCCCTCCTTAGACTTGCAGCCACTATCGACATTAGCTTGGTGAAGACCCTCGGGGCGGAGGTCAGCCCAAATGGCAGAACTCGAAATTGATAATGAGAGCCGCCAATTGCGAACCTCCGGTATTTCCTGTGTTTGAGATGGATTGGCACATGGAAATAAGCATCCTGAAGATCCAGAGATACCAGCCAGTCCTGGAGCTGGAGGGCCTGAAGGATCTGAGAAAGAGTTACCATCCTGAACTTGTCCTTCCTGAGGAACTTGTTCAATTCTCGTAAGTCCAAGATAGGTCTCAGTCCTCAGTCCTTCTTCGGTATTAGGAAGTAGGGGGAGTACCAGCCCTTGTTCCTCTCCGCTACAGGTACCGGTTCTATGTCACCTTTCTCCAGCAGGTCTACAATTTCCTGCAAGAGGAGCGGATCTGGAACTTTCCGAGAGCTGGTCCCCGGTGGATGACTCTGAGGAATGCGTAGAAAAGGCAGGCAGTAACCTTGGGCAACTGTCTCCAATGCCCAAGCATCTGACGTAATAGCCTGCCATCCCGTCAGATGTTGAGTTAGCCTGCCCCCTACTGGTGTCTTGTGAGGAGAGTCCTCATAGTGATTTAGAGGCGGCTGATGCAGATGCCAAGGGTAAAGAGGTACCTGCTGCTGCTGCGGCTTTTGTATTTTTACCCCGTCCACCCCGGGTGAATCTTTTTTGACCTCTTTGAACCGACTGTCCTCTGCCTTTTCCGAATGCGGAATAAAAGCGAAAGGACTTACCTCTCCAAGAGGTTCCTGAGGGGCGATACGGCGTTTGACGGATTGCAGCACCCAGGGATTTTGCTGCTGCTTTGGATGTCTGTAAATTTTCTAGGCTGTCATCCGCCTTCTTGCCAAACAAAGAAGAGCCGTCAAAAGGCATATTTAAAAGTCTGGCTTGTACATCTGGAGCAAACTCAGACTTTCGCAACCACACAAATCTGCGGGTTGTAGTACTTGCCGCCATGGCCCTACTGATGCTGTCAGCAGAATCAATGCCAGTTTGAAGGGATTCGCACATTGCGTCTTTACCATCCTTAATGAAGTTTAGAAACGCTTCCCTTTCTTCTCCCTCTGGGAGGCAGTCAGCCGCTGATGAAGCACACTCCCAAAGTGTATGGCTGAACCTTGTGAGCGTGCAAGTAGTGTTAATAGATTTCAATGCCATGCTACATGCAGAAAAAACTTTCTTAGCCATAAAGTCGTATCTTTTGTCATCCCTATCCTGTGGAACAGTAGGGTATGCTGATCTGCTGCCTGATGCAGTTGCTGCTTGGACAACCAGACTCTCTGGAGTTGGATGTTTAGACAAAAATTCAGGGTCAGTAGTAGATACCCTGTATTTGGCTGATAACTTCTTGTTAACCGCCGGGATAACCACAGGAGTTTCCCAGTTAGCCAATATTTTCCTTTGTAATGCAGCGTGAAAAGGAACCACAGGATCCTCCTGTGGGCCTTTGACTAAGATGTCTGTAAGGTCATCCTGTTGGAATGCAGGTGAATGTGTAGACCAACCCATGAATTCTATGATTCTTGCCATTAAAATTCTGTAAGGGGTCTCAGCGTGTTCCCCTGGGTCTGGTTTGGCAAATTCTATTTCTGGGGAAGTATCTAACCCACTTGCCTCATGTAAGGATTCTCTAAGGTCCTTCAACCTATTTTCCTCAGAGGTAAATTCCTCTGGTTCTGGTGTTGCAGATCTCTGCAACCCAAAGGGTCTTTCTTGATCTGAATCCTCCCCTTCCTCATAGATTGAAGACAAAGGTCTGAAATGATCAGACCTTGGAAATGGCTTAAATCCCATTTCCAGAGCAGAAGAGGCTACATTTGTCATAATCGGTTGGGAAAACGTCGACGTCGTTGACGCGGACGTTAAAGGCTTCGAAAACACCGAAAAAGGCATTGAGAAGATTGGAAGTGGCCTCGAAGAACTCAAGAGGATTGGGATCCTACTCGAGGTTGTCGATGACCTCGAAGTCATGTTAGAGGCTCTGGGTATGACCACTGGCTGTGAGGTAGTGAAGGCCGTGGGTTTGCTCTTTTTCGGCGTCGAAGACGGTGTCGATTCAATCGACCTATGCGTCGATGAGCCCTTCGATAATGGTGTCGATGACACAGATTTATGCGTCGAAGGGACCGTCGATGCTGGCGTCGATGACACAGTGCCTTTTTTCAAGGGTTCGTGACGCTCTCGAGTAGTTTCTTTCGACGGGTGCAACGACTCGCAGCGTTTAGATTTTTCGGGTCTTTCACCTACGGTATCACCCTCAGCTGTCTTCGAGGGGGTCGAGGCCGCTTTCTCGAAGACGCTAAGCATCCTTTTACGGAATTCCTCCCACTCAGCCTGAGAGCTATGTTTTGTGGGGCAGGTGACCCTTTCCGGAGAAACAGAAGAAGAAGACGAGGAAGGGGATCTTCGACGTCTCTTACTTGAATGCTTGGATCTCGAAGAGTGGTGAGAACTGCTTCGAGACCTAGACCGAGAATGTTTCCTGTGTCGGAGAGGAGACAAATGTCTCGACTCTGCCGAGGAAACTTTTCGAAGGAGTTTTAGCTGTCTTACCTCTCTCAAGCTTCCCCTTACGCTCCTTCAAGGCTTTCACCATCATGGACATGCAGTCCTCGCACTCCGAACATTGGTGCTCCGATCCCAGGCACCACAAACAGATCCTGTGAGGATATGTCAACAACATTTTCTTTCCATAGTCTCGACATTTTTTGAAGCCGGACCGTGGAGTCGTCGGTTCGGGTGAGGAAGCCATTTAGTAAGAGTTAGTTTATTCTCGAGGAATAATGAAGAATATATTCTCTAACGAACTGAGCAACGCGATTCCGAGGCCCACGAAGCACAGAAAAACGGAACTGAGCAATGGATGCTGCGCGAGTCGATTTATACGCATGATGACGTCGGTGCCGATACGGAGGCTGTCGAGGGACATCGGCTCGAGGGACGTCGACGCGCAGCGCCCTCTACTGAAGAAAAAAAAAACGAGGCCAGCAAGCTGGAGATGATCTATCAAGATAAGGAATACATCGGAGGACACAATCCCTTCGAAAGCAGGCCTTATTGGCATGGCTCCCTCCTTTTGATTTCACTGCAGAGTCTTCCAATAAATATAGAAAATGTATCCTATAACCATGCAGAGCTGGTGGACTGCAGGTCTAAATAGAGTAGGCCAGCTATTCACAAGAGACCGGTTTAGGCTGGTAAACATTTTGAGGAAGAGGTGGGAAGCTATAGGGTACAAAATGTCCTCTTATCTGTGCGTTAAAGGGAGATACTAAAAAAGAGTTTGAAGGAAGAATTAACAGGAAATGAATGCACTTTGAAAAAGTAAATCGCTCAAGGGGTATCAAGAAGAGGTGTTCTCAGCAGAAGAAGTATAAATGCATAGTTCCTCAGGTGAATGTTGTGAGAATCGGGTTTCGGAAGGCATGGGGAAAAGATTTAGGGAGAACAATATCCAATGACTTATGGGGTTAAATCTGTATTTTTCCACTTAAGGGGCCCCTTAACACATGCCATGGCATTTTGTTTTAAGGTGATGCATAGTTGGCATTGTGAGAAACCTGAAGGTGTCTCACCCGCTAGTCCCCGGGGATCTGTCACACAGGTGGCCAGGATACGGCAATGGCTTTTGTATCCAGTTCCTGGGGGTTGATCAGTGTGGGAGGATCACCTGGATGAGGGGTCTTCGGGAGTGGAAGTGGGACACCGGATGATTAGACGCGGTATCCCCTTACCTGTAACACCTTTTCCCCATCCTACCAGGTAGGATACGTAGGGACCTAAACCCCCCCACCCCTTTTCCAACACAAATACCTTCTCACGGACAACCCACTGTTAGGGAAAACGGACTAACACCCGAGCCATATACCTGCCATGTCCCACTACAATGGTCAGGCAGTGTCAGACAATTACTGATCACTACACACACCTGACTTCCATCACACTTCCCCACACGGATAAAAGGCGGAGCACAAAAGCACACTCTGCGCAAGGCAAAGCACACGAGGAAGCAGCAGTTCCAAGATGGCAGTTTAATGCAAGGCAGAAGACGGCAAGACCGAAGAGGATTGCAAGGAGGGAAATACCCTTGACCTTTTCATCGAAAGACTGCATCTTTCATGAGCATTCGTGAATAGGACACGTAAGACCTGGAATTAAAGCTGAAGAATCATACATTGTGTGTCAGAGCTACCCGGGGCTCTCTCGTGTCGAGTGTCAAAGCGGAAGAGGCGTTTGCCACAGTGGTACTGTCCTTGGCTCCTACAACAAAGCAGCACCAGTGAAGTCAGCACAGCCGGTGAGCTGGGGAGACTGATACCAGACCGGTCTGTGTGGAAACAAAGGTTTCAAGAGGCAACATTGTGTAAAGAAGATTATTAAGACAGCAGATGAGTGAATGAACTTTGAAGCTAAAAAACGATACTGTAAACAGAGTGGTCCGGCATCAAGTGGGTGCTCATTCGAAAGTCTCTGTTAGGTATCAAATCGAAAGGGTGCGAATGTTATAAAGGAAGAGAACGGTGTAATCGAAGTGGCCCTGTAATGGGTCAAGGCAAACCCTGTCAATATTTGAAAGTCTTCAATACTTGATCTACAATTGACATTGATCCAACTCAGGGAGACTAATTGTGTTGAAGGGATTTGAGCCCGGCAGAGGGGGATCCGGGGTGAACGGTGAGTCACCCGAAAAAGAAGAACCCACGAACATTGTGCAATAAAGTCAAAGGTGAAAGACAGGTTCGAACCCGGCAGAGGGAAGCCTGTGCAGAACTTTATGCTAAAAGGATCTGAGCCTGGCTGCGGGGGGATCCGGGGTGGATAGTGACTCACCCTATGTGAATATTTGTGAAAATCGAGAGGGGAAAAGAACTTTATTTGGTTGCATTAGGCCCTTTGAGTGAAGAGACTTTGAGAAGCAAGAAGACTTACGCTCTGAAGGCCCTGATGCTGATGAGTGAACTGTGACCTCTTGCTAAAGAAGCCAGAGAGTGTGCTACACTCGAGTGAACCGCCTTGTCCCGTGCTGAAAACCAGACATATCATTTTGAACACTTCTTTCTTTTTCCATAACATTATTCCCCACCCTATTTGTATTTAGAACTAAGGATTGGCAATAGGTTTTGTTAGTAGGCCCTTTTATTTTGACAAGACACCACTAGGATTGCGTTATTATTTGATGGTTGTAGCTTGCTCCCATCTGTAGATTTAGGTTTAGATAGGCGTTTATCATACCCTTTTTGAAGTTCAATAAACCCCTTGAGCTGTGGTCACTTGTGTCCATCTTACTATTGATGCCAAGCCTTCCTTACAGCATTATGATCTTACCAGATTGGCAAACATTTACAATGCCTCTAATAGCCAGTGTGCAAGCAGTTGTGGTAAAGTTAGATTACTTTCATATGTGGTGGTGGTGCCCTTGGTTGCATGTATAATATGATTAACTCTATAGCTGGATTAAGGATAATTTGCATGGGGATGAGCTCCTGATTATTTTACAAAGATGTTAAACGCATGTAGAAGAGTATTTAATCAAAAATGGAAATCTTCTATACTTCCCATCAAACAGGAATGTTTGTATAAAGTTTGGAAAAACTTTCTGTTATAAAAACAAACATTTTTATTGCATGTAGAAGGGGAAACATACATAAAAGGTTAGTGGTCGTTCTTATCTAAATATTCCTCTGATTTGGCATCTCTGTGCAAGCCCAAATCGTTGAATTATTTACAGAGAATCGGAAAAGAAAACACAGGGTGAGACAGCCTTAGGGAGAGGGCAAGAACCTTGATGTCTAGTGATTAATTGGGAGAGGGGAATAGGCGGAAGGAGGTAGCAATGCTAAGTTGCATTAATAATTGGCAAAGGAGTTGGATTTGTAGCACTGGTGTTTATGTGTGTTCTAGTCTGACTTCTGTTATCATCTGTATTACTTATAAAATGGTTTTTTCTCCTTCTGGGCATTTCACATTTGTATTGCATTACTATGTTGTGTACATCCTTGATTAGGTTGAACTACTGAGAGAATTAGTTCATGGCTATGCCACAAAGCAAACATTTGTGGTCAATAATGGGGTTTGTATGATAGTATGCACTTGAATGTTTAAGTCAAACATTATGACATTGTGGGGGTAATTCATAGAATTCAGCGCACAAGTGGCGCACGCGGCTGGCGCACAGTGTGCGCGTGCGAATCCCTGCGCCAGCCGCGTGCGCAAGAATCCATTTCCACGCACAGCGCATTCATGGATTCCATCCACCAAAACCAGCTGTGGCGCACAGTGGCGCAGCGACCCTGCAGCAGCGCCAGTTACACCCCCAAGAACGCCTCTCGCGCAGGGAAAAGCCATCAATATACCCAATCCAGCGCAAAGGGCTGCGCTAACCCTGTACCAGCACAGCAAGCAGGCTACGTGTATCACTGGGGTGCGCGGGAAGTACCTCACGCGATTGGCCCCGTGCGAGCAGGATACGCGTATTTCAGGGTGCGCGGGAAGTTCCACACGCGATTTCATCATGGTACGTGTATTTCAGGGGTGCGCGGAAATTTCCACACATGATTGGGCCCGTGCGAGCAGGGTACGCGTATCTCAGGGGTGCGCGGGAAGTTCAACACGCGATTCCATCAGGGTACGTGTATTTCGGGGTGCGCGTGAAGTTCCACACGCGATTCCATCAGGGTACGTGTATTTTGGGGTGCGCGTGAAGTTCCACACGCGATATCAACAGGGTACGTGTATTACAGTGTGCAGGGGAAGTTACACACGCGATTCCAGCAGGGTACGTGTATTTCAGGGGTGCGCGGGAATTTCCACATGCGATTGGGCCCGTGCGAGCAGGGTACGCGTATCTCAGGGGTGCGCGAGAAGTTCCACACGCGATTCCTTCAGGGTACGTGTATTTCGGGGTGCGCGTGAAGTTCCACACGCGATTCCATCAGGGTACGTGTATTTCGGGGTGCGTGTGAAGTTCCACACGCGATATCAGCAGGGTACGTGTATTCCAGGGGTGCGCGGGAAGTACCACATGCGATTCCATCAGGGTATGTGTATTTCAGGGTGCAGCGGAAGTTGCACACGCGATTGGGCCCGTGCGAGCAGGGTATGCATATCTCAGGGGTGCACGGGAAGTTCCACACGCGATTCCATCAGGGTACGTGTATTTCAGGGTGCAGCGGAAGTTGCACACGCGATTTCAGCAGGGTACGTGTATTCCAGGGGTGCGCGGGAAGTTCCACACGCGATTCCATCAGGGTACGTGTATTTCAGGGTGCAGGGGAAGTTCCACAAGCGATTTCAGCAGGGTATGTGTATTCCAGGGGTGCGCGTGAAGTTCCACACGCGATTCCATCAGGGTACGTGTATTTCAGGGTGCAGGGGAAGTTCCAGACGCGATTTCAGCAGGGTACGTGTATTTCAGGGGTGCGTGTGAAGTTCCACACGCGATATCAGCAGGGTACGTGTATTTCAGGGTGCAGGGGAAGTTACACACGCGAAATCAGCAGGGTATGTGTATTCCAGGGGTGCGCGGGAAGTTCCACACGTGATTCCATCAGGGTACGTGTATTACAGGGGTGCACAGGGAGCACCACACGTGAATTGCACGTGTGGGCCCTCCCAGGTGTTCCCTCTACACCCTCCACGGCACCTGCAGGTGGCTCACACCACAGGGGCCTACCCTGCACATGTCCTGCAGGCACCCCAACCACCATGGCCATGCCCCCCAGCCAACCCACATGTCAACTTGCACTACTGCCCACCAACGCATGTCCCCCTGCACCCCCAGCCACCAGGGGCACCAACCACCAGCCCCCACCCATGTCTCCCACCACCCCACCCCCCAGTCACCAGGGGCAGCCTCCACCAGGCCCCCACCCATGTCTCCCACCACCCCCACCCCCCAGCCTACCAGGGGCAGCCTCCACCAGGCCCCCACCCATGTCTCCCAGCACCCCCACCCCCCAGCCACCAGGGGCAGCCTCCACCAGGCCCCCACCCATGTCTATCAGCACCCCCACCCCCCAGCACTATGGGGCACCTGCCAGCAGGTCCCCACCCATGTGCAACTCATGTACCCCTGCACCCCCACCCCCCAGCACTGTGGGGCACCTGCCAGCAGGCCCCACCCATGTCTCCCACCACCCCCACCCCCCAGCAGTGCAGGGGCACCCACCACCAGGCCCCCACCCATGTCTCCCACCACCCCCACCCCCCAGCCACCATGGGCACCAACCACCAGGCCCCCACCCATGTCTCCCACCACCCCCACCCCCCCAGTCACCAGGGGCAGCCTCCACCAGGCCCCCACCCATGTCTCCCACCACCCCCACCCCCCAGCCACCAGGGGCAGCCTCCACCAGGCCCCCACCCATGTCTCCCAGCACCCCCACCCCCAGCCACCATGGCCAGCCCCCACCAGGCCCCCACCCATGTCCCCTATCACCCCCACCCCCCAGCCATCATGGGCAGCCTCCACCGGGTCCTCACAATCCCCAATTATGTGCGTTATGGTCAGCCTCCACAGCCAAAAAGCCCTACCAAGTAACCCATTCACCCACATGGAAATGGAAATTACATGTTACACCCCCAATGTTCACAAAGCAAATGAACCCATGTCCGTCACACACAATGGTTGCAATTGAATGGGAAAACACCCAACATGACATGCATGAAACCAATGAGATGATACCACACAGTGAAGTATGAAAACAAAATTGTATTAAAAAAAAAGAATGCAAAAGAAATTAAACAAACTACAATGGCAATGAAAAAAAGATAAGCTGCATGTCCGTTTAAAAAAATAAAAACACCAAATCCTAATCCAAAAAAATGTTGTCCAAAGTCAAATGAAAAATAAAATCAATCCAATGAAGAAATATGTACAAAACATCCAAGGGTCCATGAGCCCAACTGAACAAAGGAAACCTACAAAAAACCCTAACTAAAATGCAACTATATACAAAAAGTGGAGCAGTGTCCGTCGACTCCAAATCATAAGAACAAACAAAGGAAACCTAAAACTAAAGAACTATATACAAAGGTGGCGGGCAAGTCCAGCGGCTCACTCCGTGGTGTTCCGGGCCAGGGCATCATCGAACTCCTGTTCGATGTCCCGGAGGCGGTCCTGTTCCATGGCCCCGAGGGTCCGCAGGGACGACGCCGTGTCCTCCTCCAACCCCCTGCGGATTGCCTCGAGGCACTCGGCCCGCCTCTGGGCCCTCCGCATGGAGTTCTCCGCCCTGACCATTGTGAGCCGCGCCTCTTCCGCCCGCCGCCGCTCCGCACCTATCTGCTGGCCCAACCGCTGCCACACAGAAGACACCCCCCGTCCTGGGTCAACCTGCCCTCCGGCCGATGCCTGCCCCTCCGATGTTGAAGGCCCCGAGCCTTCATGGCTCCCACCACGTTGATGCTGCTGCTGTGCCTCTGCCCGTGCACTGCCTCCTGCTGCCTGCACATCCTCCGCCGGCTGGGGTGCAGTTGTTGATGTGGCCACCCCTGCTGGACGTCCGACTCCCGACTGTGGCAGGGATGCCTCCTCTACCAGCCTGGCCGCACCGTCAGAGGCAGCTCCACAGGGCACCCAGGTGACTGATGGGTGGGAAGATGGCACAGAGGACGACTGGCGCGTAGGGGGTCCAGTTGAGGAGGGGGTCGGAGCAAGCCCCACCAGACGGAGGAATCCGGCCTGGGTGACCTGTCCCAGCAGGCTGACGTGGTCAACGAGCCATTCGAGATGACGTGCAGTCTCTCCATGAAAAGACTGCGAGTCACCTCGCATGGCCCGTTGACGCAACGCCACACCAGCCAGGACAGGCTCAACCCGGACCTGGATAGCCACGTCCGCAGGCAGAGGAAGGCCAGTTGAAGTCAGCTCATCCCCTGCCTGAAAACGGGTCTGGACGTAGGCATCCCTGCTGGTGCAAGATGATGCAGGGACAGGATCGGGGACAGGATTGCACACGGGCACCTCCGCGGCGGCCTGTGCTGCCTCCTGTCCCTGGTCCTGCACTGCACCACTAGCACCAGTGGGATCCCCACCTCCAGACCCCGTCTCTGGTGCTTGCACGGCCTCCTCCTCCACCAAACCCCCCACCAACCTGGATGACTCCGTGCCATCTTCCGCTGTTGGGCCCTGTGGGGTCCCAGCTGCCCCTTCTGCTGCCGAGGAGTCCAACTCCAACCTCCGCCTCTTGGACCTCCCCCCGGCAGCTGCGGCCTGGGACGCGGCACCGGACTCCTCACTCCCCGACGAGATGACAACACGGGAGGGGAGCCGCACCTTCCGTCTCCAGGCTGGCGGTGGGATCCCCGCCGCTGTGCTCCACAGCACCTTCTCCGCCCTCTTCATCAGTTGACGCTGCAGACAGGGAGAAACAAAACACAGGCATCAGGGCACTGTACAATGGACACATACACACATGACAGTTGCACATGAGTGGCATTGGCAAACCTCAGACATGTCATCACAATCCCCAACACACATGTCATTACAACTCGCACACATGAGCCATACCACAGCCATATCGCAACTGCCACCACCATGCATACACATACAACAGCATGAGCAGCCAAAGGTGAGCCAGACATCACATGCAACACAGGAAGTGCACCACACATGTACACACACCACCACACTTGCATGCATGTTTACACCTCTGCCAAGTGTCGCACTGTTCAGACGGGCATCCATGTCACATCTGCCAATCAGGCTTCCACATACCACTGTCACATGCATCCATGTTGCATCACTGTTGCACCCTTGTCAAATACACACACATGCACATGTACACAGTGCTGATACATGCAGCCGAAAACAACATACATGCGTGACATCACGGACATGTCTACTTACATACACATTCATCCAAACATGTGTGCCCACACAACTGCATTTGGCATGCAAGCCTACACACACAAGCACCATCCATGTCTCACACATTACAGCCCTCGCATGTGTCAGCCCCACGGCCCTGTACACCCCCACCCATACTCGACCCCATACAAACAGATGTGCAACCTACACACTACCGAATAATCACCACACGCACTGCTCACAATCAGGATGCATGTACACTCACCGCTCGACTCCAGACGGGTCTGCTTCTCTAGGACCTGGACGTGGAGCGCTGGTGATATGTGTTCCAGGACCCTCATCTGTTCTTCCGACAAGTGGCCCCGGCGCCCCTTGGCATCCGCTGCCTTCAAGAGGCGCCGGGCCTTGTTCAGGGTCCTGGACCTGAAGTCCTCCCAGCGCTTCCTGACATGTTGTAAGTCGCGGACTGCCACCCCCTCCGCGTTGATGGCAGTCACGATGTCAGTCCAGATCCGAGTCCGTCCTTCCTTGTCGGCGCGGGAACTTCCGAAGAGGGCATCATACTGCCCCAGGACTTGCTCCACCAGGACACCAACTTCGGTGGCACTGAAGCTGGTGCCCCTCTGCCTCTCTGGCCGGGGGTTGTCAGTGGTCACAGATGGTGTTTGCCCCGACATGACAACCCCAGAGGCAGGAGTGGGTGGGCAACTGGGTCCTGGGGCTGGGCTGTGGAGCGATGGAATCCCAGTCGGGAGTCTTCGGTTCCAGCAGGGGTGGTCACAGCAACAGCACCCCTGGCTGATGTGCAGGCAGCAAATGGCAGTGCACGTGGGCAGCAGGCAGTCAGGCAGCAGCAGATGGCAGGTGGGAGCGTGCTCGGGGCTCTGGGGGGCAGTAGTTCGGCCTTCTGGGCAGGAGCGTGGTCTTCCGTGTGCATACGCGTGGCCAGCTTGATACGGAGTGATTTGGCACGTGAAAAATCTGCACGTCAGCGTGTAATTCGAGGAAAGGCCCTTAGCGCGTAAGCGCGTCTGCACGCATACGCATTTTCATTGGACAGAAGGCCCCTCAAGCGCAAGCGCCCCTGTGACGTGACGCGTACAGACGAGGATGCGCATTTCAGCGCGCGTGAAAAACTGCACGTCCGCGTGTAATACGAGGAAAGGGCAGCGCGCGTGGAAACTGCACGTCTGCGTGTAATACGAGGAAAGGGCCTATGCGCGTAAGTGACGTGACGCTCGCGTGCGTGCGTTTCCCTCAGCACGGTTTAAAGGTGAGCGGGCCCAGCAGTTCGCTGTACATGCCTTTCCTGGAGACCGACGTGTGTTGCTGCTTCCTGTTTCGCGCGCCATCACAACTTCACAGCTATCAAGGACGTATCTCTTCTTTTGGCGGGGGTATTGGCTACGCGTGTTTTTCTGCATCGCGCTAGTCAGACGGTGAGTCACACACGCTCTTTTTCCCACTGCGGTTGCCCCTGTGTATCGCACCCATTTTCGATGTCATAGTAGCCTGCGTGTCCCACGCGTACGCGTTATTCGTGTTACTGGGTGCCACCGCGTACTGCGGGAGGTTGAATCCACGCACGTAGGCTGCAGGGTTGCGTGCACGGTTTTACTGCAGTTTTGGGGTGCCTGAGCGTTGCGTGACCCGTCACCACATCACCGGGGTCACATACAGCCTTGCAGGTGCAGGGGGGCTGTTAACATCTTGTTTCCCACCCCCTTCACCCCAATTGCCCAGGTCAATTGTGGTGTACACCTCCCATTGGCACCACTCCATCTGTGCCAGCACTACTACATCTGTGCCATGGTTGGGAGGCCACCAAAGGTGAGGGGCGCCTCAGCTGGGCGTACTCCTCCTGGCGGGCGTGGTCGGGGACGTGGCCGTGGTGACCAGGGAGTAGGTGGACTCCAGGGTGTCCAGGGCAGCCACAGAGGGGGAAGAGGAAGGGGTGCGCCACTTGAGCACAATGTTGTGCCATGTGTCGGTGCAGCCATGCCACCACCCCCTGTGGTTCCGGGGGATGCAGCTTCTGCATCTGGCACTGGCACCCATATGACCCAGCAGTCCGTTCCATCGACTGCCACGGGCCCAAGGGTGGTGGTAGCTGCAGGTGCAGCTGTGGACACCGCCACCCAGGCTCAGGGTCTGCCAGCGCAGGCTGCGTTGGCACTTGAAGAGCCCTTGGTAGATCTCCAACAGGCCAGGGGGGAAACCATAGGGGCAGGCCGGGCTGCTCAGACCAAGACACGTGTCCCTGGGGCAGTCATGTCATCTGCTGCCCCGAACAGCCGGGTGTTGGCAAGTGCAGGGGCAGATGCACCCAACAGCACCCCGGTTGTGAGTCTGCCAACCAGGACCGTTGCAGCCAACCACCCTGCCACAGCTGATGTTGCTGCGCAGGGTCCATTAGTGTGCACCCAGCTGCCACTGACACAAGTCAGGCCTCTGGTCATCCCTCCACCTGCCACTCCCTTGGCTCAATCCACCGAATCCACTGGCCATGCTGGTCAGGGCGGCATTAGCCAGCCAGGGTCTGCGCCACAGTCCAAGAGGAGGAAGGTTGCACCTGCAGCACAGGCTGGGACCCCACACACAGCCACGACCTCCTGCACGTCGAGGAAGAAGCCTTTCTGTAAGCAGGAACTGGACTTCCTCGTGGACTACGTGCGGGGCCACAGCCGTGACATGCTAGTGGGTGCCAATAGTCAGACCACGGCTGCCCAACGTGACACCCACTGGAAGCATGTTGCGGAACATGTCAGTTCATTCGGCCATGAGGTGCGCAGGAGTGCAAAAAGCGTTGGAATGACATCAAGCGCAGCACTAAGGCCAAGCGTGCCTCAAATTACAACTTGACTCTGGTGACTGGCGGTGGGCCTGCACCAGAGGAGGAAGAACTCACTCCGCATGAGGCTCTCGTTGCGGAGTTCATACCACCTGAATTGGTCGAAGGAGTGGGAGAGAAGCTGGACTTTGATGCCCAGTCCAGTGAGTGTTGATGCGTGTTTGTTGAGGACGTGTGTGTTTCACTTGTGGGATGTGTTGTGCATGATTGCTGCTACATGCGTCGTGTACATGGTTCTGATGTGTAAGTAATGCAATGCTACCGTCAAGCATGTCTCCTCTGCCTGCATGCGGGACTCCATGTAGGCATGCTCCCTTGCCCCTCCTCCGCCACTCTGCACCCCAGTTCCACCTTTGCACTGGTCTGCTCCAATCTTGCCAATGTGTACTTTCTTGTTCATGTGTCCTGTGTAGATGCTAACTTCCAGCGTGGAATCTGCCAGACATATGCCATGTGGTACAGCCTTAGTACTCGATGCAGGGTATCTCACTTGTACTGTGCATGGGTCAGATGTCCCGCAGGGACATGAGTGCCCATTCATGCTCCATGTGCATTGCACGCATGCCCGAATGTGTCCTTGACTGGATGATCACTGTAATATAAGTCCTTTGTTACATACATTGCCTGCCATCTCATCAGCCTTCCCATGTCAACTGTGCCTCAGTCCTGCGTTGCACACATGTTTAGGCTCTTACAATCTGTGTGGCTTACAGGCCTCAGCCTGTTCAATGGCCAATGACTCTGTCCAACTCTTGGTGTGTCTTCTTCACACGTGGGCGGCCTCCGGAGTTTCCATCATGTGTCCTGCCCCCTGTCCCAGCATCATTTGCAGTGTTGTAATTTGAATCACATGAAGCTGTTGATGCCAGTCAACACTGCCTGTCAATACACAGGTGTATGGTCAGCCTTTTGATACCATGCTAGGCATCCCTGCTTTGGTACTGGGGTGGAGGGGTGCTTGGCTTCTAGGCATGGTACACATTGAATGCACAATGCATGTGATGTCTGATTTTGACATTGCACTGCCTTCACATTTCCTAGCACACACCATGTAGTGCTTGTACATGTAGGTAGTGAGTGGCTCCACATTTTCCACACTGCATAGACCCACTTCCAAGGAAACTGCCACCTTTCAACAGGTCTGATCACAGAAGCTATTCAAAGTAGACCCAGCATGCATGCCAGGTCATATGTTGTGTGTCACATGTCTGCCTGATGCCTTTGCTGTCGGTGTGTGTGTGTGTCGTGTGCTTCTGACATGTGTATTGACCTTTTCCTCTCTATTTTTCAGGTGATGACGCAATGGAGGCAGAGGATGGTGTTGTCATGCCAGACACAGGGTTGGTAACGCCACATCAACCCGGCACTAGTGGGGGTCGTGGGGTGGTAGGCCACGAAAACCCCCAAGTGCTGCAGTCCATCTTGTCTCTGGCTGCCTATGAGTCCAGCCTTGATGACGACTCTGACGTCCATGTTGAGTTGGATGACCATCAAGTCCATGTGTCAGGGGTGAGTGATTCTGATGTGGACTCTCCTCTGTCTGCGACCCCTGCACTGAGGGATCAGACAGTCTTGGTTCCTCCGCCCGTGGTGGATCGGGACGCAGGGTCACCCTCCACACCAGTCACTGATGTGCCTGGGACATCACGTCAACGGGGGCATGTAGTCGTGCAGCCGCAGGCGGTGCCAACACAGCGAGGACCCCCGGTCCTTGGGTCCCGCAGGGGTCAAGCCCGGCAACGCGGTCGCCGCACGCAACCGCTGTATACTGAGTGGGAGCAAGACATGACTGCCAATTCCGAACGGCAGGGGGCAGCAATGGAGAACATCGCTGAGAGCATGGAGCGTGTGGCCCGATCTGTGCTCCCCACTGCTAGGCAGGTGCTTCTCCAGCAGCAGGCGGCACGGTCCACGGCCCGCTCGCTCAGGCTGGGCATAGCGGCCTCAGACAGGGCACGCCAGGCTGAAATGTCGTCTCTGCGTCAAGCAATTGCTGCTCACACAGAGGCGCACATGGATGCCTTTAGGGAGGAGTATGCTTCCCTCAGATCCACTCTGGGTGTCCTTATGATGTCCCAGAGGCAGCAGGCAGAGGAGAGGTTTGCACAGCTTGAGCGTACCATCTCGGCTGAGCTACAGGCTTGCCGGGAGGTGCAGCGGTTGTCCAGCCAGGCCTTGCAGGAGGAACTCCATGTTACACGTGCTACCTTGCAAGAGGAAGCACGTGTATCACGGGAGGTTCTGCATGCAGACCTACGTCACATCGCCACACAGAACCAGGCTCACCCGTCCGGCAGACTTGCAGCCGACGAGGGGCAAGCTGCGGCTAGGCGTGGCCAGGCTACTGTGCCACGTCCTCCTTTCCAGGATGAGCCAGACTCGGACGACCATCTATCTCCCATATAGGTCGTGCTGTGCAGGCGTTGAGCCCATGGAGGATTTTTTTTTGGCTCAGCATCATCGCATGTGGATGTTGAGCAGCACCCTGTACCTCCCCCCTCCTGGGTGCCTCCCCTCCCCCCGGGTCGTATGTGGCCATTTTTCTTTTAGTTTAGTTAGTTAAGTTTCTGTTTGATAGTTAGTTTAAATAGGTAATGTAGGTTTTCCATAGTTAGTGTAATTTGTTAATAGTTGATTTAGTTTAAAATTGCTAGTCTATTGTGCTTTCATGTGACGGTGCGGTGCTTTGTGGCTTTTGAAGGCATCCACTGTCTGTTCCACCTGGGCCCTTCATGGTTGTCTTGTGTATGTGTTTGCTGCTTGGGTTCCTCGACTCACATATGCCACTCCTGCCTCCCTTATCCATGGGCTCGCAAGGATGGTTCGGTGTTACAGCATTTTACACAAGGGCATTGGACTGTCATATCTGTGGCATGTCTGGTGCTGTGTGACTTGTGTTGACACCCCTAGTGGGGATGATTTAGGTGTCATTGTCCACTGTTCAGCTTTTGCTAGATGGGGTGTGTCATGATTAATGTGGACATTGATTGCTATGCATTGTGTAGTATGTTTCTTATCTTTCCTGTACATGTGCTTGTTGCAATTCATGCTGTAGATAGTGTTCCACACTTTGGAGGTGAAAGACGGACTGATGGTGTGATTTGTGATGTAACTCTCTGACATGGTCAAGTAATGAGATGCCTGATGAGACACACACAGATGACTTTGAAGCATTAATCATGTGTTTCATGCCCTTTCTGCAGGGGGATGAGCCTCCAGAGCACCTTTGCCAGCAGACATGGCCCATTGGATGACGGAATTCTGGACCCGTTTGTTGGTGCCCACATGCACATGTGTGCACAAGCAGAGGCACAGTGATTGCAGACCCACATCCTAGAACTGCTGACATGTTCCAAGGAACTCCAGGCAAGGGGAGCATCACAGGGGGGCCACGACACAGCAAAGCTTGCACCAGGCGAGTTGCACATGCAGGCTTAGTCACAGCACTGAGGGTGAGCTTAGACGAATATTGGTGTTGAAGCACACAATGCAGCTCAGATGTGTTTGTGGACTGATGGCTGCTGATAATAGGGTTGTCTGGGACACATGCAGAGGCAGTGGCACATACCCTCCGGTACACCAAGGTCCATTTGGGCACTTGTATCAACCATGTAGCCTTCCGAGACATGGAAAGGGGCAGCTCACAGGGACATGCAGCAAGGGACATACTCGGGTGCAGTGCATGTCTTTTCCACGTACTTCATGATAAATGCACTGCCAACTTTGTTTCGGTCATGGTGGTACGCAACTTGCTCTGTAGTCATGGCTTGCTATATGGGTCTGTCTGCTTACCCAGGGAACATTGCATGTTGTGTGAATTGTGACACATTGGTGTTCCATTTGCCACACACCCAGCAGCGGCTGCCTTACTGCATTGACTGTGTATGACCCGTCACAGGGGTGATGTTATATATGGGTACGAAGCATCAACCACAGATTGTCTGTTTGTAGAGTAGTCTGTTGCTATGGGGCATGTTTGGTGTTGTGTTTTTGTGCAATTGGCACGTACAGGTTGTTGACTGTGTCTCTCTTTGCAGCATTGCAGTGCTCCTGTAACCGGACCTGAGAGTGCGCAGGCAGGAGGCCAGCACTCAAAACCAGAGCTAAATGTCTTGTTGTTTTTCTTACAGACTGCTCTGCATAGGCTTGCTGGGGAGTGTACTGATGCATGGATGTATGTGTGGTTCAATTTGGTATGTTTTTTTCTCCCTAATCACCCGTGATCCAATGCAATTTTGAAACCTGTACCCTCTACCCGGTGTTCCTGCTTCCCGTGCCTATCCAAGCAACGTTCCCTGACCCTCTTTCCCCACTGGGGTTGCGGATGCCTGTGTAAGCCCCAAACTTGCAGGCGCCAAAACCCTAGAGGGGGTGGTTGGTTCGTACCACTCCTGAGCCTGGACTACAGAAGGCCATGACAATGATGTCCAAGTCTGTTTGGATTGTGTATGTGTTCATGCAGGTTATACATTTTCGTGCATTCCCTAGTTTCATGTGTCATTCCTTCCTCCTCCCCTCTCCTGCCGCTCATTCCAGTCATCCAGTGTGTCAACACCTGTCCCGACTGCATATCCCTGAACCTCCTTCCCCACCAGGCTCTCAGGGGCCTGTGTGAGTTTGACCTTGCAGGCACCCGGGACATGGTGGGGGTGGTTGTTTCGTGACACTCCCGCGCCTGTACAGGGGACCTGTGACAGTACACATCCATTCATGGTGCATCATCCTATGTCATGTACCACACATGTCTCACATCCTGTCGTGACATTGTTTTGCTGTGCTACCTTGGTTGTTGCATCATTGTGGTAGTACTTGGCCTTTGTGAGGTACTGCTACGTCAAGTCATCTACTGGAGGGTGTTTGGGTTCGTTTTTATGCCTTGGATTTTGTGATTTCGGAAATGAGTGTGGATTCTGAGGGTTCAGGCATCTTTTTACACACAAGGTGGGAGATGGTGACGAAGGGGAAAGGTGATCCTGTGGCCAGGTGGAATTGAGGTTTGGAGGCTCCTTGACCCAGGTGCAGTTGTTCAGTGGGTCATGGTCATTTGTGAGGGAGGGGGGGTTGTTGTTGATAGTTGCCTTGCCCTGCAGTGTGATGGGAACTCTGACATAGTAATGGTGGTATCCCATGTACATGTGTTCTGCTGATCAATGCCTGTTCATGTTTTGTGTTTTCCTTTCAGGTGCGAGGGGATAGTTGTGGTTTGACATGCTGGGGTGTACACATGGTGGATGTTCACATGTGATGTGTAGGGAACACTGATGGTCACTTGAGTGCACATGCATATGTGGAGTGCATGTCCTTGCAGAACCACACACTTGCACTCTGATGCACTACATGTACTCCCACCCTTGCATATACACGTGTACACTGTTTGCCTTCTGGTGCCCGGCAGCACATGTTCTGTGACCGATCATGGATCCAGGACATGCCTAATTTGATGTTTGACGTGGTCTGTCACTTAGATGTGATGCTCAGGGTGTGCATCACACACAATGGCTGTTCACTGTGCTGTGCGCTGAGCAGTGTGATGCAGGAGTAGGACACTGCAGACATGAGCTGCAGTGTTGATTTTGCAATGCATAATGTGCATGTAGACAGGCATTCATTGTGATGTTACGTCTACGACTGTTGTAATGCATTTGGAAATGACTTATTTTGGGTGTGAGGTTGTTGGTCTGTCATTTCATCCGATTCCGGGTCAGGGAGCAGTGTCCGATGCCACTGTGCATTTAGGACATGGCAATGTGTACCTTATCGTTACTGCATTGGTGTATGGGTATTGCGTGCCATGTCATGTTGATGTTTGGGAGGGTTTGAGTGACATGACAGTGATGGCCATGGCCTGGTTTGCAGGTGTGTGTGATGCACACCTTGCATGTTCGTGTCATCCGCTTCTCAGAGCAACTAGCTGGGGGTAGATTTCTCTCCGCAGCAGGGCCCTCCCCCTGAAACAGACTTCCGGCCTGACTTGAACTTGAGGGGAATCATCTCCAGTTCTGGAAGCACCTCAAGACCTTCCTCTTTGCTTCTGCTTACTGTCTGCCTCTCCCTTGCAGAATTCTCCACTGGAACTGCACAGGAGCTGCAACTGGGCCACTCTCACCGACATCGGTCCCTGGCCCAGCCACTCTCCACTTGCACTGCCTCCCTGGCAACCCCTGCACTGCAGTACTGTCTCTCTATCCCTATAGCCCTCCCTTCCCAGCACTTGTCTGCACTTACCTTTGTAGTTGCCACCAGGCGACCTATGTATTATTTTTTTGGGCTACTTCCCCTGTACTGGACTCCCCCCCCCCCCCACCCTTCCCCTTGCACTTTTCCCATTCCCCCTACCCCTGCACTTGCACGATCCCAATGACACCTGGCCTAGTAGTACCGTTCTCTGTGTTCCCTTGTTCCCCCCTCCCTGCCTCATTGCGCCTTGGAATACTTGTGTATGGCCCATATCATGTCATATGTCATACGTGTGCCTTTTGGTCACACAGGATAGCTTGTGTTTATGTAGCTAGGGATGCAGACGATGTGGCACTTCCATGGCAACTATCTCAGGGTGGTAAGGTTGTGACAGTTGACTGTCTCTTTGTCATCATCGATTGTCACCTGGTATGTGCCAGGCCTGTGTGCACTCCGCAGGGGTGGGAGTTTAGGTGAAAAATGTGGCCACAAGCTGGGTCCGGGCTTCCTCGCCACGTGCCCTGTCCCCTCCCATGGGCAGCGCCTGTGGTTGGGGATGTGGGGGCACCACCATGTCCACCGGGTGCCCTCCCGTGTTGCAACATTGTGCAGGACACATGCTGCCACAATGATCCTGCACACTACTGGTGGTGCATAGAGTAGTTGCCCACCAGAGCGGTCAAGGGAGCGGAAACATGACTTGAGCACTCCGAATGTGCGCTCCACTATGCCCCTGGTTGCAATATGGGCGGCGTTGTATCTTACCTGGGGTGGTGTGGTGGGGTTCCGGATTGGCGTCATCATGTGGTTGCTCAGAGAGTAGGCACTGTCCCCTGGGGAGATGACAATAGTTGAGATTATTAGGGCTTGGATATTTGTCTGTGTGTGACTTGCATGCATGTGCAAGGGCATTTGTACTGACCTAGGAGCCATGTGTCGCCATGCTGCCCAGCTTCCAGGGCCCGGCTCAGGGCGGACATTCTGTATATGAAACTGTTATGGGTGGAGCCAG
Source organism: Ambystoma mexicanum (assembly GCF_040938575.1). NCBI lineage: Eukaryota > Metazoa > Chordata > Amphibia > Caudata > Ambystomatidae > Ambystoma > Ambystoma mexicanum. Next base: position 393,944,648 of record NC_090922.1, read on the forward strand.
GGTAGTTTGCATAGACAGAGGTGATGATTCCCTTTGCATCACATACCACCCGTACATTGATGGAATGCCAGTGCTTGCGGTTTCGGTAGATGTGCTCAATGGCCCTAGGTGGACGTAGGGCCACATGGGTGCAATCTATGGCACCGAGCACTTTGGGGAAGTGTGCCACCCTGAAAAAATCCAGGACAACGGCCTGCCTTTCTGCGGGTGTTCTGGGCATGTATATGTGCCTGCGGACTGAGGGGCGCGCTGTCATGATTGCCAGTACCTGGTGTAGGCAGCGTGACTGCGTGGCCTGTGAGACCCCCCCCACTATGGCAGTGGTCCGCTGAAATGACCCAGTGGCCAAAAAATGCAGGACATTGAGCAGCTTCTCCAAGGGGCTCAATGCTTGGGAGCAAAGGGTGGGGGATGTGAGGTCATCTTCCCACTCCCTGACCAGGTCTAGGATGATATGGGGTGGAAACCTATACCTGCCATAGACCTGGTCGTCAGGCATCCCAAAAAGGCTTGTCCGTGGTGCAAAAATGCGTGCCCTGGCTATTCTCCTCCTCCTGCGGTGTCCCACGATCAGTGCAGCGACGAATGGGGCATTCATCGTAGCTGTATATACGCGTTTGTTGTTAGCGCGCACTTTTATGCTGTGCGCGGGGACGCTTCCGCCTGCCTTCGTGTGGCAGACGCGTTGACGCCTGTGCACGTCTTTTGCCGTGCGCGGGTTTCCCGTATTCGGATACGGTCCGAGTATCATCGCGTGTGATCGGAGGGGAGTGTGCGTACACGCAACTGGCCTGGGTACGTGTGTTTCGGGGTGCGCGGGAAGTTCCACACGCGATTAGCCTGGGTACGTGTGTTCCGGGAACTTTCACACGCGATTGGTGGAAATCCACGTGTGTTCTGTCATCACGTGCAATGAGGGGAAACACCTGCGCGCGTCACGTCACAGACGCGCTCACGCGCTAAGGGCCTTTGGTCCAATGAAATTGCATATGCGTGCTGCCGTGCATACGCGCATGGCCCTTTCCTCGTATTACACGCGGACGTGCAGTTTTTCACGCGCGATGAAATGCGCATGCACGTCTGTACGCGTCACGTCACAGGGGCGCTTGCGCTTGAGGGGCCTTCTGTCCAATGAAAATGCGTATGCGTGCAGACGCGCTTACGCGCTAAGGGCCTTTCCTCGAATTACACGCTGACGTGCAGATTCTTCACGTGCCAAATCACTCCGTATCAAGCTGGCCACGCGTATGCACACGGAAGACCAAGCTCCTGCCCAGAAGGCCGAACTACTGCCCCGCAGAGCCCCATAGCACGCTCCCACCTGCCATCTGCTGCTGCCTGACTGCCTGCTGCCCACGTGCACTGCCATTTGCTGCCTGCACATCAGCCAGGGGTGCTGTTGCTGTGACCACCCCTGCTGGAACCGAAGACTCCCGACTGGGATTCCATCGCTCCACAGCCCAGCCCCAGGACCCAGTTGCCCACCCACTCCTGCCTCTGGGGTTGTCATGTCGGGGCAAACACCATCTGTGACCACTGACAACCCCCGGCCAGAGAGGCAGAGGGGCACCAGCTTCAGTGCCACCGAAGTTGGTGTCCTGGTGGAGCAAGTCCTGGGGCAGTATGGTGCCCTCTTCGGAAGTTCCCGCGGCGACAAGGAAGGACGGACTCGGATCTGGACTGACATCGTGACTGCCATCAACGCGGAGGGGGTGGCAGTCCGCGACTTACAACATGTCAGGAAGCGCTGGGAGGACTTCAGGTCCAGGACCCTGAACAAGGCCCGGTGCCTCTTGAAGGCAGCGGATGCCAAGGGGCGCCGGGGCCACTTGTCGGAAGAACAGATGAGGGTCCTGGAACGCATATCCCCAGCGCTCCACGTCCAGGTCCTAGAGAAGCAGACCCGTCTGGAGTCGAGCGGTGAGTGTACATGCATCCTGATTGTGAGCAGTGCGTGTGGTGATTATTCGGTAGTGTGCAGGTTGCACATCTGTTTGTATGGGGTCGAGTATGGGTGGGGGTGTACAGGGCCGTGGGGCTGACACATGCGAGGGCTGTAATGTGTGAGACATGGATGGTGCTTGTGTGTGTAGGCTTGCATGCCAAATGCAGTTGTGTGGGCACACATGTTTGGATGAATGTGTATGTAAGTAGACATGTCCGTGATGTCACACATGTATGTTGTTTTCGGCTGCATGTATCAGCACTGTGTACATGTGCATGTGTGTGTATTTGACAAGGGTGCAACAGTGATGCAACATGGATGCATGTGACAGCGGTATGTGGAAGCCTGATTGGCAGATGTGACATGGATGCCCGTCTGAACAGTGCGACACTTGGCAGAGGTGTACACATGCATGCAAGTGTGGTGGTGTGTGTACATGTGTGGTGCACTTCCTGTGTTGCATGTGATGTCTGGCTCACCTTTGTCTGCTCATGCTGTTGTATGTGTATGGATGGTGGTGGCAGTTGCGATATGGCTGTGGTATGGCTCATGTGTGCGAGTTGTAATGACATGTGTGTTGGGGATTGTGATGACATGTCTGAGGTTTGCCAATGCCACTCATGTGCAACTGTCATGTGTGTATGTGTCCATTGTACAGTGCCCTGATGCCTGTGTTTTGTTTCTCCCTGTCTGCAGCGTCAACTGATGAAGAGGGCGGAGAAGGTGCTGTGGAGCACAGCGGCGGGGATCCCACCGCCAGCCGGAGACGCAAGGCCCGGCTCCCCTCCCGTGTTGCCATCTCGTCGGGGAGTGAGGAGTCCGGTGCCGCGTCCCAGGCCGCAGCTGCCGGGGGGAGGTCCAAGAGGCGGAGGTTGGAGTTGGACTCCTCGGCAGCAGAAGGGGCAGCTGGGACCCCACAGGGCCCAACAGGGGAAGATGGCACGGAGTCATCCAGGTTGGTGGGGGGGTTGGTGGAGGAGGAGGCCGTGCAAGCACCAGAGACGGGGTCTGGAGGTGGGGATCCCACTGGTGCTAGTGGTGCAATGCAGGACCAGGGACAGGAGGCAGCACAGGCCGCCGCGGAGGTGCCTGTGTGCAATCCTGTCCCCGATCCTGTCCCTGCATCATCTTGCACCAGCAGGGATGCCTACGTCCAGACCCGTTTTCAGGCAGGGGATGAGCTGACGTCAACTGGCCTTCCTCTGCCTGCGGACGTGGCTATCCAGGTCTGGGTTGAGCCTGTCCTGGCTGGTGTGGCGTTGCGTCAACGGGACATGCGAGGTGACCTGCAGTCTTTTCATGGAGAGACTACACGTCATCTCGAATGGCTCGTTGACCACGTCAGCCTGCTGGGACAGGTCACCCAGGCCGGATTCCTCCGTCTGATGGGGCTTGCTCCGACCCCCTCCTCAACTGGACCCCCTACGCGCCAGTCATCATCTGTGCCAACTTCCCACCCATCAGTCACCTGGGTGCCCTGTGGTGCTGCCTCTGACGGTGCGGCCAGGCTGGTGGAGGAGGCATCCCTGCCACAGTCGGGAGTCGGACGTCCAGCAGGGGTGGCCACATCTACGACTGCACCCCAGCCGGCGGAGGATGTGCAGGCAGCAGGAGGCAGTGCACGGGCAGAGGCAGAGCAGCAGCAGCAACATGGTGGGAGCCATGAAGGCTCGGGGCCTTCGACATCGGAGGGGCAGGCATCGGCCGGAGGGCAGGAGGACCCAGGACAGAGAGTGTCTTCCATGTGGCAGCGGTTGGGCCACGCCATAGATGCGGAGCGGCAGCGGGCGGAAGAGGCACGGCTCACAATGGTCAGGGCGGAGAACTCCATGCGGAGGGCCCTGAGGCGGGCCGAGTGCCTCGAGGCAATCCGCAGGGGTTTGGAGGTGGACACGGCGACGGCCCTGCGGACCCTCGGGCCATGGAGGAGGACCGCCTCCGGGACATTGAGGAGGAGTTTGATGATGCCCTGGCCCGTAACATCCACAAGTGAGCCGTGAAACTGGCCCGCTGCCCTTGTACATAGTTTCTAGGTAGTGTTAGGTTTCATTTTTGTTTTTATTTTATTTGGACCTTTCGGACATTGGCCACATTTTTGTATATAGTTTTTTTTTTTATTAGTTAGTGTAGTTAGAAAGGTTTCCTTTATTTTGTTGGGATAATGGACCCTGAATTGTTCCCATGTACATAGTTGACAGTTGGATTGTATTTTATTTTTCTATTTTTGACCATGGAGCAATGGCTTTCTTTTTCATTTCCCATTGGATTTTGTTTTGTGGACATCGACTTTGGACATTACTTTGGATTTTTATTTTTGGTTTTGCTTTTTTTGACGGACATGCTTCTTTTCATTTGTACATCCATGTTTCTGTTTCTTCTTTTTTTATTCTATTGATGTTTCCTTTAATGCATATTTTTTTGGTGAACTTCAATGTGTGGTATCTCATTGGTTTCATGCATTTCATGATATGTGTTTTGAGATTCACTGACACCCATTGGGTGTATGTGAGGGAAATGTGTTTGTTTCGGAACTTGCAATTGGTGTTCTGTGATGTAATTGCAAATTATGAGTGGGTGGATGCAATACTCGGGTGGGTGTTTTGCATTTGGAGGCTGACCATAGGGACCAGGGATCTAGATTGTGATGACATGTTGGCTGGGGAACATGAGTTGCACATGGGTGGGGGCCTGCTGGCAGGTGCCCCACAGTGCTGGGGGGTGGGGGTGGTGGGGAACATGAGTTGGACATGGGTGGGGGCCTGCTGGCAGGTGCCCCACAGTGCTGGGGGGTGGGGGTGGTGGGAGACATGGGTGTGGGCCTGGTGGATGCTGCCCCTGGTGGCTGGGGGGTGGGGGTGGTGGGAGAAATGGGGGGGGGGGCTGGTGGAGGCTGCCCCTGCACTGCTGGGGGGTGGGGGTGGTGTGAGACATGGGGGGGGAGGCTGGTGGAGGCTGCCCCTGGTGGCTGGGGGTGGTGGGGAACATGAGTTGGACATGGGTGGGGGCCTGCTGGCAGGTGCCCCCCAGTGCTGGGGGGTGGGGTGGTGGGGAACATGAGTTGGACATGGGTGGGGGCCTGCTGGCATGTGCCCCACAGTGCTGGGGGGTGGGGGTGGTGGGAGAAATGGGTGTGGGCCTGGTGGATGCTGCCCCTGGTGGCTGGGGGGTGGGGGTTGTGGGAGACATGGGTGGGGGCCTGGTGGTGGGTGCCCCTGCACTGCTGGGGGGTGGGGGCCTGGTGGTGGGTGCCCCTGCACTGCTGGGGGGGTGGGGGTGGTGGAGTGGGAGACATGGGGGGGGCTGGTGGAGGCTTCCCCTGGTGGCTGGTGGGTGGGGGTGGTGGGGAACATGAGTTGGACATGGGTGGGGGCCTGCTGGCAGGTGCCCCACAGTGCTGGGGGGTGTGGGTGGTGGGGAACATGAGTTGGACATGGGTGGGGGCCTGGTGGTGGGTGCCCCTGGTGGCTGGGGGGTGGGGGTGGTGGGAGACATGGGGGGGCCTGGTGGAGGCTGCCCCTGCACTGCTGGGGGTGGGGGTGGTGGGGAACATGAGTTGGCCATGGGTGTGGGCCTGGTGGATGCTGCCCCTGGTGGCTGGGGGTGGTGGGAGACATGGGTGGGGGCCTGGTGGTGGGTGCCCCTGCACTGCTGGGGGGTGGGGGTGGTGGGAGACATGGGGGGGCCTGGTGGAGGCTGCCCCTGCACTGCTGGGGGGTGGGGGTGGTGTGAGACATGGGGGGGCCTGGTGGAGGCTGCCCCTGGTGGGTGGGGGTGGTGGGGAACATGAGTTGGACATGGGTGGGGCCCTGCTGGCAGGTGCCCCACAGTGCTGGGGGTGGGGGTGGTGGGGAACATGAGTTGGACATGGGTGGGGGCCTGCTGGCAGGTGCCCCACAGTGCTGGGGGGGGGGGGAACATGAGTTGGACATGGATGGGGGGCCTGCTGGCAGGTGCCCCACAGTGCTGGGGGTGGGGGTGGTGGGAGACATGGGTGTGGGCCTGGTGGATGCTGCCCCTGGTGGCTGGGGGTGGGGGTGGTGGGAGACATGGGTGGGGGCCTGGTGGTGGGTGCCCCTGCACTGCTGGGGCGTGGGGGTGGTGGGAGACATGGGGGGGGCTGGTGGAGGCTGCCCCTGCACTGCTGGGGGGTGGGGGTGGTGTGAGACATGGGGGGGGGCTGGTGGAGGCTCCCCCTGGTGGCTGGTGGGTGGGGGTGGTGGGGAACATGAGTTGGACATGGGTGGGGGCCTGCTGGCAGGTGCCCCACAGTGCTGGGGGGTGGGGGTGGTGGGGAACATGAGTTGGACATGGGTGGGGGCCTGCTGGCAGGTGCCCCACAGTGCTGGGGGGTGGGGGTGGTGGGGAACATGAGTTGGACATGGGTGGGGGCCTGCTGGCAGGTGCCCCACAGTGCTGGGGGGTGGGAGTGGTGGGGAACATGAGTTGGACATGGGTGGGGGCCTGCTGGCAGGTGCCCCACAGTGCTGGGGGGTGGGAGTGGTGGGGAACATGAGTTGGACATGGGTGGGGGCCTGCTGGCAGGTGCCCCACAGTGCTGGGGGGTGGGGGTGGTGGGGAACATGAGTTGGACATGGGTGGGGGCCTGCTGGCAGGTGCCCCACAGTGCTGGGGGGTGGGGGTGGTGGGGAACATGAGTTGGACATGGGTGGGGGCCTGCTGGCAGGTGCCCCACAGTGCTGGGGGGTGGGGGTGGTGGGAGACATGGGTGTGGGCCTGGTGGATGCTGCCCTTGGTGGCTGGGGGGTGGGGGTGGTGGGAGACATGGGTGGGGGCCTGGTGGTGGGTGCCCCTGCACTGCTGGGGGGTGGGGGTGGTGGGGAACATGAGTTGGACATGGGTGGGGGCCTGCTGGCAGGTGCCCCACAGTGCTGGGGGGTGGGGGTGGTGGGGAACATGAGTTGGACATGGGTGGGGGCCTGCTGGCAGGTGCCCCACAGTGCTGGGGGGTGGGGGTGGTGGGAGACATGGGTGTGGGCCTGGTGGATGCTGCCCTTGGTGGCTGGGGGGTGGGGGTGGTGGGAGACATGGGTGGGGGCCTGGTGGTGGGTGCCCCTGCACTGCTGGGGGGTGGGGGTGGTGGGGAACATGAGTTGGACATGGGTGGGGGCCTGCTGGCAGGTGCCCCACAGTGCTGGTGGGTGGGGGTGGTGGGGAGCATGAGTTGGACATGGGTGGGGGCCTGCTGGAGGGTGACCCACAGTGCTGGGGGGTGGGGGTGGTGGGGAACATGAGTTGGACATGGGTGGGGGCCTGCTGGCAGGTGCCCCACAGTGCTGGGGGGTGGGGGTGGTGGGGAACATGAGTTGGACATGGGTGGGGGCCTGCTGGCAGGTGCCCCACAGTGCTGGGGGGTGGGGGTGGTGTGAGACATGGGTGTGGGACTGGTGGATGCTGCCCCTGGGGGGTGGGGGTGGTGGGAGACATGGGTGGGGGCCTGGTGGTGGGTGCCCCTGCACTGCTGGGGGGTGGGGGTGGTGGGAGACATGGGGGGGCCTGGTGGAGGCTGCCCCATCACTGCTGGGGGGTGGGGGTGGTGGGGAACATGAGTTGGACATGGGTGGGGGCCTGCTGGCAGGTGCCCCACAGTGCTGGTGGGTGGGGGTGGTGGGGAACATGAGTTGGACATGGGTGGGGGCCTGCTGGCAGGTGCCCCACAGTGCTGGGGGGTGGGGGTGGTGGGGAACATGAGTTGGACATGGGTGGGGGCCTGCTGGCAGGTGCCCCACAGTGCTGGTGGGTGGGGGTGGTGGGGAACATGAGTTGGACATGGGTGGGGGCCTGCTGGCAGGTGCCCCACAGTGCTGGGGGGTGGGGGTGGTGGGCAACATGAGTTGGGCATGGGTGGGGGCCTGCTGGCAGGTGCCCCACAGTGCTGGGGGGTGGGGGGGTGGGGAACATGAGTTGGACATGGGTGGGGGCCTGCTGGCAGGTGCCCCACAGTGCTGGGGGGTGGAGGTGGTGGGGAACATGAGTTGGACATGGGTGGGGGCCTGGTGGATGCTGCCCCTGGTGGCTGGGGGGTGGGGGTGGTGGGAGACATGGGTGGGGGCCTGGTGGTGGGTGCCCCTGCACTGCTGGAGGGGTGGGGGTGGTGGGAGACATGGGGGGGCTGGTGGAGGCTGCCCCTGCACGGGTGGGGGTGGTGGGGAACATGAGTTGGACATGGGTGGGGGCCTGCTGGCAGGTGCCCCACAGTGCTGGGGGGTGGGGGTGGTGGGAGACATGGGTGGGGGCCTGGTGGAGGCTGCCCCTGGTGGCTGGGGGGTGGGGGTGGTGTGGGACATGGATGGGGGCCTGGTGGAGGCTGCCCCTGGTGGCTGGGGGGTGGGGTGAGACATGGATGGGGGCCTGGTGGAGGCTGCCCCTGGTGGCTGGGGGGTGGGGGTGGTGGGAGACATGGGTGGGGGCCTGGTGGTGGGTGCCCCTGCACTGCTGGAGGGGTGGGGGTGGTGTGAGACATGGGTGGGTGCCTGGTGGAGGCTGCCCCTGGTGGCTGGGGGGTGGTGGGGAACATGAGTTGGACATGGGTGGGGGCCTGCTGGCAGGTGCCCCTGGTGACTGGGGGGTGGGGGTGGTGGGAGACATGGGTGGGGGCCTGGTGGAGGCTGCCCCTGGTGGCTGGGGGTGCAGGGGTCATGCGTTGGGGGGGGGGGGGGAGTAGTGCAAGTTGACATGTGGGTTGGCTGGTGGGCATGGGCATGGTGGGTGGGGTGCCTGCATGACATGTGCTGGGTAGGCCCCTGTGGTGTGAGCCACCTGCAGGGGCCCGGGAGGGTGTAGAGGGAACACCTGGGAGGACCCACACGTGCAATTCACGTGTGCTGCTCCCCGCGCACCCCTGTAATACACGTACCCTGTTGATATCGCGCATACCTGTAATACACCTACCCTGATGGAATTGCGTGTGTAACTTCCCGCGCACCCCCGAAATACACGTACCCCGCTCAATCGCGTGTGTAACTTCTCGCGCACCCCCGAAATACACGTACCCCGCTCAATCGCGTGTGTCACTTCCCGCGCGCCCCCGAAATACGCGTAGCCCGCTCCCCCAGGCCCGATCGCGTGTAAATGTTCACGCGAACCCCTGAAATACACGTAGCCCGCTCCCCCAGGCCAGATCGCGTTAAGAAGTTCACGCGAACCCCTGAAATACACGTAGCCCGCTCCCCCAGGCCCGATCGCGTGAAGAAGTTCACGCGAACCCCAGAAATACACGTAGCCCGCTCCCCCAGGCCCGATCGCGTGTAGAAGTTCACGCAAACCCCTGAAATACACGTAGCCTGCTCCCCCAGGCCCGATGCGTGAAAATGTTCACGCGAACCCCTGAAATACATATAGCCCGCTCCCCCAGGCCAGATCGCGTGTGTGACTTCCCGCAAACCCCTGAATACACGTACCCCGCTCAATCGCGTGTGTAACTTCCCGCGCAACCCCGAAATACACGTGCCCCGCTCGCACAATTTCTGTATGTTGCCACTTTTGTAATGCGCATGGACGCTACCGCCTGCCTTCGTGTGGCGGACGTGTATCGGCTTGTGCGTGTCTTTTGCTGTGCATGGCTTTGCCCTATTCGATTCCATGAATACGTGTGGTTCGGGTGCTGGTGGGCGTTCCGTCTGCTTCCCTGCAGTACATCCCCAGTTACGCCCTTGTTTTCGCGAGTTGTTCTCCATTCCGCGCATTACGCCCCGTGTTCCGCCCACTTTCTAGTGTATGCGCCGAGGTTGTGCGCTTTCCATGTGCGCGTTGCGCACGTCTTTCGGGATGTTGCAGTGACGTGTGCGCCATGCACGGGTTTGGCGCACATCCCGAGGTAAACACGCGCAGGGACTTCCATGAATCGCACGCGTCTGTTTTTTTCCGCTTGCGCCTGCTTGCGCGAAGATTTTCGGCGCACGTTTGTTCCATGAATCGGCCCCTGTGTTACTTGGACATATTTACTGCAACCATTAAGTGCTCAGTGTGGCGCCATATATTATTGTTCACGGATCAACATTTTTTTGTTAAAGAACTGGATTGCTTTTTATCGCTTATTCTAAGGAATTGTTGTGAGCAAGATTTATGTGGGGAGACAACTTGTCTTTGACTATTGCTTCAGTTCGTTTTTTAAATGAAATTTAGTCTATTTTAGAAAAAAGGGAGAGTTCTTAATATGTATTTTAAAATGTATTTTTTCAAATGTATGAATTCTATTTTTGTATGTATGTTTTCTTATTTATTTAAGGTTGTTTGCAAACCAATTCACAATAAGAACATTTAAAATAAATCCCTGTTTAATGTTAGTTTATGGTCTTTGATAATCGAAAAAAAGGATTTGGGAAAATGCAATAAGTGCGATAATGTCAAATGTATGCCCAATTAAAATAGGAGTCTAAATAATTATGGCAGCAAACAAAGTATTTGTTGCATCAGGAAGACTGCCTCATATTTATATCCAAACGCTTCCATAATCATCACGTTTAGTTTCGTCCATAGTTCCTACATTTCGGAATGCTAAGAACGTTAAGAAACTGTACATTGCTTCTTCCCTCCACTTGGCTGACATTTTCTGTCAAAGAAACATTTTGGTTGGGTTCATTGTTCCTAAGAAACCATGGGAAAGAACATCAGTGCCGTGAACTGTAGCTGATGCTGAAGTGTTAATGTGTACTTACTTCTTGTATTGCTATATTTTGTGCAACGATAACATATGCATTGGCCACTACATTTAGAAAACCATGGGAACTGTTAAAGCACTCCACAATCCAGTTTTGCAATTAAATTCTTTTGGAGAAATGGCAAGGAGAATAACAATTTCGTGTTTGCCAAAGTTACCATGCTTATAGAGCGTTGCCCACTAAGTAATAATTTTCGAATAGGAACTTCCCCTTTTCTGCGCCCACAGACAGTACTCAAACGGGCAGTACCTGGCAGAAGAATGGGGCCTTTTAGGATCTGGGTTGTTTGACCAAAGTCAAACAGGTTGCGGCGGAATTGTTCGTAGTCTATTCCGCCGCAACTCTGTTTGACCTTCGTTCAAACAACCCAAGCTCCTGCCCCCGAAGCAGACTTATACTAATCCCCCATCCCCTACTTCTCGCCAGTATTTCTTCCACAGCCCTGCAGCGTCAGTTCCGTCCTTCAAATGTGGGCCGTAGCTGATGTGGCAGGGACCCCTTTTTTTTTCTTCTTTTTTGAGTCTCCCGCTTCCCATGTCAAGGAAGCAGGGGATACCCCTGCAACCCCCAAAGTCTAATATACCGAATATAGGGGGTGGGGGACACCCCCGCACCTCAAGTACGGTATATTAGGCTTCAAACTAATGGTACCACCCAAATTCGGGACTACTAAAAAAGCCTAATCAGTCAGACTTCAATTACTTGATTTATTTTCTGAGAGACCTTCACTTAAAGGATTTGGGTTAAAGAATCAGTTTGGCTCGTTTTCCCCTCTGCAATCCTGTAATGCTCCTGCCTCCTTATAGGTATATGGTCCCATGAAAGAAGCTCTCTTATCAGGTGGAACACAGAATAGTGAATCAATTCATTGGATTATAGATGCTATTATAGGGGAGAAGCTTGGAGTTTGTCTTCGCTCAGACTACTGTTGCTCGAGCTCCTGATGATAAAAAGTAAAATATTGTTCAAAGTCTGTCGATTTGAAAATAATATCCCTTAGTAGAGGCTCTGATTGAGAATTCAGGGAGAGACTGAAGTTCACCTGGTGCTTGAGAGAGATAAAGGTTAGCGTAATTTTGCACAGGATCTAGTCAGGGGGTCCGTAGGAGGGCAGTAGGATGGAAGGGTGGGTAAAATGGATGAAGTTGACTTTGGTTGAAGCAAAATGACCTACATCTGTTAACTAATCGTCTCCATACATTCAACTTGCTGATCATATCGCTGCAGGATCCATTCACCTTGAAGTAAAGCTAGGTGTTAGCATGTGATTAGCAGTGAACACCAATGTCTATCCCTCTTCTGTACATGGCATTAATGTAAACGTTAAACATAATGGAGTAGAAAGGAGACCATGGTGGAAGTCATCAGAAAGGCTGGTTCGAGCTGAAACAGTCGGTTACCCCCACGTTCTACCTTCAATTGTGCAGAACACTGCTGAAGCAATACAGAATGTGTCCCTCAACCCTACCTAGTACCGTGTACTAGCAACACCGCTCTGTAGTGTCAAAGATCACAGAGAGGTTCAACAATATCAAGACTAAGAGATCTCCATAAACTATCTTGAGAATATCATGCCTATCATGTTGACGCATCGAAGGGCCTGTAAGTAGTGCATTCTGCTCCAGCTGATGACAGTCTAAAGACATTTTATAAAGTAACCCAAAATGATACATCATTCCAATTCTGAAATCCTCAAACATCACGATGTTGGAAAGGAAATGTAAGCATGCGTCTGTAGGCGAAAGACACCCCTTCTTTGTTGGCACTTTAAGTATCATATCTATGGTTATGGTAGTTTCTTTAAAAATATTTGTAGAAAGCAGTGGCTCCAACTAAAAAACAAAAACAAATCGTTTTTACATTGTAGGGTTGGAGGACATCACCTATGGTGGCTCTACAAACCAGATAGTCTTTCAGTCAACTCCATTAACACTTAGCAGTGGTTGAAGGCTTTCTATGCCACCAAAGGGTTTCAGTGACAGTATGGTTGGTTATACAAATGAGGTTAGTTATACAATTGTGGCCCCTGCAGGGGTGGGGGGTGGGTGGTTGTCATGTACCTCCTCCAGAGCCTGCATCATAGAGTGGGTGGGGGTTCCCAGCCCCCAGGGTCACCAGTCTCATCCCCTAGCCTCAAGCATTGGATTTTGTCAAAAAGTACACATTAGAAAATTGATCTATGAAGGGCCCCTAAACAGCCAAATGAAAAAGATAATCAGAACAATTTTCAATATATTATATACGTCACCAGCCAATGAACCAGGACAATATGTGCCAACAAAGGCTTGACATATATGGTGTAACCATCCTTATTTTCCTGCAGGTGAACCTTAGAGGATAGTTCAGACAAATTCACAAACATTTAATACATTAAAAAGGAACCCATAAAAGGAAGTTACAAAATGTGACATACAGCTCTTTTATCTCGCCCCTCGCTTCTTCAAGTAAACTGTGTCCGTATCGCGGAAGCAAGGCTGGGGCAGATCTTGAGGCCATATCTGGATCTTGCAATCTCATTCCTAAAATAAAAAGGTACAAAAAATCCCTCAATTAGTATTGCAATACAAGTGCCTACTGCTGTAGATGCTTTAAGTTTTTAATGATAATTTTCAATCTTCCTCACAAAGAATATTAAAAAGGAGTTCAAGCTGTAATTGGCTTCCTTCATTGTGCGATTGTACACAACAGGAAAACCTCCAATGGGAACAAGTCTTCCTTGAAAAATTGCTTTTACCGTTGGTCGACCTATAGTGCCATATAATTATGATGAAGATAAAATGTCACAGTTTTAAATAGCAGTTCAGTGAAAACTCCTACTTCTAAGCACTTTGAGTAATTGCCCATTTAAAAGTACTCCATTTACCAACCCCACAAGGATAAAAGGCCTGGTCGGCATGCTTGTCTTTGAAACTCTGGTTGCAGGGTGCATACTGATTGTATGGGCAAACACAGACTTACTGATCTATCTTACTGGCTTTGGGGCAATGCTATACAATTGGTTGTAGGTAATGTGTGGTATACCTGGCGTCAGCCTGAATTAGATACCTTTAGCGATTGCATTTGAGGTATGCTTTCTTAGCAACTGGAAGGGAGGGCCGGGAGAAATACACAAAGTCTTGCAAAGCTACCCTTTTTAGAGCAATTTCATAAGGCTACTAAAAGCACCTGAAGAAGCTCCTATGGTCAGACTCGCTAAGAAATCTTACCGTTTTCTAACTTGGAGTACCTTAAGGACCCATGTCAGCTGTACTCTCTTTCCCCAATCCGGTGAGGAACAACCGCTGGTGGAAAGACGACAGTCTGGAGGGACAAAGTCTGAGCCCTAGTATATAAACATTGTGCCATGTGCAAAACCCTAACATTTCTACGCTGCGTAACAGCTCTTCTGCAACATTTAATCAGAAGGTAGGTATTCTAGAGGACCACCAAAATATTATACAAATGCATGAGTTTCAACATTTAAGACACCATGAGGTAGGGATAATCATGGGAGCCTGGGCTTCAGATACAACAAAAAAAGGGTATTCCTCTACTATAACTAAGCAAAATGTGTCAAGGTGGTTTCAACTCCAAAGTGTCCAGATGCTCAGACTAAGTTTACAGATCTCCCACAGACCCTGAAGGGTTCCACGGTACACAAGGCAGTATCCCTAGCAGGCTTCTAAACACTTCTATACTAATTTGGAGGGCAGAGTGGAGAAACAACTATAGGACCTAGGAGTTTATTTACAGCCAATAAGAACTTTCCTTTCTTGCAACATTCCAAGGCTTGTGAGGATGGGAGAAATCTCAGTGTCATAGTTGTATCTTTAAGAGGGATGTTTGTCTTCCATTTCTCCTGAATCTCTACTACGGATAAAGTCTCATGGATTTAGTGCCCAGCTCACTTCATTATAAATGGCACAGGTAGCGTATAGCTAGCAATTCGTAATCCAGCCAATGAGATAGCACCAGGTTCATGTCTTCCTGCTCGAAGGAATTTAGGCATATAGTGCCCAGCGCCTACGCTCAGCATTACCAGTTATTTCTGGGGTGTGGTGGTCAGGTATTCCAGCCTTTCAAGCTTTTTAGTTTTTAGCTGGTTATGAGTATACTATAAGTATGTGAATAGGATGTCTAGATTCAAGGCTGAATTCACACCCTGTGTGTTTGCCTGGGAATGACTGCATGTGGCGACTCCCATTGATTCAATGATTGGGTGGATGATAAATCTTTTAAAGGATGCACCATTGCTATTGGAGGAACACTCAGCTTACAATATCCCTAAAATAGGGAAATGTGCACCTAAACTCACATTTGCTGGGGTAAGTAGCGAAGCACTGACAAGCACCCTGGAAATTGAGAACATGTCGAAGCTCAGCTGCTTTAATGTATCCAAGAAAACACTCCAAAGGCGAAGCGCTGCTGGAACCGGCACATTCCGCCTTCACAAATGACAAGAGAAAACCATGAGCTCCACTCCCTGACCTAGATCCAGCGTGAACAACTGGGTAACAAGCCTCCAAGAGCTATCTGATACCAGAAGCAACCTTTCTGCTTACGCTCTATGGCCTGACAAGAAAATGCAAGAGTAACAGGCAACCAGGTGTGGGTAGCAGGTAGAGCTATAGGTCTACTGTAAACAAAGGGCAATGAAATGTAAGAAAAATTCCTAAATAACCCCTAAACCTCTAGCAACCTTAGGGTTAACTGGCCTGGGCGTTCTATACTGGCTAGCTTCTAGTCCTACTCGTCAGCTAACGACAGCCATACCATACAACATCAGGTCACCTTTGTTGCCAGCCCAGCATCACTTCTGCTAACAGCGACAAGTCCAGTACTCTGGCATTGTCAAGAGGGAGAAGGGGAGGGTCACCAAAAAGCAGTACAGAGGGAGTTGTGTTCCTGAGGGGGAAGGTAACCCTTAACCCTTTACCTGGTGCCAGTTTTTATGTTGGTAGTACAGATTTGTCTCGTGCCATACCTTGTTGCCAAAATGCTTGCCAGTGATTTCTCTCTTGCGTAGAGATTGGCAAAATGGAAGAAAAACTCCAAACACCAAGATCAACTGCTTACCAGATGTGCCAGTAGCACGGGACAGCATGGGCCGCCACAGCACGGAAGAGACCGGAGCACAGTCAAATCAACAATGAGTTGCTGACAAGGGTAACAGAGTGCTGCAAGAGTCCCTATGTGACATTCAGGGAAATAGCAGGGCCGCCCAGAAGCATCCTGGACACCTGCATACACAAGCTGACCCCCCCCACCCCTTCCAGACTACCTAGGAATGTTGGAGCACACCAGCACCACCTTGGGAGAACTTGCCTTACTGTGGGGATCTTTGAAACACGTATTTAAACATTGCCCATGCCAGGCTTTCATTACTTGTATGTAACATGGCAAACGCAACCTGTCTGCTGAAAAGGGGTGGGGCTTAGCCACCTACTTAATGGCTGTTTCAAATGTAACACCTTCAGGAAGGGGCTTAGCCCCCTTTGTAAAGACTTCTCCTTGCACATACACCTCCCAGAAGGGGAGAATAGATTAGGATTGGCTTGGGAAATCTAGCCAATAACGGCAGATGAAGGGGACAGTTACCAGGAGGTGTGAGTTATCCATGCAAGGTCTGCAGTGGAGGTGGACCAAGAGATCCACAGGAGGAAGGAAAGAGTGGCAGATTGTGGATGCATTCATTGAAGAAAGGTGAGGTATTGACTTAGTGAGAGCAAGTGTACTGTAGAATGAGTATGCGTGTTATGTGGCAGTTGAGCAGTAGTGAATGTAAGGAGTGAACGTGAATTGAATGGTACTGGGTGAAAGAAGGGCGTTTGTGTAGTGGAGTTGGAGGAGGAGAGTAGTGGTATTAGTGGGAGGAGAGTAGTAGTAGAAGAAAGAGGAGAGTGGTGGTAGTAGTGGGAGAAGAGTAGTAGTGGGACTGAAGTAGTGGTGGTAGTGGGAGGAGCAGTAGTTGCAAGAGATGAGTAGTAGGGTGAGATGAGGAGGAGTAGAGGAGGAAGAGCAGGCATGGTGATGGTAGTAGAGTGGGTGGAGAAGAAGTGTTTGTGTGGCAGCTGGATAGAAGTGTTGTATGAGGAGTAAAAATGGTGTGGAAGAAGTAGTGGTGTGGAAGAAAGAGTAGTAGTGTTGAAGGAGTAGTAGTGGGAAGAGGACTAGCAGTACAGTGGGAGTAAGGAGAGGAGATTTTAACATCATTAAACGCACAATTCTAGATGTGATGTGCCAACATACAGTCTTGACAAGCACACCTCGACTGAACAACTGAGCCGACGCCAGGAAACCAGTGTCTCAAATGTAGGGAAGCGGCAAGAGAATGGAAAAATAGCTTCCCGAAGGTTAAAGAATTGGCAAGTCTGGCAGGGAATGGGAAAGACAGAAAGGAAATTGAAGTGCACTTTTGAAGGAGAGGTGCTATGCAGAGTCAATGGCTCTTTCAACAATATCCGCCAGAAGAATACAAATTTTTCCTCCACCAGCAGTACTGCACTACTGTATCAAATTCCAAGCCCATTGGTGGCACCCACCTGTTGTAAAGCGTTCCACTGCTTTCGGCAAGTTTTGCAATATAGCCAACACAAATAAAATAAACAGCAGTTGAAAATGAAGTCATTCTTCTCAATACCTTTTAGGGAGTGGCTGTCTAAAATGGCCAAGACAGTAAAGAAGTATCGCATTGTAGGAAGTGATGTTGACTTTTGCGATACTACTGAGGGAGAAGCTGCCTAACGAAAACAAGATTGTGAACAAAGTGTTGCCTTGTGGAAAGTGATGTCCATATCCCAATACCTCTGTGAGAGAGATGAGTAAAGAGTCAAAGAAAGTCGTGTAATAAGTCAAAGAAGGTGAAGAACTGTTGCATTGTAAATTGATATCCATAGATCCAAAACCTAGGAGAAAGAGTGGTACATAGTGCCCGTTGATGTACGCATTCCCAATATCTCTGAAGACTAAGAGGTGAAACAAATCCTAAACAAAAAGGATGTCTTGCATTTTAGGAGTTTTAGATATCAGAGCGCGAAATCGTGTTGGATTGTAGGAAGCGATATGTATAGCCCCAAGATCTCTGAGAAAAAGAATTAACATGTTGCACATATGATGATAGATGATGATAGTTAAAGCCTCGGGTCTCACAACTCACTGGTAAAGAAAAGGACTCCAAAATGAAGTAGACGTTTATTTGAAGTCGAATATCCCAGGTCCCATAGAAATCTCAACACCTCTGGGGGAGACATTGGGCCTCGTTACGAGGTTGCCGGTAAAACCTGCTGCTAGCCGGCGGGTTACCGGCAACCCTGTAACACTGTTACCGCCGCCCGACATCCCGGTGCTACCGGTATATCACAAGCAGCAGCGGCATGGTAAATTGCCATTCTGTCATGCATGGTACACATATTACCTCTGGACCTGGAACAACGTCTTCACACAGAACGGGTTATGCTCATAGAACTGCTAAGCCTTTCTATTCTAAATGGAGGTTGTTTGATATCTTGCCTGGAAAACGACGTTTACATTATTCACGTCGTTGAATTCTAGTGGGTTACTGCATTGCATTCATAAGCAGCGTGGAGACGTCGCTCGCTGCTTCTGATTAAACCAACATGGCTTTTGGTAGCTGAAACCTTGATCTGCATCCTCGCATCTCTTCAGTTACATCTTTGGCTTTCCTCTGCGTGTTACTTCCACACGCAAACTTCTGGAGCTGCATTCAAGAAGTTACGGCAGTTTTTCCTGTTCACGTGTATTTTCTACATGCTACCTTCGGCAGCCGTCCATTAGAAGACCAACGGACGGCTTTTCCTTCACACGCGAGTTCTGGCAGTCCTGTCTGCGTGTACTTTTGTTGCGTGTAAAACCCCACGCGGTTTCCTGAATTCTTCAAGTGCAGCTGTTCTGGCTCCGTGTACTTTGGTGCGTGTAAAAACACACGCTGGTTCATGAACTCTTAACATGCAGCTTTCCTGGCTGCATGGACATTGGTCGTGTGTAAAACTGCACACGGTTTTCTGAACTCTTTAACCGTGCAATTCCACACGCAAGTTGTGCTTCGTTTTGGATTTAATCCCTGGCACCTGTGATGAGATAACAGGTGGACTTCAATTCATCATTCCTGTTCTACGTGGGAAAGGAAGTATTGCCGGCAACTGTATATTTGAAGGTGAGTGTGCACAGTACTTTGGGCGCTAACCTGTGGTGCACCAACCCGGTATCTAGTGTGAGCCTCGTGCCGTTCGGGATAAGTTTCCCTTACTTTTGTCGTTGTTTCAATTCCTGGATTTCTTCCGAGACTTGTTGGCAGAGCATCCAGTTCTAAGTCTACAGGTTAGTGTTGTACTAGGTGCTATTGCTGTGCTATTAGTGAGAGTTTAAGTTGGGACCGTTTCTCATACTTTATTGTATCCATGCTGTTCCATCTTCATCTTGTATCTCTTCCTTATCTATGTCTTAGCACTTGCACTATCTGAAATGTCATCAGGCCGAGTACGATAGTTAATTTCACATCCTTACTGTTCATGGCCTGTAAGAATGTCGTTGTATTTTCCCTTGTTCCCTTCCTTGCCTTGAAGCGCTTTGAAACACATTGTGTATAGGCGCTATATAAATAAACTATCATATCATATATTGTATCATATCCTAGGCTGACTTCCAATGATCTTCCCATGCCCTTTCCAGTGATCCCTCTCTCTGCCTGTTTTATTAGTCAGAGTTGTATCATTTGGAAGGTCTATTTTTGACTTCACTACTGTCAGGCCGTGTTATTCATCAAGGATCTGGAAGAGCCCTACCAATTGTATCCTTTACGGTTACTTGTATCCTTTTGTCATAAGATACTTGGGTGATTTATGACACATTCCCATTCCCATGGAGTCCATCAGAATGGGAAACCTGAAGCACCAGCACCGTTACTATCGGTGCCGGTGCTTCAGTGAAAAGCTTGCCGGTAGGGGCCTGAACTCCCGGAAGGTCAAGCCTGCCAGGAGACCCGTGGCCCCCACCAGCAGACTCAAATTGAGCTGGTCCAGAAAAGGTTTAACATTTTACTGGCACCTTTATTTCCAGACTGGCTCACTTGTAATGAGGGCCAATTGTCTAAGAAGCCAGAGGACGCGAAGAAGTTTCAATTGTGCACCACTGTTATATGGTAGAGGAGAATCAGAATCTGTGGTTGCAGATTTGAAAGACCTCTGCAAGCTGTTAGCTACCACTCTCTGCACGTTGCGCCGACTGCACACAGCATAGGAGTCTATCCTGGACAGGAGGAACAGCTGAATGGGAAACACAGGCCAGCGATTGGAGCAGGTGAGGAGAGAAGCGTGTGGGTGGAGGATCAGGAAGGACCGAGGTCTGCATGTGGGAATCCCCCTGATGAGGCAGCAACTGGGTGACATGCGGGCCAAAACAGAGATAAACTTCCGTCACTTAGAGGGGGCACAGTGTGAGAAGGAAACGTGGGTAAGCATCAGGGAGGGTAACGTGAGGGAACCCAACATTACAAAGGAAGGCAATGGTGGGGAGTGGGACAGAGAAGCAGGTGGAGAAGGGGGAGCAAAATCAGGACAAATATGGGATTGAGAAAAAAAGGACGCAGAGGATAGGATAACAATGGAGGCAAACAAATCGTGCTGAACAAAAAGTCAGTGCAACAACACTGAACTGTCACACTGATGTATTGATGTGTATATATATATATAATACCTCCCAATACCTCTGCAGAATAAGGAGCGTAGCAATTTCCAGAAAATTAAGTGTTGCATTGAAGATCATATTCTCAATTACTCTGAAAGAGTGAAGACATGTTGGGTGCTTAAGCCTAATATCCCAGAACTCCCTGGAAAAGAAAACACTATGAATTTAAGAAACATTGGGCACGGAATTCCACGTTCCCCAAGTCAAAAGAGATTATTTTTTGCTAGACTTATTGACCGAACCTCCCAGATACAGACCATCAGACAATGTGTACAACTTATTTTGTTTAAGTTTCATGACTGGTTTGTCGCTATTGTTACATATGTATGCCACAGTCATCAGAAATAAATAAGCAAATGATCATCTGATCTATTCTTACACGTGTGCAAAGCAATTTGGGGCATGTTCTGCCGCTACTGTAAGGCCTGCTGCTGGTCTGTGCAAGTGAGCGAGTGTGCACATACCCGTCATAAGCATGAAAGGAAAAGGATTAAAAGGGATGACATGATCTCCAAATCCACAGCACATCAAGGTAACCTCTCTGACTAGCAAACAAATCTTCACTGAAAATAAGGAAGCACTATTTTTTTTTTAAAGCGAAAGGAAGTTCTTTATATGTTAATGTCCATATATTAAGTATACCTTTACGTATGCTTTCCTGCATCATGGCACTCTCAGTGACTTTCCTGAGACCAGAGTTAATTCGAGACTGCACATTATTGTATGGGGTGTGCCTGTGGCCCTGGACTTGCAGCTGTTGTTTGGTGGAAATGAGCCGGTTTTGGAGCCCCTCGTTGTGTTTCTCAAGTTCGCGGATTTTCTCTTGCAGCTGCTCGACCATTTCTTCCAGCTCGATGTCCCGTCCTGGCCGCCTGGAGCCGCCAACGGCATGTTCGCTCTTTTTCTTGTCTTTAACAAGCCGTATTAACTTGGTGGCCATTCTGCGGGCAAATGATGATACAAAAAGATGAAAAGGAATGTGAAAAGTCAGCATACAAAGCCTTCTGTTGAGAGGGACATAATCGCTGTTTAGACTTCAGTGCAGAACCTGAAAAATACATTTTAGGTTTTGATATTACTATTACTGCCTGTGAAGAGCCCTTTGAAGATAATTGAAACCACTGGGCAGCAATCTGCTTTATATCACTGACAAATAACAGTTTGCTAAGGCTTATCATTTCAAGTTAGTAAAGGGAGGACACAGATTTACTCAATGTGCTCTGGAGACCATATTCAATGTAAGGGCCTGTACAGAATACTTTGTTTTCAACCGCAGTTCAAAGTTCTCTCATGCACTTTCCCCACCATATTCAAGTAAAATATTAAACCTAGCCAAAGGATGGATGGCATCTATCATCACGCGAAATTGGCAGCGCATACACCCTGATAGGTTAGGTTTTTAATTTTACAATTCGGCTAAGCATTAGAGGTTTAACTAAAGGTACTTCTGCAAAACACATTTTACTCAACGCTGATTGGTTAGCAGTCGGGTTTAATTTATTCCACCTCCATGTTTCCCATTGCAAGAAATGTGTTCTTCATTTTTTCTCCTCTCTCTCGAAAACTAGTTGGCAGGAGAAAAATACCACAACAGTGTGGCGAAGGTGATGCAATGCTTAAGAAATGAAAACATGCCTGTGAGTAAATGGGAAAAACTTGCAGCATGAAGATAAAAGGGTGGCTTTGAAGAGCAAGACAAGTTCAAGACCTTACAAAATTAGTCGCACATCTTCAGACGCCGTATCTGGTTTATAGTGAATCTATTTGTGCAGCAGCCCTGTCAGCAAAAGGAAAATAAAGACACACTTCATTTATTTCAAGGGTTTCGCTTGATTTTCAGTATGATAGCTGTCAAAAGCTGACGGAAAAGAAAAAAAGGCTAACCACTGGGAAAAAACTTAAAAGCTTTGCAATATCACAGAATAATATGTGTGACATATCTTCAAAGAGCGCACATTATAGAAAATGTTTGATTTACTCAGATTACAGTTTATCTGATTACGGAAAAGAGACGTGACCAGTCATGCTTTCGAATGGCACCGAGTGGAAAAATGCATCCTACTGATTGGCTAAAAGGTCATGTGATCAATACAACATTTCATAAAAGGCTATAGGCAGCAAAACACTTTTTTTAATTAATTTTTTTTTTTTTAAAGTATGGTTATGTCGAAGTTGAAAATACAGCAAAACCGAAAGTTGATGGCTGGAAAGTTTTGAATAAGTCATAACTATGGGCACATCTCTGGGCAACTCTCCAGACCATTGTTGTACAGCCTGCAAAGCCATTACAGAAGGGGAAAGACCATATGCAAATCAGGCTCGGTCTCCCGCCAAAAGGGGCAGTCCAGCCCGAACTGCTAGGTCACATCCCTTCTGCATGAGACAACAAGCATCCCCAGACATGTTTTCGCCTAATTGGGCATCATCAGTGAGGAGTAGCTTGGGTCTCTAGGCCCAGCAGTCATGGGACCCACATCTGTGCATACCCGCCCAACAGAGGGTGACTAAAGCAAAACAAATGAGGTGAAGGCTGGAAGTTTTAGAATTAATTTTAACCTCTGGCATCGCTCTGCGCAACCCTCCAAACCACAATTCTTCGCTTCCCAAGACATCACAAAAGGGGAAAGACCATATGCAAATCAGGCTTGGTCCCACCCCAAAAGGGGCAGTCCAGCCCACACTGCTAGGTCACATGCCTTTTACACAAGACCACAAGCATCCCCTGGCATGTTTTGGCCTTGTTGTGCATCATCGGTGAGGAGTAGCTTGGGTCTCTAGGAAGTTGAAGCAGCACATGGCTGAAAGTGTAGGAGATAAAAGAACTAGCATATGAGAACCTGAACAAGTAAAGGAGGAAACGGATTAATGGGCTGGTTGTTTGTACGCTAATTTGGCTCGGTTTAATGCTTCAACCCAGCACAGATTATCAATGGATTAACTGTCCTTGGTGTCATCCTAATAACAGGAATCCCATATTCTAACTTAATTTGGGAATATGAGCGAGGAAGTAAAAAAAATAGCTGCACAAAAGTATTTGGATATCTTTATAGATCAAGGTGGGTGAAGGTTACAGAACAGTGTTCATGTATATTCTCTTTACACAGTGCAGCGTTGTTCCCTTTCAAACTTTTTCACGCCTCATATTCTTAACAGAAAGGCAGGAAGTGGTACTGGGAATTCCCAGTACCACTCCCGCTGGTATTGGGAATTCTGGAGACTGTAATTTGAACTTCAGTAAGCAGAGAACCAACACTTCCCCCACATACCATATATGAATAGGCTGAAAATGCATTTTCGGATAGAGGCCAATACCGCAGAGGTTGCAGACCTGAAGTCTACACATAGCTTTAGAGTGTTATGTAACTTCAACTTACTCCAAAGTATAAAATATACTGGATCCCTCAACTGTGGAAAGGAAGACCAAATGGGGTTTGGCAGGGCATTGGGCGCACCCCCCGACAAACTGGCTTGCCGCCTGCTCCAAAGGCAGTACAGACTCTGTCCTCTCTAAGAGGAGAGCCTACATTCAAGCCTGCTTCTCTGTAGCATCTAACAACTCGGCCAAACGTTTTATAATATGCAAGGAGCTGGCCAATCCTACTGCAGTCTCTACCTCTCATGTTCCCTCCCAGGCACTCTGCACGGCCTTGGCCTTTCATTTCACTACTAAAATTCAGGCCATCCTGTCCACCCTCTCTTCCTCTACCTCCTCTTCTTCATCCTCCTCCTCCTCCTCCTCCTCCTCTACACCTCCTGGCCCCTCTGAGGCCGTCTCGCCTCCTCCTTTCTCCTGTTCACCCCTGACAATGTTTCTAGACAAGTGTGATCTATGAAAATCTTGTCGAAGCAGGTTCTCCACTGCTCATCTAGAACCATCAAGGACCACATCAACACCCTTGCTGCAGCCTTGGCTGATTTCTACAATCACTTCTTTGCCATTGGAACTTTCCCCTCCCCCTTGAGCACTCTCTTGTGCACCCCTTCTAAAGAAGAGCTTGGCCGATCCTTCCTCTACGGCTAACTATCGCCTGATTTCCATCATTACTTACCTGGGCAAACTCTTGGAAAAGCTGGCCATCTCCCAGCTTAATCTACATACTGAATCTGCTGGATGAATCCATGACCACCCGTCTGGCTTCAGAGCTGCCAAAAGCACAGAACGACTCTCCTGAACACCTGTGAAGACCTGCTCTCCAATCTTGACTCTAATCTCCCTTCTGTGCTAATATCCTCGATCTATCCTCTGCTTTTGACACGGTCAACCATGCCATCCCTGCTCAATCGCCTCCACAACAACCTTGGTATTACTGATCAGGCCCTGGCCTGGTTGACCTCCTTTCTCACTGTGAGAAGCCAGAAGGTGTCTCATCCGATAGTCTGTGGGGATCGGTCATCCAGGTGGCCAGGACACGGCCACCAATTTTGGATCCAGTTCCTGGGGGTGCACCAGTGCGGGAGGATCACCTGGATGAGGGGTCTTCGGGAGTGGAAGTGGGACACTGGATGATGTGGCGCGGTGTCCCCTTACCCAGGAACTC
This sequence comes from Ambystoma mexicanum, assembly GCF_040938575.1. NCBI lineage: Eukaryota > Metazoa > Chordata > Amphibia > Caudata > Ambystomatidae > Ambystoma > Ambystoma mexicanum. The sequence continues at coordinate 393,969,490 of NC_090922.1, forward strand.
AACCCCCCCCCTTTCCTGACGCAAACACTTTCTCACAGACAGCTCACCATGAGCGAAAATGGACTAACATCAGAGCCGTATACCTGAGATATCCCAATACGATGGTCAAACTGCGTCAGGCAACTACTGATCATTACACACACCTGACTTCCATCATACTTCCCCACATGGATAAGAGGCGGAGCAGGAAAGCACACTCTGAGCAAGGCAAAGCACATGAGGAAACAGCAGTTTCAAGATGGCAGTTTAATATGAGAAGAAAGAGGGCGAGACCAGAGAGGGTTGCAAGGAGGGAAGTGCCCTTGGCCTTTTTAGATCGTTACTTTTGTGAACCTTGGAAAGTAAGAAACCTAAGACTGGGAATTAAAGCTGAACAAACCAGCATCATGTGTCGGAGGTACCCGGGGATCTCCTGCATCGATAACCAAGGTGGGGCAGAGCGTTTGCCGCCATGGTACTGTCCTTGGCTCCTACAACAAAGCAGTGCCAGTAAAGACAGCACAGCCGGTGAGTCGGAGACCGATGCCAAACCAGCCTGTGTTAGAACCAAGGTTGCAAGCAGCAACATTGTATGAAGAAATGTAAAGAGAACAGTTTGTGAAACATATGTGAGGAGCGATGCAAATATAATTGAAAACCAGAGGATTGATTGAACTTTGAGAGGCCAAGCAAGATACCATAGACAGAGTGGTGTGGCGCCACGCGGGCGCTCATTTGAAGGTCTCTGTTACGTATCCAATTGATTGGCAAGTGTGGAATGGGGAATTTTGAGATCGAAGTGGGCCTACAACGGGTCACGCTAAATCCTGCGCACATTTAAAATTCTTTGATAGTTTAATTGGTACGAGCCCGGCTGAGGGAAACTAACTGTATAGGAGGAAGGATCTGAGCCTGGCTGAGGGGGATCTGGGGTGAACTGTGAGTCACCCAAGAAAGAATATTGCTATTCTTTGAACATTATAGAAAGGGGGATTTGAGCCCAGAAGAGGGGGATCCACAATAACGACCATGGTATAATAGGCATCTGAGACAGGCTGAGGGGGATCCAGGGTGAGTCATCCGAATTGAATACTTATAAGAGGAAAGGAACTTTGTGTTTTGTTTTTGTACATCAGGCCCTCTGAATCTAGAGACTTTTGAGAGGTAGAGACATGTACCACAGAAGGCCCTGATGCTGGCAATGGAACTGTATCCTTGTGCCGAAGAGTGTGCTTTGCTCGAATGAACCGTCTTGTCCCGTGATGAAAACGTGGGGAAGGCTGGCCAAAGGCCTGAACATCCTGACAAATCATTTTGTAAACACTTCTTTCTTTTTCATGAAAACTACCCCCCCACACCGGAGGCTTAAGGACGCATTATACAGACAACACAAAATGGCAGGCACATACCAGAAATCAAAAACTAAAGGAGGTGATTTCAACCTCCTTATCTAAACAGATAAGTCTTGAGTCTCTTCCTAAATACAGCTGTGGATTTTTTCTCCTTCGTGTCTAGTGGGATAGCATTCCATATCACGGGGCTGCTACAAAAAAGGCTCCTTCCTTCACTTGAGACAGTCTGTGTGCTGGAATTTTCAATTGGTTGGTATCATTAGATCGGGGGATGCATATATTGACTTTAATCTCCAACGCTTCACTCCGATACAAAGGTGAGAAACCAAACAGGCATTTCTGCGTAATCACTAAGAGGCGAAAAGCAATTCTGGCCTCTATTGGAAGCCAGTGTAGGCTCCTTCTGGCATACGACACATGTTCCCTTTTTCTAATGTTCATGACAATCCTGACAGCATTGTTTTGAATTACCTGCAGGCGGCCAATCTCAGTCTTAGCCAGACCAACAAACAAGCTGCCACAGTAGCCCAGCATTAAACCAATTAACGCTCTAACAAGTATTTCGCAATTTTCTCTGGATATGAACAGGTGGGCTTGTGACAAAACTTTAATATAATAGGAGGCTGATGAAACCATGCTCCCAATTCGAGCCTTCATGTTAAGATTGCGGTCAAGATAGACACCTAATGTTTTAACTTTGTTCTTGGTGTCATTGACACAGCAATCAATATAAAATTGAGCATATTCCAAGCCCAATTTCCTAGTTTTGGCCAAAGTGCCCACCATCATAAGCTCAGTTTTGCCACTGTTCAATGCCAGACCATTTTCACACATCCAGCATTGGCTCACCATATAAGTCCGATTGATGACTTTTTGATCCTCTGCGTGATTACCTGAAAGATTGATGAAACATTGGGTGTCATCAGTGTAATTAGTTAAATCGATTTTCTTTTCTTCAAGAAGGTCCAGAAATGCAACAATACAAATATTATAGAAAGTGGGAGACACACTCATGTATAAGTTAAGTTGGAGTTACCTCAGCCGAGGTGCTGCTGTTAACTCTACAACATTGGTTAGACAAAAATGATTGGACCCAGCGTATCGCTGGGCCAGAAAACCCTGTCACCTTCCATAGTCGATAAAGCAGTAAGATGTGATCTACCAGGTCGAAGGCGGCGGAGAGATCCAGCAGCATCAGGAGGGCTGTTTGTCCATTATCCATGTAACAAAGAAGCCTGGACTTCAAGTCCAGAAGAGCAGTCTCTGTACCATGGTTTTCCCTAAACCCTGACTGCCACTTGTTCAGAATGTTGTTATTCTTCAAATGTGTCAAGAACTTGTGTAGGCTACTTGGTCGAGTATTTTCAAAAGAAAAGGAGAGTTAGAAATAGGCCTATAGTTCATGGGCAAAGACGTGATTCTTTCAGTAGAGGCGAGATCCATGTTTTCTTTTTTTTGTTTAAATTTGCTTATTGGTAAAGTAGTGACAGCATCCAGCATCAGTACATTTCTACAGACATATTTAGTATCGCAGTATATTGATTTTACTTAAGTGCTAACTATTCTACTAAAGCATTTAACATACAATTTAAATATCCCTGATCAAGGTGTGAGATAAGAAGTCCTTGCACCTGTTCACTCCACAGGCGCGGGCAGCCAGATTAATGGTAGGGGTACTGACACCTTAAATGTACCAGACCAAGGTATGGGGTTAACAGTCTTTACCTCCGTTTACTTCACAGGTGCAGGTAGTCAATTTAATGACAGTGATACAGATCAACGCCCCTGCATCAGGTTTAATTCCCACTAGAGATCAGCATCTGTTGTGCAGCAAATAAGTTCCCATGCACATCCCTTCACCGAGGGCGCAAGTCAGGAGTATTCATCAGTTCATTTAACATTTGTCCCCAATCCATGCTACTATCCACCTCTGTGTCTGCCGGGGCATGGTCCCTAAGTAACTCCATTTCTGCCATTTCCCATAGGTATTCATATTTCAGCCATAACTGAATGGATGGGCCCTTCGGGTACTTCCAAGAGATAGCAATTCTGCATTTGGCAATATAAGTAGAAAGGCCACTATTTTCCTTTTGGACTTTGTATGCTTCCCCACGGGTAGTATCCGCCATAGACACATTTTAGGTGTGCACATGTATTTGCTATTGGCCCAGGAATTAGTCTTACTCACTACCACCTCTCCCAAGAATGCTCTAATCACCTGGCAGTCCCAGGTCATATAGAACAAGAATGTGTTCCCTGTTGGGGAACTCCCTTCCCCTGCACACTATCTATGGCTAGAGTAGCCCAGTAATTTTCGAATAGTAGAAATAAGTATTTCAATTCAAGTCACTGTTTTCTCTGTGGATCTGTTTATGCAAATAAGACCAAAAGTAGTCAATTCACAAAGTCTTTTTTCTTTAACGGTGATTTATTCCAAATGTATATGCCCAACGCGTTTCGAGATTCATTCTCTTCATCAGGGGCTGTGAGTTCAGTCAATTTCCATTTATCTACAAATATTCAACAACAATACGAATCAATAAGAGTATAAGATCCAAAGTAATCATAGAGTAAATCCTCTAAAAATTGTTCTTGTACAGAAATCAAGTTCAATCATCATATGTCAACACCTAATCAGATTTCTCATAATGTGACAATTTAAAGGAACCAGAATGTTTTACAATGTTGCCCATCCTCAATTATAATTTCTGAATATAATTCATGATTGTGAACACAATAGGGAACTTTTGGAAAAAGAAAAATACCATGTCAAAAATAGAGAAAACATATGTTAACTCTGTAAATGATGATATATGCTAGAGATTAGCCTCAGGAATATGTCTATGCTTTGGACTAAGTGTTCTGACTACATAAGTGAAAGAAAAGTTAAAGCACTTACTCCAGTATAGGGTGTAGCTAAATTCCAGACGTAGCAGAGACACCAAATAAGTGTGGCTGAAGCGGGTAAACCGAGAACAAGTCTCACGGTCAAGAAGTCCGTGTTCCTACGGACAACAAAACGGGGTAAAAGTAAAGAAAAATAAGAACCCAGGCTTGAAGTATGCCAAGGAATTGTGCAGAACGAGCCAAAAAGTACTTCCAATAGGAGGAATCACGAGCTATCCAGTTCTTGCCTTGTCCTAAGCAGCAGAACATGGCGGCATAAATATACGTCATGCGCGTGACGTCATCACGTCGAGAACGTGTCTGACATCATGAAGGTAAACAAGTGGCGTTTGTTGGCTATGTTTGTGACGTGAGTACGTTGTGAACACAGTTCTTATTACTATTGTAATGGAAGGAACAAAGAGTAATGTGCGAGATACACAACCAAATTATCTGATCCTGTCTGCAGGTCAAATCGCGTGTTGTGAGTGTATGTGAAAAATCAAAAGAATCTTCTAATGGGGGCAATAGCATGCGATCTTGGATACCTTTCACTGCTTAGTCCATATCAGTAAGGGTATTTCTAAGACTCAAAGAGCAGTGAAGTGTCAGAAAGACTGTAGTTGTCAGAATAAATAGTAAGGTGCTATGGTACATGTGGTGTATAACTAAGATGGTTCCTGTCTCCTAGAACTGGAGCGCAGAATCTGATACAGTACTAGACATTTCACAAAAAAAGTCATTTGTCAACAATCTTTGCAGTATCATTATCAACCTTGTTCAGAGGAAGGATCCTAAGTAAAAATCTTCATTAAGACCATGTGGTTGGACGGCGTCTAATTTATGTATCCACCATAATTCCCTCTGGGATAGTTTCTTAGCAAAGTCCCCACCCCTCGGTAATGAATGAACAGTTTCCAAAATTACCCATCGTAATTGGGTAATATTGTGACCGTTTTCTTTAAAATGTCTAAAGATTGGAGATTTTTCATTTTTGGTTCTGATATTGGACTTGTGCTCCATCCAGCGTTCTTTAGCCTTTCTAATCGATTTGCTAACGTAATATTTCCTGCACGGGCATCTGAGGGCATATATGATGTTTTTACTATCACATGAAGCAAAATCGTGAAGAAGGATTTTTTTGCCATTACTGGGATGGCGGACGTGATCTCCCTTGATGATATTGGAACAATGTTAGCACTGTAAGCATGGGTAAGTTCCCAGTTTTTGTTTCGTAAGTGTAGTTTGACTCGAGGTTTTCTTCCTTTCTGCTTTGATGAGGCGGTCTTTGAAATTCCTCCCTCTTTTCTATGCCAGCACTGGGGGTTCTGGAAAAAGTCTGTTTAGATTGGAGTCTGATTTTATGAGATCCCAATTTTTTGTGATGATCTTTTTGATCTGATAACTCTGGCTTGAAAACTTCATGGTGTGGAGGAGTCTGGTTGTGGGTTTTTTTGGTTTTACTTCAAGTAGTTGAGCTCTAGAGAATGATTCTGTTCGAGCAACTGCTTTATCCAGGATTGTATCCGGAAAACCTCTTGTTTTAAATCTTTTCTTCATTTCGTCATATTCACTTTGTAGTCGTGTGACGTCAGATGTTATCCTTTTGAGTCTTAGCATCTGACTAAAAGGCAGGTTTTCTTTGAGATGAGAAGGATGAAAGCTTCCAAAGTGCAATGTGCTATTGCAGTATGTAGGTTTCCTATAGATTGTAGTATTTAGATACAATCCAGTTTTTTTAATATTAACATCCAGGAAGTGTATGTCAGGTTGCCCTATTTCCAAGGTGAAAGTCTGTCTTTGCCTATTAACTTGCCCAATTTTTGGAAGTAGTCTTCATTATCCGTATTAGGTGCATACAAATTTACTATGCATTCATTGTGTCCCTCTAATGTCCCCCGTATAATAAATGTGCGCCCTTCATCATCTCCCTTGGTAGTCTCCAGCTGTAATGGTATTTTGAAGTCTACCCAAATTAACACCCCCCTAGAATATGGGCGTGAAGTTCCCAGAAGCGTGCCTCCCCAACTCCTCTGCAGATCTTTAAGATCAATCAAGTGCATCGCCTGCAGTAATGCAATTTGGATACCATGTCGCCGTAAGAATTTGAGGACTTGGGAGTGCTTAGATCTCTTTGTTAGGGATATTTCTCTATAAAGGCTAATTTCCCAAACCTAGTGAGTCCCGCAGCAGCTCTGCTGGATTTTTGGGGTTACATTTTTTCTCCTGCAAAGAGTGAGACTATTTTTCTCCCACTCTTAGGCATGATTTGAGAATGTCCTTTGACTTTGTAATGTGTTTAATGGGCTATGGGGTCTTTTACTCCATAGGGCTTCTTGTGTTTTTGGTATGTGTGTTACACAGCACCCACAGTGCAGTAACACAGGGGTGTCATAGTGACCCCCAAACAGACTCCATATCCTGGGACTGACTTCTGTCTCCCAGGGCATGTAAAGTCACCATTGGCTTTACTAGTCTCAAATTGTGAACAGAACCAGTACAAACCATCATATTGTGGAAGTAATGGTAGGGGTAATTAGATTGCCCATGGGTCTGTTTTCCAAGGGGGCACTATCCAGTCCCCCCCTTGTCGAGTTTCTGGCTGGTGGCAGTGGTTACCACGCAAAATATTCCACCAGAATATTTCCTATGGGATTTTCCCATCCATTTTAAACACACTACTTTTTTGGTGCAATGTTAAAGATACCGCCGGGTTATTTATTTAATATTTATTCCCCGGTTGGGTCTTTTTTGCCAGGACTCGGTTTTAAAATGGCATTTGTGTTCGCCTCTGTAACTCCAACCCAAGTCGAGCCCTTTGTTCCACTTTTGGCGGGCTTCTGCACAGAAGCCTCCAAAAGTGGTGCCACTCTGTCTGTGTCTACAGGATGTGTGGTAGGGGGGAATAGGCACCCTGGACTGAGTGGCCTCGGCAACTCAAGTCACACTCTTGTGTGATTGGCCCAGTGGTGAGCCGCCCGGCTCACCACTAAGCATGTTTGAGTGACAGCTAGGACTGATGAATGGGGGTTTTCTGAATAAAAGCAGGGCTTTGGGGACTGGAACTTCAGAAGTCGCCACAGGACCTAAAGAATCTGAAGAGGGAGAAGCTGAGCCGACCTGCAACGACGACACCACCGGTGGAGCCCTGCTGAACCGACTCACCACTTCCCAACGACAGAGAAAATCTTCTTCCAGGAGAGTCTTCTTCCTTTGAGCTGGTGGGGTTAACCAGTTCGCTCTTTTTTCACCTTCCTGGATCGTCTCGTGGTTGAATCGCCCATGCCAAGCACCCCGGCGGCCGGATAGCCACGCTTCACCACTACCGCGAATACAAGGATAGTACCTTTTAACCGGGAAACTCTGCGGCTGATTTCTTCCCTGGCAGTGCAACGACCTCCAGCTTTCCTCCATATCGAGATCTCCTCTTCCCCTGGACGGAGCACTGACTTGCACCCGCTGTCAGGAACAACTGCCCCCGCTGGAGCTTTCTCACCATTTCAAGTACTGTGTCCCGCCTGGTCTTCCTTGCAACATACTGTCCAAGGTGTCCCGTAAATCCTTGACTCTCTATCCTGGGGTGACCTCGGACCTGTTAACTAACTTTTCTGAACTGATCTAACTCCTTTTTGAACTATCTGCAAAGACTTTTAAAGTGTACTTCAACTGTGTGATCTTGGGCACATTTCGCCTTGCTCTCTCCAAGAGTGGGCCTGGCCTATGAACTTTTTGCTCTACAGTAGACCCTTTCTTGACTTGCTGTGGTTCTTTAAAAGTGTTGGTATTGTGTGTTTTCCTATTTCTGCCTTTTCTCTCCCTTTTTAAATAATTATTGGAGTGCCATCTTGGTTAAACACTCACCTCTGTGTTGATAATAAGTGGTGTTCTTTTACTAAGACTTGTCGAATAATTAATCAGGGAGGTGTATGTCATGATGCCTACCTCCGGGGACCCAGACCAAGTCCAGCAACCCCGGAAGCAGGCATCAAGTTATTCCAAGCAAGCCCAACAACCCCTGCTAGGGGCTATTTGGGTGCAGTCTTGGCGTCTATGGCGCCAGGCTCATATGGAGAGTCATTCCTGGCACCGTAGGCGCCAGGCTCATAGATTAAAACTTACCTGATGCAGACCATGCTGCAAACTTACCTGATGCAGACCATGCTGTAAGAGCTCCAAGCCAAAAGAGGCTTGGAAGGGACTACTTTACCTAGGGACTATTTTTTACTCGGGTGGGGCTGGGGAGGAATACTTTCCTGGGACTACTTTGGAGGCTATTTAAACCACGCGCGAAGAGCAGCACACGCTTCGCATTATTCTGCATCCAGCAGCGTAACGCTCACCGTGCCTGCAAGTCTGCATCCAGTCTTCTGCCACGCCCGCCTCGAGTCTGGAGCTCCTAGAAAAAGGGAGAAAGAAGGAGAAAAGGTTAGAAAAAGAGCAATACCTTTGATCCTTACCTGAATTCCCAATCCATCGCGCCTTCGAGCTGGAAGAAAGAAGTTATTTTATGCACGTCGCCTCGCCTGCTGCAGCGCCGCGCTGAACTTACTGGCCTTCGCAGCATCTTCACATTCCACCGCATCCTTCTGCATGTTCCCGCCGCACTCCGGCACCTAAGGGGAAGACAAGAACAGCAAGGTGAGCCAAGGGAATACACAGAGGCAATATTAGTTACCCCCCATAGACTTACCTGATTTTCCCACCGGGGGTACTATTCCTCTTCACGGGTCGGCGCAGTGTCCACTGCATCCTCGCCGAACCCCGGCCCCTAAAGGGAAACAAATGGACAGTGTTTGCTTGTGCTACTGTAGTTTTGTACCTAATGTGTATACTCTATATACTGCCTAACTCTTCTTGATGGAAGTCTGACTGCTCAGCCACAGCTACCAGGTAAATCTGGGTGGTACAGACTGCTACCAATTGGGTTTACTGGTAACACCTGTAGTCTTAAACTTTTTGCAGTGGTCCCTAAGCGAACCGCATAGGTTTCTGCCTAACACTCTTGCCCAGACCACGGGTGTTCCAGGTTCCTCTCTTAATTGACATTCAAGCTGTTTTTGTGCGTCATTCCCCCTAAGACTTCCCTCTGTTGGGGATGCCATGACTTCCCTCTGTTTTCCTGAATGGGCCCCCTTACTACTAAGATCGGCTACCCTTACTTCCAAGCCATGGACCACTCCTTGGTTGTACCTATCGTGTTGTGTGTCACTAATCTATTGATGTCTGTTGTCCTCCATAGGTTTGTGCTGTCTCCACTACTCATTTTCCCTTTCCCCTCATCTTCCAACTCCCCTGCAAACCCCCTCTCAGTTCGCTCCCTCTTTGATTGCTTGTACTCCTCCATCTTTCTTGCAGGCGCTAGTTCCTGCCTTAAACTGTGATGCAGCTGTGTCACCAAACATCAAGAAAAAGATACTGGTTGGACTGCTTAGTCCTTCAGTCTCGCTTGTATTGGGAAGGTTGAAGGGGTCACAGTCAGGGGCTCGACCTTGACGTTGGCTGTTGACTCTGATGATACTCCTCTTCTCCCTCTGTGCTTTAGTAACTTGACCTCCATTGAAAGAAAGTTACCCAATGTCCTCTCTTGTCCCTTCTCTTTCCGTTGTTGCTTCCATTAAACTTATGTCTCTGTTGCATTTCTGTTCATTGGCTCCTTATTGTTTTGGGTCCTCTCTATCATTCCGCGTTTGTGTTGTCGGTCCGACCATTCTTGGATTCTACCCAGGTCCTGGCTTTGTTGGTTGTGAGGAAGAAATGCGACTGGTTGTCTGCCAGGACCTTCAGTTTTGCATGAAAAAACATCATGTATCGCAGGCTGTGTTCCCAGAGTTTTTTCACTGAGTCAAAGGATCGTCTCTGTCTTTGTATCTTTTGCGTAAAGTCCAGGAATATCAGGATCCATGCATTCTCCATCTGTATGATCCCCAGTTTACGAGTCTCTTGCAGGATCGTATCTCGGTCTCTTAGGTTAAGCAGTTTAGCTATTATGGCTCGGGTGGTGCTCCTGGGGGTCTGGGGCACCAGGCACCCTATGCGCTCTCTGCACCATGAACAATTTGGAGAGGCCGCAGGGCTGAAGTGTTTACAATACTATTTTCTCCACAAAGAGTTCTGTCCTATCCCCCTCCAACCGTTTTGGCACTCCCACCAACCATATCTTACATCTTCTAGAGCATCCTTCAGCGTCCTCCGCTCTATCTTCGAGGGTTCTTGTTGCCCCCACGAGGCCCTGGATTTTGTTGCGCATGGTTTCCACCACATTCGCCAAGTCACTTATCTGCTGTTCTGCTGGTGCCACTCTTTCGTTCACTTTCCCCAGGTCTGCTCGCACCAACGATATGTCTACCCCTACTTCTTGGTTCCTGGTTTCCGGTGCCTTCCGTGTTTCTTGAATAGCTGTCATGAGGTTCTCCAGGGTCACACCACCTGTCTCTGCCGGTGTGCCTGGGTCTCCCTCTTGTTGGTTCTGGGCCTGCTTGGCCGTTTTAGGCTTGTCGCCAACGTCCGTTTCCATCTTCTGTTAGCATTTCACCATTTTGCGAGTAATCGTCTGGTTTGCTCCGATAAATGTGTCCCCCGACCTACTCGACCGGTGTTATGCCCAATTCTTCTTTTGTGCCTCTTCGGTCACGTACCTGCTTTGACCTCTGTGGCCTTACTGTTTCCTCCTATGTGTGTGAACCTGGCTGTTCTTCAATATGCTCCTTGGGTGTCCCGGGAGGATAGCTCAGCGTAAACGTGCGCTCCTTGGAAGCCAGACGACATGAAGCAACACAGGTTCGAGACCGGGTCCGCGCTTGGAAACCTCTGGGTGTTTAAGCGCGTTATAAATAGGCAACTAAGACACAAAAAAATAAATAAAACTATTACGCAACTAAATAAACAAAAACAATTCCTGTAACAGCGCCTCGATGCCCGCGGGCTGTGTGAACGCTTTAAAAATGTTAAATAAATATGTGTCCATTTATCTGTGGACCCCCCCTTAATAGCTGTGGGTCACTCCTTGTACTACAGCGTTGTTTTACTCCTCACGTGGGCCTCTTGGGAGTGCCCCCCAACCTGCATTCACGATTTTGGGGGTCTTCTGGCCTCCACGTGCATCTCTAGTGGTAGAATGTGTGCTCTATATTGTCCAGGAGATCCTGTCAGGAATGCTTCAGATGGCTTTCACTGTTTGTGCACCTGCCTCACGGGTGTCTCGTCGAGTGTGGGTACCTGTTTGTTCCCAGTCTGGGGTCCAGTTTGATTAGGTATGCGCTTTCCTTACTGTTACTTCGTTTGCTCTATGTAGTGGTCCGCTGAGGGTATGGTAATCGCTTCCTTAGTTTTTGTGTGTTGGGATCTGTCGTGGTTAACACTATGACCCGTGCGGCTGGTGTTTCATCAATCCGTGTAGCAGTTTCGCTGGCTTCTCGTTTGTTGTTCCCCCTCTGGTCCGGCTCTTATATGGGTTTGATATTATTGTAAGTGTGTGGGTGAAGGGTCGCTCCTCAAACGACTTGCCGCCGTTCCGCGCTGCTCCTCACCTGTGTTGTCCGTGTCCCTGGGTCCCGCTTATGCTGTTTTTCAACGCAGCCAACGTGCAAGTGGGGTCATTCCTCATAGTACCTCTGGTGTCTCTCGCTCGGGGGGAAACGGCGTGCATCCGCTGGCAACGTTTATGGGCTCCGATATCCAGAATGGGCAGTATGCCCATGCTGTGCTGCTCACAGCCAACAGCGTTATGCCTCCGATGTTCCTGCAGGGTTTCTCATGTGTCCCAGTACGCGGTCTGTCTCCGCTCGGACGTTCAAACAAGATCATCCATGTTTTCTTAATAGACGCAGGAACATTACATTCACTAAAGGAGGTATTCACAAAGTTACAGTGTGCCAATGAGAAGAGGGCAGCAAGTTGTCATGAGCAATGAGGGACAAACATACCCCTTGCAAAAGGTTGGTTTCAGATTTTTTATTATTAGGGCCAGTTCGTCCTCAGATATTGGTTTAAAATCAAATTGTTTATTCTGGTCCCAGACTTTATGTATCAGGCTAGAGGATGATTTCTCATTAGATGTAATAGATTCTTTTGCCTGATCAATATTGAGTTTAATCATATTAACCCCTTAGGTGCCAGGCTAATATGAAAGTCTATGCAAAAAGGACGAGCATGCTCGTCCTTGGCATAGCATCCTGAATAGAGGAACACCACTCGGTATCCCTACTGATATTTTCTGCATCATTTTGAACCAGATGTTCTAGTTGTTTCAGAATTCTAAATGGTTCTCTGGGATGGGATGGGATTGTGCTTGATTGATTCTATTATCAAGTGAGGACTTTTTAACTAATATAAGCAGCTTTCTTATAATTTGTAGCCATCTGTTTGTAGTTCTCTTTATCTGTTTCCGTAAGAGAGGCCTTCCATAAATATATGCTCTTAATCTTAGCAGACAAGCATTTGATGCTTAGGTGAAAACCATAAATTAGCCTGCCTCCCAATAGTTTTCTTTTTGTCGATGGCATCCAGCATGATACATTCATACCTATCAACAATGTCATCTACTGCCTCCATATCTTTTGTCTCCTTCTCCAGGGCTAAGAACCAGGGACACATTGTGTCAGGTGTAAGATGCCTATAGTTTCTAATGGGAATCATAGTAGTAAGGAGTTGCTTAATTACATGCACTTTATCACAACTAATTGAAAACTGAATAAAACAATGATCTGACCATGGGCATGGACTAATTTCCTGACTGGATAAAAGCAGCTTAGAAAAAACATATCCAGTCAAGAGTAATGCCTTTATTATGGGTAGGAGCTTTGACAAATTGTTCAAAGCCCAGATCCTGCAAGGCACCCTCTAGTAATATAGCAACAGTATCATTCTTAACCCCTAACCAGTAGATAAAATCCCCTAATATTAATGCTTTTGTGTTGACTTTAAGAAAGGAAAGCAAAGAATTACACAATTGGTTAGCAAAATCAGGCCTCGATGAGGAGGGCCTATAGATGAGAACCATATTAAAAGTAGATTCTGCATCTGTTCCAATCTTAACCTGCATCAGATCATAGCCTTCAATATCTGGGATATCAACTCTCCAGATGCCCAAAGTAGGTTTAAAAATAAAAGCTACTCTGCCACCTATGCCCTCTTTTCTATATTGATAATAGATCTTCTAGCCCTCCGGTACGGCAAAAGTCAGCAAAGTACCAGCCGCTGCATGACTCCAGGTTTCAGTTAGGGCACAAATGTCAATATCGTATAATAATACTATATATGTAGCAACATCTAGTGCATGTTTTAGAAGCAATCCAGTGTTGAGGGCTCATCTTTCATTATAATGGAACATATAGCCGGAGAGGGCCGATGCTGGGCCCTGCCTCATAAGTGTTCAAGACTAACACTTGTGTCTTCCTTTAGTGTTGCTTGGGGGGGCAGCAATACCCTCTATGTCCTTGTCTATATAACAGCAATTCACCTTGGGAGTCACCTCGGGCATAAACATAGCTCCCTACCCCGACTCCCCTTTATGTAGCCCAACAGCCGACAATAGATTATCAGAATAGTCAGACAAGTCTGAAGGCGCACTGCCTCGCCGGCCTCCTGAGAGAGCCAGACATCTGATTTCATTTTAGCTGCATTGATCAAAGCCAACATCCGAGCAGCGCTCATGGTAATCGGTTATATAAGAAAAATGTATTGCAGGCCCTAGCACCTCGGACCGCCACAGACCGGCTTGTCCATCTCGCGCCGGCGCTCTTGCCCTCTTTCAGGCTCCCCTTCGCCACCTCTGTTTCTTCTTTCATACCAGACTGTCTGGCCACAATTCAGGAATGGTGTGCTGCCAATGATCTCTGCCTTAATGCCAGTAAGACTGAGATCCTCCTCATTGGGACACCTGCTCCCTCCTTTCCTCTCTCTCACTAGCCGACCACTCTGGGCCCTCTCTTCCTGCTCCTTCCTGTAAGGCTAAAAACCTCCGTATCATCTTCGACTCCACCCTCTCCTTCTCTCCTCACATCTCTGACGTCTCTTAGAAGTCAAACTATCAGCTTCCTTTTCTCGCTTTCCCCCAGAAGCTCACTGTCTCCAGAGCTCTGGTCCTCTCTAGACTGGTCTATTGCAACAGCCTCTTTCTAAATCTTCCTGCCTCTACTCTTTGACCTTTACAACTTATCCAGAACAGGACTCAGACTGTCCTGGCTTCAAGCCCAGGGATTGTATCTCGCCAGCTCTGAAATCTCTTCACTGGTTCCCCGTGGCTGAAAGGATCAAGTTCAAGATCCTCTGCATTGTCCACAAGGCTTTCTGGGGTCTGGGACCGCCCTACCGCCAACCATCTTCCTTCTCAAGCTCTCTGCTGTAAATCTCTGAGGGTCAGACGCTTCTCCAAGCAGAGAGTTGGGGGCAGATCTATCTCCTCGGCTGGGGCCTCTCTCTGGAACAGCCTCCCTACCTCTCTCAGACTTGAGCAGAACCACCTCTGGGTCCGGAAGCAACTCAAGACCTTCCTTTTCGCTTCCGCTTTCTCTCTTCCTCTCCCCTGCTGGTGCATCTGACTGCTCCGCCCACTGGTCAACTGGTCACCTTTTGAACTCTGGCCCAGGCCCCTGCACATCCAGTTACAATTGCACTGCCTCTGGGCTCCCCAGCATTTAAAGGTCTGTACCTGCAACCCTACAGACCCTTCTTTCTGCACTTATGTGCCACCCACTGGCTGCACTATTGAATTAACTGCACTTCCCGCCCCCCATCTCCCTCCACCCTGGCACTTCTTCCCTAACCTCTTCCCTGAACTTGCGCGATCTGAATGATACAAGGCCTAGTAAGATTGTTATTTTGTCCCCCCTCCTTGTCTTCTCGCGCCTAGAAACACTTGTGTACAGGCGCGTTATAAATGACACATCGTATCAATCTGCAAACAGAATTACTAACTACAGCAGCTCTTGTACTTCTAGTATTACAGACCCTTTCCTCCTGATTTATGGTATGGTTTACAGGGAGGAAACAATATCACGTTATTCACAACTTAATAAAGAATATTTGGAAGGCAGGGGAGCATGCATGGCCATTCCTGTAGCTTCTACAGAGGTCAGTTCCTTTACTATACAGCGAATTTAAGTAGTAATAGATTGCATTGTGAGGATGATAGGTGAGTAATTTAGAGGAAGAAGGGGCTGAAGGAGGTCTGCAACCTTTGACTCTCCTGGTATTTTGGACTACAAATCTCAACATTTTTGTTTTTTTATTGTGAATTAGTTTATAACAAACCTTTTACACATTTAAGAGAAACATCCTCCAACATTCTTTACATTTTAAAGGAAGAAGAAACACCCTACAACCTTCTTCTTTGGCAGCCCACATTAGGTATAAACATGATTTTTGAACCAGACATATGTTTCAAATCAAGTTATCCCACACAGTGGCCCCAAGTGGGTCTCTCGAGTTACTGCCCGTTTTGTTCGTGTCCACAGTCTAAGCTGTCTCTTATTAATTAATTCATTTATTCGTATTTATAAAGTGCACATCAGCCCGGGGGCATCGTGGCATTGTTACATATAGGCAAGTTTGGATACAAAGAAATCTTGGGGTTACATTGTTATTTGCTTTATGAGGTACATTTAGATGTTGCATAGAAAAAAGCAGAGGAGAAGAGTTGCAATAGAGATTCATCTTGAGGTTACAGAAGTACATGTAGAAGGCAAATATGTTGTCGCTTGTGGGCTCATCAGTGAGGGGGTTGGTGCATCAGTGTGAGGTGAAGGTTATGTGAATAGTGTAGTTTGAGGGATTCGTGAAATGCAAGTTGGGAGGGCTCTGCTCTAAGTGCGTTGGGGAGGCCATTCCAGAGCTTAGGTGCTATGTGGGGGAAGCCAATGGCTGCGGCGTTGGCTTTTTTTTATAGCTGGTACGCAAAGTTGATTGGCATGGTGGCTTTTTGTAGGGCGGGTAGAGGTGGATAGTGTTTGAGAGACACGAAGGTGCAGAGAGATTGATACATTTGTGTGTAAGGGTGAGGATTTTAAATGTGATCCTTTTGTTGACTGGGAGCCAGTGCGGTTCTCGTCTGGCATGTGATATGTGGTCATATTTGGGGATATGCAGAGCTGCACGGAGTGCATTGTTTTGAGTTATTTGGAGCCTATTGATGTTTTTTATAGAGGTGCCCGCCAGGAGGGCGATACAGTAGTTGAGTCTGGTTCCTACTGTGGCTCTGGTTATGGACAGGCAGTTTTGGGTGGTTAGAAAGGGTTTTATTGCAGTTATACGTTTAGTGGTGTGGGCCGAAGCAGAGGAGATGGCGCTGACCTGTTTTGTCATTGAGAGTGTAGAGTCTAGGTAGACTCTGAGGGTCTTTACAGAAGTAGAGACTGGTATATTAGTATTGTCGATGGTGAAGTGAGAGAATTTTGTGTTGAGTTTGGCAAGAATTTCCTTGGGACCCAGGATGATGATCTCGGTTTTGTCTCCGTTTAGGCACAGGCCATTGAGTGCCATCCAGGTTTGTATGGTGGTATAGATTTGGAGGAGAGTTTTAGAATCCTGATCATAATCTCCAGTGAGTGGGAGGAGCACTTGCATGTCGTCGGCATAGTTTGTATAAGCTATGCCAAGCGCGTCCAACAGGTCAAACAAGGGTTTGGTGAACAGGTTGTAAAGGGTGGGTGCAGTACAGGAACCATGGGGGACTCCACAGTTGATGGTGACTGGGTCTGCGTTGGCTGGGTCGGAGTAGACCTTCATGGCCTTAACTTCTGGGAGGGAGGTTATCCAGGAGGTGGCTGTATTAGAGAAATGGGCAGTGTAAGAGGTGGGATGTCAGGATGTCATGGTCAACGAGATCGAACGTGGCAAAGAGATCAAGGAGAAGCAGGAGCACGGGTTTGCCTGTATCCATTATTTTGGTTATTTGGTTCTTAAGGTCTAAGAGGGCCGATTCTGTAACATGGCCTTTGCGGAAGCCTGATTGTCTTCTACCTAGGATGACATTGTCTTCCAGATAGTGTTGGGTTTGGACGTGGGCGGCTTTGTCCAAGATTTTTAAGAGGAAGGGGACGGTAGTGATGGGGCGGTAATTGTTGGGGCATGTGGGGTCTAGAGAGGTTTTCTTTATGAGAGGGTGAACCCAGGCTTCTTTCTTTTAGGCTTTGAGGTACAACTCCTGAGGAGAAGGAAGCATTAATGAATGCTGTGATAATATATGAGAGAGAGTCTATGCATTCTTTGATGATGGTAGGGGGACAGATGTCCCCTTTACATGTGGAGGGTTTGATGTGTTTGAGAAGGTTAGTGACTTCTGTCTCAGTGACATCTTTGAAGAAGAAGAGGGGTGTATGGGGGAGAAGTTTAGGGGGGGTGGGGTGAGGAGGGTTGTCCAGTTTGGGAACGGCTGTGCTTTAAGTGCTTATTTTTTGTTGGAGCTTCTTAACTTTATTGATGAGGGTGTCCTGAATATTGGAGCACCATGTTTTATCTTTAGTGATTCATCTGGGGTGGTGATAGTGAAAATGTCTCTGGATTTAGAATTAGCCTTGGCGATTCTTTGATGGAAGGATTCCGATTTAGCTTGAAAAATTGCTTTTTTTATATGTGGATGATATCTTTTAAATTCAGTTAATGAGGATTGGTTGGGCGATGATTGCCAATTGGTAAGAGCTTGACGCATCTTGGTGCATAGGATGGCTAGTTCTTCTGTAAACCAGGACTTAGCGTGCATAGATTTGTTTCTCTTTTTTGTCTTCTAAAGGTGCTATGGATTTGATGCCATAATTAAGCACTTTTGCATAGGTGTTGGCCAGCGAGATGGGATCGTTGCTAAATGGAGGTTTAAGGTCAGGGATATCAAGGAATGGAGCAAGATGTCAGAATTTAAGCAAAATCCAGAAGTGGTAATGTACTGTGTCCTGTTACCCTTTTAGGGCAAGGCTTGAATTGGCTTTTTTCATTTCCCCTTTCTTAAAAATATGAGAGATATATATTAAAGATCTGAAAAAAAAACAAAAAAAAGGAATGGAGCAAGATTATTTTTGGTTAGTTTTTTAATGCTTCTGACTTTGGCGGGCGGGGTGTAAGAGGGTGACTTGCGGTTAGGAGTGGTGGGAATAGTAAACTGAATGAGGTGGTGGTCTGTCCATGGGAGGGCAGAGATGCTGGAGATGGCAGACGCGCAATTGTGGTCTGCAATCCAGTCTAATGTTCGTCCTTTGCAGTGAGTGGGAGCAGTGATTTTATGTACGAATTCCAAGTGGGTGAGTTCTTTGACTAGGGAGGCCTTGGGGTCAAGCAGGCCCAGGTTGAGATCGCCGAGTAGGATGGTTTTTGTAGAGATTTTGAGATTGTTACCTAGAATATGGAGTAGGTGTTTTTGGTAATGTGATGGTGAGCCAGGTGGTCTGTAGGCGATTAGGGGAAAGGGAGAGTTTGGCAGTAAGAAAATCAGCGTTGTTTTCCCACTGATGGTTGCAGAGTCTGATGGAGAGGGTATCCTTGAAGATGAGGGCTACACCTCCACCTTTTGGAGGTTGTGCGGTCCTGTCTAAGGATAGTATACCCTTGGGGAATGGCAAGGGACAGGGATGGGCCTGATGCTTCATGTAGCCAGGTTTCCGAGATTGCTAGTAGATCGAGTTTGAGGGCAGTGATGAGATTGTTGATCTCTAGTGCATGTGCTAGGAGGGATCGGGCGTTGATAAGTGCACAGTACAGGTCTGTGTGGGGTGGTTTGGGATGTTGGGCGAGGTTAATGTGGTTTGGGCTGGAGGGTGAGATTGACGATGGGACATGCAGGTGTGCGAGAGAGGGGGTAGGTGTAGTGCATTGTATGATGGGGTGGGTGAATAGTATCTTATGGTGTAGTGCGTGCATGTGAGTGGATGGTGTGCGAGAGAGGAGTCTGGTGTTTCTCTGGTTAATGGTGGGTGGGGTGCTGCAATGAGTGGCGTGCAATTTAGTGCGAGCTCTGAGTCTGCACAGCCTATGTTGGAAGAGAGAATGGTTATCCGTCAATGTGGTGTTTAGGCAGAGCTGGGTGATCTGAAAGGGGCAGTGTGTGGTGGAGTGGTGGGTTAGAGGGGTTGCGAGGTCTGTGAGTGTGTGTGCCATGATGAAGAAGTACCATATGGCGAGTGTGAGGAGTGGGGTGGCTATGTGGATGAGGTGAGATGCGTGGATGTGGTAGTGCTATTGGCCTGGACCCGAGAGGACGCCTTTGAGCAGTGCAGAGACAGGGTATGACCTAGTGCTGCTATACTCTGAGTGGATGGTACAGAGGTGAGGAATGCAGTTGGGCTCAAATCAGAGTGATAGTGGTGGAGAGACAAATCAAGTGAGCTAGTTTCGTATGCAGATTGTAATAGGATAGGTAATAAAAGAAATAAATTAGCGTGGGCTAGTCCGACAGAAGGGTAGTAACCGTATGCGGTTTGGAGTGAGCTGGATACAATACAATAATTCAAAGTAGGCTAATCCGATAGCTGGGCAAGTAACAAGATGTAATTTTTAGAGTACATTAAACACAATACGATAATTCAGAGCAGGCTAGTCCGACGGATGGGGGGTTAATAATTAACGTGACGAGTTTAGGTCGGTATCAATTCTTTGGCGCAATATAAAAGGGGGCTAGCAACAAAAATGTGGAAAAACAGCTGGTAATGATAATAATGATAATGATGTGTTATTTATATAGCGCCTTAATCCAAAGCGCCCAGCGTAGCAATTGCAGGCCCAACTCTGCTCTAATTGCAACCATGGGCAGGCACATTGGGAGTCTCAATGTTTTTCCCCAGAATGTACCTTCTAGTAGAGACCAGGTCTTCCATGACAGGTTCAGGACACCCTTGCCTCCATATGTGGGAATGGGCACCACCTTTTGCATGTAGAATGCCCTAAGCAGTGTCAATGAGAACGTCCCATATCGTGAATGCAGAATGGAACCTTGTGCAGCCAGCATTTTTACTTTTTGGTAAAACTCCACTTGCCAGCTTTTTTCTGCAATCGATGTATTACACCGGATTCCCAAGTAGCGTATTGACTCTACAGTTTGGAGTTTCTAAATCCCACCATTCCTAGCCAGCATAGTCAGTGGAGAGGGATCATGGGAGTCGTAGACCAAAACATCTGGAGCACCGTAGGTAGCAGATGCCTGGAACAAAAGCAAGAGGGCTCAGACATGTGGGAATCAAACCCTCTCAGAAGACAGAGACACCCACCTACAACATTTTTTTTAAATTTATTTTTATTGTAACAATTAGTTATTTTCACAACTTTAATTACAAAAATAAGGACAACTTTTTCATCCTATTTCTTTTTCTTCTATGGTCATCCGCATAAGTTCATCATTAAGTTAAAATTTTAAAGCTCTTCCGAATTAAAGACCTTTTTCTTAACAAGAGTCTTCTTCCAAAATAATTTCAAGAAAATCTACCAAGGCACAAATTAATCTAACATTATTTCCAGCTATTAGAGAATTCCACAGGTGTTCAGTTTGTTGAAGGGTCGATGTTAGGTGCTGAAGAAAGAATGAGCGCTGGGTTGCCACATAGCCACATTCAGAGAATAGATGTTTGAGTGATTCTGAACCTGCATCTATTGTCAGATATGTCTTTGTAATGTCTCAAGTACATCATCTCTTTGGTTTTAAATGTGTTAAACTGAAGACTTAGAAACTTGTTGCGATGATATCTTGATGGAAATCTTGTTAAATATTTGGGTAACTTATCTAGGCCGTTGCAAGTCATGCCTAGGTTAAGTGATGATGGCCTAGCCTCACGCAGTACACCATATTTTATCCAATACCAACATCTCAGTTTTTTTTGGCAATCTGTGGGGTATTGCATACAGTGTCCCAGGAGATGTCGGTGACTGCGAGTAACTTTCTAATGTTTGTAGCCCAGATATATAACATGCCTGAATATTGTGTTACCGTTGATTCTTTTAGTATTTCATAAACTGGTGCAACCGTATTAAGGTTCATTTTCCGTAGCAAGGCGATGGATTTCCAAAGGATTAGGCCAGCTAATGGATCAAGGCCTAGTTCATGCATTATTGCCACAATGGGGACAAAAGTCTTACCCTTTGTCAACAAATCCACACCCCCTCTGAATTCCTTTCTACTCCTCTGCCCTCTCCTCCCTCATCCTACATGTCCATCTTCTCTCCTGTCTCCCCTTCTGAAGTCTCCACCCTACTATCCAAAGCCCACCCCATTGCTGCCCCCTCTGACCCTCTCCCTGCCCTTCTCATCCCTAAGATTTACCCTCTTCTTATCCCCTACCTCATCTCCTTCTTCAACATTTGCCTCTCCTTAGCTACTTTTCCCTCTGCCTTCAAGCATGCTACAATCATCCCCATTTTGAAGAAACCTTCTGCTGATCCTCTTCTAACCTCTAACTTTAGACCCATCTCTCTTCTCCTATTCCTCTCCAAGCTTCTCGAGCGCCTTACCTACTCCCAGCTCTCATCCTTTGTCACTAACTCCTCTCTCCTACCACCCTACCAATCTGGCTTCCGTCCCAAACATTCCACAGAAACTGCTCTCACCTCTATTCTCAACTCCCTTCTCTCTGCTCACCACGCCAAACAATCCTCCATATTTATTCTCCTAGACCTCTCTGCAGCCTTTGACACTGTCGATCATCCCCTCCTCATTCACACTCTTTCTTCCTTTGGCTTCAAAGACTCTGTCCTCAACTGGCTATCCTCTTATCTCTCTTCACGCTCCTTTACTGTCTCCTGTGGAGGCTGCTCCTCCCCTACCTATCCTCTTGAATACGGTGTACCCCAAGGGTCGGTACTTGGTCCTTTCCTCTTCTCTCTTTACACCTCCCTCATTGCCCGTTATCTCCTCGTTTGGTTTCTCCCACCACTTTTATGCTGACGACACTCTCTCTTTCTCCTCCTCACCTGACCTTCACCAAAAACTCTCCTCCTGCCTTCCTGCTATTAAAAACTGGATGTCTTCCCGATTTCTCTCTCTTAACCCAGATAAAACCGAAGTTTTATTCTTTCCCTCCAACTCTCTTCCACCTCCCTCCCCTCCCCCATTCATTCACTTTCCTCCCTCCAATCTTTCTATCTCTCTTCAAGCTCGTAATTTAGGGGTTCTCTTTGACTCCTCTCTCTCCTTCTCTCAACATATTTCCCTCACTTCCCGCACCTGTCGCTACCACCTCTTCAATATCCGCAAAATCCGTCCTTCTCTCACCTTCCATGCTGCTAAACTCTTAATCCCCTCCCTCATCTTCTCCCGCCTCTTTTACTGCTCCTCCCTACTCTTTGGGCTTCCTACTTCTCACCTTGCCCCTCTTAAATCCATCTACCACTCTGCAGATCGAACCCTCTGTCTACTTACCACCCGTGACTCCATCTCTACCCCTTTCCATTCCCAACTTAAATTTCAATTTCTCTGCCTTGTCTTTAAATCTCTCTATGGTCTCGCTCCCCCTTATCTCTCCTCCCTTCTCTCTTTCTACTCTCCCTCCCGTTCCCTTCGTTCAGCTGACCACTTCCTTCTCACTGTACCTCCCTTCCCCTGTGCCTCCTCTCGCTTCCGCTCCTTCCAACTCCTAGCACCTCTACACTGGAACTCCCTTCCTCTTGCCATCCGCTCTATCCCCACCTTCACCTCCTTCCACTCTTCCCTTAAATCTCTCCTCCTCCATTCTCCTCCCTGAATCAACTCCCCCCCTCCTCCTCTTTCTACTCTCCCTCTCGTTCCCTTCGTTCAGCTGACCACTTCCTTCTCACTGTACCTCCCTTCCCCTGTGCCTCCTCTCGCTTCCGCTCCATCCAACTCCAAGCACCTCTACACTGGAACTCCCTTCCTCTTGCCATCCGCTCTACCCCCACCTTCACCTCCTTCCGCTCTTCCCTTAAATCTCTCCTCCCCCCTTCTCCTCCCTATTCTTCCCCCAACTATCCCCCCTCTCACCCTCCCCAACCTTCCTCCTACCATTTTCCACCACTCCCCTCCCATCCACTCCCTCTCCCCTTCCCTACCTAACTCCCTCAGTTAATTGCTCTTTTCATTGTTTAGTCGACTGATTCATAATGTATTTGCTTCTACTGTTATTGTTTGTTTATGTATTTTGTTGTTCAATTGTACAGTGCTTTGGCTTAAAGCGCTTATTAAATCAATAAATACAAATAAATACAAAATACAAAAGTTGGAAGGGCCAATACTCCTCTCCAGAATTGGCCTTCAAGAACTGCCCAGATACGGTTGTCGATGTTCAATCCTGCCTCTGCCCCATAAGTCAAGGCAGGGATGATTTTCTGACGATAGAAGGTCATAATTAGAATCAGGGTGAATTTGCCATATTCATTAAGTAGGCGTTTGTATGCGATGCTTCAGATCCAAAATCCAGGCTTGTTCTCTGATTGAATTATTTATTTGGATCCCCAGGTATCGTATGGTTTGAACAGAGTCAATCTTTTCTCCTGCAACGAACCAACTGAAACTCTCAGCCGATCTTTTTTGTGCCGAACCAAATGACATTATCTTTGATTTCCCAGCGTTGATTTCAAGATCATTAGCTTGTAGATACAGAACCAACGCTTCTAGAAGCCGTTGTAGGCCAATTTCGGTTTGATCGAATAAGACAATGTCATCAGCATATATTGCATAGCTGATTGGTTGTTTCTTCAGTTTTGGTAGAAAACAGCGAATATTCACAAACGCCTCAGGTAGGTCAGCAATATATAGCTTAAAGAGTAGAGCTCCTAAAGGGCAACCCTGTTTCACTACCTGGGAGGCTGGTATCTCTTTCGTCACGGTGCCTCTGTTATCAATGCGCACTTTTATTGAAGTTCCAGTATGTAGAGCCATAAGTGGATGAAGAATATTCGCGTGACATGACCAAGCTGTTAATTTGTTCCATAGAATTGTGCGGTTGATTCGGTCAAAGGCTTGACGCATATCTATGAAAGCTACAAAGATTTTTCCCTTGTTTTTCATTGTTTCAAGCTTTAGTATATTTACAATGAGAAGATTGACTTCTGTTCCCATGTCTTTAGTGAAGCCTGTTTGCCGCTTATCCAGTAGATTGTTAGAGGATGCCCATTTGGTAAGTTTTTGTTGTAAACATGTGGCAAAGATTTTGCCTGTTATATCCAAGAGAGCAATAGGGCAATAGTTGGCAGGATTATCCCTATTGCCCTTCTTGAATATTGGCACAATAATCGCGGTCCTCCATGGGTTCGGGATCAGCTTAGCTACTGCAATTACTCTGAATAGTTCTACAATAAAATTAGCCCAAAGCTCCTTTTTCTCTTTTAAGATCATGTTCGTTATCCCATCAGGACCTGCAGCACGGGAGTTCTTTAGTTGTGTTATGAGAGCAAGGATATTGACTCTGGATTCACATACATCCCAAGGGGCAGTTGATATCACAGACTCTGTGATGCCCTGTGCTGAAGTATTTTCAAAAACTTTCCTGAAATGTTGATCCCAGGTTAACATAGAGATTCTGTTAGCTAGACTAGAGTCTTGGGTATGATTGTTATTTAAGATCTTCCAAATGTCTCTTGAATTACGCTGAATAATGAGACCGAGCATGGTTTCTGCCCGTTCTTGATCTCTAATTATTTGGAAGGATTTTAGCCAATTTTGATATTTCATTTTGCAGTTCTTAATTTCCTTTTTTTTTATCAGAAATATTGTTATGTTTCCTTTTGATTTGTCTGATGTTTTTCTGCATTTGTTTCTTTTGCTGGTTTACCTGGGCACTGTATACATATTTTTTCTGATGTTGCAGATGCTTGTTTGTTATTTTTTTTGTGGTGCCAAATTGAATTAACAGAGGTGCGTAATTTACTTTTTCGGAGTTAGTTGTTATGTCATGCTTAAGACCATCACTCAACTGACAGATATGATTATCTTTAATACGCAAATGGTTCAATCCCTCATTCACCTCCAATGGACAGCTGCACTGAGTCGAGGCTGGGCACTGTTCTAGTATACAGAATAATTACAGTATGCTGTGATCGCTTACAGATGTTTTAATTATAGACAGTCTTTCTATTTTCGGCCAAAGAGATGCAGAGATCCAAATATAGTCTAATGTTTTTAGACTTTTATCTCTATGCCAGGTCGGTCTTGGGGGAATATCCCCTTGGATGTGGCCATTGACCATCTCTCAGCTTCTTGATTTCATGGCTTCCATCCATGTATCTCCTCTAGTAGATACTGCAGTAGATTGGGTCCTGTTTTTGGATGAAACTTCGAACCATGAGATGTTGAAATCTCCACATATAATTGTTGTCTCCAGACTAGATGTTAGACAAGGATCAATAATTGCCATCACTGTTTTGATGAACCTTGCTGAGGAAATCATAGCCGAGTTCCAGTATAGATTAATGATCAATAATTGTGGAGAGAGTTTTCCTTCGGGCTTAACTGCAATAGTAATCCAAGTACAAAAAGATTCGGCATAAATGTTTGAACTAGCTCCCAGCCATAAGCATCGTTTACCATTGTAACTAGACCAGAAAATGGTCTCCCACGCTGATTATTTCCCGCTTTATTTAGAACAATGGTGTAACCACCTTTCGACGGGGGCTCACGGAGCCACGTCTCTTGAAGGCAAATGACGAAATTGTTTGCTAGAGAGGTGGGAAAGTCGTTAAATAAATGGAAAAAACCTCTGGTATTCCAAGAGAGGATCCCACAGTTCGCTATTCCTATTTTTACTGATGGTTATGCTTGTTGGATTTTCCGTGATGCAACTCGTCTTGTGATTTCAGCCGAATCTTTCCGAATGGATTTGGTTCCCGGGCCATGCTCTCTTATAGAGAAATGAATCCTCAATTCTTCACGTCGATGATCGTTTCTTGATTTTACCTCATCACTTTTAACAGATATTTAGCCTTCTCTCTGATTGTATTTCAAATCCATAGGATAGTAGCTCATCTCGTGCAGCTAAAGGGTTTTTTTCCACTGCAGATGATCTTATATGTAGAAAAACCTTATCAGCAGATTTCTCCGAGATCTATTCAACAATTAATATATCTTCTGTAGTAATAGTGCGAAGTGATGGGATGTTATGGAGTAATTACATCACATTCCCTCTATTTAGATTTACGTCTTTATCGTCAGAAAACACATTTTCCACTCTGATTTTCCAAGTTTGTTGTTTAGAGTCAGATTGACATATGTCACTCGCCTTGGTTTTTATTGGATTTTGCTTATTTCGCTGTGCAGCGGTCACTCTAGGATTGAAATTTTGAGGCGATTTGGATCGATTCTTTGTGATTGAATTCTGCCTTGCAGTAGACTGATTGAGTGCCGAGGACTTAATTGCAGAGGCTGTGGGAAACATGGTGACTTTTCTGGACCCTTTTGCCACTTCACTTGTTTGTTCTCTGGATTTAGATGCATTCATGTCATTTGGCCTGATTTTATTTCCTGATTCCCCAGACAAGATCGAAGAAGTGGCGGAATCAATTGAATATGTCGATAGATCACATAAATCCACTGAATCCTCATTGTGTTCTGTTTGTTCGGCGTCTGAGTCTATTCGGGCCCGCTTGTTTGGATTTTTCTTCTGCTTTAAAGAGGGCTTGACACCATTAAACTGACTCTGGGGCTCTTTTGAATGTGCAGTAACTAAATTATCTGATGGAACCTCATTTGTGTTGCGTTCAAAAAGAGCACGTTTTTTGAGGAATAGTTATGTTTCTGACAAATTGTTTGACGTTAGTGGGGCGTTTTTTAACTGGGTTGTTCGCTGTCTTTTTTTAAACAGATCGAACTATTTTTGCAGGCAACTTTGGTGCCTTTATGTTGCCAACAGGAAAGTTCTTAGCTGAACCTTTAAATATGTCAAAAGAACTTATGGTCCCGTAGACGGATGTTAGGGCTTGAGTTGATGCCGAACTAAGAACCTCAGGCACATGTGTGGGTTCAGTGATCACTGTATCTGGTTGGATCGATGCTGATGTCACTAGAACGCTGTTAGATGTCTGAGGTGCTTGTATTTGTTCTGTTGTGGCTAAAACTGTTTGCGAGACCCCCACCAGTGCTTTTGTGTGGACAAGACAACGGGGCTGCAGAGATTTTCTTCGCTTTTGTTGATTGTTCTGAAATTCCTTGGAGTCGTGCATTTGCCACACTATCTCTGGAGGGTCCAGCTTGCAAAGTATTTGCGGGAGGCTGTACCAAATCTGGCACAGAATCAGCACCTTTCACGTGAAGATGAGTTTTGCTTCCAGCATCTGAGCCACTAGGCTGCCCAGGATTCTGTTCTCTATTCACCTGGCTATTGTGCCTTACCCATTTCATACATTCTAGCGTTGCGGCCATTAGAGTGAAATTATCCGCGTGGGTACTTATCAATAAATCGCCAAGGCGATATTGCCATTGTGAAGACGTCTCCGCCTCTCTATCCAATCTTTGCATCAGAACACTATTCAGCTGTTCCATCGTGTCCACTTTTGAAATGAGATGGTTAATTTGAGCGCCCTGATCTTTTATGGACTCATTTAAACTTTCGTAAAGTTTTACGAAAGGAATGAGGGCGAGGGAGGTGGCGGTTAAAACATTATTATGAATTTGAATGCCAGCTGCAACTGACAGGTTCGATTTATTCATTTGTTCCTGTGCCGAAGTTGCAGATAAAGAGGATGGCATTGTTTCATGTATTTGTTCTTCCGCAGACTCTCGCCTCCTGCCTCGTTGCAGCAGAGACTCATCTTCCACATCATCTTTGTTCATATTTTTTATACTCTCAATTTCAGAGATGTAAGAAGTGTTATTGCCACGAAAAGTAGTACAGTTATTTACTGAGCTGTGATGAGAAGAATTCTGCAGAGGAAATACAAATTTGGATTGACGGGATGTGTCACTTAAGATGCATTCGCACGAGGCGGTATTAGCCAATTTGTTGTTAGAGTTCTCTCCAAAGCTTTGTATCAGCTTTTCTTTGATAGAATTGTAGTCAGCAGTTAGCCTCTCTGTTAGCCGAGCCTCTCGACCTGCAAGATCAAGGACTTTTGGTGAGGAGCCGAAAGGCGTTTGTGTTTTTTTTCCTGTTTTTGTTGGTTTAAACTGAGACGCTGCAAAGATTGCAGATTGACGCAGCATTTCCATCCCATGTGCTCGTCCGCAGTTGTTTGCAATTGTAATTGAGCGAGAGCGTGACGAATTAAGCTTTGCCAGACTCTCTTTGCGGCTCTCAGTACCAGTATTGGTAGACCCAGCGGAGCCTTGTAGTTGTGCTGTCAAGTTGAGCCGGGCGCGTAGTTGCTGAACCGGTGCCATAGCCGTAGTTAACATCAATCCTTCGTTTGCTTGTAGTCCACTTTGTGGCTCGTGAGCCTGCAAATTGTTGACTGTCTGCACACTCAATTGGTTTATTGGTGGCACAAATATGAAATTTGCCTCATTAGAGTTATTCATAGGCACTTGAATTTGCAGAAGCTCCGAGTCCGTTATGTCAAAAGGAGACTGGAACAAAGAGGTATTTACCTCAATCGCATTTGCCTCCACTGTCAATTTCAGGTCCCTTATCAGAAGGGCAGTTAAAAGGGGTAAAGACCGGATTTGTAAAGGTTCGCATTTAATGCATTTTGCAACTGATAATGTTTTGTCTAAGGCATCAGATCCTTCGTAGGCACGAGCATGTTTACTGTATGCAGCGCAGTTTAATGTCTCTTCCGGTAGCATTGTCAAACACGACGCACAAGGAAATGAGAGGGTTAGACATCGGCCAGCATCCGGAATCGGGTTGAATCGACAGCGAGCAAGGAGTTGTTCATCCATAATAAAATGTTTTGGCATTATTGGGGGCACAAGTTCCGGTCGTGTCGTTTGAAGCAGGGATGACATGTTTAATGGAACAGATCTTACCTCGTTTGTTTCACTCGCTACAGCTGTATTTGGCTCGAGGGTGATCGACAGCGCTTGAAGGGAAGAGTCCGACCGCTCAGACTCCAGCCTGATTTTCTGCTTTAGTCGTGTTTGCGGACTCATCATACAAATTGTTTTCTGCTTCCATTTGAAAGCGCTAAGGCAGTGGGGCGTGGGCCTAGAGTGGACTGGGGTAGACTGGGGACTCTCCTCGGGACTCCGTGTGGCGCTCCGCGCACGCGTAGACCTTTTAAGGTGGAGTCACCCAGAGGAAGAAGTCTCAGTTAAAGCAACAGCAACAGCAGGCCAAGCAAAAACACAGTCCGTAGAACGTCGCTGCAGCTCCTCTTTCACACAAGGACTGGGGTAGACTGGGGACTCTCCTCGGGACTCCATGTGGCGCTCCGCGCACGCATAGACCTTTTAAGGTGGAGTCACCCAGAGGAAGAAGTCTCAGTTAAAGCAACAGCAGGCCAAGCAAGAACACAGTCCGTAGCACGTTGCTGCAGCTCCTCTTTCACACAAGGACTGGGGTAGACTGGGGACTCTCCTCAGGAATATACCCTCCTAAGAAAGCTGATGCTGCCTGGAAACTGCGCCTACAACATTTATTTCTGAAGAGAGTGATAGTGGATACACATCCAGGGGAACTTTGGAAGAATGAAATTGGAGACAGTGATAGAACTTGGGTGTGAAAAGGGCCTGGTAACAATTTCCAGGGATGAACTGGGAACCAAAAGAGGCCCTGGAAATAATGTTCAAAGTGGCCCCATATTACACATTTTCAGCAAGCCCAACCCTTTTCTTATGGGAAAATGTGGAAATAAAATAGGTTACCACACAAAAGAGGCCCAGGGGGCAGAGGCCCACCGGGAAATCTCCAGAGTTTCCTATAGGACAGTCCGCCAGAGACATTAGAAACATATTCTCTGTGTACACCAGGCACAACTCACATAGCCCAGAGTAGCAATAGTGGCCCAGAAATGGTCTGTCAGGACAGAGGTGGTTAGCCACTTTGCATATTTGGCTCTTACAGTTACTGTTGCTCCAGGCCTCGTCCACTGCAGCAATGGTAGAAAGTCATGTACTTAAATGAAGACTGCTTCTGATTTTGGGATGTTGATGTGAAGTGACCTGTAATAGAACGAACATTGTGAATTTGCACATTACTGAGAGTGGGTGTGCCTTTTTTCCCCCTCGAGCACTGCATTGCCACGCTATCATAAAGGAGTCACTTTGGCCAGGCTGTGTGTGCTTCTGTAATACTGTTGAGCTAATCCACAGATGCAGAGTTCAATCTGGTATATCAGTGTTTCACGCCCCTAGACGATCTCTGTTAAAAACATGTTGGGGCATTTAAATTGAGAATAATAATATATGGGAATGATAATTAGTCAGTTGAAAATCAGAAGAACATGCTAAAACAACATTAGGAGAGGCAATGACAGTCTTGTTTGGTGGGAGGCTCAATACTGAGATTATTAAGTGTTATAAAACTGCCGGCTGGCAAAGACAACACATAGATTGATCAATACTACTCTGGAGATGGACCGACTTCGGACCCGTCCTAGATTGGGGAGAGCTCGGCCATTGTTGCTAAAAGGGAAAATCAAACAGAGGAGCCCAAAGACTAAACGCCAGACCCATGCAGAAGATAGGAGCCTCCTATGTGTTTGATACAAATGTGGCACATATTCTGCTCTCCCTCGCTTCTTACCTTCTACAAGGACTCTCTTTCAGCTCTCTCTGCTGCTCTGAATGCTGTGGAGGCTAGCGACTAAAAAAACCTTTTCAACCCTCCACAACCCTCCAGTACATGCTGCCTTTATGTATGTTCTACTTCTTCCTCTCCCAGTGGCTGGTTATCCTCTCTATGCTCCATATCCCAAACCATTCCTATGGAATGGGTGGGATCCCAGCCTCTGCGCGGGACAACCATATGGATCCTCTTGCACAACAAACAATCAAGGAGTTAGCACCTTGTACCTTCTCCTATCTCTCTACCAACTTGAGCTTCTTTCTTACCCCTGGAATTTTACCCATCCGCTTCAAAACAATGGAAGGAAGGAAGATAAAGGCAGGTGGTGGCAGTAGACATCAAGGTGCTGTGACAATGACAGAACCCTGACCTTGTTAAGAGTGGATGGGAACCCCTCTCAGCCAGGGGTGGGAGGCCTACCAGGGAGTGCTCCAGGGCCCGCCCTTCCCCAGAGAACAACAGTTGCAGTTGAGAAGGTGCCAGTTCCTATCCCCATCCTTGTGCCAGCATGCTGTTATGCAGTCCACAGTTGTCTCACGCCATGCCTCCTACACAAAATACTCAGCAGACTCTTTAGCAGAGTCAGCATCAAGCAAGATCTTCAGCTACCCCATGCAAGAAAGTCTCCACCGCAACCCATGCGTTAAAGATACGGAGGCCTGGACCATGTGACTATGAGCAAACCTTTCGCTCCCAACGCTACTGGTGTTCCAGTTTAGGGAGAAGAGAGCCTGCCGGCAGTGGTACTGTTATACAGCAGCGAGCGGAGCCACACAACACTTCACAACGCCGATGGAAGAATACTGCCACAGGTCGGTGGTGCCCTAGACTACCAGGGAAATGGAGAAAGGGCTCTGATACTCAAGGGACAAACTTACAGGGGAGTGAACCCGGAAGTGACACGAACAAGGACACATAATGTCACAGGCCGCCATTAGAATACAGTGGCAGTCACGCTCAGAGAAAAGGGGCGAGGCTTATCACGCTTAGCAAGACTGTGTCAGTTCCAGGGTGTGGAAGACTTGGAGAGGTAAAGTGAGCCAATGGAGTCAGGCGAGGGAGCATGAAAGGTAGGCCCGGAAGAAGGAAGTTGTACGGGTGAGGTCAGAGGAGGTGGAGATAAAGGAACAAAATACCAGCCGGTAGGAGCAGCAGGATATGGAGTCGATTTCTGGAGAATTTGAAGTATTTGTTAGTGAGTGCAAGTGGTACTGCAGTGCAAGTGTGCGTGTTAGTGTGGCAAGCGTAGTTAGATCAGTTAGTGTATGGAGTGATTGTGTATTGTGTCAGTCTGAGGAAAAGGAGGGTGTCTGAGTAGAAAGGGGAAGGCAGGGTAGAGTGGAGTAATAGTGTGGGGGAGGTGGTAGTGTGCGGGAGGTAATATTGTGGAGGAGGGAGTAGTAGTGCACAGGTGGGAGGAAGCGTGACAAAGAGGATGCAATAACATCAAAGGGTGGAGATGAGGCCTAGGAGGAGGGAAACACATCAGAGGAACAGGAAAGTAGGGGGAGGAGAGAGGAGAGGTAGGTGTAATTAGAGGAGTGTAGCAAGAGGTCAAGATAGGGAGGAGGAGAAAGACTGGGGTGGACTGGGGTGGACTGGGGTAGACTGGGGACTCTCCTCGGGACTCCGTGTGGCGCTCCGCGCACGCGTAGACCTTTTAAGGTGGAGTCACCCAGTGTCGTGGTAGAAGGAGGACTGAACCCAACAGGGTGTCTTGTAAGGTACAATTGCCAACATCTATAGAACTGTAACAACTGAATAGAATAGGGGCCATAAGGGAGTTCTTGACAGAGTTTATTTAGAGAAGGCATCCTGCCTTTAGGTCCTCACATTGAGTACACAGCCAGGTTTAGAGTGTAGGGGTCAATATTCATTAGCTCCTGTCTAGGGGTCAGTGACGTGTGGGTTAAGGAGGAGCCGCTAAACAAGATGAGAGGACGGATGGCCCTAGGGCTCATTACAATAAAAAAATAAAAAACCTTAACCCTCTATGAGGCTTGGAGTAATTCTTGTGCAATCTGTGAAACTTGGTGTCAGGAATGGGATCCTCAGGTCCCGATATAGAGGTTGCCTATATTAAGAAAAAGTAAGAGAGATAATAGGCATAGGATTCTTGGGTGATCGCCCGCACGGTACACCTTTACAGGGAGATTTGGGGAACTAGTGTTCCTAACTCACGATCCAGTACCAGAATAAGCAGAGGAACCTTGGGACTCTACTGAATCAATACTGCGGAGACCCAGAGATAGGAAAACCCTATCATCCTGCTAGACAAGGCCAGGGGAGGCTTACTGGATCAAATAAGACAGGCCAGAGAAAGGACTAGCCAGTGGAAAAAGGCCAAAGGTACTGGAGGCGGGGTACAAGTCATCACACCTAGCCTTGCTTGCCAGCAGTGGAGGTGCCCTACTAGTTGAGAAGAGGAGGACAAAGAAGGAGTATCTTCAAATCCTGATAAGGACCCAGTTCACAGAGAACAAACAACAACCTTGATGGAAGACCTACTATGAGCACTGGTAGATGGCCATCTGACAACACCAAGAAACAATCCACCATCCTAATCTTCGAGAGAAGAGAGCCACCTGCAGTATGCCTGCAATAATACAAAAACTTGGTATGGGAGAAAAACTTGTCTTTCTTCATAAACTTAGAAAGAGTCACTGAAACAGGAGGATGGCACCAGGATCGTTGGGCTAAATACATAGCCCCATTCCTAACCCGTGAAGCACAACACACCTGTTTAAGGGTGCAGAAGTAAGACTCTGATGCAGAGGCGTCATGGTGATTATTAGAAAACTTTATTTACGTACAAAAAGGAAAAGAAAAATCTATCTCGCCCCTAACACTAAGAGGGGTTTCCCTGCCTCAACTGAAATAACTAGTGTCAGAATGTCCAAATCATAAATCCCAATGTCCAATGTCAGAATCCTAACTCTGTCCATCAGCCTCTAAGTGTAAACTAAATGAAAAGAGGGTCTTTCTAGCCCAAAGGGGATGGTACCCTTCCTGGTTCCTTTTCAATAGACCCAGTTGCAAAACCAAAGTAGTTTGGATGTGCTTACATGTTGGCGTGGGTCATTGACCCTGGTTGGTAGAACTGGTTTCCTCCTACAATGTACTGCGGTGAAGGAGAACAGCCTGGATGCATTCCCAAGCTGTGGTGTGTCCCTGACCCTAGTTGGCAGGACTGGTTTCCTCCCACTAGTTCCCATTCGTGGGATGATGAGTAATCCTTGCTGAGTTTGTCTGTCAGGACGTTGTCTTTCCCTGGTAAATGTTCCACCCTCACTTGAATCTTGTGTTTGAGGGCCCACCTCCCTCCATAGCTCTTGCACTTCCAGTGACAGGGAGGCTGACCTTGTGCCTCCCTGCTTGTTGGTGTAGTGCATGGAGGTTGTATTGTCTGTCTGGACTGATGACTTGGCCTTCTTGTACTGGCTGGAAAGATTTTAACGCACACCTTATGACCCTGAGCTCCTGGACGCTGACTGATGTGTAGGTGTCAGTCTTACGGCGACCAAACAGCCCATGCTTGCAGATCCCCCAGATGTGCGCCCCAGCCTGACAGGAATGCATCCGTACGGAGTATCAATGTTGACGTGGGCGTCTGAAATGGCATGCCTTGATTCAGATGGTCTCCTTTGGCCCACCAGTGCAGTGCTTCATGGAAGGCCGGTGTGAGGTGTACTATGTCCTCCCATGAGCCATTGGCTTGTGTATATTGAAGGTCCAGCCCTTCGTGGATGGGCCTCATCCGTAACCTGCAATTTAGAAGTATATACAGGAGGACGACATACCCATAAGGGATTTGAACCAACGCACCATGGACGATGCACTGTCGAGAAACCAAGCAACTAGTCCCAGCCTTGTGGTTATCATTTCCGATGACGGTCACACCATTGTATGCGCATGTCCAAATCTGCTCCCAGGAAGATTGCGGTTTGAGCTGGTATGGGTGAAAATTTCAGCTTGTTGATGGTAAAGCCTAGGCTTTGCAGCATAGTTGTTTGCGCTACCACCACGGCTGCGGCCCTTGGAGAGTTTCCCTTGATTAGCCAGTCGTCTAAATAAGGGAATATTTCTATCCCTGTCTGCCTGAGACGTGCTGATACTGGCGCGAAGAAGGGAGGTCATCTTGAATTTAATGCACACAAACTTGTTTAAGCCCCTTAGATCTAAAATTGTGTGCCACTGACTATTTTTCTTCTTGTTAAGGAAAAAGTGAGAAAAGAACCCTGTTGATTTTTTGGGACCCGTTCTATGGTTTCTTTCTGAAGAAGCTTGTCCACTTCTAACTTTAGCTGCTCCAGGAAGTGGGCCCTTCGAGGTTGCAGAGATCGACACGGAAGGCGATGTAGAAATTCAATGGTGTGCCGCTTTTTTGCACCACTTGCAAAACTCACTTGTCAGATATTATTAGTTTCCATCGGTGTAGATGTTGGCTTATCCACCCTCCCACAGGGGTGCGATGTGGGTGGCGCAGTACTCTCGTGCCAATTATTTTTGGTCTGGGCCCTCGCCTGCCTCTTTGTCAGTGGTATTCGGTCGTAGATTGCTAGTATCTATTGTCCATTTGGTAAGAAGTGGAGGATGATCCTTGTGTGTGGAAGGGTCTGCTGTATCCCTTGCATCTTGCGGTGGAGCCGCAAAAGTAACAAAATGAATGGCGATCTTTACCTTTATCCCTGAGTGAGCTTATAGCTCTCGCCATATCGGTATCTAATTTTATGCCCTTTAGGTGGTTGTCTTTTTATTTTTACCAAACAGGTCTTGCCCACTGTGATAAACCTGAAGGTGTCTCCTCTGCCAGGCCCCTGAGATCTGTCATCCTGGTGGCCAAGACACACCCATTGCTATTGGAACCAGTTCCTGAGGGCGGACCAGTGCGGGAGCATCACCTGTATGAGTGGTCTTCGGGGGGTGGACGTTGGACACTGAAGGGCGAGACGCGGTATGCCCTTTCTTATAACATCCTTTCCCCATCCTACCCAGTAGTATACCTGAAAACTCACCCGTCCCTCTTTTGCAAGACAAACACTTTCTCACGGGCAGGTCATGGTGAGCAATAATGGACTAACACCACAGCCGTATACCTGACATGTCCCAACACAAAGGTCAGGCAGAGTCAGGCAATTACTGATAGTTACACACACACTGGACTTCCATCACACTTCCCCACACGGATAAAAGGCAGAGCACGAAAGCACACTCTGCGCAAGGCCAAACGCATGAGGAAGCAGCTATTCCAATATCACTGTCCACTTTGTCCAAAAAGTTGCTCGCCTCCTCAGGGGATTGAAAAAACATGGCTGCCGGGAATAACATGGTATATTTGTACCCCTTCACTTGGAGCCTCTTTTTCACCTCAATAAAACTCTTCCTTGAGGCCTATACCCTATTTGAAAAGTCCGGGAAGAGCCGAATCTAGTCACCACCACTGCAATGTCCCTGCTGTGGTTGTTAAGAAGTTTGGCAATAATGCGCCTAGGTGAAGCCTGTTAGGCAAGATTGTATGTAGTAACAATCTTGTG
Organism: Ambystoma mexicanum; assembly: GCF_040938575.1. Taxonomy (NCBI): domain Eukaryota; kingdom Metazoa; phylum Chordata; class Amphibia; order Caudata; family Ambystomatidae; genus Ambystoma; species Ambystoma mexicanum. The sequence goes on from NC_090922.1 coordinate 394,005,823, forward strand.
GGAGACTACACCAGCCTTGTCCTCTTGGTAATAGGTAACCCACCTATTGGTATAGGTCTGTACTACACAAGTTGGTAGAGTGACTGAGCAGTAGCCAAATAACACTTATACTCAAGGTTTTCTAGTAAAATAATTATTTATTTAACAGTTTTAAATAAGCCTTCTTTAGAAAGGGCAATATGCAACAATAAAACACACTTCACAACACTTCCTCAGATTTAAGTTAAGCAAGTAGATACCCTTTTGGGATGTCTTTTGGGGATTTCTTCGAGCTTTTTAATACCTGAAGCTGCTATTTGGAATGAACAATTGTTCCTGCTATTGCCTGCTTATTTGACTGATTTCTGGCCCTTCCAAGATGGCTGCCATGGTTTACTTTGTTGTGTAAGCAGGCTGGCTGAACTACCTCTTCCTGTGCAGCACTCCCATTGGTGTTTTCTTCCATCCAACCAGGGACCGGCAGGCTTTGGCCGGCCCTCTCAGCAAGGCCCACTGCCTGGATCTGGTTTCTTTCATTTGCTTTTCACTGAGAGTGAGGTCCTGTTGCCACCCCCTCCTGGCCATCTGTTTCCTGCACATGTGGAGTTTGTGACTGGCTGTTGACCTCTCCATTAGGTAGGTCACTTTCTGTGCATTACTGCACCTCTAAGGGAATTATTGAACCTGAATAAATTGAAAATTGAAGAAGAGAAATGAAAAAAACAAAACAAATTTGCTTAAAGTTTTTGGAAAAGCACTGTTTTGTTGGGCATTTTAATCGGCCTGCTGTTTTTTAAGCTTTTTAATACCTGAAGCTGCCTTGCTATTTTGAAAGCACACATTTTCCCACTATTGCCTGCTTATTTGACTGATTTTTGGCCCTTCCAAGATGGCCGCCATGATTTTTTTTTGTTGTGTAGGCAGGCTGCCTGAACTACCGCTCCCTGTGCAGCACTCCCATTGGCTGCTGAGTGTTTTCTTCAATCCAACCAGGAACCGGCAGGCTTTAGTCGGCCCTCTCAGAAAGGGCCCACTTCTAAGGACCCTGTCTCTTCCCTGTCCGCTTCCAGAACGCTAATTGGAGTCCTCCCTGCACCTTAAACACAATGATACTGCCACCTCACTCCTCTAAGAAATCCAGACTGCCTTGACATTGTCACCTTCAGAACTATGGGTTAGTTCCCACCTTCTGGACTCACTCCTACTCACTCCTATCACCTTTGACTATCACTGTTCTTACTGCTCGTTACTCCCATGTTGTCATCCTGATGCGCAGTGCTTCTTAAAACCGCGTGCTAACATCTGAATCCCCGATTGGAAAGTCAAATCTTGTTGTTATTGCTTTTTGCTAAATTCTCTGTATTTTGCTTGTATACTGTTGGTTCTGTTACTTGCCAGCCCAGTGACCTCACTCTTTTGTCCCACACCTACCTGCCTTAGCCCCCCAGTTTCTCCATCCTCTCCTCGCTTCCACCCCCATGGCACTTTCTGTTTCTCCTATCTTTTCCAACTACTTCTCCATTAAGTATCCTTCCCTTCTCACCAAGTCTGGTAGGAAGAAGTTCAAAAAGGATATCTTCACCTATAACCCTGGTCTTCCTATTGTCGACACCTACTGCAATACTTCCTCCAGACAGACCCTCACCGACATCCTCTTTGTTGTTTCTTCGGCAGATCTATGGACTCTTCATATGATCTCTGTGCTCTGTCCCATCTCCTCCTCTCCCATTAATGGTGGCCCTAGCTGGGACGTGGTCATGGCATCCTTCAACTCCTCTAGAGTCATCATTAATGTCTACCTTAATGGCACTGTCATGGTCCAAGGCCCTCAGGCCAATCTCCTCCTCTTTGACAGGCGTTTCCCTCGCCTCATCAATTTCTGGTCATCTGCTGCTGTTCCCTCCTCTCCCCCCTTGGCTACCGTGCCATCTCTCTCCTCCTCCTCCTCCTCCTCCTCTGACCCTCCCGGTCCGGTGGGGGGTGAGGGGGTAGCCCTGATCTTTCCTGAGTGGATTCCCGCCTCTATCATTCCAACTCAGACCTACACCTCTTTTGAATGCCTTGTCTGTAGGCTCTCTCTCTCTTCTACCCATTCTCTTACTGTGGCTACCATCTACCGGCCTCCTGGTCAAATCATCTAATTTCTCTCTGAGTGGGCAGACCTCACCTCCTCCCTCCTGGCCTCTACCACTCAACTTATCCTCCTCAGTGACCTCAATATCCATTTAGGCTCTCCTTGTGTTCCTCCTCTGTACTCTTCCGTGACCTCTGCAACTCCCTCTCCCTGTCCATCCTCCCCTCTGGCCCGACTCACTCTGCAGGGCACACATTCGATGTGTTGATCTCCTCTGACCTCCCCCTCTCCATCCCTCTGACCACTCCTCTCTCCTGGAGCGATCACTGCCTCTCCTCTCTTCTCTTCCTCTCTTCCTCCCCCGAGCCAAGCCTACCCCAACACTGCCTCCTACCTTCTCGGACATCCAGCCCATGAAGCGTGTGTCAGATAAGGCTTTCGCTACCACCTTCTCACCCCCCTCCACCTCTGGCTGTCTCACATCCTGACACAGCCCCATCTCTGCTCTACTCTTCAATTTCTAATACTTTTGATGCTCTTGCCCCCATCATGAGGATCTGTTTGAAGTCCAAAGCCAAGTGCAATTCCTTGTACGACTCCGACCTAGCTACACTTAAACGTAAGTGTAGGGCGGCTGAGAGGAAATGGAGGGCTTCTTGTTCATCCTCCGACAAACTGGCCTGTCGCCTGCTCCAAAGGCAATACTGACTCTGTCCTCACCAAGAAGAGAGTCCACATTCAAGCTTGTGTCTCTGCGGAATCTAACAACTTGGCCGAACTATTTAAAATCTGCAAGGAGCTGGCCAACCCTGCTGCAGTCTCTACCCCTCCTGTTGCCTCCCAGGCTCTTTGCAATGCCCTTGCCTCTCACTTTATCTCAAAAACCCAGGACATTCTGTCCACCCTCTCCACACCGCCCCTACCTCTCCCCTCTCCGTCTGTGCTTTCTGACCCTCTTTCAGCCACCCTCCCATCCTCCTTCTCATCCTTTCCTCTTTTCTCCCCTGATGAGGTCACTAGACAAGTCCGATCTATGAAAGCCTTGTCAAAACAGGTTAATTGCTGTTCCTCTAAAACCATCAAGGACAACATTGACACCCTCGCTCTGGCCCTTGCTGATTTTTGCAACCACTCCTTTGCCTCAGGATCCTTCCCCTCCCCTCTGAAGCACTCTCCTGTGCTTCCTCTTCTCAGGAAACCCACAGCTGATACTTCTTGTCCGGCTAACTATCGCCCAATTTCCATTACTCCCTTTCTGGGCAAACTACTGGAAAAGTTGGTCATCTCTCAGCTTAACTTTCATTCCAATTCTATTGGGTGTCTCCATGACCACCAGTCTGGCTTCAGAGCCGCCAGGAGCACGGAAACTGCTCTCCTGAACATCTGTGAAGATCTGCTCTCCAACCTTGACTAACACTTCCTCTGTCCTCATCCTACTTGATTTCTCTTCTGCTTTCGACACGGTAAACCATACCATCCTGCTCAACCGCGTGATAACCTGGGTATCACTGATCACTGCCCTTGCTGACCTCTTTCCTCTCTGATCGATGATCTCAGGTCCAACTTGGGTCCTTCCTATCATCCATCTTCATCTCTACCTGTGGTGTTCCCCAGGGGTCAAACCTCTCGCCCTGGCTTTATAACAAATACCTGGCAACTCTCGCCCACTGCATTGCCGTTTCCTGCTCAAATTCCCAGTGCTACGCTGATGACAGAACACATTTTTCAGGCTGCCCTCAGCCACCTCCTCTCTCTCTCTCTCTCATCTCTGACTGCCTAACTGCCATTCAAGATTGGTGTGCCACCAATGATCTTTGTCTGAACGCCAGCAAGACGGAGATCCTCCTCATCGGCACACCTTCACCATCCGTTCCCCTCACTCTCTGGCCAGCCTTCCCTGGCCCTCCTCCTACCCCCACCTGCGAGGCTAAGAACCTCAGGGTCATCTTTGACTCCACACTTTCCTTTTCCGCCCACATCTCTGATGTCTCTAAAAAGTCAAACTTCCTACTGCACCTCCTCAGATGTACTCTGCCTTTCCTCTCTTTCCCCCAGAAGCTCTTGGTTTCCCTAGCTCTGGTTCTCTCTAGGTTGGACTATTGTTAACAGTCTCTTTCTAAATCTACCTGCCTCTACTCTCCGCAACTAATCCAGAACAGGACTGCGAGACTTGTCCTTGGCCTCAAGCCCTGGGATCATATCTCTCCAGCTCTGAAATCTCTCCATTGGCTCCTAGTGGATGCAAGGATTAAATTCAAAACCCTCTGCATTGTCCACAAGGCTTTCTGGGGCTTGGGTCCAAAATACCTTCAGCTATCACTTTGTAAATACCTCCCCTCTCAAGCTCTTCGCTCCTCTACCTCTAACTCCCTCAGGGTCAGTCGTTTTTCAAAGAAACGGGCTGGGGGTAGACCTCTGTCTTCGGCTGGGGCCTCCCTCTGGAACAGCCTCCCTGCCACTCTAAAACTTGAGGAGAACCATCTCCGGTTCTGGAAGTCTGTATCTGTATCTGTACCCATACAGTCCCCCCCCCCTTTGTCTTCCTGCACTTATAAGACCTACCCTAAACCCAGCATAGCCAATTGCTGGCTGCACTGCCACTGTTTGTTAGCTTTATTATTCATTTATTAATATTGATCTGTTTCTCCTTTGCTCCTCACGTTCCACTGCTCCCCCCTCCATGCACTTTTCACCTCCCCCTCTCCCATGCACTTGGGTGTTCTCAATGTCACTGGGCCTAGTAAGATCATTGTTTTGTTCTCCGCTGTTCCCCTCCCTTTCCTTGTCGCGCTCTGAAACACTTGTGTACAAGCGTGATAGAAATAAAATATCAACATCAATATCACACACACACTTCCTACATCCTGAGGTGACTTCAATTGCTAGGACACTGTGGACATTGATATATCAATTTTGACACTTAAAGGGATAGTCCAGTAAAAAAGTGTATTTAAAAAATATATAGGCAATATAAAAAAAATAATACTAGCACTATTTTTTTTTAAACTTCCTATGGAAGATTTTGAGCTATTCAAGCTCAAAATTCGCAAAAGCAAGCACATGGGCGCATCCATTTTGTGAAATGGATGCCCGCCTGTGCTGACTTTTGCTTTTGCGGCACTAATGAAGGAAAAGCCAGCCAGCTGTAGTAAACGAAAGCTACCGCTGGGTGGCTTTTCCTTCATTGGTGCCGGGACTCGGAGGACGCGGACCGGAGACCAGAGCAGGAAAGCTGCAGCTGAATCTCGATAAGTGCTATTTATTTTTTTTTTAAAAAATAAGCACTAGCTCCGGTTTTGTTTCTAAGTTTTCCAGGCTGGAGGAGCCCGGAAAACTTAGAAATAAAACCGCAGCTTTAAAAACGTATTTATGTTTGCGGTCGCTTTTGAAGCGACCCCAAACATTAATACAACGTTGTGTTTGAAAACGCTGCGGTTTTTCTTTCCAAGTTTCTCAGGCTCCTCCAGCTCGGAGGAGCCTGAGAAACTCGGAAAGAAAAACCGCAGCGTTTTCAAACACAACCGCGTTGTGTTTATGCCTGCTGTGGCTATCACTTTGGGTCCCCGGTGCTCCCCCAGGGGGAGCACCGGAGACCCAAAGTGAAAGCCAAGGCAGGCAGAAACACAACATGGTTGTGTTTCTGCCTACATCTGCTTCCCCATTTGGGGCTCTCGGGCTCCCCATGGGGGGCCCGAGAGCCCCAAATGGGAAGGCAGATTTAGGCAGAAACACTGCAGCATTTAGCATTTCCCATTTGGGGCTCTCGGGCCCCCCGTGGGGAGCCCGAGAGCCCCAAATGGGAAATCAGATTTAGGCAGAAACACTGCAGCATTTAGCATTTCCCATTTGGGGCTCTCGGGCTCCCCGTGAGGAGCCCGAGAGCCCCAAATGGGTAATCAAATGGGAAATCAGCTGTAGGGAGAAACACTGCGGCATGTAAACACAACCGTGTTGTGTTTCTGCCTGCCTTGGCTTTCACTTTGGGTCTCCCCTAGGGGAGCACCGGAGACCCAAAGTGATAGCCACAGCAGGCATAAACACAACGTGGTTGTGTTTGAAAACGCTGCGGTTTTTCTTTCCGAGTTTCTCAGGCTCCTCCGAGCCGGAGGAGCCTGGGAAACTTGGAAAGAAAAACTGCAGCGTTTTCAAACACAACGTTGTATTTATGTTTGCGGTCGCTTCAAAAGCGACCGCAAACTTAAATACAACGTTTTTAAAGCTGCGGTTTTATTTCTAAGCTAGTGCTTATTTTTTAAAAAAAATAAATAGCACTTACCGAGATTCAGCTGCAGCTTTCCTGCTCTGGTCTCCGGTTTGCGTCCTCCGAGTCCCGGCACCAATGAAGGAAAAGCCACCCAGCGGTAGCTTTTGTTTACTACAGCTGGCTGGCTTTTCCTTCAGGTCCGGCTTAAAGACGATGCACTCGTTTCTGGTGTTCCTGACCCCTGGCACTCGGTTCCAGCAGCAGAAAGGAAGTAAAGCCAGCAGGTAGAAGGATTCCAGCAAAGTTCGTGTTGGGGTCAGTTGTTCCCACCAACCCAAGGGAAGACATCATCCGTTCCGGGCTTCTCTAGTCGATACGAAGTTGGAGATTCAGCACTGCAGCAGGGCTTCACCAGGCAAACCAACGGTCCAGGAGGGTGCAGCAAGCTTCTCTTTCAGTTTCTTTCTTCAAATGTTTCGTCCAGTGGTCGACTCTGCCTTCTGTTCAAGAGACCTCGTCTTTTATGCAAGTTTCTCCCATTCAGGCACAGCCCAGCTGTTAATCACTTAACAGGGTGGCTGCCCTCCAAGGACAGCCAGCCAATCACCTTTGGGTGCATTCAAGTAGCCAAGGAGACTAAGGACAGGGAGTTTCGGGCACCTACCTCGCTCCCTGCCCTGCCAGACACACTGGAGCCGGAGGCGGGCTTCAGCAGTGAAGCCTGCCAAAGGCAAAACAAACAAAAGGGTTAAACCTGGTTTGGCATGCAGAGTAAAACCCAAGAAAGACCTCAAAAGCAAGAAATGGCGAAAAAAGGATGATGAGGGCCATTTTGACAAAATGGGCACCCATGGGTGCAATACTGCATTTGAGGATTCAGCCTGCGGTAAAAACGCACAATGGTAGGAAAATTAAATCACAGCCACCAGCCATTAAAAGTAGTGAGGGTAACACAAAAAATGTTACATGAGTAATTACAAAAAGCGGCTAAGTAACCCCTCAGTACTTCCACATAAAATGGGGTTTACTGGACCTACATGGGAAAAACAGGTAAGTAAAGTGAATTTCATGTTACTACTCTTGGGAACAGTAGTTTACCCAAGAGAAGGTATATAAACCTCATGAGAAATCCAAAGGGCTTCTCTGTGACACTGCACTGAAGGTGCTGTATGTCACAATACAAAAAGGTAGATGCCTATGGAGTTTGTCAGACTCCAAAACCAAAGAAACACTTAGTCCAAATCAGATCAAAAATACATGAGCGAGTGAGGAAAAAGGTCTCACTCCAGGATAAGAATTCAAAGACCTACTGTCTAGCAAAAGAGCTGGGGGGTTCCAAGGTTGAAGGGAATTAGCACAGAAAAGAAAATTCTCCCGAATACTTGTCTCCACCAGGCTAAGGCACAGGAGGATTTAATACTCTCATTGATTAAATCTCCTAGTCCAGTTGGTCATACTTTTTGCAGAGACCATCATCATTTTGGCGATTACACCCTGACCTGTGTTCTATTGTGAAATCAAACCCTTCGAGGCTGATTGACCACCTTAATAATTTAGGATGCTCCCCCTTCATCTGCATTAACCATGTCACGGGTTGGTGGTCTGTCTGAATCGCAAAAGTAGATCCATACAAGTATGGTCTAAATATCTTCAGAGACCACACAAAATACTCACGTTCAAAGGTTGCCCACCTTATCTCACGGTCCTTCAGTTTCCTACTGATTAGGCAGATAGGGTGTTCCCTGCCCTTCTCATCCAGCTGACTCAAAACTGCACCTATCCCTGTATTAGAAGCATCTGTCTGTACAATGAAGGATTGGTTGTAGTCAGGAGCTCTCAAGACTGGAGCTTGACAAAGGGCTTTCTTTAGTCTTTCAAAAGCCTGAGTGCACTCCTCATTCGACCTGACCTTCTTGAGGAATTTGGGTGAGGAGATCACATTCAAGGGAGAAGCTATGGTCCCATAGTTCTCAATGAAGTTCCTGTAGTACCCAGTGAGACCTAGAAAGGCTCTCACTTGGGTTTGAGTAGTAGGGGTGAGTCACTCTTGTACAGCTTATACTGTGCTGGGCAATGGCCTCACTTCACCACCTCCTACCTCATATCCACGGTAGACCACTTTGCTCTGACCAATTTCACATTTACTAGCCTTTATGGTCAGATGGGCCTGTTCAAGAGCCTGCAAAACATATCCAATGTGGTAAAGATGCTCTTCTCAAGTGGGGATGAACACTGCAATGTCATCCAAGCATGCCATGCAGAGGTCCTCCATCCCATTCAGAACTTGATTCACCATCCTCTGGAAGGTAGCAGGTGCAATTTTGAGTCCAGAAGCCATAACCTTAAACTGGTAGAGGCCTCGTGGGGTAGAAAATGCAGTTTTCCCTTGGCATGGTCTGTCAGAGCTATTTACCAATAGCCTGAGGGCAGGTCAAATGTACTGAGGAACTTGGCTGAACCAGGTTTGTCCACCAGCTCATCTGTCCAGGGTAAAGGATGGGCATCAGTTGTGGTGACTGCATTAAGAGCTCTATAGTCCACACAGAATCTCAACTCTTTGGTTCTTGCTTTTGGCACTAGCACAACTGGACTAGCCCAGTAGATGGCTCTATTACTCCAAGATCAAGCATCTTCTTGACCTCCTCCTTTATGTGGGATCTTACATGGTCCGATATCCTGACATCCTAAAACTGCTGCTTTTGACAGGGAGACTGTCACCAGTGAGAATATCATGCAGGTCCCAAGGGATCAAGCCTGGTGTCAATGAAAACATGGAGGCAAACTATTTAACAGAGCCTTGCACTCCTCCTGTTGTTGCAGAGTCAGATCTGGAGAGAGTTTTACTGCTTCAATTTTCTCATCTGAAGATTGTCCCTTGAGGTGATCAGGGAGAGGTTCACTCTCCTCCTCCTCCCTCTTGATCAGAGGCTAGAAGCAAAGCTCCTAGTTCTGGTCTGGAAACATCAGCCTTCAGACTGTTAGTGTGATATACCCTAGGGGCCTCCTTGGAGCTCCCCAAGTCCACTAAATAATTGACCTCTTCAAGTTTTCCCACAACCTTGAAGGGTCCAATCCATTTGTCCGGTAAGGCCCTCTGTCTTGCAGGTACCATAACTAGAACAAGGTGGTCTGGACTGAACTCCACCATGTTGGCCTTCTGGTCATGCCAATGCTTGACCAGAGCCTGACCTGCTTTCAAGTTATCAGAAGCTTCTGTCATTATGAGTGCCATGCTCCTCCGGAGTCCTAGCACATAGTCAGTGACTCTCATTGGCTTGAAGGAGGGAGCACTCTCCAACCCTTCCTTGATCAGGACCAAAGGGCCTCTAACCGGATGACCATAGAGCAATTCAAAGGGGCTGAAACCAACCCCTGCTTGAGGGACTTCTCTATAAGCAAAGAGAAGGCATGGCAGTAGAAGTTCCCACTTTCTTCTAAGGGGTTCCTCTAAAGCAACTATCATGCTCTTCATAGTTCTGTTAAACCTCTCCACCAACCCATTGGTTTGAGGATGGTAGGCTGTTGAGAACTTGTATGTCACTCCACAGTTTTTCCACATGGTCTGCATGTAGTGGCAAATTACATTTGACCCCCTGTCAGAGAGGACCTCCTTAGGAAAACTAACCCTGGTAAAGATACCAAGGAGGGCCATGGCCACTGCCTGAGCAGTAACAGTCCTCCTAGGTATGGCTTCAGGATACCTGATAGCATTGTCTACCACAACCAATATAAATAGGTTGCCTGAAGAAGTTGGAGGGTCTAGGGGACCAACATTGTCAATCCCCACCCTCTCAAAAGGAACTCCCACCACTGAGAAGGGCAGTAAAGGTGCCACATTATTGGCTCCACTCTTGCCAGAAGTCTGACAAGTGTGACTGCTCTTACAAAATGTTTCTAGATCACACCCCATCTTGGGCCAGTGGAAATACAGAGATAGCCTCTCTTTGGTCTTTTTGAAACTCAAGTGACCAGCCAGAAGGATCTCTGAGAGCCCGGGGCGGGCTACGAAGGTTGGAAATAGTGAAGAGGCAGTAAATACTTCAGTTATGAACAGAATTAGGAGTTAGAAGAATGAATGACAAGCGGTGCAAACAACAGTAAAACTGCTAATATTGAAAACTGAACTGAATGAAAATAACAAATCTGATCCTGAATAACTGAATGAAATAGCAAATTGGCTAATATTCAGCTGATGTTTAATCATGTACTAAAAGAAAATAGGAAACTAAAAGTGAATGAAGAACTCGAATGGCAGAGTTGAAATCAAGTCTGAGAAACTGTTTGGCTTTGAAGCGGCCTTTGAGAAACCACTTGTTTGTTGAACATTGAAATGCTCAGAGGGAACTGGTGCATGACCTGCAATGGGTGGATTGTGTAGTCCAACAATTGGACCAAGACCACAGAACCCATATATGCTAACAATGAAACCTATGATTGTGTCAAAAGGAAAACTACTATTGATGTATATAAGGCTTAGAGAAGTGAACCCTGAGCTGTATAGAATTATTGGAACTTAGTTCAAAGACAAAGCTTCAAGATACTTTCTATTGTGACATCTTTTGATATTGAACTTGGGGAAGGAAACCCTGAGACTTACTGCTATGAAACTGTATTGAACTTGGGGAAGGGCATCCTGACTTTTAAAAAGGTGTGGCACTATATTACCTTAAGCCCAACAGAAGGTCATTTGAACACTGCAGTGAACTTATTAATATTTGGGGAAAGCTGAAGAATAAGCATGAGCTGGATATAGCTCAGAACTTTATTTTTGGAACACTGTTCAATTGATGGTTGACATCAACCTACACATTGTTTTGATGTTAGTTGTGAGGGCAAGCATAGGTTTTGGATGCAGAGAGATTAAGTTGAACCTACTGACACAGAATATCCTTAGCTTCGTGTGGTAGGGAAATCCCACCTTAGCATAGGGAAAGTCAGGCCTTACACCATCCTGACATTTAAGTTTATAAAAGGTATTTTTATTACATTGAATCTGTGGGCTGTGTCTCCTTCCATGATGCCAACCTCAAAATTCCCAAAAGGAATGAAAGTGTTTTGAATGTCGCACCAAGTAAAAAGTCAATTGAATACTCATAAATGGAGTGAAAGCAGTTTTGAATGCCGCCTAGAGTAAAAAAGCCAATTAAATACTACTTAATGAAGTGAAAGCAAAGTACTGCATAAGACCCACACCAAGGAATGTGTTGCTTGAAATAAATATTGACAAAGTCAAGAGGATGCCAAGGAGGGTATGAAAGTGGGAACTCTAGTACTGGCCCAAAGCTAAGGAGGCCCTAGGAATTGCAGGCAAAAGGGAAACCTGTGGTGACAAGAGCCAGAGGACTACAGGAAAGCATAAAGTACATGCTGGCTAAGCAAGTCACTGGACAGTTTCTGAAGCATGTGATACTAAGGAATCAACATAACATGAGACCATATTGGTGCTAATCTAAGAGGCCCACGAAACAAATATAAGCAACATCAAAACAATGCCAAGAAGAGTATAAAAAGGAGAACTCAAATATTGGCCCAAAGTTAAAAGGCCATGAGGTAACCTGTGTAGTCGGAAGAATACAGGAATGATTCCAAGATGGCCGCCGGGGCAGGGAGACGTGTGTGAGGATCTCTTCCGCCGGGCCGCCACAACAAAGCACCACAATATAAGCCTGGGTGATCCAGAGGAAAAACAATGAGCTATACTACCTTCGACTCCCAAGGCGCAAGTGGCAGGAGAACTCTGACCTTGCAGAGGCGGTGTTGAAGGGGCTGTGGAGCGGAGAAGCGCGGGCCGCCCCTCCCCCACAGAGGAACGCCGGAGGAGCCAGCCCACCCGCAGTGGAACTTGGCAGCTATGGAGGTTGCCGATCAGAAGCTGGGACGCCTGAGCCGGAAAACACTGAGGCAGTACCTGCACGCAGCAGAGTGCCCCCCTACGCTTCCCTCTCCTCAGCGGCAGAGCAGAGCACCAGGAGGGGGGGGGGGGGGAGACGCCGACCTCAGAGGCAGCCCAGGAGAGCAGCAGCAGGCCCTTCCCTGGGCAGCGGAGAGGACGCCGGGGAAGAGACCAGCAGTACTATGCGGCGGACAGAGTGGACACGGGAGGCTCGACCCCAGGAAGAGCATTGGTTCGGGGCCCAGACAGGGAGGATAGTTATAAGCACACGCCAGGCGGTGTTGAAGGTGAGGGCCCCACCACCCCTCCATCGCTAAGAGAGCAAGGGGACCCCCCCCAACGCATCATACCTCCCCCCGCCAAAACATCCTCTGCTGGACTGCTGAACATCCCCCCCCCCCCATCCAGCAACTCGGCCCCACAACGCGGGGACTGGACCGGTGGGGGCCTTGAAGTGAAGTGCGCCCCCCCTCCGATTCAACATAGGCTAGGGGGGGGGGCAGGGTAGCGCAGTCGCTCTACAACGGCTTCAGGAGGCAGAAAAAGCAGGATCTGCACTGCCAGGGGGCAAGGTAAACATTGCACCCGCCCCCAACTTAAAGCTTCCCCCCACATCACCAAGCGGAGGGCATCAAACGAAGGGCAGAGACGTGACAAGACACCCCACGGCACCCCAACTATCAGCGGGAATACCCAAAGGGGGTCATGTCAAAGGCAAAGGGGAAGGGGACCACGTCCCATGCGAACTCCCAAACCACTAAACAGGACGGCAACCTAATACAAATGTGGTCAGTGTGACAGTTCCGTTCCTTCTGAAAATACTGAATAAGGCAGCTCATAACCAGATCCAATCATACATAGAAGCTAATTACATTTTGGGCAAAAGGAAATCTGGTTTCCGTGCTGGGCATGGAACAGAATCCGCCCTACTAGACCTAAAAAATCAAATATCACAGATCATGAACAAAGGCAAACCTGCCCTGCTCCTCCTTCTCTAGCTATCAGCAGCCTTTGATCTGGTAGATCACAAAACAATTACTACCCACCTCACTCAGGCAGCCCTTTTCTCTAAACAAGCAGCATTTCTCGAAGGAAGAGCCATGAAGGTCTTCAACATAGCAAACGAAGATCATACCACTATAAACTGTGGTGTCCCTCAAAGATGATGTACAGCTCCCACCCTCTATAACCTCTTCACAAAACCCCTCTTCGACCTACTTGACTCCAAGGGTGTTGCATATACCAATTATGCAGACGACACTCAAGTACTTATACCACTATCTGGACTCTATCATCAAGACGCCACAGCCCTATACAACATCTATGCTACTATCCAAGCATGGATGGCAATCAATGGCCTCTGTCTTAACTGGGAAAAGACGGAAATTCTTATCCTTGGTCAGAAAAACACAATAACAAAGCTAAGCCCCCAGTACGCCAACTTTAACATAGACAACTCTACCATCTCTGTATCGCCCTCCGTCAAGACTCTAGGTGTCCACATTGAGGCAAATCTATCGATGAACAAACAAGTCAGCGCCATAGCCTCTGCATCAGCCTTCAGCACCAAACTTATCAATGCCATTAAACCCTACGTATCCACTCCCAACTGTCTGGCTATAGCCAGAGCAACTATAGGCGCTAAACTCGATTATTGCAACGCTCTCCTAGCTGGCACCTCCTCCAAGAACATTCACAGACTGCAAACCACACAAAACGATGCCCTAAAAGCTACTATGAGCATCCCTAGAAGAGACCATATATCCCATGCCAGACATGCAGCGTGGTGGCTACAGGTCAAAGACCGCATTACTCTTAAAATCCTCACCATCACACACAGATGCATCAACAACACTGCTCCCACATATCTATCTGAAGCTATATCAAGAACCGCTTCCACACGCCCCACCAGAACTCAGTACACCAACCAGCTACACATAGCACGCATCAAGAGAGCTACAGCTGGAGGTTTAGGCTTTTCTTATATTGCGCCGAAACTATGCTATTCACTCCCTGCCACCCTCAGAGCTGAAACTTCCAACTCTGTCTTCTGCAATAACCTCAAGACCACTTTCCTCAACTAGCACTGCTACTACGTTCTCTATATTATAATATAAATGATAGGAATAAACACAAATGTAATATAACTATATTGTAACCTTGTATATATATTGTATCCCTGCTCAAACTGCTCACTATGTAACAAATGTCTGCTTCATTCTTCTGTAACTAAGCATTGTCCTGTAACAAGTGCCACGATGCCCACGGGCTGTTGTGCGCTATATAAATATGAATAAAACAAATAAACAAAACAACAGACACCCCAGTACAAACCAGAGGAAGGGCGCAGGAAGACCCCCCTGGCGAATGCAATCCACCCATCCCACATCTACAAGAGATGACATGCATGACATGCACGCTTGATTCATGGAACTCCAAGAGAAGTTCATGTGAACGGTTCAGGATCAGTTTGCCACGATAAGAAATGACATGAAGCAAGTGGTCCAGGAACTGAAGCTGGATGTGGCCAAATTGGAGGCGCGGACAGACACACTCGAGAGAATACTCCAGAACACGGAAGAAGCACAGCTTAACAGCGAGACGCAGGAACATCTGATGAGGCTAACCCACAACCTGAAGATACAATGTGAAGACCTCGAAAACCGCTCACGAAGGTCCAACATTCGTATCAAAAATATGGTGGAGTCGGTACTTGACAAGGACTTCAAAATAGCAGTACAGGAGGTATTCAGAGACATTATAGAGGCACAAGAGACTGACTTAATTGGGGTTGACAGGGTGCACAGGGTGGGCCCAAAGAGATCGGGGGCACCAGTGGAGAGAACGCAAGATGTTCTAGTCGCCCTCTCCTCATACCCCCAAAAAGAACAAATCTTGAGGAGGGCGAGGGGGATCGACCACATAAGGATGAATGGGGCGGACATTCAGCTGTACCAAGATCTAGCCCTGGTAACTCTGCAAAAAAGAAGAGCGATGGCCCACTGGTAAAGGAATTAGTGGCGAGGCAAATATGCTACAAATGGACGTTCCCATTTGGATTGCTGTTCACATGGGAAGGCAAACAACGAAGAGTGACCACCTGGGAAGAAGGCCTCCACATTATGGAGATCCAAGCAGAAGGGGCGGACGACAGGGACAATGAAGCAAGGGGAGAGCAACAGAGAAGACAGAGGGGATGGGAAACGGTTTGCAAAAGAATAATAATACTGGAAAAGAGAACCACAGATGACCCCAGATGAGTAAAAAGCAAAATGCGAGATAAAACCTCTCTGCAGAAGGCAGGAATAGACCACTGGGAGGAAAGAGGTGTGCACATGATGGTATCTAGAGAATCGTCGTAACAGTGGCCCGGGGAAACCCCCCGGAATTGGAACCCGGTAAAGGGTAAATGCGGGGTTTAGGAACCCCTGTGAAGTTCACTCTGAGGTTATGGAGGGCAGGGAGCGATAGGCGCAACGCCCAGGGAGCGATAGGCGCAACGTCATAGCATCCTTAGGAACCCGGGCCCTACTCGGGACAAAGTTTGGTTTCAAGTTTAATGTTGGGGAGGGATTTAAAGCGATTGGGGGGAGGGGGGAGGGGGGGACGCCCGGAAGTAGGATTGGAATGCTGCAAAGGGGAACACTTGACGTTGGCCATGGGCTAAGACACCATGGGGAAATTCTGAATCCTAACATATAACCTAAGGGGCCTTAACTCCCCAGTGAAGAGTAAAAAGCTTGACAGCATGCTCAAGAGGGATAAGGCGGACATTCTACTACTGCAAGAAACACACATAAGAGCCCAAGACAAACAGAAGGCACACCTCAGAGGATATAAGATATGGGCCCGGTCCAATGCACCAGACAAAAGAGCAGGGGTGATGATAGCCTGGAAGAGGGGGGGGGGGGCTGTGGCATTGGAGGCTTCCGCAGGACCGTCTTCAGGACCCTATAGAGGGAGAAACGATAAGCGCCATGGTTATAGATTATTTTGCCCAAAATGACACGGGAGATGTCTCACTGGGAACGGTCTGGGAGGCTTTCAAAGCGGTGATCCGTGGCAAAATGATAGCACTGAAAGCCTACAGGGATATTCAGAGGCATAGGTGGGAAAGAGAACTGGAAAGCAAAATTGCTGACACACAAGAGAAACTCTTGACGCACCCCACCAGAAGCCTGCGGAAGGCTTTGAAACATCTACAAGGACAATTGGAAATGCTTTGCACCAAAAAAGCAGAGAAATCACCCTTATATCTCAAACAACGCTACTACATTAAGGCCAACAAGGCAGATAGATACTTGGCTAGACAACTACGCGAGAAACAAAAGGCAATGACGATCAAGAATATCCAAAATGCACACAGAGAGACATTAACGCGCACCCAGGATATGGGGGAGGTTTTCAGGGAGTTCTATCAAGTGCTGTATACAACGGAATATCCGGACAGCAGTGCCCAAGATGCGTACTTACAGCCCCTCCCCATCCCACAAATCACGGAAGAAGATAGACTGGCACTCAATAGCCCAATTAGGGAAGAAGACGTGAAAAAGGCGATAGCAGACCTCCCAAACCACAAAGCACCAGGCCCAGATGGCGGACATTATAACCCCATTCCTAACCAGACTCCTAAATTCGTTCAAAGAATGCAGGAACGTAACCCGATAATGAATGAAGCCAAAGTACTAGTCTTCCATAAAGCAGAGAAGGACTCCTCCTATCCCGGTTCCTAACGCCCCCATAGCCTTGATTAATTTGGACTCCAAGATATACACCAAAATCCTGGCAGCTAGATTGTCCCCACTTTTGCCCAACTTGATAAACACAGATCAATCAGGCTTTATACCGGGTCGCCAAACGCACAACAATCTTAGATGACTTATACACCTAGTGGAGAAGACGGGCATCGCACGCACTCCGGCAATACTACTTATTTTATTTTTATTTATTTTTTAACATTTATATAGCGCACAGACAGCCCAGGGGGATTATGGCGCTGATACTTGCAGCAAACCTAGTTAAATATGCATAAGTTACAACATTGGAGCGCAGAGATGTAGTACATGTTATACATAAAAACGAGCGTGGTTAGCAAATCCATCATGGCAGGGGTGGGGTGATCAGGCGAAGAAGGTGGTTTTCAAGGTTTTGCGGAAGGCGGTGAGTGAGGGTTCAGCTTGCAGGGCAGTGGGGAGGGCATTCCAGTGCAGGGCGGCTAGGTAGGGGAAGCTGGCACTACCTGCTCTTGCTCTTTTTACCATGGGTACGGCGAGAAGGTTAGCATAGGGGGTCCTAGTTGGTCTTGAGGATGAGGCCAGGTGGGTCCTTTGTGATAGGTATGCTGGTGCAGCAAGGTGAATGCATTTGTGGGTGAGCGTCAGGGCTTTGAAGATGATCCTCTGTTTTATGGGCAGCCAGTGGGAGGCTCTTCTGGCGGTAGTGATGTGATCTCTTTTGGAAATGCCTTGTGCTGCACGTAAGGCATTGTTTTGAATAACTTTTTGAGAGTGTCGGGGGGGCCTACAAGCAGGAGTTCAGTTTTATCTGAGTTGAGACAGACTGCTAGTCGCCATTCAGGTTTGGATGGTGTTGTAGATGAAGTTAAGGGTCTTGGAGTCAGTGTCATAGTTGCCTGTCAGAGTGAGGAGGATCTGCGTGTCGTCCGCGTAGTTAGTGTAGGAAATCCCCATGGCGTCAAGGATGAGGAAGAGGGGGCGGGTGAAAATATTGTACTACTCTCATTAGACCCCGAGAAGGCATTCGACCGGGTGGAATGGTCACTATTATTTAAAACACTAAAGTGCATGGGATTTGGAGAGCATTACATAGATATGATAAGAGCCAACTACACAATCCGTCAATTAGGATAGCCATAAACGGGGAGGTCACAGATAGGATAGAGCTATCAAGGGGCACTAAACAGGGATGCCTACTATCCCCTCTCTTATATGCAATATTTCTGGAACCATTCTTAATTAAACTCAGAGATTCCACACTCAAAGGGGATACAGATGGCAGGCAGACAACACAAAGCGATAGCATACGCGGATGACATGTTGATAGCCCTAGCGGACCCAGGGAGCACATTGGCCGCAACAATAAGAGAATTAGAGACATTCGGGGCTATCTCCGGTCTTAATATCAACAGGAAAAAATCAGAGATTCTAATTCTGGCAGGCGAGCGGGGGGAGGTAGAAAGGGAGGGAGCAACACTAGACCTCAAAATAGCTGAAAAAGGGATCAAGTACCTAGGAATAACACTGACAAACAGGGTTGAGCTATTGTATGAAGGAAACTATCCCCCACTCCTAGAACATATAAGGAGGGACTTGGAGCGCTGGAGTCCCCTAATGGTCTCATGGTGGGGCAGAATACAGTCGGTGAAGATGAACATTCTCCCCAGGCTGTTATACTACTTCCAGGCTCTTCCCAATTACGGTTCCCAGATCATTCTTAAAGGCGCTATCAAAGGCAATCTATTCTTACATATGGAAAAGGAAACCCCCCGGGGGTTGCCAAAGCGGTACTCACAGCACCTACTCGAGCGGGGGGAGGGGAGTGTCCCTCCCCCACTTTTAAAAATATTTCCAAGCTGCGCAACTAAGGGTACTGAAGGAATGGCTGGGGGAAGACCAACAAATAATATGGGTGACACAAGATAGGGCAGTGGCCAGATCCCCAATGGTGGAACTACTATGGAAAGAAATACAACACAGGCACCCGAACCTCCGCATCAGCACATCAGTATAGTCATGAGGACCACCCTAGAGGCCTGGGACGAACAAACGCAAAAGGGTATCATGACTACAGTGGAAGCTCCCTTCACACCAATCTGTCGGAACCCCCAGTTCCCGCTGGGAATGGAGCGGGGGCCTTCAAGAAATGGGAAACGGCGGGGTGTACAAAAATTGGGGAAATGTTTCAGGACAAAGACATTAGGTTGTTCGAGGCAGGTAAATCCTTACTAAACCTAACAGAAGCGGACAGGTATAAATACGACCAGCTCAGGCACTGACTGACGTCACCTGAAGTCAAAAGAGCGGCAACAAGGGATCTCACTCCATTCGAAAAATACATAATAACCAACTCGGGGTCTAGGAGGTTAGTCTCATCACTGTATAACTTTATAAACACCCTAAGAGAAGAAGTTAAGTGGGCCTACATGATCAGATGTGGGAAAACACTGGGGGAGGATATCGCAAAACAACAGTGGGTAGAACTGTGGAATAGCATTCCAAAAATGACCCGTTCAGTTCAAATGAGGGAGATGTGGGTAAAAATAGTAACCCAATGGCACTACACGCCAGAGAGATTACATACAATGTACCCTCAATCATCTAACTTATGCTGGAGATGCTGCACAGAAGTGGGTTTGTGTAAACACATCTGGTGGGACTGCCCGGGGATCAAGGGTTTCTGGTCTGAGGTAAAGACCGAGATGGGAAAAATGTTTTCAGATGCAGAACAGTTGGGAGAGAAGGTGTGGCTATGCGGAATGAAGGATAAGGAGGCTAGGAAATACATGAAGTCACACTGAAGGAGCTTCATGGGATTGATAATAGCGGCATGGCCAGCAATAGCCCAAAATTGAAAAAAACAAGACCCACCGCTTGTGTACACATGGCTCCAGAAGCTCTGGTCCTAGATGACTATGGAAAAGCCAACGCATACTATTCAGGGCTCTAGCGGTTCCTTCACAAAGGAATGGGGAACGGTCCAAGACTATTTGCATTCAGACTATATGGAACAATGGTGCCCCCATAAAATCAGAATAACATATTTTCAGTGCATAAGACATTCCCATACTGAAAGACACCAAGAAGACCTTCCGGGAGGTGGCGGGGGAGTAAGGGGTGTTATGTTCAAATCCAAGTTCAATGTTTGTATTAAAAAAACAATAAATATAATCTAAATAAATAAATAAATAAAGAAGAATACAGGAAAACAAAGTGCATGGTGGCTAAATGAGTCATAGGACCGTGTCTGAAGAGTGTGACACTGAGGAATCAACTAAACAGCACTGCCATATGGAAACAGTGGCCAATTGTTGATGGAAACAGTAAGAAGGGATATCAATGCATGACCTGTAATGGGTGGACTGTGTGGTCTGACAACTGCACCTAGACTGAGTGCCCACTATGGAGAAAGTGAATGAAAGTAAGTTTAAAGAAACGTATGTTTTACAACAGCCTTTCTAGGAGAAATTGAAGTTAAACAGAGCTGTCTAAGCAAACTGTTACAAGGCATGGGGCTTGAAGGATTTGGGCAGCATCCCAAAGAACTGTATTATTTTTGAAAGCTAACGATTTGAACTCTTGGGGAAGGGAGCCCCAGGATTCTGTGAACACTTCAAGTTACGAAAAAGAACTGTGTAAATTAACTAGTATCAGGTAATGATCTTAAAGGAGCTGGAAAGTACACCAAAGAACTGTGTTCATTTTAAAAACTGGAAGAATTGAACTCTTGGGGATGGGAACCCCAATAGTTTGTGAACTCATTTTGAACTTGGGGACGGGGAAGCTGATCCTAAGAAGAGCTGGAAGGAGCTCTGAACTTTCCTTTGGAACACTTTTCATCTGAAGCCAAAATCCCTACACATTGAATTAAGTTAGTTGTGAGGGCAAGTATAGGTTTTCGACACAGTCAGATATTTGATTTTGACACCCTGACGCAGACTATCCTTAGTTTTCTTTAGGTAGGAAAATCCCACCTTAGCATAGGGCAAGTTAGGTCTGACTCCACTCTGACTTTTAAGTTAAATAAAACCTTTGAATACGAATTTTGAATTTATTGTCTGTGTTTGCTTCATGATGCCTTCGCAGAGGACACAATCCATTCGAAGGAGGAGTTCTAGAAGGAACGGAAGCCCAGGAGTTTCAATCCTGTGGTGTTGCCAAAGCTGAGAGAACCGGACAAATGCAGCGTGCAGACTGATAACACAGAAACTGGGGAAAGGGAACCACCACGATGAAGCCAAACAGTGAGTGGAGCCGTGACCGCGGCACAGTTAACTGTCCAGTCCAGTAACAACCCTGAGATCACTGACCCTCCTGCATCGCAGAAGGGGTACAGAGAGAGAGAAGGAGAGAAAAGTGACACCAAACTGACAGCGCAAGAAGAATTTCCCATTCTGCAGACAGGGCTGGTGACGTTAACCCCAAGGAAAGGAGGTAATGGGGACAATAGGAGATCCGGGGAGGGATAAAGAATATAAGGAGTATATCAATCATACTCGTCTCAGTAAGAGTAAAGAGTGGATTTCAAGTGATAATCCCAGGAGGGATAACAAATCTAATGAATATATAAATCATACTCGTCTCAGTAAGTGTGAAGAGTGAAATTCAAGTGATAATCCGAGGAGGGATAACAAATGAGTATATAAATCATAATGGTCCCACTAAGAGTGAAAGGCGGGAGTTAAATGATACTCATTACTGGAATCTCTGTACTCGTCTGAGTAATAGAGAAGAGTGGAAGCAAAGTAAGAAACCTGTTGAAAGTGTGGTTAAATGGCCCAGCTAGGGAAGAGAGTGGACATTTAAGTCAAAAAAGCAATAAATATAGAAAACCAAGAAAGAGAGAGGGAACCTCAGAAGGGAAAATTGAAGAATTCTATTTCTGAACATTATGAACTATTGAAAGTAGCAGCCAAGATCTACCTGCGAATCAATTATTAAAGTGACTTTGCTGAGAAGTAGAAAACAGGAGAAGGGAGTCATTCTCCCATGCCTTAGTTCTTTTCTGAATAGTGGTAGGGACAGAGTAGATTAGATTTGGACAGAGGACTGATCTTCCTTTTAGACTCGACCGCGACTGACGATCACCCTAGTTAGCGTTAGGCTGGAAAAACTAATAGTTTGAGGGCATATCTAGGCGTTTACCTATTTTATTGTATAACATTAAAACACTTGCAATGGAAGAAACTTGCCTCCTTCTTCCGACCCGTCAGAAAGACCTAAAAGACGCTTTAGCTAAAATCCCTTCTATGCTCACAGATTTTTCCCAGTTCTTGGATCTTGTTATCCAAATCAATCAAAGGTTGGCGGAGAGGGGAGAACGGCATATGCCAGAGTTCAAACCCTCCTCTCTAGGATCGGGTAAGAAAACCTGACAAAATAACAACACAGAGTAACCCATGGGGGAGAATAAGAGGAAAACTGAATCCACAGGAGTGGGAAAAGCATCTCACCTCCAGGCTGTGTTTATATTGTGACAAAATAGGCAATTTCCTCTGTGAATGCCCAAAACGGTCCCTAAAGCGGTCGGGAAACACAAGCCGGTCCCTAAACGGAACCAGGAAAGCAAGCAAATCTCTTGGTGGCTCCCGATTCAAAGTTAACAGCCTTCGGGCCCCTGTACCACATCTGAATTGGCAAATCACGTTATCCTGGCTGGGTTGACCCCCCTTCACTGGCTCCCAGATACATAGGCCTATACATGATAAACATCTGGTGGCATATGGTGTGGCGAGCCAGAAGAAGGACTTGAACAATTTAGAGTTCATTTTAAAGGGGTTTCATTAAAATAAAGAGTCAAAACACCTAACTAGCCCCATTGCTATAAGGAAAGGTCCCTACCTAAAAAAATAAAAGCTAAAAGGAGTGCTTTAAAGTCCAAAATAAAGTTATTTGGTCCGAATACTGTCCAACTAACTGGCCCTTCCACTTCCGAAAAAAACATCTAAATAAAAAAGGAAATCGTAGGCTTTGCATAATAAAAACACAAGGGCGTTTGGCAGGCACAATTTAGATTTACTTTGTTCAGGGTTCCAAAAGTTCCTTTTTTAGCACCACAGGATATTCTTCACAGTCTTTGTATCAAGCTAGGGTTTCAATTTCTCCTGTTAACAAAGAAACATTCTCTTGTAAACATATCAATTGCTTCAGGATTTCTGGAAACCAAACATAAAAAATGTCCTCCTTCGAGGAATTTGGTTCTCCCCCAAAATTCTGTGATACTCGTATAGATTCTATCTTCTTTCCTTCTAGAGTAGATTAGTGATAAATCAAGTTAGGTTTGGGACTAATGACTTCATGTTGCGATATCCATACAAGCACCCTTTTTGTTTTGTAGCATAGGGAATTCATCATAGCGATAGAGATTAGAGAAGGTCATTCTTTAACTTTTCTAATAACGGTCTGTTTGAATCATGTCTTCATTTCCATCTTTATATTCTGGCTTAGTACAAGGCTTACACTTACTTCTATCCAGCTGCCAAACAAACACACAAACTCACTCTACAGTGCCCTTGCACTCACTAAACCAATACCCCACCTTCTTCCAACAGACGTCTCCACTCCTTCCTTCCTCCTGCTGGTCTCATATATCCCCCTCTATTGCTGACTTCACCCAGATAACTCACACATCCTGTTTCTGCACCCTTGCTTACATTTCCCTCCCTATGCCTGACTGGCCAGCTTTAACTCACCCATCTCCCCACCCTGCTCTCTGCAATCACTCTCACACATTCACAGTTTTTAACAAAAAAAAGGTACCACTCTCTCGCACAACTAATAACTCACCTGCACTTTGCTATAACTCTTCCCTGCCATCCTTCCTCCACCTGGTCTCTCTGTCTGCATCTACTACATCCAACCTCATATACACAACTTTGAGAGCTTTGTCTCTCCTTCATTTGTGATTTATAGTGTCACCTCCCAAGTTCCATTGGTTCCAACGCTCACTTGACCCTGCGGACTAACGTAGGACTATATGGAAAGGAAGATTGGGCACTAGCTCATAGTCACCACATGCGCTTCACTCTATTCGTTTAAACTTTAAGTTATTTGAGTTGTCGCTTTCTACTGGTGGCTAGATTAACTAGCTGTACGGTCACCGGTTGGTAGAGGTGCTGCCCACACCTATTCTTGGGAGTGAAACTAGTCTGTACCCAGATACCTTGCAATGGGTTTAGACAGATTTCATATCTACACATTTGATTTTAGTTCAGTGAGGTTTATTTTGCATTACAAGTGGTCAGCCAAGAGGTCCATCTGTAGGTCCAGAAAATTGTTACAACTTGTTGGTGAGAAGGATAGTCCCTTATTGAGTACTGCTCTTTCCATAACTTATAGTTCTCTTGATGATAGATTCATGACTAGGTTTGGGAGCTGACCTGTCCTGATTGTTTCTGCAAGTGAGATCTTATTAGGCTTTTTCCCATTTCTTTTTCAAGGTCGTTGTTGCGTTTACCAGCCCTCCTGCCTCTCCGTCGTTTAGTGTAATCTAGGACTAGTCTTTGCCCAAGGGCCAGGTTACACAGGTATAAGGCTTTAAAACCACTTGTTAGACTTGTTTGCTTTCAACCTGCAGGACTGTCTGCCATTTCTGTAATGTGCTGCAGGTCCAGCATTTTTTGGTTCTCTTTGCTGCAGTGACTTATTTGCTTGCCGGCTGAGCTTGAATTTGTTCTGCTGTATTTTTGTGCAAAGCGTGTTAGGGGCGCCTCTCTCTTTCTGTTTGCTTAATTCGTGCTTTGCCATCACGATCTCTGGTACCTCTAAGTGCACATCTTCAACATGTTGACGGGATGTCAGAAAGGGAGAGTTGACCGTCGGGATGTTAAAATGACACAGAACGAGGGGAGGGAAAAATCACTGCAGTCTTCACCAAAACATGTATTGAAAAGCTGGAGCTCATGACTCAGCTGGCCAACTGGATTACGGCTCAACAGCGCTCCCCCTGTGTCCAAATTGTTTACAACAATTACGCTGAACATTGTACACCGTCAACATTCGTCTATCAGGAGTTCCTCATCCTCCATCGATATGGACTCTTCTTCATCTGCCCATTCTCCTTCCCTGAATCCTCGATCCAGCTCAGTGACCCCCATGCCTTTGCGAAGACTGCAGTTGCTGGATGTTTAGCACCATTAATTTAGCTTCAGTGATTTCTTTCTGCCTTTTCATGTAAATGCTGTGCAACTAATAACACCCAAGTCAAATTCTTGCCTTGCCAGCCAATGTGTACTCCCGTAATTCTTTTTGCAATCTTGGCCTGCAGCCCCATGCTGAATGCTGAAACCACGACTTGTTGTGCAGCGTTGCCACACTTGGGATCCCCAAAAACAGATCAAAACTTAATTTAAGTAAGTGTCTTGAGATAATTGGCTTGCTTCCCCTTATTTTGCTTGCACGTATTTATTTTGGTGCAATTTGTTTTCTTGGAGAAAATCTCAATTATTGTGTGAAGTAGCCTATCTGTAAACTTAAAATATCTCTAGGTTTTTTTACAATGACGCGTTACTCCTTTGTCAAGGGAACGTGTCAGGAGAAATGTCAAATTTTAACAAATTGCTGAGATCAGCACAGGTACAATTAAAATGGACAATAACATATAAACTTAACAGGAACATCACAGATTTTAGGAACTTTTTGCACAATATTAAATAGATCAGTGTAGCTCCATAGTGCACGCGGAGTAACTATCCTATTACATGTCCCACGAAATGGTCTCAAATGGTATGCTGCAGCATTAGCTGAGGGGGGATATTTTAGAGAACCCTTCAAAGGTTGCAGATGCATTCGATGGAGGTGCGGTCCCAAAAAGATTAGAAATCAGCCATCTATCGGGCAGCGCATTTATAGTTGAAAGCAATCACAATATAGAGCCTCCTCAGTGAGCCTGTGGGATGTTGCATAGCTTTCTCCACCTTAATCACTAAAACCAACATGCTCTATTTTCCTGCTCACTCTATCCCTCTCCCGTGCCTCCTTCTGATATTTCCTTTCCCACTCATTGCATCCTCTAGCTACTTTTGCCCTTAATGTCATTGTAATGGTTTACTCTCCTCTTTTTCTTCTCACATTTCTGCTCTAGCTCGCTCCTGTTGCTTCCACTTGTTCAATTTTTGTAAGGCACTCTTTCTCTCCTTTTTTGCTTCTAAAATCCTTGGGTCTGTGCTCATCTTTTCGACTGTCAATTACTGATCTACACTTCTTGTCTCACTGTTCATCAGCTACCTCCTCTTTGTTACCTCCGCTGTACAGGCGCCCCTGCCTTGCTGTACTGTCCCTGCTCCCTTGTTGGCCTTGGCTCCTTTGCAACCCTCCACTATCCCCCTGACCCTCTTGCCACCTCCGGAAGGGGGGGGGGGAGTTTAGACCACTGTCCCCTGTGCCACCCCCAGAGGAAGAACCTCAAAGATGGCAAGCTGCTCCACACTGCCACTCTCAACACTCGCTCTGCCGTCAAACACTTGTCTGACATCTGCAACCTCCTCGAACTCATGGATCTTGATGTGCTCGCCATCACTGAGACTTGGTTCAAGGATAGCTCTGTCACAAGCTTTGACACATTCCTCCCTGAAGGCTACAAAATTCTCTCTGTGCCCAGGCCAAATAAGACAGGTGGGGGAGTGGCGCTTATCGTCCCAGAATGGATACCGGTGTCCATCATCCCTACTCAGGCCTACTCTGCCTTAGAGTGCCGGGTTTCAGACTCTCACTATCCCCAAAATCTTCTCTCATTATGGCCACCTTCTATCGGCCAACAGGTCAGTCCACTCTCTTCCTCTTGGAATGGGCACATCTTGCCTCCTCCCTACTCTCCTCCTCCTCCTCTCAACTCCTCCTGATGGATGATCTGAACATCCATCTGGACTCTCCTGACTCCTCAAGTTCTTTCTGCAATGTTTGCAACTCACTCGCCCTTTCTATCCTACCCTCTAGCTCCGCGCACACCACGGGCCACACCTTGGATGCTCTCATCTCTACTGACATCCCTCTCTCGATCCCTCTCACTACCTCCCTCTCTTGACTGACCACTCTTCTCTCAACACACCTGAAGCTCTCCTCTTGCTGCAATACATCCGGCACAGCCACTTGGCTTCAAAGTCACCAGACCCATGAAATAAGTAGCAGTGGCTGCATTTGCCTCCTCCTACTCTCCTCCACCCATTCCTTCGGCTGACTCCCACCCTGACACAGCCCTCGCTAACCTCAATCTCTCTATCTCCAACACTCTTGACACTCTTGCACCGGTCATGCGGGTCTGACTGAAGCGTTCCAAAAAGTGCAACTCTTGGTGCGACTCTGCCTGGCTGCCCTTAAACCAAGTGTAGGGCAGCTGAGCGGAAATGGAATGCGTCAGCGAACGATCTGACAAACTGGCCTGCCGCCTCCTTCATAGGCATTATCGACTCTGCATCCGCACCAAGAAAACAAGAGTCTTTATTCAATCCTGCATCTCCATGGCATCAAACAACACGGCCAAACTTTTCAAAGTCTGCAAGGAACTGGCCAATTCTGCAGCAGCCTCTTCTTCTGTCACACCCACCCAGGACCTTTGCTCTGCCTTGGCTGAACAATTCACCACATAAACCAAAGACATCCTTTCCACCCTCTCTTCCACACCACAACATACACCAACAACGGAGCCTCCCTTGCCCCACCTCGACTTACCCTATCTTCTCTCTCACCCGTCACACCGCATGAGGTCACCAAACAAGTCGGATCTATGAAGGCTTCATCCAAACAGGTGGACCCCTGCCCCTCCAAACCTTTTAAAGACAATATCGACTCCCTTGCCACAGCCTTGGCTGATCTCTGCAATCTCTCCTTTTCCACTGGAGTTTTCCCAACTGCCCGTAAGCACTCCCTTGTGCACCCTCTGCTGAAAAAACCCTCCGACGACCCCTCCATTCTGGCAAACTACCACCCTATCTCCATCACACCTTTCCTGGAGAAACTGGCAATCTCTCAGCTGACCCTCCACACTGCATCTATTGGTTGCTTCCATGACCTTCAATCTGGCTTTAGAGCATCCAGAGGCACAGAAGAACAAGTTACTTACCAACTGGTAACATTCTTTTGACAGGATGTTCCTCCAACGTATTCCTCATCTTAGATGTATTCCATCCAGCTTCAGCTGCTTCAGAAAAAATGTTCCCTCGGAAGAGGACGCTGTGCGTCGATGTCGTCGAGTCAAGGTCCCTCGGAGGCCTCCGTTGAGGGTGACGTCATCGGGTATACAAGTAGCATGCGCTGCGCCCGTTGGCCTCAGTTCTGTTTTTCCTCCTCTTGCTTTGTTGTATGGATAGTGTAGGTAGCCAGGTGTCAGCCTTGCAAGAGTTGAAGTGGCAATAACCCGGAAAATCTACAGAGGGGTAGGATGGGAGGGCGATGAGGAATACGTTGGAGGAACATCCAGTCGAAAGAACGTTACCAGTTGGTAAGGAACTTCTTCTTCAAATGGATTGTGTCCTCCAACATATTCCTCATCTTAGATAGACTCCCAAAGCAGTGTAGAAAGCTCTCTGGAGGAGGGAGTAGATTTTTAATATTATTATTATATGGCCGAATATAGCACTGCTTTACCGAAAGCAACCTCTTTAGACTGGGAAGCATCCAGACTATAGAATTTAGAAAACGTGTGCAGCGATGACCAAGTTGCTGCTTCACAAATAGATTTTATGGGAACTCTTTGAAGGGCTGTGGAAGAGGTTATGCCTCTGGTGGAATGGGCCCTTAAGCCTCCTGGTGGGTCTTTGCCCGCCAATCTGTAGCATTCTGAAATGCAAAGCACAATCCAATGTGATATGGTTTGTTTTGACACCGATTGACCCAATTTCCTTCCTGTGTAGCCACTGAAAAGGTGATTATCCACTCTAAGCTTGGAAAGCCTAGAAATGTAAAAGCTTGGAGCGCTTCTCGGTTCCAGTCTATGTAATCTTTCCTCCTCCTTACTGGGATGAGGTGGAGGGTAGAGAATGCGGGCAGAATAATTTTCTTATTTAAATGGAAATCAGACACAACTTTAGGCAAAAATGAGGGTTTAACCCTCAATACCACTCTGTCCCTGTGGAACACAGTATAGGGTGGCCCAGAAGACAGTGCATGCAAATCACTCACTCTTCTTGCAGATGTTAAAGCAATCAGGAAAGCTGTTTTCAATGTTAACCTTAATGGACAAGTGTGCAAGGATTCAAAAGGGGCACACATTAAAAACTTTAAAACCAGGTTAAGGTCCCAAACTGGGATTTGGAAAGGGTAAGGAGGGAACACATTAGTGAGTCCCTTTAAGAATTGTGTTATCAAAGGAATTTTAAAGTAGGAACATTCTTCTGAAGAGTGCCTGAAAATGGAAAGCGCTGCAAGATATCCTTTAATGGTCCCAACATTTAGGCCTCTATGTGCTACGGAGAAGAGAAAGGACAAGACTTCCGGGATAGAACATAGAAAAGGATCAACATTCTTTTCTCTGCAGCAGTTGCAAAACTTTTTCCAACGGCAACGGTATAGAGATTTTGTTGCCTGCCTTCTTGCCGAAAGCAACACCTCCATGACATCATCTGGAAGGTCCCAATCCTTGTATCTCAGTCTTTCAGATACCAAGCATTGAGATTGAGAGTCTTGACCTCTGGATGGAGAACCTGGCCCTCCATTTGTGAGAGAAGGTCCTCTCTCTTAGGAAGACATAACAGAGGACAGATGGACATGTCTGGAAGGTCCGGATACCACGTTCTCCTGGCCCAATCCGGGGCAATTAGGATCATGCGGTTTCCGAACCGTCTCAATCTCCTGATAACCTGAGGAATGACGGGAATCGGAGGGAACGCGTATAGTAGTGGGAAGTTCCACTCCACCACGAACGCATCCCCTAGGGCTCCTCTTGGGGGAAGTTCCTTTGAACAATACCTTTCGCACTTCCGGTTGATCCCGGTCGCAAACAGGTCGACTTGAGGGGTTCCCCAAAGGCCGAAGATCTTTTGAAGGACTTCCTGAGCCAGTTCCCACTCGTAGGACACCATGCTCTGCCTGCTCAGAGCATCTGCCGTCATATTCTCCTCCCCGGCTAGATGAACTGCTGTTAAGGAGATTCCTTCTTGAATCACCCAATACCAGAGCCGCATTGCCTCTCTGCACAGAGGTAGTGACCCTACACCTCCTCTTTTGTTTAGATAATGTATGGCCACTGTGTTGTCTGTCATTATCATGAAATGTTTTCCTATGACAGATGGCAGGAAAGCCTTCAGCGCTAATCTGATTGCTCTCAGCTCTAAAAGGTTGATGTGTAGTTTGGTCTCTGATGGAGACCAACGACCATTGATTGTCAGATCGTTGACATGAGCTCCCCACCCCATGAGTGAGGCGTCCGTCACTACTGTAATCTCCGGCCATGGTTGCCAAAAATGTTCTCCTTTTAGGAGGTTCTCTGTGCAAGTCCACCACAGAAGATCCTGCCGAACCTTGTTCGGAATCTGCAGAATATCCGTCATTTGACCTGAGAACTGGGACCATTGAGTCTTTCGAGCCCATTGAAGGGATCGCATCCTCAGGCGAGCCTCTGGCACTAGGAAGATGCAGGATGCCATGAGGCCGAGCAATCTTAAGAAGTCGTAGGCCTGGAGATTTTGGGCATTTTGGAATTTGGAAACCATCTGAAGAATGTCTTGAGCCCTCAACTTGGGAGGCAAGCTCTTTCCCAAGGATGTGTCTAATACAGCCCCTATGTACTGGAGCTGTTTGGAAGGTGTCATTTGTGACTTCTTGAAATTGAGGGAGAAGCCCAGTCTGTGGAGGAAGTGGCAGGTGACTTTCAGATGATCCAAGGCTTGTTCGGCAGAACGTGCCCTTATCAACCAATAGTCTAGGTAGGGGGATATGTGAATGCCCCCCTCGTCATGACCCACAGAACGCGACCCTTCTGGACTTCCTGGTCCTTGTCACGGCGAGGCTTGCATTCATTGTTTCTCCCAACAGGGCAGTATCACGTGACACGCCTCGCACCAGCCTTCACGGCGGACGTAGTATGTTCCAAAAATATGCCACGGCCCCGCGCGTCTCAATGCTATTGCGAAGTAGCGACCAGACGTGTGCTCCGTAGCTCGCTGTATTGTTTCCCTTGCTTCTTCCACTCTAACCCAATTCTAGTCCCTTTCCTTCCTTGCTTGATTCCTGGACTCGTGTGCTAGTTGCGCACCCTGTTATTTCCTGGATTCCTGGATCCCTGCATCCCGGTACTTGAACGCACGCTGGAGTCGGAAGAGACTTGTGCAGCCTTATTCAAGACTCGAGCAGTACGCAAGAAGGCATCGATCAAGAAATCCAGCAAAGATCAAACTCAGGTGAGAAGGGGGGGGGACTCCTTGACAGTTTGAGACGTCAACCGACCGAACTCGATATGGACATGGAAGCAGCCGTCCAGGACCTGATGCGTGGCATGCAAGAGCTATCAACCGAGGTGCAGAATCTAAAAGGCGGAAAACACTGCTCTCAAACAACTAGTTCTATCCCGCGATTCTGCCACAAAAGAGTGTATTGCTGGGCGGTATAGTGTACAAATATGATGGCTCACCAAAAACCGAGGATTCCTGGATTCGTGTTTGGTTCACTTTACTTTTAAGCCCTACTACTTTTCAACTCCCAGGGCTAAAGTGGGCTTCATAATTTCCCACCTTTCAGGAAACGTCTTAACCTGGGCCACGCCCCTCGTTAATTCCGGCAACGTTCTTCTAGATGACTATGATGGCTTCATACAAGCCCTTACGACCATGTTTGACCGTCCAGAACAGGTCTATAGTGCCCAGGAACGACTGTTAGACTTTCAGCAAGGATCCCAGGATATGCTCACCTATGTTACCCGATTCAAGCAGTTAATCAAGGAAGCTGATTGATCCCCGGAGGCGTGTTTTACCCTTTTCAGGAGAAGACTGAATGAGGAGATTAAGGATGAGTTGGCCAGAGTGGCTCGCCCAAACTCATTCCAGGCACTAATGGACCTTGCCATGCAAATAGATTTTCGCATCCAGGAAAGAAAGGAAGAGAAGAAGAAATCCAAAACTAATCATCCAAAGCCGTCCTTTGAGAGTACCACCAAGGCGGAAACAAACCCAGGCTCAATCTCTGAACCAGAACCCATGCAGATAGGAGCCTTCTGTGGACCTATATCCCCGCAAGAAAGAATGAGAAGGATTCATATGGGGTTGTGCATGTATTGTGCCTCAGACAAACACCTTGTTAGGGAGTGTCCTCTGGCCCCTCCTCGGCGGTCGGGAAACGCCAGCTCCCGATCCTAGATGGAGCAGAGCTTCGGGAGAGAGATGTTTGCTCCACATCAATTCCATCCTCGAACTCTCCTGGACAAAAAAATTTGGTGATACTACAAGCCTTCCTGTCGCCCTCCAAGAATAAGACCTATCCTATTCTGGCCTTGGTGGACTGCGGAGCTATGGGAATTTTCATTGATCAAGACTGGGTTGTTAGTCATCATATTCCGTACGAGACACAAAGCACCATGCAGCCGGTGGAAGCAATCGACGGAAGACCCCTCTCTTCAGGACCCATAAGTCTGCAGACAAAAGATATCCAACTTTCCATAAACCATCACCAAGAGCAGATTACATTCGACATCATTAAGTCAGCCCATTACCCCATGGTATTGGGGATGCCCTGGTTACAGAAGCACAATCCGTATATAAATTGGACAGCGGGATCACTATTCCTAGGCTCATAGTTTTGTATGTCCCACTGTCTAATCCTGGATCCCTCCTCGACACCCCTTAAAGAACCACCAAGAGACCTGAAAACACCACTCATGGTTTCTAATATCATACAAGTCCCAGAGGCCTATCAGGGATAGGCTGATGTATTTTCAACTGCCATAGTCCAGGCCTTACCCCCTCACAGACCTGAAGACTGTGCCATAGATGCAGATCCCTCAGCAGTGATTCCTTTTGGCAGAATGTTCATTCTTTCCGAACCTGAGAAAAAGGCCCTCAGAGAATACCTGGATACCAACCTTGAAAACGGCACCATAAGACCCTCAAAATCTCCAGCGGGTGCTTTATTGTTCTTTGTTCCCAAGAAGGACACCAAGGAACTCAGACCTTGCCTCGACTATCGTGGCTTAAATCAATGCACCCTCAAAGATCGGTACCCACTACCCCTGATCTCGGATATCCTGGAAGCTGTGAGAGGCGCCGTAGTATTCACGAAGTTGGATCTCCGGGGTGCCTATCATTTGATCCGTGTCCGGGAAGGAGACGAATGGAAAACGGCCTTTAGAACACCCTTTGGTCACTATGAATATCTAGTCATGCCCTTTGGACTAGCTAATGCCATCGCGGTTTTTCAATCTTTTATGGACAGGGTGTTTTCTGACATGTCATTCCTTTTTGTCATTGTCTATCTGGATGACATATTGATCTTTTCCAAGGATCCTCTAAAGCATGAAGAGCATGTAAAGGCAGTATTACAACGACTCCGTGAACACAAACTTTTACCCAAACCTGAAAAATGCTTATTTCACTTTACTTCTTTTCACTAGCTGGGATTCATCCTTAGCCCAGAAGGAATTGGTATGGACCCTTCAAAGGTAAAGGCCATACTGGCATGGCCTGCTCCCACCTCTGTGAAACAAGTTCAATCCTTCCTGGGGCTTGCCAACTTCTACTGGAAGTTCATTTCTACCTTTTCCGAGATCGCTCAGCCGATTGTTGCCCTCTTGAAGAAAGACACTGCCTTTATCTGGTCTACACCGCAAGACAAAGCATTCTAACGATTGAAGACAGAGTTCACGCAAGCCCCCATCCTGGCCCAACCAGACATAAATCGCCCATTCCTAGTGGAAACGGATGCCTCTAACTACGCCATAGGAGCGGTCTTGAAACAGGAACTTGAGGATAAACTGGAACACCCCATTGCTTACCTCTCACGAACCCTGACTCCCAGTGAGACACACTATTCCGTCCTGGAAAAGGAACTGTTAGCCATCCGCCAGGCCTTCACTGAATGGTGACATCTACTTCTGGGTGCTAGATATCCAGTTTAGGTCCGCACGGACCATCGGAATCTTCAAATTCTACAATCATTGGAGTGCAGGAACAGTCGTCAGGCGCGTTGGGCCTACTTCTTTGTCCAATACCAATGCCAAATCACTCATGTTCACGGATCACAAAACATGATTGCTGACGCCTTATCTTGACGTCCTGACTATGTAACTACTGAAGACAAGGCCTATCCTAAGATGTTTCCCCACACGATCTTTGTAGCTCAAGCAGTCAACCTCCTCGAAGAAATTAGAGTACAAACCCAATCCTCTGACCTCTGGAAGGATATTTCAAGGAAGAATCCATGGAACCTAAGACTTAAGGAAGGATACTTATTCAAGGACAATGCACTGGTCATTCCTACACAGAAATTACAACAAAGAATGATAAACCTCTGTCATGATACCCTTCACTCCGGACATCGTGGCATAACCAACACCCTCCGTCTTATACAAAGACAGTTTTGGTGGCCTGGAATGAAGACCGACGTACAGCAATACATCAAAGCTTGTGCTGTCTGCAGTCAAAACAAACATGATAACAAGAGACCGGCGGGTCTTTTAATGCAACCATCGCTGCCAACAAGGCCATGGGAATTCATTGCTACAGACTTAATTGTGGAATTACCACCTTTCCGAGGGTACACGTCCATCATGGTTACCATAGATTTGTGTGCTTAGACAGATAGCCAGGGTCGCTACTGAAACGGTATTTCGAAGTGAGGGACTTATTCACCGGAGGAATAGAGTCCGGGGTCTCCCAATTTTTGGCCATCCTATTTTGTAAGGCTACATGGAAGGGTAAAATCGGATCTTCGGTGGGACCATGACCCAATATATCGGTCAGATCATCCTGGATGACTGAGTTGGTGGTCTAGCCCATCATAATTATTTGACCACCTATGTCATTAGTTGTCTATAGGAGGGACTGGCATGTTCCCCTGGTTCTGGCATGCCAAAATCTGTTTCAGGTGAAGTATCAATTCCACTTGCATTATGCAAGGTTTCCACCAGATCCCTCATCCTGCTTTCCTCAGAAATCAGGTATTCTGGGACATTTGGGGTGCCATATTCCAGTCCAAAATAGGAACATTCTCCTCATCAGACCTCTTCTGCTCTTCAAAAATTGAAGTTAAGGATTTGAAAAATTCTTTCCTTCGAAGAGGTTTAAAAACCTTTTTCTGGGAGAGGTGGGAGAGGTGTATCAGTGGAACCTGATGGCATTACAGCCTTTGCAGCCTTCTCGTTTGATGTTATTTTGACAGCTTCTGGCTGAGTTGGCTGAGTTGGAGCGTTGGGAATATTTGGCGCTGAGGGCTTCGAGGTCGACAAAGTCGTCGATGGCACCGACGAAATAGTGGTTTTCGACAGAACTGGCTTTGAGGGCGTGGAGGCGGATGGCATCAGTAACCTTGAACGGTCGCTTCGACTTTAGCAGTCTTTTTCGCTTGGCGTCCTGCAGGGTTCCCGATCCTTTCTCCTTCGATAACCCGGGCTTTCGGAAGGAATCCCATTCCTCAGGAGTGGAATGCCTGTTGGGACAAGCAACCCACTGACCGGCGGAGTCCTCGGATGAGGATGGGGAAGGCGACCTGTCACGGCGCTTCTCGAAGAGGCAGAGGAATGGCGAGACCAACTCCTGGACCGAGACCCCCCGGATTCACGACGATGATGCAGAGAGTTGCCCCTCGAATCGTCTGTCGAAAGTCCAGTGGATCACGACTTTTGGGGCTTCGCCACCTTACCCACTGACAGCTTCTTCTTACGCTCCTGCAAGGCCTTCGATATAAGCGACTGGCAGTCGACACAGTCATCCGTATCGTGGTCCTCCCCGAGGCACCAGAGGCAAGCGTTGTGCGTGTCTGTCAACGATATCTTGGACCCGCACACCCGTCACTTCTTAAAACCCGACCGCGGGGTGGAAGAAGCCGATGACATTTCAATACACAAACGAAGAGGTTCGAAGAACTGAAAGAACAGGATTCAGTAGAACCGAGGTGCGCCGAGATCTCCGAAGCGAAAACGTTCGCGGAAAAAACGGAACTGAGGCTACAGGCGTCGTGCGTCCTATTTATAACATCCGGTGAGGTCAGCTCGACGGAGGCCCTTGAGGACAGCGTATCGACGTCATCGACGCAGGACGCAGACGCCAAAAATGTTCCGAAGCAGCACAGGTGTGATGATTACTGTCATAGATATGGAATACGTCGGAGGACCCAATCCCCTCGAAGGAGACTCTTCAGAAAGGATTAAGTTTCATGCCAATGTATGACCGTTCTTTTTTCAACACAAAAGTGGAACTGTACAAATTGACAAGAAAGATGAAGTTAAAAGTATTTTTTTAAGAACTCGAAGAGCAAACCCAACCAGAAGGGGATTCCTCCGTTTATAAAGAATTCAGGACCAAGAGTAACTTTGTACCCCCCGATAAACATTCCAACAGTTGAAATTTTTGAAAAACAAGGGACTTCATGATGGCTGCCGTGGAGGGAGGACGTATGTGAGCTGAGCTCTGTTTCCCCTCCCGGGCTGCAGCAGCAATCACAATAAATGCAGATCTCTCAGGGATGAAACAGCAGAGAGAACCAAGCCCTAGAACTCACCGACGGTGCCCCCAGCGTAGACAGGAGAGCTGCGGTGCCCTTGGACATAGGAGAGCCGACGAAGGAACGAGGAAGTGCGGCACGGAAGAACCGCGGCTCCTGCCGAGCCAACACAGACGGCGGAGACACCAAGATCCGCCCCGGCACTGAGACCGCCCACCCGGGTGGATGCGACGGAGATCCGGCCCCCCTCGTTTGGGATCGGCGCCACATCAACGAGATAGAGGACCCGGCGGGGTTGGGAGCGGAGAGGCTCAGTGAGCAGCCCCCGTGGGAGATGGAGACATCTGCCGTAGCCGGGCGCGGCCGTCCCCAGCGGTCCACGTAGCCGCAACAAGGTGAGCCCTGGCACGGCCCGTTAGCGGACTGCGAAGAGGAAGCGCAGCCCCTCACCCGGAAGGCTGAAGAGGAACACTAGGCGGGTGGATAAACATACGGGCAGCCAGTGTGGTAATGCGCGGTGGGGCTCCACAGCGGCGCAGAGACCTGACGGCCTCGGAGGAGAGCGGATCGCGGGGAGGGGGTGGTGGAGCCACAAGAACAGAAGGAAGCACGAGGGGCATAAACAGTGGGCCATAGACTGCCCATTGTGAGAAGGCGCCATCTTCTCAATAAGTCACGACAGCACAGCAACACATGGAGGGCCCTGCACTCCCCCTCATGGGGTGGAACTAAGAAGGAGAGGGTCAATACTGATACGCCTCTACCACCAAAGTGGGGTAATCAGTAGGGGAACTGCGCCCAGTGGAAAAAGTACCCAATTTCCCAGTTGGACAGCAAGCGACGAGGACCAGGAGAGGCCGGGAACGGGACAGCACTCAGGAATTATAAGGCCCATTGGTCAATAATTGCAAAAGGGCCAAATGTCAAAATCTAGAGGGAAACAAGGTCATGCAAACCCTTTGTCCCAACAGCCGAAGCAAGACCAGAAAGTGGTTCACCTCTGCGGGGGAGACAAAGGTCTCCCAGACAAGGCAAAAGTGCCCAAAGGAGTAAAGGGCGGCCCGGAAGCAGATCCATCCGAAGAAGATATGGCCACGAAGGAAGATCTGAAGATGTGGTTTGGTGAGTTTCAGGCGCAGTTCATGGACTCAATTAACACCTACCTGGATGCGATAAAGAGAGACATCAAATCAGCGCTGCAGGAACTAAAAACAGAGGTCGCAGGACTAGGAGAAAGGACGGACACTTTGTAGAAAATAGTGCAGAATATGGAAGAAGAGACGCAACAAGTGGCGGAGATGCAGGAACATCTGGTCCGCCCAACGCACAACTTGGAAATACAGTGAGAAGACTTGGAAAATAGATCACGAAGGTCAAACATTAGGATAAATATGCCAGAAACAGTGGAGGATAAAGATCTCAAAACAGCGGTGCAACAAATCTTCAAAGATATATTAGACCAGGCGGAGTAAGAGGAAGTCCTGATCGATCGAATACATAGGGTGGGACCAAAGAGATCGGCGTCCCTAGGAGGCCACCCGAGAGACGTGCTGGTAGCCCTCACCAGATACACACAAAAGGAACAGATCCTAAGGAAGGCCAGAACAATGGACCATATTCGAATGAATGGGGAGGACATACAGTTGTATCAGGACCTGGATCTGGCAATGCTTCAGAAAAGAAGAGAAATGGCCCAGATAACGAAGGAACTGGCCTCACGCCAAATCAGATATAAGTGGACATTCCCATTTGGCCTGCAGTTTACATGGGAGGGGAGGCAAAAAAGAATAACATTCAGGGAAGGAGGACAGAGACTGTTGAACTTACAGGATCAAGAAGTCAATGGGAATGGAAAACGATGAGTAGAAGAGGAAGACACCCTAGCAGAAGGAAATAAAGATCAGAGGCCATCCAGAAAGCAGAAGCAGAAGCAAGACCTAGGAGCAAGAAAAGGGACTCAACAGTGGCAGGAAGAACCGAGAGATCAAGAAACAGGTGCCGGGAGGGGAGGGGGGTGAAGACCCGGTAGCCACTGAAGTCACGAGGAAGGGTTTAGGAATCCCTTCAAAGTTATCCCTGAGAGTGCTTGAGGGCGTGAAGCATACGGCGATACGCCTGAGCGATAGTAGAGACTCATGCCTCCCTCAGGGCAGTTGGTGGGGGGAGAGGGGAAGCACGCCAGTTGGGGATTGCGCGAACCAAGGGGGAGGGAAAGGGTGTTGGGGACAGGGGAAGACCGGGAATAACTCCAAATTTGCAAAAGGGGAAAGGGAACCTATGGGGCATTACTTCTCACAAAAGAAGGGATGGGGATAAAGGTTATGACACATAATGTACGGGGCCTAAACTACCCCGTCAAGCGCAAAAAACTAGAACAATCCATCAAACAGGGGGCATTCAATATCGTAATGCTCCAGGAGACACACATAAGAGCCCAAGACAAGCATAAACTCCGCCGCAGGGGGTTCAACCAAATCCACCAGGCAAACGCACAAGATAAAAAGGCAGGGGTGCTTATAGCGATTAAAGATTCCTTGCATGCGTAGGTAGTGAAGTCCACATGGGGAGACAAACAGGGGAGGGGCCTAATAGTGACAATAACAATCGAAGGCAGGCCCCTGACTCTGGCCAAAGTATACGCCCCCAACACAGGTCAGGACGGCTTCTTGAGAGATATGCTGGACAAAATAGAGCAGCATGCCTCAGGGGACATTGTTCTGGGGGGGATTTCAATATGGCATGGGATCCATCCTTAGACAGATCAGGACCCAGGCAACAGGATCATGGTGCCCCATCAAAAACCTTAAAGCAGAAAATCACACACCTTGGATTAGCGGATGCATGGCGCTATGGCAATGATAAACAGAAAAACTATACATACTATTCACAAGTACACAATACGGCCTCGAGGATAGATTATCTATGGGTCTGGGTGGGCCGCCTTGGTAAGGTAAAACAGACAGAGATAAACCCCATAACACTCACAGATCATGCCCCCCTTTGGGCAACCATAAACTGGCCAAAATATAACAACCGCCTATGGAGCTGGCGCCTCCCCGAGGACATAATTAGGGATCCGGTAATGGGTCAGACGCTCAGAGAATACATCGTAGAATATCTGGCTAACAACGACCTGCCGGATATGGATAAGGCCACACTATGGGATGCCTTAAAGGCGGTTACAAGGGGACACCTAATAGCACTCAAAGCACAGAAAGAAAAAATGAACCACAAGTGGGAAAAGGAACTAGAGGCTAAAATAGGGGCGATTCAGGCAGAACTGATCCAGACACCTAACAGAAAACTCATGCGAACACTAAGACATGTACAGGGACAGTTGGAAGCTCTCCGAACAAAAAAAGTGGAAAGGGCACTCCTTTACACAAAACATTTGGTATTATGTGAAAGCAAACAAAGCCGACAAATTATTAGCAAGACAATTGAAAGGCAAACAGCAGACACAGACAATAAAAGCGTTAAAAGATGAGTCAGGCCAACTTAAGACCCAGACGCCTGACATAGGATAGATATTTCGAAGATTTTATCAAAATCTGTATTCCACTGTGTGATGCTGGAAATGCATTGGAGGGACAGGGCCTCTGTATCCTTGTCCTTTACTGCTTTTTATCGTGTGTTCTGTCGTGTTTTCTGCGCAGGAGTTCGTGTGGGACTCCTGGCGGTGCAGCCCTCTCTTTTGGTTTGGTGAAAAGACCCGTGGGATACCCTTATGGCACCCATGGGTAAGGGTACAACCCTGTGCCCCGAGTGTATGTTTTTGGGCACCTGTGTGTGACCCACAGAGCAGGGTACGGGCTGGTGGCAGCTCCGTGCTGAAATGACTGGTGCCCTGAGCGTCCTCCATTTTGGGATGCCCAGGCCCTATCATTGCAATCGGTAGATTCCTGATGGACAAAATGGCCCCCATGGCCTCTTGCCTTCCATCACCTGTTACCTTGATCTTCCCGAAGTCCCGGGAAGCCCTGCCTCTGTCCCTTCCCCCGACTGGCTGTTGGGTGGAAGTTCCGTATATGGTAGTGTGGGGAAGTGACGACCAGACTGGCTGGAGCCTTCTTTTCTCAACGACCGTATGTTGTGGGTCCTGGGTGAATGGAGTGTGTGACGAATATACATTCTATGTTGTGGCTGTCTAGTATCTGGTGGTTGACACAATGGTTGAGACAGCCCTGCCCGAAACCGGTATGAATGCAGCTTAGAGTGTTGAATGGCTTGGTACTTGTCCCAATACACATAACTTGTTGTGAGTGTCTGGAGAGAAGTGAATGGCCTGAATACCTTGTGTGCCCGATTGGCTGCCTGCCTGCATGAATGCCCGTAGTCGTGATTGAATGCTTGAGTGTGACCCAGCGGAATGAATGGGAGATCA
The DNA here is from genome assembly GCF_040938575.1 of Ambystoma mexicanum. NCBI lineage: Eukaryota > Metazoa > Chordata > Amphibia > Caudata > Ambystomatidae > Ambystoma > Ambystoma mexicanum. Next base: position 394,046,671 of record NC_090922.1, read on the forward strand.
ACACTATATCTGGGGAACTCTCACTGCTAGGAATTGTGTTCAGAAGCTGAAGTCCACTACGACGAGTAACTGGAGTAAGAATTGTTGTTGCTCTCCTTCACAATCTGAAAGCTGATGTGCTTCAAGAACTGACCCAGAGAGGACCTGGTAAGTCGCCCTCTTCCCGAGCTACGAGTGGCCATCATGCACAACTGATCTTTGCCTAAGCTCCCCGGTAGACAGACCTTCGACAGGCTGCCGACCTGATACGCGGACTGCTGCGGAACTCCAAGGAGAAGCGCCCGGAATGTTGTCCGCCACTGTCGCCGACCGCCGTCGCCGACTGGAGCCGCCATGCTCCCGTTGCCTAAGAACTTCATTGATCCAAGGACGCTCTCGTCCGCATCGTCACTGCTGTATCCTGCTGGAGAAGGCCTGACTGTCGACACGCCAGGGAGCATCCACCGGTGGGTTTCCCGCCACCCAAAGACCACAGAGACACCGATGACTCGACATCCTTGCTGGGCCACAGTTCTTCAACTCTTTGCGGTCCAGAACTATCTACACCGAGGTGCCCCGCACGCCTCTTCCTTGCAGGATGTTTACGCTTCCCCGTCAACGAGCACCGCTAGGAACGACGCGGCCACTTCACCGTCATAGCTCAACCTGTTCTCCGTCGGACGTTCGACGACCGGTGACTTCTGCCTGAAAGGGAGGACACTCAAGAAGGGTTGTCGATTTCCCCGACGAGGAACGCTACAACGCCAGGTACTTTGGGATTGCAGAACTATTGGAAAGTCTAGTGTGAACAATATATGGACTGGGCTTGTGTAACGCTCACCTGATTCCCGTAGAGGCGCCAGTCTTGACTGGGCATATACCGTATCTTCAAAGGTGATGTGTAACACACGGCTGGCTCTTTGGGCTGGACCTCTGTGCACTGTATGTCTGACTCGAAGGGTAAGATGTCTGCAGATAGAAAATATGGGATTAAGGAACTGGGTTATTGAATGTCTCTCTCTTCTTCCCTTTCTCTTCTCCTGTAGAACCCCAAAGGTTAACGCTCTCACCTTAGGTAAGTGAACGCCGTGCTCTCCATCTGCCTCGGGGCAGGGTGCTGTAACCAGTTTCTTCACTGGATAAGGGGAGCAGGCCTCTTGACTTCAGAGGACTGCTGTCCGTCGTTTACTGCACGAACGGTAAGTTTCGAGTAATTCTAATGTCTTTAAAGTCTTTAGTAATGATGTTTCTGGTTTTGCAGGGTTCCGGCGATGGCGGATGACGGGCTGAAGTGAGTTGAAGATGGAGCCCGTGTGATGAATAGAAGCGCCTGGAAGCACGTAAGTAAGCGCTTGTTGCCTGCTTCACGATGCGCTGTAACTGTCTTTTTATTTTGCAGGTACAAGTTCGGAGCGGCTGCAGGGTGCCGGAATACCCACTGGGTTAGATGTGGAAAGGAGTAATGGCACGTGAGTATTAAAGTTCCCCAATGTCTTTAAACGCACCTTGTTTTGTCTTTCAGATGCGGGATGCAGCGCCGAAGGCCTCCGGAGCGCACGAAGAGTATGTAAGCCTTTGTCTTTCAGATGCCGGAATGCAGTGTGAAGACCTCCGGAGCGCACGAAGAGTAGGTAAGCCTTTGTCTTTCAGATGCCGGAATGCAGCGCGAGGCGTTGGTGACAGCCGATGGACCAGGCAAGTGAAGAGCTGTCACTGAAGACCGTAATGCTAACCTGTTCTTTCTCGTCTTTATAGGTGTTGCTGAAGACTGGATTCAGGATGGTAAGCCTTTTTCCTTATGCCCAGGATCAGATGCAGAAGACACGATGAGCGTTCTGCTGCAGAGGATGCAAATAACGCAAAGCAAGATTCATCCATCGGGTGTGGTTTAAATAGCCTCCTGTAGTGCTTAGGCGTCTCCTACCACAGCCACGCCTAGGTAAGAAAAGAGTTCCTGCTTTCCAGAAGAGTTCCAGTGTTATTAATCTAGGGAGTGGCTCCTGCCCCACCCAACAGGAAAAGTAGTTCCAAACAGAAGAGGATCAGAGGCTCAACTGGCAGGCAAGTAAGCAGCATGGTCTGCTGCAGGTAAGTCCACCCAAGCATTATGAGCCCGGCGCTTCCAGCGCTGGGACTGAGCATATTTATGAGCCTGGTGCCACTGGCGCCAGGACTGGGTCCAAAAGGTCCCAATTGGGACTGGTTGGCACTCGGAACCTGGGTTATGGATCTGCTTCCAAGGGAGTTGGGAAAACCCTGACCTTTTGGAAGCAGAGATCATGACAGCTTGTATCTTTCTTCTACAGTTTGCCCAGATGGGGGGATCTCCACACAGAGCTGTGTCTAACGGTAGTTACCAGTATTCTGCCTATTGCTCAACCATCTTGCTTTCCTTCCTCGCTCTACTGCTGGTTTCCCCTTTATTTTGATCTGTTTGTCATTTTGACCGTATGCACTTTAAGGAGATCTAATAACGTTAGTGGTACCACTTTAGAATTGTACATATTTGCCATTGTTGATTTTCGGAGTACAAACTGAGTTATTGTGATATTTTATATACCTTTGAACCTTAATTATATAAAGACTGTGTTGTAACCGATACAGTGTGTGGACATTCCTTTGCGGGTGCTTGAGGACTACACTGTACTTAAGAACCAGCTCCCATCACCTCCTGAGAAGCTAGGCCTTGATTGCTCGACTACGTTACCACGGTGTAAGGCCTGGTGTCAGTGAGAACAGAGAGGCGTACTGCCGGAGCAAAGTCATGCAGGCCTTCTGCTGCTCTGTCGTCAGATCGGGAGAGAGATGTGCTCTCTCCACTGAGCCATCATGAGGGTTGCTATGCAGCATATCAGGAAGGAGCTCACTCTCATCCTCTTCTTGCCCTCAAGCTAACAAGAGACATGAGACTTCGGCCCGCCTGTGGAAAGGCTTGAGCCTGTTAACATGGAATATCTGAGGGGCTACCCCAGAGGCTCCCATGTCAACCAGGTAATTGACCTCGCCCATCTTGGAGATTATCCTGAAGGGTCTAGTCCACTTATCTGCCAAAGCCCGAGGCTTGGTAGGCTCCATCACGAGGACCTCCTGTCCCGGAGTCCAATCCACTTAAGATGCTTTAAGGTCATGCCAGCACTTATTCAATTCCTGGCTGGCCTTAAGATTCGCTGTTGCTTGACCCATCATCTGCGTCATCCTCTGTCTGAGGCCTAACACATAGTCCTCCACTTGCTTGGCGGGACCTGGAGGGGTGGCCTCCCAACCTTCTCGGATCAAGGCGAGAGGCCCCCTCACAGGGTGCCCAAAGAGTAACTCAAAGGAGCTGAAACCAACACCCTCTTGAGGTACCTCTCGGTAAGCAAACAGCAGGCATGGCAGGAGAAGATCCCACTTCTTCCTGAGGGGCTCTTCCAAAGCACCTAGCATGCCTTTGAGAGTTTTATTAAATCTCTCAACCAGACCATTGGTCTGGGGGTGGTACGAGGTGGAGAACTTATAGGTTACCCTGCACTCTTTCCACATGGTTTTCATGTAACTCGACATGAAGTTGGATCCTCTATCAGAGACAACCTCCTTAGGGAATCCAACACGGGTGAAAATGCCCAGGAGAGCCCTGGCAACCACCTTGGCCGTAACCGTCCAAAGGGGTATAGCCTCAGGGTACCTGGTGGCATGATCTACCAAGACTAGGATGAACCGATGTCCACCCGACGTGGGAGGGTCAAGGGGACCGACGATGTCGATGCTCACCCTCTCAAACCATGTGCCCACCACTGGCAACGGTTGCAGTGGGGCGATGACTCTGCCTCCAGTCTTGCCAGCCAACTGACAAGTTGGGCAGGTCCTGCCGTGGGACTCCACTTCTACTCCCATCCGTGGCCAGTAGAAATGGGCAGAGAGCCTCTGCTTAGTCTTCTTGGTACCAAGATGACCATCCAAGGGCACCTCACACGCCAACTGCAGCAGGAAGGGCCTGTAAACCTCTTGAGGGCACCAGGTTCAGGCTTAGTGGGCTCACTAACAAGGAGCTCACCCTCCCAATAAATCTGAAATGTCCTAGGTACTTCTCCTTGTGCCTGGGACAGGGCCTGTGTCCTCAGACCCTCGAGAGAGTGGCGAGTGGCACCCTCTCTGTCCCTTACAGAAGTCCGCCCGGGAGGGTCCCCCTTCAGCCAACAAGCATTGAAGGTCGGGATGATCCGCTGGGTTAAGAGCCTCTCCCACAGGAAAGTCTTCTGGCTCGTCTCCCACACGAGTTGAGATGGGATTTACCACTGGACCCAGCCCGTCTGGAGCATGGATCCCAATGGGTGCTGTCGAAACAGAGGGAAGAGCAGGGGCTCCCTCCACAGGGGCGGCCTTCTTACTACTCCGTTTCTTTCGTGCCTTGGGTTTCCCCGTCGGCAAGGGTACCGGGCTCGCAGCCGGACCCTTTGTGACCTGTGATCGGGTGACTTCCACAGCAGCCATGGGTAGACCATCCGTGATCATCCCCAACTCGACCATATTGTTTCCCAACAAAATGTTCGCAGGCACGTTGTCCTGAAACAGAACCGGAAGCTTTGCTGTCTGGTCTCCAATCGTAATGTTGACTAAGGCTACAGGCGATAATTTTGGAGGCCCACCAGTTAAGCTGGTGGTTCTCAGAGGAGCACCTACATAGTCCTCTGGCTTGAGCAGGGTCCTGTCCACCACTGTCATGTCTGCCCCAGTGTCTCTCAAACCAGTAGAAGGCTGGCCATTCAAGAGGACACTTCTCAAAAACCTACGAGTGTTTTGTGGGATAGTCATCAGTACTTCTGCGTACTGGTCCCAGGCCCCAAGGGACACTAAGGAAATCTCTACGGGAGCACGGATGTCGTCGGATCGGGAGAGAGATGTACTCCCTCCACTGAGCCATCCTGAGGGTTGCTATGCAGCAAATCAGGAAGGGGCTCACTCTCATCCTCTTCTGGACTCCAGTGCCTAACCCTTGCACTTGGGGTCACCGCTTCGGTGATCCAGAGCCCCACAATCCCAACATGTGCCGGGCGTGCGGGGTATGGTACTGGAACCACTGGGACCCTGCTTTGCAGCAGGTGGACCACTACTCTTACTCCCACCCACAACAGACTTATCCCCATTAGGATTTAGGGTCTTCGGAGAGGAAGGTTTTGGTTTACCCGACTGTGACTGCTTTTGGGACTCTCAGCTTTCTGAGAGGCCCCCTTTTCTTTGTCCTTGTCCTTCCCACTGGAGTACTTAGGGGACACCCGGTGGGAGACCCACTTGTCAGCCAACCTAGCCAGCTTAAAGGGGTCCGAATGTTCTGGTCAGCAACATACTGACGCAGCTCTGGTGAACAGGCTTCCGAAAAATGCTCAAAAAACAAGGTGAGACAATTCAACTAACGTTTTCACTTTGTAACCATCAATCCACCCCATCATGTTCATGTGCGCAGCACTCACCCAGTCAACCCAAGACACATTCTCTCGTTTCTTAAAATCCCTGAACTGCTTAAGATATTGGGTAGGCGTTTTGCCAAACTTGGCGATTAAGGCAGACTTCATGCACTCATACTGACCCCTTTCTTCCACACTCAGTTTCGGAATACAGTCATATCCAGTTTGAGGCACTCTGCTTAACAAACACTTAGCCCAATCTCTCTTATCAACATCGTGAATTGCACAAGCCATTTCAAATGCTTCAATCCATTGGAGGATATCAGAACCCTACGCATACACACCAACCAAATCTTTCATAAACTTGGTTGCTGGGGACCTGACACTCTGGTTTCGCTGAAGTCTCCACTCGAGCTTTCTCTAGCTGGATTCGCTGACAATCAGTGTCCCGGTTCTTGAGGTCAAGGTCCTTATCTTTGAGTTCAAGATCCCTATCTTTTAGCTTAAGATCCCGGTTCTTGAGCTCCACTTGCTGTGCCAACTCCTCTTTCTTAAGATCAGCATCTAGTTCCAACTTGTGATATTCAAAGGCTAACTTCATCCTCAATACCTCAAGCTCTAAAGAATTGCTGGGGTTCGGAACAGAGGTAGCAGGAATGGTGGCATTCCCAGAATCAGTTTCGGTGACAACCCCCGGGGTAGAGTTCTCATTGGTTGTATCCCCTCCTTCAAGAGTTCATAGATTTGGTAGTCCACCAGGGCAGCTATCAGCTCAGCCCTAGACTTAGCCACAAAGTCTAATTCCCTGACTTCACAAGCACTCTGGAGAGCCTCTAAGCTCATCCGAGTCAATTTACCATTTGCAATAGATTCCATTGCTTGTAATGCAGTTATCTTCTACATGACTAAACCTCAATTTAATAAAGTGCAGATATCCTTCGTAAGTGGCACGGTTATACACTGAGTCTTAAAACCATAAGCATCGCACCACTGCCACCAGCTGTAAAGACCGGGGGGGGGGGGTCTGCACTTCCCTCTCTATATGGTAGAGGGGAGGCACAGAGACCCCTGCCAAGATTCTCTATTATGGTAACGTAGTTGAGCAATCAAGGCCTAGCTTCTCAGGAGGTGATGCGAGCTGGTTCTTAAGTACAGTGTAGTCCCCAAGCACGCAGTAGAGAGTGGAAGGAAAGCAAGATGGTTGAGCAATAGGCAGAATACTGGTAACTACCATTAGACACAGCTCTGTGTGGAGATCCCCCCCACCTGGGCAAACTGTAGAAGAAAGATACAAGCCCAGTCCATATATTGTTCACACTAGACTTTCCAATAGTTCTGCAATCCCAAAGTACCTGGCGTTGTAGCGTTCCTCGTCGGGGAAATCGACAACCCTTCTTGAGTGTCCTCCCTTTCAGGCAGGAGTCACGGGTCGTCAAACGTCCGACGGAGAACAGGTCGAGCTATGACGGTGAAGTGGCTGCGTCGTTCCTAGCGGTGCTCATTGACGGGGAAGCGTAAACGTCCTGCAAGAAAGAGGCGTGCGGGGCACCTCAGTGTTGATAGTTCTGGACCGCAAAGAGTTGAAGAACTGTGGCCCAGCAAGGATGTCGAGTCATCGGTGTCTCTGTGGTCTTTGGGTGGCGGGAAACCCAATGGTGGATGCTCCTCGGCGCATCGACAGTCAGGCCTTCTCCAGCAGGATACGGCAGCGACGATGCGGACGAGAGCGTCCTTGGATCAATAAAGTTCTTTGGCAACGGGAGCACGGCGGCTCCAGTCGGCGACGGCGGTCGGCGACAGTGGCGGACAACAGTCCGGGCGCTTCTCCTTGGAGTTCCGCAGCAGTCCCCGTATCAGGTCGGCAGCCTGTCGAAGGTCTGTCTACTGGGGAGCTTAGGCAGAGATCAGCTGTGCACGATGATCCCTCGTAGCTCGGGAAGAGGGCGCTTTACCAGGTCCTCTCTGGGTCAGTTCTTGAAGCACATCAGCTTTCAGATTGTGAAGGAGAGCAACAGCAATTCTTCTCGTCCAGCAGGGCTTCAGGATCAAGCTTCAGTTACTCGTCGTAGTGGACTTCAGCTTCTGAACATGATTACTAGCAGTGAGAGATCCCCAGATATAGTGTTGATCTCCCATTCATTCCGCTGGGTCACACTCAAGCTTTCAATCACGACTACAGGCATTCATGCAGGCAGGCAGCCAATCAGGCACACAAGTATTCAGGCCATTCACTTCTCTCCAGACACCACAACAAGTTATGTGTATTGGGACAAGTACCAAGCCATTCAACACTCCAAGCTGCATTCATACCGGTTTCGGGCAGGGCTGTCTCAACTATTGTGTCAACCACCAGATACTAGACAGCCACAACATAGAATGTATATTCGTCACACACTCCCATTCACCCAGGACCCACAACATACGGTCGTTGAGAAGAGAAGGTTCCAGCCAGTCAGGTCGGCACTTCCCCACACTACCATATACGGAACTTCCACCCAACAGCCAGTCAGGGGGAAGGGACAGGGGCAGGGCTTCCCGGGACTTCGGGAAGATCAAGGTAACAGGTGATGGAAGGCAAGAGGCCATGGGGGCCATTTTGTCTCCATCAGGAATCTACCGATTCCAATGACAGGGCCTGGGCATCCCAAAATGGAGGTCGCTGAGGGCACCAGTCATTTCAGCATTGAGCTGCCCCCAGCCAGTACCCTGCTCTCTAGGTCACACACATGTGCCCAAAACATACACTAGGCGCACAGGGTTGTACCCCTGCTCATGGGTCCCATAAGGGTATCCCACGGGTCTGTTCACTAAACCACAAGAGAGAGCGGCACGGCCTGGAGTCCCAAACGAACTCTGCGCAGAAAACACAACAGAACACACGATAAAAAGCAGTAAAGGACACGGATACGCAGGCCCTATCCCTCCGATGCATTTCCAGCATCACACACTGATCACCCATAAAGGGAACTCCAAGAAACCTTTCTCGCGGGAGTCCAGCTTCCCATATTAGAAGAGGAAGACAAACTAACCTTAGAAAAGGAAATCACTGTAGAAGAAGTCCATGTAGCAATACAGCCCCGGACGGCTATACCGCCCTCTTCTATAAAACTTACAAAGACATCCTTGCCCGACTACTCACATCCCTGTTCAATACATTCGGGGAGAAGGGATTTGTGACCCAAACCATGAAAGAAGCAAAAGTGCTGGTATTCCATAAAAAGGGGAAGGATGAACAACTACCCACTGCATATCGCCCCATAGCTTTAATGAATCTAGATGCTAAACTGTGCACTAAGATTTTAGCAATTAGACTAGCACCACTTCTTCCCAGACTGATCCAACAAGACCAGTCAGGGTTTCTTCCAAGCCGGCAGACTCACGACAACATACGAAGTGTGTTGCACTTAATTGAAAAGATAGGAATCAAACAAACCCCAGCGGCAATGGTCGCGTTGGACGCAGAAAAAGCGTTTGACCGAGTAGAATGGTCATTTCTATTCCAGGTCCTAAAGAAAATGGGGGTGGGCAAGGGATACATAGATATGGTCCGTGCCAACTACAACTCCCCCGTCCATAAGCATAGCGGTAAATGGAGGCCTATCAGATAAGGTATATCTAGAAAAAGGGACGAAACAAGAGTGGCTGCTTTCTCCCCTCTTATACGCGGCCTTTTGGCAAAAATCAGGGAAATATCGGAGGTAAAGGGCATAGAAATAGCAGGACAGGCGCATAAAGCGATAGCGTATGCTGACGACATGCTAGTGGCATTAGGAGATCCAGGGAAATCCCTTCCACACTTAATGGAAGTTTTAGAAAGATTTGGAGAGATCTCGGGGCTAAAAATTAATAGGCAGAAATCAGAGATACTGATCCTGGCGGGGAATAGAGAAGAAATCCGAGCAATAGCAATGGATTGCCAACTGGAAATAGCGACCACTGGTATTAAATATCTGGGGATCATTCTCAATTAGACGAATTGTTCGCCCACAACTACCCACAACTCCTGGAGAGGATTAAAAATGATTTGCTAAAATGGAATCCATTGGCGACTTCCTGGTGGGGTAGAATCACCGCGGTGAAAATGACGACACTCCCCAGATTGATGTATCTCTTTCAGGCCCTCCCGATAAGACTCCCACAGGCTTTCTTTAAGGCACTCAGGAAGATGGTCTCTAAATATGTCTGGCAGAACAAGACACCTAGAGCCTCGAATGCGGTCCTGACAGCACATAGAAGGGAGGTGGGGTGTGTGCTAAGCCACACTTTAGGAAATACTATGAGGCCGCCCAGCTCTGGGTCTTGAGGGAATGGATCCCGGAACAGGAGGGGAAAATCTGGGAGATGCAGGACAGGGCGGTGGCTACAACCTCCACCAGACATATGCTATGGATTAACAAAAGATTTCGGCACGTAAATACGCACATAAGTGAAATAATGAAGTCAACGCTGGAAGTGTCGGACGCCACTACAAAAAAAGAAACCATAACTAAAGATCCCGTCCCATTCATGCCACTGTTTGGCAACCCTGAATTCCCACCTGGAATGGAAAAGGGAGCTTTCCGAAAATGGGAAGAAGCGATGTGCAAAGTGGTGGGAGACATGCATCAAGACCAACAGATAAGGTCATTCGCGGACTTTGCATCTCTACTGAATCTAACAACGAAAGATTGTTATAAATATGGAAAACTCCACCATTGGTTGAGCACTCCCGTATGAAAGAAGCAGCGTCTAGAGACCTGATCCCCTTCAAAACATACATAATGACGCATAGAGGCACCCGCGCAAATTTGTCTCCAATACATACAAATATGTAAATGCACAAAAGGAACCAACCACATGGCAGTATATGAAACGGTGGGAAAAAACCCTGGGCTACACACTTCCCAGAGATAGATGGGAATACATATGGCGCTTGATGCCAAAAGTCACGAGAGCCATCCAAATCAGAGAAATGTGGGTAAAAATAATGATACAATGGCACTACACCCCGGAGAGACTAAATATAATGTTCACTAACTCCCCAAACAAATGCTGGAGGGAATGCAGTGGGAAAGGGGACTGGCGACATATATGGTGGGATTGTCCGAAGTTAAGTCTCTACTGGGCGGAGATTAGGTCCCAAATGTATAAAATGTTTCTGAGACCAGAGCATCTGGGAGACGAAGTATGGTTAGGGGGCCTTTGGAACCCCAGAGATAAAACACTAAATACTACTCACAAGAGGAACTTTATGGGCCTGCTAATTGGGGCATGGCTGGAAATAGCACATAACTGGAAACATAAAGCCCCACCACCAGCAGTAAACTGGACACAAAGTGTTTGGACACATCTGGCCACGGAACAAGTAACCTACAACATCCAAGGTGAACACAGAAGATTTAGAAAGGATTGGGGGTCTGTGCTGGAATTTCTTCAATCAGACTATAAAGAACAATGATGTCCACACAACATAAGGATATTGGACTCATTTACGTGAAAAGTGAGATGAACTTCCAAGTAAAGACATATGAAAACGGAGAATATCCCGGTCGGGGGCAGGTGGGGAATGTTACTGTTTTCCATTTCTGTTCTTTGTATGGTATAAGTTGTAATGTAATGATTTAGTGCACCATACCAAAATGTAATAAAAATATGTTTAACATTTTTTTTTTTTTTTTAAAAGAGATTTTTGAAAAACAAGTATTGAAGGACTTGGAAAGACTACATTTCAGTAAGACGAAACATAAGAATCTTAAACCACATGAACTAGCGCTAATCAAGAATCTGTACAGTGATGAATGTATCACAATCAGACCGGCAGACAAAAGCGGAGCACTGGTAATTATGAATTATGAAGATTATGACAAGAAATGCAAAAAGACAATTTGCGGATAGCAACATAGATGCAGCATTAGATAATGATCCCACCATGTCTATCAAACAGGATCCGGAAGAAATGCTCAAGGACACAGAAGAGAATGGTTGGATAAATCATCACACACCAATACCTATGTAATGATCACCCACGGATACCTAACTTTTATACCCTACCAAAGGTGCACAAAAATTTAGAGAACCCACCTAAGAGACCTATTGTAGCAGGAATCAACAGCTTATTACAGCAAATTGGGAAACATATTGATTATTTTTACAATCTTTAAACCAAAAAATGCCTACATACATTAAGGATACCACCCATTTCCTACAACTCTTGAGTGTAATACCATATACATCAACACATATTTTGTTCACAGTGGATGTCAAAAACCTATATACGTCAATCCCATATGACGTAGAGATCAAAGCAGTTGAATGGTTGCTATTAAACACAGGAGAGATTGCAGCACAGAAAGAATTTACCTTAGTGTTACTCCAATTCATAGGAAGAAATTCATATTTCAGTGACAACAAACAATTTTTTCAGCAAACTTCAGGAACGTCAATGGGGCCTCTATGGCGCCCACCCGCATATGCCAACACATTTATGCACAAATTCGAAATAGACCACATACTGAATCATCCCATATGGAAGCAACATTTGGCAATATGTATACGATATATTGACAACGTTTTCGGTATATGGACCAGCACCGAAGAACAATTGAAAGAATTCTTCAAATATTTGAATACAATTGTTCAGAGGATTCAATTTACCTACGAATATTCCAAAGAAAACATACATTTCTTAGATGTAAACATCCAATCTACAGGGGACAGATGCAAAACCAACATCTTCAGCAAAGCAACTGATCGTAACAACTTGCTTCATAGATTAAGCTTTCACCAGCCAAGCTTAATACACAATTTACCCTACAACCAGATGCTAAGGGTGAAAAGGATCATTAGTGACCCTGAGGTCTATGATGTGGAACTTAAGAAGATGGGAGAGAGGTTCATCAAGAGAGGATACGACGAGATGGAAATTGAAGAAGCAAAAACAAAGGTCGAACAAAAAAACAGGGAAGAACGCTTATTGGCCCCTACAAGACCTAAAAAGAACCTCGATTAGTATTTGTGTTGAGGTTTTCAAAACAATGGAAAAGGATTTAATCGATCATCAAAAAGCACTGGCAAGTCCTTTCACGCGATCAAAGAGTTCCACATGTTTAAAAATGACCCAACGTTCGCATACCAACGCAGCAGGAACTTTAGGGATTGTTTAGTGCAGATGAGAACAACTACCGTCAAAATGGAAACTAAATGCAAAGGCACATTCCCATGTTTACAGTGCAGTAATTGCAGTTACATGCAAAAAGGACATACAGTGAATCATCCCCACACTGGCGAAAAAATAAACCTTAAACAATTTGCAACATGTGATTCAGCAAATATAATCTATGGGATAAAGTGTCCATGCGGACTCTACTACATGGGACAATCCAAAAGGAAAGCAAAACTGCGTTGGAATGAACACAGATCATGTATATGTAACAAGAATGCAAACTCTGCAGTGGCTAGACACTGGACAGATAAAAGACATAATCTAGCGCAAATTTGCTTCCTCATCTTGGAAGTAGTAAACAAAATAGAACCACATGAAAATGTACAGAAAAGACTTGACAGAAGGGAAGCCTAAGGGAAGCCTTCCGGATTGAAAGCTTAGGGTCCGTTGCACCCAAGGGCCTAAATGAGGAGATTAATTTGGTATGCTACCTATGAGATTAATTTGCAAGATTAACAACACAAATTACAAAAATGATCGGACTGCATGAGTGTAATCTATAATGAGGAGGTTTGAATATGTGCTGTACAAATGATCCACCACTTAGTCGTGTCACCAGAACACCATGTTGCTAATTAGAAGATTGAGACTACAGATGGATATTACAGTATCTCTGATAGTATCACTTAGAAATAAGAATTAGAAGTGTATAAGGTGTGCTTCAAATATGTTTTACAATTTAGGATTTCTCATTTACTACAAAGTTATGCACAAGGTAGAATTTTAGGCACAGGATTTCTAATCTGAACTATGCATTTTAGAAACAGTCTGACAGTTGCTTATTTTTCGTCACCAGCGGGATTCACAGATCTTGTGTACATACAAGACTAACTAAAGTAAACACGTCAGTTACCCAACGCCAGCGTTTTCTGAATACAAAAAAGGAGCACACGTCAGTGAGCTTTCACCAGCATTATAATAAAAATCACATCAATGTTTATAATATGGATTGTTACACAAAGTCTGTATTTTTTTTAGTCCTTGAACACACTATCAGTGGTATCTGTATTACACCGATTTCTAAATGTCTGCGCATTAGTTTTACCTTGGATTACATTTCCTCTCCTTACGATCGTATTTCCGTTCCCCTCTAACCATGGGGACACGGGACGCGAGGCACCGGTGCATCAGCACGTCTGCTGCCGTTCTGCGACACCACGCCCGATCATCATGGTAACCAGCATGCACAATACCGGCAAAGAATTGCGCGTACGCTAGCAGCTTCATTTACTTCACAGACACGGCAGGAATAAGATAAGTGCTCTCTGAAGCTTTGACACAGATACAACTATCAGCGACATCAGGCAGTTGGTAACAGCCACTTTATTTTTACAGCATATTGCTTCACATTACAAGTACATGAGTAAGTGGAACCACACAGAACGCAAGGTAAACTTGCCTTTTAGCATATTAATACTTTACTTACACCTATTGGTGACGTGGTAAGATCAGGTCAGAAAAAAAAAGGTTTTTCTTCTTTTTTAATCTTTCCCTCACCATTGCAAGCACAGCAACACGGCTATGAGCAAAAGGTACATTTTTGTTTTAATGTACACTTTTTTCTCATTTCATATTATTGAATCTAAATACTTCATGTTAGCAATTTGTGTTTCTCTTTTTTTCTATTGTGTTCGACCATAACCTGAAATGACGCCTGGATACATACGGTATGTACCTGGTGCTACTTATTATTATTTCTCACTTCTTGTATTCAAATTGTATATAATAATTAAAAATGAGTTTACTGTATGATATATAACATGGTAATAACATAGCCCTCAGGATGGAGAATCCATGTTGTGTCTTAGGAAATGCTTCCTATAGTAACTGCTTTACATTGAATAAGAATATCCGTGACAATTGGATAAATAAAAAGAAAATATTTACTCACAGTAAAGAAACACGGATCATTGATTTGTTAAAAGACAGAGTAAACAGACCGTAAAGAAGTACAAAAGCATTAGGCTCGCATTGAGCCATTGAGAGAGCGCTGGGCGAGACCATCCAGCTTTTTGTGCGTTTCTGTATTGTCTGGTCCAGGTGTCTAAGGAGTGGACAATCAAATAGTCTGGTAGCTCCATCTACTGATATTTGACGTTTAAGGAGAAAATCTGTATACTCTACAACAGGGTGGTGCCCACCTCTACCTGCCTTCTCTGCTCTCCCCATTCTCCCTCTTTCGCTCCAAGCTCAAAGATCATCTCTTATCCCAGTCTTCTTCTTGATTCATCATGTAGATTTTAATCCTTCCTTATATTTTCTATTGTTGCTTTATGTTCAAGGATTTGCCAAAAGGGAAATAAAAGCCAAATCAATACAAATACAAAGCTTCCCCTCTGGCCCGACTCACTCTGCAGGGCATACTCTGGATGTTCAGATTTCTTCAAACCTCCCCCTTTCTATCCTTCTCACCACTCCTCTCTCCTGGAGTGATCACTTTCTCCTTTCCTCCCTACCCCTCAGGCTAAGCCATCTCCAGCACTGCCACCTACCTTCTCGGTTATCCGACCTATGAAGCGTGTGTCAGTTGAGGCTTTCGCTGCCACTTTCTCACTCCCCCTCCCCCTTTGGCTGACTCGCACCCGACACAGCCCTTTCCATGCTCCACTCTGCTATATCGGACACTCTTGATGTACTAGCCCCTGTCATGAGGATCCGCTTGAAGCCTAAAGCCAAGTGCAACTCCTAGTATGTTTCAGACCTCATCACCCTTAAACGCAAGTGCACGGTGGCTGAGAGGAAATGGTGTGCTTAATGCACATCCTCTGACAAACTGGCCTGCCGCCTGCTCCAAAGGCAATACTGGCTCTCTTTCCATACCAAGAAGAGAGCCCTCATCCAAGCCTGCTTCTCCGTGCCATCTAACAACTCGGCCGAACTCTTTAAATCTGCAAGGAGCTGGCCCATCCTGCTGCAGTCTCTACCTCTCCTGTCCCCTACCAGGCCCTCTGCACGGCCCTGGCTTCTCACTTCATCTCTAAAACTCAGGACATCATGTCCTCTCTCTCTTCCTCTCCCCCTCCTGCCTCTACTCTCTGCTCTTCCTCTGGCCCTTCTGTGGCCACCTCTCCTCCCTCCTTCTCTGCCTTTCCCCTATTCTCCTCTGACAAGGTTTCTAAACAAGTCTGATCTATGAAACTCTCGTCAAAACAGGTTCACCCCTGTTCCTCCAAAACCATCAAGGACCACATTGACACCCTGGCTCCTGCTCTGGCTGATTTCTGCAACCACTCCTTCACCACTGGAATCTTCCCCCTCGTCCCTGAAGTACTCCCTTGTGCATCCTCTTCTTAAGAAACCCTCAGCCGACCCTTCCTGCCCGGCTAACTATCTTCCACTCCCTTCCTGGGCAAACTCCTGGAAAAGCTGGCCATCTCTCAGCTTAACCTTCACACTGAATCTGTTGACTGGCTCCATGACCATCAGTCTGGCTTCAGAGCTGCCAGAAGCACGGAAACTGCTCTCCTGAACATCCATGAAGACTTGCTCTACAACCTCGACTCCAACACCCCCAGTGTCCTCAACTTACTTGATCTCTCTTCTGCCTTTGACACTGTCAACCATGCCATCCTGCTCAAGCGTCTGCGTGATAACCTGGGTATCACCGATCAGGGCCTGGCTTGGCTGACCGCCTTCCTCTCCGACCAACCGTGCCAGGTCCAACTTGGGTCCTTCCTCTCCTCTAGCTCTATATCTACCTGTGGTGTTCCCCAGAGGTCTAACCCCTCTCCCTGGCTGTTCAACCAATACCTGGCACCTCTTGCCCACCACATTGTCGCTCTCTGCCCCCAACTTTCAGTGCTATGCGGATGATGCCCAACTCATTTTCAGGCTCTCCTCCACTACTTTTTCTGATTCTCTCATGTCAGAATGTTTTTCTGCTATCCAGGGGTGGTGTGCCGCCAATGATCTCTGCCTTCATGCCAGTAAGAGTGAGATTCTCCTCATCGACACACCTGCTCCATCCTTTCCTGTCACTCTCTGGCTGGCCTCCCTTGGCCCTCTTCCCGCTCCCACCTTTGAGGCTAAAAACCTCAGGGTCATCTTCGACTCCACACTTTCCTTCTCTCCTCACATCTATGACGTCTCTAAGAAGTCACACTACCAGCTGCACCTCCTCATAGGTATTCTTCCTTTCCTCTCCTTCCCCCAGAAGCTCACTGTCTCCAGAGCTCTGGTTCTCTCTAGGCTGGACAACTGCAACAGCCTCTTTCTCAATCTGCCTGCCTCTACTCTCCGCCCTCTGCAACTCATCCAAAACAGGACTGCGAGACTTGTCCTTGGCCTCAAGCCCAGGGATTGCATCTCTCCAGGACTGAAATCACTGCACTGGCTCCCAGTGGCAGCGAGGATTAGGTTCAAAGCCCTCTGCATTGTCCACAAGGCCTTCTGGGATCTGGGAGCTCAATACCTTCAACTTGCTCTTCCTAAATATCTTCCTTCTCGAGCTCTTTCACTCATCCACCTCCAACTCCCTCAGGGTCAGTCGCTTCTCCAAGCAGCGAGCTGGTGGTAGATCTCTTTTTTTCTGCTGTGGCCTGCATCTGGAACAGCCTCCCGGTCCCTCTGAAACTTGAGTAGAACCATCTCCGGTTCTGGAAGCACCTCAAGACCTTCCCTCTTTGCTTCTGCTTTCGCTCTTCCTCTTCCCTGCTGATCTCCTGACAATCTGAAACTGCACTGGTTACCTGGCTTCCCTCTGATCTCAGGCCCAGGTCCCCTCCCCGCCAGTTGCACTCCTGCACTGCCCCCTTGGCAGCCCTTGCACTCGGGACTGTTCTGTATCCCTACAGCCCCTACTAGCACTTGACACCTGATTGCAGCACTTACCCTTGCACATGCTACCTGCTGGCCGCACTTTTATTTATTTATTGTGTTTATTTATCTTACTGTTATCCTATGTACTGCACTATCCCCTCCCCTTCCCTTCCCTTCCCTTCCCCTCCCCTCTGCACTGTTCCCCTTCCCCCATCCCCTGCACTTGCGCTATCTCAAATGTCACCTGGCCTAGTGGGGTCATTGTCTTCGTCTTCCCTCTGCTTCCCCTCCCATGCCGCGTCATGCCTTGAAACACTTGTGTATAGTCGCGTTATAAATGCCATAGCATAAATCTTTGCAAAAATAAAGAGTGCAAAGAACTAAATCTCAATGCGGACATAGTACTTGATGATGTCTAGTGCAAAGATCCTTTTGATATCATTTGGCTCATGAACTTGGAGGAGAGGTCATGTAGTGCATGTCCGACTATGAGAAAAGGGTCTGGACTATAGGTTCCTATCCAACATGTTCACACTATGCACATATCACAAAGCAAGAGCGCCCCTCCATAGGATATATGAATTTGCGTAGGGTTCCTCTGGCTATAGGCAGTGCTTAATTTGTAAGAGAATAAGTGCCGGGGCTCAAATATGTTCTAACACGCCCGTGACATGTCAGGATGGGCAGCTTCCTGCACACTGTTGCCACCACCCACTGCTGCTCCCCATGCTGTCAACATATGTCGTCTTAAAGCTGCAAGTCCGACCGGCTTATTGTGGTGGACAGATGTACTCACTACGGCAGAAATCCGATTTACAAATGCCAATCAACATGCAAATAAAATGACATACTCGTGGTGTCTTGACATGAGACATATATTTATGTGTGTCTTTAAACACAATCATCATTTACATTTTGCTCTGCTTCTATAGGTGTTTACTATGGGAATGGCAGTTAAAATAAAAAAGTTGGAAAGGCCACCAGGGGGCGCAGGCAAGATGGCTGCCTGATCTTCAAGCTCCCCACATAGCCCCGGGAAACATGCCACAAGATATGCCTCAATGCTCCATGAGCGCCCACTCCCAGCAGAATTAGCGAAGGGGAACCTTCGAGGAACAAGAGGGAAGTTACGCGGAATCTGAGGGTGCCGCCGTTCTGCCGCAACCTGAGTCTAGATCGCAGCCCTCCCCCTCCCCCAGGCGCTCTCCGCGACGAGATCCTGGTGCTGACGTGCTGCGCTATGGGAGGAGGAGCCGGGCCCTCTGCCTGCGCTCGCCCGCGAAACAAACGCTATCTGGCGTAATACTACGGAGCTACAGTGCAGGGCGAGTACCCGGAGGAGCTCCATTTCTTTCCGGCAGCCCACCTCCCCATAAGCAGCCTGCGGCGTGGGACCAACGAGTGCAGCAGCGGTGACACACGAGGAGCAGCGTCCCCCCCACCGCCTCAGGTACCATTAATACGCTTTTGCCCGGGCCGACGCGGGAGCGCGCCTGGGCCCCACAGCTGTGACCTGCCCACATCGGCCCACACCCCCGCGAAGCACCACCGTCGCCACCACAGTGGAACACACCGCACATGACTCCCTGGGGGTGGTGACGGCCAACGGAGAAGCCCACACAGACACCTGAGTCAGGCTCGGGCCGTCGCGGGAGCGCGCCTGGACCCCCTGCCTCTCAATCTGCCCATCTACCTGGCCAGCTCCACTAGAAGAGGCCTGGCCACTGGACCTCACGGTTCCCACTTCGCACTGAACCGTGATCCCATTCCAGAGCCCCTGCACACCAACTGTATCTTGCCGCGCTGTGGCAGCCCTCACTTCTACAAAATCCCGCCGCCACTACCACAGCGGGGCCCGCCCAGCCAGACTTCCTGGGGGTGATAACAACGGGCAGAGGAGCCCACTCAAACGCTGGGAACAAGCCCGGGCCGTCGCAGGAGCGCGCCTGGGCCCCCCCCACCACCCTGCTTGCCCCTCAGCCTGGACGGGCCCTGTGGCCCCTGCTCCGCATCGCACTGTAGTACCATAGTGGGGCCCCCACGCACCAGCTGCACTCTGTCCAGCACCGCGGGCGCTGCCCTGCGGGACCGCCATGTGGTAGCCACCCCTTGTACAAAGCGATGACACCCCCCGCACAGGGATCTCAGGCCCAGGTCCCCTCCCCGCCAGTTGCACTCCTGCACTGCCCCCTTGGCAGCCCTTGCACTCGGGACTGTTCTGTATCCCTACAGCCCCTACTAGCACTTGACACCTGATTGCTGCACTTACCCTTGCACATGCTACCTGCTGGCCGCACTTTTATTTATTTATTGTGTTTATTTATCTTACTGTTATCCTATGTACTGCACTATCCCCTCCCCTTCCCTTCCCTTCCCCACCCCTCTGCACTGTTCCCCTTCCCCCATCCCCTGCACTTGCGCTATCTCAAATGTCACCTGGCCTAGTAGGGTCATTGTCTTCGTCTTCCCTCTGCTTCCCCTCCCATGCCGCGTCATGCCTTGAAACACTTGTGTATAGTCGCGTTATAAATGCCATAGCATAAATCTATGCAAAAATAAAGAGTGCAAAGAACTAAATCTCAATGCGGACATAGTACTTGATGATGTCTAGTGCAAAGATCCTTTTGATATCATTTGGCTCATGAACTTGGAGGAGAGGTCATGTAGTGCATGTCCGACTATGAGAAAAGGGTCTGGACTATAGGTTCCTATCCAACATGTTCACACTATGCACATATCACAAAGCAAGAGCGCCCCTCCATAGGATATATGAATTTGCGTAGGGTTCCTCTGGCTATAGGCAGTGCTTAATTTGTAAGAGAATAAGTGCCGGGGCTCAAATATGTTCTAATACGCCCGTGACATGTCAGGATGGGCAGCTTCCTGCACACTGTTGCCACCACCCACTGCTGCTCCCCATGCTGTCAACATATGTCGTCTTAAAGCTGCAAGTCCGACCGGCTTATTGTGGTGGACAGATGTACTCACTACGGCAGAAATCCGATTTACAAATGCCAATCAACATGCAAATAAAATGACATACTCGTGGTGTCTTGACATGAGACATATATTTATGTGTGTCTTTAAACACAATCATCATTTACATTTTGCTCTGCTTCTATAGGTGTTTACTATGGGAATGGCAGTTAAAATAAAAAAGTTGGAAAGGCCACCAGGGGGCGCAGGCAAGATGGCTGCCTGATCTTCAAGCTCCCCACATGGCCCCGGGAAACATGCCACAAGATATGCCTCAATGCTCCATGAGCGCCCACTCCCAGCAGAATTAGCGAAGGGGAACCTTCGAGGAACAAGAGGGAAGTTACGCGGAATCTGAGGGTGCCGCCGTTCTCCCGCAACCTGAGTCTAGATCGCAGCCCTCCCCCAGGCGCTCTCCGCGACGAGATCCTGGTGCTGACGTGCTGCGCTATGGGAGGAGGAGCCGGGCCCTCTGCCTGCGCTCGCCCGCGAAACAAACGCTATCTGGCGTAATACTACGGAGCTACGGTGCAGGGCGAGTACCCGGAGGAGCTCCATTTCTTTCCGGCAGCCCACCTCCCCATAAGCAGCCTGCGGCGTGGGACCAACGAGTGCAGCAGCGGTGACACACGAGGAGCAGCGTCCCCCCCACCGCCTCAGGTACCATTAATACGCTTTTGCCCGGGCCGACGCGGGAGCGCGCCTGGGCCCCACAGCTGTGACCTGCCCACATCGGCCCACACCCCCGCGAAGCACCACCGTCGCCACCACAGTGGAACACACCGCACATGACTCCCTGGGGGTGGTGACGGCCAACGGAGAAGCCCACACAGACACCTGAGTCAGGCTCGGGCCGTCGCGGGAGCGCGCCTGGACCCCCTGCCTCTCAATCTGCCCATCTACCTGGCCAGCTCCACTAGAAGAGGCCTGGCCACTGGACCTCACGGTTCCCACTTCGCACTGAACCGTGATCCCATTCCAGAGCCCCTGCACACCAACTGTATCTTGCCGCGCTGTGGCAGCCCTCACTTCTACAAAATCCCGCCGCCACTACCACAGCGGGGCCCGCCCAGCCAGACTTCCTGGGGGTGATAACAACGGGCAGAGGAGCCCGCTCAAACGCTGGGAACAAGCCCGGGCCGTCGCAGGAGCGCGCCTGGGCCCCCCCCACCACCCAGCTTGCCCCTCAGCCTGGACGGGCCCTGTGGCCCCTGCTCCGCATCGCACTGTAGTACCATAGTGGGGCCCCCACGCACCAGCTGCACTCTGTCCAGCACCGCGGGCGCTGCCCTGCGGGACCGCCATGTGGTAGCCACCCCTTGTACAAAGCGATGACACCCCCCGCACAGGGATCTCAGGCCCAGGTCCCCTCCCCGCCAGTTGCACTCCTGCACTGCCCCCTTGGCAGCTCTTGCACTCGGGACTGTTCTGTATCCCTACAGCCCCTACTAGCACTTGACACCTGATTGCTGCACTTACCCTTGCACATGCTACCTGCTGGCCGCACTTTTATTTATTTATTGTGTTTATTTATCTTACTGTTATCCTATGTACTGCACTATCCCCTCCCCTTCCCTTCCCTTCCCCACCCCTCTGCACTGTTCCCCTTCCCCCATCCCCTGCACTTGCGCTATCTCAAATGTCACCTGGCCTAGTAGGGTCATTGTCTTCGTCTTCCCTCTGCTTCCCCTCCCATGCCGCGCCATGCCTTGAAACACTTGTGTATAGTCGCGTTATAAATGCCATAGCATAAATCTATGCAAAAATAAAGAGTGCAAAGAACTAAATCTCAATGCGGACATAGTACTTGATGATGTCTAGTGCAAAGATCCTTTTGATATCATTTGGCTCATGAACTTGGAGGAGAGGTCATGTAGTGCATGTCCGACTATGAGAAAAGGGTCTGGACTATAGGTTCCTATCCAACATGTTCACACTATGCACATATCACAAAGCAAGAGCGCCCCTCCATAGGATATATGAATTTGCGTAGGGTTCCTCTGGCTATAGGCAGTGCTTAATTTGTAAGAGAATAAGTGCCGGGGCTCAAATATGTTCTAACACGCCCGTGACATGTCAGGATGGGCAGCTTCCTGCACACTGTTGCCACCACCCACTGCTGCTCCCCATGCTGTCAACATATGTCGTCTTAAAGCTGCAAGTCCGACCGGCTTATTGTGGTGGACAGATGTACTCACTACGGCAGAAATCCGATTTACAAATGCCAATCAACATGCAAATAAAATGACATACTCGTGGTGTCTTGACATGAGACATATATTTATGTGTGTCTTTAAACACAATCATCATTTACATTTTGCTCTGCTTCTATAGGTGTTTACTATGGGAATGGCAGTTAAAATAAAAAAGCTGGAAAGGCCACCAGGGGGCGCAGGCAAGATGGCTGCCTGATCTTCAAGCTCCCCACATGGCCCCGGGAAACATGCCACAAGATATGCCTCAATGCTCCATGAGCGCCCACTCCCAGCAGAATTAGCGAAGGGGAACCTTCGAGGAACAAGAGGGAAGTTACGCGGAATCTGAGGGTGCCGCCGTTCTCCCGCAACCTGAGTCTAGATCGCAGCCCTCCCCCTCCCCCAGGCGCTCTCCGCGACGAGATCCTGGTGCTGACGTGCTGCGCTATGGGAGGAGGAGCCGGGCCCTCTGCCTGCGCTCGCCCGCGAAACAAACGCTATCCGGCGTAATACTACGGAGCTACGGTGCAGGGCGAGTACCCGGAGGAGCTCCATTTCTTTCCGGCAGCCCACCTCCCCATAAGCAGCCTGCGGCGTGGGACCAACGAGTGCAGCAGCGGTGACACACGAGGAGCAGCGTCCCCCCCACCGCCTCAGGTACCATTAATACGCTTTTGCCCGGGCCGACGCGGGAGCGCGCCTGGGCCCCACAGCTGTGACCTGCCCACATCGGCCCACACCCCCGCGAAGCACCACCGTCGCCACCACAGTGGAACACACCGCACATGACTCCCTGGGGGTGGTGACGGCCAACGGAGAAGCCCACACAGACACCTGAGTCAGGCTCGGGCCGTCGCGGGAGCGCGCCTGGACCCCCTGCCTCTCAATCTGCCCATCTACCTGGCCAGCTCCACTGGAAGAGGCCTGGCCACTGGACCTCACGGTTCCCACTTCGCACTGAACCGTGATCCCATTCCAGAGCCCCTGCACACCAACTGCATCTTGCCGCGCTGTGGCAGCCCTCACTTCTACAAAATCCCGCCGCCACTACCACAGCGGGGCCCGCCCAGCCAGACTTCCTGGGGGTGATAACAACGGGCAGAGGAGCCCGCTCAAACGCTGGGAACAAGCCCGGGCCGTCGCAGGAGCGCGCCTGGGCCCCCCCCACCACCCAGCTTGCCCCTCAGCCTGGACGGGCCCTGTGGCCCCTGCTCCGCATCGCACTGTAGTACCATAGTGGGGCCCCCGCGCACCAGCTGCACTCTGTCCAGCACCGCGGGCGCTGCCCTGCGGGACCGCCATGTGGTAGCCACCCCTTGTACAAAGCGATGACACCCCCCGCACAGGGGACTCCCCCCGGAATCAGCACCCCTACCGGCATCCTCTTGTGACCACCACTTCAGTACAGGGGGCCTGCCACATCGAGGAGACACAAGGGGATAATTAAGGCCATATCGCGCCCCCAGCCACCCGCCAAGGCCCGCCGGGACCCTCCGGGGGGAGCGCCATAGTGGTTCAGTACACCCCAGCGACGTAGGGTTGGATCAAGGGGGGCCGCACATCTGGCGGACTTGCAGTGGTGCACCACAGACTAGAGCTCAGACCCTAGCATACGGCTCCATCATCTGAAAGATATCTACGAGGGCTCGAGCCGGGAGGGCAAGACAGGTGGTCTAGAACTCCGGGGCTCCCCCAGAAGATACCCCGAAGGCTCCCGGCATCCCAATGTGACTGGCACCCCATGAGTTGGAAAGAATCTCTAGCGAAATACCAGTTCACCCCAGGACACCACACGATGGAAACCGGCCCCACCGCCACACAGCCCCCAGACATGAACGCCATGCAGTGCAACATTCAAATGATCCTGGAGGAGATTAGAGGCATGAGGATGGACATGGGGGCCAAACTGGCGGACCTCACGGCCAAGGTCTCTACTTTAGAAGACCGGATGGAAGGGGTTGAAAATAATCAAGTATCAACAGACCTCCTCGAAACGCAAATTGATGTTAAATTCAAGGAACTGCAACGCCATGAGGAAGATCTCCGGCTCAAGGTCGATGACATGGAAAACCGGGAGAGGAGGAACAACCTGAGAATTTTCAGCCTTGAGGAGTCCGAAGGAGAGACCCCAGTGGGACTGGTCTGACTCGGGTAAAACCCTTCTCCTCGATAGGGTTCACCGGGCTGGCGGCGGAGGCAGGGGCCCGCGCTCGGTCCTAGCAAGATTTCATTACTATAGAGACAAAGCTAGGGTGCTGGAGAGGGCTAGAACCTTGCGGGACATTCAACACGGCAACTCCAGAGTGACAATATACCAAGATCTCTCTGCCCCCACGCTCCAGATGAGAAAAAAATGTGGCTCCATCACCAGATGGCTGCAAGAAAAAGGAGTGCGATATCGCTGGGGCCATCCATTCTATCTGGCGTTCGAATGGCAGGGCCAGAGATACCAACTAGTCACAGAAACAGACATTCAGAGGGCCACAGATGACCTTACGGGCGACCAAGCAGGATCGTCTGGAGACCACAGTGGAACCCACAGAGATCGTGGTCGTCACCCCCGTGGCCCTGACCCTTCTCAGGGGAAGCTGAAAATCAAAGGCGCACACAAATACCGGAAGACCAGGCACCCCTCTACAGATCGGAGGACCCCCCATGAGCATACGCGTGGCACTCAAGGCTTATTCTCCGTGCCAAGGCCCGATACAGGTCCTTCCACAGTCCTCGTAATCCCGAGGACCTTGCTGGGCAGAGTATGTTTTTTTTCCCTCCTCCATGGTTTGTGGGGAGATCTTTGTTCAAACGACCCAGGTTAGAGTCGAAATGTTGCCCACCTTTGAGGCTGGTTTTTGGTTCCATGGTGAGACACTTTGCGATCCCCCGTAGGGATTTGTTGGCGGCACGTGAACCCGCACTGAGACATACTCCAGGAGGGCTGATGCTTGTTGACCATACGCCAGGGTTGGAGGGTAAATAAGGAAGGGGACATCATCACCGGATCCCCAACACCAGAGGGCTGGCACGTATTGAAGAAGGGCATGACACAAGGTGTTATATTCCAAAGTTCCTTTTTCCCCGGGGCAGCGACCCTGGCGGTTCGTTGCTCGCTTCAACCCCTCCTAGGGAGCAGGCGGCGAACGCCCCACAAGACGGGTAAGGGGGAGAGAAGGGGGGAGAGGGGGAAGGGGGTGGGTGCTTTTGACGGGGTTCAAGGGAAGGGGGAAATCCAGTTGAAGTCATGGACACTAATCTTGCAGCGGGTTCTAGGCAGCGGTCAATCCGAGGGGTTCACAGAGCACAAAACGACAGAGGAAAATGATTGAAGGGAAGATAGGCACGCTAAATGTCAAGGGCCTCAACTCCCAGAACAAAAGGTCCCTTACAAGTAATATGTTCCGTAAACAACACCTGACAGTCCTTTTCCTACAGGAAACACGTTATAGGCAAGGAAAAGAGTCGAAAATAAAGGGAAAAGAGATCGGTAGTAACTACTGGGCCTCCCATAGGAGTTCAAAGAAGGAAGGGGTGGGCATTCTCCTGGGCAAGACGTTTCGTCTCACGGGAGTAGAAACCAAGAGGGGCTTTGGGGGCCGATTCTTAGGTATTAAGGGAACCCATGAGGGAGAACGCGTCACCCTGGCCACCCTATACGCACCCAATACGTTTCCTTACCCAGATTTTTAATCTCATGGACGAATGGGCAGAGGGCGCCATGATACTGGGAGGGGACTTCAACCTGATATCGGACCCCCGTTTGGACTGGTGGTCCGCGAAGGGGGGGTACCCAATGGGATTTCTAAAGACAACATGGCCATGCAAACCCTTCTGAGGGAACACTACTGGGTAGACGTTTGGCGCAAAACACATCCAGGCCAGGGCGGATACACCTTTTTCTCACCTCCGCACTGCACCTACACTAGAATCGATCTTTTGCTGAGCTCCGAGGAGGGGTACGGGATAGTGGAACAACCGAAAGTAGAAGCCATTACATGGTCCGACCACAAACTACTCATAGCCAACTGGTCTCTGCCCGTCTCCCCAAGATCTTCCCGATGGCGATGCAACAACACGCTCCTCAGGGACCCAGTATTTCGGGACTTCATGAGGAAAGAAATGTTGGCCTATTTTGAGACAAATGACAATGGAGAGACCGATATGTCCATGGTATGGGAGGCTGCAAAAGCCACCTTTAGGGGCCTCCTTATTGCAGAGGACTCAAGGCATAAACGGGAAAGAGGCCCAATTGAAAAAAAAAATCCGTGCAGAGATGGCCGCGCTGCGAGCTAGGCTGGGCCTCCCGGGGGTGGACCGTGGGGCTCTCCTGGAGGAGATGCAGGGCAAAAGACAGGAACTCCACACGGTCCTTATAGGGGAAGTTATTAAGAAAATGCGATATACTAAGCAAAGGTACTACGAACGGGGAGATAGAGTCGGGACCCTCTTGGCACAAAGAACCCGGGGCTGCAGAGTTGAGATAGGTGTTGCTCACCTCAGGGACAGGACAGGCGGGATTCATAGAGGCCAGGAGGAAATTGTGGAATGCTTTGCCGACTACTACAGCAAGCTCTACACCAGACAGGCAGGCGAATCGCTGGACGATATCCGTTCCTACTTGGCCGAACACCCTCTGCCCAAGTTGTCAGAAGCGGAGCTAGAGGCCCTGGAGGGGGAGATATCGGAAGAGGAGGGCGCCATCAAGAAATTGAAAGCGGGCAAGGCACCGGGGGGTGATGGCTACACGGCGGACTTCTATAAGCAGACGCAATCTGTCCTGCTAAAGCCATTAGCTAAACTATTCAACCAAATCAGAAGCCGAGATTCAATTCCGCCGACGTTCCTACAGGCCCTCATCACTGTAATACCTAAACCCGGCAAGGACCAGATGGAATGTGGGTCCTATAGACCTATCTCGCTCCTAAACTTGGACGCCAAGATCTTTGCAAGAATCTTGGCCTCCAGACTGGAACACTGCCTTCCTCGCTTGATACACCCCGACCAAGCGGGATTCGTCCTGAATAGACAGGGCTCTGATAACATGCGGAAGACTCTCCATGTGCTCACCTCCAGGGCGGTTCGGGACGAGGGCGCACTCCTACTGGCCCTTGACGCAGAGAAAGCCTTCGACAGGGTCAGCTGGGCCTTCATGGGGGAGGCTTTCGCGACTATGGGCATGGGCCCGAGGTGGCTTGGCTGGATGTCTGCACTTTACTCCTCTCCCTCCACCAGAGTGGAATGGAATGGAGTCGAGAGTATTCCCCCTCGAGCGTGGTACACGACAGGGCTGCCCACTGTCCCCGTTAATTTACGCACTTGTAATGGAACCATGGACGATCTTGGTCCGCAACGATGAGGCCATCAGGGGGGTACAGATAGAAGATACACATTGCAAAATCTGCCTTTTCACAGACGATGCACTGCTCTACATTACGAAGCCGTCCCTGACGGTCCCCAAGATGCTACAGGGTCTCTCACGTTACGGGGAACTATCAGGATACAAGGTTAACCTTGAGAAGTCGGTGGCATTTACAGGGGGAAATCAGACTCGGAGGTAGCCTATGTGAAAGGGCTCCCCTTCACTTCGCGGGAGGAGGGAATCCGATATCTGGGGGTCCAGATGGCGCGTAACCCTGAAGACTTCTACTCGGCCAACTTCCCCCCCCTCTGGGCAGCAATCAGAAAAGACGTGGAAAGGTGGGCAGGGTCGGGTCTCTCCTGGATGGCACGCCTTAATCTTATAAAAATGGTTGTTCTCCCCAAGTTCCTATTTCTCTTCCAAATACTCCCGGTGCTGATCCCTAAAACATTTTTCACGGAAACTAAGCGGGTCCTTCTCAATTTCCTCTGGTCGGGCAAAAAACACAGGATCTCTTATGAGGTGCTAACCAGATTGAAGGACGACGGCGGGGTAGGATATCCCGACTTGGAAACATACCACAGGGCCTCCCAGCTAAGGATCCTGCCCGACCACTTTACCCCCGGTACAGAAAAACAATGGGTGGCCATAGACAATAAGGTTCTCGCGCCTGTCACAATAGAAGAGTGGCTCTGGGTCCCCAGGAAAAACATCCCTAGAAGTGTCCTGAACCACCCAGTCTTGAAGGTACTGTGGTCCCTATGGCGGGAGGGAGGTTACTATCGCTGGCTTACGACCTGGCCCTCCCCACTGAGCTGCATCTGGGCCCCCCCCCCCCCTTTTTAGCCAAGATAGCAGAACCAGCGGCATACCAAAAGTGGTTTGAGGCCGGCCTTAGCAGGACCGGCCACCTCTGGGTGGGGGGCACGTTCCTACCGCTGAGTGATCTGGAGGAAGCCCTGGGAATAGGTACCCTTTCTCCCTTCCGTTATCTCCAACTTAAGGGAGTTCTCACTGAACCATCATGGGGGGATATCCTCAGGAGGGACCTTACAGACTTTGAGAAACTTCTCCTCTCCGCCAGGGGCTCCAACGGGATAATATCTCGCCTCTATAAACTCCTTCTGTTTTCTGTCCCAAGAGACCCACCACCGGCACGCACACAATGGGGAAGGGACCTGGGAGAGGAAATTGATGATGAAAGATGGACAGAAATGTGCAGGAGGGCTAATAGATCCATGGCCTCACTCCAATATCGTCACCAAGCACTCAAAGTTCTCCATCGATCGCACTACCCCCCACAGAGGATTGCTAGAATGAGGCCGGGATATGATCCACACTGTTGGAAATGCAAGACCGCGAGGGGGGCTATATCCATATGTGGTGGGGGTGCCCAGCGGTCCAAAAATATTGGGGAGAGGTGTTAACTTGGATTAAAGGAGTTGACGGGGTTGAACGAACTTTTTGCCCCTGGCTTCTCCTCTTCGGAATAGACTCCGGAGATGGCCAAGAGGACACCCAAGACGACATGCTGCAGACTATGCTGGTGGCGGCCAGGTGCTGTCTCGCGCAGAAATGGAAAAGCCCCGGAATGCCGGGGGAAACAGCATGGGTCACCAAAGTGCGAGTCATCTACGATATGGAATTCCTAAAGCATATACTTGACGAGTCTAAGTCGAATATTGAAGAGAAATGGCTGCCCTTTTTTGATAAATACGGACGCCCCGCCTAGTGTGACACACCCCGCCCGGGAGCCTCTCTCTCGGGGGATATAGGCAGCTGCCCACTGCCTCGAATGCGAACTTTCTGAAACTGGGCTCATGACTTTGGCGTGCTAAGTAACACATTACAACAACAACGCTATGCTCTTCAAGAACCCCAAGCACGAAATTAGAACTTGAACTGGAGGAGGGTGAGGGGAGGGATAGGGGGGGGGTAGGGGTGGGGACGTGTTATAATTGGTTCTTTTGCTATTTTGTCCTCAAATATGCTTTGTGATGTTATAACACATGCAGAAATTAATAAAATACGATTAAAAAAAAAAAGTTGCCAAAACACCACATCCTAATCAAACTGTGTCTGAGACAATAAGTGCTGGGGGCTGGGGCTCAGAAAAAAGTGCCAGGGCCAACACCCCCACAAATTAGCCACTTGCTCTAGGTACCAGGGCCAACCCGGATATTGGGAGTTTATATTACTATTAGACAAAGGCGAGCATTGTAGGAATCCTGACATGTCCTATGTGTGCACAGATAAACATGGAGATTTAGGCAACCAGACAACAGATATTAATTAACTAAAAAGAGTCATAAGAAGTTAAAATAAAGAAAAATATGTAAGATGCTGATTTATGTCATGAGCCTATGAAGTGGGCGTTTGTAATTTTAAAAGGAATGGTACGAAATGTGGCTATTTTTCCTGTGACTCCAACAGAAAAAAGACAACGCGGAACCCTGCAATAGTTATGCACCCAAACTCATTTGAGACTGGCTTTTCTGAGTTGTGCTAATGATTTAAATGAAAAACAACAAGGGGTCAACAGGATTAAGCCCACCAACATAGTACAAACATGTCACCTAGTGCAAAGGGCGAGAAGAAATGCACTGGATTCAAACCTTTTAATTTTATCCTCTTGACTGCGTGCATGCTGCTTGAGCAACATGTTTTCATCGTGTATTCGTAGGAATCGATCTTCCAGCTCCTCTCGGGTAACTTTAGAAACAGCTTGCCGAGCTTTCACATTGTGGGCGGTGGATGATTCTGCCAACAACAGAAAACAAAATAAAGGATAATATTTTTTGTTATAGCTGTACAAATAGAATGCAGTTCTTAAGAAAACGATTAATTGTGTGGTGCTTATGAAGTCCAGTTACTTAGGAGAAGCCTTCAGGACTGGTAAAACCACCAATACCCCAACTGATACCCACAGTGGAATGCATCCATCTATCCTCCACTGCAATCATGGGTGGCTATAGAGGGGTACAATGCCCAATTAATCTTTTTTTGTGACAGGGCGGATTAGCGTTTCCGCATTTATTTCTTGAAATGGTTGCAGATCTCCGAGACGTATGTTGTTGCTATCCTAATTATACACACACAGACATGATATTTGGTACACATGCAGCAATTTTCCTCTCAGTGAACATCACTAGATTGTAGCTCAAAATGTAAAAAATGACTATCAATCACAACAGACACAGGGGCACTGTTCAGCAGCGAGATGAGATAGTCGCAGGAAACATGTGCTGCGCTCCGACAAAGGAATAAAACTGATATATATCCTGTTTTATTGTTCTGTATGCAAACATATCAATTACTAATGACAGGTCTAACTAGAGGAGTGTGCAGACTAGAAATTGTCAGAAGAAAAGCGAGTTTATTATTATTATCTTTATTGTTTTTGGTTTGTTCAAACCTTTACAATATTTTCTCAAAAGAATATTTTTACAAAACAATATCAAAACACTTCAACAAAGACAATAACCTACATTACTTACTCAATAGATTCCTAAAAAACGTTTACGGTTAATTCGCTTTGTCATTACTTACGTAGAAACTTTTGTAAAACCAGATCATTTCATACAACAACTTTTAAAAGGTTATCTAAGCTTAACTATACATTATACATACTTCTCAGAAATAATATTTTAAAACATATTTATAGAGCCACAGTATTTCATACAACAATTTCTAAAAGGCTATCTAACTTAAACATTGTGTTATCAAGGAATATTAATTTTTTCATACTAAATCACATATAACTCTAAAATATTATATCTGTTCACTCGAGAGATATCATTTACAAACAATGAAAAATATGCAATTCTCTGTGGCAGCAAATTCGGACAGATCAGAAGCAAATGCAGCAAAGATTCTTTAACCCCGATTACCTTACAATCTCTACAAATTTGTTACCTACGGCATTTTTATCACAAATGCTCTGAATCTCAAGAGTATTCATTACATTAAACCGAAATCTCATTGTTGAATTGCGAAAGCATCTAGACGGATATTTTATCAAATATTTCTCCGGGACCGGTTTCCACTTCCAAAAATAAAATTACTTGCGAGTATAAAGAGGAGTTTAAGATCACCACATTATTTTCCAACCAGTCAAATGCTTTTATCAATTATTTGACCTTTCCAGGATTCTTTATAAGAATCTCCATAGATAGATCCAAGTCAAATAGATTTTTAGCACATACACTTTTAAGACTGTTCATAAATACACTCTCCAGATCTTTCCCCAAATAATGGTATAGAGTATTATTTTCAGATACTAGACATTTCCGCAGAAGAGATAGTTTTTTCCACCACATGACACTTTTTAAGGATGATAGGCCCAGCTCACAGCGTATCATTTCCATAGGTATACATTTAGGAATGTGTTTTAGAACTTTCCGCCACACACAAGCTTCAATTGTTTTCAGGTAAGGTATCAGGTCAGCAGAACAAAACTCGAGATCATACGACAAACGTGGAATTGCTTTGTACCGATAAAATAGAATGCATGGGCTTAATGTAAATTTCCCATATCTTCTTTCTATTATTTTCATTTGGTTAGCAATAGTGGTAGCCTTCATTTTAAGCAGATTTTTCATAAAACCAATTGCATTAGCACTAGTATAAGTATAGCCCAAGAATTTCAACACCGATTGATTTTTTTACTTTGTACTACCACAAGACATTGTAAGAGAACCTTGTTTTAGTACTTTCGCGCCTGTGTGAAATATCAGTGTTTTACTAGGGTTCATCAACAGTTTCCTTTCTTTGATAAAATCTTCAAATTAATCTATCATTCTTTGCAAACCAACCTTGGTACCGTCAAACAACAAAAAGTCATCTGCATACGCAACCCATTTTTATAGAGGTCCTGCCTATCTTTGGGGACACTAAACCACTTAAATCCAGTACCTTACCAGCCTGGGAAACAAAGGGTGAAAAGGGTCACTGCTAATCTGCATCCCTGCCTCAAACTTATGAGTCATAAATTTCGCCGATACTCGGCCTCTGTTATTGAGGCGGACCCTCATTACTGTGTCAGAGTATAACATTATTAAGAACTCTAAAAGGCCCTTATCGATTTGTAGGCCATTTAGTGTCTTTCATAGTGTGTTCCTATCCACCATGTCAAATGCCATGGGTAGATCCATCGAGACTATGAATAAAGATTACAAAAAACTGAAAAGAGCAGGGAAACGCTAGCCTCTGGACCAGAGTATTATAGTTACATAAAAAAGCAGAAAGAAAACATCCAGAGAAAAATATATATTTGAAAAAATGTATCAACATTTATTTAAAGTTATACCAACAATTTAAGCAATGGTGAATCAATCACAAATAATTAAACACTTATCTCTTTAATACAGCAACATAGCAGCAACTATATGCCTAAAATCGGCTAAAACATCGTCACACATACTTGCCATTCATAGTGCACTCACATTCAATCAGAACTCATCATACCGTGACATACATCCAAAAAGCTAAAAAATAAAGGAATCGTGCTAAAAACCTATGAGGAGAAGGAATTCATGACTAGTCCCCATAAAACAGACATTATTTTTATGTTCGCAATCAATAGAGTTAATTTCAAAGATGATCTATTGTCAGGGTGGATCAGAAGAAAAAGTGCAAAAGATCGCATCCCTGTAGGGTTGATCTCTTGACTGGTTTCGACGTGTAGTGGTAGTAAACACAACGTCTTCCTCAGGAGGTAGATGAACAAGTTACTTCTTACCTTGTAACGTTCTTTCGATGGGATGTTCCTCCGACGTATTCCTTATCTTTGATAATACGTTTCCAGCTTGCTGGCCTCGGAAATTTTTTCTGTAGAGGGCGCTGCGCGTCGACGTCCGCCGAGTCGATGTCCCTCGACGGCCACTGTATCGGCGCCGACGTCACCATGCCCATAAATAGCCATGCGCGGCGTCCGTTGCTCAGTTCCATTTTGTAGCATAAGAAAAGTCATGCCTGAATTGGTTATTGACCTTGAAGGAGCGTAAACTGCAACCACAAGGGAAGTATTACTGCAGGGATGGATGGGAGGGGCGATAAGGAATACGTTGGAGGAACATCACATCGAAAGAACGTTACAAGGTAAGAAGTAACTTGTTCTTCGGAGGGATTGCGTCCTCCGATGTATTCCTTAACTTTGCTAGACTCCCATAGCAGTGGCATGTAATTGGAGGTGGGAGTAAGAATGTCATGTATCCCTTTAGGGATGGACCAAATGTAATACGGCTTTGCCAAATCTGGTCTCTTGACTAGTGGAGGAATCCAGGTTGTAAAATTTTGTGAATGTATGTACGGACGACCATGTGGCAGCCGCACATATGTCTCTGACCGGTACCCCTCTTTGGAGGGCCGAAGATGCTGCGATACCCCTGGTTGAATGAGCCCTAAGATTTTGGGGTGGCTCTTTCCCTGCCAGTTTGTAACATTCCAGAATGGCCAAAATAATCCACCTGGAAATGTTTTGTTTTGTTATGGATAATCCCAACTTGTGACCTGAGTATCCTACAAACACAGTTGGTCTGCTTGCCTGATTCTAGCCATTCTGCTGATGTAAAAGCTTAGAGCTCTCCTTGGGTCCAGCCTATGTAGTCTTTCTTCCTCTTTCCCCGGGTGGGGAGGAGGGTAGAACGAAGGTAAGGTAATTTTCTGAGTAATATGAAATTCAGAAACCACCTTTGGGAGGAAATTAGGCTTCACCTGTAGGACAACTTTGTCCTTGTGGAAAATTGTATGTGGGGGTTTACAGGAGAGAGCTTGTAGCTCGCTCACCCTCCTAGCAGATGTTAGTGCTACCAATAGAACAGTTTTAAGCATGAGAAATCTCAGCAAACAAGAGTGAAGTGGTTCGAATGGAGTGCCCGTTAGGAAGTTTAAGACTAAATTTAAGTCCCATAAGGGAACTTGGAATGGTTTTGGAGGATAAACATTAGCTAATCCCTTGAGAAATTGTATCACTAGAGGTAGTTTGAAATACGATGGTTCCTCTGCAGAGCGCTTGAAGATTGAAAGCGCTGCGAGATAGCCTTTTACAGTGCCAGCTTGAAGGCCTGAGTTTGCCAAGTAGAGTAGAAACGATAACACTGTTGGTGCACCACATGAAAAAGGGTCGATATTCTCTTCTCTACACCAGCTGCAAAATTTGTTCCAACGGCAGCGGTATAAAGACTTTGTTGCTGGCCTTCTGGCCGAAAGCAACACCTCCATGACGTCATCAGGGAGATCCCAATCCTTGTACCTCACCCTTTCAGAAGCCAAGCGTGAAGGTTGAGGATTCTGATGTCTGGATGGAGAACCTGACCTCCCTTCTGCAAGAGAAGATTCTCTTTGAGTGGAAGACGGATTGGAGAGCAGATGGACATATCTAGAAGGTCCGGGTACCACGTTCTCCTGGCCCAGTCCGGGGCAATTAGGATCATGGTTTTCCGGATTCTTCTAAACCTCCTGATCATTTGAGGAATAACAGGGACTGGTGGAAACGCGTAAAGGAGTGGAAACTCCCAGTCCACTACGAACGCATCTCCTAGAGCTCCTCTCGGGGGAAATTCCCTTGAACAGAACAAATCGCACTTCCTGTTGGTGCTTGTGGTGAACAGATCCACCTGAGGGGTTCCCCAAAGCGTGAAGATCGATTGAAGGACTTCCTGAGCTAGCTCCCACTCGTGGGAGACTCTGCTCTGCCTGCTCAAAGCATCCGCTGTCAAGTTCTTCTCTCCAGCTAGGTGGACTGCCGATAGAGAGATTCCTTCCTGAATTGCCCAAAACCAGAGCTGCATTGCCTCTCTGCACAGTGGCAGTGACCCTACGCCTCCTCTTTTGTTGTGGTAGTGCATGGCCACCGTGTTGTCCGTCATTATTAGATTTCTCCCCTGTACTGATGGCAGGATAGCTTTCAGCGCTAGTCTGATCGCTCTCAGCTCCAATAGGTTGATGTGTAGTCTGGACTGCGATGGAGACCAACGACCGCTGATGGTCAAGTCGTCGGCATGGGCTCCCCAGCCCGTGAGTGAGGCGTCTGTGACTACCGTTATCTCCGGCCATGGTTGCCAAAACAGTTCTCCTTTCAAGATGTTCTCTGGATAGGCCCACCATTGAAGGTCGCGGGCTACCTTGTCCGGAATCCGGAGGAGATGTGTCATTCTCCCTGAGAATTGCGACCACTGAGTTCTCAGTGCCCACTGAAGAGATCTCATTCTCAGGCGAGCCTCTGGCACAAGGAAGATGCAGGATGCCATGAGGCCTAGCAACCTCAAAAAGTCGAAGGCTGGGAGACGTTGGGCATTTTGAAACTTGTTGACCATCTGCAGAATATCTTGAGCCCTCACCTCTGGTGGCGAGGCTTTTCCCAGGGAAGTGTCCAGGACCGCTCCAATGAACTGCAGTCTCTGTGATGGTATCATCTGTGACTTCTTTAAATTGAGGGAGAAGCCCAGTTCGTGAAGGAAGTGGCAGACATAATCTAGCTGGGTCTGAGCTTGTTCCGAAGATACAGCCCTGATCAGCCAATCGTCCAGGTAGGGGTAGACATGGATCCCTTCCCTCCTTAGACTCGCCGCCACTACCGACATTAGCTTGGTGAAGACCCTCGGGGCGGAGGTCAGCCCAAATGGCAGAACTCAAAATTGATAATGAGAGTCGCCAATTGCGAAACTCAGGTATTTCCTGTGTTTGAGATGGATTGGCACATGGAAATAAGCATCCTGAAGGTCCAGAGATACCAGCCAGTCCTGGAGCTGGAGGGCCTGAAGGATCTGACAGAGAGTTACCATCTTGAACTTGTCCTTCCTGAGGAACTTTTTCAATTCTCGTAAGTCCATCATGGGTCTCAGTCCTCCGTCCTTCTTTGGTATGAGAAAGTAAGGGGGGGCGGGGGGGGGAGTACCAGCCCTTGTTCCTGTCCGCTACAGGTACCGGTTCTATGGCACCTTTCTCTAGCAGGTCTATAATTTCCTGCAAGAGGAGCGGATCTGGAACATTTCGAGAGCTGTTCCCCGGTGGATGACTCTGAGGGATGTGTAGAAAGGGTAGGCAGTAACCCTGGGCGATTGTCTCCAATGCCCAAGCATCTGACGTAATAGCCTGCCATTCCGTCAGATGTTGAGTTAACCTGCCCCCTACAAGTGTCTTGTGTGGAAAGACCTCAGAGTGGTTTGGGGGCGGCTGATGCAGATGCCGATGCCGAGGGTAAAGAGGCACCTGCTGCTGCTGCGGTCTTAGTATTTTTGACCCGTCCACCTCGGGTGGATCTCCTTTGGCCTCTTTGAGCCGGCTGTCCTCTGCCTTTCCCGAATGCGGAATAATAGCGAAAGGACTTTCCTCTCCCAGAGGTTCCTGAGGGGCGAAAAGGAGTTTGGCGGATAGCAGTTCCTAAAGATTTTGCTGCTGCTTTAGATGTCTGCAACTTTTCCAGACTGTCATCAGCCTTTTTTCCTGAATAATGAAGAGCCGTCAAAGGGCATATTCAAAAATCTGGCCTGTACATCTGGAGCGAAGCCAGACTTTCGCAACCACGCATGTCTGCGGATTGTTGTACTTGCCGCCATGGCCCTGCTGATACTGTCAGCGGAATCGATGCCAATTTGAAGTGACTCGCACATGGCATCTTTGCCATCTTTAATAATGTTAAGGAAGGCTTCCTTTTCCTCTGCTTCGGGTATGCAGTCAGCCGCTGATGAAGCACACTCCCACAGTGTGTGACTGAACCTGGCAAGCGTACAGGTGGCATTGATGGACTTCAACGCCATACTACAAGCAGAGAAGACTTTCTTTGCCATAGAATCGTACCTCTTGTCATCTCTATCCTGTGGGACAGTAGGGTAAGCGGTCCTGCTGCTTGATGAAGTTGCCGCTTGGACCACCAGGCTCTCTGGAGTCGGGTGTTTCGATAAGTATTCAGGGTCAGCAGCAGCTACCCTATACTTGGCTGATAATCTTTTATTGACAGCAGGGATAACTTCAGGAGTTTCCCAGTTGGATGCAATCTTTCTTTGTAAGGCTGTATGGAAGGGGACCACAGGATCCTCCTGTGGACCTTTGTCTAATATGTCTGTCAGGTCATCCTGTTGAAAAACAGGCGAAGGCACAGACCAACCCATGAATTCAATAATTCTTGCCATCAGGGTTCTATAGGGTGTTTCGGCATGTTCCCCTGGGTCTGGCTTAACAAAATCCACTTAGGGGGAAGTGTCCAGTCCACTTGCCTCATGTAATGACTCCTGTAGGTCTTTTAACCTTCTTTCCTCAGAGGTGAAATCCTCTGAAACAGGTAGTGTGGTTCTCTGCAACCCGAAGGTTTCCTGGTCAGAATCTTCTCCTTCTTCATAAATTGAAGATAATCCAGGGTACTCTGTCCTCTGAAATGGTATAAAACCCATTTCTAAGGCAGAAGGAGCCAAACTCGTCATTATTGGGCGAGAAAACGTTGATGTCATCGATGCTGATGTGACAGGCTTTGAAGGCGCCGAAAACGGTGTCGAGAAAACCGGAAGAGGCCTCGAAGAACTCGAGAGGATCGGGATCCTACTCGAGGACATCGACGACGGTCTCGGCGTTGTGCCGGAGGCTCTTGGAATCACCGTTGGCTGTGGAGTAGCCGTGGTCTTCTCTTTCATCGGCGTCAATATCGGCGTCGACGATGGCGTCGAGTCGATCGACTGATGCGTCGAAGAACCCTTCGACAACGTCGTCGATGGCGCCGATCCATGCGTCGAAGGGATCCTCGACGACGGCGTCGAAGACAGTGCCTTCTTACCCGATGGCCCGTGGCGCTCTCGGGTGGAATGTTTCGCCGGGTGCTGCGACTCGCTGCGTTTTGATTTTTTGGGTTTTTCACCCGCGGTATCACCCTCGGCTGTCTTCGAGGGGGTCGAGGCCGCTTTCTTGAAGACGCTTAACATTTTCTTCCTGAATTCCTCCCACTCAGCCTGAGAGCTGTGTTTTGTGGGGCAGGAGACCCTTTCTGGGGAAACAGAAGACGACGAGGAAGGGGATCTTCGACGTCTCTGAGTGTCGTGATCTCGACGAATGGTGGGAGCTACTTCGAGAACTAGAATGGAAATGTTTGACAGCGAGGAGACGAATGCCTCGACTCGGCCGAAGAAACTTTTGAGGAGGTTTTGACTGACTTACCTCTCTCGAGCTTCCCCTTGCGCTCCTTCAAGGCTTTCGCCTCCGAACAATGGTGCTCGACTCCCAAGCACCACAAGCAGATCCTGTGTGGATTATCGACATTTTTTTACCGCAGTCTCGACATTTTTTGAAGCCGGATCGCGGCGTTGTCGGTTCCGATGAAGATGCCAATTTCGAGTAGATGTAGATTAGATTATCTGACTGAACTGAGCAATGATGTTCCGAGGCCCCACGAAGCGCGGAAAAACGGAACTGAGCAACAGACACCGCGCGTGGCTATTTATGGGCATGGTGACGTCGGCGCCGATACGGTGGCTGTCGAGGGACATCGACTCGGCGGACATCGACGCGCAGCGCCCTCTACAGAAAAAATTTCCGAGGCCAGCAAGCTGGAAACATATTATCAAAGATAAGGAATACGTCGGAGGACACAATCCCTTCGAAGTTACCATTCTGTAAAAAACACACACAAAAACATGGCTGTAGACTACTACATAGAAAATCCAAGTCTTTGCTGGCTGTCTGCAAAATACGGTTAAAAAACGACAACTCTGAAAAGCAGCCCAAATTTGCTTTGTGAAACAACTATGGGATCATATATGCCATGTAACAAATAAGCAAATAGGATTCCCAATCTAACAACTGTATATGCCAGGGCGGAAGGGATAGTGACCCCCAAGAAAAGACCGTGCAGAGTGGCAGAGAACCTTCAGGACCATAGTTAATCTGCGACAACTGTAGAAGCATGCAAAACAGGTTATATATATGCATGTGAATGTTAGTCAGGTCAAAAACTAAAACCGTGCCTCGAAAGGACTAGTATTAGACTGACATGGTGAATGCCAAATTGCCGTGACGACCATTGCGATATAGTGCGGCCAATCACACTGGAGATATCAAGACCAAATCCTGACCTGAAACAGAACCGAAATGCACTTAATGAGATAAGAAAGGGCTAGGGTACTATATAGAGTGCGTGTGTCTGGAGCAGAGATAAAAGCTCACCTGGAGGACACCCTATGGTATTTAGGGAAGTCCAAAGCTGCATCTGTAGAAAAATGGAGAAGCAGCACGGCTTAACCTGAAGAATCAATGTCGTCTGTGGGTCACTGCAACAATCGTCAAAGGAAACCCATTACAGTGCTAAATGGCAGGAAATACCCCAAAAGTATTTTGCATTAATTGAATCTCAAATGGAACAGAACTGTAAGGGCCCGCAGCGGTCGTCCCTGCCCCTCGAGGGAGCCATGAGTATTATGCCAATAAAACATTTATATTTACATGTACAGCATTAGAGTAAATGCTTGTGTAATTGCAATGTTAAAACTGGGCATGACGGCAGGAAACTCCCGTAAGAAATACAGCACAACTCGAGGTTGATAACAGTAGCTACACCTTAAGTGTGTGCATGGTGAAAAGGCTGGCCGCACGCTTACCTCCATCAAACAGATGCCATATCTGTTAAATTGCCCACAACATTGCTTTCAGCATTACTAACCACTTTCATGTTACACGTGACTACTTGGAATTGATTGCTCACAAATATATAATCCAGAATTGACCCCAAGCCTCTGGCTTGCCAACTAGGTGTGATGTTATACATTGGCTGCATACCCCAGCTGATCGCAAAATCCAACCAAAGACACCCTATATATAATTTATTGGACGCTGCCGCACTAGCAGGCTCTATTGATGCCAATAACCAAGAAGCTTCAGTAATATCTACATTGCAGTCCGCATTCAGGTCTCCTGAGAGCAATAGAGCTCCAGTAGGGTATAAATCGAGCCATTCACTTATCTTTTGGTTCAACATCTCAAACAAATTTATCAGCTGGTCATTAGAGTGTGTTGCTGCATTGCAGTAGATATTCATTAGCATTATGCATTATGTCAATTAACTCATCTTTTGATGTTAGTTTGAATGTTCCAATTATTGCACAATCCAGTAACAATTGTTCAGTGACCATCGTGATGTTTGTATCAGAATGGTAAGCCAGTATTACACCACCACTAGGGCGGCCAGTTAAACCTTTACGCGCCTTCATATTTAAAACACCATAACCATCCCACAATAGGTTATCAGTCACCCAAGTCTCTTGTAATAACACAAAATCATGTTCTTCTAGAATTTTTACAATTTTGGTATTTGTAACTAAATGCGAGTAATCCCTTGTGTTCCAGGATATAAGGCTATAAGGTGTTTTCTTGCTAAAGAGGTTCCTTCACCGATTTTAATTTCTCTATGGATTCACTTAAAGACAAAGCAAGCCACCTCCACTCTTGCATATCCGTCAGTTGGGCCCTAGCATCCACCATGGCAGACATACCAGCTTCCTTCCCAGCAGGGTCCTGAGTCCCAAGTGCTGCCATATCATGATGTACAATGTCCTGTGTGTGACCCTTATATGTACTAAAAGGTATCCATACCATAGGAGCCTTCTTGATATTGCAGTCCTTCAACATCAGAGCCCTCACCAAAGGAGATGCTATAATTAAACTGACATAGTCAAACCTCTCATTATGAATATAGTCGACAAGCTGAATATCAGTAGATGATATCAAACTTCATTCTGTTATTTCTCTAAACATGTTTAATAGGTAATGCCTATTTAAGGCCCGCGGATCTCCATCATCAAACACGTAATATATCACAAGACTGTGCTCATTTGGGTAAATTGGACTTCTAAGGTTTTGAATAACTTTCCTTTTTACATCTTTATCCCATATATTGAAGTCAGGTGATACGTATCGTTCATAACCATCATTTTGTATAACATTTCCATCTTGTCTTTCTTGAACTTGACACTCGTTGTTATGTGCCTCTTCAAGCAATCTGCTGTTATGCTTCTGACTACTTATACTGTTCACACTTGCTATTTTATCTGGTGACAAACCAGATAAATTGGGTAACAAATGTTTTGCTTCACTCAATTTTTGATTTAAGATATCCTCTACAATTGTACTAACTACTTCTCTGGTTAACTGCGTGTCACTGGATGCTTTAATATGATGCACCTCAAGATCATCCCTTGATTTAATTGGGGTAACTTTATCCCTTTTCACTGATTGCACAGTCTGTGAGTCAGCTGTCCTTTTTTCATATTGCCCAACATTTTGAGCAGCCACTACAGCAGGCTCACACAACATTGCCTTTCCGTGTGTGTTACCTTGAATGGGCTGGTTACTGTTTACAATATTATGAACAGTCGAAACTACATGACCCATAAACTCTATATTGTCCTCATCAACTGGGGAATTGGGTCTGGACAGGGCGTCCAGATTTTTAAAAATATCAAAGATTTGTATGCATTTGGATATACGCCCAAACCCTTGGGTATCACGGCGTAATTAGCAAGTTAAGGTTACATACATCTT
Source organism: Ambystoma mexicanum (assembly GCF_040938575.1). Taxonomy (NCBI): domain Eukaryota; kingdom Metazoa; phylum Chordata; class Amphibia; order Caudata; family Ambystomatidae; genus Ambystoma; species Ambystoma mexicanum. Next base: position 394,089,031 of record NC_090922.1, read on the forward strand.
TGTTGATAGCTAAGTACATATCTTAGTTATCAGGACTGGCTTACATGCATTTTAGTTGCAGCAGTATAACAGGTGTATAGTCTATTATACAACATAGCAATGATCTAGTTTTGCTAGGTTTTGTCTGTCTAGGGTAAGGAGTGTTTGAGAGAGTATTAGTACTTTTTGAACAGGTTTTTAGTTGTTTTTTGAACTTGGGTAGCAATGTTTCGTTGGATAGGAGGGGTGGGAGAGAGTTCCAGATGCAGAGGGCTGCAAAGGTAAAGCTAGAATTACCTGCTCTTGTGGTGGTGAAGCGGGGAATGTGCAGTTGGATATTTGCGTTGGATCTAAGGGATCTCGATGGGATTTTGCAATTGTTGAGGTAGGTAGGGGCCGTGTCTGATAGGCATTTGTGTGTGATGGTGAGTGTTTTATGGAGGATTCTGGACTGCACTGCGAGCCAGTGAGCCTCTCTTCTGTGTTGTGAGATGTGTTCTCTATTTTTGTGATGCCCAGAGCTGCTCTGAGGGCTTTGTTTTGTAGGAGGTGGAGTTTAGTTAGATTTTTTTTGGAGGTGCCTAGCAGTAAAATGTTACAGTAATCTATTTTTGTTAAGATGAGGGCTCTAGCAAGTGTCAATCAGTTGGCAGGAGATAGGAGAGGCCTGCTAAGTGTGATGAGTTTGGCGGTGTAGGCTGTTGAGGGCGCTAATATGTTTGTTCATGGCGAGATTCGAATCGAGGTATACTCCCAGTGTTTTGACTTTATGGGAGATGTTGATGAGTGTGCCGTCAATCATTATGCAGGTGTAGTCTGGGTGGAGTTTGCTGAGTTTGTTGGGGGAGCCAACTATAAAGATCTCAGTTTTGTCTCCATTGAGAAAGAGGCTGTTATAAGCCACCCAGCTTTGGATGTGTGAGTAAATTGTGTTAATGGTGGCCGTGTCTTGATCCAGGTTACCTGTGATGGGGATGAGGATCTGTGTGTCATCGGCGAAGTTTGTGTAGATTACGCCCATGGCATCTAATGCTGCGAAGAGTAAGTTAGTGTAAGCGTTGTATAGGGTGGGGGAGAGGCAGGATCCTTGTGGTACACCTAGTGGTACAGGGATGGGATCTGCTGCAACTTCCCCTATGGATACTCTTGAGGTGCGGTCAGACAGGAAGGATTTTATCCAAGTGGTGGCCTTATGTGGCCTTATGTGGAAATTAGGCTTCACCTGTAGGACAACTTTGTCCTTGTGGAAAATTGTATGTGGGGGTTTACAGGAGAGAGCTTGTAGCTCGCTCACCCTCCTAGCAGATGTTAGTGCTACCAATAGAACAGTTTTAAGCATGAGAAATCTCAGCAAACAAGAGTGAAGTGGTTCGAATGGAGTGCCCGTTAGGAAGTTTAAGACTAAATTTAAGTCCCATAAGGGAACTTGGAATGGTTTTGGAGGATAAACATTAGCTAATCCCTTGAGAAATTGTATCACTAGAGGTAGTTTGAAATATGATGGTTCCTCTGCAGAGCGCTTGAAGATTGAAAGCGCTGCGAGATAGCCTTTTACAGTGCCAACTTGAAGGCCTGAGTTTGCCAAGTAGAGTAGAAACGATAACACTGTTGGTGCACCACATGAAAAAGGGTCGATATTCTCTTCTCTACAGCAGCTGCAAAATTTGTTCCAACGGCAGCGGTATAAAGACTTTGTTGCAGGTTACTATCTATCCTATCCGAGGTGACTTTATTTTTTAGTACCTCAGATAGCATGGAAGTACCATCGGTATATTCATATTGTGTTTCATTACTCTTTCCCACTGAGGTGCAGACTTCCAATTTACTGGGTGAAACAATGGGGGCTAAAACTCTTGTGTTACTTAAGTCACTAACTTTCCCTCCCTTAGCAGTATCCTGTCTTTCAAACCAGGCATCACGAATGTCAGCAGTTCTCATACATTTCTGGGAGGAAGTATTGTACGTCTTAGCAGATTTGGCCTGTTTTTTCTTTAGCTTTTTCTCTTAGACATTTTTTCAAAAAAAGTGGCATTATCATCATCGCTTATGAGAGTAACACCTACAGGTACTATAATACCAACACTAGAGACACACATAACGTTGCCGAGAATTGCCTCTGTGACAGCTGGAAGGACTGCATGGTACATTCTCCAAACTAACCCCCTGATACTTCATATTAGCTTCTGCAACCTAGCTATCTAGCGGTAAATCTTGCAAATTGAAAACAGCCTCTGCGCGACCTTTAACAATTAGTACAGAAAGCAACTCCGGCAAAGTTGTAAATGCCTGCACCATTTCATTTAACAGCCTTGAATGTGTTTTCAGTTCTTTCAACAACAAAGACTGAAACTCAGTGCATGACGATTCTGTAGCACAATTCACCTTTGTCATAGGATGCGTCAGCTCTTCCGCAGCCTCATAAACAGCACTTTTTTCTAAATGCTGCGACAGAGCCAACAAAGAAATATCCCCACAGCAAATAATCGGGGGAGTGTCTGCATACAATTGGCATCTATTCTTATCCTTGTCAACAATGCGTACCATTAGATCATCCTGACACACCCTATCCATAATACCATCTTCAGCAAACAAGGATTGAGAGCTTTCCGATATTTGGATATTGTTATCATCATCTTGAAAAACAACATTTGTCTTCCGTTCCAACGAACATTGTTGCGCTCAATCAATCAATCAATTCTTCTACTACATAGGAAGTGTCTGAGGTGTCTGAAGTACACACTGCAGCTGCGCGCACAACACTCATTATTGTTGCCATTTGGTTTACCCACGCAGCTGCAGGGTACTGTTTATTCTTCGCAATTATTTTCAAGCTCATTATTTGCATAAAATCTCACCTGTAACTGTAAATCTTCTGTCTACACAAACGGTGTCTGATACCCAAGGGCCACAATTCCCATGCAGGAAACACAGATAAAGTTTTGTCAGACCCCGATTAGCAGATACTAACAGCCCAAACAACCCAAACCAGCCCAAAAGGCACAACAGGCCACTTGAAAAGGGCACTTGCTGAGGCGCGCGTGCGGATGGCGCGCAGCCTCCAGTTTAAATAGGCTCCTCCTCTAATGTGGGCGGGGCCTAGAAGTAAACTAAAAGAACACTGATTTTAATAACGGGTTGGCTGTTAAGGGCGAAAATAGTATTTTCTGAATAATAAGTAAAGTGGATGACAATAACCAAGTCAAAGCGTCCAATATTCCAGTCCAGTATTGTTCAGCGTGTTCTTTACCAGGGCATGAAAGGCTCCAGGTTTAGAGTGTCCAGGCACAACAGGCCACTTGAAAAGGCCACTTGCTGAGGCACACATGCTGATGGCACGCAGCCTCTGGGTTAAATAGGCTCCTCCTCTAATGTGGGCGGGGCCAAGTCAAATAGTCCAATATTCCAGTCCAGTATTGTTCAGCATGTTCTTTACCATGGCATGAAAGGCTCCAGGTTGAGAATGTGCAGGCACAACAGGCCACTTGAAAAGGCCACTTGCTGAGGCACGCGTTCTACAGCCCAATTAGAGTTTCGGGGTGGAATGTAACATGGCCGCCGCCAGATAAGGAGAATCCGAAGCAATGGACTAACGGTCCTAGGCTGTAGCAGTGTGTAAGGAGCCAGGAAAATAATCGCCCGGTCAAAAACTTGCATCAGGGACCCCTTGATAACAGCATCCCATATGGCTGCTGGTGAGGGGAACGAAAATGAATAAAGAGAGGGATTGGACCATGTGTAAAAGGTGTGAGGTGGCAATCACACTCGCATGTGGTGCTCTGCATTGAAAGCGAGCTGCGATGGCCTCCCTTCATTAAAAAATATATATATAAAAATGCAAAGAAATCGGGCTCCCTCCGCACAGCCACATGTCTAACCCTCCCCCACCAGCCGGTCGACACTGGTATTGGGTCCGCTCCCATTGTAATACCCGCTGTAAATGGTGGGGACCCAGATTCCATGTACCAGGAGATTATACCTGCAGTGTTTCCCCACACGCCCCAAACAAGTGGGAAGAGGAGGGAGCGGACACCCTATCCACTGAAGGGAGACGAGCAGTGCAACAAGCAGACATTCTTTCCCAGGGTAATGGTATGGGGAGGGCGGTTTGGAGAACTCCTTGAACAGGACCTCCTCCTCACAGACACCACAAATGGCTGAGGAAAGTGGGAAACATACAAGGTCAGGTCTTCAGACCAAGATGGACTCCTACACACCCGTTGAAACCACCATTGGGATAAGCCCGGAAGCTGGGCTACTTAACAAAAATACAGATGCAATACCTGCCCAATTAGTACAAGATATTCTGCAAGCTATTCAAGGAGCTAAAACCACACTTAAGCCACACATTTAAGCAATATGAGCAGAAGTTGGGCTTCTGCGGCAAGATCTACAAAAGGTTTCTGCAAGAGGAGTGGAAAGCCTAATATCTGGGTTTGAGAATACACTAGGGCCCCTACAAAAACAGATACAGCCATTAAAGGAATGGTTCGGTCAAACATTTTTATTGCCCCTACGGGTCGGCCATGTGTTTTTAAGCCTAAGTCGCTCGATTTTAGAAAAATTTCCTATGGACCTTACCCGAGTTTTTGTCCATTAAACGCACGCGAAAACAGGCACCAGGGAGCTGCCATTTTTTGATAATCCTATCATTTCCCCCATCGCCCTGGCTGACATGCTTTTGCGGCACTAAATCGTATCCCCCGCCCCTGAGCCTGTCATCAGCAGACGCATACCGCCCATTTCACAACGCCAAAGCAGGTCTCGTGTCAGCATTTGCTGCGCTTCAGCTAATGACGTGTCGCCATGGAAATGGCAGGACGCCTCTTTCCTCAATAAGTATAAACAGACCGTTTCACAACACACACAAGTGTTTGTGCAACACACAATGGATACAATAATGCCCTACATGTACGAACCCCAGTATACCGAGGAGGAACTACTGGAAAGTGAAACACGTGAAAACGATGGGGCTTCGGACAGCAGTTGGCAGGACGAATCAACGGATGAAGACACTGGACCTAGTCGCATGGACGGTGTTTCCACCTGGTGCACATGCAATCGGTGCAAGCTAATGCCGACCGAGGAGGAGAACTGCTGCTGCTGTGAAAACTCGGGATGCGTGGCCTACATTTCGGAAGGCGAGCCACGACCGCAATGCATCACCGAGCTGCCAGACTTCAGGGCAGCCTGCCTCACATGGTCCGTGTTGAGGATAATGATGGTGCTTATGCACGAACTTCGCGCAACTGTTCGTCCTCGTAATCCGAGTAACGAGTAAGTATACTCTGCTTGTGATGCCACTACTATTTCATGGTCTTCTACTATATCCAAAATTACATATACATATCATTGTAACGCATGAAAGTCGTTCAATAGTGTGCAGTGTCTAGATAGCATTTGTCCGAGCAGAATGCCATTAGTTACAAGAATTGTAACTAATGGCATTCTACAACAAACGTTTATTAAAATTATCTTGGTCATTTAAAAACAGTTTGTTTCATTCCTTTTCACAGGTGGTACAGGCTGGTGGCCTATCGTTCCTTTACATGGTGTCTTCACAGGAGGCTCGGACACCGCGTTCGAAGAGTGATACCCGCCTGTGCCGTTCGTGCCATAAGAGAAACATTCCCGAGTGACAGCGGTCAGTACAGGGGATTTTCTCTCGCTGTGCTACAACCTGAACTGTACAATGTGTAAACTTTTGTATTTTTGTGTCATCAAAATAAGCTACAAAATAAAACACCACATATATTTTAACAACGGTTGTTTCGATTTTTTAAATCAATCAGGTGTGTCTCCATTCAAGGATGGATGTCAGACACCTGTGCTCGGAATGGGTGAAGTTCAGGTCGCTGTGAAGCGGGGCGGTCACTATCTAAGCTAACCAAATATATTATCCATAATGCATGCACTAAATAACACTTGTTCAAAGTCTTTCAGTCGGTTATGTCTCTATAAAAGTCACACATATCAATACTATCAATGAGCATTGGATTATACAGGCCTTCGGTCAAGGGTCTTGACCAGTATAATACAGTGTTTGAAGTGTGGGTCTGTGCTCACAAGAATCTCTGATATGTGGCATTTGTTATTGATAGGCAACGATATACTGCAGTAGGGGTCTAATGTTAGTTGGGGATCTGCTAGGTGGCCATCATGGCGTGGTCAGTGGTCTGGCACATGAAGAGAATACCTTGCAGGGACACAGGGTCAGAGTGGCAGTTACTTTCCACTGGCGAGGGTGCGTGGGCAAGGACACGTTTGTGGAGATGAACGAGCCATGTGCATGGTTCAAGCCGGTTCACATGCAGGAGAGTGATGTGTTACATTTATTAGCTGTTGCAAATACCTCTGTAGTTTTCCAGTCAGAGTGGGAACGAGGCTGTGGGCCATGTGCTCTGCGCGCTGTACTATCGCAGTGAGGGCTGGTCACCAAAATGGAGTGGAAAGGGGGTACAAAAATGGATGTCCCGTGTCCTTTAACATCACATAAGGGAAAGAGACGGGCGCAAACGGAGAAGGTGCCAAATAGCATGCACACTTCAAAAGGTATCCCACGCCCAGGGGCCATCGCTCAGATGGCCTCCTCAGACCCCGTGTCTCCAGGCAGGCCTCCCCTGAGGCAGGCCGCCCCCTGCAATAAACATAATACCACGACATACACACGTCATTCATTCACAAACACCCCCCTGTTTCTAATACTTTATAAACCACTTGATATGTCTCATGAGAACATCTTTGTGCTTTGCAAGTCAACTCCTGAACCTTCGACCTGAGAAGCACTGAGATCTATGCTAATCTGCTTGTCGCCGTGCTATCTGTGACCGCTTTGAGCAAACTCGTCAGTGTGCTACCTGTGGCCATCTACCTGTTCTCCTGCAAAATACTGCTCGGCCTGCTGAATCCAACTGTTTGTTGGTCAAGGTAAGGCCATGTATCCTAGTCATATTTCGGTCATTTTTACATTTCAATCTATTTGCTATTACAGTACCCAATAGAGCTATGGTCATTGGTCTCATTGCTATCGACTTGAGTTTCAATTGTTATGCTATCAATAGATCTATTTATTTTCATCTGTGTCAATTGTCATTGAATTGCATCCTTGGGGGGTCCAGTCTATAATGCAAGCATGGTTCCTTTTCGTGCAAGACAAAACAGACATTTCTGTAACTTATGCAAATACTAAGCCACACATGATGAACTGGTATAGTTCCGGCGACCAAAACAAACCTTGCATTGAACATGGTATGGTTCATTTACTTTTTTATGACATTTTTATTCATCAAGGTTTTCTAATAATCTTGATATTTACTTTTCAGAATTTTCAACAATGCCTGCCTGTTCGATTAGCGGTTGCCCTTCGAAGACCCATGCTAAATCTGAAGGCACTACAATGCATGTATTCCCGAAAACTGTTGAGTCCAACAAGTCTTAGAGGACAAGAGGGGTGATCGATACCGCATCTGCATCCGGCACTTTTCCTCGAACATGTACATCTTGGGTAACAAAGAAGAATAAACCGGCGAACGACACGAAAATTGCTCTCAAACGCTATTCCAACTCTATTCGTCCACATTCCGCCACTGGTGAGTCAAGTGTCCGGATTTAGCTTTAGGCCTTGCGGTAGTGTGTAGGTAGCCGAATGAATTAATTGATATTTTAGGTGTTGCGTCCCTTGTAATACTTTCGATATTGATATGAGTGTATAGCTTTTTGAATAATGACATTTATCAATAAATTATTTTTCGATTTTATAACCCCCAAAGGAAATCTATTTATGGGCACAGGGAACTGTACTATATTGCGCATTTTCAATAGCATTATTCTCAAGTATTCTGTCAATTTACATGGCAATGTCGTCCCCTGGTGTTTGTTTTCAGTTATAATTAGTGTTATCCATACTAATGCAAGTACTGTCTTTCAGGGAGATGCTGAAGCGTCCACCACATTGACAACAGCCCTAGATGTTCTTCAGCAGCCCGAGGTATGGATACTGACAGCTCAACTGACCGTGATCATCAGGACTGGATCACTTGTCGTTTGATTGTTCTACACCATGTTTCATTTGTGGTTAGCCGCTGATATGTACCTGTGCGGTCGACCCCAAGCTTGTGTTGTGTTTTCAATATTGTAATCCTTACTAATGCAAATACTATGTTTCAGGCTGTTGTTGAATCGTCAACCCACGCACTTGATGCAGAGCCTGACATTAAAGTAATTTGGGTGGAAGCGGGACCATGCGGATACGAATCGGCGCAACAGCTTTCGGAAGTGCGCACCACATTGACAACAGCCCTAGATATTCTTCAGCAGCAGGAGGTATGGATACTGACAGCTCCATCGATCGTGATCATATAACGTGATTCCATTTGCTATACTTTCTTCCCTATTAACGCAAGTACTGTGTTTCAGGGAGATGATGGAGCTTCCACTACAATCACAAGATCACATTTAGATGATGCAGATGTAAAGAAATCGGAGAAATACGTCTATTAAATCTGATAATTTTTAAATATTCCTTGATTCTTTTAGATAATGCAACATTTGTGGTCATCTCTTTATATGTACCTGTGCCGATATTGAAAACCATACTAACGCAAGTACTGTGTTTCAGGGAGTTGCTGAGGCCTCCTCTTCAATAAAATCATTTGTGGCAGTCCATGTAGAGCCAGAGGTATGTATACTGACATCTCCATCGAACTAGGTCATCAGAGGTCGAGTACTTGTCGTTTGATTGTTCCACACAATGTTTAAATCGAGTTTGGCTATTGAGATGTACATGTGTGTTCGTCCTCACGTGCGTTTTACGCTAACAATATTTTGATACACAGTAATGAAAATACTATGTTTCAGGGAGTCGATGGAGCCTCATTCCGTGCTGTCTATGCGGATACAGAAAATATAGTTGTTGCAGCGCGAGAGGAAGGGGAGACATGCAGATACGTATCAGAGCAACAGCGTCCAGATGTTGAAGGTCGAGTCAAAAAAGTTGTAAAGAAAAGAAACCAAAATAAGGTTAGTTACAAACAGTTCATAACTTTAGAATTTTTTTTGTGCTGGGGACTATTTTATGTTTTTTTCCAGTCAATTGTACTAGACTTTATCTTGTGTTTAAACTGAACATCCCTTTTCCAATCTGTCCTCTAGTTACCCGTGGGTCTACGAACTATACATACACAGACAGTGAAGCGAATGAGAGATGTTGCTTGCCAGACCATTTACACTATGGAGGCTATGGAGGAACTATTAATTCAGACGCGGCGTGTTGAGACTCGGGATGCACATGTCCAATGGCCAGAACATGAAATGAATGTGTCTGGAGAATCCAGCAAAGTTTTATTGGACCATTGCTACAGTACGACCGCACCGCCGCAACAACATGATACTGGAAGTATTGAAGATAGCTCTGAAGTAGTCGCAGATCAATTCACACAATCTACACCCGCCAAAAAATTGCCACCAAAAAAGCTGTCGACATTGTTGTGTTCTCCCATCAATGTTGAAGTAACAGATGTTGAAATGACAGAGAATGAGACAGCAGCAGCATTCACCAACGCATCAGAACTTGATAGCAGCGATATTTCTTTCAAATGTGGTGATATGTCCTCAACGTCACAGGCCGAATCAACTTTGACGCAGGATGACAGTCTAATGAAAGAAGGCAAATACATAGTATTCGACAGTTGTTTGATGGATATAAGTATGCTGAAATGTAGGCATTCCGTCAGATGGAAAGTATGTGGGAAGCCATTGATTCATGTGACTCGTCAAAAACAAGGCAGTAACGTCACAATACATGCCGCCTGTAGATTACATCATACGTTCTCATGGTCTGCACAGCCGATGCTGGGGAAACTGGCAGCAGGCAATCTACTGTGTGCAGCTGCATCACTTTTTAGTGGCTCCAGTTTTAGAAAGTTAGAGTCTTTCTTTCAGTTTGTGGGACTCAAAAATGCAGTACTACAAATACCAACATGATTATCTGTTTCCGGCCATTAGTGATGCTTGGAAAATTGAACAATTGTCTCTAGCAAGTACATTCGAAGGCAAACGATTCAGGCTAGCTGGCGATGGACAGTGCGACAGCCCTGGATTTTCTGCCAAGTACTGCACCAACCACTTTCAGGACATGGATAGTAAGAAAATTGTGAGTTTGGTGGTCGTGCAGGTAACACAATGTACATCCTCAGTGGCCATGGGAAACTAGGATTTATAAAATCAGTGGAATATCTACAATCGAGGGGAATGCACATCGACCTCATAGCCAAGGACAGACACGTTTCAATTGCCAAGACAATGAGAGAGCAGTTCCCACATATTAAACATCAATTTGACGTATGGCATCTTGCTAAATCAATCAATAAGAAAATCTCGGCTGCAGGGGAAAAAAAAAAGGTTTGGAAAGTATTTCAGAGTGGTCCCAGTCTATCAGCAACCATCTTTGGTGGAGCTCCAAAACTTGTGAAGGGTCAGTGGAAATACTACTTGAAAAATGGCGGTCACTGATACACCACTGTACCAACGTGCAACGCTGGTCAGAAAACCTACATTTCCACCAATGTGAACATGGCCCTTTATCCCCAGTGGAGGCACGGAAGAAGAAGTGGTTGAATCCATCTTCACCGACACACAAAGCCATTGAGAAGATTGTTTTCGATAAAACTCTATCAAGAGATTTGAGGGGACTGACAGAATTCTGTCACACAGGAGGTTTGCAGGTGTTCCACAATATGTGCCTAAAGTACAGGCCAAAGCGCTTGCATTTCAGCATACAGGGCATGAGACATAGGACTCTACTTGCCGTCTTGGCCCATAACGAGAATCTCGGCCGTGAACAATCTAGGACTAAGGGTAATGTAAGGATGCCTCGCTACACTAAGGCCTTTTCAAAAAGAAGTAAGCAATGGGTGATAAAACCAGTCTATGAGGAAATGGAGTTCGACTTTGTCAAAAGCCTTATTGTTGCTGTATTAGAGAAGCACAGATATGGAATTTTGAATGTTTCTGTGCAGAGCACTGATCCATTGCCACCCAACATTGCCACTGTGCCATGTCCACCCAAAGGAGAGCTGGTTGTGAAGTACAAATCCCGGTTTAAATAATTGTAATACCATTGTCTTTTTGTAAATAAATTTTATTGTACAGTGTGCATACAAAGTACGCTAACCCTAACCCCTACCTTCACCATCCTGGGTGTCATCTTTGAATTCTCTCTCTATTCACCTCATATTGCTGACCTTGTCTATATATGTATGTATATATTTTTGTTGATGTAACTAATTTTCGCAATATCTTATAAATGCTGGGCACTGTTAACCGAGGGGAGGCTTGCGTATTGCAAATAATAAAACAAACAATAAATCTCACTTTCAAATCAACTGCTCGGGTACTTTATACTTTCGCCTGACCTTCCCCAAAAAATTATAAGTCTCAATAGTTAATGGTTCTTTGGGGCTTCAAAGCTTGCAGACAACGAGGACAAAATTGGGGCCTTAGAACGCGCCAAGCGAGCCGTTGCAGATGGGAGAGAAGCCAGTTGGCATTTGCACATTGAGGCGCACTACATAGATGGATTCGAAACTTCAAGTTCTCACAGATGGCTTTACTACAGGATGTTGCAAAGAAATAATGTATGCTAATTTCTAGTGAAGGTCAGCGGCTTTGATTTTCAGCTTGCGCCCTGAAGAGGCCCACAACTCGCACTGGCAGTATAAGGTTCTATTGTTTCTTTACCTTGAGAGACAGGGACCATGCAGAAAGAACTTCATTTGAAGGGGAGTTTGGGGGGGGTGCAATAACGTTTGAGACGATAAGGCAGAAAATTCTTCAACTAGACCGAGTTTCATGTTAGTTCAGTATACGAAAAATCTTTGTTAAGAGCACAGGTGGGATTTACGGTTTGCATTACGCAGAGACACAATGGAAATTGCAAATATAATGTAAGTAACTCTTTAGACGCTTTTATACCGGAATGAAGAATTAATGAATGGATGCATGAATAAATGAATGAATGAAGAGCTTTGAAATGGTTTGTGGGATTGTCCTTGTAGCGGGCACATGGGCATGCAGGTCCACATTTCACATGCATGTAGACAAAACGTCGTTTCTCATTGTGTACCAACCTCGATTTATTTAGTTAGTTTTCGCATTGATTTAAGAGCCGAACATACTCCATTGCACTATCCTTGAAAGCAAATAGTTTCGGCTCGGCCGTGATAAATAAAATGAATAATATTAATAAAGATCGGCTGGCGAGACTTATTATAAATGTTATGTTTTCAAAATAGGTACATCCTTCCCTTTTGCCCCTGCCACCAGTTTCAGACACCGGCAGACGGTTTCTTCAGCCGCCAGCTGCAGCTTAATGTAAACAACTGCACCATTCTGATGATCTTATGGGACGATCACCAAGGGCCCATATGCCCTTACGCGGTACTAGCGGCTAGAAGCAACATATTAACCTTTACGCTGGCCTAGTGCCTACTTGATGGAACAGCCTTGCGGTTCAACGTGCGACAAAAGTGCCTCTTTGAACGAAAACCAACACCCTGTGTACCATAAAGGAACAGCGCGTGACTCACAATAAAAGTTTAAGGATTTGCGGATAGAGATAAATGAAAATAAATGACTTTCGGAGTTCTTATGGCAAATGCAGAATATTCCATAAACATTTAATGTCAAATAAATGTACTTTACCAAATTTACTGTGTTGCTGTTTGATTTTAAAGTACAGTTTCATATTCCGAATTGTGGCGCGCTGTGTTGTGAGCTGATCTGTGTTGGTTTCTGGGTTCTGTGTGAAGTCGCGTAGAAGACGACTGGGCGCGTTTGCCTACACAGCACAGTAACGTCATGGAGAGAGGCAGGGAATATGAATGTTTTGATAATGTCAGGCTCAGGGGCGGGGGATATGATTTAGTGCCGCAAAAGCAGATCAGCCAGGGCGATGGGGGAAATGATAGGATTATCACAAAATGGCAGCTCCATGGTGCCTGTTTTCGCGTGCGTTTAATGGACGAAAACTCGGGTAACGTCCATAGGAAATTTTTCTAAAATCGAGCGACTTAGGCTTAAAAACACATGGCCGACCTGTAGGGGCAATAAAAAATTTTGACCAAACCATTCCTTTAACTATAATAACACAGGTCTTAGACGAAAGGGTGGGGGCCATTGAAGGCAGGGCAAGATGCAGCAACATACTAGGCCTCCCTGAAAAAACAGAAGGACCTTCCGCAGAACTTTACCTGGAAGAGGGCACAAAGAATGGTCTGCCAACAATGAAGTGCTGTACTGATCGAATGGTTAGATGGGTCAACAAGAAGAAATATCTGTGACCGAGGCACGCACAAGACGGAAACAGACCACTGAACTAAATGTACGTCTGAGCGGAGCAGGCCAGTCGGAGCCTCACCCTGGCCTGTACCCCTCAGAATTTCACCCATGGTTTTTAATGATTGTTCTCTAAGTTACATGGTCGACAGATGATGCATGTTTAGTGAAGTATAGGGTGTGGGGGAGTTATTTGGGATACAGAGGTCCAATAATCCCCTCTCATAGGAGGCCGCATACATTGTGTATCTTAATTCTAAAAGATAGATATGATATTGAAACCTGGGTGGACTGTGAAAAGAAATGATGAGTAATGAGAAAACTTCACTTAAATGTCCATCTTGGAACGTAAATGGCTGAAAAATAAAATTAAACGTGGCCTTGTCTCAAAGTACCTTAGCAGCCATACAGCAGATCTAGTACTGCTGCAGGAAACCCATTTGGTGTAAACATATTGTGCTTTCATAGGGAGAAATTAATAATGTGGTAGAACCTGCAGGTGCTAAAGGGGCTCGAGAGGGGTAGCAATTACACTCCAGTGCTCCCTTCCTTTGAAGGCCAACACAGTAAAAAGAGATGATAGAGGGAAGTATGTCTTAGTTGCGGGTGAAGTACGGGATGAAACAATAACTTATCTAAATGGATATCCCCACATCTACATATAGACTTTTTACAGACCTTACAATCACTTCTAGGAATTTATCGGGCTGATGTTAAAGTTAAGCACCCTGGCCAAGATCGGTTGTCATGTACGGGAAGAAACAACAGCTTTCAAACAAAATTAGAAGCATTTTCTGAGACAACGGGACTGAGATATTTGGAGAGATCTCTAACACAGTGAGAAGCGTGGTAAATCGGAATCAGGAGACAGACAAGGAGGTATGATTCTCACACGTTTTTATTTATTCTCTTTAAAGAAAGAAGACCTGGTCTGTCCTTAATCCGGTGTTACTAATTCCTACTGTGTAGAAAAGAAAGCAAAAAGGAGGTGCTTTTCAGGATTGTTTAGGTGGCTAAACCAGAAATGCAGTTCTCCGTCCCAAATCCTATTCTAAATGTGTTTCTTTTGCCATTTCTTAAAGAAAACCAAGTAACCAAGATAGACTTTGGGCCACTGCCCAAATAAAGGTTGCTGCAGGATTCAGACCCTTGTGTCTCTTTACCATTGGCCCTTGCCTATTTGAACAGTCCCAAGTGTTCAGTTCTTATACTGCTGGATGATCATCTTTCGGTCTCCCTCTAAAATCTGTCTCTTTCTCCCCACTCAATTGCTCCTCCGCTTTTCACTTCCCAACCAAGGGGTTCTTCCTTCTTTCCCCATTCTGAGGCTGCACTCGGGCTTTTCGTGTTCTCCCCCCTCCAGGGCTTTTCGTGTTCTCTCCTCTCCAGGGCTTTTCGTATTCTCCCCACTTCAGAGCTTTCCTCCCTTTCTCCTCACTCTGGGGCTGCTCTGTATCTGTTTCTCTACCCACTCTGTGGCTTCTTGGCTCTTTCTCCACCTTTGGACTTCTCAGTCTTTCTCACCTTGCGGCATGCCTGCCATTTCCGTGGAGGTAGCGCATACATCTGTGTGACTAGCAGTGCTCCCTAGGAGGGCTGCGTAGTCTGCTCAAGACTCCTCTTGTCGCAGAGCCGCTTACGTTTGTGGTCCAGTCGGCTGTAGGCCAGTCGCATCTTCTCTGTGTTGCTGCTTGCTCAGTGCATGGATTTATGGGCAGCTCTCTCAGGCTCTATCTCAGTCCTCTGTGGTACTCCGTGCTCATTCTGGCTGCCATGCCGCACAAATCCAGTGGCATTAGAATGAGATGCAGACTCTCAGGGGCCTTGGAGGCTGACCCACTCCTACCCTAATGGACACCCCTCCACCACAGTAAAGGGGTTCACACACGGGATTTCATCCCCCAAGGCAGGAGTGCTACAGGCCGCACACCCTATGATAATGGCAATGGTAGCAGGTGCTGAGAGGGGACAAAAGACAGATGATTATTACCATGAGGGGGTTTGACAGTTGCTCACTTTAGGATTTACTTGTCAGTATCTGTAAACCTAGCAGTGATGCTCTAGGGTAGGGGACCAGAGGTCCAAGCATGGAGAAGGAACAACAATAAAATAAAAATCGTAATAATTTTCTAAATACCTGAAAGACAATGATTCTGGTAATGGTCCTGGTGTAGGGGTAAAACTCTGTTTCAAGAACACTTGAGCCATTTCCCTCTGATCCTTTACACGGTTGTTCGGTGGTTTAGGAACGCTGACAGTTTCCGCCTAGAGGAAAGGTCCTTGTGCGTAACCCATCACAGGTAATACGCGTAGAACAGGAGTTTGCCAGGGACCGTTCCTGCAAGAGGTGCCCGACTATGGCACAGAACAGCTGGTCCGTCAGCTGCCATGGGTGGCGAACAGCCATTAGAGGAGGGTGGCATACATGAGTGAAGGTCTGGAGGTCGCATCCTAGCAGCACACACCCATGCAAACCCTCCGCCCCCACAGGAAAATGGCACATGGGATCAGGACCTGACTTTCCAGGCTACAACCTATTGAATCAGGACACCAATCTAGGTACGATACCCGATTGAATGGAATCCAGGATCTCTCCTCAACACTAGAACCCTTCCAGTGAATCAGATACTGCAATTTTGTCCTGAAAAGACAGGAATCAACAATCGAATGGACTTCATACTCATTCTGTGGCCCCACAGCCGGCACGTCCCCTTGCATTGATAAGGTATACAATAGGATTCAGTCACTGGTTTAAGTAGGGAGACATGAAACACAGGGTCAATTTTATAGTGAGAAGGCAAGGACAATTGCATCGCAACAGCGTTAGTGATACGATTAAAAACAAAAAAAGAGTCATGAAATGAGACTTGAACTTCATGGAACATGAGGGTAATGTGATCTGGCCATGGACAACCAGACTTTGTCAAAGACTTGATATTGGGGTGACAGTCTCTTTTTGTTGACCGAGCGTCAGGATTGTTTTTGAGCTTTCTGTAAGTGTTTTTTAGGCATACTAATTCCGGTCTGTAGTTGGCGTAGGAAATCTGTAGCTGCTGGTACGAGAGGAGTATGAGGAATAGAACTTGGGGGGAGACCATGACTCCGATGAAAAGTGTATCCTAGATAGATGTGTGGAAAGAATCATAGGCAGATTCTGCAAGTGGGAGGACTTGTGGCCAGCACTTTTCTTGTTTGGTAAAGGAGCAACATAGATATTGTCCTAAGGTCTGATTCACGCTTTCACTTTGGCCATCACTCTGCGGATGGTAAGCTGAGGATTAGTTTAAATAAACACCTAAGGTCTTGCCGATTTCTTTCCAGAATACTGAGACAAATTGGAAACCTCTATCTGGAATCACTGATTCCGGTAGACCATGTAGTTGAAATACATTATGAAGGAAGACTTGAGCAAATTTAGGTGCCGGAGCTTGAAACGGGCCATTTTCGAAATAGAGTCTACTACTATGAGAATCACTTTCTTACCATTATTGGGAGGAAGATCTGTAATAAAATCCATAGAACACACTTGCCATTGTCTATCCAGGGTTGGCTATGGCAGAAGCAGTTCCACAGGTTTCTGGCGAATAGTCTTAGCATGAGAGTACATTCACGGATGTAGTAGTCTACCACGTCCCACCGCATTGAAACCCTCCAAGCTTAGCACTGTACTTTTTCCAGTGTTTTCCTGAACCCAAAGTGACCTTCTCCAGGAAGATCATGGTAAATTGACTTTCTCTGGTTGGTAACCATATCTTGTTTTAGTGCAATAGTAATCCTTTGTCTTGGCGATGATCTGCCAACTCCTCTAAGAAAGCGGTTTTCATGCCGACCTGTAGGTCTGTCTTACAAACTCTGCATAAGTTAGCAAACTAGGACATGTAGCAGCTAGGATCTTTTCAGGTGGGACAAAAAGAATCCTTTCCATTTCATTCTCTTCCTCTGTGAAAGCCCTGGAAAAAGCATCAGCCTTGGTATTCTGGTTTCCAGACTTATAAGTAACCAGGCAGTCAAATCAGGAAAAGAAGTCGATCCATCCGTTCTGTTGCTGGTTCATTGATAGGGCAGTTTTGAGGAATCCCAGATTCCGATGATCCATATATAATGTGATAGTATGACAAGCCCCTTCAAGGAAATGTCTCCAATTGAGAAAATGATTCTTTGATAGCTAGAAGTTCTTTTTCAAAGGTACTGTAAATCTTTGCAGCCGCAGTGAAAGTACGGGATTAATATGCTACTGAATGTGAGATAATCGTCTCAGATTGAAATCATTAGTTTCTAGAATGTAGGGAAGGCTCGGATCCAGTGATTTCAGTACAGGGGCTGTGGTTAACTTGGTCTTTAAGACGTTGAACGCTTGTTCTGTAGTTGTAGTCCATTTATCAGGAGTTTGGTCAGAGTATCGCAGAGTAGTTAGGAATGAATTTTCAATAAAAGTTAGAGAATCCTATGCATCTCTGTAACTATTAGATATTCTTAGGACAGGGCCATTCCAGGATGGCTGAAATCTTCAGAGGATCCATTTCAATGCCCCAAGTAGTTAAAATGTAACCCATGGGTGGGGAGCTCGTGAGCCCCAGAAAGATGGCAGCCTCAAGGTGAAGCTTCTGTCTGCGAGGCTAGGCCTGGCAGGAGAGGGACCATTGTAGTGTAACCAGGCCTGGACTGGCCCACCGGGACACCGGGAGTTTCCTCGGTAGGCTGCGAGGCATAGGGTCTCTTTTCTTGGGGGAGGAAGGATACATAAATTCATGCACATTATAATGCTTCTCGCGGTGCTGTGTCGGCTCGCGCCTGCACATTGTAGGGTGCGAAACTGCACGTGCCTAGTGTGCTCAGCAGGTACGGCCTGGGCCATCCGTGCTCACTTCCTGGCTACATTGCAGCCTCACTGATCAGATGGGCTACCAGTCCCAACACCCAGCTGAGGGAACACAATGGCTGTAGGAATCAAACTTCCCACCCTCCCCGTTTC
This sequence comes from Ambystoma mexicanum, assembly GCF_040938575.1. NCBI lineage: Eukaryota > Metazoa > Chordata > Amphibia > Caudata > Ambystomatidae > Ambystoma > Ambystoma mexicanum. The sequence continues at coordinate 394,107,311 of NC_090922.1, forward strand.
AGGACGCTCTCTGGTGGAGGTGTGTTCCTGGAGACACCGGTGTGGAATCGATGCAGTGCTCAGGGAACGAGGGTTCGCGCTTTTCGAAGACTTGACAACAACACAAAAACCTATTAACTGCATACTGGGAAACCCCCCAAATGCACAGTCGCAAGATTCTGCTGGACGGTGAGTCGTGCCTGGAAAGAAGCATTCTTTTTCAATTGTTCAGCGCTCTAATGATGGCGTTGGCACTTGGTTTTGTTAAAATTCGAATGCGCCTTTAAAGAAAAAGTATATACGTAAATATTTCTGCTTCGTTGGGGAAGTGTTTTATCTTTGCGTTGGAGTAGCATTTTTTTTTCTCATCCTTTGGTATGATGCTGAATGACATATTATATTAGGCAGTTTGTCCTCCCTCGGTTCCAGCAGATCAGGACCGATAATAGAAGCTGAAGTTCCGGGCTTCAGCAGCTCTGCTGGTTGTTGCTCTGCTTTCAGTATTTCTAGGAATGTTTGGTTTCAGCAGGCACTGGCAGGTGTGACTAACCATTGTCTTGTGCATTAAAAATCCATGCAGTTCACTAACTCCTGCATTACTTATATGATTGTAAATAACGGACAGATGGGTCTGGCAGCTGGGTTGGTTGTGCAGAAGCTGTGTTCTCTCCCCAGTACTGACTTGATTCCCTATCAGATGTGTGCTCCCCTTCCAGCTAGTGTGGATGTAAAGACGTACACACATTGTGGTGGAGTCTTTTTTTTCCGGTTTTCTTGCACTTGTCCTGGATTTCCGATTACACAACCAGCACTTTAAGTCACAGAATGCAAAGAAAGCAAGCATTGGCAATGCCAACAGTTGGGGCTTTTGTGTAGGCATAGGAAAGGCACTTGCCAGACACTGCTGTAGTGGTATCAACTGTCTATTGATAGTAGCCGATGCAAAATGGTGCGCATACATGGGCATCTAATAGCAGTGCCTGGCAAATGCCTACTAGGCATACATAAGCCAAAACTGTTGGCTTTGCCAAAGCTGGTGTTTAACAGAACTTCAATGAAGGACACACATAGTGCTTATATATCTAGTAGCTGAAGACAGACCTCCTTAATAAATTGTTATTATACCAGTAGCACGTTTACCACTCCAATTAAGACATTAACTCACAGAAGACTGCTTTGACAAAACACTGGCAGCCGCTGTGAGTGCAACGTTTGATGGTAAGGCTTGATTAAAGTAAGCTCAAATAGTTCACATGGAGGAGGTGTTTTTGTTGGCCAGAGGCAGGAACTGGGTGTGAATGGCCATAGGGATTAACATGACCATGGGCAGTCAATGGATGGGAAAATAACCAAACACTTTAAAGCTTTGTGTCCCTCCTCATATGCCATTTCTCCCCATCGGTATTCTAATGCAATAGGCCTCGATACATAGGGCCTCTTTTCTTGGGGGAGGAAGGTTACATCCATTTGTGTGCATGATGATCGTGCCCGTGCCGTGGCGGCTCGCGCCTACGCATTGTGGGGCACAAAACCGCATGTGCCCTAGTGTCCTCGGCATGCACAGATGCGGCTCGCGCCACTCGTGTTTACCTCCTGGCTGCCACTACCAGTGCTGTGCTCCTCCAGTGATGAAGAGGCGAGCAGACGCCTGCATCGACCATTTGGCACTGGCTGCACACAGCAGGGTAAGCAGGGTTCTGTTCCAGACTTCCAGTACCACAGGTATGTTGTTTGTGCATGCAGAGGCAGTGCTGCCCTGCCACCAGCCGTGGGCGAAATTTTCATATAAGCATTGCTCTCACGCCCTGTGCTAGCTTGTTTGGCAAAATATGGGGCCACTTTAAAAAAAAAATCCAGGGTCACTTTCGGTTCCCAATCCAGCCCAGAGTGTAACGAAAAGCTCTGAAAACGGATCCAAACACAGATCCAACTGCAGTGCGCTAACCAATTGGTTTTCCCACAGCAGAGATCCTGGCAGTGGAGTGGAGCACCGGATATCGCAGAGGACGAGACGGGTGCAGCTGTGGGGTGTGCACCTTGCGTGCCTGCCTAGCTTGCCCGGGAGGGAGCGGTGGTGGAACCGCCACAACGCGCCATTGTGAGTTGCTCTCTCGTGGACACAGGGTGAGGGTCAAGGTCTCTTCTCGTTTGGCACACTTGACGCAGCTCTGAACTGCTTACCCGGTGTTAAGATGGATTTCTAAACTCTGACATGGTGGGCAGAAGTTTAGGAGGCCACCCTAGTTCAGTGCACAGGGAACCTTCTGGACAAGCCAGATCAATTTAGGAAGCTTGGCAGGTGGTCAAGACTAAGTGTCGGAGGGGTAAGAGTGATCGTAAGCCCGCAATGAGCACACACTGTAATGAACCACAAATTACTCTTAGACAAGTGTATATGAAAAATATCTATACATTTATTGTCGGCTGGGCCAATAGACACACGCAAACTTTAGTTATATCAAAACAGTTACCACACAAAACACTCTACTATATAACATAAATACAATATGTTTTCTTAATGCGGCTAAGGAGTAAAACACAGCCACAACCTGTAAAGAGAGGGATGAGTTAACGCACTCAGAGTATTAGACAATTCTTCAGAGTAGTTCCCTAACTTTTGAGTCCAGCCATAAGAAGTGTGAAGCCTTGTGCTAAACAGTACAGTCGTGTGTAAAAACGCACAATCGGGCAGACAGAACAAAAAGTGGGTCTTCTTAGGAGAGCTGTAACAAGACCGGCTTGAGGCAATGAAGAATTGGTTCCCAATATTCGAGTAGGATCAGCCCTTGGCGGCAGAGCGCAGGCTAACCCAGCCAAGATCGAATACCTTTTAAGGGATATTTGTGCATAAAATATTGGTTGTGCCAGGGGGCCACTGCTAAGTGATGCCAGTACTCACCGACCCTCAGCACAGTCTGGAACAAACTTTGCCAGTTTAGTCGCGGTCGCTAGTATGATCAAGTCCTGCAGTTTTGCGGTGCTCTGGCTCTCAGGAGCAGCAGGATAGGATGATCGGCTGTGATGGGACAGTTACCTTTCCTCCGCTTCAAAAGGAGGTATGAAGCAAATCCCGGTGCAGCAGGCGTCAGGGCAAAAGAGATCAGGTGAGCAAGTTATCTACAGCGATCGTCACCAGCAGGTAGTGACACAGTTATCACAGATGCGGGCATCATTATGCACTCCCCTAATTCAGGACAAAGAGGAGCTAGAGGGCACAGCACCACAAGCAAGCAATGTCCCAAATATTGGGTTTCAACTCGAGACGGCAGCAGTTCTGCAGGATACTCAGAGTTAGAGCTGGACAGTTGACTTAAAGGCCCAGGAACACTTTCGAAGGGGCTCATTTTGCAGGTAACCAGGGGGCGCCGAGAGTAGTTGTTCCCACTACTCCAAAAGGGCAAAGCGCCTTGGCAGGCCTTCTTGATCAATGAAGAAAACAGGGGTCCAACGGGACAGCAGAAGGCAAAGGGTGCCAAAACCTTCTAGAGCATCTCTGGCGGTGTCACAAGTCTGTTTCTTCATGTAGGCTACTTGGCTCCTTCTGTAGTTCAAGGAGAACTCGGTTGATCAACCTGGAATGGATGCAGAGCCCCTAGATTAGCTTTGTGCCAAAATCGAGGACTTCCAATCGAAGATCTGCTCTCATGCAGGCATACCAGTAGTGGACCAATCACAGTCCATGGAGGCCTCAGTCATTCAGGCATTCCAGACATCCTGGCACTAGTAGTGTGGATTAGGACCAGAGTGTCCCAACCCGTTTCGTGGGCACACACACGTGACAAGCAGAAGCCTGCGAAAGACATCGGTTTTTGCGGGAGGCTGCATGCCAAGGAAAACCCGGGTTACTTGGCCTGGGTGAAGGCAAGGGACAAAATGGCCATTGGACAAAGCAAAAGATTTTGTGGCTCGCCATTGTCAGACCTGGCCACAGTCTTGAACCAAACACAGTAAATCTGATATGATTCCGTAAAAAGAAGTAAAACATTTATAAAAATTAACTGCTGCCACCAGTTCGTCCCAGGCACACTTGGATATTCACCCAAAAAAATCCTTTGATGGTCTCTAGGCTATAAAACAAAAAGGACCCCAGTGCACGCTACTGGAAGGTACATTGTGCACTGTTAAAAAGTTACCAAGAAATGGCAACATAGTCTTAGACTAAGGGAAACCTAGTTTCCCAGTACCGACAGTCTGAAGGACATGTCAGTTTCCCCATAACAAGTGAGCAAAAGCCTAGGGGAGTGCAGCTGAAGGCTTTGCTCCACTGGCAAAAGCTAGAATAGGATAGACAAACAAAAGCAAAAAGGTTGGGGGAGTCCACAAATGGAGGGAAAATTACACATTGATGAAATCTTTCCTAACACCCGGCTTACAGAGCCGGGGTCTGACAGTGCATGCCCACCGCTGGGAGCCGAACGAAACAAACATGTACAGGGTGAAATCCAGCAAACAAATAGCGGGCTGCCGTCCTGGAAACAAGTGTGGCGGAGCATGGATCAGAGCCCTAATAAGGACCATCAGAGTGTACTACACTGCATTCCATAGCGGGTTCCCAACTGGGACCCACTGTGCACCGTACTCAGTCGGGACAAGGAGGAGATGTTTGTCTGTATTGTAGACCATTTCTTATACCCGACAATTGGCACTCTACACCTTCCTTGTCCTCCATCAGTGGAAGGGGCTTGTGGAGGACAGGTGGGTGCATGGCTGTCTTGTGAAGTTAACCACGGAACTCGCAGTTCAACAGCAGGCAAAGAAAAACGGCATCATGAAAGGGACAGAAGGCGGCCATGGCAGAAGATACCGACTGTTTTGCGCCTGCAATGGGCAACGTAACCTGGAAAAGTCTTTGCCCCAGGATTGCATCATGGCAGCGCTGGGCTGTATAGAGCAGTCCATGTCACGGCTGGAATGGATAATTGACAAATGAACAGAGACGGTGGCCCAGTTAGAAACAAGAACCTCTACGCTTGAACAGAAGACCAGTGAGCTGGATAAACGACGCACGCAAACGTCACCTCTGGTGCAGGAAATGACTCACCAAATGGAATCTGTGGTGTGTAAGGGAGGCATGTTATCACAAGTATGACAAATGACACAAGAGCTACAAGTTTCAAAACCTTTATTAAATTTTTGGGGTTTGGAAAAACTCCTACTTTGCGCTATAGCTATGATGGGAGAAGTCTATACCATCAAATAATAAAGAAAACAGAGTCCTAGTCAGTCTATGTCAAATCAAAAATGGCCTATACTAACAAGAACGAATGGCTGCCCTATCTCTTATGCAAAAAGTGTGTAAAGGGGAATGTGAATGCAAAAGAAAGTCAGTGTTATAACAAAGGATCAAGAGGGCCGAGTCAGCTCTCCTACCCACATTGGACAGCAAGGAGTAAGGTGGCCCCTGTAGACGGGATGACACACTCTGTCTCAGGTTATCAAAAAAAAGGCAGTTCAAAACGTGGGTCGAGGCCCGCTTGGCCTTCCATATTAAAGTCACTTATTTCAGTTCGCCAAAATTTCTTTCACAGTTCAACAAAAATTCACATAGCTCTCTCCGTCATGCTCGCACCTCTCAAGGCATCAACAGTTCACGTAGGTCTCCCTCAGTTGGGCTTGGATATCGCAATAACAGCACTTGCTTGCAGGGGCTCCCTTCACAAGCTTTATTCACATTTGTTAGGGGTTCCCTTCCCCCAACTTATTTCATGTTCCAGGTCTCCCTCAGTTGGGCTTGGACCTTTCACTGATTTTGAAGATTTTCGAATGTGCAAGGCTTTTTCCATAGACCTCTGCATGACCACTTCGACTTTCACTTCAGCTCTCTCTTATGGTATTTGCCCAAGTGTCTCTTGGTAGTTCCATAACACAATCAGAAAAGTTCAAAGACATCTCTCTCTTAAGGCAATCACCTTTTTAACTTCTCCTTTTGTTAGGGTTAATCTCCACCATTGCACATTTCAGAGTTTGTTCACAGTGTCGCTTTATAAAAAAACATCGAACATTTCGTGGAGACTTTCGAGTGGGCCAACTACTCCGCTACTCTGTATCACTGGCTTCACAGTTACTGCTGACCTTAAAGTTCACTACAGGTTTGCTTTCTTTTGCGTCTCATCAGCACGCACGCAACCTTGATTCAGAAATACGCTGTTGCTGCTTCAATCTTTCCTTGACACAAACCGGCCTTTCGTGTCTTTCGCCAACTCACCCGTTGTGTGCATTCCTTTCTGTTCCCTGCGGCTTTGATTCACGAGTCAAGGTTGATACCACAGGCTTGGCCTTACCTCCCCAACTCTGCTGTTCCCCCGGGAGGGTCACTGGCGTCCTTGAAACACAATGCAGGCTTCTTGCTGTCTTGGATTTGGCTTTCTCCGCGTATCCTTCGCGGATGCAACAACCTCCTGCAGGGATCTTCAGGGTTTCCCTACCCCTCGGTCTGGTCCCTCGATCGGTCGTCCAGCTCCAGTGGGTTTGCCTTCGCCCCAGAAGATCTGCTCCTTCTTGTGTCTCTCCTTGCACAGAGTGTGTCTCCATGTTCTGCCTTTTATCCGTGTGGGGGGAGCTAATGGGTATCGGATGTATGTGATTAAGGTGAAGTGCCCGACTTTGCCTGACCTTATTAACGGGACAGGTCCAATGGGATATGCAAGTGTTGGCCTCTTTACTCTCAATCCTTCTCTTCCTCGGCCCAGTGTTTGTACAGAAAGAGGGGGTTGGAACGTTGGGCAATCCTAAAAGACAGGTTGGGGTATGGGGATGGGAAAGGGGGGCTGAATACCCTGTCTCACCACCACTCCCTGAAGATCCCTCACCGAGGCGATCCTCCCGCACTGGTCCACCCCCAGGGTCTGGATCCAAAGGCGATGGCCATGCCCTGGCCACCTGAGAGACAGAGAGATAGAGACAGAGAGAGAGAGAGAGAGAGAGAGAGAGAGAGAAACAGAGACAGAGAGAGACAGAGAGAGAGAGAGAGAGATATCCCTGGGTACTTGGTTTCTGACAGGTTAAGCGTAGTAGGGAGATGGACAATAGACTTGAGTTCCTTGAAAATGCAATGCATGCCTCACAGTTGCATAATATGGGTCTCCTGACGGGTGTGGAAGGGGATGACCCGATAGGCTTTGTCTCGACATGGCTCCTCGAGCTGCTTGAACTTGATGTGGAAGAAGATCCTATATATGTCGACATGTGCTATAGGCTCATACACTCTGGACCTAGAGCAAAGCTTCCGTCAGAGGTGGGACCCACACTGTTGGTGCGGCTAAGTGATTCCCGAGACAGACACAGGATCCTGAAGGCAGCAACTGCCAAGAAAACTGTGCAATTTCAAGATCAAAGGTATCCATTTTTCTCCAACCACTGACAGGAAAAGAAGGGCCCTGAATGTCTCGAAGAAAGCTTTTCTGGAACGTGGGGTCAAAGCGGGCCTGCTCCGGCCGGCCAAGCTCAGGGTGACCTGGCAGGAGAAGGAGTATCTCTTTTGAGACGCAGTGGGGGCAGAAAACTGTTGGAATCCATACCCGCTGGGAAGCCACCCGCTGGTGATACCGGATGAGGGGCTCGGGAAAAATTCAGCATTGTTTCTGTTAATTTTCTCTTGTTGCGGCCTGGTTTTATTTTCTCTGCCTAACCGGTATGGACTAGATAGCGTACTTTCGAACTGCTCCATCCGATTACCTCCCTATTTTGTGCTTTTGGGTTTTTGTTTTAGTCCCTTTCCATGTAAGGTCCCTTGGAAGTGCTGGCATTAGATTGTAATATTTTCGGGGGCATACCTTGAGCATCATTTGTTCACTGGCTTGATGGCAAGTGTTATCATATCTAACCTTCTCCCCCTCTAGTTAACGATGTCCTCCTATAAGACTCAGTGACTGAACCGGAGAACGATGCTGGAGCTTTCTACTTTTGTACCTTTGTATTGTTTTCTACAAGGTTAAATTCATAATTAAAAAAATTAAAAAAGGAACCCAAATAAGTGACTATTGACATGGAATTCACATTTGGAGGTCTTGGTAAATAATCATTGGTGTGTAGTCTTGTAGGGACTTCTCTCAAAAGGTGTCCATGGGCATCGTATTAAGGGGAATAGATGAGAATGCCATCTAAATAGATGACATAAATGTCCAAGATTTCCCTGAAGATATAATTCAGGAAGTACTGAAATACGGCAGGGGCATTACATAACCCGAAGGGCATCACTAAAAGATTGGGGCCCCTTCTGGAGAAGTAGAATGTCTGATGAAGCCCTCTTTTAGATTATCTTCCACGTATTGTTTGAGAAGTCTATTCTCTTTCTCGGATAGAGCATATGTGCTTCCATAAGGTATTTTAGCACCAGGAAGAATTTCAATCCGGCAATTGTAGTCCTGATGGGGCGAGAGTCGATCTGCTTCTTTAGAGTCAAAGACATTTGCAAAAGTGTGATACTTCGAGGGTAAGTCCAGCATGGGTGACCAATGCTCTCTGAAGGGGAATAGGGTCCAAACAAGGTACTTCTGGGAGGCATAGTTGGTGATGGAAGGGACTTCGTTTCTGTGAACATGTCGGCAGACATTGTTACCCTTGGAAGGTCCGTTTTTGATGTCTCCAGTCAATGAAAGGGTTGTGGTATTTGAGCCAAGGTATTCCTAATATTACCTGAAAGTGTGGAGCTGCTATAGCATTAAAGGACACATTTTCGTGATTGGTTTCAGCACAAATCATGAGGAGGGATAGGGTCTGCAAGGCTATGGATCCTGAAATAAGAGGGGAACCATCGACTGAAATAACAGGTTCAACCCTGGCCTTGGTAAGTAAAGATATTATGGCCTTATGAGCAAAATGAATGTCAATGAAATTACCAGTGGCCTGCTGTCTAATAATGCCACTAATACCTTACAGGTTTGGTTATCCAAAAGCAGATATACTTGTACGTACATATGATAGGCTTGGCAAGGCATGAGTTGATTGGGTGTAGGTTGGGAATTTACAAGACAATTACTAGTTCCTCCCCATTCCCGATTGGGGACGAGCTTTAGCATTTCCCTGGTTGTTGGAAGTCAAGCTCAGATGGAATGCCCAGAGTCTCCACAAAAGAAACAGATTAAAATGTCTGTTGTTCCCTTTCTACCAGCAGGTAGAGGTGCCAGCCCGTACACTGCAGTTCCTTTTGCTTCAAAATATGGAGATGCAAGAGCGAGCTCCTCTCTGGGAAAAGTGTGGATGTGCCCTCTCGTGGATTTTCTGTGGAGATAGGAGCTTACAGCAAAGGTAGTAATGGATGTAGAGGTGTTCTTGTGGCTCTAGAGCAACTACACTACCCATTGCACACTTCTAAATGACAAATTGCAGCGGAGCTCCAGGAGGAATGGTTCATACCAAACATCCAGGAACAGGTAAGTAGATTTGTAGGGAACTGCATAGTTTGTAGGGAATTCCATCCTTTAAACATCATGAAGTCAGTAAGGGGAGTTTTGCCAAGGCCCTCTGCGCCATTTTGGGAACTGCATATTGCTTTCATAGATCTGGTTCAGAGATGTAATCATTTTTGTTACCTCATAGTTGTTGTTTGCCCATTTCTCCGATGGCTTGAGGTAACTGTGTACACCCTGATGCTAAATCTGCAGTATTATTTTGGGTGACAAAGGTAATTCCACAGTGGGGCATTAGTGAGGTCCTGAAGCCTGACAATGGGTCCCACTTCTTTAATGCCTTGTTCGCAGAAATGACTTCGCTCTTGGGGAGCAAGCACAGGTTGTGTTCAGTGTACCGTCAACAGAATCAGAGAGGCTGAATGGAGTTCTTAAGGTCTTTCTCTCTAAACTATGTAGTGATTTGCATAGGAACTGGCACTATTGCTTACCAATTGTTCAGTTTTATTTGAGGAATCAGCCAGGGAAAGATCACCACCTTAGTCCTTATGAGATTGTGACTGGGCGTAGGTTACGCAGTCCACTCTCACCTGATTGTGTGGAGCAGTGGGTAGATTGCGGAAATGGTGAGGGGATGAGTTGGGTTTGCTCAGCGGTGGTGTATGCCCATATTGGGACTAATGGAAGAGATGATTGTAGGGTTTTTTCCCCCCCAAGAAGATAGCTTTAAAGAACAATAAATTGGTTTATTAGTTAAAGTATTAACTAAAGAGGGGAATGTTGGGGCGGTCAGTAAAGGACCAAATGAAAAAGAGGGGTTCATGTTGCACGCACCATATTGGTGAATGGGAGAACGGCAAAGTTGACACAAAGTTGCAATTTTACATGTATATAGTGTAGTTAATGGGAATGGGATATGTGGTACTTTTAGTATTACTGTGTGTTTAAAATGATACATTTTAGAGATTGCACGCGCGCAGCAAGATAATTGTCAAAACCGCTGATGAAATATAAATGCAATATAGGTATGGTGTGCCACTTAGCACCTAGAAATTGGGCAACATGGGGCTTCATAATGCACATGCGAGAAAGGAGATTTGTCACGAAGAACCCACAGTGAAGAGAACGCTATAGTTTCAAACATGCATGCACCGACATACATACATGGGGGTCTTAAGGGACATATGTTTGTGACAGTTGGAGGCACATGCGGAATGTACAAATTGGCATGCCACGTGCCCTTTCATAGTTTGGGCAGGCACTGCAGACAGTGTTTGCAAGGTGAATTCTTTGTGACTGGTAAAACTGGCTTTGTAAGGTTGAAGGCTGTTGAAGGGCAGTGAACAGCTGCGATAATGTCAGATGGTCAGTTACAGGCAGGCTCTGGGTTTTTAAGACTTTGCACTATTGCGGAAAGGAGATGCAATCTTTTAAGTGCATGGGAGCATATTAATCATTGTCCAGAGGAGACCAGCCATCTGTTTGTTACTACTGAGTAATAAACCAGGGTGAAGAGACACCTAAGGGCAGAGGTGACTAATACTTTATGGGTTTCGATTATTTTCTCAGGTTGTGTCCTGAGGCCATGCATGATGAATTGGTAGTCGTTTACAGTAGAGTGAAACAACAATGCCAGTAAGTCTGGGCGGGTGAGATAGTTATCGCCAGTTCAAAGGGAATTTGTTGATTTTCCCCCTCCTCATATTGTTTGAAGTGTTCTTGCAAACCATGTGCATCGCGGCTGTGGTTAGAATGTCCCAGGCCAGTTGAAACTTGTAATGAATTATGTTTGTGTTCAAATGTGTAACTATGTGATGATGTCATGACCTACCATGGAAGATTCCAGGAAAAGGGTGCGTTACGAATATGAGCTGATGATGGTAGTTAGACAAATGTGACCAATGAGAGTGTGGAAATTAGAGAAGATTGGATTTCTTTTGTATAGGTTTGACCAATCAAGTGTGGGGGGGATGATTTGTAATAAAATATGTGGGAGTGTTTTAACTTTTACAAAATGTATATAATGTAAAAGGTTTGTGTGATTCAGGGAGTCTCAGGTTAGTGACTCTACAATGTCATTGAGCTGTTCCCGGCTGTTTGTACAATAAACTTGCTTTAAGGACAAACGTGCACTCGTTTCTTAAGAGGTGGGCCTACTCTGGGTTAAGGAGATTGGAGGTCCGGCCGTACATGTGTGTGCAGCATGGTAGCGAGGCCTGCCGGCAGAGGAGTTCCTCGGAGCCGCATTGGATTTTGAAAAGAGAAAAAGAAAGAGAAATAGAAATATATATCAGTAATGCAAGGAGGACAACTACTTGTAGTTTTCTAAAGCCTAGTTTACCAGGAAGTTCCCTACCTAGTCTAGGTTCTAAGGGAAAACCTCATAGCATACACAAAAATGTTCCTCACACTAAACAAAACATTTATAAAAAATAAAAAAAATAAAAATCATAAAGAACATAAATAATTGATTGCCAAATTACCAGTGACTTGGAAAACATCCACTTGTCCTGGATAGATCCCTTTCCCGGGAATGTCCAAAGTCAATCTCTCACAAAGAAAACTAAAAAGTGTTGAATCAGTTCTTGAAAGTTCCAAAAGAAACAAAAGTTCATCCAAACAAAAATCCACTGGTAACAGTTGTTTCTCGGTTTGTTGAAAAGTTCCCGTTCCAATTTCCATAAAGAAAACAGTACCAATGGTAATCCTAGATAACCTCCTTCCAGGATAGACTTGACAAAGTTAAAAACAAAAGTACCAATTCTGCTTCAACAACTGTCCATCTTTTTGTAACATCTGCATCGTCTTTGATATAACTTGTCAGGGTGTTGCTTTCTTCTCGACAACTCCCTTCTGCTAATGGCACTGTGACAGCAGGCTCCTTTGCTTCACATTGTACTACTGCTTCAACCCCCTACAATATAATGTTCTCTGACAATATTATAGACAACCACAGTTCTGTTAGCTGTGCTGCAACTAGGTACTTTGAGGATTTATCAGGCAACTTAAAGACAAGACTCTTTGACCTCCACAAGTAGGCAAGGCACTCTTCCTTCCTATGACATAGGAAAGGGGCAGCCTCTTTGTCTCGTCTGTCTGTCTTACAGCTAGCTACCACAAGAATATGCTGTGGCTTCTAGACGGCTTCTCTCTCTCAGCTTTATAGATTGCTGATCAGTTTTTTTAACAAGCACCCAGCTCCCTTCCCCAGCTTTATGTACACCTTCTTGTTTCCCGTAGTTACCGCAAAGCTGTATTCTCACTCTCCCAGGCTTGGATAATCTTGCCACCCTTGTATCAGGGGAGAATGTATTTGTAACAACTTTGACAACTTCAAAATATAGGTGGTTAGATCTTAAATTGGCTGGTTTCACGTTAGAAAGGATTTGCCTACTGGCTTGGGTAACGCTTGCTCTTCACAGTATTTCGGTAACTTCTACAATTACAAAGTACTTGTTCTGGATGTTACAAGATTCAGGTTTCACAAGGGAATTAGGTACGTGCGACCACTCTTTGATGGAGAATTTCATCTTCAAAGAACCACAAATAACTTGCGTTCCCTTTTATTCTTATAGAATGCTGCTTTAACGTGGCTCGGAAATCACAATCATTCATACGCAACCTTTCTTTGATGTAAGTTTTCTTGTAACAATTTGGGAAAGACATCTGCTACCTTTCGAGTGATTACAAACCAGAATTTTCCCTCTTAATTGGAGACACGCGAACACTCTGGTAATGTTATTTAATACAACAATGGAAAAGAGAAGGCTTTTCTTATATGTGAGCACTTTGAGTTGTGTTAAACGTGGGCGTGACATTTCTTTTTTTGTCAAGACTTCCTATGGCAATAAACAACTTTTACTTGCTCCTACTTCTACCCAAGTTTTGATTGAGCTGGTTACAGTTACCGGCAAGGAGTTTTCAGTGAATTGGAGTACAGAGCTTAACTCACAGGCTCCAAAAACACTGCGGTTGCGGGCGGCTTGCACTTCCCGACTTTTCTTCCTGCTATTACTAATTAAGGCACTTTTGCAAACCACACCCCTCTGCAGCACGGGTATCTCTGATCCGGCCTCAACCACCAAGTCTTTCTTTCCTACGCACGTTGGCCTACTTCTACACATGGGCCTCTGGTAGCTACACAACCACAACTCTGCAGTCACAGCTATTAGGTGCACCTGCGGAAACCTTTAACTTCTGAAAGTCTCTCTCAGTGCAGCCACAGCCAGACAGGGTTTGTGATCAGTGGGCCAACTCAGAACCTGCAGGTGAAATCTGCTCTTCTCTAACTGGCGTCGCTTAAGTGGTCACACTTCATTGTTAACTGCCAGCCTCATTCCCTTTTCCTTCAGCTACAACTGCCAATCTTCCAGCTCCTTCCTGCTGAGCCTGTTCTGCCTCTCAGGTGAGGCAATCGATTTCAGGTGCAGGCTATTAATTGACTGGACCTTGGCAAAGGCTGTTCAGCCTACCTGCTTTTCCTCTACTTGTGAAGGCCTCCTCAGCCCTCTTCTTCGTCATAGTCCCTGAGGGATTCTGGGACCCGTAGTTCAGTTGAAAGAAGAACAAGTTAATTACCCCAATTTGTTATTCTATATCCAGCTTCAGCAAAACAACAAAACGTCAGAGGGTGCTGTGCATCGATGCCGTCGACTCGATGTCCCTCTATGGCCTCCGTCTTGAGGATGATGTCATTGGAGGCAAATATAGCACGTGCAGTGCCCGTTGGCTTCAGTTATGTTTTTTCCCTTTCAGCAGAAATACCTGCATAAACACGGAAATGACCGTACTCAGCCTTGAAGGAACGAAAGCTGTAATAGCATGGGAAATTCTACTATGGGGTAGGCTGGGAGGGCGATGAGGAATACGTGGGAGGAACATCCAGTCGAAAGAACGTTGCCAGGGGTAAGTAACTTGTTCTTCGAATGGATTGTGTCCTCTCACGTATTCCTCATCTTTGATGGACTCCCAAAGCAGTATTTGATTTAGTGGAGGGAGTAGAATTTGATTGTAATTGTTTTCATGAACCGAGTGCAGGACTGCTTTACCAAAGCTACCATGCTGACCGAGGGAAGATTCCAGGCAGCAATGCTTTGTGAATGTGTGGATAGACCACGTTGCCTCTTCACAAATCTTTTTTATTGGTACACCCCTTTGCGGTGATGTAGAGGTAGCCATGCCCCTAGTGGAATGGGCCCTTAAACCTTCCGGAAGATCCTTCCCTGCCATGCTGTAACATTCTGAAATGGCCAGAATGATCCATCTGGATAACGTCTACTTAGAGACAGCCTGACCCAGTTTGTGGCCCTGTACAGCCAATGAAAAGCTGATCATCAATACAGAGTTTTGACAGTCTTGATAAATAAAAGCTTAAAGCTGTACGAGGGTCCAATCTATGTAATCTCTCCTCCTCCTTGCTAGGATAAGGAGAGGGTGAGGGCGGGGGGGGGATTGACAGAAACAAGGCAAAACCATTTTTTGTCCTATGTGGAAATCAGACATTTTTTTGGGTAAAAATGAAGGTTTAACCCTTAGAATAACCCTATCCTTGTGGAAGATATTCAAGGGTGGCTTGGACGAAAGTGCCTGCAACTCGCTCACTCTGCAGGCTGATGTGAAAGCTACCAATAAAATGGTGTTAAGATGGTGTTAAGGGTTAACAACCTTAAGGGACATGATATATGATATGATTGGTTATTTATAACGCGCTTAATACCCAGAGGTTTCTAAGCGCTGACTCGGGGTTCGAACCGGAGTTGCTCCATGTCGTCTTGCTTCCAAGACGAGTACGTTGCCCCTGAGCTATCCTCCCGAGACACATGAATATAAAGGTTCAAAAGGTGCACACATTAGAAATGTTAGAACCAAAATAAGATCCCAAATTGGAACCTGGAACGGAGATGGGGCAAACACGTTGGTGAGCCCCTTTAGAAATTGTGTCCCCAGTGGAATTTTGAAGTATGAACATTCCTCTGACAAGCGCTTAAAGATGGACTGCGCCGCCAAATAGCCTTTAATAGTTCCAATCTGGAGCCCCAGATTGGCCAACGATAACATAAA
The DNA here is from genome assembly GCF_040938575.1 of Ambystoma mexicanum. Taxonomy (NCBI): domain Eukaryota; kingdom Metazoa; phylum Chordata; class Amphibia; order Caudata; family Ambystomatidae; genus Ambystoma; species Ambystoma mexicanum. The sequence goes on from NC_090922.1 coordinate 394,122,697, forward strand.
GGATAAAACATCCAGTGTTTTACATAGAAAAGGATCTACATTCTTTTCTCTCCACCAGTTGCAGAAAGCAAAATCTCCATTACGTCATCCGGGAAGTCCCAATCCTTGAAACTCAGCCTTTCAGAAACCAAGCGTGCAGGTTGAATGGTTTGACCTCTGGATGGGGAACCCGACCCTCCTCTCGCGAGAGAAGGTCCTCTCTTTGTGGGAGACATATTGGAGGACATATGGACATGTCCAGAAGGTCTGGGTACCACGTCCTCCTGGCCCAGTCTGGAGCAATAAGGATCATGGATTTCCCGAACGTTCTAAACCTCCTGATCACGTGGGAAATGACGGGGACAGGAGGAAACTCGTACAGGAGTGGAAACTGCCAGTCCACCACAAACTCATCCCCTAGAGCTCCTCTTGGCGGAAATTCCCTGGAGCAAAACAGTTTGTACTTCTGGTTTACACTGGTTGCGAACAGATCCACCTGAGGCGTTCCCCAAAGGGCGAAGATCTCTTGAAGGACTTCCTGAGACAGTGCCCATTTGTGTGGGACTGCTCGGCCTACTCAGAGCATCCGTTGCCGTGTTCTCCTCTCCGGCTAGGTGAACTGCTGACATGGAGATTCCTTCTTGAATTGCCCAGAAACAGAGCTTCATTGGCTCTTTGCACAGTAGCAGTGACCCTACACCACCTCTCTTGTTGAGGTAGTACATGGCCACTGTGTTGTCCGTCATTATCAGGACATTCTGTCCCTATACAGAGGGCAGAAAGGCCTTCAGCACTAGTCCGATTGCCCTCAGCTCCAAAAGGTTGATGTGTAGTTTGGACTCCGATGGAGAGCAATGACCACTGATTGTCAGATCGTTGGTGTGGGCTCCCCGCCCCGTGAGTGAGGAGTCCGTCACTACTGTTCTCTCTAGCCATGGCTGCCAAAAAGATTCTCCCTTGAGAATGTTGTCCTTGTAAGCCCACCACAGAAGGTCCAGAGCGACTCTGCTCAGAACTTTCAGGTGGTCTGACACTCTGCCTGAAAACTGGGACCATTGGGACCCTCCCAGTGGAGGGATCTCATTGTCAGGTGAGCCTCTGGAACCAGGAAAATGCAGCATGCCGTGACACAGAGCAACCTAAAAAAAACAAATCGAAGGCCGGAAGATGCCAGGCCCTCTGGAATTTGGTAACCATCTGCAGAATGTGTTGAACTCTCACCTCGGACGGCAAAGCTTCCCCGGAGGAAGCATCCAGGACTGCTCCAATGAATTGGAGTCTTTGAGATGGTACCATGTGGGACTTCTTGTAATGGAGGGAGAACCCCAGTCAGTGGAGCGAGTGGCAGGTTACTCTGAGATGTTTCCGGGCTTGTTCAGGTGAACGAGCCCTGATCAGCCAATCGTCCAGGTAGGGGTAGACGTGAATCCCCCCTCTCTGCTGAGACTCGCTGACACCACCGCCATCAACTTGGTGAAAACCCTCGGGGTGGAGGTCAGTCCAAATGGAAGAACTTGAAACTGATAATGAGAACTGTCAACGGCGAACCTCAACTACTTTCTGTGCTTGGGATGGATAGGCACCTGAAAGTAAGCTTCCTGAAGGTCCAATGATACCATCCAGTCTTGGAGTTGGACAGCCCGAAGGATTTGGGAAAGGTTAACCATCTTGAACCTGTCCTTCCTGAGGAACTTGTTTATGTTTCTCAAGTCCAAGATGTGTCTCAATCCTCTGTCCTTTATGGGAATCAGAAAGTATGGGGAATAGCAACCCTTGTTGCTTTCGGCTACAGGTACATGTTCTATTGCACCTTTCTCTAGCAGGGTCAATGTTTCCTGCAAAAGAAGCCAATCTGGAATTTTCAAAGATATGTTCCCCGCTGGATGATACTGAGGCCTACTTTGGAAAGGAAGGCAGTAACCTTGGGCTACATTTTCCAGTGCCCAAGCATCTGAAGTAATGCCTCACCATTTGTTCAGATGCTGAGAAAGTATGCCTCCCACCGACCAGGGTTTTGCAAGTCAATGCCTCAGAGTGGTTTTGAGGCGGCTGATGGTAAAGCTGCCGCTGCTGGGGTTGGCTTAGCACCTCTCACTCATCCACCAAGAGGGAATCTTCTGACCTCTTTGACCTGCTTGTCCTCTTCCTCTTCCAATTGAGGAGTAGAATCAAAAGGACTTCTCCCTCCAGGAAGATGGGCCAGAGTAGGGGTGTTGAGGCTGTCTAATGGCGGCGCTAAGGGATTTAGCCACCGTTTTTGAGGTCTGCAGCTTTTCCAAACTCTCATCCACCTTACTGCCAAACAGCCTTAAGCTGTCAAAGGGCGTGTTGAGTAGTCTAGCTTTCACATCTGGTGCAAACCCGGACTTCATCAACCACGCAAATCTGCAAACACTGTGCTAGCTGCCATGGATCTGCTGATGCTGTCTGCAGTATTTAGACCCGACTGTAGACATTCACCCACTGCCTCCTTAACATTCTTGATGATTTCCAGGGAGCAGTCTCTTTCCTCTCCTTCCGGGATGTGGTCAGCCACCATAGCTATGCAGTCGCACAGGGTAAACGTAAACCATGACAAGGTATATGTCACATTTGTTGATTTTAATGCCATACTGCCAGCCGTAAAAATCTTTCTCGCAGTGTGAAAGGGCAAAATTGGATCTTTCTGGGGACCCTGGTCCAAGATGTCGGTCATCTTATCTTGTTCAAAAGGAGGAGTAGGCCTGCTCCAGCCTAAGAACTCTATAACTTTACTCATTAGCCTTCTAGATGAGGAGTCAGCATGTTCAGTTGTATCTGGGTTGTCAAAATCTAACTCGGGAGAGATATCGAACACACTGGCTGACTGAAGGCTGTCATATAAGTCCTTTAATCTGGACTCCTCAGAGATTAGTTCTTCTTGCACATTAGGGGTGCCAAATTGTAGCCAAATGGTCGTGTGTTATCATCATAAGGTTGATCTTCCTCATAGATGGCTGATAAAGGCTTAAAAAAGTAATTTTTAGGCAAAGGATTGAAAACCTTTTCCTGTACCACCACTGACTTCGACAATTCGAAGTCATCGTCGACAATTACTTCGAAGTCAGGAACGCCAGAGTCGGCGGCAACGACTTCGAAACCGGTGTCGACGGCTCCAAAGCCGACAGTCAGCGAAGGCGCCAACGTTGTGGACTTCTTGTGCTTCTTCGAAGGAGCCCTCGATGGGCTAGGTTCCTGACTCGTCAAAGCCCTTGACGATTTCTCATCGGGCCGAGATCTTTCTCGATGCAGAACCGGCTTAAGGCTTGGTTTTGAAGATTTTGTCTTAGACTTCCCTTTGGCATGGGCTTTCTGCTTTTCCTTCAAGGGGGTTGAGGCTGCATTCTCAAAGATTTTAAGCATCTCACTACGAAACGCATTCCACTTTGCAGGGGAGTCCGATCTAGTTGGACACCAGATTACCTCAGCCGAGGAATCACTGGAGGTCGAAAGCGACCTATGATGCTGTCTCTTGGCCTTCTTCAAAGAAGACAATGAAGAAGAATGGCGTGATCGACTTATCGATTGAGACTGCTTAGATTTTTTACGTCGAGAAGAATCCCTCTACTCATCAGTCTTTTTTGAAGTCTTCGAAGTAGACTTTGAAGGCAGCCTCCTCCACTCCTGCCGGCAAATTTACCTTTATGCTCCCCGAGAGCCTTTTCAGTCATCGCCTGACAGGAGCCACAGTCGGAAGTACGGTGCCCGGAACCAAGACACCACAAACATGGTGTCCAGTTTCGAAAGGCAAACTTTCAAATATTCTTTTTCAAAATGCCATTCTTTCGAATGACAATTTCTTTGAAAAAAATTCAAAAGTTTGCCTTTTGAAACTTGGGTTGGGGGTGGAAGGGTGGCGTTGGGGGGGGGGGGAACCCCCCCCCCCAATATACACTAAAACCTTGAAACATTAAATGGAGCTGTCCAGTGCTGAAATTACAGCACTGGACAGCTCCATCTAACGTTTCAACGTTAACACGTAAAAGTGCATTTCAATTGAAACCAATCCATGACTATTGTCGACGGATTGGTTTACAAAGAAATGCACTTTACATGTTAAACATAGCATGTCACAGCTTTTGTTTTCGAAACTTTTGATTTGAAACTATGACTATAAACCCACAAACATACGCACAGACATACGCGGTGGGGATCGGTGATCTTAGGCGTCGATGGGGACAACGAAGAAGACATTTTCTAAACGAAAATAACTATTTCACAGAAGAACCGAAGCACAGCGTAATTATATCGAAGCTTTAGCTTTGAAAAACAGAACAGAAGCCAACGGGCACTGCGTGCGCTACTTATACTGATGATGACACCAACAGTGGAACGGAGACCCTCGAGGTCGATGAGACGGCACACAGCGCCCCCCTGTCAAAACAAATCAATAACATAACATTTCTGAAGCAGCTGTAGAGATAATTATTATAAGATGAGGAGTACGTGGGAGCAAATAATCCATTCGAAGTGCAGTACTAGATTAGCCTTCGAGTTATGTAATTTACAGAGCTAATGGAAGTGGGGGGGAATAGAGGAAACTGGAAGTCATGGGTATAAAGGACAGGCAGAGAAAAACCAGAGTGAAAGGAGTTCAGGTGAGGTCAGAAAGTGTGGAGGTGGACCGAGAGAACAGGAGGATGACAGAAGGAAGTGCTGAGGAGTCTGTTGGGGTGGGTGATGGGAATGCGAGAGACAGTGGTACCAAACTGAAAGAGTGAAGCTGTTACTGTGAGAATGTGTGTAGGAGTAAGTGTTGGCCTAGAACGTGGGGAGGGATGGTATAGGAGAGGAGGGGAGATTTGTTGGAGCAGAGGCAAGTAGAATCAGGAGGGAGTAGTTGGTTTTGTGTTTTTGTAGTTCCCACAAACACTACTGGTTAAGATACGTCATTCCCTTATAGCTAAACATACGTTAGTCAAATATGATTGGAGCAAACAGATATGACCTCACTTAGTTCATTTCCTTCCAATGTGGCACCACATTGCTTTGCCAGTCCTCTGAAAACATTTTTCAATTAGTAAAAAAGTTTGTGCTGACCTCTGGATCTTTATTATCCTGCTATTGGTCAGTACCACAGGGGGGAGGGAGGGAGGAGGAGAGAGAGAGAGAGTGAGTGAGTGAGTGAGTGAGTGAGTGAGAGAATAATCGGACGACTTCCCAGGCCTTCAGGATGAAGCCCAACCTGGAGTCCCTCATAGTGTGCATTTACCTGTGGTTCCCTTCCCTCATGCTGGTACCGGTCATGTCCTACCCAGCTAAGGCATGGCGCCTGGTACACACACCATACACAACGGCCTGTAGAACTGCAATTCCCGGTACCCCGAGGGCTGCAGCACGTCACGCTGTCGTGCACTCACTGCTGTCCAGACGTCCTTAATTGTTGGCACGCCTCAGACTTCCACTGTATTTGATTCCTTGCTGCATGGGATTTTCTCTTGTCTCTGCCGCCAACTGGTCACTTTTCTTTTTTGAAAACTCTTTTTATTGAATTTTACAACATGACACCAAAAAAGAAACATTCCCTCCCACCCCTCCCTGTCCCTCCTCCCTCCTCCCCCACGTGATCAGCTTCCATATCCAAAATAACATCTTTCTTCCAAACAGTCTCTCCATGCTCATTGAAGGTCCAGCAGTCACAGGCGTTGTGGGCACCACATCACTCTAAAGTCATCTTTGAGGAAAGTCATTACTTCACCCCAGTCTGCTGCAAAATTCTGGACTTTATCGTGTATGGCGTACGATGCCCATTCCAATGCCACTATCTCCCATATTTTCCGTAGCTAGTCTTGATTCATGGGGATTACAAGGCTCCTCCATCTCTGAGCTATTAACAACATAGCTGCGAGGGTTAGTATCACTTTTGCTTTTTCCCTACCTCTGAGTCCCCCCATCTCCGAAGGTCCACGAACACCCAAAAGTATCTGTTGCGGCGTTCGTTCGTCTCCTGGGCCCAAGGCCTGTTCCTGCGTCCTCCGTATATCACCCCCCACAAGGGTCCAATCTTAGGGCACGTCCACCAAATATGTTCTGCTGTACCTGCCAGACCACATCCCCTCCAACAACAACTCGATCTAGCGGGGAACATCTTATGAAGCCGGCCAGGGGTATAGGGCCACCCAAATAAAATCTTGTACCACATTTCTTGAAGTTGGGTTGTCTTAGCCAGTTTAGGTATCTTCTTCCGTAGCCTCTCCCACTCCGCCCTACTGATTTCTCGCCCTAGCACCCGTTCCCACTGCTGCAGTATGCAAGCTCTCCAAGATCTTATAAATATTGGAAATGAGACCCTTCGTTCCGTCATCGGTTAGTAGGAAGGTATCGAATTGCGTTGTTTCTCTGATAGCCGCCTCACGGATCCCAGGGTGGAGTACCCAATGTCTTATTTCTGCATATCACAGTCTCTCCCCCTCCTGTACTGCAAATTCCTGCTTACAGTCTTCGAACGAGAGGAGTTCTCCTCTCCAAAACATATCACACAACCTCCCTCCTGCCATCTCAGAAATGCCCCCTTCTCCATGCCCGGGGTGAAGTCCCTATTGCCAAAGATAGGGGTGAACGGCGATGGATACGTAGTAATTCCCTTAGAGCCCACCAACCTATCCCAGGTGTCAGCCATGAGCTTGGTTATTGAGCTTTCATAAAGATGCCGAGGTCTAGACCCCTTGGGTAAGCAAATTGCGATGTGCCACCGCTGTATCCATCTTCACCCAAAGCTTTTCTTGTTGCCCGTCCTCCTCCCTCAGCCATTCCCTAATGATTCTGAGTTGGCCGCTTCATAGTATCGCCGAAAATTTGGTAGCGCTAAGCCTCCCTGTCCCTTAGGAGCCATCAATAAATTACCACTCACCCTTGGCCTTTTCCCTTCCCACAGAAATTCTTTAGTCAGGGTTCCCAAGTGCTTAACGAAGCTAGACGGTACTGGCTGTGGGACCGCCTGGAATAGATACAACAGGCGCGGGAGGGTAACCATCTTTACTGCCGCAATCCGCCCTAACCACGAGACTCTGAGGCCTCTCCACCTTCGAAAATCTCTCTGGATTGCCTTGAGGAGAGGGGGGAAGTTTGCTGAATACCACCCAGCTATAGTCACTGTGAATCTCACTCCCAAATACCCAATCCCTCCCGGGCTCCATAAAGCTGAGTGCCCCCCTGTAGTTCTTCCCGTTCTCTTCCCTTTAGTGTTAGGTTTAAGACCTCAGATTTGCTAGTGTTAATCTTCAGTCCCTAAACCTCCCCAAAACCCTCCAGCAGGGACGTACTGACTCGGAGTGACTCGCTCGGTGCCGTCAACATTAGCAACATGTCGTCAGCAAATGCTGCGACCTTTTGCTGCTCCCCCTAAACGGAATTCTGCATATCCCCGCCTCCTCTCTTATTGCCTGCAAAAGGGGTTCTAAGTAGATAGCATAGAGAAGTGGGGATAGCGGGCAGCCCTGTTTTGTTCCGCTCTGCAAATTAACCTGCCTAGTGGCAAAGCCATTCACCATTATTCTAATGGATGGGGCTTGATCGTTAGCCTGCACCATCGTCATAAATTCCCCATTAAAGCCCATCTTTTCCATTACTCTAAACAAAAAGGACCTCTCCACGCGGTCAAAGGCCTTTTCCGCATTGAGTGCCACCAAGACCACGGGAGTGTTCGTCCTCTGCGCTTTTGAACTAGGTGGGCCACCTGCCTCATGTTATCTGCAGTTTGCCTACCTTTAATAAAGCTCGATTGATCGGGGTGTGTCAACCGTGGGAGAATGGCGTCAAATCTATTCGCCAGGATCTTCGTATATATCTTGGCGTCTATGTTGATCAACGCTATGGGGCGATATGACGTTCTCTCTTCTGGGTCTTTATGTGGTTTAAGGACAAGGGTCACCTTTGCCTCTTCCATGGAGGGAGCCATTTCACCTGTCAGTCAGAACAGATTGAATAATGTTGTCAATTGCGGGGCCAGCTGTGACACAAACATCTTATAAAAGGCTGAAGTATAGCCGTCCGGGCCCGGGGCTTTATTTGCTGGGAGGGCCCTAATCACCCCACAAACCTCCTCCTCCGTAATTTCCCGGTTGAGGGCCTCCGTTGTTGCGTTGTCGATTTGCCGCAGCTGTACCGATTGTAGGAACGTTTCCTGCCTATCACTACAGGGATTTTGGGAGGCATAGAGGGAGTCATAATAGCTCGCCAGCGCCTCCTGTATTTCTTCCCGCCTTGTGACTCTCTCCCCAGCTCCCAATTCCAACGCCATAATGTCATATTTTCCCCTCTTTCCTCCTAGCAGACACGCCAACAGCGCGTCAGCTTTATTTGCCTTTGCATAATATTTCTGTCTCACCGTCAGAAGTGCTCCCTCAGCCTTTTTGGTTCGCAAGAGTTCCAATGCTTTCCTATAAGTTCGCATAGCTACCCGGGAGGGGGTCCTGCCCGCTGCCTGTCTAGCCGCTTCCTCTTCTGCCTCTAATTAGGCCTCCAGTGCTTTCAGTTGCTTCACACGGAAAGCCGCTGCCGCAAATAGATCACCCCTGAGGGTAGCCTTAAATGCGTCCCACCTTATCTCATCCCCCGTGTCTTCCTTCCTATTAGTGACAAAGAAGTCCTTAATCTTCCCCTCAATGTCCCTCCGCACTTCCGGGTCCCTCAGAAACCGCCCTTGAAAACTTCCAGCCCCATACTCCCCTTATCCTCCGGCCCAGCTCCAGAACCGTCGAAACTACTTTATGATCCGCTATTCCTATCGGCCCCATATTCACCTCCTGAATACCGCCAACCAATCCCCCCGATACCCATATATAATCTATTCTGGACTGGGAGCCATGCACTCCAGATATGAAGGTATAGCCCTCCTCGTCTCCCTTCAATTCCCTCCAGACGTCCCTCAGTCCCATCCTACCAATCTTATCTCTCAACTCAGCCGACATTACGGCCCCCCTCCTCTCGTTCTTTTGCCATCCCTATCCCTCTCCCTGTCCCAAGCTATATTAAGGTCCCCCATCAAAACAATCTGACCCCAAGAATGTTCCTCAAGTAATTTTAGCACTCGGAGCAAAAACAGCTCTTGACCAGTGTTGGGGGCGTAAACTACTGCAATTGTGCATGGGACATCCTGGTATTTCCCCCTGACTAAAATATATCTGTCATGATGCCTACCCCAGGGGACCCAGACCACGTCCAACAACCCCAGAAGCATGCATCAAGTTATCCTAAGCAAGCCCAACAACCCCTGCTAGCGGCTATTTGGGTCCAGTCCTGGCGCCTATGGCGCCAGGCTCATATGGAGAGTCAGTCCTGGTGCCATAGGCGCAAGGCTCATAGATTAAAACGTACCTGATGCAGACCATGCTGCAAACTTACCTGATGCAGACCATGCTGAAAGAGCTCCAAGCCAAAAGAGGCTTGGAAGGGACTACTTTACTTGGGGACTATTTTTTACTCGGATGGGGCTGGGGAGGAATACTTACCTGGGACTACTTTGGAGGCTATTTAAACCACGCCCGAAGAGCAGCACACATTTCGCGTTATTCTGCATCCAGCAGCGTAACGCTCACCGTGCCTGCAAGTCTGCATCCAGCCTTCTGCCACGCCCGCCTCGAGTTTGGAGCTCCTAGAAAAAAGGAGAAAGAAGGATAAGAGGTTAGAACAAGAGCAATACCTTTAATCCTTACCTGAATTTCCGATCCATCGCGCCTTCGAGCTGGAAGAAAGAAGTTATTTTATGCGCGTCGCCTCGCCTGCTGAATAAGGGAGAAAGCAACAGGTTACATATTGACATTATTTTATCGAACTGTGTTGGAAAATACAAATCCTTACCAGAATACTACCGGTTGCCACGAGGAACTCTTCATTAGGGTCAAGCTGCAACCTGCAAGGAATCGGACAAGAGTGAAAGTCAGGCATTTGAACTGTTACGAACTTTATACTTACGCCGTCTTGCCGGGAATCTCGGAGTAAATATTGTTCTGGAACTCACCAATTCCTTCGAGCCAGTGAAGCAACTGGATATCAACGCGCCCCTGCGCTCAATGCAGGATGGAGAGCTCATCTTTTCAAACCATCAGGTGAGACTACAAGAGGGGACATCAAAGGTGATCTGTGGGGAGAACAGCGGGGGTGGGGGGATTTACGCTCAACTCCATGGGTGGTTAATTCCCTTTCTCCATTTGCAGAAGAATATTCCTACGGGCCAAGCAAATTAAGATAGGTGGGCCAGTCCAGTCCGTCATCTCGGCCCTACGCATCACATTGTTGGAGACCGCAGCTGTCCAGTTCCGATCGACGCCTCTGTGGGAGCCAGGTGAGCGTAACAATATCTCCCCTCTTTGTCTCTTATTACCGCGTCAACCCTGAGGTCCACCGTATTCCTAATGGCCAGCGCTATCCCCCTTGCTTTGCTTTGACCTGAGGCATGGAGAATCTGATCGAAAAGCCCGCAATTTCAACCTTCCCTGATCTTTGCTCACAAGATGTGTTTCCTGAAGGCCCATGATATCAGGTTTTTCTTTCTTCGTGAACTGCTCAAGCTTTTTCCTCTTGAGTGGGGTGTTTAACCCCCTCACATTATGCGTTAGCCACTTAAGGAGGTATGTCATGTTCCTCATCGTGTGCTACTGCACTTCTACCCCTTCCCCCACTGGACAGCTCATCACTCTCCCCCCCGTCCCCACCCTACTCCTTCCCACCCCTCCCCCCCTGAAAGGATAACTCCTCCCCAGTCTCCCTCCATTCCTAACACGGGCATCATCGCCCTTTTTGTACCCAAAATGGTCGCTCTCCTAGGACCCATATCTACAAATCACCTTTAAGAGGCCCATCACCTCAATTACCGCTGTGATGACTCATGGATCAGTTCCTGTTCCAATCCGCTCTTCCTCTGAGCTTCCTTTTCGCTGCAGATTCTTGCCTTTAGTTCTTCTTCTCCTTTTATCTCCTGATGTCATCCATTCCCAGGGTCTCGGCCTGGGGCGCCCCTCCGCTCCCTGCACTCCCGAGCTCGATGGGATTCCTCCACCTCTATTCAAAGTAGTTCCGCCCCTTCCTGTAGCGTAGTAACACGCTTCTGAGCCCCTTCCCACTCAAAGAGCAGGCCAAACGGGAATGTGCATTTATATTTTACAGCCTTCTCGTTTAGTACCTTTAACACTGGGCCCATTTGCCTTCTTTTCAAGAGCGTGCTACTCACCAAATCTTGAAATAGCACTATTTGCTGCCCTTTGAACATGATGGGCTCCCGCTGCCGTGCTGATCGGAGGACTGCCTCCTTCTGGGCATATCTCGTAAACGCTGCTAGTACGTCCCGAGGCCTCTCCATCTGTCCTCTGGCCATCCGCTCAGTCCTATGCACTGGATCCAGCTTAATTTTCTCAGGACACTCTTCTCCCAGGATATCGGCAAAAATGCTTTGTACTACCACTTTCAAATCCTTATCCAACACCGATTCCGGCAACATTTTCACCCTAATATTGATCCTTCGGGATCTATTTTCTAAATCCTCCACTTGAATTTCAAGATTTCGTGTAGCCACGTCCAACCTTTCTATGGCTTCACTGTTGTCTGTGTTTTTTTTTATCAAGCTCTTGGAGGCCTTTTTTGAGCGTATCCGTCCGTTTCCAAATTTGCTGCATTTCCTGTCTTATCTCCCCTAGAGCTTCGTTCAGATCTGCGCGCATTAATTGAAATTGTTCTTGAAATGTCTTTGCTAGATTCGACTGTAATGCATGCAACTCTCCCAGGAATTCCTGTCTGGACAATGCTGCCCGCTCCTCCGGCACCCTCTGTGCGGTGCCCACTCCGGCCTTTTCCAGATAAATCTCAGCACCTTCCTTCAGGGTCTGCACGGGCTAGATTGCCGGGAGTGTGCCCAGCGCGTCTCCCAGAGCTTGTGCCCCCTTCCCACCTTTGATTTTAGTTTTTGCAGACATGGTGCACACTTCCCCTAATTCCTTGTGTCTTTATGGGTCCCCTGGGGAACCGTCGGTAGGTTAACACCACGCCCTTGATTCTCTTCTGGGCCTGGAGCTCAGCGGGCCCGTTACAAGATTGGACTATTGCGAACCTCCCGAGGGGAATGTTAATTCGCTGGACGTGGCCCCGTGCTATTCCTCCGCTGGGCCTCCCCGGGCCTTGTCTAGATAAGCTCCCTACTTCGTCAGTCCTCCTCACACTCCCTTTATTGCCCTCCCCAGAAGCAGCAAGGGGGGATATCATCAGGGGAGAGTCTGCAGCATTCGCCACAGGCCGAACCAACAATAGCTACACCACGTCCAGAGGTCAACGCCTACTAGCCACTCCAGGCGATACCCAGCCTCCCCTCTCACCACAACTGAGTGGGGGATTTTCCAGTAGGAAGGGTCCTCCTCTGCCTCCTGAGACAGCTTGCTAGTGCTTGACTTGAGTACTGCTCTCCGCGTCGGACCACCTGTGTTGTTCGTCCCAGCGCAGGCACAGCTGCCGCGGCCTCCCACGCCCCGCTGCGTGAAGTCGCAGCGCCTCAGGCTCCCCAGCCATGCCGTGCTCTAACGGTGGGAAAGGGCGCACCAACAGAACACCTTCGTTGGGTCCCCCGCCGATGCCAGCAGTTTTCAGCTCCCCGTCACGCTTCTGTCCTGGCGAGATATCTTCCTGTCTTCGGGTCCGCACCGCTGCCTTCTCCCTGGACGCCGCTTCCAACCGTGCCTCACACCGGAGCGGGCGGGCGGAGCAGCCGCTGCGGCCGCTGGAGCTCTCCCGCTGCAAATTTCACCCGCTCCTGCTGCTGGGGGCCAGTGCCCCGCTGTAGTTCTCTCTCGTCCGGGCACCAGCAATTTGGCAGGTCCCCCGGCACCTCACGGCGCCGCCTCTCTCCACTGCTGCTACTCCCAACGTCCTTCTCTCTGCAGCCGCCAAGCGCCTGCAGCTCCCTACTCAGCTTCGTCGCTGACGGAGCTCTCCCTTAGCTGTCTCTCTGTGCCCAATGGATCCAATCCTTCACTTTTACCCCCGGGGGCGGTTGCTCGCCCCAACCGAGGGGCGTTGATGAGGCGATGGGCTCCTCTCAACACCTGGGTCCGGAGAGCGCCGTCGGCACGTCTACACAGTGCCGGCGGCCATCTTGGAATATCCCAACTGGTGACTTTATTGATTTTCTTCTCTTTGGACAACAGAGGATCTTCTGGACTACGCTGGACTCGGAAAGAACTGTGTACTGTTCCTTATTTTCCTTGGGGAGTGAACTTGGTGGTGTTTGTCCCTACAATGCGACCTTGTGCTGTATGGGTCAAGTTGTCTTGTGCAAGCATCACATTCTGCACTGATTATTCCACCAAAGAACTGCCCGGCATGCTACAACATCTCCGGTAGGAGTATTTCCATACTGAATCGGTGTATCTGCAGGCCTCATTAGGATACCAGTTAGGAACTTAGTACGCACTGAGAGGGTGGCGGTGTGTTTTGTAACTCCTCATATTTTTAACATCTTTGATCTAGTTTTGTACCTTTTTTGCTTTCCTTCTCTAGCACTGCTGGTTCCTCCTGCCTTTTCACCTGAGCCCCTAGACTGTCAGGGTAATTGTATATTCTGCAGGCCACGCTCTCGGGGGATAAGTCTCCCAGTGAAAGGAGGCCCTGGTCATTGTGTGGATTTCTTTTAAATGACTGGGGCTGATCGAATCCGGGCCTGGCCGGGATAGTACCTACGAGTGGCCTCATGTCACTGTTGTATAACTTTCTCTTAATCGCTGGTGGGACATTTCTACTTTTAGCCTTGGGTAGGCTACAGGATCCTTAGCCCTGCTTTGGTTGTCGTTTCTCTCGTGCCCACCTGAGGTACTCGTATTCTTAGGACAGAATGGGCTATAGACCTAGAAAGCCCTGGTTTGGTTGTCGCTTCCCTTACCCGTTCCAAATGTTCCCTCAAAGCTGCGCATAGGTGTGCTTGCCCAGCTTCCTTCTGGTTGCTGCTCATAAGAGTTTTAGCAGCATACATAGACAAATCTCATCTATTCAAAAAGATTTAATAAGGCACAAGCCACAACGGGTACGTAACATTTGCTGTCTCTCAAAATAAAGATAATTATCCCAAATAGTATTGATATTATGGCCTAGCCGATTTACTTTACACTACTATGTAAGCGTCAAATTTATAACCAAAAACCCTAAAAACAGAATATAGCCACACAAGGTTATAAACGTATATGAAAAAGTGACTCCATGAATAGAAGATCTAACTAAGGTATGGCTGGACACATTAACCAAATTATCTTCCCTCCCCACTCACTGTTCCTATAATGGACTCTAACACATTTATACCTAAAAGTCAGAATCACTTTCAGAACTCTCATGATCACCCACAAATGTCTCAATAACACCGCCCCCAAATACCTGGACGATAAATTCAGCGCCAAAAACACAGCCAGGCCCACCAGAGCCTACTACTCACACTGTCTTAGCGTTCCCAAATACAGACGCCAAAAATCAGGAGGAACTTGCTTCCCAGTCCTTGCTGCCAAAACTTGGAACTCCCTGCCATCAGCGCTCAGAAACGAACACTCCTTTCTAGCCTTTCGGTGCAAAGTAAAATCCTGGATCTTCTCTACAATCTCGTCCTCACTATAAACCTCGTAATCTAATGTATCTACCTTTGACTTTGACTGCTATCTGCATGTAAATATCTGTATATTATTGCAAATATCTTTTTTTGTATCTCTATTGCATTGTCTTGTAACTTACTCTAATTCGAAACTGCAACCAATTTGCAATCTTTCTGTAATACCTGTATATTATATTGTTTCACTCCTGTAACTTGTATTTATACCATGTATGTAACTAATTGCACAAGTTGTGCGCCTAGATACTTCAGGGTTCAGTGCGCTATATAAGAAAATAAAACAAACAAACCTTATGACTAACTTCGGCCCCAGGACACATTATATATATCGGACAAAAAGTGGTTGTTCCTAAAGAAATTAAGAACTCCCGTCCCCTGCACACTGTCTGATATCTGCAAAGCAGATCAATAACTTTTGTGTTTTTTTGTTTTACTAAATTTCATAACACACAGTTCAGTAGACAATTAAATAGGTGGAGCAGTCACAATGAATAACAAGCTCACAAAATTTATATAGACAACAAACATGATAGTTATTGTACAATATCTCTAGGCCCGACGTGTTTCGAGTATAAACTCTTCTTCAGGGGCAAAAACATATTTCACAATTCATGATCAAATTCTAGAAAAAATTAGAGAAGGGTACAACTTAGTATTTTTCATATAATTCAATTATTCATACAAACTTTCAAAACATTAAATCATAGATGTAGTTTGAAACATTTTCAAGCGATGTCTTGGATAGTAGCTAGTAGCTCGGTTTAGTATAAGTCCAGTCAGATAAGTAGTATCTCTAACCTACACGAAAAGGATTTATAAGTTGTGAGAAAATGACAAGCTACTCTATTTTCAAAAAAACAAAAAAATTAAAAAAATGATATACAATTATGGCATAATCCATGCATATAGGTAGTGTGCCACTTACCAACTATGGAGTAGGCATAGTTGCAAAAACATATACGATGTCCATGGATAGCGGGTGCTTTAAGAGGTAGCATGTGTATCCACACTAAGTAAGAAATGTGAAAAGTCAATAGTATACTTAAGATGCAAGTATAGGTAAAAGTAACGGTAACAGAGTTTAATCAACACTTACATTAGTTTCCCAAAAGGATTTCCGGCTAGCGGTACGTGGACTGAGTCAAAAGGGGCAAGCAGTTCGCGCTAGTACATAGATCTGTACAGAAGTAAAGGAAAAAGTAGGAGGAGGTAAATAATAGTAAAAAAGTTCCAGGTCTCGAGAGCGTCAGTGGACCCATAGATCACTTACTAGACACAGTGTGAATCCTTCAGCGAGCGAATCATGGCGAACCTCATCCCGAACAAAGAGGATGTTGTTCATTCATGATTCTGCTCTTATGTACTGAAAATATTGCTGACGTATGAATGAGCATGCGTGGTAGCAGAGAGATCGCTACGCATGCGTTTGCAACAAGTTGCAGGTCATTGGTGCGCGTCATGTGTCTGACGACATGGAGAATCCGGCGTCAGAACAACATGAAAACAAAGAAAAGCGCGCATGCGCGAGACTAGTGAGCGGCTAAAACTGCCTGAAAGTGGCTGTCTATTTTGTAGTAGGCAAGTAAGTGGCCATGAGCCATGAGGAGTAATGAAAATTTAGAAAAGAACGCGGACCAGACGAAGTGGTTTTTGAAAGATGAGATGGATAAGTCAGACCATCCTCTGCTAGTCAGTACCTCATTTAGTACATTGATATAGTTCAACACGAATGATATTTCAGGCATTGATATAATGTACATACAGCTCCATATTTTGCAGAATTTACCATCAGAATGCTGACATACATTGGGTAATAATATGGCATAGTTTTTCAAAAGGTGACTTCACAATCATTTGAGCACCCCAAAACTTAAAGAAGGAGGATGTTGCGGTTTCAAAACAATCCTTAATAGCATATATATTTCTTTGAAAAATTACATTTCAACCATATGTGCACATGTAAACACAATGAGACCACCTTGATGGATAATTCACAGGTAACAGAGTACATTTATAAAAAGAATATGGGGATTTTAACCAAGATATGGTCTGTATGAATTGATGTAACTAGAGTAGTTGAGGTGAAGGGTATGGTCCTCATAAATAGGGGCCGAGGTAGTAGTCCTCGTTCATGCAAAGAGGGGCAAGTGAATCAAGACAGTGTATCCAATAGAGTTCTCTCTGGGATAGTAATTTTTGTAAGTCCCCACCTCTGTAAAGTGGATGTATTACTTTGAGCATTACCATTCTCATTTGCGCCACTGTGTGTTGATGATCTCTGAAATGTCTATACATCGGGGATTTGATATTTTTAGTGTGAATATTTGACTTGTGTTCAGTCCAACGTTCTTTGGCTTTCCTGGTAATTTCCCTACGTAGTATTTTCCACAGGGACAACGCAGAGCATAAATGACATTTTTTTGAATCACAAGTTGCAAATTGTTTTAGTGGAATCCAGTGTTTCCATGTCGAATGTGGTCTCCTTTAATCACATTTGAACGGTGTTGGCAATTTAGGCACAGGAAAGTTCCCTTTTTAGGTTTGGACAAAAAGGTTTGGTTGTCTGTTTTTCGTTTTTCTGCTCTGATCAGACTGTCACAAAAGTTTTTGCCCCTCTTGTACGCAAGCATCGGGGGTTCCGGAAAAAGTCGGTTCAGTTGCGGGTCTGTTGTGATTATATCCCAATTCTTGTGGATTATCCGTTTGACCTGAAAACTCTGGCTAGGGTACTTTAATGAATGAATAAGATTCCTGTTTTCATTTTTGGTCTTTGGATCCAGTAGGTCTTCTGTTCTGAGTATTGCTTTATTGATCAAATTTTCTGGAAATTTTCTGTCTTTGAACCTTGCCTTCATAATGAAATATTCGTCCTGTAGTCTGTCAACCTCTAAAATTATTCGCTTGACCCTGAGGAGTTGACTGTACGGTAAATTTTCTTTCAGGTGTTTTGGATGAAAGCTTCGAATAATGTAAGCTACTGTTCACATCAGTGCGTTTCCTGTATAACTGTGTTCTGAGTCCTGTGTTAGTAATTTCAATAGTGACATCCAAGAATTTAACATTAGGTTTACCAATGTCCATTGTGAACTGCATTCTCTCATTGCATTTGTTAAGGTATTCCCAAAAGGTGTTGAGTTCATCCTCGGTGCCTCTCCAGATTCCAAAGATATCGTCGATATATCTATACCAACCTTTGATATTGTCTTTCCACCTGGTTTCGTTTAGAACATGGGTATGCTCAAAATAATACATGAAAACATTTGCGTAGGAAGGTGCGACTGCTGACCCCATAGAGGTACCTGACGTTTATAGGAAGAATTGACCATCAAATCTGAAATAGTTATTAAAAAGGATGATGTTGATGAGTTCAATTGCCAATATTTTATGAATGTTGATTTCTTCATGTTTTAGTAGGAACCATTCCAGTGCTTCAATGCCTTGGTTGAAGGGAATTGAGGTGTACAAACTAGTTACATCTATTGTGAACAGTAACAAATTTGATTCATCCAATTCAAGGTTCTTGATGTTTTGTAAAAAATGAGTGGTGTCCTTTAAGTAAGTTTCAGATTTCTGGATCAGGGGTTGCAATGCGGTGTCCAGATATACTGCCAAGGGGTGGAAAACACTGTCTGTACCAGCAATAATTGGTCTGAAGGGCGGATCCGGTTTGTTTTCATGAATTTTGGGAAGGCCGTAGAAGACTGGCGTCACCGGGTTATTGTTGGTCAGAAACTTTCTTGTGTTCTCAGAAATCCAATCTGACTCTTTTGCTCTGGAGATGGTTTTCTCAATGATAGCCTTGATATTAGTGATCGGGTCATGGTCTAATTTGAGGTAAGTATCTTGATCAGATAGTAATTTCAAACAGCCTTCATTGTACAACACGGTGTCCATGATAACCAAAGCACCCCCTTTATCAGCTTTTTTAATAGTAATACTATTGTCCTCTGCTAGATCTTTAATGATTTTAAGCTGATGTTTCTTGATATTTTGTTTGTTGGATTTACTGTATTTAAGGCATTTGAGTGCTCTAGCGGTTTTGGTTTTAAACAGATTTACCAGAGGATGGCTGATTTGGGGATGAAAGAGGCTTTTGTCTTTCATTTCAAGGTATAGACATTTATCTTTCTCACTTGTGTTAGTTGTTAGATTGTCAAAAAAGATTTTCAACTCCATTTTGCGAACTAACTTGAAAAGATTAACTTCTTCTTCAAATAAACTCGTATTGTTCGTTGGTATAAATGATATACCCAAATTGAGGGTATTCAATTACGATTGTGAGAGTAGTTTAGAAGAGATGGTAACTATTATGGGATCCCTCAATGTTAGTTCTTCTGACAAGGTTTTCTTTTTCCCTCTTCTGGCTTTTCTCCTCCTCCTAAAAAACTTTCAGGTGTTGGTATTGGTGTTGTTATAGATTAAAAAAACGTAATTTATGCTCTGCGTTGTCCCTGTGGAAAATACTACGTACGGAAATCTACCAGGAAAGCCAAGGAACATTGGACTGAACACAAGTCAAATATCCGCACTAAAAATATAAAATCCCCGGTGTATAGACATTTCAGAGATCATCTACACACAGTGGCACAAATGAGAATGGTAATACTCGAAGTAATACATCCACTTTCCAGAGGTGAGGACTTACAAAAATTACTATCCCAGAGAGAACTCTATTGGATACACTGTCTTGATTCACTTGCCCCTCTTGGCATGAACGAGGACTACTACCTCGGCCCCTATTTACGAGGACCATACCCTTCAACTCAACTACTCTAGTTACATCAATTCATACTGACCATATCTTGGTTAAAATCCCCATATTTTTTTATAAATGTACTTGTTACCTGTGAATTATCCATCAAGGTGGTCTCATTGTGTTTACATGTGCACATATGGTTGAAATGTAATTTTTCAAAGAAATATATATGCTATTAAGGATTGTTTTGAAACTGCAACATCCTCCTTCTTTAAGTTTTGGGGTGCTCAAATGATTGTGAAGTCACCTTTTGAAAAACGATGCCATATTATTACCCAATGTATGTCAGCATTCTGATGGTAAATTCTGCAAAATATGGAGCTGTATGTACATTATATCAATGCCTGAAATATCATTCGTGTTGAACTATATCAATGTACTGAATGAGGTACTGACTAGCAGAGGACGGTCTTACTTATCCATCTTATCTTTCAAAAACCACTTCGTCTGGTCCACGTTCTTCTTTTCTAAATTTTCATTACGCCTCATGGCCACTTACTTGCCTACTACAAAATAGACAGCCACTTTCAGGTAGTTTAGCCGCTCACTAGTCTCGCGCATGCGCGCTTTTCTTTGTTTTCATGTTGTTCTGACGCCGGGTTCTCCGTGTCGTCAGACACAGGACGTGCACCAATGACCTGCAACCTGTTGCAAACGCATGCATAGCGATCGCTCTGCTACCACACATGCTCATTCATACGTCAGCAGTATTTTCAGTACATAAGAGCAGAATCATGAACGAACAACATCCTCTTTGTTCAGGATGAGGTTCGCCATGATTCGCTCGCTGAAGGATTCACACTGTATCTAGTAAATGATCTATGGGTCCACTGACACTCTCGAGACCTGGAACTTTTTTACTATTATTTACCTCCTCCTACTTTTTCCTTTACTTCGATACAGATCTATGTACTAGCGCGAACTGCTTGTCCCTTTTGACTCAGTCCACGTACCGCTAGCCGGAATCCTTTTGGGAAACTAATATAAGTGTTGATGAAACTCTGTTACCGTTACTTTTACCTATACTTGCATCTTAAGTATACTATTGACTTTTCACATTTCTTACTTAGTGTGGATGCACACCCTACCTCTCTAAAGCACCCGCTATCCATGGACATCGTATCTGTTTTTGCAACTATGCCTATTCCATAGTTGGTAAGTGGCACACTACCTATATACATGGATTATGCCATAATTGTATATAATTTGTTTAATTTTTGTTTTTTTTTGTTTTTTTGAAAATAGAGTAGCTTGTCATTTTCCCACAAATTATAAATCCTTTTCGTGTTGGTTAGAGATACTACTTATCTGACTGGACTTATACTAAACCGAGCTACTAGGTACTATCCAAGACATCTCTTAACAATGTTTCAAACTACATCTATGATTTAATGTTTTGAAAGTTTGTATGAATAATTGAATTATATGCAAAATACTAAGTTGTACCCTTCTCTAATTGTTTCTAGAATTTGAATTATGAATTGTGAAATATGTTTTTGCCCCTGAAGAAGAGTTTATACTCGAAACGCGTCGGGCCCAGAGATATTGTACAATAAATATCATGTTTGTTGTCTATATAAATGAGCTTGTTATTCATTGTGACTGCTCCACCTATTTAATTGTCTATTGAACTGTGTTTTATGAAATTTAGTAAAACAAAAAAACACGAAAGTTATTGATCTGCTTTGCAGATATCAGACAGTGTGCAGGGGACGGGAGTTCCTAAATTCTTTAGGAACAACCACTTTTTGTCCTACATTTTCCCAACCAGGTTGCCAAGGTTGAGTCTTTTCTCCACCGCACCTCAAATTATCTCCAATTCTATAAAGGTTACTCTAAAATACCCTAATACTCTTTTGTTAAATCATAGGTGTGCCCCGTGTTTTTGCTCATCTTCACATTATATATATCCCCAGACAACCTTGACTCTGCCTACCTTGGCTATGCAAAAAGTTACACCCACATCCAATTATTTTAGGTTTTTTATAATATGAATAACGTTAAAACACCAGAATTTCTGTTACTCATGGTGCCTTAGCAAAAGCATCAACCACACTATGTAACCCAACTTTCAGCTCAAATATTGACTAGTGACTATGTAAGCAGGTTACTTGAATATGTAACCTCACCCCACCCATGCTTCCTTTTCTGTGTACATGTCACACGATCACGTTGATGCAATCCCCTTGCAAGTTAACACATTATAAAACTCAAATAGTAATTTGCCCTCTAAGAATTAGAAATAGGCAAATGTCATGCTCAGCATCTCCTACTTTAGCATTTACCATATAACAGGAGGGCAGCATTGCAATATCATAAACCTGTCCTGCAATGGGCATGGACTCTGGCTGGCATTATTCGTGTATAGCAGTAGGGAAATGGCTATTATGACAGCTAGCATGTTTTCCACACACTCTGCATCCTTTCCAAGTTTTAAAGTTCCATTGGGCACAGAACTTAAATTATATAGTGACTCGCTGCTATACAAAAACGGTTTCACTGAGCACTAGGATAATCCAAACCAACAACAGAAGGTGGGGTATGTTACAAACCATCTTGTAGGCACATGCAGATTCATGACATTTTCATAAACTGCACATAATATCATGGTGAGGCTTTAAATATGTTTTGCTTTCAAAGTGGTATGCACATATCCCATTGAGTGTTTTACTGCTACAATCCATCACTTGTTAAAAAGCTCAGTCAGCTAGTATTGGAGGCTTGCACAGAAGCCTGGGAAAGAACCGGGAAGGGTTAGGGTGAAAAACAAATCAGCAATTATCAAAAACCAAGTCGGACGTTTCAGCAGTACAGCACACTGGAAATGTGTTTGTATGCCAAAGGCTAGGAAACCGCACCTTCTGTTTCCTTCTAAGCTCAGCTGCTGAGGGCTTTTCAATATAATCAGGTGTTCTGCGTTTATTGCCTCTAGCATCCCCATGCATCTTATTTAACTGATAACCGTGATTTGCTGAAGAGGGATCGCCAGTTAAAGAATAAGACACTCAATCTGGTGTACCTCTGAGCATTGCTGCTATTGACCTTAAAAGGCAAATACATGCGATTTACTTCAAGAGGGCTAGATAAGAAACATCAGCAAGGCTCTTATTGGAGTCTGTCTAGGCTGTGATGAGGCAGGGCGGGCAAATGTATAAGCTACAATAGGTGCCCTGTCATTTCACTTCCTTTTTCAGGGTTACAAGAAGGGATCTGATAGCATTTTACTCCCTACTTGGAATTAAAAGATTTTTCAGGGAGTAAATAAGTAATTAGCTTTTCCAGTACAGATACTTGTTGCATATTAAAATATGTTTTTCCTCTTAAAATTTCTCTTCAGATCAGGCAGTAATATTATTAGAGTTCCTATCATTGATACTGCTTTGCTGGTCACGGAATAAAAAAAAATATCAGTGGAGGGCAGGCTCCCATATGCTAATTGTTTCCGGTTTCTGTTGGGCACATTTACCTGTTTTTAGGAAGTAAAAATGATGGTGTGTGTGCCTCTTAGCTGTAACGCTGGTTTTGAGTAAGTATGGTCACAACTCACAGCACAATGTTATGTGGATAGTAAGCAAAGGCCCAGGAATTCTCACGATCCTATTCCACAGTGCAGTTATTTTGATGCAATTAGCACCATTACATTATGAGAGGCATGTTTTCCTGGCCATTGAATTACTTCATTAAAAGTGGCTCATCAACTCCTATTGGCAAGTGTTCGGACACATTCCTTTTAGTTGTCATTATTCCATCTGCAAATATTGTACCCTGCCTGAACATTTTGACAGCCGATGGCAATAAGAAATAATTTGTTCTAATACACAAGTGTTTTCTTACAATGGCATAAAACACGTTCTGCATGGTCTCAGAGTAATGTCGACAAATGAAACCACACAACTAAATCTATTGTTTATAGTGGGCATATAACGTTTTTTTTCTCTGCACAGGAGTACTATTGGTAGAAAATATGCCAGATTGTGGGATGTATACTAATTGACTTTTTCACAATTGACCTCAGGAGAATTGACCTAATTTAGAAGGTCAATTAGGACATATATGCGGGGGAACCTCTCGCAATCCACCACCCAATCCAAAACCCCCCGCAACCCCAGCCCAATTATTTTATTTATAATCCAAACCCAACCCAACACATATATAAAATAACTAAAATAATATAAAGGTCAATTGTGCAGAAGGCCAATTAGGGCCACTATAATTAGGTCAATTAGGACAAAAGGTCAATTGTAAAAGGTCAATTTGGGCAATACCAGATTGTGAATTCTTGAACTGGTTGATGTGTTATTTTAAGCTGTATGTTTTTATTTTGACACAAAAAGGGATTGGAAAATCCCCACTATCCCCAGTCTAGAAACCTTTCCGTACCTTAACCAAAAACTGAGGGGTCTGTCCTCTGTCAAGGAGTCCAAGCAAAAATATGTCCTGTGCCCGAAATCCTATTCCGGCCCTCACATAAGGTGCAAAGGGTATTGTCTCAGCTTCTCAAAATAGCCCAACTATTCCAATCCAACACACTTTAAAAAATATATATTTTATTGGTCTTTTATAACGTGCATAATAGCGTACCAGAGTTCGGTTTCTAAGCGCGGATCCGGGATTCAAAACCTCAGTTGCTCTGCATGGTCATGCTTTCAAGACCAGCGCGTTACCCCTGTGCTACCATCCGTTCACAAAAGTATAAATCCAACCAAAAAATTCCAAATGGACAATATTCACAGTTCCAGGCAATGTCTCTTTCCCCAGATTCCTTTTGCCAATATGAAAAGTTAAAACAAAGAATAGTAAAATTCCTTAGAACCCAAGAGGATCACTCCCTCTTCTTGGCGTGTTCACAGCACACGAGGAAATGGCTCCCTTCCCCAGGTTTTCTTCACCTTCAATATGATTAAAAATCCTAAGGGTATATGTCTTCTTAGGGATTCTCCTTTCAATGTATTTCAACCTGGATGCATGTCCCAGCCTCGCAGCTCATCTGGCATATTCAATTGCCAGGCTCTTCTTGCATATTTACAATGGTTCACAATTTCAAGGGTATGGAGCTTCCTTGAGATTGTCCTTCTATTATAACTTGTAGACACACAAGTTTGTCTGGTCTTTCATGCAGCGTTTCAAACACTTCTCTTCAACTGGTGTACTCTCCTACCAGGACGTTACTTTACATGTTATCCATGAAAGGAGATTAGCTCATCACTGGCTTAGTCAACCCTTGTTTCATAGAGTTTGTTTCAATATTTGCTTTTACTTTCACCAAAGGCTTATTTACCCCTTTACCAAGAGCATTCACTTTTACTTTGTTTTCACCCCTGGAACATGGGTTCAACAACCTGTTTGTGGTATGCTCCACGACTGGCTCCTCTTAGTGTCTCTCGCTTAATTCTTATGGAGCGGTACACACTTTCAGGCAACCCGGTAACTCATCTGTCTTACAGGTTGCTTCTTATGTTCCTTCACTTCAGTCCCCTTCAACTTGCATCTCGTTAGCCGCTGCGCCTTTGCCGTGTCCTTTTCTGAAGTGTATGGTTCCTGCTGCCTTGTGTTCTCAAGCGATGAACCGTCTGCACTTGGGTTTCTCCCTCTGCTGTTCGACTCGCCTCTACACAGTTTTCCACAGCGTGCTTTTCCACAGCGTGGTGCTCAGTGACCGCACAGGTCACTGTGCAGCCCAGCATCTGCAGATCTCTCCTCTGCCCGTCAGCTGTAGCAGTTTTAAACTTCCCGGCATGATTACATAGTTTCCAAGATTGGACCGGTGCACTGGTTTGCCAGTCTTAAGTCATCTTTACTGCTCTGTTACTCTTTCTCGTCTCAGTTGTTACCAGGCTGTTCTTTGTATGACATTAAGGAAGCTGATATTGAACCTTATGGGGAGTGATCATTACTGCTCCCTATCTCTCCCTCATCCCAGTTGTTAATATACTTTTCTTTGTGGGGTGCTGTGGAATACTTCAAGTAAATCTAGTAAGAGGTTGAGGGAGAGTGTTATAATATGCCATCAGGGCATGAGGAATGGAGGAACCACCCCTAAAAGGGAATGGATGGTATGTAACTTTCCCCAATGATATTGTGTCATCTCCCCGAGGGTCGCCACCCCCCAGGTGGTCCTCCCTAATATAGCCGCCCCCAGGGTCAGGATTAGTTAGCAGCTGCCCTCCCCTGGCCACATGGGGAGAGGTTATCTCGGGGAAAAGAGTGATGACCTCAACAGATTCATCATACTACACATGTTCAGAAGATGGCTTACTTTGTTAGTCAATTGCAAATAATGTGCACACAAAAGCCAACCATTTCAGCACTTGGCGAAAATAATTATAGGGAACACTGCACCCCATTGGGATATTCTGGTTCTCAGCGTGCCATGGGTTACGGGCCTGCTTAGACCTGCTTCGGTTCTTGCTTCTCTCAACCCTTCCTGGGTTATTCAGATTACCAGCCCCCCGTGGGCCACTGGCCAGCTCAGCCCGGTTTTGGTTCTCGCTCATCTCACCCCCTCCTGGGGTATTTGGTCTCACAGTCCGTGTGGACTATGGGTTTCTCTAACCCAGCTCTGCTTTTTAGTTCTGGCACCCGTTTGTGGGATATATTCTGGTTCTCAACCCCATTTGAGGTTAGTTGTGGCCTCACCACCCTCCACCAGTTCCTTGTAGGATGCTGTGTACCGTCTCTGTGTCTCAGTGGTGCTCCGTAGTGAAGGTGGTCTCCCGGCCAGCACTGAACCGCGTTCTCATACTGGCTCTGGTCTGGGCGGTCATCCCTCTTGCGTCGATTGGTCCTTTCCTGGGCTTTGGCGTCAGAGAGGTAAGAACCGGGTACGTCTCTTATGGTTTGACTTTGCTTCCTTCCTCAGCTGTTCCGGGATCATCAAGATTCCCCCCCCCACCCTTGTCGAAGCAGCAACATTCTGGCCGGTCCTGGGTGTCTATCCACCACACCGACTGCATGGCTCTCCAGCTCTGCTCCTCGGTGAGGGAGGGACTTCTTCATCTGTGCGGCTACACAAGCCAGTGTCTTACTCTCCGGATGATTCGCTCTTGCTCTCTGGTTGTCCAGGTGTATTTAGGTCCCGTCCAGGTATATAGGGGAGATTTCATTGGTTCTGGTTTTCACAAATATAGACCAGAAACCAAGCCATCTACTTTAAAGGGGCCCTGTACATGATTGTTCTGTTCAGTTCCCATAAAACCAACAAACACTCGGGACTTTGCAGTGAAGGGAGGTGGAAATAAATCCTTACTTGAGAATGCTTTGTGCCCAGAGGGGGCCTGGGGGAAGGAGGGCCTGGGGGATGGGGGTCACCCCCAGTGGGATCCCGCTTGCCCTGTCCCCTAGGGAGGATATTGTGTAGCGGGCTGACCTTCCTAGTCCCAAAAAAGGTGTCTCTCACTTGGCAAGAAGGAATGAATTCCCTGGGTTCGTCATAGCACTCACCCAAAGATTAGGCTAGACTGCACAATAGGGGTTACCAATCTCTAGACTGGCTAGGTTCTTGGGGAAGTCTGGGTTAGGGTGGAGGCAGCCCATGGGAGTTTGAGGCGCCACGCAGGGAAACCCACTAATTCAGCCTACCTGCATCCGGATAAGATCATCATTAAGAATTTGTATTATTTATCAATAAAACCATCCTTTGGCTTCTGAAGTTCGTTGAACCCATACATGACCGCGGATACATTCAGTAACAATTTCTGGTAGGCACTGTCACATTTGACAAGCTGCTTTTGAACTCTGCAGCAGTTTTTCACCCACACAGACTTTCTTTCTTCACACAGACTAGCTTTTTCAAAGCTTTCAGAGCTCTCACAGACTATGCATGCACACATCACATTTCAGTTCTTAAAACCGGCGCAAACACTTAAACAATTTTAAGGCTATGTCTCTAGCAAAGTGTCCCCAAACCTGCGTGCTGACCACCCCCCTCCCCCCACTCAACCAGGAGGTCACAGATAATGTCCACTGCACGTAGGGCTTGGTATGGACGAGGGGTGTGTGCACTATGAAAATACAGTATTGCTACTCCCTTTTATAAACTGTATAAGCAGTTCTGGCATCTTGGGTTAGATGGTGAGGGGCCACAATAGTTCTAAGCTCTGAAAAACAACATAAGAAATGAAAATAGGATTCCTTTTTGCAAATTAAAAGTGAATGTCATAGTAAGCAAGGAATGGAAATGTGTGAGGTTTTGCAGCCTTCATATAGTGTGTGGTAGAAGCAATGCTTTTTCTGTGCGTCATACATTGAGCATCAAACAGTTTCTATCTATTCAAAACACATTTAGTTCTACCAAAAAAACAAGGCCCTTGACCATTTGAAGAAAACATTATGCATGCCAACTTTTCCATTAGCCAAATAATACCATGATCCATGTGACTTTCAATAAGATGAGACCGATTTCTTTAATACAAGGATGCTCTGGTGAATCCTCTGACTTTTACTGTGATGAGTGATCGCAATGCCAGCTGAACCCACGGACTGCTACCATGTGGAGACCCACTTTGAGGGAACACTTGTGTGTAGGCGCGTTATAAATGCCATATCATAACTGCAGAGTCTGTGGGCAATCGCCTACCAGTACAAAGAGGTCCCCTAGACCACCAGGGACAAAAAAGAAAAAAGGGATTTGAGAAACCACAGGGTGTCTCACAGTCTAGTCCCTGGGGATCTCTTGCTCAGGTGGCCAGGGCACGGCCATCGCCTCTGGATTCAGACCCTGGGGGTGGACCAGTGCGGGAGGATCACCAGGGTGAGGGGTCCTCTGGGAGTGGGGGTGAGAAACCCAATGGTGAGACCCAGTATCCCTCCCTTTTCAAACACCTTTACCACATCCTATTTTCTAGGATATTCCAATTTCCAACTCCACCACCCCTTTCCTGCACAACCACTGAGCCGAGGAGGAGGAGGTCTGAGCAAAGAAAGGCGAACACTCAAACATTACACCGGACATGTCCTGTTAGTACGGTCAGGCAGAGTCATGCAATTGACCACAATTGCATACACTCAATACCTATTGACTTTCCCCACATGGATAAAAGGTGGAGCGCTGGGACACGCTCTGAGCAAGGCAAGGCACGAGTAGGAGCAGTTCTTCTGGGGCAGCAGCGAAGCAGGTGGAGCAGGACGGCAGGCCGAGAAGGAGAATCAAGGAGTGGAGACACTTTGGGCATCCTGGCGAACAATCGTTACCTCCAAAGACTCTTGAAGGCTGCCGAAGTGACCCTGACAAAAGAGGACCGTAAATTCGACATTGTGGGCGAAAGATACCAGCAGCCCGCCCAGGCGAGCAACCGAGTTAGGGAGGTGAACCAGCAGTTGAGGTATCAACCTTGGCTCCTAGATCAAAGACATGAGCACAGAAACCAGCACAGTCGGTGAGTTAAAGAAAGTTGTGAAAGGCTGGTCTGTGTGGAAGATACAATTTACAAGCGACAACAGTTTATCACAAGAACAAAGGTTGCTTGTACACTGAGAAGACGCAAGTGAAAGTAATATGTGATTAAGTCACCAAAGTATTGCTGAACTGTGAATCGAAAAAAAGTAAGACATGGAGAGATAACAGAATGGTCCAGCATAGCGAAAGTGCCCAATCAAAGGTCTCTGTTTAAAAGTGCATAGTGGTGCAAGCAGAAAAGCCGAGAAACCCATGAATGACAAATGTATCTGACATCAGTGGGAAAATGAATATGAAAAGTGAACTGTAATAGAAGTGGTCATGCAGAGGTATTTGTAAAACCCCTCGCACATTCGAAAATCTTCGATGAGAAAAGCGAACTGTGAGCAATTGTGATTTGGAGGGTCCAAGCCCGACCAAGGGAGGGAGACCCGTTGCGAATTGTGACTAAGTGTGATCGGAAAGTCCGAGCCCAACAGAGGGAGACCTATATGAACTATAAAGCCTGAAGTTTGTGAACTATGAATCCTGGAGGAGAGGAACGTTTGTTTTGTTGAATGAACTCAAGGCAGCCTGCGAATAAGAAACTTTGCATGAACAAAATAATTTGTGCGACCAAGAGACTTTTTTTAATGAAAGGCCCTGGTCCGCGTCCTGAACTACATCCTTGTGTCTTAAGGCTGAGTTTGTTCTAAGACTCAAGTGTGCCACCTTATCCCGTGCTGAACACGTGGGGAAGAGAGTTTTGCTCAGTTAGCTTGACATATTGTTTTGAACACTGCTTTTTTCCCCTTTACATATACATCTTTTCCTATACACATATATTGTAGTAGAGTAAGGGCAGGCAATAGTTTATTTTAGCATAGGCCATTCTGATTTGAGTGACAAATGACAAGGACTGTGTTTTTTTGTTTTTGTTTTACTTTGATGATTAAGAGCACTGTAATCTTTAGTTACAGGACAAGTTAGACGTGTTTCAAACCCTCTTTCAAGTTACAATAAAAGGTTTTTGAACTTGCCATTCTTGTGTCTGTGTCTACTTGTGATGCCATTCCTCCCTTACATGGACCATTCCCCAAAGTTACGAAAAACTGCCTTGAGGACGAAATCAAAAACGAAACTATAACATTGAACTTTCTACGTCATTATGTCCATTACGAGGTAAGCAAGCCCACAGTGCGAGCAGGGCTTAGCCCCCTTTTCAAGACTTTTCCTTGCACATACACACTCTGGGAGGGAAAGAAAGGGCCGATTGGTTATAGAAAATGTGTCAATCATCAGGGGAGGAATACTTAATCAGGAGTCCGGAAAGTATGGGTTTTCCGAGTGAGGCGAGAGGTGGAGGGTGAGCAAGAGACTAGAAGGAGGGAGAGTAGGCTTGTGAAGGAGAATTCTGGAGCAGGTGAGGCATTGGCTTAGGCGTGATAGTGATGTGACAGTTTGATTGTGTGTCTGTTAGATGTGGTGTAGCGGAGATAGTGTAAGGAGCGAACGTGAAGTGAATGTACTTGAGTGAAAGGAGGGTGTCCGATTAGTGGTGTGGGTGAAGTTGTACTGCAAGGAGAAAGAGGGTAGTAGTGGGATATGGAGAGTGGTAATGGGAGAAGGAGAGTAGTAGTGGGAGGTGGAGAGTAGTAGTGGAGGTGGAGAGTAGTAGTGGGAGGAGGAAGGCATTGGTGAGAAGGAAGAGAGTAGAAGTAGAGAGGATTAGTAAAGAGGAAGGGAGGAGAAAAATAACATCCAAGGGTGTAGGAGAGAACTAAGCGCATTGAAACATCGAAGCAACTGAAGTTTGTTGGGAGGAATAAAATAATGAGGTGATAGGAATAGCAGAAAAGAAGCAGTGAGCATGGGCATGAATTAGCATCAATCCAACACAGTAAGTGAAAGGCACTATATCTATTCTCATTAAAAGACTAACTTTTGGTTAGAGTAAGGAAAGTTAGGAAGTACCTGAGGAAGTTGTGGGGTGCCGACGTAAGGAGTCAGTGACAGTGTAGGATTGTTCACCAAAGCCTTTATTCAAATAATAGAAAAATTGGGGAAAAAGGACTTCCTATCCCTAACTCTATCAGGGGTTCCCCTGCCCACAAATACTAACTAATGGACCAGTTGTGGTCAGGATGTCCAAACTAAAGTCCACTTTCCTGCGCCCAAAACCTATTCTGACCCTCATACTCAAATACTACAAAACTTCTAATATGTTGGCTGCTGTCCTGCACCCGTTCTACTCACAGGAACAATCCTCTCTGGACTCCCCAAATGCCAGGGGAACAACCTCTGCCCTGGTCTTTGGGGTGCCAGGGGAACAATCCATTCCTTGGTCTTTGGGGTGCCAGGGGAACAATCCACTCCCTTGTCTTGGCTTCCGTTGATGTCACGTATGGTTTGTTCCCACAAATGTTTATACTTGTTACTTAATGCCTGTTAGGGGGAATTCTCCTTCTAGGGCTAATTTCCCTCACCTATTGAGACCCCCAGCAGCTTTGCTGGATTTCTGGAGTTTATTTTTTCCACCTGGTAAGAGTGTACATCTTTTTCCACTCTTACATGTGTTTTGGCCTATGTGTTTTTACTCATTGTGTGATCTTGGGCACTGGAACACACCACTCCAGGTGCCCCTGTTCTTGTATGGGTTACAACGCACCCTCAGTGTAGTAACACAGGGTTGTATTTAAGACTTCCCTCTGACTCCATTTCCCTGGGGCCGACTACTGTCCCCCAGAGAAAGGTGAAGTTGCCATTTACTTTACATAGTCATTTTTACCACAGACCCAAGACACCCCATCTTACATGGAGTACTGGAAAGGGCTAATCTGTACCCCTTTTCTGTCTGTACCTCCCTGAGCATTGTTTTGCTCTTTTAACATTTAAACTTGGTGGTGGCAGTGGTATCTACCCTAACTTTTCTACCGCGATTATATTAGATAAACGTGGTACTGTTCTTGGCTATTATATTAGCCTCGAACATAAACCCGCTTGACCAAATCGTCTTTCTTTTGGCTCCGGTTGGGTTTATTCGCCATTTCTTTTTGTTAAAGTTCTTCTTGTGTTTTACTTTGTGCGGCAAACTAGGTTCGCCTTCTTTGTTCACCAACTTTTTGGCAGGCATCTGCAGAGAAGCCCTCCTCAAGGCGTTGGGGTGTCAAGGTGGGCTGAATGTGAGGGAGGGGTGTAGTCACCCCCTGCACAGGGTATCCTAGGAAATCCAAGTCACACTTTGCCATGATTGGCTGAGGTGGTTGTCCCGGCTGGGCAACCCCCCTGCTGCGCGATTGACATTCAGACTGTGTGAATGGGGGTTTTGCGCATAAAAGGCAGGTCTCTTGGGCTAGAAGTTAGAGTCGCCTCTGGAACTACAAGGAACCGAAGAGAAGCGTAGAGAACGATGGCTGCTGCAACTACCCCATCCCGGTGAAGCCCTGCTGCAGTCCTGAGCTATCTACCCTTCAACGACTAAGAGGAGATTCAGTCCGGAGTCTTCTTCCCTTGAGCCTGGTGGGGATAACCAGCTCATCTTCTTCAGCCAGAGATCTCCGCCGTGGTGAAAATCGCTGCATACGGCTGTAGTGGTCCGGATAGCCACCTGCTGAGCCTCTCCTGTTTTTAAGGAGCGCATCTTTTATTCGTTGTCGCTGCTGCCGGCTTCATCCCTGCGTGGTGCAGACCTTCTTCAGACGTCCTCCTTCACAACGAAGCTCCAGGAATCGTAGGTCTGTGGGAAACCAACAGGAACAACTGCCAGGGCACCAGCTGCATCGTGGAAATAAGGTACTGTGTTCTACTCGAGGAAACTGGGTGAATCCCTTTTCTTCATCCTCAAGGCTTGTCCTCGTCTTCTCTCCTTCTTATAACTTTTGCTTCCGAACATTGACAATATTCAAGTACTTTTGGGCTACGCTGAATCGTGAACTGTCTAACGGTGTGATCTTCGGCAACAGGTCTCTGGTGTCACTTAAACCTGGCTCCGACCCTTTGACTTTTGAACTCCTGTTTCTGAGTGCTTCACAATACTGTCTGCCTAACCTAAATATTGCCTGTGATTTTTGCCTCCAACTCCCTCTGGGTATCTCAGGTGCTAAGTGTGTTTTTGCCCCGCAAGCATTTCATGTCACGTTTATTGAGTAGACCGAACTGTCAAAAAGTGATCACAAGCGTATCTGTGGTATCGTGTTTTGTTCATAACACCGGTTCATTTAAACACAGGGTACTTACCTTGAGACATACTGTACAAAGTGAATTGGTTAGTTGTAGTATATTTAACGTGTGGTTTTATTTAAAGGTTAATCGAAGTGTTGTGTTTATAACTAATGGTTTAAAAATAAATGTACTTACATTTTTACCTGAAACCTTGAGTCATTGTTTGCTTGAGTCACTGTAATTGTGGTCCCTTTGTGTAATCTCTGCTACTGCTCATATACTCTTGTGATAAGCCTGGCTGCTCTGCTACTGCTACCATTATAACTTAGTAGTACGGGCTTGTACCAAAGGTAAAACTTGTACTGCCACCTGTAGTTTTAATTGTGTGTAGTGGTCCCTAAGGGCACTGCACAGGATTCTGCCTAACAATGCTAACTAATAAGGGGCTGTTAAGTATGCAGGCTTTTGCTCTGTGTACCTGACCCACGACCTTGTTAAACAAACAATCGGGGGGAGGAGAACATGTTTGCTTTCCCTAGTTTTGCCAGGTTGGGTATTATTTCCTACGCATTGATGCTAATTGCCAATTGTCCATTCCCCTCCTACTTCCCTTGGTTAGGAAGAGTAAGTTCAGGTTGATGGGTTTTCCTTTTTAAGGTGCTTGTGCTAAAAAACAGACAATTTCCTTAATTCCCTGTGTGAGAAAACAGTAGGTGCTCTCACGTCTACTCCCCAGGGATCTTCTGTTCAGGTGGCCAGGGAAGAGCCATCACTTTTGGATCCTGACTTTGGGGGTGGACAAGCGAGGGAGGATCACCTGGGTAGAGGGTCCAAGCGGACTCGAGAGAGGGTGACTGAAGGAGAGACATGGTACCCCCCTCCTTTCCTAGTCCTAACCTACCGTCCCCTCCACTCCCTAGCTTAGATTTCCTATTGCACGCACCACTCTGGTATTGTGACGAAGAAGAGAGGCAAGGCATGTCACACTAATAGGCCTGAACATGGTCAAGCAATTGGAAATACCTAGTTTCACCTGCAGCCTATTGGGAATGGACAAGAGTATAAAAGCTGGAAGTCAGAAGTGTCAAGAGTGATGTACGAGAAGTACGAGCGATACAGGTGGAGCCGAGCGAAGAGAAGACCAGGAAGCGGCTGGGCCGAGAGAGACAAAGCTGAGACACTGATATGCTGCAGAGAATCCTGGGAGTCCTGCCAAGTGGAACAAACAGGACCGGGAGCCCTGTGTGAGGGGAAAGCAGAGAGCAGGCATCACGGAGAAGCGGAGGTGGAGCCAGAGGTCAGCGTCCCTGGAAGTAAGCAGTCAGCGAACCAGCGAGTTGAGTTGCTTTTCCTGGGCAGAAGGGAAGCCGCCGATTGGAGCACAGTAACCCGGTAAGTCTCTGGAAGGGCTTTGGAATTCTGGGCGCTCTGAAGGGTTGTCGATCCTGTATCAAGTGAAACTTTGCATTATTGAATGCCGAACTCTGTGAAAGGGACTGGGGAGCTTGTACAAAATGAAACCTACCTACCGCCCTTAGTGATTTAGTCCATAGCACCTTAAAGTGAACTAGCCTATTGTACCTTGGGGAACTCTTTGTACCCGAGTGAACTAGCCTATTGTACCTTGGGGAACTCTTTGTACTGGAGTGAACTATCCTGTAGCACTAGTCGCTCTAGTAAGCTTAAACCACTCGCCTCCTATTCTACAAAGTCCTTACCTTCATGGCCGCCTTTTGCAGAACCACTCCAACCATGGCAACTATCCTCCCATTATTTAACTCAATCGCCCCGTCCTACTTCCTTCCCCAGCTGCAACCACCCCTTGCGCCACAACCACCCCACCCTCATACAATAACCATGGCTCACAACAACCTTAAACTGGACTCCTTGTCTAATCCCTCTCTTAGCCCTATAGAATGGATCCACCAATTTGCCTCACCGCCCACACCTTGGATCCCATGTCCAGTGAAGGACAGAAACCTGGTTCACTGCTCTCTCTCTGGAGGACACTCACGGGAAGAGAACCCCAACTTTTGTCTCCAAAACTTTTACCAGTCAGCCCAAACCCTGACACAGCCAAGACCTCAGAAGCAACTCTTAGCATAGCTAAATGCCCTACCATCAGATGCCATCTCATTAATGCTCGGTCTTTGGTCGCCCATGCGCTTGACATTGCAGACCTGATCTCACCCAACGACTTACACTTCCTGGCCATTACTGAAACCTGGCTGCAGCAGGCCCGGCCCAATCTCTAGCCATCCCAGATGGCTACTCAATAATAAGGAAAGATAGAGACTTGGGCAAAGGAGGCGGAGTAGCATTCATTGCTAAAACATCCTTAGGCCTTAGAG
The DNA here is from genome assembly GCF_040938575.1 of Ambystoma mexicanum. NCBI lineage: Eukaryota > Metazoa > Chordata > Amphibia > Caudata > Ambystomatidae > Ambystoma > Ambystoma mexicanum. The sequence goes on from NC_090922.1 coordinate 394,157,904, forward strand.
CCACCTACTGGAGAGGCAAGATCCCACTTTCAGCGTCCCAAACTATCCTCATGATCATCCTGCTTGGTGACTTTAACTTAGCTCTCTGTGACCCGAATGACCCAAATGCCTTATCTCTGGAAAATTCCATCTTCCAGCTCGGCTTCAACCACCGCATCACAGCACCGACGCATAATAAAGGCAGAACACTGGACTGGCTGGTAGACCTCAATTGCTCTACCACCATCCTGCAAAACGAGCCCACTGCTTGGTCTGACCACCATGCTATCTCCTTCTCATCCTGCCAGCCCCAATCCTGCCATCGCTCCGCAAACCCTTGCCAGAAACAACCGTAACATTACGCTGCAAAGCCTATGCCCACTAATCCATAATATCTTAGACCCGGCCAACTATACAGACTTAGATACAAATAGGCTAGTCGACCTCTACAACAAAGCACTTGAGGCAGCAGTAGACAGCGTCGCTCCCATTAAACTAACTGAAGCTAAACTGAAGCTAAACCAATAACCCATCTGAACAAGTGGTTCACTCCTGAACTGAAAATACTCTGGAACGGAAAAGAGCGGCAGAAGCCACTTGGAGAAAAACACCTAACTCCACTAGCAAAGCGTCCTTCACTTCAGCCGCTACTTGCCTACAAATCAGCTATCCTCATCACTAAGAAAGAGACATATGACAATAGAATCCTTAATGCCAAATCCAGGACTAAGGAGCTCTTAAATATCCTTAGGGAACTTGAGTCACCATCCCCTCCCTCAGAAGCCTGTGTGAAAGACGCAGACTGGTGCACAAAAATACAAAAAGCCCTCGCAGACAAAATTGCCTTGCTCCAATCCAAAATTGAGCAAAAAAAGAACAGCTTGCCCAAGAATGCCAATATCTCCCCACCTCCTAACCATAGGACCCCTGTATGCCTACCTTTCTCCTTTTCTCCAGCATCACCCAAAGAAGTAGAAAATATCATCAAAGGCCTCAAACCTTCCAGATGCCTAGGGGATCTTTGCCCAGCTAAAATCATTCAGGAAGTCGCCAAGGACTTGGCCTCCTTCATAACTGCCATAATCAATTCCTCCTTTGAAACAAGCTCAGTACCCAACAGCCTTAAGGAGGCTTGGGTCATGCCCCTCCTAAAAAAAAAGGACCATAACAATCCCACTAACTACAGGCCCATCTCCACCGTTCCTTACATCCTAAAGATTTTAGATAGAGTGGCCTATATACAAATCCAGAAACACCTGGAGGACAACCTATTGGGCCTCAGACAATCGGGCTTTAGGCCAAGGCATGGAACAGAAACAGCCCTCCTGGACCTTAAAATCCAAATGGATGAGGCGAAGGACAATGGTAAACTGGTCATGCTCCTGCTGCTAGACTTGTCAGCAGCCTTTGATCTTGTTGACCACCGGATCCTCACCGAGCATCTGGCGACAGCAGCTGCCTTCTCCAGCGATGCATCCGCCTGGATACAATAATTCCTATCCAATCGCACCACTATCGTCTTCGCACCCTCAGCATCAGCTGATCCTATTCCCATCTATTGCGGTGTCCCTCAAGGTTTGTGCGTATCGCCAACGCTATAAAATATATTCACAAAGCTCCTATTTGACAGTCTTGACAACCTGGGTGTCGCATACACAAATGATGCTGATGATACCCAGGTTCTCATTACGCTATCAGGGTGCTATGAAGAGGACTCGAAACCGATTCATGTTTTAAACTTGGAGATACAGGCGTGGATGGCAGACCACAGCTTATGTCTCAACGACGAGAAAACCGAGCTCTTGCTTGTCGGATCCCAAATTCGTCCAAACAAATTAGACCCTCGATATGCATCCATCAACATTGATGGAAACCTGATCAAAGTGGCTAAAGAAATTAAAACCTTGGGGGTTTACATAGACTTCACACTCTCTCTCAAAAAGCAAGTGAATGCTACTGCATCCTCAACTGCCTACACCAATAAGTTGATCAATGCTTGCGAGTCATTCCTTTCGCCCAATTGCTTCATTACCCTAGCCAGGGCACTAGAGCTATCCAAAATCGATTAATGTAACACACTCTTCCTAGGCACCCCTGAACGCAACGTAAACAAACTCCATGTTCTCCAAAACAATGCCTTAAGATCGGCACTGAGCATCCCTCGATCCACACACATCACTAGCTTCAGACAGGACGCCCACTGGCTCCCAGTACGAGACAGAATTTCCCTTTGGTCACTTAGTCATCACCCATAAGTGCCTTACGAACTCTGCACCCAAGTACCTGGCAGTTAAATTCAACAAACACCAATCAGGTAGACCAACCAGAACTATGTACTCGCACTGCCTCACCATTCCCAAATTCAATCTAAAAAAAGCAGGTGGAACGAGTTTCCCTGTCATAGCAGCAAAGCAGTGGTTCGCCCTTCCCCTAAACCTTAGAGTGGAACCCTCGTTCTGGACCTTTAGAGCCAAAGTGAAGACCTGGCTCGCTGCTAATATCAGACTAATCTGCAACAAATGACACGGCCTGCTTATTTTCACTGTACTTCACTTTGTAACACTTAGCAACTCTGTATTGCAGCACATTTTCTAGAACCAGTGACCTTCATGTAACCCTGGTCACTCGCACTCACTGTTTTTGTTGTTGCTACTGTATACATTGATATATGCAAGTAACATGTAACACTTGCTCTAAGTCTCTGGCGCCCAGTTACCTCAGGGTTCGGCGTGCGGTATAAATAAACTAAACTACCATTATTAAATACTGAAATATGGGGGGCACAATTGCACAGGATGGCAGACTAGAAGCAGAGTGAAGCCCACCTCTGAGGTTGCCGGGGCGGGAGAAAGATCTCGGCACAGCATGAGAGGCAGTGGAGCACATGCAGCAAGCCGGGGGCTCCCCCAAAAGCTTGGTGTACTCCCACAGCCCTGCCCCCGCCTGGTGAGGGAGAAAAAAGGAAAGAGACGGAGGCCCCTCCGAGCTCACCCGCAGGGGGTACTGCCCGAACAGAGTGAGGCACGGCTGCACCCACAGATGGGGCGCAACGGCACATAGGGAGAGCGCGAGGATGTCGAAAGGGAAGAAAATGCTGGTCCAGGTAAAGATGGACACATTCACAGTGCCTCCTAAGGGCCCTCCCGGCAGCGAAACAAGTGGGATGGACACAGGCCTATGCACATCGCAAGGGGCACCCATGTTAAGCTAGCTCCTCCAACCAATTCAAGAATCTAAATCCTCGCTAAGGGGGCAAGGTGGATGCAGTGGGGGCAGAGATGAGCTTCCTAAGGTATGATCTTCAAAAGATGTCGATCAGAGCTGGAGCGGCGGAGAACAGGATATCGGAATTGGAGGACGCAATGCAGCCGATGAAGAAAGATATCCAAGACTTGAAAAGTAGGACAAAAATACGGTTACATGTCTTTATAATGACACATTTTATGAAGAATGCACTTATAACGAAACTTTTATAACGAAAAATATAACAAATGTCTTTTTTTGGCCCCCCCCGACCCAAATGCCAGTTTTCCACCCCTAAAAACCTACCCCAACTGTTTCCCCACAATAATTTGTTAAGTGGAGACACCTTAATCATAGGAGATAGAATTTTACCATTAACATCAATATGATGTTATAAAAGATTCGATATATATGCATTCTTCATAACATTTTTGTTATAAAGACTGCATACCCAAAAATAACTGGAAGATCGGGTGGAGGACGCAGATGGAAGGGCCCGTCGTAACAACGTACGAATCTTGGGACTATCACAGAAAGTAGAAGGCCCGTCCATGGAGTTGTACCTGGAGGGCTGGCCGGCAGAATGGATCGGGCCAACGGGGCGGTCACGATTCTTTTCAGTGCAGAGAGCCCAATGTATCCAGAGCAGAGGGGGCATCCCCGGAGCCCATCCCAGGCCGGTTACCGCCAAACAATTGAATGAGCAGGATCGGGATGTAATAGTACAGATTTCAAGGAAAAAAGGGCCCATAATGATAAATGGCTCCAAGGTAACGATATATCTGGATTTTATGAGGGCAGTGCAAAGGGCTAGACATTTATTCAAAGAAGTTAAGAGACGGCTACGAGTGGCAGAAGTTAAATACTTGATGCTCTTTCCAGCAACACTTAGTGGTAAGGTTTTGTTCACACCCTGCAGGAGGCCTGGCACTGAGCGGATAGTGAAGGTCTAGGCCAATGGAAGCAGCCATGAGAAACGGTCCCAAAACTTCCTGGCTGAGAGGAAAGGATCAAAGGGAAGGTTGAGACGGGTAATACTGAAGCAGCGAGAAATGGACACAAAGCTGTCTGGGGATGGCGAGGACATGAGGGACATCAGAGCAGAGCTGGAGAGTGGCTGCGATCACACACCCACGGATTGCCCGCCCGTGGGCAGGGCAATCATTGTTTAGAAGTTAGTTGAAGGGCGAAAGTTGCTTCAGGTTGAGGGGAAGTGTATGGAGGGGAGAGGGATGTTGTTAGTTTTGTGTTTTGTTTATTTCAGTGCAACCGAAGAGAACTGGGGGGGCAAGAGCATACTCTTCTAAGAGAGGGACTTGGTTCCTTACCAGGAGTAAGTGAGGTGGTAAGCAAGACGGGAATCATGACCACGGATAATACGCAGAATAGGTCCTTCAGCTGCATGCCGCGGAATGTGAATGGGCTCCTGGACAAGATTAAGCGAAGCCTGGTGGCGAATTCTTGAGGACTTTGCTAACTTGGACGGTATTTCAAATACCTTGTCCCCCCCTGAAGCCTAAAAAACAGATTGAGGGAAAAAAGAGCAATCCCTGGTTTTCTGTTGAGCTCCAGAAATTGAAATCAGCCACTCTTAAGCTGTTCTGCAGCTGGAAAGCTAACCCGAGTTCTACCGCTCTTGCCGCTTATAAAACGGCTTCCAGAACCTACAAACTTGCGATAATGGAAGCTAAAAAAAAAACAAACTGCCATATTTCCAGGATCCATAATGCTAAGTCGGATGCGAGAGACCTTTTCAAAATCTTCAGAGAACAAGAGACCACTCCACAGCCTCAGGCACATTTGCTAATAAAGGCCTCTAGTTCAAATCAGCAAATTCAAAATGCTATGCAACAAAAACAAACAGACATAAGAGAGGGTATCACACGCAAAAAAGAAGATCTTCTTTCTCTAAATACTGGCAATAGTGAGTTTAAACCTATTCCTAATATACCTTGCACTCTTGTTTGTATGGGTTATATATAAATATTTGAAATGTGGTCTTTAGAATTTACATAAAAAGTATGGTTTAGGTATTTCAGGTGCAGAGTAGAAATACTACAGCCCTGGCATATGGGTTCTATAGGGGAATTTGTTTGTTTCCAAAAATGAAATATGAATACTGTGAAATTGTTTGTTAACATTGATGAATGAATCTATTCAATAGCTACCTTATTACAAGGCTAGCATCTTCCAAAAAGTTGGCTTAACTTTTTGAGCCACCAACAGTGTGCAGGGGACGCGAGTACCCTAAATTGGGAACTTACATCACAAGTTTTCCCCTATACAACCCAATTGCCAGGGCTCTAGTGTTCTCCTCTGCACATGAATACCTAAACCATACTTTTTATGTAAATTCTAAAGACATCATTTAAAATATTTATATATAACCCATACAAACAGACTGCAAGGTATATTAGGAATAGATACTTCTGATTACCCAGTACTGGGGTGGCATGATCATACCTATTGTGCCCACAACCGAAATATGTCTTTTTAAAAAATGCATTCTTTAACAAATAAATCAGCTATGACATTAGCATTTATTGAAGAAGAGGCTGAAGGTATTCTAGGTCTCATTTCAAGTACAGAAAAAGAATAACCATCAGATGACAACCCTGAGAGACTCATTTATAAATTAGAAAAAATTAATAAAAAGAGAAATATCGTTAAAAATTACATGCTACGTTAATGCCACTAGCTGCACTTGCGGAGGACACAGGGTTGGGTTTTCTATGACCTGACAAGCTTTGCGCCATATCTTCCATCCCAATTCCAACATCCCCGGGTGCCCTTTTAGCTCAGGTTTGGGCAGCCATATCACTTCTTTCAGAAAAAAACGGGGCACACTCTGATCTCAACAGTCTGGACTTGGAGGTCGAGTCTTCCGTTAACCATTTGGCCAAGCAATAGATCTATTTGGTATTGTAGTTGACTGGCCAAGCAATAGATCTCACAATTAGGCAGTTTTATACCCCCTTTATCATACGTTTTCTGCAACTTCCATAGGGCTATTCTGTTCCTGGTTCTGTGAAACCAGATAGTATGGAGAAGCCAGGTTTGTTATCATTAGAGAATCATTACCCATTTAGGGATCCAGTTATCCATCATTCATTCTGATTAGTAGTGACATGAAGTAGTGACATCATTAGACTATCCAAATTATTCTGCCACTTTGTATGCATTTGCATTTGCTATACAATGAGGCCTGTTATACTTGAAGTGCCATGTAGAGACACATGTTTTATTTGTAGAGGCATGTAGACACATGTAGAGATATGTTGTTATGTATTATGTATGCATCTGGAGACACCACGCATGAGTGTGCACTTAGAGTATGCACTGAGTCTGCATTATAGATAGCGCTTGGGTTTGCGAGAGAGAGTAAGCACTAGAGAAAGCATGAAGCCATTTCATTGAGACACACAGAAGCGCTACGGAGTGCGGAAGTTGTTATGAGTTAGTGTGAATGTGGCATGCGTAAACAGTTTCTTAGCAGACAGAGATTAGACGTGACTCCTGTCCGAGTGGAGAAGGGCTGGCTTATCAGGCCCTGGGTTGTGCTTCGCAGACAGAAAAGGTGGGGGCAGGCAACATCAGAAAGCGAGAGGAGCTTTGCAGACAGAGACATGCAAGGAGAGAGGGATTTCAATGGAGGAATATGGAGAGAGGCGGATGGTATGGTAACAGAAGCACTGATAGATATGGTATAGATTTGATGACAAATGTCATGATGACCAGAACACGCAGTGACTGAAAATGACAAGACATGTATCACAGACTTTTAGACACTGTTCAGATTTAGAAATGCTGACAGACAGAGAGGCATTTTAGCTTAGAGAGACATGTAACCATGGATATGTATTTACGTCACTGAACAGTATAATGAGAGGTGAGGCTTTGGGAGTTTCTAGTTCTGGCTAGTTGTTGGAGCTGGAGTTTTGGATGGAGCTGCTCTCTGAGAGATTGAGAGATCGAGAGGAGAGATGAATTGGAGAAGCGTTTGGGAGTGCGTTTTTGGTGCAGCAGAATCGGATGGCTTTGGCTGATATGCAGAAGGGGAAGCATTCTGATGAGAGCTGATGAGATCGACCTGGCAGAGAGAGGTCAAGGAGAGGCCCTGACTGACTGGCTGGTTGCAGAGTTAGCTGGAGAGGAGAGACAGAGCAACACAGAGCAAAAGGGGAGTATTGATAAGACACGTGCATGGGCAATTAGGACAGACACTCACACAGAGCTTTGGCTGACATGATAGATGGGGTAATCAGACAGGGATTGTCTTAGAGAGAGAGTCTGAAGTATGGTGTGTATTGGAGAGGAATTGTGTGGATTGGAGTTGGTATTAGATTGCTTGCATTAGAAGCCTGTAAGGCTTATAGTTATTGCATTGCATTGTAGATTTGCACCAAAAGCATAAAAGGTGCAAATTGGAGATTTGCATTATAGTAGTGTTTGCATCATGCATTGCTGTGTATGAATAAAAGTGTTTCTATTGTTGAATCGATTCATGTGTTTTCTTTGCGTCTTATGTTAGTGTGTCCATAGGAGTAATTTAGGAGTAATTTAGGAGTAACAGTGCACAAAGGCCCTGAGATACAAGAGCAGGGGGGCATAGTGATCCACACCCCCCTAGGAGATTTGTCTGGGTATGACAGTTCCATGACAAATAAAGCCCCTACATATGCTCTGAAGTTTGACAAAGAAGCGCTTTGATATCATGTATGGTATGTTCCCACAAAAATGTAGTAGTCTAGGCAATACAACCATCTTCAACAGCGCCCCCCTTTCCATCATGGCCAGGGGGAGCTTAGTCCATAACCTCATGCTATTTTGAATATTCATTACCGCTTTCTCAGTATTGTGTTTGTATTCTGCTTCCACCGTCTGATAGATGTCAATCCCCAAATATCTGAATGTGTTGATTTCCCATGGTATTTGTAAGACTGGCAATTGTTTCCGCTGGACCCCTAAATACCTCCCCAGGGGGAATATGCACGATTTCTTGGGATTCACTGCAATGCCAGAGAACAACGCAAATCGCTCCATTACTTCCAGAATGTATTGGAGATTTTCCTCAGGGTATCTCAAATATAGTAGCATGTCATTTGCATATAGTGAGATTAAGTGTGGTCCCCCTTTTGTCTAAATCCCGACTTCCTCGTATTGCTGTCTCAAGTATATCGCCAGGGGTTCTAATGCTAGGATATGCAGCATCGGGGACATGGGGCATCCTTGTCTGGTACCTCTTCAGAGTTGCCACCTCCGAGATGATCGTTCCCGTTTTAACTCTGGCTAGCGGCGAACTATACAGTAGTTTCACCCACTTAAGGTACCCGGCCCCATCCCATATGCTCTCAGAGCAGCCATCAGCCAAGGCCATTTGACGGAGTCAAATGCCTTCACTGCATCAAGTGATACAATTGCAATCTCGCTAGAGTCTCCTACTGTGTGCTCTATGACCCGGTGAAGTCGTCTAAGGTTGTCTGATCTGCTTCTGCACAGGATATATCCAGACTGATCAGGGTGTATCAATCTGCTTATGACCTGTCTCATTCTATTTGCCAACACAGCCGTGATTATCTTGCTGTCCTGGTTCAGCATCGACAGCGGTCTATACGACCCGCAGTCCGTGCTTGGCTTATTGGATTTGGGGAGTGGGATAATAATTGCCTCTCTCAGGGATTCTGGTAACGTCCCTGTTTCAAATGCCTAATTTAACATTGCGAGCAGTGGGGGGAGCACTTCCTTCCCATACGTTTTGTAAAACTCACTGGGGAGTGCATCAGTTCCCGGGGTCTCGCTGGTGGGTTGTTGCTCAACCACCGCTTCTAATTCTTCCAATGTGATTGGGGCATCTAGGTCCTCTCGCTCTTCAGCGCTTATTTTTGGCAGGCCAATATCCTCTAGTGTTTCCATTATCTCGCTACTTTCACTCCCTCCTTCGTCCCCGTACAATAGTTTATAGAATTCTAGGAACTCTCCGTTCACACCCTCTTGGGTATCCAACATTTGTCCATTCTCTCCCACCACTGCTCTAATCGGTGGTCTGGGGGTCTCACTTTTATACAACCATGCTAGCAGTCTCCCTGGTTTGTCTCCCCCCGCGTGTTGCCTCTCTATGTATTTCTTATAGTTTAGGTTGCACAATCTCTCCCAGTGTCCTGCGCATTCCTGCTGTAGTTGGCTTATGGTTTCAGCATCCTCCCGGGAGTTACCTCCTTTACCCAAAACTGTCTCTAGTTTTACCTCTGCCTTCTGCAATTCCCTTAATATTCCTCCCTGCAGCCCTTTGGATTTGGCTATGGCTGATCCTCTCATCACCACCTTAAATGCCTCCCATAGAGTACTGGCTGATTCAACACTCCCAGTGTTATTTTCAAAGTATCCTATAATTTCTTCTCTCAGGTCCTCCCTAAACACTGTGTCTTTTAACGCTTCAGCTCTGAGTCGCCACGTTGGGATCCTAGCCCTTGGAGGCAGGTATTGCCAGGATAAGACCAACGGCGAGTGGTTTGAGAGGACCCTCGCTTTGTACTCTGATCGCACTATTTCTGCCATCATGTCCTGGTAGGCAAACATATAGTCTAACCATGTGTACAAGTTTTGTGGGGTGGAGTAATGCGAATACTGCCTATCGTGTGGGTGGTGTGACCTCCACATATCCTCTAGCCGGAGGTTTATTAACAAGGTCTTTAGGGCTTTGGCAGCGGGGGTGGGTTTGTCTGACTTTCTGTCTGACTCATCTACCCTTGGGTCTAACGTACAGTTAAAGTCGCCTCCCCATATCACCGCCCCCCAACCCCCAGGTACGGGCTCATTTTGCTATATAGGGTCTTGAAGTACTACTGTGTCCTGGTTCGGAGCATATGAATTGATAATGCATATTTCTCTATTTTCTATCAATCCCCGTATTGCCACCATCCTCCCGTCTGCATCTACTGTGGTCTGTAACAGCTGAAAGGGGACATGCGGTGCTACCCAAGTGATCACCCCTCTGGCGTAGGCCGAATACGTTGCACCTATGATGATCCCTTTCCTCTGCATCACCTCTTGTTTCTCTTTCGTGAGATGTGTTTCCTCTATTAGGGAAATATCTATTTTCTGCTGTCTTAGGTACATCATAATCTTGTTCCTCTTCATGTAACTGTTGAGCCCCCTGACATTCCAGGTAATTATGTTAAGGTCCCCCATATTTCAGCCATACCCAGTCCCTCTCCATTGTCCTTCCCAGTCATCCGCTTTAAGCGCAGGCGCGCATGTGTGTAGTGTAAGCTCGTTTCCCAACAAATAACACTGCAAATTCCCCAACTCCCCTCCCGCCCCACCCTTCCCGTCCTCCCTTCCCCCCACACCCAACAAACTCCCCCAACATGCCCTCCCTAAACCCAACTGTTGCTCTCCTCCCCCTCCCAACCTCTAACTGTTGCCCAGCTCCATCCCTCGATCTCAGGCTACCCCGCATCTAGCCCTTTTGCCTGTACAACCGGTACTCTGTACTCAGCAGGGGCATACCACACTAATAGTATCCTAACTAAACTACCTTCGGGGGGGAAAGGTAGCATGTCCCTTGGTGCTGTGCTTCCTGCAATGTGCTAACCACCTGTTGCCATGTAGGACCATATAAACTGACTTGTCTAGTACCTTTGCAATCTACTATAAACAAGTCCCAATGTCACTATGTTTGCTGTACTTATCTCTCATGATGCATCCTTGTGCGGCAATGCAGCCTTAACCCGACTCCGGTTCACTTCTCTTTACTGCTTTCCGTCTGGTCTTTCTCTTCCATCGGGCAATTTTGCAGGTCCAGCCATGCAGTAACATCTTCTGGTGATTAGAAGAACAGCGCTTTATTCTTATGCAGCACCTTCATTTTTGCCGGGTATAACAGCATATACCTGTAGCCTACTTCACAGAGCCTCTTTTTTACTGCCACATAATTCAACGTTGCCTCTGTATCAAGAGAGTGTAGTCCGGTTATGCTGTGATGGTCGCCGATGCTCTACTTATCATTCCTCCCTTACGGAAGTGCTCCAGGACCTTCTCTCTGTCCTTGTAGTTCAAAATCTTGGCTATAATAGGCTGTGGTGGGGCACCTGGTGGTGGCCTCCTCGACAGGGCTTATGCGCGCTCTTTCCACTGCGAACCCCTGGCTTAACGCTCCAATCGATATCTCCTGCAGCAACATGTTTTCGACAGTTTGTGTGATCGGATCCTTCCTCGCCTTCTGGAAGCCTCACTGTGCGCACGTTATTCCTGCGGGCATGTCCTTCCGCTTCCTCAGCTCTACTCTTGAGGTTATGCATCTGTTGTTTCAACACGTGGATTTCTTTCGCGTTGGTCGTGCTTGTGCTTGTTTTGGCTTTCACTTCCTTCTCTAGGATTCCCGTGCGCTCAGCCAACGCTTGTACATCTTGTCTCAACAGGTTAACATCCACACTCACTGCATCTATTTTGAAATCAAGCGAGGTCCTCAATTCCGAGATTGCCGTGCACATCTTACTTTCCCATGACTCCTTCAGTTCAGCTATGGCCTGTAGTATCTGTTGGTCACTGCGCGCCATAGCCTCGCTTCCTCTCGTGCCTTGGCTCTTTCCACTCGCCCCATCCGTCACCTGCAGGGATTTAGCAAACTCCTCTATGGTGGGTTGTTTCCCTTTGGCTTTGGGTACCATGGATGTCATCTTTGCCTACTTGCTGACCCACTAGACAGGTCACACATCGCTGTGGGGTTCCCCCTGTTATAGGGGCACCTCTCCCCAGTCCGGGGGTGTCTGCACCAGTCTATCCCTGCGCGGCTGTTCTGGGGCTCCTCCAGGACTCCTTATCCCTGGGGTTCACTTGCCCTCGGGGTGCACGTGTGAGTCAAAGTGCCAGCCAAGCCTTTGTTATATTAGACTAGTGGGTGTTCTGCGTCCCCCATTAGTTCTGTTCTTGGTATCTGCTATTGTGCTAGTGTGGGTTGCAGGGTCCCCTCCAGCATGTTGGGTTATGCTGTAGTCTGCAATCAGCATCCCAATATAGCCTGCATTAACTCTGCCAGCGTTTTCTTTCAGGGTGCTATGGTCATGCACGGACCAGGTTACCCAGCTATCTCCGGCTTTCCCTGTGTCTTCTTGCACTGCTGGTCTCATTCAGAGTTTGTCATCTCCTCAACTTCTGTATTGCCCTGCTATGTTCTCCCCCAGGGCTCTGCCGCCTTCATTTCCTTGTCCTGCAGGTGCTGCATCTCATCTTTAATGGTGCATCCTTTCCATGTCTGTGCTGCTTTGCAAGCTTCTACAATTAGCCTCAGCAGCAGCCCAAGTGTGTGTTGCTTACACCTTTTCAGCTGCTCCGACAATTTTTCAGCTCCTTCTATGTGCAGCTCAATGTGCTGTGGCTCCTCCCCGTATCCTCTGGGATTTCGAGGTGCAACGGGTTGGGAAGTAGGGGCACTGCCATGCAAGCACTTGCGTGGGGGCCTTTTCAAATGCTATGTGCATCTGTCTTTGTTTATTATCCATTTATTTATTTTGAATGCATTTCTACATTGATCGTTTTGTTTTCCGGCAGAAATGCCCCTGTTACGCTGCAGACGCCTTTAGACCAAGGCAAGGGTCGGTCGCCGCGGTCCTTGGGTCGCGTTCAGTTCCCTCCGCTCACCGTGCAGCCCCGTTCCCATCCTCTGTATTTGCCGTGATTAGGCAAGCCACGCTCCCACGTCCGTCCTCACGGCTGCCTAAGAGGTCCGCCCCACACTGTCCCAAACCTTTTCTCGGCGGCGCTGTTGAAGCTCTGCAGCCAAGCGGGTCTTTACTGCTCTCTGCAGGCTCCTCCCTGTCTCCGCTCTGAGGCCACTTTGTTGCGACCTTGTATCCTGGCAGACTTGTTACATATGCGCTGCCGCCGAAGTCCTTTGTTCTGAAACGGTTGCCATTTTCTTCCCGCTGCTGACGGGACGCTGCAGATCTTTTCTGGCATCTATTTCCTCAATGCCTGCACGGATCCTCATGTCAGTCAGTGCTTTACGTTCCGCACCGATTCATGCAGCTGCTTCTTCCATTTTCGCTCGATGTGGTGTATTATACATATATCCTTAGGCTAGGATTCTTCGGGATCTGCAGGAGCACCGAAGAGTCAGCTCCCTTCACATGGCCTTGTAGACATGCCCCCCGTGAAATTGTTTGTTAACATTGATGAATGAATCTATTCAATAGCTACCTTATTACAAGGCTAGCATCTTTAAAAAAATTTGACTTATCTTTTTGAGCCACAAACAGCGTGCAGGGGACGAGAGTTCCCTAAATTGGGAACTTGCATCACAAATAGTGGATTTAAACCCTGTGTAAGAAATCCATCTATCCCAGTATTTAATTTCACCCACCCAGATCCCGGTGGATGAATAGAAGAAGGTGGTTGTGCAACTTAAGGCAACTAAATGCAAGGGTGACCCTTGCTCTTCCTTAATCATCAAGTCATGCCCCCCTGTTCTCTTGGAGGCTATATGTAAATTTATCAACTCCTCCTTACTTTCGGGCATTGTTCCTGATGACCTTAAACAGGCTTGGTTTATTCCCATCCTGAAAAACCAGGTCTAGCATTGGATAACCCACTAAATTACAGGCCTATAACGAACATGCACTTTCTCTTGAAAATTTCAGACCAGGTCACTTATATCCTGATTTTGCAGCACTTGAATCAGTTTCCAATCTTGAACCCTTGCCAATCTGGTTTTAGACAAGGGTTTGGTACCAAGACATCCCTATTCGAACTGAAGTCCAGGCTATTGGGACGCATTGACAAAGGCCTTACTTCCCTTTTAATTTCTCTTGACCAGTCAGCCACTTTGGATTTGGTTGACCACTCTATTCTGGTAGCCAGAATGGAAGTAGCCAACTTTTCTTCTTTTGCAGCACAATGGATTAGCGCCTTCTTGGCAAATAGGCTAAGCAGGGTACACATTGGGGCGGCAGTGGCCTCTCCCATTCATGTACCGTACGGGGTGCCGCAAAGAGCGAGCACTTCCCTTGTATTTATAATATTTGTATGACCCCCTTCTTTGCATATCTGGAACAGGAAGGGGTCCTGTTCTCCCACTAACAGGCACCCACTCTCAAGATGAACTTGAACTTAATAGAGTCTTCACCTTGATAGAGAACTGGATGATGTGTAACAACCCAGCTCTAAATAGAGGGAAAGGAACAAGCTACTTACCTGTAACTGTTGTTCACCAGCATGGGTCTGGCATGGATTCACATGCTCATGAATATTCCCCGTGGTCAGGCTGGGAATCCTCGGTAAAGAAAAAAAATCAGTATCAGTTTCGTTTCTGATCTGTCTTTCTTAGTAGTAACCAATCACTGATCTCTGGGTCATACTGCCCCCAGCCAATGACTGCCCTCTCCCTAAGCCCTGCCTCTGGCAGCCATCCTCAGATTTGTTAGCACGCCAAGTGGCAGTATGACCAAGTGAAGAGCCGCAGAGGGGTAGGTGGGAGGGTTCGCATGTGAATCCATGCCAGACCCATGCTGGAGAACAACAGTTACAGGTAAGTAACTTGTTCCTTCTCCAGCATGGGGTCTGGCATGGATTCACATGCTCATGAATAAAGAATACATAGCAGTACACACATGCACAACCACGGGAGGTGGCAACAGGCTCAACATTAAGCAATACAACAACTCAACATTAAGCATATCTTACCTCCTCACCAGGATCACCTTAAGCGAACAGGTTGCGCAGCACTGCTTGGCCAACCCTGGACTCCTCCCTGGAGTCCCGATCGACGCAGTAGAATCTTGTGAAGGTGTGCGTCGACCTCCACGTAGCAGCCCTGCAGATGTCCAGCAGGGGCACACCAGACAAGAACGCTGTGTTAGCACCGACTGCTCTGGTCGAACGGGCTCTCGGTCGGCCGGGCAGCGGTCGGTTTGCCAACCGGTGACAATGCATGATGCAGCCGGAGAGCCATCTGGAAATGGAAGTCTTCGAGAGAGCCTTCCCTTGATTCACAGACCCAAAGTTCATGAATAGCTGTGATGTCTTCCGAAAACTCTTCGTGCGGTCCACGTAGAACTTCAGCGCTCTAGCTACATCCAGCGAGTGCAAAGTCCTCTCGGCAGGCGTCGAAGGCGACAGGAAGAAAACTGGTAACACCAACGGCTCGTTGAGGTGGAAGTCAGACGGCACCTTGGGCATGAAGGAGGGGTGCGTCCTAAGCACTACTTTGCGTCATGAAAAGTCAATTATGGGGGCTTGCAAGATAGGGCTTGAATCTCTCCCACTCGTCGTGCAGAGGAGATGGCCACGAGGAACGCTGTCTTCCATGACAGGAACTCCAAGGGCGCCGAATGCATAGGCTCGAATGGGGCTCCCATGAGCCTGGTCAGCTCCACATTAAGTTCCCACTCCGGGGCAGGAGCCTTCACCGGCGGGAATGAATGTAATAGACTCTTCATAAATTCCTTTACCAGGTGATGAGACCACAAGGACGCCCGTCCCGTAGTCCTGGTATATTGGGAGATGGCAGCCAGATGTATTTTTATGGAGGCGTGGGCCAGTCCAGCTTTGGCCAGAGACAGTAAGTAAGGCAGCACTTGAGGGGCCGTAATCCACAGAGGGTTAATCTTCTGTGCACGGCACCAGAATGAGAACCTCTTCCATTAATGACCGTAACACTTGAGAGTTGAGGACGCCCTGGCCTTTGCAAGAACCTCTCTGCAATCAGCCGGGATATCGTACCCTCCAAACTCTAGCGCTGCAGGAGCCAGGCATGCAAGTTCAGCGACTGTGGTTCGTGGTGTAGAATGGCGCCTCCTTCTCTGGAGAGAAGATCCGCGTCCGTCGGCAGCCTGACTGGGAGGGACGTTGACAAGTCCAGAAGGTCCGGGAACCAGACCTGCCTCTGCCACGCCGGTGTGACGAGGATCATCCTGCACCTGGACTTCTTGAGCTGGCTGATGAGGCGGAGCAGCAACGGCAATGGAGGAAACGCGTATCGAAACAGGTCGTCCCAAGGGAACGAGAAAGCATCGCCCATGCTCCTTGGCTGTGGGAACCTGCTGGCGAACCTCTGCCACTTGGAGTTCGCTGCCGTCACGAACAGGTCGATCTGGGTTTGCCCCATCGTTGGAAGAGTCGATCCGCTTGATCCTGGCGCAGTTCCCATGGCACGAGCGCAGCTCCCTGCTGAGTGAGTCGGCCATGGTGTTTTTTATCCCTGCAAGGTGGAAGGGAACCAGAAACATCCCCTGGGCGACGGCCCAGTACCACAGATCCTGGGCCTCCTTGGCTGGGGATCTGGTGTCTCCCTGCTTCCATATGTAGAACATCGTGGTGGTGTTGTCGGTGAAGATCCTCACCACTTTGTCCTTGAGGGACGGGAGGAACGACTTGAGCGCCCAGAACACTGCATGGTTGATGTGAGATGTTGATGTGAAGAGACCTCTCCTCCGGTAGCCAAAGGCCTCTTGCGTGGAGATCTCCGGTGTGGGCCCCCTCCCAACCCTCCACAGAGGCGTCCATAGTCACCGTCTCCTGAAACGCCGGGGTTTGAAAGTCCGTCCGCGGTGTGAGGAGAGCCCGGGTGCCCCACCATAGGATCGCCCGACGGAACTCCTCGTCGAGGGGGATCCTGTCCTCGAAGCAGCCCCCCGCCTGAAACCAGGGGGCATTGAGTAACTCCTGTAGCAGACGCATCCGAAGTCTGCAAAGGGGTACAAGGTGATGCATGAGGACATCATCCCGAGAAGGCACTTGATGGACCTCACCCTGGCCACGTCCATGGCTAACAGTCGCCGTACCTTGCCCAGGATGGTTTTGGTCCTCTCCTCTGAAGGGGAGGCCAATTGCTCCACTGTATCGAGCTTCGCCCCCAAAAACAGTGCTACTTGCGACGGAACCAGGTGGGATTTGGGGTAGTTGATGGAGAACCCCAGCTCCGTGAGCAACCGGACGGTCCTCGCCGTATGATCGACGGCGAGTTCCCTTGACCTTGCCCGGATTAGCCAGTCGTCCAGGTAGGGGTAGACGTGGATCCCCTGCAGGCGCAGCCGCGTCGCCACTGGTGCCAGGCCCTTGGTGAAAACCCTGGGTGCTGACTTTAATCCGAACGGTAGGGCTCTGAATTGGTAGTGGCGTCCTTGAACCACGAACCTGAGGAACTTCCTGTGCCTTTTTAGAATGGGGATGGGGAAGTAAGCATCCTCCAGGTCCAGCGACGATAGAAAGTCGCCTTCCTCCAGCTGTCCCAGTACGTGCTGCAGGGTGACCATCCTGAATTTCTGCGCCTTGATGTATTTGTTTAACCGACGCAGGTCTAGGATGGGGCGCCAACCGCCCGTCTTCTTCCTGATGAGAAAGTACCTTGAGTATACTCCGGAGCCCCGGAGCCTCCTGGGGACGAGCTCGATGGCAGCTTTCTTGAGCATCGCCTTTACCTCCAACAGCAGTTGAGGGACGTGATTCTCCTTCCTGGCCACGGGAGAAAAGTGAGGGCACTTCTTTAGGAATTCCAGCGAGTGCCCGTTGGCCAGGGTGTCCAACACCCAACGATCGGTGGAGATGGACTCCCACACCCTGACGAACTTCGTCAGTCGGCCTCCCACTGGGGTGCTTCGGTGGGGGCCCGACTACCTGGCCGGGTCAGTCTTGCTTGGAAGCAGCCTTGCCTCCTTGGCGACGACGGCGGCGGGAACCCCCTTGCTTGCCGCGACCTCTGTAGGCCTCCTAGGAAGAGGAGCGGGCCGCCTGGCGGTAGGTGGAGGAGCCACCGCTGGATCCTTTGGAGGCACCCTGTCTGCCTCCAGAGCTCCGAAAGGGCCGTCTCCGAGTCGGTCTTGATGGCCTGTAGAGACTCATCCACCGCCTTACCAAAGAGGTTGTTCCCGTCGAACGACATGTCCAACACTCTGGCCTGGACGTCCTGGCGAAAGTCTGTCGCCTTGAGCCATCCTTATCGTCGGAGGCAAACTCTGTTGCCCAGTTGGCGAAATCCGGTATCGGCAATGTCCGTTGCCACCGTAATGGCGTGATCTGACGCCACCTCGCCCTCCTGCAGAATTTCTAGCGCCTCCGCCCTTTTGTCATCAGGCTGGAAATCTATCAGAGGAGCCATCTTGAACCAGAGCTCCCTGTCGTAGCGGGCCACGATCGCTAAGGCATTGGCCACCTTAATCGTCTTCGCCGCCGACGAGATGACTCGTCGTCCCATAGAGTCCAACTTCTTACCCTCGCTGTCCGGCGGGGAAGTGGAAGTTGAAGCAGCCGCGCCCACTGCCTTCTTCTTAGCCGCTGCCGAGACGACAGAGTCTGGCGTGGGCTGGGCACTGAGGCACAAGGGGGCGGCATCGGGGACTCAGTACTTCTTCTCGTACCTGTCCCTCTTGGCGGGTGTCGTGGCAGGGTTCTTGAGGACAGCAAGCCCCTCGTCCCAGATGTCGAGTAAAGGCACTGCGAGGACCGTCTTCCTCTTAGCCTCTCGTCGTTGGTACAGAAACCCCTCCTTTTTCTGTTCTTCAGGGCAGAGCTGGAAGAGCTCGGATGCCCTGGTTATCATGGTGTGGAAAGAGCCAACCTCGTCGGCTGGGGACGCCCGCGGGGGGGTGACGACGGGATGTCTGCTGTGTCATCGCCGCCGTCGTCGTCCGTCCCTGTCGCTGTATCCGTCGCCGTATCCTCTCCCGGCGAGGGGGGATGAGGGGTCTACCGGCCTCGCGGGCACGAAGGGTGGACTCTCCTCCGCTTGTTCGGAGAGTTTCCCGACGGGCCTGGTTCTGGATCCTCCGTCGGGGTCCGTGGTAATCTCGTCCTTATCTCGGTACATAAGGATTGGATTGCCAACAAAATGGCGGCCGAGCTATCCTGGGGCTAGGGCAATGGCTGCGACGGACGGGATGGCCGCTCCACTGGGCCCTGTTTGTCGTCCTCGTCGCTATCTTCGATCACGTCAGCAGGGACCGTCCCCTGGGATCGAACCTTCACGAAACCTCTCGTTGAGGTTTATGAACCTCTCGTTGACGCCTATGGACCTTTCTTTGAGGCCCCTCTCGGTCTCCACCAGTTCCTCCTCAGAGGCTGATTCCGAGTCTGTAACGACCACCGCCCCCCCTCTTTTTCAGCCGGGGGCTTCACGGGGGTCTTAGCGGTGGGCTGAAAAGAGGATTCCCTCCGCGGCGGCAGGGATACTCTGGGCCCAGAGGCCGTTTCCATTGGTGTAGCCTCAGCCAGCTCCGCCAGGGTCGCAGAGACCACTTCGATAGAGGCCTTAGCCGGGTGGATCAAGGCCCTCACCACCTTAGGTGCGTCCTGGGCCTTCACCTTGGGGGGAGGGTCAACGCCTCGCTCCCCCTTCGAGATCGACCGGGTCCGCTCCAGCGGCCTACCCGGGTTCTCGGACTTCCTCTTCCCCGAACCAGAGGGCTGGCTCGTGGTCGAACGTGCCAGGGAAGTAGCGCCCTGCTTGGCAACCGAAGAGCCTGACCTTTCGGCGCTCCCGGAGCCCGCAGACTCACGGTGCTTGGCCTTCTGTTGGGCCCCCGTCGCCGGGGCACCCTCAAAGGACTTAGAAGCCCGCTCAGACTTCTCCTTCGCCTTCTCACTTGCTGTGCCCTTCTCCAGCCAGGTGGCGAGGCGGGAACAACAATCTTGTTTGGTCCGTTCCGAAAGGTTCTTGCAGAGTCTTGTCCCCATGGAGGCAGTAGAGCCATCGCGAATGCTCATCTTCCTTGAAAACGTTATATAATCCGCATCCAAGGCAGTTCCCGAACAGCTTGGATCCGAGCGTCAAGCTCCCTTTGTCCTGCGCCAGGTCCGTTGAGGTAGGCTGCAGATTTTCCGGAATCCTCCAAGAAGTGTAAACTCGATGAAAATTTCACCCTTTAGGGGTGTAGAAGAATTCCGAAACGGGTCCCCATTATCGGAAGTAGAAATGGTGGAGCTCGAAGCTCAATTGAACCGAAAAAATTTGAAATCTCCTGAAAAAGCGTGAAAACGCAGTAAAAAACTTGAGAGCTAAACAGGAGGACTCCCAACACTTGAGCGTGCGGTAAAAATCAGAGGATGGCTGCCAGAGGCGGGGCTTAGGGAGAGGGCAGTCATTGGCTGGGGGCAGTATGACCCAGAGATCAGTGATTGGTTACTACTAAGAAAGACAGATCAGAAACGAAACTGATGCTGATTTTTTCTTTACTGAAGATTCCCAGCCTGACGACGGGGGATATTCATGAGCATGTGAATCCATGCCGGACCCTTGCTGGAGAAACAGAGCTCATGATTGTGGGCACGTCAGCGACATTGGCCAAATTGGACCCAGCCTATAAGAGCTTCTTATTGGGCGAGGTGACAATAGCGCTGCAACCTAAAGTAAAACATCTTGGCGTAGTCCTGGACCAGCTGCTGAATATGAAATCTCACGTGGGGAGCAAGGTCTCAGCAGCAGTCTATTATGTTAAAACAATGGCACACCTCAGACCGTATATTTCCCAGGCTAACGCAGAAGCGATCGCAAGAGCAATTATCAGGGCTAAAACCGACTACTGTAGCAGTCTTCTGGTCGGACAACAGACTCCAAGTTGTACAAAATGGAGCTGTAAGAGTGGTTGTGGGTCTGTCCTGCAGCGACCACATCTTGGATGCTCCCTGCACTGGCTCCCAGTTGAGGCACATGTTAGGTTTAGACTTCAGGTCCTCACTTTTAAATGCAGACTGGGGATCATGCCTACTTACTTGCAAGAACATATTACGGCAAAGGTTAACTGCAGGAACCTCGGGTCCAGCAACCAGAAAGTCCTGTTTCTGCCTGAATGCAGAATTTAGAAGGTAGAGTGGAGCATTCTTGATCGCTGCCCCCAAGTCATGGAACTTGCTGCCACCGGCACTGCGAGGACAGCCTTCCCTAGCGATCTTCAAGAAAGAACTGAAGACGCTGCTCTTCTCTTGATCGGTCGCTGTTTTCAGCTCATCATTCTTAAAGCTATTCTAATTCCCTGCTCTTCTTCTATTGCTGGTTTATGTTGTCTCTGACTGCGCCCTAACGCCTAAGGGTTCATGGCTACGCATTACAAATAAACTAAAGTAAAAAAGGTAGCCAGGAGATGTTAAATGAGAATGATATGTATTGGTATTTTGCTTAGATTGACAGTAGGCCATCAGCACTTTAGATGTTACAGTGTTTTCTTTAGAAAGGAGGGGGTGGGGGGAGTGTTACTGTGTCTCTCCTAACGGAGTCACCACCTCCTCCCAGTGGTCATCCCCTCACTCATGGATCCTCCCCCAGAGTACCATCCCCAGGTTCAGCATCAAGTAGCGACTGCCGCTCCCTGGCCATGTGGGAAGAGTCCACCACCAGGGAATCGGTGATGACTCTGCAGGCTTGCAAGGACGTAGCATATTAAAAAAAGGTACATGAAAGCATAATACACTTATTTACATGTACTTTCAACTTCTGTACCTTTTGTCACTATTAAACTGTGTGGATAATTTTACTAAAACGTGAATAAATAAATATGGCAAAAAGAAGTGCAATATTTTAAAAAGGTTGGCTGCATTTTAAAAGAGTAATGTTTGTCTAAATGACGATCAAAGTCAACAGTGGCATTCCGTGTATGCACCCAGTTTTACACAAAGCATTTTGAGGAAGAAACTCTTAAGTTGCATTGGTGGTTATCTTGTTTTAGAAATAAGCGTGGAAAACATGCACCTACTTTTCTTAAGTTTGATACAGTTGTACGAACAAGATTTTTTTTTTTACTTTCTTTACTAAGCACTTCAAATTACACACGACAGATCATTAGGATATCACTTACAACATCGTCACAGATGAGAGAACAGCAGTATACAGAGACAGTTTAAGACATTGACGGTGGAGTTGAACGGTCTATATTCGTCGTAGATCGCAAAAGGTACAGTCTAATGGGGTTCCGAATTTCTCTTGGCTTTGATTCTGGTGGCAGCATGTGAGCCCACTGCTCCTCCATGTCATTTGCCCATGACACATCCTTTAACGAATTACTTCTGTTGGGAGCATGAGTACCTATCCAACATAAAAGAATGCAATGCTTGCCCTGGAGAAGACTGAGCCGTACCAGTTTGCTGACAGTATTAGAAGGCAAATTTAGGATATGAAATAGACAGAGCAATGAGGTCTGGGGGACATCAGTATCAGTCATGTTGGACAGTGTCATGCACACATCACCCCAGAAGGTCGCAAGACACATACAGTCCCATAGCATGTGGTAGTATCCAGCATGAGCGAGTTTACAGCATGTGAAAACCCCAACCCCTTCATTTGAAAACATGCATATTCTATCTGGAGTGTAATGGTACCGGTGTAGCATTTTAAGCTGTATTAATCGAAAACGGGAATTGAATGATACTTTCTGCGTCTGTGCACACATATCGTTCCAGAGGTCATCAGTTATATCTAGTTGAAGAACCCTTTCCCATTTAGTACGTAAACTATGGTGTGCTATCCCGAGCATGTTTGGATTAAGCGGTATAGGACGACAATCGGCTACGACTGTCGCTCGCTGTCAATGCAGTAGTGCGAGTTCTCGGGCTTAGCCGGGAAGCAGCTCCAGTTTCTTGCATGCTTTATGCAAGCCAGCATATTTCAACCATTGGGAGGACCTACTCCATGCCGACACCAGGCTGTCGGAGGATTGAATGAAGTTGTCTTCCCGATATAAAGATCCCAGTGTATGAAATCCCTGTCGTGTCCATGTCGCCCTCACACCAGGATCAGCATAGGGCAAGGACGGGACAGTTTCATAAAGGAATATCCTCATGAAATGGGGCACCTACATTAATTACCCTCCAAATTCTGTGCCAAGCCAGTGCTGTGATGCTAACAGGGTCAAAACAGCAGTCGTCAGCAAATAGCCCGGGAAAAATGTATGAGCGAAGGACCTTGTCCCCTACTGAATACCTCTCCAGCAGCACATGAGGGGGAGGAGAGTCATTGCCGAACCATAAAGCCGCATACTGCGCCTGTGCTGCCATCCAAAATAACTCAAAGTTGTGAGCAGCAATTTCCCCCCTATCAAATGGTTGTGTCAAAGTGCCCCTCTTCAGCCGCACCGCCCCAGAGAGCCACATGAACTTGCTGATCACCCTCTACAGTTCGCAGTTTATACATGTTGTAGTTGTGGTCATGTAACGTGGGGCCAGGTCTGGTTATCATCACGCCCAAGTAGCGCATCGCTGTCGGAGCCCATTGGAATCCCTATAAATCTGTGGGAGGAGGAGTACTATCTGTTAATGGAAAATGTTTGGGTTTACTACAGTTTACCCGAAGACCCGACTACTGGTCTGCCAAGGGCTCCATTATAATGGAAAATATTAGGCGTTGTAGGGGGAAACCCTGACGGGTGCCTCGCCTTATCGGAAATGGTGGTGAGAGAATCCCATTTGTGCGGACCCTGGCCACAGGGCCCGCATGGAGAAGGTGCAGGGCCTCGACAAACTCCGGGTCGAACCCACATCTCACCAGAATGGTGTACATGAACCGCCAGGAGACTGAGTCAAAATGCCTTTTCAATATCGAACGCAGCTGCCACTGCGTGACCTTTGGGGTCAATTTGGGTCAGTACACCGAAAAGGTGCCGCAGGTTAAGCGCTGTGGACCTGGCGGGAATAAATCCTGACTGATCAAGAGGGAAAACATACGGCATGACTGGCATCAACCTGGTGGCCAGTATCTTTGCAAATATTTTAACGTCAGTATTAATAAAGGACGAAGGGCGATATGAGCCACACATATCGGTGGGTTTGTCCTGCTTCAGAAAGACCGTAATGATCGTCTCTCGCGTTGTGCCTGGAAGTAACTGGGACTGAAGCGACTCGTGCCAAACCTGAAGGAGATATGGGGCGAGAGTCTCTTTATAGTGTTTATCAAATTGAACAGTTAAGCCACCTGTGCATGGGGCTTTCCTAGACGAGAACTGTTCAATTGCTTGAATAATATAGACTATGGAGATTGGAAGGTCCAAAAGAGCCTCAATCTCCCGTGTTATTTGACTAAGCGGTAAGGCATCAAGAACGCCTCAAATTTCTCCCTGCTTACATGCGTCTTTATTGGCGTAAAGGTCTCGGTAGAACTCTGCAAACACTCGGTTGACAGCAGTAGGCGTGTGGACTAGGTCGTCTGACCTATCTCGTACGTGTTGAAAACAGTCACTGCCCACGTCCTGACGTGCCATGCGTGCAAGCAACCTACCCGGCTTAACCCCCTCCCCATATTTCCTAGTAGCTGAGGGGATATTGAGGAATTTCACTTTGAGTTTTGCATGGGCCCTGAAAGCATCTACAGCCTCCCTGATCTGTGCAAGCGTAGTCTTATGGTGGTCGCCCATCAGTTCCCGGTCTAATTCCCACAATGCACCCTCACATTGTGTTATATCACGTCGGATTGTCCTGAGAACACTACACTCTGTGGACATTGTGATTCCCCGAATGTAGACCTTAAAGGCCTCCCAAAGTGTATTAGACAAGGGTACAGAGCCTGCATTTTTTTCAAAAATAAAAGGGACGGGTTCGTCCACAGTGGACTTAAATGCAACATCCTGCAGAGATAGCAGTTTAAAGCGCCAGTTACTTTGAGGTTTGGAGAATGTAGGTAAACTCAAAGGGATACTGATCGGGGATTGGTCTGAGTAGGTGCGGGGGAGCATGAAGGCCTCTATGACCCCACCCAGTAGTGTATGAGAGATAAGCCACATGTCGATATAAGAGGTGGAGTGAACACCTTGATGATAGTGTTTGCCTGCAATTTGGGCCAACAATTTGATGGTTTGAAGGCAGGAGAGCACAGGAGTCTCTTTACACTGTTGCTTGGTCTGGAGGAGGAGCCCTGCCACTAACTCCCCCGCTCGAAGCAGAGCGTGGTGGAGTCAAGACAGTCTGCGGTGGACCAGCGGAGACAGAAACCAAAACCTGCACTCATTAACCGTAACACGTGCGAGTTAACCACCCTCCTGCAGGAGTTGCGGGAAGCTCCTGTTGGGTCATCAAAAACCTGAACCCGCATTAATGAGGACCAGACTTGGAAAACTTGGAAAACTAAGTCCCACTCTGCAATATACTTTCTGCAACTGTTTTGCCCGGAGGAAAACAGACTCTCGGCCTCTGATCGTCGTTGTTGCCGGGATTGTCCACACAAGAGCTCCAGCCCGCATGACCTCTTGTGGATATCTGGAATCCCATAATCTATTTCAGTTTTAGTGCACTGCGTGCAACTACGATACGACCATCTCTCCAATTGCACTTTTTGTGCTAGCTGCCTGCTGTTTAGCTCGCAGCTGGCAATTGGCAGCTTGAGGGACGGGGGGAAGCGGACTCGGGCAGCCCCTCATGCTGTTGGTCGTGCCCTGTCCCCACTGTGACCCTTAAGTCTCTGGCACATTGCCTTTACATTATCTCCAGGAATCCCACGAAAACTAGGGGACGGGGGGAGGGGTCAGACTAAGGGTGCTCCTCAAGTCGTCGGGTGTGCCCTGTCCCTGGAGGCCGTGTAGACTGTATACTAGTCTTCTTCTTGGGGAAACCTGTGTTTTATGTGTTTTTTTGTTGCTGCTACATGATCCCTGCCGGACCCTTGGCCTGAGCTCCAGCCTTTCTTTTCCCTATTGCCAAAATAGTTGGTATGAGGTTTTATCAGGCGGGGGGCAGCAAGTATATCTCTCCCCTCCACTGATTTGCCTATGGAATACTATAGCTTGGTTCTTTTTTATTACCTTTTTTAGGTCCTAGGTATTTTAACTCCTGTATTATTAACTTGTGCATGTGTGCTTTTGCATTTGTATGAACATTATTTGCTCTTTTATATGTATTTTATCCTTATAGTTAGTAGGTTGCCCTCTCTCTGTAGCTAGTAGTTTGTTAGCAGGCTGCTGGATAGTATTAAGTCGTGCTACTCATGCTTACACACTTAATATTTCTGAAATCTTTTACTTGGTGACCTATCTTTCTTTTCTGATAAATTAGCATTCTTGCACCAGCACTTTAGGACCAATCCCTCAACCATTAGTGGGGCATTGTTGGTTTGGTGCACCACATACGTATCTTACGAGGCAGCTATTGTTGGTAGTTTGGCCATAACATGTCTAAACGTAAGGCCAAAGCCCTGCCGTTGGTGCCCAACAAAACAAAAAAAAGTAAGCCTAGTACCCTCGTTGGTCTGGCGGCTCTGATGCTAGTTCTAATGTCCCTAAACCGAAACCTAAAAGGACCAAAAGTGCCCAGGTCCACTAGGACAAAGAACACTAAATGAGTATCTTAAACAAATGGCAGGCAAAATAGAAGAGCGTATCCACCACACAGAAAGGGCCATTGAAGTCACCAATTTACACTTTAGTGACGTTTGCGAAACCATAATGCCCGCTCTGCCTTCCCCGAATACTTCACTCCCAAACCTATCGCAGTGCCTTGAAACTACTTTGAATGACAGTGCCACAGAAAGGGATTTAACGGAGGTAGGTCGCTGTGTCGGGACTTCTTCTGGGGATATGGGATGTGACAGAGAGGAAAGAAGGATCTCTATTGTCAGTGTGGGGGGATAGGACGGAAATCTCCTCCAGTTGTATGTGTGAATGACTATGGAATCAGTCTCAAGTGATTTTAAAATATTGGACGAGGTGTTGGACAAAAAATTAACCCCAGTCCTTGATCAAATTGGGGCTCTTAAAAATTCACTGAGTACCACACTCTGTATTATGGATGATCTAATAAGAGGCTTAAAAAAGAAATTTTGGTTTTAAGAGGTGATCTGACAGTGGCCCAACATGTTAATTTACCACAATTGGACCACTGCAAAATTAACCCACTGTGTAAGCACCGAGTAAAATGGGCCAAACTGGATACTAAAGCTATACAATCTATGGTGTGTGAGTGAGACTAACAGGAAATTGACACTATTCTCTCAAATGTGTCATGGTCTAGTGCAATCTTTTTGGCCTCACACAATATATGGAGGTCGATGTCTGATACCTTTCAACAGGACTTTAAAACAGGGAGAATGAACTCTCAGACTTGGTTCGATGAACCATGTCGTACAGTCCAGAATAATCTTAGTAGTACCCTACATGCAAAAGATAGGACAAGGCTTGAGATAATTAGTGCCTGGGCGCATTATAAAAAGATCCTGGCAAAAAGGAAGAGCTACTTAGAAGAGCTTGCCAGGGCAGAATTCATTGAGGCCGTAGAGCTAAGAGACTCCAAATAATTATGGGAGTTTGTGGCCGGGGGGCCCCCGACTACAAAAGAACCAGGACCCATAAAGAGAATAATGTAAGTGCAAATGCATGGTCCAGCCATTTTAGTTCCCTATATAAAGCAGATTCCACCATCACATACACTGGGGTCAGAGGTACGACCATGCTACTAACTGTAAACGAGGTACAGGTCGCAGTAAATAGTCAACTTCCCCCGGCCCGGATGCCATCCCAGCTGATATTTTTCACAATGAGGTAGATTTGTGGGCACCATTGCTGACCAATTGTTTTCATGCGTTTCTGGAACTTGGTACTTACCCAGCCTCTTGGCGACAGGCAATAATTTATCCAATCTTTAAGAAGGGTGATCCAGGCAGCCTTCTCTCTTATAGACCGATACCTTTGTTGGATACTTCTTTTAAAATCTTTGGTCGAGCTGTAACGGCTTGAACAGTGGATCCCTGATTCAGGGGTACTTTCAAAGATACAATATGGCTTTCGCCCCGGTTTGGGGACTAGAGACCAGGTTTTGAACTTTTATTTAGTGGGTGCAACATCAATATTTGTTCGGGGGGGAAGCCATTGTATTTGGCATTCATGGACCTGAGCATTTGACAAGGTGGATAGGGCTATGCTCTGGGCCGTGGTCAGGTCCATGGGCTGTCCAGAAGACCTGGTGAAGGTTCTCCAGCTGATTCACAAACACACCTCAGCATGTGTTAGATTCGGAGACCAGGGACAATGCACAGCCCGGTATTATTTGCCCTCTATATAAATGGAGTATATCAGGCTCTGGTTGAGACCAATGCCGACTATTAGGGTAGGTGGAGTTCCGTTCAGAGTACTGGGTTATGCAGATGATATGGTTATAATTACCCGCACTCCCATAGCTTTACAATGTCTGGTGGATGCCTACACACAGTTTATGTCCGATCATAAACTGACAGTAAATTCTAAGACATCGCCAGTTAAGGCCTGCAGGTCCACAGGCGGTAAACAAATCAAGATGCGCACAATCTGGAGCGGTGGAGAGCCCATACTGAGGGTCAGTAAATTTGAATAGTTTTATTTATTTATTTAAACAATTTTTATTACCTGTTCAAACAAACAAAACCAATATACACCAAATTGCAGTGCAAGCATCAATAGTACTGTTCCACATTTTCATTACACAATTTTAATCACTGCTCCCCTTATCCTGCCCCCCCTTTACTAGCCTATTTATTCTATTCAGATTGTGTCCGCACCGCATAGTGGGGTCCCATTTTCAGTTGATTCTGACAAATCTTGTATTGTTCCAAACAATTACGCCACCAACGATTTCCATGCCATCAGGGTACCCACCTCTTCCTCCCCCCCTACGTTACTTGCCTCCTACCATACCATGGTCTCCGCCTCCGCCCACTTCTGCAGATCCTTCCACCACATTTCCACTTGTGGCCTATGACAATTTTTCCAACCCATGGCAATCCTCCTTTTTGCAAGCAAATATGCTAAATCCTTCAGTTTATTGACATGCTTAAGTTTCTGCGATCTGGGAAACCCCCCCCAGTAAGCAGGCCCAGGATGAATCTATGACCACAGTAACTCCCTTCTCCACCAGTTTCTTAGCTGCTTCGCTCCAGAAACGCTCTATCACCGGGCAGGACCAGAACATATGTACCATATCGGCCCGTTCCTCGCCACATTTGGGACATGTTTGTCTGCCAGCATTTTCATACCTCGATATCCTCAGGGGCGTCATGTATGCCCTGTGCGTGATATATAATTGTATCTGTTTTAGTCTAGCGTTTCTTGACACCTTTTTATGGTACCAAAGGGCCCGTTCCCACATCCCATCTTCTATCGGGGGCCCCCACCTCCGCCTCCCAGTCTAGTCTCAGTTGCGTTAATTCTTTCCCAACTTTGGACATCATCATATCGTACAATCTAGAGATCTCCACACATCTCCCATAGTTGCCAACCCCACCGATTCCCAGTGGTTCCCGATTGTCATTTGTAACTGCTTATCTCCCCCAGCCAACGTTACCAGCGGTATCTGCGGGGAGCATGGGACTAGGTTTTCCATCATCCGTTATGCTCGGCGCCAGATCCTCCACCCAAGCATCATCATCGCAGGACGTGCATTCATTTCTGACTTGGGCAGCCAGATCATCTCTTTTAAATAAAATGGGGCACAGTCTGCTCTAAACAACCTGGATTCAGGGGTCACTTCATCCGAGAGCCATTTAGCGACATATTGCAGTTAGCTCGCTACGTAATAGACCTCATAGTTAGGCAATTTTATTCCCCCTTTTTCATAAAAGTTCAGCAACTTCCATAATGCCACCCTATTCCTGGTACCCTGCCACAGGAAATCCCTGCACATGCCATTCAGTCTGGTGAAGAACTTCTTAGGTATTAGGTACGGAATGTTCCCAAAATAATGCAGGAGCCTGGGTAAAACCACCATCTTGAGCATTGCACCTCACCCCATCATTGCTAGAGGCAACTTCCCCCAGAATTTCGTACTCTTTTCTATTTTCGCTATGGCTACCTCAGTATTGTGCCTATGTTCTTCTTCCACTGTATGGTACACATCTATCCCAAGGTATCGAAAGGTTCCATCAACCCAAGGGGCCTGCAACACCGGCAACCGCCCGACAGGGATCCCCCTATAACTACCTAGTGGGAACATAACAGATTTCTGAGGGTTCACCGCGATGCCAGACAGCCTCGCGTACCCTTCCATAACCTCCATGATGTATTGGAGATTCTCTTCCGGGTACCTCAGGTACAACAGCACATCATCTGCATACAAGGAGATTAAGTGTCGCTCCCCTCCTACCTCGATACCTATTGTATCATATTGTTGTCTGAGGTATATCGCCAGAGGTTCTAAAGCTAATATATACAGCATAGGAGACCACGGGTACCCTTGTCTAGTACCTTTGCCTAGCTGCCATCTGTCAGAAATCACTGCTCCCGTTTTAACCCTGGCCAACGGTTCACTGTATAGCATCTTTGCCCATCTTGTGTATCCTGGACCCATACCATAGCCTGCCAAGGCTGCCAGCAGCCATGGCCACTTGACAGAATCGAAGGCCTTCACAGCGTCCAGGGACACTATTGCCATTTCACCCTCATTCTTACTCCCCCACTCAACAACCCGATGGAGTCGTCTGTGATTGTGAGTTATGTTCCTATTCGGGACATAGCCCGTCTGGTCGGGGTGTATTAGTTTGCCAATAACTCTGCGCAGTCTGCCTGCCAGGACAGCCGTCAATATCTTGCTGTCCTGGTTCAGCATTGACAATGGTCTATAGGAGCCGCAGTTATATCCGGGCTTATTAGGCTTGGGAAGCGGTATTATGTTCGCTTCTCTTAGTGACTCTGGCAGCCGTCCCATCTCAAACGCTTTGTTTAGCATATCCAACATTGGGGGGAGCACTTCTGCATTATACACTTTGTAAAACTCACTTGGAAACCCGTCCGCCCCGGGGTCCTACTAGTAGGTAGCTGTCTCACCACTTCTTCTAGCTCCTCCAAGGTGATCGGTGCATCTAACCCCCCTCGTTCTGCAGCACTTACTTGGGGCAAACCTAGGTCATCCAATATATTTGATATTTCCTCATGGCTGCTTCTCTCCCCTTCCTCATATAGTTTCCTGTAGTAATTTGCAAACTCCTGATTCACTCCCTCTGGGTATCGGCTACACTGCCATCTGCTCTCGTTAGTGTCCTAATGGTGGGTCTGGGGATCTCACTCTTGTATAACGATGCCAGGAGCCTTCCTGTTTTGTCTCCACCCGCATGCTGTATATATTTCTTATAGTTAAGATTACACAGCCTATCCCATTGCTCTGCACATGTCTGTTGCAATTTAACTATCAACTCCATGTCTCTTTCAGTGTCCCCTCTCCCCTTTTGCGGCTCTTCCAATTCCCTTTCTGCCTCCTGTAGATCGTCCAGGATCCCTCCCTGCAGGCTTTTGGATTTTGCTATGGCGACGCCCCGCATCACCACCTTAAAGGCTTCCCATAGCGTGGCCGCTGAATCCACACTCCCCGTATTTACCTCAAAGTAGTTTGTGATCTCCTCCCTTATCTCTTCCCTAAAATGGGGGTCCTTCAGCGCCTCTGCGTGGAGACGCCATGTTGGGATTCGCGCTCTTGGGGGGGCAGTATTGCCAGCCAATAACCAGGGGCGAGTGGTCCGACACGACCCTTGCCTTATATTCTGCCTTATATTCTCTATCATTATTTCGGACGTAGCAAAGACATAGTCCAGCCCGGTATGTAACTGTTGCGGGGCAGAATAGTGTGAGTACTGCCTTTCTTCGGGGTGTATCATTCTCCACACATCTGCCAGACCAAAGTCGTCTAGCAACGTCTGCAACGCTTTTGCTGCTGGGGCAGGTCTATCAAATTTCCGCTCTGATCGATCCACACCAGGGTTCAGTACACAGTTGAAATCCCCACCCCAGATCACTGCACTCCTCACACACATGGTAAGGTTAGTAATCAGGGTTCTAAAGTATGTTGGCGTGTTCTGATTGGGGGCGTAGGTGTTCACAATACATATCTCCCTGTTTTCCACAAGTCCCCTCAACATGACCATCCTCCCATCTGCTTCCACAGTTTCCTGCAACAAGTGAAATGGGACATGCGGCGCCACCCAAATGAGCACTCCTCTAGCATAAGCAGAGTATGTCGAGCCCGCCACGACCCCTTTCCAATTCTTCCCCACCATTCCCAGCTTTCCCCGTGTCAAGTGAGTTTCCTGCAGCAGCGCAATGTCTATCTTTTGCCTGCGCAGGTACAACATAACCTTGTTCCTTTTTAGGTAACTATTAAGGCCCCTGACATTCCATGTGATTATTTTAAGATCCCTCATGACTTGTTAAATCTCCCATTCCCCCCCGTAGCAGTGCAGACCTGTTCCTTTTCAAATTCTTGTCTATATAGGTTCATACCCCAGTTCAAACTTCCCTTTACTACACACACCCCAAACACCCTTCCCTCCCTCCCTCCCGCCACCCTTCCCTTCCCCAACTTCACTCCCCCAAACAATGGCCCAGCTCCATCCCTGGATCTCAGGCACCCCCGCATCTAGCACTTTTTGGCGATAGCCTGTACTCGAAGCTCAGCAGGGTGCGGAAGCCCTAATGGCTATCCCGCTACTTCTACTATCTGGGGGGTAAGGTGTCTGTGTTCTGCCGCTCCTGTTTACCGCAATCCAACCACATGCTATTATCCCCTCAGTCTATGTAATCAGAGCTCTATATTCCAGTCCAATGCTACTCAGTAAAATCTATGATGTCCAAACCCAGCTGCCGCGCCACCCAGCTCTTCTCATCTATTAATTTGAATAGTTAGGAGTCTGCTTTAGTGCAAATTGGCGGGGGTTTGGCCATGTAGATAAACAATGTTTGAGGATGAGGCAGGCTCTTGGGGGCCTGTTCCGATTCCAAAAGAACTGTTTAGGGCAACCTATCAATTTAATCTTGGAAGTGTATAGAGCTCAAACAAAAACCGCTACTAACTATGTGGACGCACTATGGGGCATGGAGAAAGTTACTAACATCGAAAATGTGGAGAATACTTTGCAGAAAAAACTGCTTAGGCTTCCACAGTCTGCATCCAATTATGGCACACATCTGGAATTGGGGTGCCCGCACATTGGTGATGAGTGGTTGGTGGCCCTTTTGTTGCATTGGCTGGCGCTATGGTCAAACCCGAAAGCCACGCTATCACCTACGATTGTAAGAGCCTTGGTGACTAGCTCAGCTAAACGGAACATTCCATGGCTCTCTTATATTTAGAAATGTATAATCCAGCTAAATTGTGAGAGCCTATTATACCCACAAACACTTTTGTTTCCTTGTTCCGTGTAAGTATAAGCAACTCTATAATGCTATCCTTGTGTCAAACAGGGAAACCCATGCTCTGGGGATCCCTGCGAACAGAAGGCGCATTGTTTTAACAACCACAGAAGACATTCAGCCGTACCTGCTCCTTAGCCATAAGCCTTCTGACCGGTGGGCCCTGACGAGGGCTCGTTTTAATTCTTTGCGGCTGGCGACATGTACCAAAAACTGGCCACATAATGAACAGCCTATAGCATGCCCATTTGGTCAGTGGCCGGAGGAGGATCTATTGCATTTTGTGTTCTGTCCGGCTTACATGGATTTGAGAAAAATAGCATCATTACCATTGGATAAAAACACAGGCATTTCCCAGGCTAGACCCGTTCCATTCTATTTGCTGTCAGCTGCCATGATGCCAGTGGCTTGGGGGGTTCTGTGTACTATTTGAGAAAAGCATGGTACCTGCCGAACAAACTTACTCTCTGTAATACGACAGAACACTCATAATCACAAGATCATTGAAGAACTTCATTGGCACTGGTGGAACACATTCTTATTGTAACCTAATTGTACACATGCACTTTTTTTTAATCTTTTATTATCTGCTACTCTCCTTTTATTGATTAGTATGTGTTGATGTTTAACAAAAAAATTGTACCTTGTATTGATTCTGTATTTTATCTTGTAAATGTTGTTTATGGATAATTGCTTCCGAATAAACTTATTTGATGATATGAGAAAGTGAGTCGTGGACAGAGGAGTAGAAAGTGTATGCACGGTCAGAGGGGTGCAGCTTCCATACCCTCCTTAATTGTAGAGGCGGCTCGGGAAGGGGCTCTGTGAGTGTTAGTGGACCTATCTGGCCCCAAATCCAAAATTATATTGAAATGCCCCCCCCCCCCCAATAGAGTAGGTACCAGTGGATATCAAGCGAGTTCCTGCAACACATCTATGCAAAATTGGGGATCGTCTACATTGGGGCCATACACATTCATCAACCTGCCTGCAAGGGTCCCGTACACAAGCACGCATCTGCCCAGTGGGTCTACACGCGTGTGACTGCATTGAAATGGGACAGATCAATGTATAAATATCATAACCTCCACACCCCCTAGATTGTGAAGAGTAAGATGTATAAAATCGTTTTCCCCAAGTTCCTGGCAAACCCCTCGCAAATTGGCGAGAGAGCATGCGCCTCCTGCAAGAAGAGAGTTTGAACCTTGTGCCTCTCGACGTATAGGTGTATTTTCCACTGTGTAATCAGGTTACCCAAGCCCTGGACATTCCAACTCAGGCAAGTTATATCTCCCATTTGAATGCCAAGAGATGTACGTTGCCTGTTCGCGTAGTATATGAACCCAGTGCTCCCGGGAACGTCCATTCGCCCCTCCCATCCTTATGTCCATTGTGTGTAAGTGTCATGCATGCCCAGTGCAATTTTAGAACTTTTAACAACAACCACAACTGTCTCCCACCACCCCCCGCCCTCACCCCCCTGGGAACTTGGAGGATGCATTCCCACGAGCACCGCCTCAACTCATTGTGATGCTGGAAATGCATCGGAGGGACAGGGCCTCAGAATCCTGGTTCTTTATTGCCTTCCCATGTATGTTCTGACTTGTTTTCTGTGCAGAAGTTCATGTGGGACTCCTGGGGGTGTGGCTCTTCCTGTATTTGGTTTGGTGAACAGACCATTGGGATACCCTTATGGCACCCATGGGTGGGAGTACGACCCTGTACTCTTAGTGTATGTTTTTGGGCACCTGTGTGTGGCCCACAGAGCAGGGTACGGGGTGGTGGCAGCTCTGTGCTGAATTGATATGTGCCCTGAGCGTCCTCCATTTTGGGATGCCCAGGCCCCGTCATTGGAATCTGTGGATTCATGATAGAAACAAGATGGCCCCTGTGGCGTCTTGCTTTCTATCGCCTGTTACCTTACTTTTCTCGAAGTCCTGACTCTGCCCTTTCCCCCTGACAGGCTGTTGGGTGGAAGTTCAATATATGGTGCTGTGGGGAAGTCCAGGCCAGACTGGTTGGAGCCTTCCCAATGACTGTGTTGTGGGTATGCCTGTGGGGTGGGACCTGGGTGTGTGACAAATATGCATTCTGTGTTATGGGTGTCTAGGATCTGGTGGTTGACACAATGACTGAGACAGTCCTGCCCGTAACTGGTATGAATGCAGTGTGTAGTGCTGAATGGCAGAGTGCTTCTCCGAATCCACATTCTGTGTTGTGAGTGTCCGGATGGAGAATAATGGCCTGAATGCACTGTGCACCTGATTGGCTGCCTGGCTGCCTGGCTGCCTGACTGCCTGACTGCCCTTCTGAGTGATTGGTTGCCTGAGTGTGACCCAGCTGAATGAATGGGATATCAACAGTATATCTGGGGGGGGCTGTCACTGCTAGAAATCGTTCAGAAGCTCAAGTTGATACTTGATGCTTACTCTCGAAACCGAGCCGGAAGAAGAAGGTGAACCGCTTCTTCCTTCCATGTAATCTGAAAGCTGCTGTGTCTTCAAGAACTGATCCAAAAAAGGACCTGGTAAGGAGACCTCTCCCCTAGCTACGAGGGACCATAGTGCACCAGATGATCTTTGCCAAAGCTCCCTGGTAGACAGACCTACGAAAGGCTGCCGACTGGAGAAGGGGACCACCAAGGAGAACGAAGAGAAGCACCGGACCGCCTTCCACTGTCGCCGACCGGAGCCGCCATGCTCCCTTGATCCAAGGACTCCCTTGTTCACCCTCGTCGACCGCTTGCGTCCTGCTGGAGAAAGTCAAGGCTGCCGACGACCGAGGAGAATCCGCCAGTGGGTTTACCGTCACCCGTAGACCTCAGAGACGAGGAGAAAGCTTCTGAAGCCAGCCGTGGTCACGTACCGCACGCCGATGCCAGACACTGACAACTCGACACCCTTGCTGGGCCAAAGTTCTTCATTGACTCTTTCCGGCAATGAACCATCGTCGTCTAGGTGCACCGCACGCCTCCTCTGTTGCAGGACGTTTTTTTTCGATCACTCGTCTACGTGCACCGCAAAGGGACAAAGCTGCTGTCTCACAGTTCACCTTTTCTTCATCTTGGAAGTTCGACGACCAGTGGCTTCTGCCTGAAAGGGAGCGCACTCAAGAAGGGCCCGTCGATTCTCCGACGAAAAACTCTACAACACAAGGTACATTTGGGTTGCAGAACTATAGAAGAAGAGAAGACTCTAATAGACAGTATATGGGTTGGGCTTGTAGTGCATCTTCATTTACAGGCTGCCCAGGTGGGGGGAATCCTCATACAGAACTGTGCCTAGTGGTAGGGGCCCAGTATTCGGCCGATTGTCTAAATAACTTGTCTTCCTCCTAAGTCTATGGTTGATATTGTTTTGCTGTATTGATTTGTATGCTATTTGAACTGAGTACAGTTGATGCATTTTAATGGAATCAGAGTAATAGTGTACCACCTAGAACTGTATATTATTTACCATTTTAGAATTGTTGGAGCACAAAGTGTATTATCGTGATTGTGTATATAACCTTGTACCTTATTTATATAAAGAGCTGTGTTTTAACTAACAATGTGTAGACATTCCTTTGTGGGTGCTTGGGGACTACACTGTACTTAAGAACCAGCCGCATCACCTCCTGAGAAGCTAGGCCTTGATTGCAGGTCCACGTTTACCAAATAGAGAATCTTGGCTAGGGTCCGCTGTGCCTC
Organism: Ambystoma mexicanum; assembly: GCF_040938575.1. NCBI lineage: Eukaryota > Metazoa > Chordata > Amphibia > Caudata > Ambystomatidae > Ambystoma > Ambystoma mexicanum. Next base: position 394,194,858 of record NC_090922.1, read on the forward strand.
TCCTCTGCCGTATAGAGAGCAGGAGTACAGACACCCCCCTCCGGTTGCTTACACTTATCAAAGTAACATTGCATGGGGGAAGCTGCCGCACGGACCCATTGGGTCGACTTAGGACTTAAGTAAGGACAGAAGGATAATTGTACACATGCTAACCAAAGAATTAACCCCGACCAGGGTATCCAACATATTACAAGTCAAACACATAGATAAACACATAAACATATACTTTCACCACCACCAGGGACACCACCCTGAGAAGAAAAAGGTATGTGGCTTAGCCACACGGGACAAACCATATGGTGTACAGAACAAGAGGAGTGCTGGACACTCCCCCAAGGAGCAGTCCGTGTATGTCCCCCAGTGTGTTCAGGGATTCGGTAAGGACTCATCCAGGAATTTCATAGCTTCTTCAGGAAGCGTGAAAAAGTAGGTCTTGTTGTTTCACTTGACGCGTAACTTTGCTGGGTGCAACATCGCAGATTTCAGGTTGCCGTTGCGGAGTCACTTTTTGACCGCCATGAAGGCTTTCCTTTCCTGCTGGACAGTCATCAAGAAGTCAGGATAGACATGGATCCTATTCGATCCCAGCATCGAGGCTCCTTGCTCGCGGAGAAGCATGTTGCAGTAATTGAGGATGCGAGCGATAATAGGCCGCGGAGGCACCCCCGGCTTGGGTCTGGGTGCTAGGGATCTGTGAGTTTGCTCCACTGCAAACTGGTGACCGTACCGGGTTCCCCAGGAGTGGAAGTAGGGTAGTCTCTATCCATTGCTCCAGTGATTTTTCCGTACTGCTCTCAGGGACTCCGATGATGCGTATATTGTTACTGCGGGAGTGTGACTCAAAATCTTCCATTCTTCTTTTCCACCTGTAACACCCGTCTCGACAGGGCAGCAAGTTCACCCCTCATAGTCGACACGTCATCCTCCACAGTGCTCACACGGTTCACAGCCTCTGTCAGTCCGTGGTCAGTTTTGTCGATCCATGCCTTGATAGAGTCAATGGTGATAGTCATGCCATCCAGCTTGGAGTGCACTTTAGCAAAACCCTCTTGCAAGCACATTGTCATGCGCTGGGTATCCGAGGGCTCGCCGGGAGCGCCGCGCCATCCATGTCTGTGGATGATCTGCCGTCCAGATTTAGTGTATTGGTTAATAGAGCGTTGATTCTTGGCGCCACCCTTGGTCATGTTGTATAAGTCAGGAGTGGTGAGGCTGCAACCTCTGAGCCGGGAGCCCCCCACTAGATGACGAGCAGCACAGGTCAGTTGTCCACCTGTGTCGCTCAGCTATTGTCCACCTGTGTCGTGTTCTCCAACCGTAGGGTCTGCACCCCCCGGTGGTGATAATGCGAGAGGATCATAGAAGCTCAGGTTCGGTCCCCAGTACCAGGGTGGGTCGCTGCACCACCAACAAGGAAGCAATCACTCAAGCCCCAGAACAGTGGTATGGCCATAGGGCCATCGTGGAGTGCTAAAGTAAGAGAGCAGGGGTGGTTCAAAGGGCCGGAATACTCCACAGGGAGCGCTGAGGTTCTTTCAAAGCGGAGTGCAAAGCAGTGCACATGTAGCGAGCCTGGTGTTTTGAGGCAGAGGGCATGACCCCCCTGTCATGTACCACAGACAAGGATTCAGGCAGCTCAGATGGGGTAGGCCAGGAGCCAGGGGAGACACCCCACTCCCAAGTTCCAACAATATGGCAGTGCGTCGCCCAGTGATTGCTCTCAGGTGTCCAGGAAGTATACCACAAGTACAATGTATATTGTCTGCCCTGCTAGGGTAGTCCCAGAAATTCATAGAGGTGCCAGGTCAGCGCAATGTGCCTCCCCCAGGTGAGGTCAGACCCCGCCAGGGGGCTGCAGCTTCCAAGTAGGGGCTCGGTGGTGTCCTGGGAGCCCTATGGAGTGCCTCAAGTGATGAAGGCGCCCTGGGAGTGTTCCACAAGGTGAGGGATATGCAGAGGCGGAAGCCGTCCAGGCTACAAGGCGGAGCAGGGAGCCATGGAGCTGCCCCCTAGCCTGTTCCAGCCTCACCCACCTTCTCTGGTGTCTGCAAGAAATTCAGCCGGATCGCATGTGGCAGCAGGGGCCAGTTATCACACCAAAGTGCTGAAGTCTCAGTGTCCCTCAATTACGGCTATAAGGAAGCCGTGGAGGCCACGAGTGTCGGATCACTACAGTCATAGCAGGCAATGTGGTCCGGTCCCACGGCCCGACAGCCAGGGATGTGTAGGTGCCAGTGGGGGTTCAAAATAGAGCAATATGGTCCACAGTGTCCTCCAGATAAGGGGGAGCACGAAAGAGTGTCTGCAGTGTCCCAGAGCATCAGGGCACGCTGTTTCCACACAGGGAGGGGCGCAGCTCAGTCCCAGTGACCATGTAGAACGTAGTGGTTGCAGTCTCACCAAGGCGCCGGGGGAACCACACAGGGTACAAATGTTCGCTGCAGCAGGTGATGGCCCCCAAGAGGGAGGAGAAAAGATGTCAATGGTGCAGTATATCCAGGCGTGCCACACCCGCTGCACCACAAGCGCCTCCCACAGCACACCAAGACACAGTGACCACGCAGCGCGGGCAGTCCCTCAATCAAAGCGGAATGCTGAGCACTGGTTCCATGCACCCCGGACACCTGTCGGGAGTGGAGAAAAAGCTGGGGTGTCGGTAGAGGTATCCAGAAGCAGAACATATCCGTTGGGTTGTACCAGGATAAATGCCAGCAGGTGTGGATCTGTCCCAAACGGCACTGGGCACAGGAGCTCTAGGTTAGAGCTGCCATCTTGGCTCCTGTGCAACAGCACCCCCTAACATACATTATTTTTTTTTAAGAAAGAAAGTTAAAAGTGGACCTTTAGCATTCAACAATCGAGAGATGTCATATTGCAATATGTGTTCGACTTTGTTTTCACAATGTTATGTGACCCGCGTTCGCTTGTATGTCTATGCAATGTTCCACCACTGATAGGAGCTGGATCCTATTTTCAAGTTGTAACTGACCTGAGAATCCACGATACCATGTATTCATTTATTCAGAACACTAAGGGTTCTTTTTTGCAGGTTGTGGCAGACTTACAAATCATAGAAGGGGCAAGCAGCATTTAGCTATTGAGAGATATCATATGTGTCCTGCTGTTATTCACAGCAAATACAAGACCCCCTGACATAATTGTAGCACAACAGGACACCATTTTGTGAGCAGCATTGATATTAGAACCACTTACCAGTAATCATAGCTGCTTTTTAGCCATTGAGATATTGTGTGTACTACACTAGGCTCTCATATATTATTTATGTATCACTGTGCTGAGGGTAGAGCCACTCACCCAGTGGGTTAAGACAATCCACCTCACAGGGCACTATACATATTGTTCCAGTACAACAGACCGCCTGTCCACTTACTTAGGGAGGATTGGGTCATACTAGCCACACAGATACTAACATGGGCACAGTTGGATATACTAGCCACCGAGATGGATGGCAACTTGGGATCGAACAGAGATCCGACCCCAGGCACATCCCCATGTCAGGTATACATGAGGTCACAATGGGGGCGATCCAAACACAATCCGCATTAATTAATTCATTTTGCTGAGGCAACGCTGTGGCTCCCACAGGCGTACGGGCACATTTCAAGATGGACGACTGCATTCGGCATCTGGAAATTGTGTGCTCTCTGCGGTTGCAACGACGCCCTGCAAACAATTTACTTCCATATGGTGGCTCACGCGATCCGCAGCTCCTTCAGACCAGAACGGCCGCACTGACCAACCACACGCGGAGGTAAGATCACACGTTATTCCCCGTGGCTATCATTGGATTTCTACAGCCCCAGCTGATATGCATTGTGAAACCTAGGCCTCTCTCCCAATATAAAGGACTCTCAGACCTAGGTGTGTTGTCTCTGGTGTTAAACTACATTGTGAAAGTAGTGCGGTCTCTGGTTTTGCCTTCTTAGCAAAGCATTCATCTAGCAAACTGTTCTACTATTGTCTGAGCTATTGTTATTTTGTTCAATTTTCCACTATTATCTCATCTCTCCTTGTCTCGTCTGCTTCCCACCCTCCCTGTGTCCTTACCTAGTTTTCTCCCCGCCCTTACCTCCTTCGCTACCTCCCCCCTTCCTCTTTCTCCTCTCCCTACCCACCTACTGTATGGTGCTCTCTGTCTCTCCTATCTTTTCTAACTGCTTCTCTATCGACTATCCTACTCTCCTCACTAAATCTGGTAGGAAGAAGTTTAAAAAGGACATCCTGGTCTCCAACACAGGCCTCCATTTCGTTGACACCTATACCAGTGCTTCCTCCAGGCAAACCCTCACCGACATCCTCTTTGTCGGTCCCTCGCCAGGCCTATGGACTCTTCATATGGTCTCTGTGCTCTCTCCTTTCTCTTCTCCCATTAATGATGGCACCCGGTGTGAGGTCCTCCTGGCCTCCTTCCACTCCTCTAAGGTCATCATAAATGTTTACCTGGATGGTACCGTCTTGGTCCAAGGCCCTCAAGCCAACCTTCTCCTCTTTGATAGATGCTTCCCGCGCCTCATCAATTTCCTTTCTTCTCCTGCTGTCCCCTCTCTTCACTCTAATGCTTCCTTGCCGTCCCCCTGCTGTCTCCTACTAGGCTACCTTGCCCTCTCCTCCTTCCTCTTCTCCCACCCCCCCCTCGGGCTTCTCCTACACCTCCGCAGGGCGTACCTCTGATCTGTACCCCTACCCGGACGTCTTTCAAGGATGGCAACCTTCTCCATATTGCCACTTTAAACTCTCGCTCAGCTGTCAAACACTCCTCTGGCATCTGCCGCCTCCTTGAAGAATTGGACCTTGATGTCCTTGGTCTTACCGAGACATGGTTCACGGCCAGCTCTGTCACAAACTTTGACACTCTACTCCCTGACGCCTAAAAGATCCTCTCCGCGCCCAGGTCCAATCATACCGGAGGGGGTGTAGCCCTGATCTTCCCCAAGTGGATTTCTGCCTCTGTCATTCCTACGCAGGCCTACTCCTCTTTCAAATGCTTCGTCTGCAGGCTCTCTCTATCCCCTAGCCATTCCCTTACTGCGGCTACCCTCTATCGCCCACCTGGTCAGATCTCCTCCTTCCTATGAGTGGGCGGACCTCTCCTCTTCCCTCCTGGTCTCAATCACTCAACTCCTCCTTCTTGGAGATTTTAACATCTACCTGGATGCTTCCAGTCCATCCTCTGGACTCTTTCACAACCTCTGCAACTCTCTCTCACTTATTTTTTATTTTAAAATATTTTTATTGGCATTTGTTAGTTCACATTGCACAATAGTTTACGTGTCACCATACTTAGCATAATACAAACAACAAAACACAACAATAAACAACGTAACTGTCTTCATAGGTGGATCAGTGGGCTATTCCCATTGTCTCAAGTAAGCGTGGGGGTGCGATTTACAGAAAGCAGGGCTCCCTGTTGTGGGGTGTTTGGTAGGGTGACCCATTCTCCATTTCTATTCCTCTTATGATGTTATAGTGAAGTGAAGTAAACCTTATGTGCTCAAGGAGGTTTGTCATCCAAGGGATGGAACATGTCCCAAACCAGCCTTTTCTAGGCTTCATACAGTACACTCACATTATCTGCTGATCTGGACACACCCGCGCCCCATATCCTGGTCTGCGCCTCTGCCTAGCGTACCAGTTCACTGCGCCACATTGCGTATTGCGGGCCCCCTGTCGATTTCCATGCCATTGCAATAGCTCTTTTAGCTAAAATACATACCTTGTCCATACATTTAACTACATGCCTAAGTTTGCTTATTCGGGGATATGAACCCAGCAGACATTCTTTTGGGGACCAGTCATACCGAACTATCCCGGCTTTCATACATGCCTGCACCCGTACACATCCCCAGAACATGTGCATCAGTCTCGCCAACCCATGTCGCACCAAGGGCATGTTGGTCGAGCCTGTCTGTTGAATCCAGCCACCCTGTGTGGGGTCATGTAGTGCGGTATAGGACATTCAAATGCATTAGTCGGAATCTGTCGTCCCTGGACACTTTGCGGGGGTAGGCTAGTATCCTCTCCCACTCTTTTTCAGATATATCTACCCCCAGATCTGCCTCCCATCTTGCTTTTAACGCTGCACTCCTGGGGTTGGGTTTGTCTACCAATTGGCTATATAGTCTAGACACTGGCTTCCAGCCATCTCTCAGGCTATGCATTAGCGTCAGCAAAGGGTCCGCTGTCGGCTCTTGTGGCCATTTCTCTCATTTCCCTCTGGCTACATGTCTGGTCCTCTGATACCATAAGAACTGCCCCTGGGGAGCCCCTCCTTCTCTTGCAGTGAATCAAACTCCCTAAAGACTCCCTCCTCGTGCACATCCCCCAATGTGTATAGGCCTCATCTCTCCCAGTGCTACACCGTTGCTGGGTCAGTTCCAGCTTTGCATATGTCGGCAGCTATCGGGGTCTCAGGTGAGTAAGGGTGTTTGAGATGGAGGAGGGCTCTGGCTCTGCTCCACACCGGTCTACCCAGTATTATAATCATGGGAGTACTCCCCAAACAGCTCAAGGGGACCCACATTATTTATTTTTGTCTTGCAGGTGCCACTAGTTGTTGTAATAGTTTGGTTTCAGACGTGGGCTCATCTGAGAGCCATTTAGCGACAAAGCTGAGTTACACTGCTAAATAGTACTTTTCGAGGTTTGGGAGTTGTATGCCTCCTTCCCTGTAGGGTAAGGTCAGCGTAGCTAGAGACAAATTGCATCGGGCGGTGCCCCATAGGAACTCCCGCATCAGGAAATCTAGCAGGTGGAAGAAGGAGGCCTTAATATAGTAATGGTTGTTGTGGAAGTAGTATAAAAATCTGGGGAGGATGATCATTTTAGCGATTGCCGCTCTGCCCACCATTGATAAAGGTAATTTAGACCAAAATTTCATAGATGAGCGCAGGCATTTTACGCAGTGTTGCCTTCGTGCATTAGTTCTGGTGTGTGTCGTATGTTCACTCCGAGGTACTTGAACGATTCGTACTGCCATTGGATACCCACATTGGTAGGTCATCGATGCTCCTTCCCCTCAGACCTGCTAGGGGGAATATGCAGGACTTTCGACTGCTGAAGTGTATCCCCTACACTCTTGCATAATTATCCAATACTTCTTGCATCACTGGTGCATTAAGGTGCGGGTCCCTCCGGTACAGCAGAACATCGTCTGCATATAGTGAGATTATGTGGTCAACTCCACCCACCCGGATGCCAGCATCAAAACATTGTTTTCTAAAGTAGATTGCAATCGGTTCATGCCCTAGTATGTACAACATGAGTGACAATGGGCATCCTTGTCTGGTGCCCCTTTGGATATCCCATGCCGCTGACACCGTCCTCCCAGATTTCACCCTTGACACAGGTGTAGTGTACAATACTTTGATCCATCTAATGAATTTTCCGCCAAACCCAAATTCTTTAAACACTACCAGTAACCACTCCCAGTATGGTATGATAGGTTATTTATAATGTGCTTAATACCCAGAGGTTTCTAAGTGCAGACCCGGGGATCGAACCTGTGATCCTCCCGAGTCGAATGCTTTGATAGCGCCCAGAGATATTATCACATATTGTGCATGTGCGTCTGCAGTTTGAGCCATTACGTGTTGTGTCTACGCAGATTTGCAAATGTGTTGCGGCCAGGTTTGAAGCCATTCTGGTCATTGTGCACTAGGTCTCCCACCACCCTGGATAATCGAGTGGCCAATATAGTAGTCAGTATTTTGACATCGTATTTAAGCAGTGCTAGCAGGCGATACGAATCGCATTCGTTCATGGGCTTCCCAAGTTTGGGTACTGGAACTACAAGTCTGGAACTGGTCTGGTACTGGAACTGTCTTTTTGACAGCACTCCTACTTCATATGCTTCCCTGAACACCTTATGGAGTATCGGGGCCATTGTTGACCCATACACCTTGTAGAACTCTGGGGGGAGCCTGTCGCTTCCGGGGGTTTTGCTAGTGGTTAGGGATTTTATAGCCTCACTCACGTCTTCAACAGATGGGTCCCTATGGAGCTTGCCAACCCTGCTGCAGTCTCTACCTCTCCTGTCCCCTCCCAGGCCCTCTGCACTGCACTGGCCTCTCACTTCATCTCTAAAACTCAGGACATCCTGTCCTCACTCTCCTCCTATCACCTCCCTCCCTCTCTTCCCGGCTCTTCCCCTGGCCCTTCTGCAGCCACCCCTCCTCCCTCCTTCTCTGCCTTTCCCCTTTTTTCTGCTGACAATGTTTCCAGACAAGTCCGATCTATGAAAGTGTCGTCTAAACAGGTTCACCCCTGTTCCTCCAAAACTATCAAGGACCACATCGACTCCCTGGCTCCTGCCCTGGCTGACTTTTGCAACCACTCCTTCGCCTCTGGAGTCTTCCCTTCCCCCCTCAAGCACTCCCTTGTGCACCCTCTTCCGACCCCTCCTGCCCGGCTAACTATCGCCAAATCTCCATCACTCCCTTCCTGGGCAAGCTCCTGGAGAAACTGGCCATCTCCCAGCTTAACCTCCATGCTGAATCTGTTGGCAGTCTTCATGACCATCAATCTGGCTTCAGAGCTGCCAGAAGCACGGAAACTGCTCTCCTGAACATCCGTGAGGACCTGCTCTTGAACCTCGACTCCAACACTCCGTGTGTTCTCATTCTGCTCGATCTCTCTTCTGCCTTTGACACTGTCAACCATGCCATCCTGCTCAACCGTCTCCGTGATAACCTGGGTATCACTGGTCAGGCTCTGGCATGGCTGACCTCTTTCCTTTCCAATCGACCCTCCCAGGTCCAACTGGGGTCCTTCCTCTCTGACATCGTTTTCTCCACCTGTGGTGTCCCCAGGGATCTAATCTCTCTCCCTGGCTGTTCAACCAGTATCTGGCACTCCTTGCCCACCGCATCGCCGCTCTCTGCCCCAACTTTCAGTGCTATGCGGACGATACCCAGCTCATTTTCAGGCTACCCTCGGCCTCCTCCTCTCCTTCCCTCATCTCTGACTGTCAGTCCGCTATCCAGGAATGGTGTGCCGCCAATGACCTCTGCCTTACTGCCAGTAAGACTGAGATTCTACTCATCGGCACACCTACTCCCTCCTTCCCTGCAGCCCTCTGGCCAGCCTCTCTTGGCCCTCTTCCTGCTCCTACCTGCAAGGCAAAAAACCTCGGGGTCATCTTCGACTCCACACTCTCCTTCTCTCCTCATATCTGACGTCTCTAAGAAGTCACACTACCAGCTGCACCTCCTCAGAGGTATTCTTCCCTTCCTCTCCTTCCCCCAGAAGCTTACTGTCTCCAGAGCCCTGGTTCTCTCGAAGCTGGACTACTGTAACAGCCTCTATCTTAATCTGCCTGTCTCCACTCTCCGCCCTCTGCAACTCATCCAGAACAGAACTGTGAGACTTGTCCTTGGCCTCAAGCCCAGGGACCGTATCTCTCCAGGACTGAAATCTCTACACTGGCTCCCAGTGGCTGCGAGGATTAAGTTCAAAACCCTCTGCATTGTCCACAAGGCCTTCTGGGGCCTGGGGCCTAAATACCTTCAACTCTATTTTCCTAAATATCTTCCTTCCCGAGCCCTTCGCTCATCCATCTCCAACTCCCTCAGGGTCAGCCGCTTCTCGAAGCAACAAGCTGGGGGTAGATCTCTCTCTGCGGCAGGGGCCTCCCTCTGGAACAGCCTTCCTGCCTCCCTGAAACTTGAGGAGAACCATCTCCGGTTCCGGAAGCACCACAAAACCTTCCTCTTTGCTTCTGCTTTCTCTCTCCCTCTCCCCTGCTAAATTCTTCACTGAAACTGCACTGAATCTGCAACTGGGCCACTCTCACCAACCTCGGTCCTGGGCCCAGCCACTCTCCACTTGCACTGCCTCCCTGGCAACCCCTGCACTGCGGGACTGTCTCTGTATCCCTACAGCCCCCCCTTCCCAGCACTTGTGTGCACTTACCTTGCATTTGCCACCAGCTGGCCCTATTTATTGATTTATTTTTATTCTACTTACTTTGTACTGCACTTCCTCCCTCCCCCTCCCCTTGCACTTTCTCCCTTCCTCCTACCCCTGCACTTGCACGATCTGAATGACACCTGGCCTAGTAGGATCGTTGTCTGTCTTCCCTTTGTTCCCCCCTCCCTGCCTCGTCGCACCTTGAAACAGTTGTGTATAGATGCGTTACAAATGCCATATCATATCATATCCAGTGCCTTGCTCTGCGTTCTGCCCAGTTTGGGCAGCCCTATATCCTCAAGCGTGTCCTGCATGTCTCCCTGGGGCACCAATGTGTCATGGGCATATAAGCGAGAATAAAATGCAGCAAAGGTATCATTAATTGATTGTTGTGTTCTTTGGGTGGTGCCTGTGTCGTCTTTAAGTGCTGTTGTTAAGTGTCTCGGATGCTCCCTTTTACACAGCCATGGCAGTAGCCTGCTTGGTTTGTCCCTTTCCTCATGTGCTTTAGTGGTTCTTATGTAATCAAACTTGGATAGCCTCCCCCAGGCGTCTTGACAGTTGTGTCTTGCTTTGCCCAGTTTCACTTCTTCCTCCCTGGTACCCTGAGTATTGGCTTCCATCTGTTCAATTTCCCCCTCCCATTTCTCCAGTTCCGCCCTCAGGGTTCTCTTGATGCCCCCAGCACCGCCAATAACCTCCCCTTACACCACTACTTCAGTTCTTCCCAAACCGTACTCCAATGTTCCACGCTACCCACATTGTTTCTCATGTATTCCTTTAGTTTATTCCAGAGGTCCTCCCTGAAAGCTTGGTCTGTCAGCGCTTCCGTTGGCATTCGCCATAGTGGTATAGGTGGCCTTGGGCCTTGCATTGACCATTTCATTAGCAGCGGGGAATGATCCGATATCGATCTGCACAGTTATTGCGTGGACTCTACCTGTGGTAGGTAAGTTTTGCCGATGAGAATGTAGTAAATTCTAGTGTACAAACCATGTGGTGGGGAGAAGTAAGAGTAACCTCTGTCTGCGGGGTGAAGCTCCCTCCGTACATCATCTAAGTCCAGGTGGTCAATAGCTGTGTTTAGTGCCATTGGGGCAGATGCCGCCCGATAGGGGAGGGCGGACCTGTCTAGGTCTAGGTCCCTCACGCAATTAAAATCACCCCCCCCCCCAGATGAAGAAACTCCCCCGGTGTTGGGTTATTTTAGTGCATAGCGCATTAAGGTGCGCAGGGATACCTTGATTGGGGAAGTAGGAGTTGACGATGCATATTTCCGTTTCTTCAATACTGCCCCACAGTATCAGGTATCTACCTTCCGTGTCTGCCTCCATCCCAGATAGCCGGAAGGGTACCTTCGGGTCGATCCACGCGAATACGCCCCTTGAATCCTTAGAGTATGCCGCTCCGTAACCTTGCCCTACCCAGTACTCTTTCACCTTGGAAATAGTGTAATCTTTGAGATGAGTTTCATGTAGCATGGCTATGGACACCTTTTTCCTTTTCAAGAAAGATTTGACGCAGTTCCTATGCAAGTAGGTGCCCATTCCCCTTATGTTTTACGTCAGTACCGTGATGCCAGCAACGATGCTCACATGGTGTTGCTCCTCCCAGCTCTCCTCCCCGCCTCCCATTGCACCCACTGCGTAGTTGCTGCCCAGAGTTTACTCTGTCCTGGTGTCCCCGAACCGCTCTAGCATCCCATCACTGCATACTTCCACTTTCCCACAACCCCTACTTTGTATGAAGACTTAAAAACAGGCCAAACAATAAACAAAACCAAACAATTGGACCCAGCTGCTGGCTCGATCCAGCTGCTAGCAACAGGCCAGCACTAATCGACTGCGCTACTGTGGACATAATGCGATTGATTCACCACAGCTGCGAGGGCAGTCTTGTTCCCCGATCCCAGCCCCCGCCCCTAACTCAGCATTGTTCATGTGACTGCCTCTTCATCTCCTGCTAGGTTGTTGTGCTCTAACCACATGTTGGCTGCTGCTGGAGTTTCCAGAAAGACGGCTCGCCCTTTATAGATCACCTTTAGCCTGGATGGGTACATTAGCATGGATTTTAGGTTCAATTGACGAAGTCTGGCCTTCATTGGAACATAGGAATTTCTTGCATGTTGTACTGTGGGTATTTAGTCCGGGTATATGGCTATTTTGGCGTTCTCTCCCCACCTTCACTTGAATATTTGAGTACGATCTCTCTGTCTCGAAAATTCAGGATCTTAGCGATCATCGGGTGGGGGTATGACCCCGATGGTGGTCTTTTCTGTAAGGATGTATGGGCCCTTTCCACCACAAAGCCCTGCCACAGTCGGCCAGTGCCCATCTCCTGTTGCAGCAACGTTTCCACAAATTCAGTTGGGTTCGGGCCTTCCATTCCCTCAGGGATTCCTAGCAGGCGAACATTGTTGCGCGGGTGCTCGCCCTTCAGCATCTTCGGATCTAGCCTCAAGAGTTGCAACCTTTCTTTCCAGCTCTTGCACTCTTGTTTTGAAGTCTTCTGTGGTCTCGGTTGTTGCCTAGAGCCCAGCCTTTGCAGTAGTCACCCTTTCTGCCAGGTTACATACATCCTGTCGCATCAATTGCATGTCGGACTTCACCTCTTCAATTTTGGTGTCTAGAAATGACCGCAGTGCAGCTATGGCCTCCAGTACCTGTCCATCCCTGTTGTCTACTTCGAGGGCCTTCTGTTTGCTGCAAGAGGTCTGTAGTGGCTTGCGCTGGTTCCCGTGGCTTAGTTGCAGCGAAGGAATCCATGATCGTCGTTTTCCCTTTCCCTTTAGTAGAGGGCATGTCTATCCTGCTCCTGCGAGGGTAAGTCTTCAGCCCGGGTCTCAACTACTCTGTCCACGACCCAGTGCTGCCCCCTGCTGCCAGTCTTGGTATCAAATCGGGGGCCCAGTGTCAGGGTGGATTATCCTTTGCTCCTCAATCGGGGGGCACCCCTGTCTGCCTTCGATTCTTGGTGCGTGCCAAACGGGGGACAGGTGGGCCTGCCTCTTGATGTGTGCTGCGGTGAATCGAACGCTTTGAATTCCAGACTCACTGCACAGCTCTGTCCAGACCTTCCCCCTGTTCACTATAGAGCCCAGGGCATCCACTACAGCAACCGTGCACCGCCTCACTCCAGCGGTTTGGCAGTAGCTCTGGGTGGTGTGTATTGTGTGTCCCTCTCAGTGCCTCCAGTGTTTCACCTCCACTAAGTGTGTTATCGGGACACAACAGTACAAGTGTTTAGGTCGCCATGTACTCGCACCCCCCCATTGCCTTTACGCATTGTTAGTGATGCACCTGGTGGTATTCTTTCACCGCCCAGCTCTTCCGTTCAGAGGGTAGGTTATCCCAGGGGCCAAATCTCCAGGCCGCTCACAGAGTTCAGCTTGTAGGTGGATCCACTGTGGTGTTCTTCCGGGTGCCTGTAGACCCCACAGGGCCCAGCAGACCCCACAGGGCCCAGCAGACAAAACAAGGAACAGCGTAGTGGCAGCTTTGTTACTGTGGAGTTGGCGTGACTCAGCGTCGGTTTTACATGCACCAGTGGAGATGGAGTTAGCATTTGTTCATCCTCAGTCCGCCCCATTCAGGTAGTGTACATTTATGGTGAGTGGGGAACCCTGGGTATCATGCCGCGGGCTCCCGCCGCGTACCATGTTCCATAATGAGTAGCTATGCTTATGGCAGTCTGAGCCGTGGAGCAGGGGTACACAGGCACTTCATGTGCTTCACACAAGTGCTTCCTGGCATTTCCCACCTCGTTATGTGCCGCCACTAGTACTGGCCCTGCTCAGGGGACCCCCAGTTCCAGCTTATCCCGTCGATTCCGTTATGGGCCACCTCACTGACCTAGGGGGGCACCCGCCAGTGCTGCGCCGGCATCCGTGGGTCTATGTTGATTGGGGTTGGCAGCCAGCCTCTACCGGCTCGCAGCGTTACTCTGCAGCATAGCCTACCTTGCCCCCTTCAGGGAGGCTGTGGGCTGCCCCTCTCAGCGACTGCTGCTGTACTCCTTGGGAAGTCGTGCTGCCACAGCAACCAAAGCCCATTCCAGCTGCCGTTCACTTCGAATGTTCAAATCGGTGGAGCCGCACGCACAGTCTATTCTGCCTCTTCCGTGCTTGGGGTGTCCGACATTCCATTTTTCCAGCTGCCGATGTAATCTCAGATATAGGGTCTTGCAGAACTCTGCGGCGCTGTCACAGTATCTGCCTCCTTATTCAGCGGCGTATTGCAGCGATCGCACCTAACGGGTCTCCTTATGTATGGCGCAGAGCACCACCGCCTCAGCCCACGATGCTGCCACACCTCGGTCCCAGACCTCAGTGCTCCGCAGGTGGCCGCCATAGTGGCTGTGTCCGCCTTCTGAGTTTGGGGAAGTCGGACATGCTGCCCGCGTCCGCAAGCTTGGAGGAGCCTAGAGTCATTTCTTGCCCCTCCTCCTCACCATCGCAGGGCTGTAGTGGCATTCGCCATCTTGGCCGTTAGGGATGGTGGGGGCTCCCGCTTCCAGGCTCAAAAACACAGTATTCCGACTAACTTTTCCATCAGATTTTTTGTTGGGGGTCTGGAGGATTGCTTTACCCTTACGCAGAGGTGTCTGGCATTACATTTGCCTTTGTATGTCTGCAGCAACAGGATCAGTTGAAGGATCTTAACAGGGAGCTCTGCCCAGCTACCTCCTCAAACCATGAGCTCCAGGCCACGCCCCCTCTCTCTCTCACTCACTCTATATCTTCTCCCTCTGGCCAGACTCACTCTGCAGCGCACACTCTGGATGTTCTCTATCTACAGACCTTCCCCTTTCTATCCCTCTCACCAGTCCTCTCTCCTGGAGTGATCACTTTCTCATTTCCTCCCAGCTCACTCTCTCCACCCCTCAGGCCAAGCCCACTCCAGCACTGCCACTTACCTTCTCGGTTATCCGACCCATATTGCGTGTGTCAGTTGAGGCTTTCGTCACCACATTCTCACCCCCACAAACCCTTTGACCGACTCACACCCTGACACAGCCCTTTCTGTGCTCCTCTCTGCTATTTGATACTCTTGATGTTCTTGCCCCGGTCACAAGGATCCGCTTGAAGCCCAAAGCCAAGTACAACTCCTGGTACGACTCAGACCTCGTCACCCTTAAACGCAAGTGCAGGGTGGCTAAGTGGAAATGGTAGGCTTCCTGTACATCCTCTGACAAACTGTCCTGCCGCCTGCTCCAAAGGCAATACGGGCTCTCTGTCCGCACCAAGAAGAGAGCCCTCATCCAAGCCTGCATCTCTGCGGCATCCAACAACTCGGCCGAATTCTTTAAAATCATGCTGCAGTCTCTACCTCTCCTGTCCCCTCCCAGCCACTCTGCACGGCCCTGGCTTCTCATTTCATCTCTAAAACTCAGGACATCCTGTCCTCTCTCTCTTCCTCTCCTCCTCCCTCTACTCACTGCTCTTCCTCCGGCCCTTTTGTGGCCACCCCTCTGCCCTCCTTCTCTGCCTTTCCCCTGTTCTCCCCAGATGAGGTTTCTAGACAAGTCTGATCTATGAAAGTCTCATAATACAGGTTCTCCCCTTTTCCTCTAAAACCATCAAGGACCACATTGACACCCTGGCTCCTGCTTCGGCCGACTTCTGCAACCACTCCTTCGCCTCTGGAGTCTTCCTTTACCCCCTGAAGCACTCCCTTTTGCACCCTCTTCTTAAGAAACCCTCAGCCGACCCCTCCTGCTCTGATAACTACCGCCCAATCTCCATCACTCCTTTCCTGGGCAAACTCCTAGAAAAGCTGGCCATCTCCCAGCATAATCTTCACACTGAATTGGTTGGTTGTCTCCATGACCATCAGTCTGGCTACAGAGCTATCAGAAGCACGGAAACTGCTCTCCTGAACATCCATGAAGACCTGCTCTCAAACCTTGACTCCAATACCTCCTGTGTCCTCATCTTACTCGATATCTCTTCTGCCTTTGACACGGTCAACCATGCCATCCTGCTCAACCGTCTCAGTGATAACCTGTGGATCACCGATCAGGCCCTGGCTGGGCTGACCTCTTTCTTCTCCAATCGACACTCTCAGGTCCAACTTGGGTCCTTCCTCTCCTCTATCTCTACCTCTGGAGTTCCCCATGGGTCTAACCTCCCTCCCTGGCTGTTCAACCAATAGCGGGCACTTCTTGGCCACCACATTGCCGCTCTATGCCCCGACCTTCAGTGCAATGCGGATGACACTCAGCTAATTTTCACGCTCCCTTCTGCCACCTCTTCTCCTTCCTCTCATCTCTGACTGTCTGTCTGTCTGTCCGCTATCCATGAGTGGTTTGCCGCCAACAATCTCTGCCTTAATGCCAGTAAGACTGAGATGGTCCTCATCGTGGTGTCTGGTCAAATGTTTGAATCAAAAAGGTCGAATGACAAAAGGGTCGAGTCAAAACGACCGAAAACAAAAGGGTCAGTTGTTTTTTTAAATGTATATTTTTTGTTGTTGCTTTAGTATAGGTAAAGAAGGTGTTTTTACACCAAAAACGGGTGTTTGGGGTGGACCCCCCCCCAAAAAAAACCCCAAAAAATAAAATGCTTCGACCTTTTTTTCAGTTGTTTTTGACTCGACCACTTTGTCATTCGACCTTTTTGATTCGAACATTTGACCTATAACCCCTCATCGGCACACCGGCTCCCTCCTTTCCTATTGCTCTCTGGCCGGCCTCCCTTGGCCCTCTTTCTTCTCCCACCTGAGAGGCTAAAAACCTTGGGGTCATCTTCAACTCCACACTCTCCTTCTCTCATCACATCTGACGTCTCTAAGAAGTTGCACTACCAGCTACACCTCCTCAGAGGTTTTCTTCCTTTCCTCTCCTTCCCCCAGAAGCTCAGTCTCCAGAGACACGGTTCTCTCTAGGCTGGACTACTGCAACAGCCTCTTTATAAATCTGCCTGCTTCTTCTCTCCGCCCTCTGCAACCCATCCAAAACAGGACTGCAAGTCTTGTCCTTGCCCTCAATCCTAGGAATCTTATCTCTCCAGGATTCAAATCTCAGCACTGTCTCCCAGTGGCTGCAAGGATTAAGTTCAAAACCCTCTGCATTGTCCACAAGGCCTTCTGGGGACTCAATACCTTCAACTCCCTCCTCCCAAATATCTTCCCTCTCACGCTCTTCGCTCATCCGCCTCCAACTCTCTCAGGGTCAGTCGGTTCTCCAAGCAACAAGTTGGTGGTAGATCTCCATCTTCGGGTGGGGCCTCCCTTTGGAACAGCCTCCCTGCCTCCCTGAAATTTGAGGAGAACCATCTCCGGTTCCAGAAGCACCTCAAGACCTTCCTCTTTGCTTCTGCTTTCTCTCCTCCTCTCCCCTGCTGAACTCCTGACTGAAACTGCACTGGTCACCTGGCTACCCTCTGATCTCGGGCCCAGCTCCCCTCCCCCGCCAGCTGCACACCTGCACTGCCTCCCGGGGCAACCCCTGTACTTGGGGGCTGTTTCTGTATCCCTACAGCCCCCACCAGCTCTTGACACTTGATGCCTGCACTTATCCCTGCACTTGGCACAAGCTGGCCGCACTTTTTACCTATTGTTTTATTAATTCTATTTATTACCGATGATCCTATATAGTGCACTGCCCCTTTCCCCCTTACCCCCTGCACTTTCCTTCTCCCCCTTCCCCTGCACACTTGTGCGATCTCAATGTCACCTGGCCTAGTAAGATCGCTGTCTCGGTCTTCCCTCTGTTCCCCCTCCCTTGCCACATCACGCCTTGAAACCCTTGTGTATAGGCGCGTTATAAATGCCATATCATATATGCCACGCGCTTGCATCTATGCACACACTGGATCGGCGGGTAACACATTAATTGCAGTGTTACCAGTCACACATTCCCTCCCCAATGCTCTGTCCACCCAGACCACTGTCACACTTGCTGCATGTGATCTAAGAGACATTTGAAAACTTTGATTCCCTAGGTCTTTTTCGCCTGACAACCGTTGGCATACCATTTACCCTTCCTCATGTCTTTTCTTTAGACTTACCTACTGGTGTGGAGAGACTGTAATAACAAAAAGACATCTCCCTGCATGGGACACCAACAGGTGCCTGCACCATTTTGCTTGTGCGCAAGACCACTCACCATGCCTTGTTTTCCCCAGAACTGTATGTTAATATGACTATAGACCAGGGGACCCTCTTAGTGACAGCATTTTTGTCTTACTTTAGATTTCCTTGATGGACACCCACTGCTGGTGAATCATCATCCAATACGCCATTGGCGTCTCTAATTGAATTCACACGCCGAAGCATTGAGGCACGTTAAGTGTCTCCCCCGGGCTATTTTTTGCTACTTATTGAGCACCTAAAGAAATATCCTGGACCCAGACCCATACTCTATCACTATATAGTTATCTTTTAGAATACCACCACAGAACAGTCAGCCTGAGACCAGACAGCAATTCCCTGTCCTGATGTAGGCCACCTAACTTGCAGCCAACCGAATAGACTAGGCCGAAGCACAGTTGTGTCGACTTTTTTATTTCTGCATAGTACCAGACAACTTGGACCAAGTACTCATTGTTGTGTTGTCAAAACCTGTACAGAAATCTCCCCCCGCCCCGCACCCCATTTTAACCTTTTGGGTGAGAAGTCACCACAAACTCTCTATATGTACCATGTGTCACTTTCATTATTGGTTACTGTGTATGTTAAATGTTGGGAATGTGTTTGCACTCACTCATCTGTAGTTATGATTTAATTGTATGAATTATGACATGTGTTGCTTTGGTGTAAATCTTTATTAAACTATTTTCTTTGGGGTCACTGTGACTCAGGCTCGCCCTGATCGCTTGCTGTCTAAATTTGTTTTATTTTTTTATTAAATGAAATAGTTTCTTTTACAAAAACTTCATTTTTTTTCTTTCTTTTTTGTTTCCCTTCCCGCCCCCATGTATAAGCTTAATCACAAATTACAAAAAGAAACAAAATTACAAAAACAGAACAAACAACGCGGGAAAAGGAGGAGTATCATTTTGAATGTCAGTTTATCCCCATTAACTTTCAGATGAGGTTGTCGTCGCTTTATTTAATTCCAGAAGTGGCAGTGCTTCTTAAGATGGGTGTAGCAGATATGTGGTTCCAAAAGTGTATGATCACAGTGGTTAGGCTCCTATTTGTTCCCAGGAGTATGGTATTCCATCTCTCCTGGGGGAGTCAAGTCAGGACCACGTTTGGATATCATCTCTCTAAACAGGGATCTTTTGTCGGATAGAGCAGGACAGACCATTAGAACATGGAACAGAGTCTCAAGGATCTGTTTTTCCCCACAGAATCGACAATGTGCTTCCGATTTTGGAAGCTGTCTGGTTGTGGCCAAAAGCTGTCGTGTTGGTAGTTGATTGAGACGGAGTCCCATATATTGATCTCGGATCTGGAAATTGAGTCATATACGGTGGAATCACGTTAAGAGCACGTAAGTCTAGTTCACAATTTAGGTTGAACTGGTACAAAGATTTGTCAGATGTGGTTTGTATCCAGTCATTCATTTGAATCCTTTTTTTGCACATTGTGGATGATTCGTTAGCATCTCTTGTGTTATGTCATTGGCTGTCAAGAGAATTTTGACTGCATTTTTCAAAGTTGTTAATACTGTGTTGGCTACTGTGTTCATAGGCCCACAAAACATGTTGACTGCTGCAATGTTGTCGATATGAATCATTTTCCTGTAGAGGTAGATTTTTTTCCAGTTGTTAGGCAGAAACCTGTGCAGTTCCTTCTGGGACCACTGCAAAAGATTTAAGAATACAGGTGTTTGGCAGTAAACCCACTTGGTAGCAGTCTGTACCACACAGATTCACTTGGTAGCTGTGGCTGAGCAGTCAGACTTCCCTCAAGAAGAGTTAGGCAGTATACAGAGTATTCACAATAGCTCAAGAGAACACAGTAGAACAAGTAAACGCTGACCAGGGCTTGGTGAAAAATATATATTTATTTATTTAAAACCACATCTAGAAAAACACACAGGCACTAATAGTAAGCAATTCAAAAACACGGTCACTAAAAGATATACACTCCCTTAAAAGAATATTAGACAAGTCTTAAGTAAAGCCCCACTTATTTTCAGACAGCGGTGAGCGCTTAACGTAGTTGGCACTCTAATAGTTCGTTTTTAAAAAGGGAGAGAAAAGTAAAGAATAAATTAAAACCGATCCCAACGCTTTTACAAGAACATAACATGAGAGGAAGACAAAGTAAAACCGTGAAGTTAGAGTTCAATAGGCCGGATCCGCTTTAAGAGGATCGAAACGAAATGTGTCCAAGGTCACACGGTTGCAGCGCACAAAAGTCTTGTAAAGGTTCAAAAAAGGAGTTGGACCAAAGAAAGGGACCAGTTAGAGGATCAAGGCGGCCAGCCCAGTCCAGAAGGTTAAGGGATTATTATTACCTTGTAGCAATCTTTAGAAAGGGAGGCCTGGCGGACACGGTACCTTAAAGTGGTGAGAATACTCCAGCGGGGGCAGTTGTTCCTGGCAGCGGATGCAAGTCGATGCTTCGTCCGGGGGAAGAGAGGATCTCGTCGTGGAGGAAGACAGGAGTCCGTTGCACTGCCAGGGAAGAAACCAGCCGCGGAGTTTCTCAGGTACAAGGAGCGGTCCGTTGATTCGCGGTTCAGTGGTGAGTGGCTATCCGGCTGCCGGGTGCTTGGCACGGGCAGTTTGACCACAAACCGGTCTGGGGTGCGAAGAAAGAAGGTAAAACTGGTTGTGCCCACCAGTCAGGGGAAGAAGCCTCTCCAACCGGGAGATCTTCTCTGTCGTCGGGAAGTGGTGAGTCGGTTCCTCAGGGCGCCACCGGTGGCGTCGTCGTGGTAGGTCGGCTCAGCTTCTCCCTCGTCGGATTCTCAGGTCCTGTGGCGACTTCTGAAGTTCCAGTCCCCAAAGCCCTGCTTTTATGCAGCATACCCCCATTCACTCAGCCTAGCTGTCAATCAAACATGCTAAGTGGTGCCAATCAAACAAGAGTGCGACTTGAGTTACCAAGGTAACTCAGTCCAGGGTGCCTAAACCACCTCCCACAACCCCTGTGGTACCCAGACAGAGTGCACCACTTTTGGAGGCTTCTGTGGAGAAGCCCGCCAAAAAGTGGAACAAAGGGCTCGTCTTGGGTTGGAGTCACAGAAGAGAACACAAACGCCATTTTAGAATCGAGTCCTGGCAAAAAATAGCAACCGGCGAATTAATATTAATTAAATAAACCGCCGGTATGTTCGAGGCTATGAGAATTAAATAATTAAAGTTGGTAGCCTCGAACAATGAGAAAATCCCATAGAAACATTCGTGGACGAATATAACAAGTAGTTTCCACTGCCACCAGCCAAAACTCGATCGGGGGGACGGAGACGTGCCCCCTCGACTAACAGACCCCGGGGCAATCGAATTGCCCCGACCAGTACGTCCACAATATGATGGTTTGTACTGGCTTCTGTTAATAATTTGGGACTAGTAAAGCCAATGGTGACTTTACATGCCCTGGGAGACAGTAGTCAGTCCCAGGGTATGAAGTCTATGGTGGGGTGTCACTATGACACCCCTGTGTTACTGCACGGAGGGTGCTGTGTAACACACATAGTAAAAACACATGAGACCCTATGGAGTAAAGGACCCCATAGCCCATAAAACACATTACCAGTCAAAGGAGCACCATAAATCATATCCAAGAGTGGGAGAAAAAGAGTCTCACTCTTGGCAGAAGGAAAAAACAAACTCCAGAAATCCAGCAAACCTGCTGGGGGACTCACTAGGTTAGGAAATTCAGCCTAAAGAGATAATTCTCCCTAACACCAGTCCACTATGGATCGGAGGGATTGTATGGCCTCATATCCAATTCTAGTCATGGGGAACGATTTGGGTAGATTCAGAATTTTCCACCAGAAAAGTCCCTCAAGTACATCCCATGTCGTCTGATCGAAATTGATCATCGTCTCACTCCCATATGTGACGATGGCAGACACTTTCTGTCGATAGAAAATTAGAATGAGTTTCACAGAGAATTTTCTGAATTTTTCGATGTAGGATTACACCTTGTCGGGCGAGGGAGGAGATCTTGGCTCTTAAATGAGTCTGCCAATCAGACTCGACTTTCGATTGGTTCAATATTACTCCTAGGTACTTAATGGTGGTTTGTTGTGCAAGTTGTTTTTCGTTCATGTAGAAGTTGAAGGGCCTGTTTTTGGAATATCGGGACTTTGTCAAAGTCATGATTTTTGATTTGGTGGCATTTATTTCCAGATCATTTCAATATAGTTTTACAACTCCTTCAAACTTCTTTGTAGACCAATCTGGGTTTTGTCAAGGATGACAATAGGGTCTGCATACATGAGATGTGAGATCTGTGTATTGTTTAGTGTGGACGGAAAAGCTGATTGAAAACGAGGAGGTTCTCGAGCATCTGAGGTGTATACATTGAAAAGAGTTTCTGCGAGGGGGCAGCCCTGTTTGAGCCTGTTGTCTGAGTTTATGGAAGCTGACAGTGTTCTGTTTTGTGAGAGTCTGATACTAAATGTTGTGTTGTTATAAAGCTGTTTGATAGGTTCCAATATCTCTGCTGGGCAATTCCACCTTTTCAGTTTTTCCCAAAGCTTTTTCTCTGTTCACTAAATCATATGCCATGTGGAGGTCTATGAAGGCAGCATATATCGTGTGTTTGTTAATCAATGCTTCATGTTTTAACAGGTTCAGGATCATTAAATTTACATTGGTTCCTGTATTTTGTGTGAACCTGGTCTGTTTTATGTCAAATTTCTTGTTGTCTTTGATCCAGGTATTCAGAATGTTGAGCAATAGGCTAGCAAATAATTTTCCAATTGGATCCAGCAGGGCAATAGGTCAATAGTTCGCTGGATTTTTCCTGTCTCCTGTTTTGTAGATTGGTATTAGTACGGCTGTTCTCCAGGTGGCAGGGATTTGTTTGGATTCTTCAATGGTGGCAAATAGGTGTGTACAAAGAGTTGCCCATTCCTCTGGGTGTTTCTTTATGATAGCATTGCATAGCCCATCCGGCCCAGGGGATCTCGATGTATTTAATTTCTTTATCTTTTTTAGTACAATGTCTTGTCCCCAAGAGGTCTGCCAGGGTTTGATATCAAGGTGTTCAGTGTGTGGGAGCTGTTCGAACAAGGTTAGTTTATAGATTGCCTCATAGTGAGTGATCCAGGTAGCTTCTGCAATCTCCTGAATCATCTTATGTTGACTATTGCCCTGAGGATTTAGGAGATTCCAATAAATCTAGGATTGCCTCTGCATCATTTTGTAGGAGCAACGCTTTTGCATTTTTGGTCCAGTTTCTGAATTGTTGTTTTGCTTTGTTAATTAGTTCTGTCTCATTGTGCAGTTCCTTTTTTTGATCTCCCTGATCTTTCTCCTGTGCTTTTTTTTCTTTTCGCCAATCTGTAGATTGAATACATGAGTATAATTTTGTTTGTTTAAGTTTTGTTTGTTTGTTATTTGTAGAAAGGGTCTCAACATCCACTCATAATTCAGTTTGTTCATGCCGACCCAGGAAGAGCCGGTGTAATCTTTAGTAAGTTGTTTGATTTGATTGCCATTGATGCACAGTTTAGTTACTGAATTATTTGTTTTCATTAGTGGCAAAGTGGATCGTTCTATTGGAATATTCAATATGTCCCACTTGGTGCTGATGCTATGATGGTCGCTGTTTGCCGATCTCTTGTTATCTATCGATTGTATTTTTGCACTAAGAGTTGGTGACATAAATATGTAGTCAAGTGTTGCTGACATTTTTCCAGAGTTCCAAGTTGGCGTTGATTGATTTCGTGTATACATTTTAGTACACTTCCAATTTCTGATTTCTACTTCTTTGCTCCAGATTTTTGCTCTAGGGGCTAAGTTGGATTTAGGTAAAGGGATTCCTTGGCTGTCATAAATGTGAATGTTTAAATCGCCACAGATAATTATTTCAATGTTGTCATTTTCACTGGATGCTTTATCTATGGCAGAGAATACGGTGTCAATGAATTTGTCGGTCTGGGTTGCAGCTGGATTCCAATATAGGTTGCAGATACATCATTTCTGTGACATCATGGGGATCAAGACAGCGGTTGTCGTATTGGTAAAAAGGTGTTCCCAGATTGTCAATTGTATCCAAGGGGTAAGATTGATAGATACTATCATGCATACATTGCCTTAGATTTTGATAAGCGTGAGGAGTCCTGAGGACGGACGTCCTTTCTCATGTTGTATCGCAAGATTAATTGCAATCTGGTAACCATCACAAGCAGGCATGGCAGAGATCCAGGTCTCTTGGAGACATATAAAGTTAAAACTCCAGAGGTTATCCAAGTTTGTGTGGAAGAGGTGGGAAAAGCCTCTGGTGTTTCAGGAACACATAGTCCAGGTCTTGGATGTTTTGATTGATGATGGTTATGTTTCAATATGCGTAGTTGATTTCATCGATATAGTTGAGCATTCCAAGTCTCGCCAGAAGGGATTTTTGATAGAGTTGGTTGAAATGTAGTGTCTGATCTCTCTATCTGCTGAGCTTTCTAGTCCAATTTTATTACGATTTCCTGAGGTCTGGGAGCAAACATGTCCATTCACTTCCGTATAGTTGGATTTAGTTGTTGGGAGCGTTTGTGCGTTGGTTTCCCATTATTATATGTTGCTGTGCATCTAAACCCAAGATTGAGAAAGAGGGCGGCTGCATTTGCAATTCTTTCTAGGGTTTCTGCGGAGTGGAAGTGTACATAGTTTACATCCAATTGTTTGTCGTTAGTAAGCTCCACTAGTTTGATGTGAGCTACGTTGACCCATTTTAAGGAGGGAATTGCGTGTAGCAACCGCAGGGTGCTTGTTCGATTAAGTATCACCTTGTGTTTATCTGTATCCGGCTTTTCGAATTTGAGTTTCATGTTTTGAAGTTGTTGCATGGGGTTAATAAACGTTGGCGGACGCAGTTTCGCCAAGTGGTCTGCTGGCGTAAAGTTAGATCGAGGGGTGATGGTACTTGTATGGGTATTGTCTTTCTGTTGGAGCGAAGATCCTTCACTGTCTCAAGTGTGAATGAATTTGCTTGAGTTGATATATCCAATTCAGTATCAGAGATGGTTTTGCATGTAAAGGCGGTATCATCTATCTTTACAGTATGTCCCTCTTCATGGGTATTTGATAGTTATGAGGGATTGGTTCAAATTTGGCCGGTTCGTGTTGCTGTTAGTGTCTTGTTCTTCGATGGAATAGGTTGATGGGTTTAATAACGCTTCCTGTAGCAAGCGATCTTGTTGTGCTTGAACTTCTATGGTAGCTGGTTTCTCGCTGTCTGTGATGGAAAGGTCTGGTGGGCTTGTCTCAGATCTTAATTGGATTGTCAGCAGTCTTTTGGTTTGCAATGGCTGCTTTTTTTTCCCCCCAGTTGATCGTGTTTGCTCGCTTTAGGAGTGGTGAGGTTCCTTAGGAATGCTCTGAAGCCATTGGGTTTTCTCTTTTTGTTTTTTGATGTTTTCATGCTCTGTGGCTGCTGTGAGGTAATCCTGGCGTTGTCAATGATAGCAAAGATTTCGGGTTGTTTGACATGCGGCTGTGATATGTCCTTGTGGGGCAGATTACTTGTTTTGCGAGGTGTGTTAGTTGAATTTGTTACTTCCTTGTCTCCGTTTCCCCTGTTTGCAGTTGAAGCTTGGCACATGGGCTGTTTAGCGGTATCTGTTTTCTTTAGTTTGTTGAGGTGTTGATTTTTCGCAGTTATAGACTTTGGACAGAATCTCAGTCATCCCTGCTGTCAAAGTGGCTTTTTTTTCAGGGTCTGTTCTGGCGATCTTGAAGAGCCTCGCTTGCCACCGAGCGCTGGTTTCAGCCTCTTGATTTAGTCGGTTGTGTATTGTGTTTATGAAGGCTTCTATGTAAATCTGTTTTGAGTGAATGAGAGCGAGAAGGGTTGCTTGATCTTTTTGAGCCTCGCCGTAGGTTTCCAGTAACTTCATAGAAGGTATCATAGCTTGTGTAGTTACTGCAAGTAGCAAGTTTTGCAGGTCCAGCATAGTGGTTGGAAGTACTTCATGTTGGTTCTGTTGGGCAGTGGTCCGTTGGCACTGACACCAGGAGTTAATAGTTGGAGGAGTCTTGTCATTGCTGGTAGCCATAGGATTTTGTAGATGCGAGGTTCGATCAGTGTCTTTTGAGGTTGATATAATGGGTAGTTGTGGCGTTGAGGCAGTCCTGGCGGGCTCACCCTTGATCCTGTTATGGAGCTGGAATACCTCATTCCTTCTGTCTGGGTTGGTTAGAAGGTCTTCGATTTCTGTGATGTCGAGAGAGAGTCGCGCTTGACGGGTCGCTGTTGTATGTCGTCTCTGGTGACTAGAATCCTCTGTAGTTTTGACAAGGGTGTAGTTGTGCTTCCATAATTTTTTTGCAGCAATGGCTTTTTCCTTTTCTGATAGCCGAGGCTGTGATACAACTGAAGCTTTCCTCTGTGGCTGGTATAGGGATGAACATAAATAGCATCGATCGGATTTCCTGAAGGCCATTTCCACTTGGTGATGCCTTTGGATGTTAACTCTGTTTGTTTTTCAGTATGGGGTTGGGGATAGGCAGTGTCTTAGAGCAAGTCTCAGTATTGTTTTGGTCTCCACTTCCTGCTGGAAGTAGAATAGCTGAGTGAGTCGCCACTTCAGCATGGGGTAGTGGAGGTTTGATTAGAGACAGAGTGGCTTAATTTCCCAATAAGGCAGATGTTATGGTTGACTGAGCATTCAATTTTGGAATCTCTATATTTCTTTTTTTTTTTTTTAACTTTGTTTTTATTAAGCATTTCAGCATACAAGAAAACAGCCAGGAAGCACCTGGTGAAAAACCTCAATACATTAATTCAAGCTAGAATTAAATTTTCCATTTGTTTTATAACCCCCCCCCCTCCATCCATCCCCTGCTCCAGCTCATTAGCCAACTAGGTGCCCCCGTGCGGAAGGTTTGAGAGGCAAGGAGATAGAACCAGACATGTAACAGAACTTTTCAGGGTGAGCAAGACAGTGCGATCCAGCGCTGTATTAATAATAAGCACTTAGGGACCAGGAAATGAGGATTACAAACTAAAATACAAGAACACAATGGCTCAAGCAGCTTATCAGGACTACACTCTCATATCAAAACATTCCTCATTCAAAAGAACAATAGTCCAGTCCTGCAAAAACGTAGACATTGTATCATTGCGATAGCAGTCAATTTCTCATAGGTGAAAATAGCTAAAAGCTTATTGAGCCACTCCGACTTCGTGGGGACTGAGGAGCTCTTCCATTTTTGAACGAGGACTAGTCTCCCCGCTCTCAGCATAGCAACTATCACCTTAGGGAAAGAATGCAGTTCAGAGTCAGGCATAGGCGTACCCAAAAGGATCTCCAGGGGGAGAAGGGAGGGGCTCGAGCCCACAATGTCTTTGATCCAGCTGAGCAATTCAGACCAGTACACCTGAAAAAGCGGGCACTCCCACCACACGTGGAACCAGGTACCCTGA
Organism: Ambystoma mexicanum; assembly: GCF_040938575.1. NCBI lineage: Eukaryota > Metazoa > Chordata > Amphibia > Caudata > Ambystomatidae > Ambystoma > Ambystoma mexicanum. Next base: position 394,222,274 of record NC_090922.1, read on the forward strand.
TATGAGCACATCCTGGGGCACAGAGGAGAAACTTTCTCAAACATCTTCGAGAAACTGGTAGGGGGGCGATGCCAAGAATGTAGAATCTTGAAGCTGCGCTCCATGGCTGAGGTATATAATGACCCTGAAAAGATTGATTTGAAGATCGACCTCTAAAATCCCAGTGTTTCCTCCCAGATCCGTTTAAATGGTTGCCTACCCTCCAATTTGGATGTGATAAGAACCTTATAAATCTTGGCCAGAGAGCCCTTCCTGGACGTGGATTCCACTAAACTCTCTTCAAAGGGAGTCAAGGGGCTTAAAGATGGTGGTCCTGCCTAGGCTCCTGCACTACTTCGGAAATATTTGGTTTATGATACCAAAGAAGTTCTTTAGTAGATTGGCCAGCATGTGTAGAGACTTCCTGTGGCATGGGACACGGAACAGAGTTGCCCTCTAGAAACTACAGAACACTTACGAGAAAGGAGGTATAAAATTGCCTAATTATGAAGTTTACTATGTTGCCAGTCAGCTGCAATATGTAGCCAAATGGCTTTCAGAGGATGTGACCACAGAAACCAGGCTGTTTAGACTAGATTGTGTCCCATTTTACCTGAAAGAGATTATATAGTTGCCCCAGGCTGCAATGTATGGGCGCCCCAAGATGATGTTACTGGGATGGAAGAGGTGGCGAAGGGCATGCCAGCTGATGGGGAACCCAGGTCCGTGCTCCCCTCAGGTACCGCTGGTGGCACTGGCGAGTGGGGAAGAACATCTAAGGATGTTAATCAGGAATCATTGGGAGCCGGATGGAGTAGTGACAATGGGGGACATCTGGCGGGAGGGCTCTATAATAGATTTCGGGGAGTTGGGGGTGGAAACTGGACTACACACTGGCCAGTATATCACGTACCATAGATTGGTGCGAAAGATCAAGAGAACGTGGTCCGAATTGGTGCTTGAGGAAGAACCAGACACTACTGTGGACATAATATATGATATAGCAGAGGGGGGGGGCACGAGATATCTAGGATATATGAGATGATGATGTCCAAAGTAGGAAAGGAGGTGGCACAATTGAGACTAGATTGGGAGGAGGAAGTGGTTACCCCGATGGAAGATGGGATGTGGAAACGAGTCCAAGGGTATCACAAGAAGGTGTCTAGGAACGCAAGACTTAAGCAGATGCAATTGTAGATCACGCACAGGGCGTACCCGACACCCCAGAGGATAGCCAAGTTCAAAAATGCAGGACGGCAGGCATGCCCTAGGTGTGATGAGGAGAATGCGGGCATGGTGCATATGTTTTGGTCATGCCCGGTTATTGGGCGCTTCTGGAGTGAGGTTGCACATAAATTAGCAGAAAAGGGTATTAAGATGGTGGAAACTGTGTGGGCCTGTCTGTTGGGGAGTTCCCTAGGCCGAAGAAACTCAGGCATGCAAGCAAATTGAAAGATCTGGCATATGCACTTGCGAAGAGGAGAATTGCTATGGGGTGGAAGACATGCCACAAACCTCGATTAGAGGTATGGTGGAAAGATCTGCAGAAATGGGCGGAGGCGGAAACCATGGTGTGGCAGGAAGCCAGCAATGCTGGGGGGAGGAGGAAACTGAGACCCTGATGGCTTGGAAACTGCTCATTATAGAATTATTTGGGTCTGTGCCAGACTCGACGGGCCTCACGGACAGGAACCCCCCATCACAGGATGCAGAATAAAACATTAGCGGAAGTAGGCTCGTAATGGGGGGTGGGAAAGGGGAAGCAGTGAGCGGGATTGAACAATGTAAAATGAACATGTTATTATATACACTGCAAGTTTGGTTTGTATTGTTTGTTTAAATATTAATTAAAAAAAAAATGTAAAAAAGGGAGTCAAGGGGCGAGTCATATCTGCTAACCAGGTGGGGTGAGTGAGGATACCCTTAAGACGCAAGTATTCAAAGACGGAAGGCGGATTGTCCCCCATCACCTCAGACAGTTGAGTATGTTCAATGAAAACGCCCTGGCGAAAGAGCTGCGCCGCTCTTTCCAGCCCTTTGTACGACCAGGCTTGGGAATCCCGAAAACCCCTAGCTCCGAGGTTAAACGGGAGACCCCAGAGAAACGACAGGGGGGATGGCCAGGAAGAGAGCCCTTTATTATCCTTGTTAGGCTTCCAGGATGCCCACAGAACCGCCAGCGTTGGGTGAGACCTGAGATACATAGGGAGGGATTTTGGGGGGGCCCAGAGGAGATCTCTAACTTTTTTCGGGTGGGTTTGGACATCCTCCTCATAGGTCCAGTAAGTCCCCAGATCGTTTCTCATGTGTTCTAACATGACGCGCAACTGGGCGGCCTTGTGATACAATCTGAAATCAGGGAGGCCAAAGCCTCCACATGTTTTTGTGAGAGTTAAGGTTGAAAATTTAACTCTAGCCCTTTTGCCATTCCAGATAAAATGGTGGATACGGGTCTGTAATAGATCAAAGAACATGTCGGGGATGACGCAGGGGAGAGCCAAGAAGAGATAGAGAAGTCGAGGCAGAATGCACATTTTAACCGTGACCATGCGCCCAAACCACGATAGAGTGAGAGGCGCCCAGCGTACAAGGTCGCTGCTTATCTTTGCCATGATTGGGGGAAAATTGGACTCAAATAGTTTACCTAGGTCTCTGGGGATAATGGTGCCCAAATACAAGGTGGCCTTCCTTTCTATTCTCATTCCCAGCACCTTGGATTTACTGCTAATTGCATAGTCAATTGGACCCTTCAGCATTATGCAGGATTTGGTTACATTAACCTTGAGCCCTGAGAAGGAACCAAAGCGGTTGATGAGGTTGAGCAAAAGAGGAAGGGAATCCTTAAGGTTGGTCAGGTAAACCAAAATATCGTCCGCAAACAACAATAGTTTAAATTTGCAATCCCCACATTGGACCCCTGAGATCCAACCATCAGCCCTGATCGCAATGGCAAGGGGTTCCATCGCCAAGGCGTATAAGAAGGGAGACAGGGGGCATCCCTGACGGGTGCCTCTGGATAGGGGTAGGAGGCCCGAGGTAGAGCTATTAACCAGAACCCTTGCCAAGGGGCCATTGTATAGGGTTGCGACCCATGTGCAAAACTAACTCCCAATCCCATTTTCTGGAGCACCCTACCCATATAAGACCATTTGACGCGGTGGAAGGCCTTTTCAGAATCCAAAGAGAGGAGATAGGCCTCTACATCTCGACTCGTAACCACATGCCTGAGGTCCAGAGTTTTCCTCACATTATCTGACCCCCCCGATGACCGGGAATGAAACCGACCTGGACTCCGTGTACCATGGTCCGGAGGAGCTTCGCCAACCTATTGGCTAGGAGCTTGAGCAAGATTTTAACATTTGTGTTAAGAAGAGAGATGGGCCGGTAGGACTGAAAGAGGGAAGGGTCTTTCCCCTCCTTGGGGAGAACCACAATAAGAGTGGACATCATGGAGTGCGGAAGGGCTTCTGTGTCAAGGGCCGAGTTGAACAATTTGGCCATGAACGGGGCCAAAAAGGAACAGAAAGTCTTATAGAAACGAACTGTGAAATCGTTGTCCCCCGGTGCAGTGCCACTTTTCAAAGAGGAGATAGTATCTATTATTTCCTGTGGGCGTTATAGGGAGCTCCAGGGGGTCAGCCCTTTCTGGGGGTAGACAGGGAATAGTAAGGGAGTCCAAGAATTGCTCCACGTCAGCCCCATTCCCTGCGTACTCTGAAGCATAAAAGCGCTCATAGTACTGCCTAAAGTGTTCAACTATCAGGCCGTCATTTAGAATTTTCTCCCCCTCAGGGGAGAAAATGGACTTCACTCTTTTGCTGTTCCTAAATTCCCTCAGCCTTCAGGCTAGAATCTTATCCGCCTTTTCCCTCTTCTCCATGTACTTCTGTTTTAGAAAAGCTAGTTTTCTTTCCGTCTGACCCACCATGAGGTCGGCTAGCTTCGACCTGAGCTTTTGTAGTTCCGCCCACTTGCCTGGGAGCATCTGCGTCCTTAGTTTCCCCCATGTTTGAATAGTGTCAATTTGCTCTCTTAACACCCACCTCCCCATTGTCGTTGATGGCAAGTATTCTTTTATAGCTGCCAAAAGGGACTGTCTCCGCTCCTTATCTTGCAGTAACGTGTTGTTGCATGTCCATCGAGACCGGGAAGAGGGGGTACCCCTAAGCTGATCTTAACCAGATCGTCAGACCATGGGATAGCCTCTACCCCAGCTTCAGAAACGTGCTCCTGAAGCGAGGGGGTTTGGAGAGAAAAAAGTGAAATAGGGGTCGTGGCCATGATCAGGGGGTATGCAAGTCAAGCAAGCCCAGAACTTCATTGATCCGAAAAAAAAGGTGGCCGGCAACTTCGTCTGGAGGCGCCAGTCAGGGCATGGGTTAGGTGACTTCCTATCCCTATCCGGACAGAGAACCATATTGAAGTCCCCACCCACCAATAGGGTCCCTTCCGTGAATCTCATGATTGTTTTCTTCATCCCCTCCCAAAAGATATCCTGCCCCTCATTTGGGGCGTACACACACACCAAGGTACACCACCTATCTCTCGCCACTCCCTTAACCATTACATATCGTCCCTCCGGGGTCGAACCTCTGCTCCTTGGGGGAAAAGTGGGCTTTGGGAGAGACCAGGAGAGAAACTCCTCGTTTCTTTGCGGTATAGGGTGAGGCGAACATATGCTGTATGTTCCTGGCCCTGAAATTCGGCTCCTTCCCTTTATCCCAATGGGTCTCCTGCAAAAAAAGAAAGTGTAGTTTGAGCCTAGTAAATTCCCTCATCACCATCGACCTCTTAGTAGGCGAGTTTAAACCACGCACCCCACCGTCAGAGAATGTAGGGGATCACCCATCAAAGAAGTGGAAATATCGCTCAGGTTCCAATGAGGAGCCTGACTTGTCTGTCAACACCTTGCCTGTGTACTCGATAGCTTACCCTACAGAAACCAGAAAAAACAATACCTCATAGAGGCTCTGGAAGGCTTAAAAAACAACTAGAAAGAACTGCCTGTAACCCCGTTCCCCACCCCAACCCTCCCTGCCCCTAAACGCCAGGACACTGAGCAATAGCAACATGACGCTAGTCCAGGCCACCAGCATCTCCCCCCTCCGGGCTAGGAAACTCAACAACAGCAACATCATGAGCCCTCTCTTCCCCCAGAACAACATGCAAACACAGCATAAACATAGCCTAAATGAATCGAGCATGAATATATATTCAGCCCTCGCTTGAAGCCACACCCCTTGGCCTTGATGCCAACATTAAACAATCAAATCAATGAAATCACCACTATAAGACCAATTGAGGCCCCATGTTGGGACCTCCCTAAAGCCCATAAACCCAACTGCCAGGAGCTGGATCATCCCCTCCACTCCAGCCAGTCCCTGAAACGACCTGAGGGCCGTCACCCATCCTTTGATCCTGGCGAGGCTGGAGCAACTCTTCTGAATTTTCTATGACCCCGAACTTTGCGTCTTTCCACGGCTAACTTGGGTGTGGGAGGCCCCGTCGGACCTCTTTCCCGCTCAGAGCCTGAAGGTGCAGCGTCCGGATCACCCAAAAGTTCCTGGGATACTTTGCGGATATCCTCCTCCATGACTAGGGCATATTTATAGCCCTCCAGTACAAAAGTGAGAAGGGGTTACCCCCACCTGTACCGTATTCCCTTTGATTGGAGCATTTTCGACAATTGAGCACATAGCCTTTGCCTTGCTAAAGTAAAGGCCGACTAGTCTTGGTAAATCGAGATTTGAGAATCATCCCAAGAAATCGGACCGCTCTTCCGTGCCAGCTCCAGGATTTTGTTCTTCTCTGAAAAATAGTGAAATTTCACAAGAACGGATCTGGGACCTCTGCTTGAGGCGCCTGCCCTGTGCGCTCTGTCGATGGTTGGCTCGTTGGTATTGGACCCGTCAAAAAGTAAGCTGACCACAGCGCCGACGGCCTTAAGAATATCTGATTGTGTCTCGCTCTGGAAAGCCCAAAAATCGCAGGTTGCATCGACGCTCCCCGTTTTCCAAATCGTCAAGCTTCAGAGAACATTTCTCCTCCGTTCTCTCCAGTTCGGCCAGACGCATGGGTTTCGAGTACATCGAATGGCGCAGTGTTAGCTTCAACAAAAGGTGTCAACAAAAGGGTTGACGCCATCGGCGACAGGCCTGGACTCTGTCGCCGATGGCGTCAACCCTTTTGTCAAGGGCATCCAGTCTCACAGTGATGTCCACTCTAAAACCTTGTATCTCTTCCAAAATAGCGGCCATGCCCTTGGTGACGGAGCTGGCGTCAACCATCTCTGGTTGCGCAGGAGTGGCCATGCCACACGAAGGAGGAGAGCAGGCAGGAATACGACGAAATCTCTGCAGGGATTCAGACCAACTCATATGAGCCTAGGCCCACCAAGGGCACAGGTCGAGGGCACTGACAAGCACTGTCAAAGGAGAGCAAGGTAGAGGCCAAGGGCAGCACAACAGGGGGGCCCAGAGGACCGACAGGCAAGAGAACTGGATTTACCGCTCTAAGGGATCCCACGCAGCTGAAGAAGGTGGACTGCCAAGTAGAGCGGGGGCTCAGGCCGAGGGCAGAGAGTGGAAGGGCTGCGCCGTGCCGGTAGCCCACAAGGAAGAGGTAAGCACTGCAAGGCAAAGAAAAATAAAAAAAATAATAATACATTCCCAGCTTCTCACAAGCCTCAGGGTAAAGCCAGGGAGCCCGTGATGGTGGGTGGGAAGGTCTCACAAGCTCAACACCTCCCCCCCTATGCCCCAGTCCCACCAACACAGGCAGCAGCATGAGCCTCTGGTCTGAACGTTCAGAGGGAGATCCCAGATAGAAGACAGTGAGGAGGGGGAGCCCGGTAGACTCACCCCACGCAGAGCCAGGATCCGTGGCGCCCTGACCTGGCGTTCACAGTGAAGTCTGCAGTTCTCGGGCGTGCAAAGGCAGAGGGGGCCCGCACCCCCAACGAAAATGCACCTCCAAAGTCCAGGTGGCCTCCCAGGGGGCAGCCGGCTGGACCCCCCGCAGGGCAGCAGCGGGCTTGAGTGACCACCCGCGGCAGCGGGATGGGAGCCAGACACCGCCTCGGGCACTCGCAGCCATCAAGCCCATGGGACTCGGCCCGGGGCAGTCCCCCTCAGCGAATACAGAAGCATGAGGCTGCCCCTCCAGCAGACGGGGCACAGGCCCACCGCAGTCACAGATGCAGGCCAGATGAACTTGGCCGCCGTCCAGCACCCACAGCACCTCTGTCTCACGCCTCACCGCCCCACTCCAGCTAATGGGCAAAGGAAGAGGCAAACAGCACCACCGGCGAGGAGGGGGGAAGGGGACACTCGAACTTTCTCCAACACAAACCGCACCGGCCACAGTCCCCTCCCCTACCTCGGCCTGGAACTGCAGGCGGACGCCAGAGTGGATGAGGCTCCGCTGAAGAAAACAAGGCAGGTTTCACTGCTTCACGCCACCTACGGATCATAGACTTCTCTCCAGCCGGTTCACCAGGGATTCCGCCAGCCCCCAGGGGGGGTCCAATCTTCTCTCTAGGGTGGTACAAGGGGGGCTCAAGTCCCTTAACATGGGCCCGTTGGGAGAGCTAGACGGAGATGCTTTAGATCATCTCGGCGCCCCTTGGTGGTCTCGGAGTCTCCAGATTGATTGCTAAATTTTGGTCTTCCAGAGGTGGCTGGTCGAGGAGTGGGTCTGTTGTAGGATACGAGCTTGCGATGGCTAACAGGGTCTTGTTTTTTTATCTTGTCGCGGGCCCGGTTGCAGATGTAGTGGCCATATGGTCAATCTTCAGCAAAATGTATGGGGTATCACGAGTAGTAGTTAGTGGGTGCGCACCTAATCACCAGGTCACTGTAATATTGTTAATGATGGCTAGGTAGTAAGCAGGTGCTATCTGTGTGATGCTCGTGGACCAGCCGGATACCACCAATTCCGGTGGTAGATGGAGATTGGAGGTAAGAATATATTAAGTGAGCACTTGAAAAGTCAGGGGGGCATAGAGCAGCGGACTTCCAGTCATGTGTTACCCTGCAGGATATTGTCTATGTGCCGTTCGGCAAGATCAGCGTGATGAAACTGTTTTGGTGCAAACAGGATCAAGGGATCAAGTCCCGCAGTCTCCCGCTCGCAAATAGTGATCTTGCAGATACAGGGGGGGAGGTGGGTTGAAACACCCTGGGCAGCTGGAGGGGACACGGGCTGCTCGGTTATTCGTGCAGCATGCAGTCGAGTGTTCGGTGTTTGAAGAGGAATTTCAATAAAGAGAGGCCAGAGCTTACCCGTGGTCTCGTTGTATGATGGATAGTGGGGGCTGATGCCAGCTGATGTCATGGTGAAGTCAGTGTGCAGCTCGTCTCACCACGCAATGCCTGTCTCCTCGGGCTGCATACACGAGTCTCAGACGGGCTCAGAAAAAAAGGAGCAGGTGCTCAGAGGATATGTTTTCTGGAGCCGGGGAGGGCGTTGAAACACGCAGCTGCCGAAGGTAGTTCCAATGTCTACATCAATGCTATGAGTAGGTATGGTTGTTTTCAGTAGCCCCTACTCCGCACCTACGCAGAACAGCAAAACAGCAGCTCAGGTAGCGTTCGCCCTTTTGCGTTTGGGTGTCTAAATACAAGGTACGCTTAATCCAGAGACATTTGAAACCCTGAACAGCTTTTGCAGAATATGGAACGAGGACAAAATGAACCAGACTGATCATCCTCAACTCGCGATCAGCGTGATGCAGGAAGCAGCCACCAAGTCAGGCATATACCTGCTTTTAGAAGAAATTCGAATTTCTATGACAGAATTGAAAGGGAGAATGGATAAGATGGATGATAAAATGGAAGCAAAGAAAATTATTAGCTCTCGGCGGACTTAATGGAGAAGCAATTTTATGCTAGAATGCAAAATCTGGAGCCAAGAAAAGCGGACCTGGCCCTGAAAGTTGATGATCTTGAAAATGGGGAACAGAGTTGTAACATCTGCATTATGGGTCTACAGGAAAAACAAGGTGAATCAGCTTCTTTTCTTGAAAGGTCAGTTAAAGGTCTCAGAGCAACTCTCCTCGAAGGTAGCCCCTAGGAGGTCCAAGGTCAATTCTAGCCAAGTGTTACTTTTTTAAATATAGAAAATGGATATAGTGGCGAGAGAATAAGGCAGGATAGACTAAGAAGGTTCCAAGGTCCGCATATATCAAGACCTATCAGCATTGACCTCGACCAAGCGGAAAGCATGTTGACCGTTTACTCAATTGCTACATGAGCATAATATACGATGAAGGGTGGCAAGTCAAAATGTCGAAAAAAAAATGTCGAATGACAAAAATGTCGAAAAAAAAAAGTCGAATCTATTATTTTTTTATTTATATGTATTTTTTGGGTTTGGTAAGTATAAAAAATGGGTAAAATACAAAAAAAAAAATAATGGGAGTTGGGGGGGAGCCCCCCCATATTTGAAAAAAAAACGTATTGAAAAAAAATGTCGACTTTTTTTCGACTTTTTTTTCGACATTATGACTTTCGACATTTTTGTTTTCGACATTATGACTATAAACCACGATGAAGATGGTGATATCCGTTCTCATTATGTATCGAGCATCTGTGAACCGGCGACCCGCCCCTAATGACCACGCTGACACTTGAATGCAAGTTCATGGGTGTTTAATAAAATCAATTGTCAGAATGGCGCTTCCGTTTCCTTAATTCTCTGGGGTCTAGAAGTCTGAGGATGATTGGTGCTAGGTCCGTCCCTCTCCTCTCTTGACTAACCCAGCACCTGGAATTCACTCCCAGCCTCAGACGTTCCTACTGGGCTGTTAGTCATCTACCAATCGGTAACCCCTATTGGTCTCTTTCTCACAATTGGTGTTCTCCCTAAGTCGTTGGCCATCTAACTCCCTAGGGAACTTCTAACTTTCCCTCTCCCATCGTTGGTTATTTGCTGGGAAATACGGAATGGTGCCTTCTTTCATCGAGCGTCACGTACATTCCTTCCACAACCTCTCACTCCTGGACCTTCATTAATCTAACCTTGTAAACTAATCTCCTCCCACCACATCACCGCCCCTTACATTCTCTCATTCCGCCTTTCCATCTCCATCCTTCGTTCTTACTTCCTTTCCCACTCCTGTTATTATTAACACTTCTACTCCCAACTATCCTACCTCTGTTATTCCTTTGCCCTCCTTCCGATCACTACTTCTTTGCCTCCTACTATTCTTCTAATCCTAACGCCTCTTCAATTCTGTACCAATAGCTACTCATATTCCCCCACTCACTGTCGCTCTTCACTCTACTACTTCGAATACTGTTCCCACTCTGCTACTACCACTACCTCTCTCTACCACCTTCCATATTACTCAGAGATATGGTTCCCTGCTCACATGCTCTACTATTACAAACCCCTAACGGTATGGTGCCCTGCTTACCTTCTGTACTGTATTGTTCTGTGTTACCCTCAAGGACTCCCAGGGATATGGTGCCTTGCTCAGCCAGGTATACAGTGTCCTGCTCGCTCTTCTCCTACTAACTCCCTCTCTACCACCAATATCCTTTACTTGCTGCTCCCACCACTTACTACCTCTATTCCCAACCACTACTACCTTTGACCAGTACTACTACCCGACTCTACTACTCCACTCGCACTCAACCTCTAATGCTCACACTCCTCTCTCATACAAACACCCTACAGCCCCCTCCTTAACAATACAATCTGCACTCCAAAACACTTTCGCCTTCAATGGTCTCTCGGATGTCCTCCATCTCATCCTGTCATCACCCAACTAACCCACACTTGCACATTCACACACACTTCCTTATATACCCTGCCCCCTCCCAGGATTGGCCTCTTACCTCAACCAATAGCTTACCTGGCTCCAGGGGGTGTGACAGAAGGCCAAAGTAGGGTTTAAAAGGGCTACTAAGCCCACCCCTTTTCCAACATGGACCCTGATGGGGCACCAGGACGCTGTAACACTTCTGAAGCCTGTAGGCTTTTACAAATAATTATTGCTGAAGTTCCTAGTGGCATAGTGGATAAGGCCTCCATGAGGCCTTCATTTTTTAATAAATCCCTGGTGGTTTAGTGAGAAAGGGCTTGTGTGCGGCCTTTAATTCATTTGAAAAATCTCTGGTGGGTTAGTGGCAGCGTCTCCGGCTCCAGTTGATGGGAGCCACATTCCATTTCCGACCGGTGTTGGCAGCATACCATGAAATGGATGCCGCCTCTGCCTCACTGTCTTCCAGAGTCTTCCTGAGCCTGCTTCCCATTGCAGCTGCAGTCTGACAGCCGCTGTTGCTGCAGGTAAGGAGGAGGGGGCCTGCCTGCATTCAGGCACTAGTGGAGTTGGGGTGAGCTCCCTCCCTCCCTTTCTGACGGTGCCACGCAGATTGCTTTGTCACACATCAATGGGAAGACTACAGAATAACATTGGCGCAAGAGGTGGAGGCCGTTTTGAAACACTGTAAAAGCTGACGGTCGTGCTCCAGGTCTCAGAGGCATATATCACACAACGATCTGCCAGAAGAGGTTCGAAACATTAACCACGGAGGAGTCGACCGAATGGATGCAGGAAACTCCATAAACTGAATACCCCTTAGGGCCTATGTTTCTCACTACCAAGACAATCGGATTTCTGCAAGGAAAGGGTAATGGTGGTTTGATGTTTGATGATGGCGCCATAGATTAGTAATATAGAGAAGGTTCTAGATGGTGAAGTCAGATCGGAGACTGAAGCTAACGCGATATCGGGACGGGACTTTCACAACATTTGGAAGTGTAAAGGGGTTCCTTTTGATGGCCCTTGTTTGAAAGGATGTATCACATGAGGGAGTAAGTACTCCTAGCGATGGAGTGGTGGAAGGAGGGATGGAGCGGGAGACAGGGTTTGGGGGACAACAGGTTTAATCCGAGACTGAAAAGTGTGTCAGATTGTGGTGCAATCGAGGGTGAGAGATTTGTAGAGATAAGAAGTGAAATTACCAGTTAAGGATTAGAACGTGCAAGAAGGTAATATGATATGATATGGCGTTTATAACAGGCCTAAGGTGGGTTAAAAATAGAGCTGTGTGAACGCAAGGGAAATAAAAGTCAAATCTTAATGTGATACATATAGGGATCCAAAATGTGAAAGGCCTGAATTCACTGCAGAAAAGATAAATAGCGACAAGGGAGGTCAAGCAATCTGGCCTGGATGTTCTTTTTATCCAATAAACCAAATTTAAGAGGGGCAAGAATATAATATAAAACGGAAAGGCTTAGGTACAGTCCTGCGGGCCGCTGTTGATGCCAAAAAGGCTGGAGTGGGGTATGGGGTATAGGGTCGCCTCTTGGCACTTAGAGAGAATAGGTAACTCTGATGTGATCTTATGCTCAATATATGCTCCTAATCTGCATCAGGTGAATTTCTTTAACAAAGTGTTTTGGTTCTTGGAAGGATGGAAAATAGGGATTCTGATTTGCGGAGATATTATGCTAGCAGACCCGCAGCGGGGCTGGTACTCTTACAGAGGGTGCGATACAGCCTAATTTAAGTAATATTATGCCGAAATATTACATACTCTATTCATGGAAAACTGTGCACCCAGAGCAAAGATCATACACGTTGTATACTCCCCTCAAAAGACAAACGGATTGACTATATTTTGGTAGAATGCACCGAATGAACAAGACATTTTGGGTGCAGATATCCAAGTGGTTGGTCAGACCATGATATGTGTAGACTAGCATTAGATTTAGGACCTCAGTCCAAGTTAGATAAATGCTGGATATGTAAGGTACATTCAGTGCTCTAGATGGGGTTTTGGAGTGAGTATTTTACTCCCAGATTTTAGAATTAGAGAGTAAATACAATTTCGAGAGTGTAAAAATTAGTTTCCTGCTTCGCAACAAAGTAAAAAACACCCGACAACTATCCAAATTGTGCGTAAAATTAAAATAAAACTTTGAAACATTAGTGACAAAACAGCTGTATTTAGGTTCTAGATGCATAGCTTTCTTTACAGACCTCTGCATGACCACTTAGACTCAAAGTTCACTTTTCAGCCTTTTTACTCTCCCAGTCTCTCTTGGTCAATTTTCCTTATTCATTCACTTTTAGTGCTACAAACAATGCACCTTTCACAAAGACTTTCAAATGGGCTACTCTTTTGGCCCGACCAGCGCTCCAGATAGGATTTTGGAGTGAGTATTTTACTCCCAATTTTCAGAATTGGAGAGTAAATTCAATTTCAAGAGTCAAAATTATTTTCCTCCTTCACAAGAGAGTAAAAAGTGTGACAACTATCCAATTTGTGCGTAAAATGAAAACTTTGTTCGAAAACATAAGTGACAAAACAGCTGTATTCCAAAGTGGTTCTAAATAATTTATTGCACCTGTGGAAAAATGTTTCCCCACACAAGAACCTTGTAGATGCATACTGCCCAGATTCATCTTCATGATACTTGGGCGCAAACTCTGTTAAGAGTTACTTCAGATTCCAGCTAGTTACATCAGGTGATTCATAAATCAAGTCCCTGTCTCTATGAGCATCACTTTGCTGCCTCTCGGGCCTACTGTTGCTGCCTGACATTACCTACTTGTCAGCCAATATATGTTTTAGCTTCATCTCTCCTTCCCTTTGCTACTCTGTTTCCCCGGTCTCTCACTTTCTGACAATCTGCCCCTCACCCTTAAGTGTTGCGATGCCACATTTTGCGGTCTGTTTCTCCGTCACTGTGCCTCTCCCATCTCTGCATTCAATTGTTGTCGTTTCCCTCCTATATCTCGCTGTATCGGTTGATATAACTCCTCTTCCTCTCATGACATTATTCTGGCTACATCTGTTTTTTCATTTTCTCGACTGTGGTTGCTACTCCTTTTGATTACCTTTCTTGCACTATCTCTTATGTTATTGGCCTGCCCTTCTCTAGTCTTGCTTTTCTATTTGCATCTCTCCTCACCAGATGTTGATCTGTGTTTTATTTTACTGTCTCTAAAAGTCTCTTTTGCTCTGCTTCTATCCCTCACTCATATTGTGCATTTGTCTTATTAACTCTATTTCCCTTCTCACTTTGTTGCTCTATCGTGTAACTCATTGCTCTCTCTTGCTGTTGCTCAAATTCCTGTTTTGAACTGTCTATTATGTTCCCTGTCCCTACGCCCACACCCCGCCACCCTGCAACACCTTTGTATTGCTCAGTTTCAGAGTTGCTCTTCCTCTCCTGTTTTTCTGTTTGTCTTTTAACATAGCACTAATACATATCCAAAAAGATGAAAATGCCTTTTCAATTTAAAAATCTAGGTCAGCTTTGCAATTAGGTGCTCCTTTTTCAATGTGTGTTGAGAGGTTTGTCTGACCAGATGCAGCACTTGCTTGAATGCAGATGCTTTACCAACACTGTATGCAATTACAAGTATAAGAGCCCATATGAGCTGTGGGTTCTGAGCCATTACAAGTATAGCAGTCCACATGGGATGCGCCTCTTCTGAGCCATTACAGGTATAGCAGCCCAAATTAGATGTTTTTTCTGAGCCATTACAAGTATAGTGGTTCTCATGGGATGTGCGCGTTCTACTTCTGAGCCATTCCAGGTATAGCAGCCCAAATGAGGTGTGTATTCTGATGAGGTGTGTTTGTTTGTTTATTATTTATAAAGCGCACTGCACCATAAGGTATCTGGGTGCATTTGCAAGAAGGCTTGAGGCATAACAAGGTACATGAATACAACATAGTGCCAACATTAGGCAAGTAGAACCATAAATACAGCATTTTAAGGCAAAATGCGAGTACACTGTATACAAGTTACAGGCATATAAAGACAATTATTTACAAAAAAAAAGTTCAGGGGTTTTGATAGCTAGTGGAGAATACAGTATATGCACACTACAGAATCCACAGGCACATAGGATTTTACACCAAGATCAGTATAGGACAGTGTAGTTAGTGCCGATTGGTAAGGCAGAGAAGTTCAGAGATTAGGTTCTCTAAGCGGACAGCAGAGCGTCGTCGTTCACGAGGAGCCATTTTTTTGTGTTCGACCTAAAGCTATGGAAGTTTAGGTCGGTGCGAAGATTGTGTGGGAGGGCATTCCAGGCTTGGGCCACTTCGACGGGGAAGGGTGAGGCGTGGGGAAGCAACGCAGAAGCAGTTGGCTGACCTCGTAGGTCTGGACGTTGTTTTTCAGAAAATGTTGTCTTTCATGTATTTTGGGGCTGTGTTATTAATGCATTTATGGGCAATGGAAACTAGTTGGAAGTAGATTCTCTCCTCTATTGAGAGCCATTTAAGGTTCCTTCTGGTTTCAGAGATGTGGTCTCTCCTGGGAATGCTCAGTGATCAGTGCTTTTCGCAAGGCATTATTTTGTAGGATTTGAAGTTTTAGTACTTGTCTGCTTGCGCCTGCATAGAGGGCATTGCAGTAGTCACGTTTGGACAATATCAGCGCTCTTGCTAATATGATGCAACTGTCTGTGGAGAGATAGGCTTTACAGGCGCAAATGAGTTTGCAGGTATAGGCAGTAGCCAATGCTGTTGTATTAACTTGTTTCTTGAGGTTCAAGGTGGAATCAAGGTAGAAACCTAGAGTTTTTGTATCCTTGGCAGTTTTGATATTACCATCTATGTTGAAGGATGCGTATCTAGGGTTCAGTTTGCTAGTGTTCGTAGGAGCAACTAGAATGAGAATTTCAGTCTTCTCGTCATTCAGGTAGAGGCTATTGGCTGCCATCCATGCCTGAATGACGAGGTAAATTTTGTTTTGTAGGGCAGTGTCCAAGTCGTAATTACCAGATAACGGTACAAGTATCTGGGTGTGTCTGCATAGTTTGAGTAGATGACACCCAGACGATCTAATATGTCAAATAAAACACATTGTACAATGTTGGAGAGAACTTTGCGGCACTCCACAAGTGATAGGGGATGGGTCTGCGGCGTCAGTGGGAGAAAAGGCTCATTGTTCTATTGTCTAAAAAGGATTTAATCCAGTTGGCAGCCTCTTGTGAGAAGTAAGCCGCTAAGGAGAGATGTTCACAGAGTATGTTATGGTCGACCAAGTCAAATGCAGCGCAGAGGTCGAGCAAGAGGAGTAATGCGCATTGTCTATTGTCTTTCAGTTGGTCTATTTGTGTTTTCAAGTCGATAAAGGCCATTTCTGTACCGTGCAGAGGCCGAAAGCCAGATTGTCTGAGCCCTAAGAGGTTGTAGGTCTCTAGGTATGTTTGGATTTGGATATAGGCTGCTTTGTCGATTATTTTCAGTAGAAAAGGGACAATTGTTATAGGCCTGTAGTTGGTTGGGATCGTAGGGTCAAGTGTGGCTTTCTTTAGTAAAGGAAGTACCCAGGCATTTTTAAGGTTTGTAGGTACTTGGCATGTCTTGAAGGAAGCGTTTATTAAGTGAGTGATAATGGGGCCAGGTCTCTGGCTCCGTCCTTGATTATTTGTGCCGGGCAGATGTCACCTTGGCATCTTGAAGGTTTCAAAGTGGCTATGATTTATTTGACCTCTGGAATGGTGACTGGGGCGAATTTGAATTCTTGGAGAGTATTTAAGGCTAAACCTTTTGGGGGTTTCTGGGTGATCTCTGTGCTATTGATATTGAGGCGTTTGCTGGCAATTTTGTTTTGAAGGGTGGTGATTTTATTGGCTAGAGCATTTTGTATGCTCGTGCACCAATTTTTTTTTTTTGGGTGCGAGTCATCCGGGGCTATGGGTGATTCTATTTCCCTTAGGATTCCAAATAATTCCTTGATGCTAGAACTGGAGTTTTGGATCCTGTCGTCGTATGTTTCTTGTTTGGTTTTGATAATCTCAGCTTTTTACAGAGTAGAAATTTCAGATACTCTATCCTTATTTTCTTTGGGAGTCAGATTCTTCCATGTAGTTTCACATTTCCTTTTTTCAAGCCTATGGGCCTTCAAGTGAGGGGTAAACCAGGTATTGAGGTGAGCTTTGGGCTTACTCTTGCGAAGTTTGAGCGGGCCGATGATGTTTAAGGCCTTAGTCATGGTACTATTGAATAGGTCAATCAGATCTTGAGGGTCTTCTAAACTAGTGGAATTCAGTATTGGGATGAGGATAGGTGTTAGCTTCTCAGCTGTGATGTTTCGTTTATTTCTAGTGAGAAGAGGCAGTGCAGTAGTTTTTGATTTGGTGACTGGTTTATTAGCCGCGAAGGTGAAGGAAATAAGGAAGTGGTCAGTCCAAGACTGAGGTTCAATGGCGGTGATTATTGTGTTGCAGTTGTGATCAGCTAGCCAATCTAGTGTTCTTACTTTCTCATGTGTTGGTTGGGTGATTCTTTCTGTGAAGTCTTGTTCAGTTCAGGATTCCGGTAAATGTTTTGGATGTGTGGTCATTAGGGTCTGAAAATCCCAAATTGAAATCACCTAACACTAGAATTTGTGAAGAGGGTGTTCTGAGCCATTACAAGTATAGCAGCCCAGATGAGATGTGTCTGTTCTGAGCCATTACAAGTGTTGTGGTCCTCATGGGATGTGCGTTTTCTACTTTTGTGCCTTTACAGGTATAGCAGCCCTGAAGAGTTGTGTTCTGGGCTGCAATCACAGGTATAGCAGCCCAAATGAGGTGTGTATTCTAATGAGGTGTGTGTTCTGAGCCATTCCAAGTATAACAGCCCTGAAGACCTCTGTGTTCCGAGCAATCACAGGTATAGCAGCCCTGATAAATTGTGTGTACTGAGCCATTACAAGCAGAGCATCCAGGATGAAATGTGTGTGTTCTGAATCACTGAATTTTTAGTAGTCCTTTAGATAATTCAAAAGATAAATCAACTCTGTTACAATGTAATGTTACCTGCATCTTAACGAAAAAATGTGCCATGCGGTCCCCAATCACCTTTTCTCCCCCTCCCCCATCCCCCGCATTGACATAAGGAGCTCCTGGCATGCATGTACACGTGATGTAGTTCATATGTGGTTGTTGTAGAACGGCAGAAGTGTGCGTCCATATCAGTGAGTTGGGGTTAGTGTAGCGAGGTTCAGTCTGATGATGTCAGCAGGTGGCTGACGTAGGGCCCCCATAGGTCTGGTGGCCGAGCATGTAGGGTCAAGGTTTTAATGAAACTCAAGTCCATATCGTGGCAGTACGCTATGTCCTGTAACCATCTTTGTGCCTTTGGAGGTTGTCCCCTTCACCAAGCCATGGCTATGCGTCGTTGTGCCAGTACTAGCAGTAGTCCGGCCAGTTTCCTCGTTGAGGGTTGTAGGACTCTGGGGCATCCCAGCATGGCCACTGTAGGACAGTGTTTGAGTTGCTCTCCTATCATTGCTGAGGTTTTATCCAACGCCTCTCTCCAGAATCGACTGATTGCCGGGCACTCCCAGGCTAGGTGAGTGAAGTCCGCTGGTGTCGTGCCACACCGCTCGCAGGCAACTGCTATGGTCGAGCGTGGTCTGTGGAGTCTGGCTGGTGTGTGAACCACTTGGTGAAAAAAGTTGAAGGGGATAAGTTTGTATTGTGAGTTTAGGGACACCTTTTGCGTCTGCATGCCCAATCATCCTTTTTTTCCCATCTCAATTTGAGGGCCGTTGGTTGGCGTGCAGGGATGGACAGCAGATCTTTGTAAATGCTAGATACCAGCTTACACTCCCCTTGTGCCTGGATCACCCTGTGTACGAGTTGCCATGTAGGTGGTTGAGCAGGGAACAAGGGAAACAGAGACCTGAGAGTGTGTCGGAGTCTGAAATAGACTAAAATGTATAAGGGAGAATCTGCACCCCGTTCCTGAACCTGTTGGGTTGACATAAAGCATTCCTCCACGAACCAGTCGTTTAGTGTGGCTATCTTTAGCTTGTCTGTCCACTGGAGATATACTTCCTCGAACTTGAGTGGTAACCCTGGTATGAATCTCGCCGGGAGAAGGGGAGAAAATCTGACGGCGATGTTACTTTTGTGTGCAATCTTTCTCCATATCTTGTATGTGGTCTGCACCACATTCAGGGTTTTTGGTGATACTTGGAGTTCACCTATGATGGCTGCACGCAGGAGGATGGGGGTTGTTAGGGCTCTTTCGATTTGAACGTGTGGACGGATGGACTGGGTAGCATACCTGAAGTTCAGGAATTGTGCCTAGGCAGCCCAATAATAGCATTCAAAGTCGGGGAGTGCTAGACTGCCTTTTGCGATTGGCTGAACTAGGGTTGCATGGGCTACTCCAGCTGGCTTGCCTGCCCAAATCAACTCAAGAATTAGGCAACGCAAGCGTTGGAAAAAGCCTCATGTCAGTAGCAGTGGTATGTTTAGGCAGTATGACAATTTTAACGAATGATATTCGCCCCATAGTGTGAGTGGGAGTTGTCTCCACCTTAATATTTTGTCCTTGAGTGGCTCTACCACCTTTCCGTAGTTGTCTTGGAATAGGTCATCATAGTTCCTGGACATCATTACTCCCAGGTATCTAACGCCTGAGTTCTCCCACTTGAACTCAAAGATCTCTAAATTCTACTGTACCTTGAGTTAAAGGGAACACGACTGATTTATTGTGGTAAATCTTTAGTCCTGAGAAAGCACCTCTCTCATTACTGGATTCAGGTTTGTCACCGGGACGCCGGCCAAGAGGGCAATGTCGTCGGCATAGGGACAGGATCAATTTGTGGGGCCCGATCGTTAGACCTTTGTCCACGAGTTTGGCTCTAAGGCTTGCAGCCAGAGGCTCCATAGCTAGCACAAACAACAGGGCCGACAGGGGACAGCCTTGCCTGGTTCCTCTTAGTTCTATGGGCTCCGATTTTGTTTTTCCCAGCGTGATTATCGTAGATGGGTGTTAATAGAGGAGTGTAATTAATCTTAGGAAGTAGTTCCCTAGGCCTAGTTTTTTAAGCAATGCAAAGAGGTATGGACATTCGACAGAGTCGAATGCCTTCTCTGTGTCGAGCAGGACTGCTACTGGTTGCGCGGAGGGATCTAGTGCTTCGATAATGCCAAAGAGTCGGCCGATGCCGAATGTTGTGTCGTGTTCCTGGTACGAAACCGGCCTGGTCTGCCAGTACTAATCCAGGCATTAGGGGAAGCAGCCGATTGGTTAGGATTTTGGCAAGGATCTTATTATCTAGGTTTATTAATGATATCGGTCTATATGAGGCACATTCCTCAGGGGGTTTCCCTGGTTTGTGGAGCAGGATGAGGTTGGCTTCACGCAGTGTGGAGGGCAGATACCCATTTGTCAGGGCCTCTTCCCATACTGATAGCAGGATTGGTGCAAGGGTAGGGCCAAGTGCCTTATAGAATTCTCCTGTCAGGCCATCTGGGCCAGCCGATTTAGTCCCTGGTAGTTCTTTTATGAATACCAGGATTTCTTCAGTTGCGATTGGTCTGTTTAGGGATTCTCTCAATTCTCCCTCTACCCAGTTCAGTTCTATTTCGTTCAGGTACTCTTGGAGTGCTTCTGGATTGTCCAGGGTTTTGGAGCTATATAGGTCGAGGTAGAAGGCACGGAATGCTGCTAATATTTTGTTCTTTGTGTAGACTGGTTTCCCCTGTGGATCGCGGACACATTCGACCTGTGGAGGCCGTCTATCCGTCGCCAACAGCCTTGCTAAGAGGGCACCGGGCTTCTGTCCCTCGCTGTATTGCCAAACCTGGTGACCACGCGCCAGGAAACCGCTCTTGCGGTTGGCGTTATCTCGGAACTTGGTAAGTTCCACTCTAGTGAGAGCTAAGGTGTAAGGGTAATTTAGAGAGGTGTCGTTTCGCTCGAGTTCTTTTAGCCGGGTCTCGTTTTCCGTCAGTTCCCTTCTAATGGTCTTCAGTATCCCGTTCTCTTTGGCCATACATATGCCTCTGATATAACATTTTAGGGATTCCCCACAGGATCCTGTGTGATGAGGCGGTCTCCTGGTTGATGGTGAGGAAGGATTTAATCTTGTCTAGGAGTTCTTGGGCAAACATCGGGTATTGGAGTGCCCCCGGTTTGAATCTCTTCTTTTGGTTGCCTGCCGGAATGCATTCTTGGGTCACTGGGGAGTGGTCGGAGTGAGTTCTTGGAAGAATCATGCATTCGCCCCACTGAAGCCCTCCCGCCCGAGACACCAAGAGGTAGTCTAAACACGAGCTGGTCCCGTGAACCCAGGAGTGGAAAGTGTATTCTCGGGCTTCTTTGTGATTAAGTCTCCATACGTCGATCAGGTTGCAAGTCTCGCAGATCTCGCAGACTTGGAGGCTTGTTGTGGTGGCTGTGTTAGTGGAGTATGCGATTTATCCCATATGGGGTCTAGTGTGGTGTTCAGGTCACCAGCCCATATGATCGTGGCGGTGTCAACATCTGCTAGGTGCGTCATCACCCAGTCGAATGTGTTGGTACCATCAGTGTTTGGGCCGTATGTGTTTATCAGGACAACTTTGGTGTCTTCCAGTATCCCGTGGACTAGTAGTGCACTGCCTCACCATACCATGCCACTGATACTAACTTAACCTTCACGTTCCTGCTGATTAGAATGGCTACCCCTCTAGCATAAGATGAGAAGGAAGAGTAATACCTATGGCATCTACACATAGGGGCCCATCAACTCTCAGAGGATGAAAGTAGGTGTGTCTCCTGTATAAGAGCGACGTCAACATTGTGCCTCTTAAGGTAATGGGATATCTTCCGAGTTTTGGTTGGGTTATTACCCCCTCTAATATTCCATGTTTCTAACTTGAATGGTCAGGGGACGTTTCTTGTGTAAACAGGGTGTTTTTGATATGATATGATAGTTTATTTATATAGCGCCTATACACAATGTGTTTCAAAGCGCTTCAAGGCAAGGGAAGGGAACAAGGGAAAATACAACAACATTCTTACAGGCCATCAACAGTAAGGATGTTAAATTAACTATCGTACTCGGCCTGACGACATTTCAGATAGTGCAAGTGCTAAGACATAGACAAGGAAGGGAGGGGGAGAGTGGGAAGGAAATGGAAACAGACAGGCGACTACCATTCTAGGCTTGATGACATTTCTGGTAGAGCTGGAGGAAAACAAAAGGTGAGGGAGGGGAGTGCAGAAGGGGAGGGGAGGAACAAAACAAGTGACTATCGTACTAGGCCTGACAACGGTTCAGATAGTGCTGGAGGGAGGGGGGACAACAGTAAGGGGATAGGGGAGCGACAGACGAGGTTGCTATCATAGTAGGTCCAGGGACAATTCTGATAGAGTAAGTGCATAGAAGAAAGTAAGGGGAGGAGGGGAGGAGATAGGAAAAGGGAGAGGGGAGGGGAGGAGAGAACAGAGAGTAAGCAGTCAAAAGGAGTGGAGAAGCAAGAGAGGAGAGCAAATACAATTGCAGAAGTCAGTAGTAACATATAATGTTGCAAGCCAGGATACAAGATGAAGATGGAACAGCATGATTTTAACAGACTAAGGTGCTGTGTAATAAGTCAGTGCATGTTTCTTTTGAATGTTGATGTTCAACAGGGGGGTTGGTCGGCGGCAAGCAGGATCACGATTGGTGCATTCCCTGAAACTGTAAAAAAATTCCCATCCCCTTCCCACCCCAGCAGGCAACCACCAACCTGCCCGTCGGATGTACCCAACCTTTAAACCAAAAACTGTGAAACAGTGCGTTTACTGTACTTGATCCTGAAGAGTCTTGATCCGGGGAAGTCGTGTTCAGCAGGGGTCGGGGAGCCGTTTCGTTAGGGACTAAGGCACGGTGGCAAGGGTGTCTGGTGGTTAGTTTATAGTAGGTCATGAGATGCCCCGCAGACAGGAGGTTTTGTACCTTGGGATTGCCTCTTGGGAGTGATGTACTCGGTTTAGCTTGCTGGTCGTGTGCAGTCCAGGAGGGTCGTCCCAAGTAGACTGTCTCGCAGCCTCTCCATCACAGAGAGTGCGCGTGTATGCTGCAGCACCCCAGCACTAGGTGGTCCGGAGTGGGCACCGGCTCTGCATTCCACTCTTTTCCAGTGGGGTGGGTGGGGGAGTTGTTGCTGCTTCTTTGTTGTTTGTTTCCACGGGAGGTAGTTCGCGCCCGCTGTGCAGGTGTATGTGGGTGTCTGATTGTTTGGGCAGACCCACGTCCGTCCCTCTACGCAAATTTCGCCCTGTTCAAGGGGCTTGGTTTGGAACAGAACTGTGTTGGGCAGCCAGAAAGGTTTGTGACCTCTATTTGGTCAGGGGTGTGAATGGTGGAGTGTGTAGGCCGTAGTTGTTGCAAGTGCTGTAGTAGGTTGGTCTCGTGGTTGCCAGTTCCACCAGTTTTTTTTTTTTTATTGGCCCGCGTAGCGGTCTTGACGGGCATCTTTGAACCCTGACTGTGTATCGTGGGGGTACGTGGTGCTCTGTACCCTTATCACTGGATCCAGAAATGGTCAGGTTTGTGTGCTCCCTCCACCACCTCCAAAGTCTCTGTATCACGGGTGGGTAGGGGGCTGGTAGGGCAGAGGTTCACAGGCTGCCTCAGTAGGTTTAGATTGCCTTCACGTTCTGTGCCGTGTCCCCAGAGAGTCGCCGCCGTCTCGGTTCGCTCAGTGCCGTACCATGCGGGGGCGGCGGATCACAGCTTGAATCCGTATTAGTGCCCACGGCCCGGTGAATCGCGGGGAGCGTTCTGGGTGCGTTTGCTGCCTTGGTCTCCTTGCCATTACTTGTGTCAGGTTCTGGGACTGGCTCAGGGGAGGGGCCACCCTCTGTGCCCTGCTCCGGCACTGGTGAGTAGGCCGCGGCCCCTCAGGAGTTGTGGATCGCAGGGCCGCCGAGCAGCAAAGGGACTCTGTGCTGGTGGCCTGTCTTGGTTGAAGGTGCTCCCTCACCCGGGCCGTTGGGGGAGAGGGGTTTCTGGCATCACACCACCATGAGCCCGGGAGCAGGTGTCAGTCTACCTTGTGCACGCTGCTGGCTGTGGTGCGCTGGGAGACAGGGGAGATCATGAGTTGAGGGGTCGGTGGTGCCTCACCTCAGTTCTAGCAGGTGGTCTGGGCTTGGCGGTCGTGGCCGGTATACCCTCGTGGGCTGGCAGGCATGCCTGGACGGGCCCAGCTGCTCCGATGTTTCTCCCGGTTCTTGTGCTGTGGGGGCTTCTAATGCAGTACGATCACAACGCGGGGGTGCGGGGGCGGTCAGTGTGTCACCATGCTTTCGGAAGGCTTTCCGTACAGTTCTCCTGACACCTCAAACCCAGCAGGCGCGGTTTGAGTCAGGATTTCGGGAGCTCTCAGAGGAGCCCACGTGGAGAGCAGCCATCTTGGTTGGGCTCTCTAGGGCCCTCTTTAAATGCATATCTCTGATGTAGACTCATTAGCTCATCTATCAACAGGATTTGAAGTAACAGAATACACAATCTCTGCAGCAGGGTTATTGACCCACTGAGTTGCCTTTCCCAACAGGCTGCTGACACTGACAGGAACATAGGATTAGGGCTCTGGCAGTTCCATGTGTGGCTTGCCCGACATAAATGGCTTGTCAAAAGCTACAAGCCTGTTTGGACTATCCTACATTAGGAGACTCATAACAAGGCTTTGAAATGTGCTAGATTTTGTCAGTAGGACTCAGTAATCAGACATTCCAGAAGATGTTTTGAAAAGCACAAGATCGAGAAGAAGGGATTGAAGTATATGACAGCAATGCCATATTCTCACACTGTTGGAGGTTGGTAGGAAGAGCTCAGAAACTGGTCTTGCTCAGTACTTTAGTTTTCTGCAGAAAATGCCAAAACATGTTTGTGCTTTCTTAACAGCAGCTCTGTTAAGAAATTCAGGTACTGTCCCAAAATATAGCAGTCCTGTTAAGAAATGTGGGCATGATGCAATCAGCCCTTCTGTGAATATTTGGCATTGTTCCATGACATGCGTATAGCAGCTATGTTGATAAATTTGCCTACTTTGCCTGAATATATAGCAGTCCTGTTGAGGGGTACCAGTACAATCTGTGCCACTGAAAATATATACAGCACGGCTTCTACCTGTATCCATTGTACCTGCTTGCGGTGGGTGGTCAGAAAGGGAGTTAAAGTGCAGGCCATATATCTAGCTATTTGTTGCTCTCTAAGAAAACAAAATATGTATAGTGCCCTTTCATGCACGCAAACAAATGCAATCTTAAGACTAAATAAAACATCTTCATATAGAACACCACAAACGTTTTTCCTTCTCATAAAAGCCAAACAACTGCTTGCTGCGAAGCTCTCCTAAAAACTGCGAGATCATGAACCCCAAGCCTTTGAATGCAATTTATGTGCTTCTGTGATGAAAAGAAAACAAAGTATGAAATGCCACTGCAGTGCCCCTGTTAAAGCGCATTAAGACCGAGGAAAATGAAGCAGAATTGCAGCCCTTGTTTAAGACAATTTTAATTTTACACAATACTACCGGTGTCCTAAAGCAAAGTGAAAAGCATGTTCATGATGCTTTAATAACACTGTAACCTACAAAATGTAGGCAGTTGAATAAAGTGAACAAAACACAAATTCCCTTTCACATGACGCCCTATTCTTGATATAATCATTAACAGAGGAGAGTGTTAAAAAAATTAAACAGAACAGGACTCATCCCAGTTACTTCTTTCAAGAAACTGCGGATTGCTAAAGTAAATGGTGGATTTGCAATCTGCTACTAGCAAGGCTGTCACCAGCGAGCTCCATGATTTCTGGGGGTGCTGCCATGAATAGCATGTGTAAGTGGTATGCAAGGAAGACTTAAAATGGCCATATTGACAAGATTTCTGTGTGTAAAAAGGCCTATTATGCACCTTATCTGGCGGGCTGGATACATTAGAGATTCCTTATTTCGAGAAAATCATCAAGACCGAAATATGTGACTTCATTAAGGTGAATGATACTAGGGAGATTGTGTGGGAGGCAGTGAAGGCCACCTTCCAAGGCCTTTTGATCAGAGGGATCAGCAAAGAAAAGGGAGAGAATTCTGAGAGAAACTGAACTCTGGGAAGGAGCAGAGGAACTAAGAGATGATCAATACTCTTCAGAAGATAAATTACAAGAAGTGACAGAAGCTAAGGCCCACACGCTATTGGCTGTCCATCTTAGGGGACAGAGGGTGGATAGGACGATATATAAGATTAAGGGGGATCTGGATACCATCTGAACCCATCCTGGAGACATAGTTCAAAGATTTAGCCAATACTACTGCCAGACGGTATACCGCAGAGTGGCGTGGGGCATCGATTTAGAGGTCCAATCATACCTAAATGACATCTCCCTTCTGTGAGGAGAGAAGAATGAGATGCAGACATAGGGTATTCATGGTTTTGGCTAAAGACTTATTAAAATACAAGGGGGTTGGGAAATGCCTCTGTCCCTCCTGTAAGAGGTGTTTCCCTACCTAAAACCAAAACTAACGGTCTGTCAATGTCTGAATGTCCAAAGCAAAACACCCTGTGCCCAAAGAACTATGATGGCCCTCACATTCTAAAAATCAACTCTACGTTGAAAAGGGAAAATGTCTTTGGCCTTTAGTAGTGTATAGTCAACTTATCATCTTGTATTGCATCTGCCTGGTATACTATCCTGCCAGGGCTTCTCTTACATATACTCACAGTCACAAACTTGAAAGTCCTTTTCATTTGTTCCATTCTCCCTTTATAAACAATGCTCACTTGTTTTTTTTTCTTGTGCTTCTTTAACAATTATTTCGAGTGTGGCATGGCTGCCAATACACCCGGTGTCCTTGCGTCCCCTTGGGTAGACTCACCGGCTCTTGCCGGCTTGTTCGGTTTCTCCCGCGGCAAGCCAGTGGCAGTCGATCAGCGTTTCCTTCCTTCTTGTTGCCTCTGCTTCTGGGCTACTTTGCTTCTCGCAGTTCCTGCTGGGCTTTTCTGCATCGCTTCGGGCTTCGGTAAGGTGGAGGCTGCATTCCAACACGTGCAAACGCACCAATGCCTTCCATCAGCGTCTGACCTTCCTGAAGAGTGTTTTCGCTTGCAGTCAGCTTCCCTTTTCCTTGTCATCCAGCCAGTTAGCTCCATAGATACGTTTGAGCCCCACAATCTTTCGGTCTGTAAGAAGAGGCGCTGTGTTCTCCCACCAGCAGCGGGCCTCCGTCAGCTGCTTTTCTCATTTACCTTTCACAGCTGCAGGTATGCGTTCGCAACAACTAGAGCATAGCTTGTGCTCTTGGCCTCCATTGGTCTGTATTACTCGGTTCATCCTCTTCGTCACAGTATTCTTGTATTTATGGGAATAGAAGTACATTCTTAACTTGCAAGTAAAGTTAGGGCTAGTGTTCTCAGTGATGTTTAAGGGTAATTCAGTTCTGTATGACTTGTAGATAAGAGTCTCAGAAGGTGTATGAGACAAAAGGCAAGTCAGATGTCGACGGCGTGCATACAGATCTTGTGAAAAGGTGTTCAGTACCTCGTCCTAGGTGGATAAAGGGAGGTATGACAATATGCCATGAAGGCATTAGGTTTGGATGGGGTATCCTCAAAAGAAAAAGGGGATACCATGTCTCGTCCGATGATGCTAGGATGCCCTCCTGGAAGCTGTCTCCCACCATGTGATCCTCCCTCATTTAATCGCCCCCAGGGTCAGGATCAGGTAGTGGCTGCTGTCCCCTGGCCACATGGTGAGAGGTCACAACCGGGAAAAGCGTGATGACACCATCGGATTCATCACACTTCCGACACAAACTATAGAGGGGAATGCTCAGATGGATGCGCTGGTGGGGCTGGAAGAAGTGCTTCGAGCAATCTAGATGTTAAAGGCGGGCTGTGCCCCAGGCCAAGATGGATTTACCACAACCTTTTATGAGAGACATTGAGTGGAGTTATTGGCACCATTCCGGAGTAAACCTTTTAATAGCATGCTGGAGCGTGATGGGGACCCCGGAGTTATTCACTCAGGCAAGAATAGAAGTCATTCTAAAAGAGGGGAAGGATAAATTGGACTGTGGATCCTATTGTTTAATGTTGATGTAAAAATATACACAACTGTATTGGCAGAGAGATTGGGTGGGTTTCTACCTAAATTAATACACACTGATCAAGTGGGTTTTATTAGAGGTAGACAGGGGGTGGATAATATTCGCAAAACACTAGACCTCAGCTGGTCAAGTGGCACAGCGAGTAGAGCGCTCACTTTGACATCTGTGCAGGGCCTGCTAACGCAGGTTCGAATCCCGGCAGGGCCAAACTCAGCCTTTCATCCTTCCGAGGTCGATAAATGAGCACCACACACTGTAGGTAATAATAAGCAGCGCTCAGATACCCGAGGGTACGTAGCGCTATATAAATGCTAAATTATTATTATTATTATTATTATTATTAGACCTCATTACAGGCATTGGTGAGGGAGATTGGGAACCATTCGTCGGGAATCATTCTTGGTGTCACTAGATGCTGAGAAGGCCAATGATTGGGTGGCCTGGTCATTGTTGAAAGCTGTTCTGCATAAGGTGGGATTGGGCTTGAAGTGGTTCACTGGAGTTATGGCACTATATCAAACCCCAATGTCCAAGGTAGTAGTCAATGGTATATCATCTGAGAGATTCAAATTGAGTAGGGGAAACGAGACAGGGATGCCCATTGTCCCCCTTGATTTACGCCTTGACACTGGAGCAGTTGGCAGCATCGATCTGATGACATTTTGGCAATATATCGAGCCCTAGTACCTCCCTAACCCAAATTAATAGAGACATATGGAACTTTGTCAGGGTTTAAAATCAATTTTAACAAGTAAGTCGCCCTTTCCATGAGGGAGTACACTCCAAGCGTGGGCCAGCTCCTTTCAGACTTTGGGCTTCGAATACAGACTAAAATGCTTAGGCACCTTTATCACGAGGGGGATAACAGCTCTGTATACGACTAATGCTACTACCCTATGGAAAAGGATTAAGAAGGACTTAACTAGATGGGCCGGGACAATGTTATCGTGGGCGTAGCATCTTACTACGCTGAAGATGAATGTCTTACCTAGACTACTGTTCCTATTTCAAGCCCTACCAATAAAGATACAGGTCACCTTCTTTGACGAAGAAAAGAAAGCATATACAAATTTGCTTTGGAGAGGAAAAAGAGCACGGATAACATATACAACATGGAGTTTGCCTAAAGAGGAAGGTGGAATGGGGCTCCCAGGGCTAAAAGGATATCATAAGGCGGCGCAACTCGGATTCTGGTGGACCATTTGAGGGAGAATAAAGACAAATAATGGGTTGATTTAGAAAATTGTTTGTTAACTCCGGTCACTCTGGCCGAATGGCTATGGGTTCTTTACAGACATTTACCGGTGAGAATACTGACACGCACAATTCTAGCCGCATTATGGCAATCATGGAGGAAATCAAAGGATATGAAGGAGTAACCTCCTGGCCCTCACATCTCAGTTGTCTGTGGGCTCGTCGCTTTAGGAATAAAATATTTGACCCTCAAAAGGTACCAATCTTACTATGAGGCAGGAATGGTAAGAGCAGGCCAGTTATGGTGAAATGGGCACTTTTTTAGCTAAATTAAATTAGACGAGGCGTTGTGTGTGAGGCCCATGTCCCCATTCATTTTCCTACAATTAAAAGATGTCCCAACTGATCACGTTTGGGAGGGCCTGCTGAGTTAGCCATTATCTCCATTTGAACAGTTCTTAGATAAAACAACGGGCTCTAGAGGACTCATATCAAAGGTATACAATGCATTGTAACTAGAGGACACTAGGACTCCACAAACTAGGTTGCTATGGGACCGAGACCTGGGTATACAGGAAAGAGAAGACACCTGGCTGACCATCTATGAAAAATCTGGACTTCACAATTGCTATGCAATATAAAATGTATAATTCCAGACTCCTGCAGAGATAGCAACTGACCCCATATAGATTAGCCAAGATGTACCCTGGAGAAAGGCTGCTATGTTGGGGAGGGTGTGGAAACACAGGTATGTATTGGCATATTTGGTGAGAATACATCTAGCCCAATTGTTTTGGAAAGAGGTCTTAGCATGGGTGAAAAAGACGGAATAGAGAGGTCCCCAGCTCCACACTTGACACTATTTGGCCTGGAAGAGTCATGGGAAACATAAATTGGATTGTCCCATATGACAAGAAATGTAGTCCTAGCAGCAAGGGTGTGCATAACGATTCATTGGAAGAGACAACATCTCCTAATGCAAAGAGAATGGGTCAGAAAGGCATATGAAATATATGAGATGGCGAGCAGGACAGCCACACTGTTGGAACATGCGATGTTCCCCGATGCTTACCCTCTCAAAAGGACAGGTAGCTAATTCTTGTTAGACATGTTGTATCCCGGAAGTGGGAGCCGAGGGAGAGTACAGGGAGGTAGAGTGGAAAAATTGAGCTAAAGCACTGTAGATGGATAGATATTTCAAGATAGTGACTAAATCCTTGTCAAAGTTCTGCTGTTTTTATTGGTTGACGGGGTCACATTCTTGTCAAACTCTAAGTGAATAGTGTTGCTCCTTGAAAAAATTCAATAAAGAGTACATTAAAAAAATAATGAAAACGCCTATTTGAAAATAAAGTATTTGCTTGCATTAAAATGATTTTCAATATTTAGAAAATCTTTAATGGTTACATGGCAATGAAAAACTATTTTTCCTTTTTTTTTTATAACCACAATTAAGTTCCATAATTTCTTTTAAAAAAAAGAAAAATAAGGTTGAGATTGGTAGGCGAAAACAAATATTTGTAAAAGAAAATTTAAAACCCTTCGGAATAATCTAAAGCAACTAAGATACTGTGACTGATGTTGCAATAATCAGCAACAACATGTTTGTTACCCTTTTAAGAACCTACCTGCTACAACGCAGAAAAAGTAATTTTACAATGTTTTTCCAACATTAGCCAATATCAGTTAGAGATTGTCTACCTAACAGTCCCCCAAAAAATCTGCTTCGGTGGTAGAATTTTCATAAAATTCACAGAAATACCAACAATGCTAATTTTTAAGTATTCAGAGGTTTGAAACCGCAAGTAAGGGGAGATAAGACAAGTAACACATGCGTCATACCTTGCAGTCCTCCAATCCCTGAAAGAATCATCCCCACATCTTTCACAGGCAGGTCACCGGCTGTCTCATCAGGAGAAGACATGGTTGGTCTGTGGGACACAAACTTCAAGTGAAATTCATGCAAGATTTGTTGTCCTTTGTAATGTGTAAACAAAAACAATATACTGTAGCATATTTCATTTATGAAACAGCAGATGGTGCACACACAAAATTGGTCACTTATTGAAGGAATCTTGATATCCTTGCCAGGATATTTGGGCAAATTATCTTAGATGCAGTCAGCAAATAGGCCAATCTGTTAACTTCTGCTTTCTGGTTCTCATAACATGACAATGTTTGCTTAAAACATAACTACAAGTTTACTTCACTGCTGTGAAGTGGCCGCATGGTGATATATTAGCCATTTTAATGACACCTTAAAAAAATATTTATTTTGAAAGTTATCAGCTATGCTTGTGTTTATTTGAGAAAAATACCATGTTTAGTTAACAGATAAAATCACCAATTCAGTTTGAAGGCATGGCAACCAGTGCAGTACAGCATCATCTTCCATGACCGTAAATTCCTGAATGGACGGGACTATGGCATTCTAGCCCTGTTAAGCATGCCTACTTCTATCCCATGTAATCTGATAGGACAGCATAATCTGGTTTAGTCATATGGAATTAGGCCAGTTCCTTATGCTGCATTAGATTACAGGTGGTGGGGTAATCTAGAGATTAAATCAGATCACAACATTCAGGAATCAGCAATCTACGACAATAGAGAATGCAGGTCAATTTTAATTCTTTTCAAATTCAATAGTAAAAGGAATTTAAAAAAGAATATCCATAGTCAATGTTAAAATAGACACCAGTTGTAATGCCATCCTTTACAACGCACATAAGAGCTGTATTGTCCCTTTAGGTGAATCGCTGTATTTTCTAGCCAAAATATAAAAGGGAGAAAAATTGGTGCCAATGAGCTCAACAGAAATAAAAATAACAAGCGTCAGAAAACTCAATAGTTTTGTTTTTTTGTATTGACATTGTACTGGTATTTGTTGGCTAGTGCCATCATATTATCAGGTTCAAGCATCATTGTGTCTCGTACTCACATTATTTGACAGGGATTAGCGCTAAAATACCCTTTCGGTGAACTTTGCGCTTTATACCTTTATGTAACATAACATATTGCTATCATTTAATCAGCTCTTGCCATTAAACACAAGGATATTCAGTTTTTTAAAATTTATTTTTATTAATTTTCATTAACCAACAAAACCACACTGCAGTGCTCGGGCCCTCTGCCGCCTTGCAGGCCATTGCTATCCTACATTTCGCAAGTATGCAGATAAAATCTTTCATTTTAGTGATGTGCGCATGTTGACCTCTGCCCCTCGGGAATAACCCCAACAGGCAATACTCTGGGGGCCACAAGTGCATTTCAATGCCTCCCTTCTTAGCACTTCCCATCACTTCCCCCGAGAATTTCTGAATCCGGGGCACCTCCAAAACATGTGCATCATGTCTGCCCCCTCCTGTGTGCACCTCGGACAGACCTGGGCCCCTTTCCCTGTCATGTGTGATAGCCTGTGTGGGGTCATGTATGCCCTGTGTGTTACACAGTTGTGTGGTTCTGAATCTGGCGTTTCTAGAGACCTGTCTGGTGTATGCGAGTACCCTTCCCCATTCTGCGTCTGTGAATGCCCTTCATATGTCCATTTCCCATTTGACCCTCTCTTTCAACCCTGTCGCGCTCAAGACTCCCAGGAGCACGTCATACAGTCCGGAGACCATGCGCCCTCCTTCTGAGATGTCATGCATAGCGTCAAGTAGGTTGTCATTTGTCACAATCAGCGCCTGTGGGTTCTCCCATTTCCTCTTGATCTTTTGGGTCATTCCCATATACAGCAGGAATTGGCCCATGTGGATGTCATGTTCACTGACTAGGGTATGGAAGTCAAGAATGTTATCCTCTCGCAGTAGGTCCCCCACTGTGGCTACTCCTTTGTCTTTGTGGTTAGACAAACCTTGTTGGTTAAGGGCGCTGGTGGGTGGTTGATAACCATATGTTGTAGCCGTGAGTTTAATTAGTTCAAAGGTATTGCAATAGAGGAGCCAGACACCCGACTTGTTGCCATCAGTGAAAGGTTTTAATGTTGTTACACATGTAAAACAGAGGACCTAGTAACCATGCGGTCGAGTGTTGCTCCGTGCTGGTTCGGTGACAAACCAGCACGAAGCAACACTCGACCGCACTCAGACTGGCTAACCAGCCAACCGCCCACTAGGATTGGGGAAACCACTACTAGGCGATATAATCCTATACAGGACCACCTACTTTTTGCCTACCTTGATAAAGACTACAGTCGAAACGCATTGGCTTTTTTTTTCACCTGTACCTAGCAACGATTACTAGGTCCTCTGTTTTACTTGTGTAACAACATTAACACCGTTCACTGATGACAACAAGTCAGGAGTCTGGCTCCTCTATTACAATACCTTTGAACTAATTAAACTCGCGGCCACAACATATGGTTATCAACGACCCACCAGCGCCATTAAACAACAAGGTTTGTCTAACCAACCAGTAACCTTTCCATTGGGAACTTTTGAGTTTTGGTTCCCAGACAAACCATGTGCCAGGACGCAGGTCACATTACAGCAACCAAGTAACCTCCCAATTAACGCAGGGGCCCGTTAGCCTTCAAACTCCAACCAACTGAACCTACTCCTTTGTCTTCCCACTGTCGCACGTACTGTCATCATCCTATGATGCCTATCAGGGGGGTGTGTACTGAGCAGGGATCTGGTGTTCCTAGGAGTTTCCATGCCCTGCACCATATTTCCCTGCCCAGTTTCAGAAGTCCGGAGGGTCTGGTCAAGTGTATGCCCTCTACCCATAGGATCTCCTTGAGGAAGTGTCGCTTCAGCATTGGCTGTAGCAGCTCAGTATCATGGGAGGCCTCATCTCCCAGTCAAGTTATTATGAATTACAGCTGTCCTGCTAGGTAATAGCATTCAAAGTGTGGGACTTTTATCCCGCCCTCTTTGTGCCTTCCCCGTCGGGTGCTCAATGCAATCATGCCCCCCTCCCAAAAATGATCTGGTTAGTGTGTCTACCTATTGAAAGAATGCTTTGGGTATGTTGTAGGGAATGTTATTGAATTGATATAGGAGGCGGGGGAGTACCAACATCTTCAAGAGATCAGCTCTGCCCGGCATCCCAAGGGCTAGTTTTTGCCAGAACCCCATTGACTTCCGTACCCCTTCCGGGGGCTCTCATTGTATTGTCGTTATGCATGTCTGCAGGGCTATGCCACACGTTAATGCCCAGGTATCTAAAGGTGTCGGTTGCCCATTGTAGGCCCAGCAGCGGCAGGTATGCCACTCAGAGTCCTCAGAGGTCCGCAAGCGGGAACAGACAGAACTTCCCACAGTGTATCTGGATCCCTGAGAGCGTGGCAAAGTGATCAATATTGTCCAAGAGAAGCGTTAGGCTGTCTTCAGGTTGGCTTATATACAATAACATGTCAGCATACAGGGAAATCGGATGCACTTTCCGGTTGATCGCTATCCTGGCTTCTCTGTAGTCTCTCCTGAGGAGCACCTCCAGCGGCTCCAGCGCCAGAATAAACAACATCGGCGAGATTGGGGACCCCTGCTTGGTGCCCCTGTGTACCTCCCAGTGTTTCCCGAGACCTTTCTGCCTGTTTGACTCTTGCCATGGTTCGCATGTAAATTAGTTTAACCCATCCCAGTTATGATTCTCTGATCCCAAACCATTCTAGGGGGACCAGTAGCCAAGTCGAAGGCCTTCATCGCGTCCAGTGAGGCAATGGCATAGTCTTCCCTTCCTCTGATTTGCACCATCTAGAATGTGGTGCAGCCTCCTCAGGTTCCATGTGGTATTACCCCAAAGGACATACCCAGTCTGGTCGACATGATTCAGCCCCACTATCACTTTCTTAAGCCTATTGACCAGTACTGAGGTTAGAATTTTACAGTCCTGATTCACCATCGATAGCGGTCTGTATGATCCGCAGCTCAGGGGGTCTTTTCTTGGCTTTAGAATAGGTATGATGATTGAATCTTTTAGGCTGTCGGGCAACACACCCCCCTATCATGTGCCTCTGTGTAGACCTCCAGCAGTCTGGGGGCCAGCATGCCTATGTATGCTTTATAAAATCCCCCTGGGAGTAGGTCTGGTATACACAAAAAAGGACAGGCAGCAGGAGGATGGAAAGAAACGGTTCAATCCCTTTTTGCAAAAATATCAATTTATTTTCATATATATTTAATGGTACTAAACCAACATAGGCATTTAAAAACCAAATTGTACTACCATCAGACAGACTCATTCATAATGTATGAGCGAGTATGTCTGATGGAGTAAATGGAATGGAGTATGAATCATTATTTATATGTGCACAATTTGGTTTTAAATGCCTATGTTGGCTTAGTACCACTAAATATTTGTTATATATGAAAATAAATTGATATTTTTGTGAAAAGGATTGAACCGTTTCTTTCCATCCTCCTGCTCCCAATCCATTTAATGTGTATTTCCTCTGCCTGCAGCCTCTGTGTGTATTGTGTAAAGTCCAGTCTGCCTAGTCTTTCCCATTCTCCTATGCACGTCTGCCTCAGTTGTATCACCTCTGCAGGTTCCTCCCCTGCCGCCACACCAATGTTTCCCTTCAGGGCTATATCTTCTTCAATAGCCTCCAACTGTCTAGTATTCCTTTCCTGAGGCCCCCCACTCCTCTGTTTTCCCCATCGCCGCTCCTCTTAGGACTACTTTACATGCATCCCATAGGGCGCTGCCCTGAGACACACTGCCTGCGTTGGAGGCAAAGTAATCTACGACCTGTTCCTCCAGATATTCACTGAAGGTGTCGTCCAATAGCGCCTCCGCCCTCAACCTCCAGTTGGGAATTCTAGGTCTTTGTTGTGTGCTCTGCCATGTTATTGTGAGGGGTGCATGATGAGCGAGTATCCTGGCCATGTATTCTATTTGTGCGAACTCTCCCAGATGTGCTCTCCTTGTAACTATATAATCGATTCATGTGTGTACCCTGTGTGGGGCTGAGAAGTGTGAATATCCCTGGGTTTTTTTCCATGTGTTTCTCTCCAGGCATCTATTTTATTTTTTTTGAAAACTCTTTTTATTGAACTTTTCAGATTTTAACATCAAGGCAATAATAAAAGAAAGAAAATTTCGCCCCCGCACCCCCTCCCCAGGACAAGCATTAAAAATCCCTAATATTCCCTCTCCCTGACAGTTCCCTCACCCTGTTGTAGCTCAAGAAGTCTCAATCGCTGAAACACCATATCACTCTGTAGTCATCCTTGAGAAAAGACATAATCTCTCCCCATTCGGCAGCAAAGCTTTGCACTCTACTTTCCATGGCATATGTTGCCCACTCCAAGGCCACTATGTCCCAATCTTTCCGCAGCCAGTCTTGACCCTTGGAATCTCAGGGCTCCTCCATCTTTGGGCTATCAACAAAAGGGCTGCCAGCGTCAAAATTGCTCTTGCTTTCTCCCTACCCCCCATTCTCCCCTCATCAAAGATCCCCCAGACGCCCAGGAGGATCTGCATCAGGGTCCGTGTGTCTCCTGGGCCAAAAAGCCTTTCCTGCGCCCTTTGTACCTCGGCCCAAAAAGATGCATTCTTGGGACATTGCCACCAAACATGTTCTGCCGTGCCTACCTGCCCACACCCCCTCCAGCACCCATCCGGTCTCGTGGGAAACATTTTATGCAGTTTGGCTGGGGTGTAGTGCCATCGGAATAGGAGCTTATACCATGCTTCTTGGAGCTGGGAGGCTCTGGCTCATTTGGGTATCTTCTTCCAAAGACTTTCCCACTCCTCTCTACTGATTTCCCTCCCTAGGGCCTTTTCCCATTTCTGCATATATGGCCACTGAACATCGGATTCAGAACTATTCAGGATCTTATAGATATTGGAGATAAGGCCTTTTGCAACGTCATTGGTCAGCAGAAAACTTTCAAATTTTGTCGGCTCCCTAGTTGCTGCTTTCCTAACTCCCGGATGTAGTACCCAATGTCTTATTTGAGCGTAGCGCAATCTTTCCTTCTCCTGTATTGCAAAAACCCTCTTACAGTCCTCGAATGATAACAATTCCCCCTCCCGGAACATGTCACATAACTTCCCACATCCCCCTTCCTGCCAACACTCAAAAGCCCCCCTCTCCAAGCCCGGTGAGAAATCACCATTTCCAAATAGCAGCCTAAATGGAGACGGGAAAGAAGTATTTCCCTTGGCCCGTACCATGGCATCCCAGATGTCCACCATTAGTTTGGTGATAGTGCTTTCATGTAGGTGCCGCGGCCTATGCTCCTTCGGGAGGCATAGGACCTCCGAGAGACAATGGTGGGCTACCGCTCTATCCATTCTCACCCAAATTTTCTCTCGCTGGCTCTCTTCTCCCTACAGCCATTCCCTGACGATTTGTAACTGAGTGGCCTCATAATACCGCCGACAATTCGGCAAAGCCAGGCCCCCCTCCTGTCTAGATGCCATTAACAAATCGCCCCGCACTCTCGGTCTTTTCCCGTCCCACACGAAATCCCTCGTCAGAGTCCCCAATTCCCTAAAGAAGCTAGGTGGAAAAGGTTGCGGGATAGCCTGGAATAAATACAGCAGCCGCGGCAGCGCAACCATTTTCACGGCTGCGATCCGCCCTAGCAAGGACACTTAAAGGCTCCGCCATCTACGAAAGTCACTGCGAATTGCTCTAAGGAGCGGGGGAAAATTCGCTGAGTACCACCCTGAGATTGTTGCCGTAATCTTTACCCCCAAGTATTTAATCCCACCCAGACTCCACAATAGGTGAGTAACTTCCCTCATATCCTCAAGTTCTGGTCCCCTAAACATTAGATTGAGGATTTCTGACTTGGTAGCGTTAACCTTGAGACCCGAGGCCTCCCCAAATCGTTCCAATAGGGATAGGCTAACCTGAAGCGACTCTTTGGGCACTGTCAACATCAGCAGCATGTCGTCAGCAAAAGCTGCGACCTTCTGTTGTTCCCCACCCAAACGGGATGCCTCGTATATCCGGTTTTTCCCTAATCGCTTGCAGAAGGGGTTCCAGGTACAGCGCATAGAGAATAGGGGATAGGGGGGAGCCTTGCTTAGTCCCTCTCTGTAAGTTGACCCTTCTAGTAGCTGACCCGTTAACCATTATTCTAATGGATGGTGCTTGATAATTGGCCTGGACCATCGTGAGAAATTCTCCCCTAATGCCCATCGTTTCCATTACGTGAAACAGAAGAGGCCACTCCACACGGTCAAAGGCCTTTTCCGCGTCAAGCGCCACCAAAACCGCTGGGGTAGATGTCCTTTGGATTTTTTCAACTAAATGAGCCACCCGTCTGATGTTATCTGCTGTCTGCCGGCCCTTGACAAAACCCATCTGGTCGGGATGCACGAGAGAGGAGAAAATGGTGTTCAACCTATTCGCCAAGATTTTAGTATAAATCTTGGCATCTATATTAATCAAAGCAATGGGGCGGTAAGCCGTTCTCGCTTCTGGATCCCTATGCGGCTTGAGGACGAGGGTCACCTTTGCTTCTTCCATCGACGGGGACATTTTACCTGTCCGTCGAAACATGTTGAATAGGGAGGTCAATTGCAGGGCTAATGTGTAATAAACATTTTTATAAAAGGCAGCGGTATAACCGTCTGGGCCGGGGGCTTTATTTACTGGAAGAGCCCTGACCACCCCCCTTACTTCCTCCTCTGTGATTACTCTGTTTAAGGCTTCCCTCGAGTCGCTATCTATTTCCCGCAGCTGGACGGATTGTAGAAACCTATCTTGCGCCTCACCAAGGGGGTTCTGGGACGTATAAAGGGAGTCATAAAACTCTGCAATAGCCTCCTTCAATTCTTCCTTCTCAGTTACCCTCACCCCATTGTTTCAAGGCCGTGATGGCATTTTTCGCCCTTGCTCCCCTAAATAGCCGTGCCAGAAGCGTACTCGCTTTATTCGCCTTTGCGTAATACTTTTGTCTCAAGGCTAGGAGTGCCCCTTCCGCCTTCTTGGTACGTAGTAATTCTAACTGGCCCAGCGCCTTCCTATATTCCCGCATGGCTTTCCGGGATGGAGTTGCCCCTGCTGCATGCCTAGCTGCCTCAACCTCCGACTCCAATTGTACTTCCAAAGCTCTTAACTGCTTCACTCGAAAAGCGGATGCAGCAATTCGATCCCCTCCGATTGTCGCCTTAAAGGCGTCCCACCGTATCCCTTCTCCCGTGTCCTCCAGCCTATTTATAGCAAAGAAGGTCTTAATCTTCTCCTCAATTTCTCCCCGAACTACCGGGTCTCTCAAAAGCGCACTAGGAAACTTCCAGCCCCACACACCCCTCCCCCTCCTACCCAAATCCATCACCACTGATACTACCTTATGGTCGGCTATTCCAATCGGTCCTACCTGTACCTCCCGAATATAACCCACTAGCCCAACCGAGACCCATATATAATCTATTCTAGATTGAGATCCATGGACCCCAGATAGGAAGGTATACCCCTCCGCGTTTCCCTTTATCTCCCTCCACACATCCCGCATCCCCAGGTTCCTAATCTTATCTTTCAATTCTGCCGACAGCACTGCCCCTCCACCCCTGGATCCGTAACCACTTCTATCCCGTACCCCATCCCAGGCGATATTCAGGTCTCCCAATGGGACAATTTGCCCCCAGGAGTGTACTTCCAACACTTTCAACACCAACAGTAGAAATTGCTCCTGACCAGAGTTGGGACTGTATACCACCGCTATTGTGTAAGGGGCATCCTGGCATTCCCCTCTAACCACCAAGTATCTCCCCTCTTTATCTCTCGTGACCACCTCCACTCTGAAATTAACTGTGTTCAGGATAGCCAGTGCTACCCCCTTCGTTTTACTGTGACCTGAGGCATGCAATATCTGATCAAAGCCTCTCAGCTTCAACCGACCCTGGTCTTTGGATAGTAAGTGTGTTTCCTGGAGTCCCATAATATCAGGTCTCTCCTTTCTCACAAAAAGTTCCAATTTCTTCCTTCTCAGGGGAGAGTTTAATCCACGCACATTATGCGTTATCCACTTAAGAGGTTAATAGTTACGACTGAGATCTTCCTCTGAACAACTGTCTTCTCTCCTTTCTCCTCCTTGAATGACTCGCCTCCTTCCCACCCCTTCCCACCCCCCCTTCCACCTTCCCTCACCAAACCCATCCTCGCCCTCCCTGGAAGACCCTCCCCTTCCCACCTGCTCACCACTCCCAACTCGGGCATCCCCGCCCTTTCCGTATCCAAAATGGTTGCTCCTCCTCCGACCCATGTCTTCATTTCTCCTTCTAGAGGCCCACCGCCCCTCCTTTCGAGTCAGATTTATAAGACATTGGGATAACTACACCGCTCTTCATTAGGATTTCCTTTTTGCCTCCTCATACCATCTTTGCCACTTTTCCTCTTCTTCTCTCCCACAGTCGACCAGCTCCATGGTTTCGGCCTGTTGCGTCCTATTGCTCCCCTAGCTCCTGAGCTCGTCGGCGTTGGAGGCCCTTTTCCAGGGTATCTGTCCTTTCCCCCAATTGGCGCGTTTCCTGCCTTATCTCTCCCAGGGCCTCATTCAAATCTGTTCTCATTAGTTGAAATTGATCTTGAAAGGTCTTGGGTAAATTCAGTTGTAAGGCATGGAGCTCCCCCAAGAATTCCTGTCTAGTCATCATCGAGCGCTCCTCCCCCATCTCCTAATCTGCATCTTCGCCCGACTTCTCCCGGGCTGCTCCAGGGCCCTCTCTTGGGGTATGCGCTGGCCAAATTGCAGGTAGTGTTCCAACCAAGTCACCTCCGGCTGGTGCCCCCTTCCCGCCTTTGCTTTTGGATTTGGTGGCCATGTTGTAGCAGTCCCCACTGTCCCCTCCGTGTTGCCGGACCCAAACAAGGGATCGTGGATGAGCTAGAGTCCAAGTATCCCTCCGCTTAGCTCACGGGGGGCCAGTGCGTAGTGTCGTGAAGAAGGAAAAAAAAAAAAAAAACAGGCAAGAGACCCTTCAAATCCTTAAGGTCGCCAGAGGTGCTGGGCCGAAGCCCCCCCTGCTCCCCTTCCAGTAGGACCGCAGAACTACCCGGGGCACCACATACTACACTTACCCCCGTGGCAGGCTCCTTCAAACGCCTCACTGAAGTCCACACAGTTCCCTCTGGGGGAGAGCCGCTCTCCCGCCCGTCCCTTGTAGTAGGAGCACCTGTATCTGAGGGGAGGCAAGGGTATCGCCAGGGGCCCGTCCCCAGGGTCCCACGCGGGCCGCGCGGCACCGCAATCCAGGCTCACTGTGAGGCGGCCTCCCTCCCTCCAACCGCCGCTTCTGGTGCCAGGGGGGTAATTCCACCAGGGGGCAATGCTCCAAACTCCCCCCCCTTCTGCAAATGGATCCTCTGCAGTGAATGGGAGGCAGACACTTCCCCCAGCCTGCTCCCCCTACACCGTGTCCGCTCTTTCCGATTATGGCGACGTGGAAAGAAATCACTGCAGCTGCCGCCTTATCTTCGCGGCGCCTCACTGTTGTCAATCTTCTTCTGGGTTCCGTCCTTCTCCTTGCACAGCACCCCGGTCCGACTCGGAGCTGCTCCACGGCTCTTCTGCTACTCCGTCCGCTCTTCACTCGCGAGGGGGGGGGGGGGTCGCGCAATCACTCCCCTGCGGCTCCTCTCCCGTCCACCGCAGAGCACACGGCGCGAAATACAGATGGCGGGTCCCGCTCCGAACCGCCCCCAGCACTGATCCGCGTCGCCTTGCGGCTCCCCCTCGCAAGCCCCAACCAACGGCTGCACCCGCAGCCTCCAACCTCTTCCATGGCTGGACTCGCGGCTACTGACAGCCTCACACCGGAGACTGCCAAGGGATGCCGCCCAGGCTTTGCGCCGACTCCAAGTTACTCTCCACTCTCCCCTCACTCTCCGGGGAGGCGTCTTGATCGCCAAGGACATCTGTGAAAGGGGCGGTGGGCACCACTATGCTGCTGGGTCCGGAGAGCGCCGTCGGCACGTCTACTCAGTGCCGGCGGCCATCTTGAGTCCCTCCAGGCATCTATTAAACCAAGATCATTTTGGCCAGCGGCGCTGGCTTCTTGTGTTTTCCGTCTGACCTGTCAAGGATGGGGTTTACAGTGCAGTTAGTCTCCATCCCAGACCTATATGGAGGCTCTGTACACAGGTAGCTTAGTGTATAGTGATTTAAAGAATGTCATGGCACCATGGTTTGGGGCATAGGTGTTGTTGAAGCAATCATCCCTGTTTTCCAGTAACCCATGTACTAGTACCAGTCTCCCCTCATCTTTTTTATGTTGAAGTAGTCGGAAGGGGACCGTAGGCACCACCCAGATGACTCCCATAGCGTACGCGGAGTAGGGTGAGACATACATTTTGCCTCCCCATTTCTTCACCAGTACAGTCTGTCTGTGGTGAGGTGCATTTCCTGCAACACTGTCACTTGGATGCCTTTCCTGATCAAGTATGTGTGCACCCTCAGTCTCTTGACA
Source organism: Ambystoma mexicanum (assembly GCF_040938575.1). Taxonomy (NCBI): domain Eukaryota; kingdom Metazoa; phylum Chordata; class Amphibia; order Caudata; family Ambystomatidae; genus Ambystoma; species Ambystoma mexicanum. The sequence goes on from NC_090922.1 coordinate 394,264,656, forward strand.
TAATTGTTAAGGCACCTTACGTTCTAGGTGATCACCTGCAGCCCATTATATGCCATTGCAATTCTCAAGGACCAGGCCACACATTCCCCATTGCCCTATTGTCATGCCCTGAGGTGAATCCAACCCTCTGTTCCCACCCATAGCTACGCATTGTCTGTCCCGATCATAGTCATCACACTGCAGCCCGTCCCTAAACCTAACATTACCTTCCCGCCTTGCACATGGTGCCACTTGTTTATTGACTTAACAATACCCGCCGGTGTCTTCCCTCCACTGCCCCACTCACCTTGCTTCCCTCCCCCCACTCCAACGATAACCCCTGAACTTTGTAACAAACCAAACAATGGCCCAGCAGTATTGTCTCTGCTCAGGCCCGGCTGCTTCACCCTCTCCCAGCTCCTCCCAATAGGGCAGCGTAAAGAAGCTAGGCGCCTTAGAACTGGCGTCCAAAGATTCAACTGTGGTTTGTGGCTGCCTCCGTCGTTGCATGTGGCAAGTCCTGGGTGCCTGGGGATAATGCAAGGCTTCTTGTTGTCCCGGGCAGCTTCGTCCGCCAGCGCAAGGATTCCGGCAGTCGGGTGCTTGTGGTCCTAGTCCCTTTTCCAGCTATCCCCCAGAAGCCCGCCGCTACTGTCTGTGGGGGTGTCTCAAGCCCCCCCACCAGTGTTCGTATGGCCCCTCAGATGCCTCCTGCGGTTGATGCACCTCTACCAGCTGGGTGTAGTCAAAGGGTAGGGGGCGGTTGGCCTGGCGAGGAAGGACCAAGGGACTGGGAGGGTCTGTCGCCCCAGCGCTTCACTAGCGGTATCAATTAGGGTGTGTCCGGCCAGAGGGTAGGCTGCGCGGGTGTCCGGGTTGGTGCGCTGCTGTCTCCCCATGTTCTGCTGTATGTTCGCAGTACTCTCTGCGTCTGCATATTCTAATGAGGGCGCTCAGTGTTGCGGCTGCCATCTTGGGAAGTCCTCGCAAGATTCCTGGGGCCAGCTTTCTCCGGCACCACGCTTCTGCCAGCCACCTCAGCAGATTTCCCCCACCCCTCATGTTCCGACACCTGTGGCTGTTAGTTGTCGGGCGAAGCGCTTCTCATAGTGTGAGGACCAGCTTCAGTTTATGGGTCATTCGGGAGCCTCTCCAGAGAGCAACTTCACTCCATAGTTGCAGCCCACACCCCCGAATGGTACTCACAGTTATCTCAGTTTGCTTTCAAATCCTAGGTACTCACTCATTTTCCAAGGATGACACTTAAGAGCACAATTATAATTTGTCGGTGCAGGAAAAGTGTTGGTAACAGAATTACCACCACTTTTTTCCCCACCTCCAAACTTGTAATGAGGCCCTTAATACCAATTCTGTTTACAATAGAATTATGAACAATACTGAAACCACGCAAAATCATTGTTCTACACATGAAATCACATTCACTGTTTCTCAAACAATCACCAGAAACTGAGAATAAACTTTCCCTAGACTCCTTATACCAATGATATAAACAAATAATTCCTTAATAAAGTGAAATAATATTCAGCGATAAAATGTCCAGCTCATGCCTACCGAAACCCATCAACCATTCCTGCAATATTCAACTATCTCAAGGATGCATCTAAAAAGGTCCGGCTCTCAATGCCCAACCTCTCTTCAAAGAATTTGCTACAACAAAAGTGACATTGTTAGATTGGTAGATTTCACAGTCCTTAAGTTAAGGGATCAAAATATTGTTCTTCGCCAGATTTTCTCACCCTATGATAGGGGACATAAACAAGCACAGAATGCATCATATGCTCGCTATTCTCTAAAGCAATATGGGCAATTGTCATCCGTGCCCTTTTTCCAACTTCACAGAACGTGGCTAGGGGCAGTGTTCCCAGTCGCATATTCCCAATTAGCATTTTAGTAACAAAGTGTTCAATATTGCTCATGTAACTGTCAGCTCCCAAACTGCTCTTAATATCAAGATAAGCAAATGTTAATTATAACTCTGGAACCTCGTCAACATAATCCTGGTCGACCATTCATCATCGACATGACATACTTTTATTTTAGTATGGATGCCTATCAAAATGGGTTCCTTTCATATATACCTACAATTCGGATGAATCACCTTTCAATACTTCAATGACAGCAATGTTTTCGGCCCTGGCAACAGGAGGATTTTGGTCAGAGAATTTCTACATTTGACAATGATGCACAGCACTGATTTTAACCTAATATAAGCAGGATTTTAATGTAGCTGTATTTAAGCCATAAGGTAAGGAAAAACAGATTTTTGAACACTTGATTTGAGCGGATAGTACCAACTCCCAATAGTTCTGCCCAATAGACCTTACAGGTCAATCTTGAACACTGTATACCTCCACAGCTGGTAATAATGCACGCCCCCAAAAAGCATGTTTACAAAACTCTGGATCACACCACCTAATCTAGAGCAAATTAATACTATTTTCTTAATCAAGCCCTGTTTGGCACAAGTGTAGTACCCCAAGTTAATCAAAAGGCCCTAATCTGCTCTGTACATCACGAAAATAACTATTTTCTAAAATTTACAAATTTGGCAGGGCCATGGTTCACAAAATCTACTAGCCCAATCACATTGGCGAGGAGATTTTATGAAGGGCGAGTGCCAATAGCATGGCACTCAACCTTGATGGCGAGTATGGGGATGTTTGAAACTTTTATTTGATAAAGGTTTCACTGTGCATGGCTGTCCTTTGGATGGCAGCATTGCATCAAACACAAAGTGTGCTTATGGTGACATGCACCAATTTACAGAAAGCACTGGTAAATATTGTGTCATCCATCACCATGGGGCGAGTGCATTTCACTTAGGTATGAAAACGAAGGAATTTGCTACCATGCAGGTCTAGTGGGAATTTTCAAGGCCTGATGCCATATATGTTTTAGTGATATTGATGTTCAACCCCTTAGTTTAAGTGGTATGCAATCCTGTGCAATCCTGTGCCATTCATTCACAATGCTCGAACACCTCATGTTTTGAACTGTGGAGAGTACAGCACAGCATGTTTTCCCAGTAATATGCTTTTCTTCTTTGATTCCTAATCATAGTTGGACACTTCCTCTCCATCTGTATCAGAATTAACTTAAGGTTTTCGCAAGTAAGGAAGAGCCCATGTTACTTTGGGAATGCACTACAACTCGCCAGCGTAACAGTGTCTGAGGTTGTTGGGTAATCAATCTCGTGTGAACAGGAGTACGGTCATGTGATTCCTTTTAACCCCTGCGTTGACTCAAAAAAGCCTTCTTGATAAAAGATTTGTACGCTATATTTAGCAATTGCACGCGGGGAAAGAGCGCTCAGTCAATCAGGTGGCTAGAAATACAGACAAGAACTGCCAGTTTACAGTCTGCATTTCCAGCCACACCAGGCCCTTCCGCGGCTGCCACATTTGATTTTTTGTGTCCCCAGCCCATCGCAGCCACTCACCACTAGAAGACAGTTTTGAGTTTTGTGACAAATCTCATAGCCTCGTCACTGATTCCCTGGAGGTAAGCTTTGCCTGTGTGGCCAGGGAAAGGCAAAAGCCCCCCGACTCTGACCCCGAGGGTGGCTATCTACGGGAAGACCAGATAGGGTAGACAATCTCAAGGGAGGCAGGGGGATATTGCATAAAAATAACCCTTCAAATATATCTTTTAGTAACAGCCATGTACCTTTGCTACACTCAACTCTGGCTCATTGTAATTTGGATGGTGAATTCCAACGTTTTTCTAACCAACAACACTGTTTGCCTCCCCCTCCCTTTTCAAGTACTGAGATGAGGAAGAGAGAGTGATGTGGATGACCAGATGTGGTAAACCAATGACGCATTCTAGTCATTGCAGAATGCAAAATAAGACTGGGACATTTAAAATGGGACACAGGTGAACAGCGAGAGAGGGAAACAGGCAGAGAAGCAGCGAAACTGGCAGATGCTGCAGATGCAGATAATTTGTTCGGATGCTCTTCGCAAGGACGGGAAGGAGCAGACTGCAAAATACCATGGAGACGAGAGACATGTCGTGAAGAGAAGCGAAAACGGCAGAGGTTTGCTGCCTCTCTGTCAACGGAAGCTGGAGCTGTCGCATGCCGAAAGAGGGAAGGAGGAAGCGGAGCGGCTCGTAGAACGCACCGTTTGCGAGTGGGCCGAAGGGGTTAAATGCGAGGAACATCGAAGCAGCCACAGAAGACAAATAAGACGGGGAGAGAGAACAGGTTACCTGGGCACTTGAGGGTGAATGTCGCGTACGATACACAGTGCGTAGGAGCCCAAGAGACGGACGTGAAACAGTGGATAGCAATATGAACATTGTTATGTCTAAGTAAAGACGATATATTTGATACCAATACAAATATTGTTAAAAGTCCAAGGAAGGACAGTGAAACTGATACAAACATTATTAAGAGCCACATTGCTAAGAGCCAAAGCAAGAGAAGTGAACCTGATGCGGACATTGTTAAGAAAGGGTCAGTGACCCAGCATATGAAAAGGATTGTTTTCTGGATAGAACAGGGAGTGAATGAAAGGTGGCAAAGCCCTGGCAGGATAGAGAACCAGGCAATGTGCGAGTCTGGGATCCGCACCAAAGTAAGAGCCCTGGCAGGTGAGTGAACCAGGGGTAAGAAGAAGAGTAAGAGGAACAAGGGATTGAAATCTCAATCTGAAATTGTTCGAACATTGGAAAAGGGAGGACCCACAACCCTTTCTAAAGCCAAGTTATAACGTTGCAATAGCCTGGCAGAAGTGTACACCGGGAAATGACTGAGGAAGTCCAGGGGTCAATACCCCTCCGTGAAGTTGTGAAACATTAACAAGAGAGTTGTATGTAATTCAAGGAGGTTCAAGTGAAAGACATTCCCCTTTGAACAAACCTTTCAAGAGAACTGTGTATTTTCAAGACAATTATGTGCTTTCAAGGGAATAGTATACTTTAAGGAAATTCAAGGGAGGAGCATTTCCCCCTTGAACAAAACTGGAACATTAACAAAGTGACATTTGTATTTTATTGTATTTTATATAGCGCCCTTGTCCAAAGCGCTTTACATGAAAAGTCAGCGGTACATAAAAATCAGCAATGCAAATCAGGGTTCAGATACTGCCGGTAGCAATCAATCAGAGGAGTGAAGCAGGCGAGTTTTTAAAGAGGAAAGAACAAGGAGTAAGAAGTAATGGAACGAAGAGAGAGAGGGAGCATGTTCCAATGAAGAGGAGCAAGGAACTGAAAAGAACCAAAACGGGATTGGGCACAGGGGGGGCGGGATACAGAGGAACAAAGAGAACGAGAAGGAGAATAAAATGAAAGGAGAGATGCAAGATAATCAGGGGCAAGTCCGTAAAGGGATTTAAAGACTAGGCAAAGAAAGTAAAATTTAAGCTGAGAATAGAAAGACAGCCAGCCGAGTGAGGCAAGCGAAGAAGAGATTGAGTCCCGATAAGAAAGAAGGCAGAGTGAGTGAATAGAAGAATGGTAGATTGATTTAAGAGGAGCAAGACGTGAACAAGGAAGACCAATGAACATGACAGAACAATAGAATAGTCGAGGGAAAATTAACGAAGAGATAAGAAGTTTCAAGGCGTGAAAAGTGAGAAAAGAACGGACTGTAAATATTGTAAAGATGAAATCGACAGGCACGAGAAGTAAGGGAAATGTGGTGGACAAAGGAAAGATTAGAATCAAAGTAAAGACCAAGATTACGGGAAGTAGGAGAGATAAATAGACTGGAGGGAGGAAAGGGAGGAGACTGTGGCTAAAGAGTGTTACTGAAATGAGACGTCATACAGGATTTAATGGCGGAAAGGCAAGTTGTGAGAGTATGATAAATATTGGGTGTAAAAGATGAAAAGGAGAGAAAGAGCAGAGTATCATCAGCATAGAAATGGTGTGATAGTCCAAAAGAAGAGAAGTATATGCCGAGAATAAAAAAGGGCCAAGGAATGACCCTTGAGGAACACCATGATCAAGGGGAAAGGATGGAGAAATGTTACCACCCAAGGAGACTGCAAACGTACAGTTGGACAAGTAAGATGAAAACCACGATAGAACAGAACCACGAAGACCAAAGGAAGAAAGAATCCAGAAGCAAAGTGTGATCCACAGTGTCAAAAGCAGCTGATAGGTCGAGAAGAATAACAGAAGAGTGTTTAGAGTAACAAGCTGTAACAAGAGAGTTAAGCATGCAAGTCAAGGCTGGTTCAGTGGAATGTCGGGGACGAAAGCCAGATTGAGTAGGAGGAAGAAGAGATACATCAGGCAGGAATGTAGAAATTTGTGAGTAAACAAGACGCTCAAGAAGCTTAGATAAAAATGGTAAGAGATATAGGACGGAAGTTTGGAACAAGAAGGGGATTGGCTGTGGGTTTCTTTAGGATAAGAATAATAATTGCATGTTTGAAAGCAGAGGGAAACGTAGAAGTGGAGAGACAGATATTAAAAAAGGAGGCAAGAAAGGCACCAGAAGCGGGTACATTTTAGGAATGAGTAGAGAAGGAATAGAGTCAGTAGGGGCAGAAGTGGGGTGGACTTTGACCAAGAGAAGATCCACTTCAGAATCAGAAACAGGAGCGAAGTTAGAAACAGTATTAGAAAGAGTAGGGAAAGATAAAGGGAAAGAGTTATAAGAAGGTCATGAAAGAATGTCCTGACGTAAGGAGAGAACTTTAGAGGAGAAAAAATGTGCTAAATCAGATGCAGATAAGGATGAATTAATAGAAGGATCAGGTCTAGGAGGAGAAAGAAGCAGAGTTAAAGTTCGAAAGAGATGCCGAGGGGGAGTAGATATGAGTATGGAGAAGATCAGAGGAATAGGCGCGTTTAGCAGAATACAGTTGTCAGAGAGCGTGATAGGAAAAATAGGTAGCGCGATTAGCAGGACACGGAAGTTTGCGCCATCGCCTTTCAAGGTGACGAAGAAAACAGAGCATAGAACAGATGAGGAGAAAGCCAGGGTTGGGCAGGTTTGCGAGTAGGCTGAACAGTAGAAAGAGGGTAGAGTTGATCAAAACTAGAAGCAAGGGATGAGGAAAGAGTGGACGTAGCTTTGTCTGCAGAGAGAATTGAAAAGTTTGAGATAGAGGCAAGAGAGTTTATGCAAGCATCATAGAAAAGCAAAGAATTAAAGTTGCATAAATCAAGCCTGAAAAATATATTGGGTGAGGAAGGATTAGGGATACTAGGAGAAGTAAGTGGCAGCAGAGAAGCATAAAGTAAGGAGTGGTTAGATAAGTAGACAGGTAAAGCGGATATAGAACAGACAGTAAATGAGGAAGTAAAAATCAAGTCAAGAGTGGAACCGGAAGTATGAGTTGGAGGGGTAGAAAGTGGAGGGAGTAAATGTGAGTCAAGTACTGATAGAAAAGGAGAAGGTAGATGAGGAGAGATGGAGATTAAAGTCTCCAAGTAAAACAAGTGGAGTAGGACAAGGTAGAATGTGTCCAAGAAGGTGGTCAATGTCCTCACAGAATGACCCAAATGGACGGTAAATAATAAGAAAGGAAATGGCATGAGGAGTAGTGAAAATCTTATAAATAAACTCAAACGAGGAGAATTCTGGCAAGGACACAGGTGAAGGAATAGATAAACAGTTAGGACGGTACAATAAACCAAAGCTACCACAGCGACCATTGGCTCGAGGGACATGGGCAAAGGAAGATAGAGAGGAAGTAAGAGAAGCAGCTACAGTTGAGTTATGTGAGAGAATCCAAGTTTCAGTTATACAGCGAAAATGAAAACGTAGAAAAAAGTCCAATACTGCTGTGGTCTTGTTGCAAAGTGACCGCGCGTTCCATAAACCAAGGTTGATAGCAGTGGAGGCGTCGACAAGTTGTGGATAAATAAGATTTTGTACGTGTGGCACTAGAGTGACAGTTTGATGGAGAGATATCGGGAAATGAACAGGTAGGTATTGATACAGTCATGGATAAAATTAACAGTACCTCAGTGATAGTCCAGAAGACGGAAAATGGACCACTAGAGGACATTTGGGCCCCTAGAGAAATCTAGGGGAAAGGAAGACCCCTTTCCAAGTTGAACTCCATTCTTTTATTTTGCTACACCTTAGAACTTTATGTTGGTAACTCTGGGAAAGTTACAAGTGTTTATTTACAGAAAACCCCATGTGCACATTATATTAAGTTTAGCGTATAAGGGTCAGTTTAGGATTTTGGACACAGGACGCTTTATACTGTCAGGTCTGTACAGGTCAAATCACTGTTAGGATTGTTTCTTGGGTTATTTTAGATCCATTCAAAGTTGGCATTTGTTCTCATTTTGGTTTTGTCCTTGACTACTATGTTCGTAGATGCAGAGTTCGCCAAACCAAAATGGCTGTTAAGGAGCTAGGTGCTGATTGGAGAAGAAAGCCTGGGGATTGACTGGAGGAATAAGGTTCCTGGGGTTTGAATTGGCATTCCAAACTGCCTTTCGTTTGTCCTAGCTGGAGTAGGAAGATTGTATGTTTGAGATACTCCAGTTTGAGAGGCCTTTTCAGGAGAAGTTAAGCAGAACTAAGAAGAGTAAGGCATTCACCATTACGTGGGACAAGACAAACAGAGACTTTGGTGGGAGCCCTGAGCTCTAATTAACAAGTGAATCTTCAGTGTTGTTTTTGTGTTAATCTGAAGAAAAGCATTCAAACATAAAACAGTTTAGTTTAGGTATTCATCAGGTTCAGGGGATAGAGCGTGCATAACTTTGATGAGAAAATTCACATTGTAGACAAAGACAGAGGAATTTACTTGTGCACTACAGAAGAAATGATCTTTGTAGTTTCCCGAACTGCGCATCTCAGAGTAGTAGTGTCTGACGGGCGCTTGGTTAGAGTCAGTTACACAGTATTACTTGTGCGCATAGTCGAGTGATCAGTGTTTGTTAGTAAACAATTGAATCTTCTTGCCTGGAAGAGATTAGTGTTCTGAATGTGACAGACCGCTCCCGAGGCTGCGCGCTAAATCAAATAACTTTTCTTTACCCTGTGCATTGAAACAGAACTACGATATTCTTTCAGGACACTGTTTGGATTTTTTTTGGAATGCGGGCCTAGTGTGTTAGATACTTTGGGTAATTTAATGACTCAATAAGTGCTAAGCTTGCGTCAAGTTTGATCTTAGTTAGAAACGTTCAACAGTTATTAAAATGTTTTGAAGATCAGAAGTAGAACTGAATTCCTGGCAATTTAGGAGAAAAGCAGAACTAGCTTATAATACGTTTTACTGATATCTGATAAACAGTTGGTTATGAAGGAGAAAGAAGACAAAAACACTTGATTAGTTTCCAGAAGGATTGTGTTTTTACTTTCTTCACTCAAAGTGCACTTCCCAGCACTTCGTGGGGGTAGAACAGGCACTCAAAGTTGTCCAAAAGGTAAAAAGTGTGAAGGGTCATTATTTAAGGACAGAAGTAACCTTGTATTCTAGATTACATCCTCTGCAGATTTCTCAATTAGCTGAAGCCAGAAGTCTTCTTTTTTATCGCATCCAATTCCCCTTTCTCTCTGGGGTGTTGGAACTTCTGCTGTTAATACAACCAGTAGTCGATCAAACATCTGAGGAATTGTGGCGTTCAGCTGCTTCCTCGGACAGAACCTTCATGACCGGACAATGGTTTAACATCATGACACAGATGTTCCTTTTTTTGTTGAGGCAGGGAACCCACTCTAAGAATTAGAAACAGATGGGATTTCTCCAACCAATTTTCTTTTATGCCGAACAAAAGTCTGTTAACCATACTCAAGATGGAACTGTATGCGAGTCTTACTCTTGATCCCTTACATATGGTGTCAAAAGAGGATCCAGCTCAGCAGACATAGACTGGAAGACTCTTGAATTTGATTAAGCGACAGGGCTACTATCCCAACTGCAGCCACTAATGAATCGATTGGCCTGGCTTCTTACGCAGTAGTGTGCTAAGGTGCTCCGTTTAACAGCGCAATCCCATTTTCGTTTGGGATTTCTTGAATTAGTTTTCTGTGCTTGACATGCAGTTTTCCCTTCCCCGCCCCATTCCGTGCCCACTTCCTATTCCCTCCACCCTCTCTGAGCACTGATTAACCTGCAAAGCCTACCTGCAGCACCAGCCAGGGGATAGACATGCAGGTTAAGCCCCAAAGCCACTTGGCTTCCTGCGCAGTGGGGTAAGATGCTCTATTGGAGAGAGCAATCTTGGGCCTTTAATTTGTTTTCTGTGCTTGCCACACCAGTTTCCCTTCACTGCTCCATGCCAGCTTCCTGTTCCCTCAAGCCTCCCGCTTTCCCTCCCGCCCATCGAGCACTAATTGGCCCATAAAGCTTTACCTTGTGACCTGGAACACCTTTTCTACAACACTCCTAGGGGTGCCTTGCCCTAGGCAGCCGGCAGAGGGCCAGAAGGCAGTGGGCAGTTTCCTGGTAAAGTCCCCAACCAGTTTGTCCTGTTCGTCCCGGACACCACACGCATACATCCTACAGCAACAGAAAAGGTAAGACTGGGATCGGCGGGGAGTACAGCCATTACTGTACTCCAGTAAAGCCCCACCAGTTTTGTTACAAAATATTATACATTTACTCCCATTCAGCCCGATTAAGTTAGCGTAATATTGCTTTTAGCCTGATTGCGTAAGCTAGCCTAATTATTGCATTTAGCCTGACTGAGTAGGTGCAGCACGTTCACAAACAGGTAGGGTGCCGGGGGGTGCAGGAAGGGGAGAGAGGAGGCAGGCAGAGAGGCGCGGACAGCCCTGTGGCACCCCATCCGGGTGAAGTGTTCTGAGGACGGGACTTGGTGGTCTGCAGGATTATTCACTCGGGGCGGTTTACCGTCCAATGGGTGGAACAAGTCATGTGTCAGGTTTTTCCAAGCTTCCAGTGTCGTGCTTGCATCGTCTGGGGACCGGAGGACTCCCTCCTCCCAGACCCGGGTTTCTGCTTCCACCCAACGTTTAATTTCCCGGTGCCATGTTAAGTATTGTGGACCATTCGCCTGCTTCCAGGCCATTGCAATAGTTCTTTTTGTTAGCACACAGGCCATGTCCATGAGTTTTGTTAAATGTTTTGTCTTGGCCAGCCGGGGATATGTGCCCAGCAGGCACTCTTTGGGGGACCAGTTGTATCTGATCATGCCGGCTGTTCTGCATGTTTGCTCCACTTTAGCCCAGAGGTGGCTTACCCTGGGGCATCTCCAGAACATGAGCCATAGGTCTGCATTATCTGATTTGCACCAAGTGCAGTTATGGGGGGCCCCGTTTGCTGAACTGGGCTATTCTGTATGGAGTGATATATGTGCGATATAGCACGTTAAGTTCTATCAGCCTAAACCTGGTGTTTCCAGATACTTTGCTGGGGAACACCAGGGCCCTTTCCCATTCTGCATCCATGATCTCCTGCCCTATATCTTGTTCCCATCTGGTTTTCAGGTCAGAACTGCGGGCGTTAGGTCTGTCCATGAGCTGGCAGTATGTCTGAGATATTAGTCCCCAGCTGTCCCCCAGGTTGTACAGTAGAGTCAGAAGAGGGTGTGCCTCAGGCTCTTCGTGCCATTCACCCCACTTCTCACGTGCTATCCACCTGGCACGCTGGTACCATAAGAATTGCCCACCAGGCATATCTTCCATCACCTGGAGTGATGTAAAGTCCCTGAAGTGACCTTCGTCGTACAGGTCGCCCCATGTTTGGCCCCCTGTTCCTTTCCCAGAGTCTAATCTGTGCCAGGTCCGCGCTGGACTTACATAAGTCTGAGATCAACGCAACCTCAGGGGAGTATGAATGTTTTAGGTGTAATAGTGCCCTGGTTCTGATCCAGACCTGCCAACCCAGGACCACCAGCATGGATGCATTACGGAAGTACACTTGTGGAGCCCAGATAAGTTCTTTCAGGCAGAGGAGGCCGATTAGATGTTGAAGTAGCCTGGTTTCTGCGGTGGTATTGTCTGACAACCATCGGGCCACGAAACTTAGTTGTGCAGCCAGGTAATACCGTTCCAGGTCTGGGAGTTGTATGCCGCCTGCACTGTAAGGTAATGTAAGTGTAGATAATGCTAACCTGTGCCTGCTGGACCCCCACAGAAAGCCCCTGAAGATAGTTTCGAGTACTCGGAAGAATGAGGATGTTATGTAATAGTAGACATTATGAAAGTAGTAGAGAAATCTGGGGAGTATTATCATTTTGATAATTGATGCCCTGCCCATTACTGACAAGGGAAGCTTAGACCAGAAGCCAATTGACTTGCATAATGTCTTCAGTGCGGCTCCGGTGTTATGTTGGTGCATCAATTCTGGGGAGTGCATCACAGTGACGCCCAGATACCTGAATGAGGTCGGTTGTCACTGAATTCCGACCTCAGGGAGGTCTTCCACATCCACACCCCTAAGGCCTGCCAACGGGAAGAGGCAAGATTTTTGTCTACTAAACCGTATGCCTGAGACAGCGGAAAAATGGTCGAGTACCTCCAATATGCAGGGCACATTCAAATGGGGGTCTCTAACGTAAAGGAGTACATCGTCCGCATAGAGTGATATTATGTGATACTCCCCGCCCAGTCGAATGCCGGCATCAAAGAATTGCTTTCTGAAGTAGATTGCAATTGGCTCCAGACCCAATATGTACAGCATAGGGTACAGTGGGCAGCCCTGTCTTGTACCCCTGGGAATGTCCCATATTGACGACACCAGCCTGCCAGATTTCACTCTTGCTTTGGGATTAGTGTACAGGATTTTCACACACCTGATAAAGCCGGCCCCAAACCCAAATTTCTTTTTGAGCGTGGCTAGTAACCATTCCCAATAGATGGAGTTGAATGCCTTTATGGCGTCCAGCAATAGTACCGCATAAGGGCCCTTGTGTTGGTCAGTCTGACCTATGATGTGCTGGAGCCTGCAAAGGTTTGCCGTGGTGTTGCGGCCGGGTATGAAGCCATTCTGGTCATTATGTACTAGCCCACCAATCTGTCTAGAGAGCCTGGAAGCTAGAATCGTGGTCAATATCTTGATGTCATAATTAAGCATTGAAAGTGGGCGATAAGAGTCACACTCATCAGCTGGTTTTATGGGTTTAAGCATTGGGATAATGAGTGTTTCCCTCATGCTCTCGGGCAAGGACCCTAGTTAGTTTGCTTCCTGAAATACCTTAAGTAGTAATGGTGCAAGTAATGATTCCTAGGTTTTGTAAAACTCCGGGGGCAGCCCTTCAGTGCCTGGGGATTTGGCAGTGGCTAAGGATTTTGTGGCCTCCGTGATTTCTTCGGCCGAGATTTCCGCATCTAGGGCATCTCTTTGGGTGGGTGTCAATTTAGGCAGACCGATTTCCTCTAGTGTGTCTAGGATTTTTGTCCTGCGGAATGGGGGTGTTGTGTGAATATAGTTGGGTGTAGAAAGATTTAAACTCGTCGTTGATGTCCTGTTGTGTCTGGAGTATGGTGCCATTCTCCCCCTTTAATGAGGTCGTGAGGTGTTTGGGATGCTCCTTTTTTGCATAGCCAGGCTAAGAGGCGTCCTGGTTTGTCGGCCTCCGTGTGTCCTCTGGCAGTTCTGGCCGTGTAATCAAACTTGGCCAATCTGCCCCATGTCTCGCTGCATCTGCCTCGTGGTTGGCGTAATGTCTCCTCGTCCTGGTGTGTGCTAGGGGGAGTAGATTCCACTTTTTTGATTCCTTCTTCACACTGCTCTAGTTCTTTATGCAGTAGTTTCCTAATACCACTGGCTTTTGCAAGGACCTCCCCCCGAATTACTACTTTAAGGGCCTCCCACATTGTACCCACCCTCTCCACACTGCCCTCGATTTCCTCAACGTATTTCTCTAGTGAGTCTTGGAGGTCTCTCTTGAGTGTTGGATCTTTCACAGCGTCAGTCGGCATTCTCCACAGTGGGATGGGGGGGGTCTAGGGCCTGTTACATGCCAATGTACGTGCAATGGCGAGTGGTCGGATATGGATCACCCCAGATATTTTGCTGAGTCTATGTGAACAAGACATTCCCTTCCCGTGAATATGTGATCTATCCTGGTGTATAGGTTGTGTGGGGATGAGTAGTAGAAGTAGCCTCGCCTCCCCGGGTATAATTCCCGCCAGACATCTGCTAGGTCTAATCTATCCAGGGCTGAGTTCAGCGCAGTGGAGGCTGCTGTAGCTCGATGTGGAGGAGGAGCAGATCTGTCCAGGTTAAGGTCATCGACACAGTTAAAGTCACCCCCCCCCCCAAATGAAAAAGCTGTTCCTGTGATAAGTTACCTTGGTGTACAGTACCTCTGAGCGGGCTGGGATATTGCTGTTAGGGTAGTAGGAGTTCACTAGACACAACTCTACCTGTTCTATCTATCCCCGCACTATCACATAGTGGCCCTCTGGATCCGATTCTTCTTTGAGCAGTTTGAAGGGGATCTGGGGGTTAATCCACGTGAACACCCCTCGTGCAAATTTGGAATAACCTGCCCCAAACCCATGGCATCCCCAGCGCTCCTTTAGGTTGACGGTGGCCTCGCCCGTCAAGTGAGTCTCTTGTAGTAGGGCTATCCCTACCCGCTTCCTGTTTAGGTATGATTTTATTCTATTCCTACGGAGATAGGTGCCCAGACCGCGGACAATCCAGGTCAACATTGTGACTTGCATTGCCATATTAATGTTGAAACCGCTCTTAAGGTCAGCTGCCTACCACCCTCCCCCGTCTCCGAGAGACTGCTCCACGACACCCCCCGGTGACCTGGTTAATGGGTTTCGTGCCCAACAGGACCGTCGACATCCCCCCGGCCCGCACAACACTCAGTTTCCTCTGGAGTTCCCGCAACTATCCTAACAGCCGCGGTTATGGGCGGAAAAACCTGCAATAACAATAAACAACTGCTCCCAGCAGCCACTGTGGAGAGGTGGCGCTCAGGTGCCCCCCCCAGCCTTCTGATCCTATCCAGGTCATTTGGCTCGAGGAAGGTGCTGGCAACGGGCCTGCACTAAACTTACTGTGGGGTGGGTGCGGGTGCATTTTACTTGTGGGTCCGTGGGCTTGTTGTCTAAACTAAGGGTAAGTTAACAGTGCTGGGGTAGTAGGTGGTGGTGGGCTGCTGTTGCATCTTCTTAGGTAATTTGCATTCTGTTGAGCCCCCATATTTCCGCCTCCCTGTTCCCTTCTTGTTCAAGTGGTGGGTTCATCGTCTCCCGCTAAGTTGTTATGTTCCAGCCACATGTTGGCTGCCTCGGGTGTTTCTAGAAAAATCGCCTTCCCTTTGTAAAGCATCTTAAGGAGAGATGGGTACAGTAGCATGTATTTGAGGTTAAGTTTTCAGAGCCTCGCTTTTACTGGCATAAAAGAGTTCCTGGCTCTTTGCACCACTGGCGTGTAATCCGGGTAGATGGCAATCTTGAAGTCGCAGCGCTTGATCTCTCTTCCTTCCCTGGAGTACCTGAGTATAATTTCCCTGTCTCGAAAGTTACAGATTTTTGCGATCATTGGGTGTGGGTGCGATCCCGGTGGGGGTCGCTTTTGCAGAGACCTGTGGGCCCGTTCCACTGAGAAGAATGCTGGCTCCAATCTCTTGTTGCAGCATAGTTTCTATGCAGTTAGTTGGGTTCGAGCCCTCCATTTCTTCTGGAATTCCTAAAATGCAGACATTGTTGCAGCTGTCGTAAATCTCCCCCGTCTCACCTGGGATCGCTTCTTGCTCTGTTCCGCGGGAGGATTCCTCTTGTGGACGGATCGGGTCTTGTATAGGCTCGCTCGAGTCTCGTCTGGCTGCAGAGCGCCTGCAGAGTTCCGGGAAGGTTGCAGTTCCAGGATGTCCAGGAAAAAAGTAGCGGTCGCTAGGGATGAGGATTCCAAGAGCAGAATTAGACGGAAGGGATGAAGGGAAGGAAGAAGGAACCAGTAAACTAGGAATAGTGGATTCGCCGAACAGCACACACATGTCAAGTCACTACCTAATGATAGCGTTGAGACGCGCGGGGCCGCAGGGGCGTGGCCAATTTATAGAACGTGCCGTGTGCGACATGAAGGCTGGTGTGAGGCAAGTCACTTGGCACGGCCATGTTGGGAGTAACAAGGAATATAAGCCCCGTCGTGATAAGGACCAGGAAGTCCAGAAGGGGCAAGTTCTATGGGTCATGACAGTGGCAAGCTCGCCCTTCCGCATCCTCCGACCTCGCCTAAAGGTGCGCCACTCTTCTCTCTAGTTCTTGGACTCTGGCTTTTAGATCTGACGTGGTCTCTGTGGTTTCTTGCAGACCAGCCTCTTTGGTGGATACCCTTTCCGCCAGGTTACGTGCATCTTGGCGCATCAGCTGCATGTCGGACTTGACCTCATCTATTTTAGTGTCAATAAACGATCTAAGTGCTGCAATGTCTTGCAGTACCTGGCTGCCTTTAGTGTTGTCCGTGCCAGAGAGCGGTTCCTGTTGTGGTGGGGTTTCTGGTTGTTGCGGCTGCTTAGGTTTGACTAAGGTGAAGGACTCCATTATTGATGGCTTTGCTTTGTTTTTGGAGGGAGACATTTGCACTTGGGCTTGCAGGGTTGTTGCTGTGGTTTGTGGTGGATCCCCGGATTGTGGGGCGTGAGCAGGTCTGCTCCCTGCAAGTGGCAGCATAGGAACTTGTGCTCGGCTAACTGCGCTTCTGTGGTTCTCGTGAAGGGTCATCACCTGCTGGCCTATGTTGGAGCAGCAGGTCCGCACGCGTCTGTGTACTCAGTACAGGGGATGCTGGTCCGGCAGGCTGGGGGCCCCATTCGTGTCCTCCTTCTGACTGGGTATTTCAGTGTGGTCATACCAGCGAGAGTCGGCTGCCCTCCCTGGGGCCTGCCGACGATGCAATGGTTCGTGGTGGCCTGATCAGGGTGACTGAAAGATGATCCGTTGATGGTGCCGTTTTCCTTCTTATGAATTGCAAGTGCCAGTTACTCAGGCTTTTACAGGAGGGCATTTGATGGTCTGGGTCTCTGGTCAGGCGTATGTTAGTGGTGATGTTGTGGGCCTCCCCGCACGATTTCAATGGGCCGATTGGTCTTTGCTCAGCTACGTGAAGTGTGCTGATGAAGTGCCTGGGTGTGCGCCTAATGGTGCCTGATCTGCTCCAGATTGACCTTCTGAGTCGGCTGAAGGTTCCGGTAGTATGAGAGGAGGTAAAAGAGGGCGCATATGATGTCGTAGCAAGTTGCCACACTGCTTTGTTTTATGGTTTCCCTTTGCTGCCCATTAGTGTAAATGGGGAGCCGGACCGCAGGGGGGGGGGGGGGACTGCATAAGTGTAATTGCTGCTAAAGTTGATTGCTGGGCCCACCTTCCTGCCCCTTCCAGTGACTGCAAGTCACGGCTCCCAGTACCTGTAGTATGGCGTGTCCTCTCTCGTTGCAGTCCTGTGAGGGCTCTCGCACCTGCCATTTGACACTGCGGCCGGGATGCAGTGCGGCGGCGGTGTTGATCCGCTGCTGGAGGTTCCACTGCGTGGTGTCCACGGGCTTCCAGGCTCCTCTTCTGTCCACCAGGGGTCAGCCGCGCCAATGGGCAGGTGCTGGCGCGCCTCCGAGCAGCTGCGCAGCTTAGGGTGAGTAGGTTGAGCTCCGTTGTGGGGGGCCGAGCTTTGTCAGAGCCAGGCACTCTGGGCTCGTTGGTGGTCTCACAAGGCAGAGGGGGCCCAGAGGCCAATCCGGA
The DNA here is from genome assembly GCF_040938575.1 of Ambystoma mexicanum. Lineage (NCBI taxonomy): Eukaryota > Metazoa > Chordata > Amphibia > Caudata > Ambystomatidae > Ambystoma > Ambystoma mexicanum. The sequence continues at coordinate 394,282,243 of NC_090922.1, forward strand.
GCTGGCAGTCCCTCAGGGGTCCGTAGTCGGGGTGGCCGGATTCTCCTCTCTCAAGCGTAGAAGGTGGCGGATGGCGCCATTTTGCTAGGCGCAGGGGGACCTAGGGAAACAGTCGTCGCGGCGGCTTCTCCGGTCCATTTTTCATCCGGAGACAGTGTGGGAGGCGGGGAAGGGGTTCATCCACCCAAGGCTGTGCTCGGTTGAGCAAAGGTTTGGCTACATGCACCGTTTTAGGATCAAATCAGGATCTTAGACAGGAGCACAGCAGATTCGCCTCTTCACCGCATGCGTGCTGGCCACGCCCGCTTCCCTCACATTATATGGTTTAAATCCAATTGCACCCCACTGCAGTGTTCATTTGATCTAGGTGCATTTCACCAGCAGTATGTTTGCATCTGGGTGCACTTCACCTTCAGTGTTTGCGTGACTTGTAGGTGCATTTCACCCACAGTGTTTGTAGAAACTAGATGCTTTTAGCTCACAGTATATGGGTTGACTCATAATACATTTACACACACTGCACACTCTTAACCTAGATGATCCTTTCCCCAAACAGTGTATGTTGAATCTAGGTACCTCATCATGTCCCACCCTGCCGACATCAGAGCCACACCTTGGCACCCCAATAACCTAGCCAACGACACACCTCTCCACGACTCCCCCTCTCCACAATCCAATGCTCTCACACACCCTCTCCTTCTCCCACTCCCCTCCAATACCAGCCATTCTGGCTTCCTGCGTTCCCCTCCCACCTCCACTTCACATCCGCTAAAACCCACTCGCCTCTGCCCCCACACCACCTGGAACAGAGAGGCACACTGGCGCTCTACGGCTCAGAACTGCAGCCCCTGTCCACCGCGCACCGATCCTTTTCCTTCACCCACTTCCCCACCTCCACAACTGATCACCTCTCTGATCCGCCTCGGGACATGCTTCCTCCCAGTCACCCTTCCCCGCCACCCCCCACACACACCTCACCTGCATCCCCTATCAGACCCCTCACCAAAAGCCACACCAGCTTTCCTGCATACTCATCAACGCCAGATCAGTCTCCAAAACAAATACAAAGAACAACAGTCTGGTGTCACATGAGGACTGATGGACATACCCTAGTTCCAAAAATAACGATGGGTAAGCCACCAATCATGCACATATCCCACCGATTCACTCGCTGAAAGGCCATGCAGTCTGCAAAAATATTCAATTCATTTTTTTTCAACACCGCAATTTATGTATTAACTGCATGTTTATTATTTACCAGAAAAAGATCCAAACCCCTTAGATAACAACATTTGTTAGGGTTCAATATACAATAAAGTGCATGTGTACTAATATTATGACATTTTTACCCACACTATCATTCCAACATCTGCCATCACTGTCACTCATTCAACTTCAATCATACTTATGATCGTTCCTAGTGTTGTGCTACAATATTGACAAATATAAAGTACTCAAATAAAAAGAAACATTGACTGAGGCAATATGTCGATTACTCATTCAACCCACATTTATCTCTCAAACATGTGGTCACTCTCTCACTCCACATATTGACCCAAAATGTGGTCGACTAGCGGTAGTTATCAAATTCCAATCACTTAATACATTTTTTTATATACGCCTTCCAGTGCTAGTATAGATCACTACACTTATATTCTCCCTCGTGTACTCTTCGCTCGCCTGCCCCGCAAACACCCCCCGCCCCCCTCTGCCCCTTTGGAATAAAGTAGTCATATACTGTGATGAATCCTATGGACTCGTCACTAAGCCCCTGCCTAAGGTCTCCTCCCAGGTGGCATGGGAAAGGCAGACGATTTCTGATCTTGAACTTGGGGGTGGTGTTCTGCGCGAGGAACACCTGGGAAGAAAAAGGGCCCATGGAGGGGAATGAGAGGACTCTGTGGGATGGGACGCTGTATTTATCCTCCTCTAGGGAGGACATCTCCTCAATTCCAAAGTATGTAATGGTGTCATGCCTGCGCCATGGGCGCATCCATTTACGTTCAATTTGGACTATATGTTTATCATTTATTTACAACAGACTCTTGGATCTATCTATATTTACTTTGGAAACTTTATTTCCCATTTGCGAGACTTTGCTGCTTAATTATTATTTCCAACAAACTACGCATACCATAATGCACCTGGCTACAAGCATCGATTCCTGGCTGTTCCTATTGGTTATCAATGGAACTACACCCCCCAGAAGCCCTAGAGACTTGCCCTGCTTCCACCAGCCCAGGAACAGAAAGGGAGGTGGCCGATTGCCTGCAGGTGTGCTTAGCCAGGTGCAACCAATTAGCCTGCCTCTGTGCTGGGCTAGGCAGTATAAAGGCTGCTGCCTGCAGTGGCTCAGCCTCTTGCATCTGAGAGTTCTTCCTCCACCTTTTGCTTCTTTCTACGGATCTTGTATGCTGCTTACCGTCACTCCTGCTTGGACCCTGCCTTGTTGCTTGCTCCACCCTGCTGCCTCCAGCCATAGCCTTCCAGGCTCCCTGCCTCACAGCCCTGCTCCTCTGGGCTCTCCACACTGCAGCTGATCACGCTCTGCTGCCTTCCAGCCTTCGCCCTTGCCCTGCCGGGCTCTCCACATTGTAGCCGATCACGCTCTGCTGCCTTCCAGTCTCCGCCCTTGCCCTGCCGGGCTCTCCACATTGCAGCGGATCACGCTCTGCTGCCTTCCAGCCTCTTCCCTTGCCCTGCGTACCCTCTACATTGCAGCTGATCACGCTCTGCTGCTTTCCTGCCTCAGCCCTTGTCCTCTGGGCTCCCTGCCCTGCAGCCTGCCTCACTCTGGCTGCCTTCAGCCCTTGTCCTCTGGGGCTCACTGCTCTGCAGCCTACCTCTCTCTGGCAACCTACAGCCCTTGTCCTCTGGGCCTTCCTACTTTGCAGCTTATCCCGCTTCGCTGCCTACTACCTACCTTTTCCGCTGGGTTCTTGGCCTAGCAGCTCTCTACAGTCCTCTGCTACCTTCTACGTTCATCGGCCCTGTCCCTCAGGGTTCACTCCTTACTGCCCGGCCCTTACGGGATCCTTGCCGTGCAGTCTGCTTTACTCTGCTGCCCTAAGCCCTTTTCCTCTGGGCGTTCTACCTTACAGTCCTACCCCTGTGGGCTTACTCATTGCTTTCCTGCTCCTCTGAGCTCCCAACCTTGTTCCTTACTGTCCTCTGCTATCCTATCCTGTTACACGACTTTCCTTTCATTTCCTTCTGCTAGTTTTCTATCACCTCATTTACTGGATTTGTCTGTAGTATCTTCTCTTGTACTGTTTGTAGACCCTTTTGTACAGAGCTTGTCTGTTGGTTCCCATCAGTCAACCTCTGCCCCTTCCCTTGTCCTGTTTCTACATTACAGACACCCACAGCTGCTGTTCCAAGTCATGAGCAATCAGCGTGGGCCTCTGTTATAGCAAACTGTGCAGAAGGCTAGAGTATTTCCAAGGTTCGTGGAATACTCTTTTCCTATATCTGCATACACCCCAAGAGGGTATTCATTCTGTATCTTTTCCCTTGCTACTTTTGCTTACTCTTCGTTCTCTTTCCTTTCAGCTGTGTGTGTTCTTATCTGTCCACTTTATTTGGCACAATCACCCAAACCCTTTCTGGGTGTCCTGTGCCACCCTTAATAGAGTGCCACTCCTGACAAATGGCTTATTATCATAATGACTTTCCTGTCCTACAAGTTGAACATTTAATGTGGGTAAAAACAAAGCCCTTTTGCATTGAGAGAAATAAAAAACACTCTAAGACCCGAGAGACTTATAAAGCTAAAAGCTCCCTCAACTCCCAAAGGTGCAGTAAAGGGAGGTCTATCAATAATAACTGTTTAAACCATAAGGAACTTTATTCTTCCTTTGAATCAAATCTGGTGACTAATTCTTACGATATTTCCTTTAGAGGCAATTACAGGGAACAGAAATAAAATTAAGAAGGAACATCAAACCAGAAAAATTAACTTTGTCAATAGGGACTTCAAGTCCTATAATACCCTAAGCATTGGGACGAAGAAGAGGGTTAAAGAGGAACAACGCTGCAGGAGTGGTCAGATTGTTAATGGAAATGACACACCTGAGGGAGACTGGAAAAGGCCCCCTCAGGTGCAGGACAAGGGAGAGCAGGTAGAGCAGGCAGAGCAATGCATGCAGCCAACGCAGAAGCTGGAGGAGGCAGATGACGCCAGGACCACTGTTAAGGAGAAGCCTGTAGCAGGTCCTGAGAGGTTATGTGCCTCCATATGTCCCGAGTGCAGAGGCTGCATAGCGGGAAGTGAAAGCGAGGGAAGCTTTCCTTCCCAAGAGGCTGTTTTCAGTGGCTGGCGAGCACCAGGAAGCCTCAGGAGCGAAGAAAGCTCTGTTGTCGAGTGGCGGCGGCGGACCAGAAATAGCTGCTTGCTGGGTCGCAAGGACCCAGAGAAGCAAATCACCTGCAAGCAGAGAGAGGATCGGACATGGATGCCTTACCCGGTGAGTTCACCAGCTTACAGTGATCCTGGAGCACTCCCGAGTCAGTTCATTTTGCTACTAATCAGCTGGATGGTCCACTTAACTCATGGAGGGGCCTTAGGGGGCTCCTTGCCCCTCTCTCTCTCTCCATTCCAGACATTATTGACCTCCCCTTCAATGATTTCCAAGCTTTCCCCATTTCACTCGCACCTTCCTCTGTAAGATGCCGTCCCCAGTCCTCTTTGTCGCCTCTTCGCCTTTCTTCCTTGGCATACGCTTTCCCCTCTGCACTCTCCACTCCTCCCTGGGCTTCACAAGCCAAGCATGGATGTCTCACGACGCTTTCCCCTCTGCACTCTCCACTCCTCCCTGGGCTTCACAAGCCAAGCATGGATGTCTCACGGGGCTGGTCCTGCCAACTCTGCAGATCAGGTAGTCCTAAGTCTGCAGCTGGTGCCTCCACGCTCCACTCCTGCGGCAAACACTGCCTGGTCCCCGGAACCCTCGCCCTCTGCCACTCTTGGGGACGTGGGGGGTGGGGGGGACAATCCTCCTCCAGCTGTCCCTACGCAGGCTGCACCTACCCAATCCTTATCAAGGGTACAGCGTGTCTGCCACCACCTCCAAACGGTCTTCAGCTTGCCTTGGCTGTGCAGGCATGGGAGCCCCTTCACTGTGCCCTCTGCTCCCATGCGGCACTGCGGATAGTAGTTGTAGAGGTCCTTCAGTCCCGCAGAGGCTGGTTTTTGCTGTGGGTGCACACTCTATGGGAGCGAGCTCCTGCTCACCATGCTGTGAACCTCTCTCCCGGGTTCGCTGCTCGCCCTCCGGCCAGCCTGTGCTTCAGTGCCAGCCTGGCCCTCGCCTAAATGCACAGCGGTCCCTACCCCCAGGATTGAGGCAGTGTGGTTCGGATCCCACCTGGATCTCGACTCGCCCCCTCTGCTCACACTTTGTCGCCTGCCATTTCTCCTGCAGGCCTCTCCTCGGCCAGCACACCTCAATGCACACCTCTCACGGTCCGGGCTCTCCGGCCTGCACCTTTGTTCTCCTCCGACCCGCAGTCAGTCTGCAGCCTTCCCCATGCACCAGGGTTCACTCGCTCTACAGAAGATGCAGGAATTCACCATTTATTTCCAGTTGCAGGGACGGAACTCACACTGCAAACATTCGCTCAGCCCGCCATTTTGGCCACGCGTCGGTCCATGTGGCTTTTAAGAGCCCAACAGTATATTGGATTCTTCTTCTTTTTTTTCTCCAAGTCTTATGTATTCTCCATATCTACTATCTTGGCTTACTTGGCTGTGGAGCACTGGGGACGCTTGCTGTATGTTTTTTCTTAAAACCAAGTTAAGCCTACTTCGGTACACCCATTCAAGGTACGTTTTATCAGTGTTCCCATAGTGGCTCTGGCGTGGGCTCTCGCTTCGGTTTCTGCTGCAGCATTAGCAGTCTCCATGTCACTGATCAGGGTGGGTGTGCTTTGTGGTCAAGGACTTGGCTGGTTGTTATTGTTCATGTGCTCATTATTGTTAGGGAGAATTCTCATTTCTGTGCTAATACCATTCTACCTTTGAGAACCTCAGCTCTTTTGCTGGACTTTGACTTTTTTAATTTTAACCCTGGAGTGAGTGAGCCCTTTTCCTCACTCTCTCATGTGTTTTGACCTGATTTGGATTATGTGTTTCCACTGTTTTTGGAGTCAGATTCCTAACCTTTTGTATGGTGACACACAGAGAAATACTTTAGATTTCTCGTAAGGTTTAATACCTTTTTCTTGTGTGAACTATTGTTTCCAAAAATAGTAAAGTGAAATTGACTTTACTTACCTTTTCTCTTTGTGGGTCCAGAACACACCATCTTATGTGGAGTATTGGAAGGGGATGTTACTTAGTAGCCCCTTATCCTACCTACTCATGTACAAATGTGTGTTACCCTCACTACTGTAAATGGCTGGTGGCAGTGGTTTAATTTTCATACCATTGTGCTTTTCTACCGCAGGCTGAATCCTCAGCTGCTGTATAGCACCCAGGGCATAAAAAAAGCAGTGTTGCATAGCAATTTGATATGCAATTATGTAGATTTGCTAATTAAATTAACACTTGTGTAGCAAAGCTTGCTATTTAAAGTTACTCTGCTCAATGAAAGCACAAGTCATCCTGCATTCTTATTTTGCCCTGGTCTGTCTTTACCCTGTTTTCTCTGTTCACTGCAAGTTGAAAGCGGCAAATGGAGAGTGTGCAGCAGTAACCCTCTCCTCCATTCATAAGTGGCAAAGGCCTGTGTGGGAGTGCTAGGCAAGCTTGTGTTTTCTTTTTCAAATAATTGTTAACTAGACGTAATTGGGATGATAATTTTAATAAGCTAACTATATCTTGTCTGGCAAAGAACAGTATGTGTAAGACTTTATATTTACTTGACAGACAATCATGTAATTCTATTCCTAAAAATGTAAATTGTTACATAATGCATAAATACAGTATTACTACTATAAAGCACGGTTTTGTCTCCAAGCTTTACAGTACAATTTAGGTTAGTGCACCTAAATCTCATAGTTTCAACTGGGTTTCATTTAATTGGCGAAGAAGGATCACATTGATGAGTGAAAACTTTTGAAAATGTACATGATCACACTGCCAAATGCTTTGGTGGAAAACCAAACTCTGTGGCATGCTTGTTGCATACATCTGTGCAACTGGTGCTCAACCCATGTGCTGATCCCATACTCATAGACATTCTATCTTATCACCCTGTTGCTTTATACCAGCTACCCTATAAGTGAGATGACCAAAAACTGCAATATTCAACCTAATGTTCTCAGTTCTCTGCCTGCTGAGCCATCGATTCTGCTTAGTCTTTTACTATCTTTTCTTTCCTCTTACATAATCAATACCCAAAACTAACTAGATTTTTACAGAAAGTAGTCATGAATAGTTCCTTCCAGTCTGTACATCTACAGAACTTCTGCAATACCATACACTGTAGTTAGCCTCCAGAGCTCGCTTTGCTCTATGATTATGATTGCATGATATTTTTGCACCTGCAGTAGAGTGCTGGCCAAACTGTTTTAGTAGCCTTTTTATCTTATCAATGTATTCATTTGTGTCCATTCATGCAGCTAAAGTTTTACATTTTACAGACACTCAACCAGGGCTTGCAAAGTCTACTCGCCCTCTCGAGTAGATTTTATGAATAGCGAGTACCATTTGTTGGGGATGTTTGAAACTTTCATTTAACATTTACTTTGTTTGCAGTAAATGTCAAATAAAAGTTTCACTGTGAACGGCTGCTCTCTGGATGGTAGCAGTGTGTCAAACAAAGTGGTCTGAGGTGACGTGCATCATTTTACAGAAAGCCGATTTAAATGTTTTGTCATCCGTTGCCATGGATCGGATGCATTTCTCTTAGGTCAAGTAGGTAAACTAAGTTACTCAACCTGCAGGTCTAGCAGATCAAAACATTTGCAACCTCTGCTAATCCATTTTTGAAAACTAATTTATGCCTTGAGCACCCATGGGTGACCATTTAGTCAAAATGGCCCTGGTCATCTTTTTTCACCATTTTCAGTTTCTGAGGTCTTTCTTGGGTTTTACTCTGCCCTTTGTTCATTTGCCTTTGGCTGTCTTCAGTACTGACCCCCCCCCCCTCTGGCTCCAGTGTGCCTGGGAGGGCAGGAAGTGAGGGAGGTTCCTGAAGTTCCCCTAGTCGACGTTTACAAAAAAAGGGAGGCGAGGCTAACACCCAGGAGAGCAGATAGACAGCAGACCCTTGGACACTTGCTGGGGACTTCTGCCTGGAAGCGGAAGCTGGGAGCCCTATCTGAGAGGGAGACCTGTGCCTGGAGGGAACTTGCTGTGAATAGAGACCAGAGGTGTGAGCTGCCTACCTATTCCCAAAAGAGGGTCTGAAATCTGGCTTACCTCCTGAGCTGAGATAGAGACATCCTAAAGGCATAAAATTAGCAGTGTCACACAGCAATTTGCTATGCAATTCTGTGGGTTTGCTAATTAAATTGACACTTGTGTAGCAACACTAGCAAGTTACCATGTTCAATGAAAACACAGCTCGCCCTATATTCCTATCTCACCTGCAGGGCTCCCTACACCCTATTTTCTCTGTTAAGTGCAAGTTCAAAGGAGCTAATGGAGAGTGCAGCAATACTCCTCTTCTCCACACTTGGGTGCCAAAGGCCTGTGCTGGAGTACTTGGCAAGGTTTTCTTTCTTTAAAAAAATAAATAATTGCAAACAGAAGTAATCAGTATGCTACTTTAATTAAGCTAACTATACGCTACCTGGCATAGACCAATGTGAGGTAACTTTATTTAAGACAGTCTTGAAATTCCATTCCCAAAAATTGAAGTTTAAGTAATGCATAATTACAGTATTGCTACTGTAGGAAATACTGCATTGTCTCCATGTATTAGAGTAAAATGTAGAATAGTGTGTATAAATGTCAGTGTCAACTATATTTCATTTCGTTGGGGAAGATGCATCACTTTTGAAAAAGTACATGAACACTATGCCAAATGCTTTTGATGTCAAAACAAGTTCTGTTACTTGCTGGTTGAAAGCATCTGTGTAACTGGTTCTCAACCCATGAGCTGATACCATACTCGCGCCTTGACATTCTATCTGATTGCCTTATTGCTTCATTCCAGCTACCCTGAGATTAAGATGGCCGCAAACTACACTATTCCAACTAGTTTGCCCAGTTCTCTGCCTGCTACGCCATCCACTCTTAGTCTCTTAGCGTCTTTCCTCTTGCATAATGAATACCCAACGCTAACTAGAGGTTTACACAAAGTAGTGATCAATAGTTCCATCCAGTCTGTACATCTACAGATCTACTGCAATACCACACACTGTAGGTAGCCTCCAAAGCTTGCTTTTCTCTGATTATGATAGCATTGTATATTAGAACCTGTGGGAAGAGAGCTGGACAAACTTGTTTCCAGAGTCTTTTTATGATATCTATTTATTTGTGGGAATTCATACAGGTAGCCTTTCACACTTTAGAGACACTCATTCGGGGTTCACAAGATCTACTTGCATATTCAAGTGGATTTTATGAAGGGCTTGTACCATTTGCAGGGGATGTTTGAAACTTTTATTTAACATTTACTTTGTTTGCAATACATGTCAATTACAAGTTTCACTATGAATGGCTGGCCACTGGGTTGCACCAGTGTGCCAAACAAAGTGGATTTGTGTTATGTGCCATTGTACAAGGCCTGGCTCATCTCACTAATGTACTACAGCGTTTTTGTGTACCGCTGAAGTATAGATGCACATTTTTATCTTGGGTACAAATGCAGTCTAGTGGCATTCAAAATATTAGTACAATACTGCTAATCAAGAACATTCTAATTAGCAAACTACTAATGAATTTTTGAAAACTAATTTATGCCTTATATATCCCCAAAGCTATCCATTGTTTTGGGAACTAAGTGCCTTAATCATTTCCATTTAATTGTGGGTGAGAGGTGAAACTGTGTAGCCCCTTACAACATTTAAAGAAAGTTAATTCAATGATTTCCTATGTAGCAAAGATTACGGGATGATTTGTTACAATTCGAAACAAACACATTTCATGCCCAGTGTGTTACAGCCATTATAGTCAAAGTAATTGGGTGACAGTATTTTCCTGTAACCCCCCACACCTGACTTCCTTACAGAAGAGGGCTGTCCATAATCCCAAAACAAGAATCCCTAAAACTCTGCCTTTCAAGTGAATGTAGTGTGCGTAAAATGAATGTTCCCTTTCATTCCAAACAAGAATCCTATAGCCCTGCATTTCATTTGAACGTGTGTTGTAGAAATGTGTGTTCCTCAAACGATTTTCCCCATCAAGTTCCTTTCCCAAACCTTGCCCTTTCAAATAAAAAGCCCAGACGAAATTTAGAACACAGAAATTCATTTAGTTATAGCGCCCTTCATCATAATTATTGTCCCAACGTGCTTTTGGATGAAGGCCCTCAGAGGGACTGGAGTCCAAAACTTTGGGAGTATTTTGGAGGTGCCATTATGCATGTGTGCGTTTCAGCCATTAAAGTTATGCAAGGGTGGCCAAGACCCTGCTTTTCACCCATATCTGAGTGTGCATGGGCATAGCAGAGGTATACTATGGACTAAAGGGGGCAGCGGGGGTGTACTTGAGGAGATGGAGTTATGTGGCAAGCCACAGTTCGAATTTTTGTCATAGCTTCATTCTTACAGCAAAGGTGATGTGCAATCGTTTTTGTGTTATATGTGAGTGCAGAGTGGGTGGAGTGAGACCGTGCCTAAGCGGCGGTGGTGCGTGCGAGAGGAGACATGGGTTAGATGTACGAAAATGTTCTTTCCTGGTGGTGCGTACGAGAGGCGACATGGGTTAGCTGTACAAACATTTTCTTTCCTGGGTTCCATCTCTGTACAAGGAGCAGTGCTCCATTTCACAGGCATAATACTCACCATCCGAGAGGTTCTCAGAGTGAGAAATAGCCATCCCTAGTTCCTTCTAGTGTGAAAACAAGGTCCCCATTTCATGATTACATGCATGGCCTACTCTCGTGTGCTTTGCAGTGGCAAACGCGAACAGGGATGTGGGGGGGTTGGAGGTGCCAGATTGTCGTCCTATGGGATGACCAGTGATTTTTCACATGCTGCATTTTAAGTGTGATGTGTTGCACAACCCCCAAGCCCATAGGAGTGCGCTACCTGGCCCACTGTCAGGATTCGTTCCAGTTGCTGGAGTGACTACATGAGTCATTCTTGTGCGCTTGGCGTCCCACATGGAAAGTTGGTTGGCAGAGCAAAGCGGATGAAAGCAAAGAAGAGGCTGGTAGCTGACCGGAGGGCATGTGTTGGAGTGTGTGTGTGTGGGGGAAGGCAGTGTTATCAGGAAGTCGGTGGGAGCAGCCAGGCTTTGAAGGCTTTCTTGAAGGCCAGGCGATCCTCTGACGTGCAGCGTGTTCCGGAGAGTGGGCGCAGGACAGCGAACAGGCACCTCCCAATCTGGAGAACTTGAAAGGAGGGACGGCCAGGAGGTGTATGGAGCCTGATCAGACTATTCGGGTGGGGGGGTAATGAGTGAGCTTGTTTTGGAGGAATTCCGGGCTTTTCTTGTGATTTGCGTGGTGGGTAATGCACAAGGCTTTGAAGGAGGTCTGTCGGCTGATGGGCAGCTAGTGGAGTGCAGGGAGAGGTGTTCTCTGGGGGAGTTTGCGAAGAGGAGCTTTGCTGCAGAGTTTTGAATCCATTGGAGCTTTCTCAGTTGGTATGTAGGCACGTCTAACTAGAGGGAGTTGGAGTAGTGTAGGCATGAGAGGATGATGGCCATGCTTGCAGAAACTCTATGGGGATAGAGGAGATAAGGAAACATTGCTTGAGGATGCAGAGGTGGAATGTACACGATCTAGAGACTGCATTGATGTGATGGGAGAGGGTCAGGTCTGAGTTCAAAGACTTTTGACTGTGTTCCCCTCCCTTTTCCCTACTAGATTTTCTCCTACCATTGCACAGATTCATCTCGTTTATGTTCCATTAGACTACCATCACTTTAACATCTCCATTTCTTATCAACTCACTACAGTTCAATTAAGGGATTATGCCCCCCAACCTCCTCTTTTGCTGTGACATACGTTGAGTGGAAGTCTGCCCCACTCTATCCCCTGCATTTCTCCTCTGCCTTTTTTCTCCCACTTCGTTACCCACTCTGATCACCCTCGCCCCTTTCTCACACCCTCCATTGTAGAGGGCTGGACTGGTGGTGAGCTCCATTTCCCCTCCCACTTTATTTTTCATTCTCCCAAGGTCTCTATCTTTTTAGTCTGTTTTCCTACCTTTTAACATTTGTCTATGGCGCAGGTTTCATCCTGCCAGTGTTTTGATTGTTGGGGGAATAAATGTTGTACCGAGTTTGAAACACTGCCATTTTCTTCTGGTAGGGTTTTGAAGGTGGAAATTCGGGTGTGCATGAGGGTCACTTTTTTCATTATGGAAAATATACTTTTTGCTTTATTTTTTAAATCTTTTAACCGACACACTTATTTGTGGGTAGAACTGCTCAACTTGTTATGTTCACTTAGTTGATTGACCGGTTTGTCCAGTTGATGCTGAATTATGTTCACGTTATGCAGCCGATGGGAGGCTAGATACCCAATTCAAACTGCATTTTTAGTTAACTTTTAAAATCTATGCTGTACGTGGTTGGTTCCTCTGATAGCCGAAGTTCCGATAAAGAAGGCCTCATAATTTGCCATTGACACTGGTGAATAAGGAATGATGCGTTGTGTGGATGTCGAGAATTGAGGGTTGTGTGACTTTTTTTAAGCCTGGTTATTAGCTTGCAACTGACATTCTTCTCGTGCAAATTGATGACATTATGACAGTAGTAAGTTTACTATTTGAGATGTAATATATTGTAGCCCATTAGGGAACGTTTCCTCGGAAAAAACATTGAAGCGATTACAGTAGGTTACCAGTTAACGCGCCAATCTTTCACCCTATACAGAAATGCACCTGCACAATATTGGTTTCATGTGTCGAGCAAAGCTGGTATATTTTTGGACCCCGGTATGGGCTAATCCCAACCTGGGTAAATACAGGGACCTATTGACCGAAGAAGGGGGTCAAAACCTACCCTGCTTTGCGGCAATCAAAAGAGAACTTTTAGCTGTGAGATGGAGCAATTTCTGGTTGAATCCAGAATCCATTCCAGTGACTTGCAAAGCTAAAATAAAAGCAGCATATGCGGCAAGATGGGAAATAGAAACCTCATTCAAAATGGCAGTCTAGTATTTTAACACGCTACTGGCTGTTGAAGGAATTGCATGGGTTTGAGGCGTATCTGAATGCAATGCAGCCTAAGCAAATGAGGACACTTTATACAAAACTGTGAATGGGGATTCTCCCTCACGCAAGTCTGAGAAATAAGTGGCTTCCTCGACATTGTGCAGGATGGCAAAGCTGCTATGTGCCAGTCTCTGCAGGCTGGTTTGTTTTATTTATTGGACATTTGTATGGCACCTATACACAAGGATTTCCAGGCTCCACAAGACTAGATGGAGGAGGTGGGGGGCGCGATGGAATAACAAGACGGTCATATTGGCCTTGTGATAATCCACCATGCAAGTGTTTGAAGGTGGTAAGTGCAGTGGGTGAGGGGGTAAAGGGAGAGTGCAGTGTGGGGTGCCCACCGGGAAGAGGGCAGGGAAGAGCTAAAGGGGCCAAGAAGGCAGTGCCGGGGGGCGGGGGGAGGGAGGATAGTGCAGTGAGCACGGTAGATCAAGTTGGTTAGTCTGGGAAAGGGAGCCTGAGTGCAAGTGCTAGCAAAATGGTGCAGGGTAGACGGTGGGGGATGGTCTGGCCCCTGTATCACTCTGAAGGGGCCAGTCCCCAGTTATAGCGGCAGAGGGAGAGGGAGACTTAGCAAGAGAGGGAAGGAATAGGTTAAAAGCAAAGCCTTGAAGATTCTGAAATTTTAGGAGATCCGGCTCAAGTCGGAGGTAGGGAGAAGGAAGGCTATTCCAGAGACATCTCTGTAACCAGAAGGTTTGCATGGCTGCGCAAGTCAGGCTTTGCTCCGGACTTTCAGGTGTAGCTGTTGGATAGGTCTTTTGATCGCACTTGATCCGTGCAAAGGCCAACTAGTTTGGCCAAGCTGCAGAATTCTTGGGAGAAGTGATTCAGTGATCCCATTCAGCCCCTAAGATTTGTAGGGGTCGGTCCTTTTGAGTCTCTTCTTCAGTGGGAAGAGAGAAGGGCCATTTCTCTCAAAGGGGGCTGTTATGCAAGATTGTATGCAGTACCATATGAGAGAGTGCACCAGCCTTGTCCTCTTGGCAATAGCAACCCAACCTTTGGTATAAGTCTGTACTACACAAGTTGGTCGAGTGACTGAGCACGCAGGCTTATCTCAAGGGGGGTCAATGTGAGCTGTAGGGTGGCAACAGTTTCACAGTGACAAGTATCCAGATAACACTTACACTCAAGGTTTCTTGATTAAACAATATTCATTAATTTAACAGTCAGTTTGAATAAGCCTTCTTTAGAAGTGAGCAAATATGTAACTCTTAAAATATACTTAAAAGAAAACACACTCTCTGTTTCAATAAATCAGTAGATACCCTTTTGGGATGGCACACTTCCTACACCCTGAGGTGACTTAAATAACTAGGACACTATGGACATTGATATATCACTGGTACATTTAGAGCAATATTGAGTTTGGTGTAAAAAGGAAAAGGTTTAGGGAAGGAAACAATGGTCAACAAGTTTCTCAAAGAGGTAAGCACTTATGAACCCCCCAATGCAATGTAGATTAACCCTTTCCCAGCTACACAAGTAAAGAACGTATGACTTTTTGGAGGGACAGATCAAAACACAAAGTCAGAGGTTAGAGGGAACCAGCACAGCCAATGTACTTGAGCAAAGTCCAGAGGAGCTGAGGCACTTCTTGAAGGTAAGTAAAAAGTCTTGCACAATGTTAAGAGTTTTGCAGAAAATGAAATCGCTGTTGGGCCACAAGCTGGGAGGTGTGTGGAGGGCAAAGCTGCAAGCAACTCTGTAGACCAACACTGGCAAGGTCAGTGCCCACATGCCCAAGGCCACAGCATACCCTGGAATTAATATGTGGTGCCATTGTAGGCACGTAGAGCGTATGGTTCGTGCGGTCCCCTCTCCCCTTACTGGTTGCTATAATCCCACCTCCCGCCCAACCTGATTGGTCAGTTACACCCTCCTAAGGGACACCCCAGTGCAGCCCTCTCCCCGGCAGCCCCTTCGGCAAAGGGCCCCAAGGCAAAGGGCGGCTCTAGAAAGTGTCAGCAGGTGTCAACAGGGGAAGCCAGTGAAGCCAGCGACCAGCCGTCAACCAGCAGCCACCCAAAAAAGTAAGCCTGGCAGGAGCGGGGAGTAGAGCAATTACTCTACTTTGGAAAGCCCTGCCACTCAACATTACCTTACCTCACAACCATGATTGTTAGCAATGCCGTTAGATTTGTTAGCACTTAGTTAGATTTGTAAACAGTAGCCTGCGTCACTTCTAAATAAGGACTGTGAATGTTAGCAATGCCTCACCTACTTAGAATCAGGAAAACTAACCTGCGTCGCATCTGGATAGGATTGTGATGGTTAGCAATGCCGCACTTAGTTAGATTTGTAAACGGTATCCTGAGTCTCTTCTAAATAAAATTGCGAATGTTAGCAATGCCACACTTGGTTAGAATGGTGAACATTAGCCTGCGCCAGACACTGACAGGAATGTGAATGTTAGCAATGCTACACTTGGTTAGAATTGTGAACATCAGCCTGCCAGACCCTTACTAGATTGTGAATGTTAGCAATGCCACACTTGGTTAGATTTGTGAACATTAGCTTGCGCCAGACCCTGACAGGAATGTAAATTTTAGCAATGCCACTCCTAGTTAGAATTGTGAACATTAGCCTGCGTTGCATCTAGATAGGATTGTGATTGTAAACGGTAGCCTGCGTCACTTCTAGACAGGATTGTGAATGTTAGCAATGCCACACTTAGTAGATTTGTGAACATTAGCCTGCGCCAGACCCAGACAGGATTGTGAATGTTAGCAATGCCACTCCTAGTTAGAATTGTGAACATTAGCCTGAGTCGCATCTAGATAGGATTGTGATTGTAAACAGTAGCCTGCGTCACTTCTAGATAGGATTGTGAATGTTAGCAATGCCATACTTAGTAGATTTGTGAACATTAGCCTGCGCCAGACCCAGACAGGATTGTGAATGTTAGCAATGCTGCACTTAGTAGATTTATGAACATTAGCCTGCACCAGACCCTGACAGGATTGTAAACGTTAGCCTGAGTCGCTTCTAGATAGAAATACAAATGTTGGCATGTCCCACACTTGGGTGGAGCTGTGAACATTAGCCTGAATTGATTCTGGATAGAAATGCAAATTTAAATGTTAACATGCCCCACACGTGTATCACTGTGTACCCTGCCTTCCTGTTGCCAATGATGTTGCTATATATCCGTATCCCCCTCCTGTCGCTGTAAGCCCAGTCCCCTGTCTCTATATGTCTGTGTGCGCTCTGTTCCCTTCCATCCTGTCCACGTGCCTGGTCTGGGACGCTTTAAGGATAACCATCATATCACATCACTACGCTTACTCTCTACTACACACTATCATTCAACTAGAACACAGCTATACCCCTGATTAATTTGGCGTAGCTGTTCACATACGAATACAACCCCACGAACACCTCATCACCCTAATAAAACGCAGCTAGCCGAGCACATTCCGGCCCTACTGCTCACATATGCGTCCTTCAGGCCTAACGCAGCCAAAGCCCTGTCTAGGTGTCCACCCACGAGACTGCACACATACAACTGATGTCATCACCACACCGAACGCTAGGATGCAGCTACCATCCAGCAATTACATCAGCTGCACACATATCTGGTGCACCCACGCACTCTAGGCCACTAGCGCTCTCTAATGACCAGAACTACGGTTCCTGAGGGCGTTCAACCTACCAGCGCTTTGAAGTTATACCAATGATAGAGCACTATATAAATGCCAAGTAACATAACATAACTAATAAACACTTGCGTATGAGTGAAAGTGATATCCGAAGTACTTTTGAATCTAGAACTATCAGAAAGCAGCGAAAGTTGCACTTGGCAAAGCCAAACATCGGTAACTTTAAGCGTGTGAGTTTATAGAAAACCCAGCTGACCAACAGGGCACTATTGTTAAAAGCTAAACATTGCCCATGCCAAGATAGACCAAAAACAAGGCAATTCAAACACAGCAGATATTGCCAAAGGCAAAAGGAGACTAATGAAAGGCACAAAAGGTTTTGTAGCTCGTTACTCACATTTTGAGAAGCATATAAACACTGCTAGTATAAACACACATTGCCAAAGCCAAAGAAGAAACGGAATAAGTCCCCATCCTTGCCAGTATTTGGTTACTTGTGCAGTCGGGAAAAGGTTATTCAGAAGGAGAGGAGCATCATTTGCAGATGGGTATTGAAGAGTACGAATGTGAATGTTGTTTTCCCTGAAGAGTTGCTAAAAGTGTAATTCTGCAAAATAGTGAATATTGTGAAGTTGTCGCAAAGTAATTCCAAGTTGTTCTTCACCACAGAAACACTATTTCAGAAACGCTGTTCGGGCAAGGGAGTATACCCGGATGGCAAACCCTTGAAGTAGTAGGCCTGGCATAGGAGTAAACAGGCGTGTTTGAGGTAGTAAGCAGGGCATGTAAACCAGGAAGAAGTTGATGAAATGCGGTAAAGTTGTCCAAACAAAGAAAATTCATGTTGTTTGTGATGCTGAAGAAAGAAGTGCATGAAACGGTTGTAGAGAAATTGCATTTCTTCAAAAATACTCAGTTGTGGCAAATCATCCTGGCAAAGACAATTTCTGTTGCTTTTGATGAACTACAAAAATATTCTGCATGTGAAGAGGACAATTCTGTAGTTTGCTCTTGCTAAAGGATGAGAAAAAAATGTCCTGTTTTGTTGAATCACTGAGTGTTCGAACTTTGTTGTCAAAACCTATATTGGAACTTTGTTGCAAACCAGGATTTCTTTAATTCTTTTTGGAACTGTGGAGCAGAACCTTACTTGAATCTGGGTAAGGGGAATTCAGCCAGATTATAAGTAAACACTGTTATATTACTAACTCAACTGTGATATATATATATATATATATATAAAATAAGGTGGCAATAGCCACCCTATAGTTAAGGTTTACGGTGAGTCAGACTCCCATAGGAACCTCTTAACATTTTATTGTTAATAACTTTTGATTCAAGTGACAGATTTGACCCAGATTTCGAAAGTGATTAGGGACTTGCGGGTTCCCCCAGACTGCAAAGTTTCGCAAAGGTACGTAAAAAAATAAGTTATTTAGAAGACAAAATGTTTTTCCAAAGTTGCGGCCTACTTCCCATTCATTTTCCATAGACATACAAGGTCAATTTTTCCCAAAGCGCACAGTCCAAACCGCTGGACGGATTTGGAATAGGTCCGAAACAACTTGGGCACAAAGCGTTGACTCGCGATCCATGCATGGTTTGGGATTATTCCGCGCAGTAGTTTTTTAAATATTTGACAGAGAAGGGGGTGCACCCTTCTCAAACATAGATAGCTATATCTCTAGGATTTACCCAAAACTGGGTGTTTTTAGAAATAAAATAGCCACCATCGTTTTCTCTCGATGCGAGAGATATTCAAGGTTATAGCCGAGGATATGGGAAAATGAAACGCAGGGAAAAAGCTATTTGCAGGTCACAAAAAACGCAAATGCAATCAGGCTAGAGGTGGGGGTTGGCTAGAGAACAGCAAGTGAAATTTGGGAGTTGGAGGACACACAGCTTTCTGTAGCCTCTGCTACAGTCGTAAATAGCCGACATCTCAAAGCAAACTACGTCACAGAAACACTTAGAGCAGTATGGCCTGATGGGGTCGGATCCTTCCTCGCTTTGAAGTTAAGCAGGGTCGGCCCTGGATACTTCATGGATGGGAGACAGTCCACTGTCCTGAATGCTGTGTGTTTTCCTAGTTTTAAATCTCTCATAACAGGCAGCATCCACATTATTATTTTTTTTTTAAACCGTGCCACTGTCAGTCCTTGAAGGTTTTGCACTGAGAGACCATTTTTTTGCTTTTTACTGAATTGCATTCTGGTATTTGTAGTCTCCCAGTCAAGACAGACACTATGGTATGTGCAATTTTCAAGTTATCTTCATAAAGCAGAGTATTGTTGAAAGCCAGACATGGGGGTGAGAAGGAGAAATGATGAGAGGGCAAGTAAGTCCGCGATGTAGCAAGAGAGTTTGCTATCCTGGCCACAGGTGCAGTTACTTTCCCATAATTGTGGCTGCTTTTCAGGGCACAAGTAAAAGACATGTGTGTGTGGACAGCGTAAATTTTCTAAAGTCAATGGCTAGTGCCGGATCAGTGTGGACACGGTTTATACATTTTTATTATTTATTTCATTTGATATAGCGTGCAAACCCAAGGGTATCACAGCGCATTTACATAGTAGGTGGTTACTGACAGATAGTGTTGATGGAAGAACTAAGAAGCGTTTCCTCGCCACTGTGCCTAATTTAGACGGTATCCCGTGATCAGGATGGAATCATCTAGACCACGCATTTGTTTTCTGCGTTCCCACTAGTGCCAAAGAAGCACTAGTGGGAATTTGAAAATGGTGCTGATGTAATGCCACCAACGTAGAAAACAACAGAGTGGTCTAGACGATTCCATCCTGATCAGGGGATCCCGTCTAAATTAGGCACAGCGGCAAGGAAAAGGGTGCGAGGAGTAGAACGGCCTCAGGCTCAGTACACCCAGACAAACAAGTAAGTGAAACGTAAGCCTAGATAAACTAAAATCCTGCTGCAATAAATGACCACTAGAATGACAAAAAAAAACGTACAATGTTGTTATTATAGGTCCGGCTTGCAGAGTCACTATGAGCTGAAGTAAGAAAAAGGTGGAGCCATTTAACTAAACAACTTTTGGCGTTATCTGAACCAAACATCATACTTGATCGCCAAATCCATTGCTTAAAAAGGTAAACCCAGATAGCCACAGCCCGAACGACACTAAAACGGTAGACCTTAGTCAAACAAAATAGAATAATAATCACTGCTTCCAGAGCCGAAGATAGTAATGTAATGGCATCCATTTGTTCTCCACTCTTTCACTAGAATTAGTGCCAGAAGCACCCAAGGTTCGAAACGAGGCACGAAAGTGGGAAAACAATCCCAGCACGGGAAGTACTTAATTCGACACAAACCACCAAGTCGAAAAAGTAAATCAACAAATGTGCACTCAAAAAGTGACCAATGCAATTAACCACCACAGCGTTATCAGACAAATTATTGTTGTGATACAGAGAGGTCCAATACTTAGAAAAATATGGATATAGGTTGTCTTTTCAGTGAACAAAGAAAGACCTTAGACGTGGACGACCGAATAGCAGGAACCAATTCTTGTCCGCTACTGTGCCAACATTCTGTGAAATAGAAAAACTCTGTATATACAGGTAAGGATGGCAATGATAACGAAATCTCCAATAGCGTGAATACATAGAATGTAGACAGATTTCTAAAAGCGAGTACAAGCTCACATCAAAGAATAAGGCAATTAAAAACAGGTTGCAATATGCATCATGTATCATTTTGCTGACATGTATGCTATGAAAAGATATGTATACATGTCGAATATTCAATTAGTGAACAGGTATAATGAGAAAAGAAACAACTCTGCTTATTTAATGGTGAACTAATACCTTGGGAATAAATTGAATGTCACTTTTGTTAGGACATTTAAAGAGATTGCTTTACACAACTTGAAGAAATGTATGGTCAGGTAGAGAAAAGGTCCTGTGGTAATACAGGAAAAATGTATATGGTCAGTTTTTTAGCACTCGATTTTGTCATCTTTTTAGAATTCACTATACACATGAGTATGCACATGAAGAAACCCAAGTGTACAGCCAAAGCAGTTGAAGTGTCCTGAAGATGGCTTTGAAGGGGCCCATAAAAATGATTGGGTCATATTGGTGCTCTGTTCGAGACTAGAAACACGAACTGGTGCAGACACGATAATGTGACGGCAAATGCCCATAAAATTTTTTGGCACTAGCCACTCACCTATGGTACTAACCACACCAAAGATTGTCGTGAAATATAATATTGAATATATGACAATGAAAGCCAATGTCTGAAATAACAACTGGGCATGATATGACTGGACAATCATGTTGATATTTATTTCTTTTACCTCTTTTTGTATTTTTTAATACTGTGTCATGTATAATGGTATCTTTTAAAATGGATATAGGTTTTTCATTGACCTACTGCACTACTATTGCATCTGATTAACATAGAAGTACAGGATGTATACTGGGACTTGTTTCACGACCTAGTTGTGTAAAAGCCGGGTAGCAATCTGTGGACATTGTTTGTTGGTTATCAAAGTAAGACAGACAAGTGATCACAGTTCAAGTGTGTTCATTAAACTGTCAAATGGGTGGGATAAACGCCTAATCTAAACCTAAGTTTAAGATGGGAGCAAGCTCTGACCATCAAATAATAATAATACAGTCCTAGTGGTGTCTAGTCAAATAAAAGGGCCTATACCAAGAAAAACCTATTGCCAATCCTTACAGCTATATTACAAAGAGTATGGGATAATGTTCACAAGAAAAGAAAGAAGTGTTCACAAAATGATAAATCAGGATGTTCATGCTGGGGTCTTTCTTCTCCATGTTTTTAGCATGCAACAAGACAGGACTCATGAGCACAGTACACTCCTGGGCTTCTCCAGCCCAAGGTTACAGTTCCTTTTCCAGTATCTGGGCCTTCTGTGCTCAAGTCTCTTCTCATGCAAAGTCTCTTGCTTCAGAGGGCCTGATACGCCAAAACAACAAAATAAACGTTTCTTCAAGTAATCTTTACGTACAGAGGGCGCTGTTACGCAGCAGAGCCATGTGTATGTGAGCAGCCACAGCTCCCGAGTAGCCGCAGAACATCCTACCGTTTTCATCCTGGTTCCTCGCATATAAGGAAATCTACAAGCGTAGCCCCTGGCTGCGGAACGAATCAGCTGCAGTCCCGAAAAAAATGCACAAGGGAACCCTGCAAACGGGCCGCCTGCCGAGGAGTGGGGCAGCAGGCGTCATCTTCTCACTCGACCCGGCGGTGCTGTCAGAGTCGGAGCTGGTTGTCGAGAGCAGCAACACTGCTGGTTATTGCTATCAGCCTCTCCAACCCCCCCGACAGGGGTGTAGCAGGTCCTATTAAGCAACATAGCCATGATCCGGACCGTGCAGCGCAGAGCGGAGGTCCCGACACCAGGTACCCCTCCCCCATCCGGGCGAGAGTGCCGTCACAGAAGACAGTGAGCTGCCGAAGAGAACCCTGCAGCTGAACGAGGTGAGGGGCCCGGGGGCAGGGGTTGACAAAGCCTCCCGCTGATAGTGTAGGGGCTGTAAGTGGGAGGACAGTCCCCAGCGCGGGTGTATCAACAATAAGAATTTTACATCAGAAGATGCCAACATTTCTAAAATGAGACTACTATACCAGAAGCCAGATCAAGTGTCAACATAGGTGCCCTGATCCGACCAACAGGAACTGCCTCAAAAAACCTTGATGCTAAATGTGCCATTCCATTGCACATACAACAGATGAACAGAACACGCCGAGTCTACGACTTTGAGGGGCGCACAGATTGGGTCTAAGAAAGAAGCAATGGGTCCTGAGGAAGAGGATATACGAAAGAAAATCATTGAAACGGTCGACCAGAAATGTAGATGTCACCTGATTAAGAGTGACAGATAGGGGACTTGTGCAGATTTGAAATTTGAACTAATGTTGTAGATATTGTAATTGGTTTTATGTGTGAACTATGTGCTCTCGCAAAAAGCTAACTGTGTGTGTACTCCAAAAAAAGAGCTAAACAGTGGGAGTATCACAACTCGCTGAGAGTGTGATATTTATATTCTTAAATGTTTTAGACATTACACTTGGGCCAACCATACACACCTCACGGGGGGCAAATAAATTGTCCGAACCCTGACATCCAGTCCCACGTGATTTGTCTGTTTGACAAAAGTGTGCAGTCGGGAGGCATGGTTTCCCGTAACTGCAAATTTTAACTGTTTTGTGCCAAAATTAAGACTGGGTCTAATGCAACCATTGTGAATCAATTTGCCTGAAAATCATATCATTGTATGTAGGAACAGGGTGAGCTTTGCCCGCATGTATCCCCCTCATTTAGTCAGTGCAACAGTGCTTTCTAAGGCGAGGAGCATCATGAAGGGCTAGGATAGTGCGTCCTACTTAGGGAGAGTGTTAGGGCTTGCATTGATGGTGCAATAAACAAATTGGCTCAAATGAAGCTTTTTGTCCGCTTTCTGTGTTGTGCGTTACAGTTATATTAGATAACAGAAAGGACACAACACCCGTTTTTGGAGGTAATGTGTATCAAAGGAATTCCCGGTGTGCTTTATAGACCAAAGTTGTTCCATGGCAACTGCAGGAAGGTGGCGAGAGAGACAGCAGCGCGCCTCTGGCCACCGTAGTGGATTTCATAGCGTACAACAAAGAGAGGCACAGGGAAGAAGGTACAGACCGGGCGCTCCTAGCCAAGAGCCACCTCAAGGCTAGTCAGGGACCATACAGGCCACCAGAGGTGGGGAAGCAACAAGAGCAAAGACGCTCAGACTCTCTGAACCTGACACCCGACCATGGGTGGGGGGGGGCAATACTATGCACACAGAACCCCGCAAGTGAGACGCAGAAGGGCAGACCCGGTGCTGCAATCAGCAATGGGGTACCCTCCTCCCATTGGGGCCACGGCCTGCCACCCAGATAAGGCATATTACAAAGGAACAGGAGAAGGTGCTAAGACTAACCAGGCGCTACACAGGTCAGTCAGCTCAACGGAACAAAGCATGGGCCCTCACTGTCAGGGCATCAGCAACTACATTGTGCAGTGAGAAAGGAGCCGACCAAGCAGCACCATGGATTGAAGACAAGGCTAAGAAGGCCAGACTCCAATGCAAGATGGACCAGTACAAAGTGGGTGCTTGCCAGCACCCTGCGACTTGTGCCAATGGGTCAGAAGGCACGGAAAGGGGAGCCACAAGACTCCCAAATCACATTCTACGACATAATGGGATTCATAGGGAAATCCAGGTCCTCTAGGTAGGAAAAAATAGACAGCCTCTCCACAGAAGTGACCTACCTTATACAAGACATGCGAAACATGGCCTTGAGGGTCAGGGAGGCAGAGCAGAACATCGAAGGACGCCATTAAGAAAATGGGAAAACAACGGTCGGTGGTAACCCAGATGCTCACGCAACTCGAAAACAGGGCGGAAGACAGCGAGGGACGAGTTAGGCGAAACAACATTCACATACTCCGAGTGCCAGAAAAGGAAGAGGGACCCAGTATGGAGCTATTCTTGGAACGATGGCGAACGGAACTCTTCGCCCAAGGAAGCTCTCCAAATTCTTCTTGGTGAAAAGAGCACGTAGGATGCCAGCAGGTCCCCCCGTTCCCAGGGCACCCCCATACTATAACTGCACGCCTGCTGAACTACAGAGACCGGGACGCCCTGCTGCAAATGGCACGGGCTACCGGTCCCATAACATACAATGGCTACCGGATTGGGTTTTTCCCAGACTATACCAGTGAGGTGCAGAGAGAATGCCAATCCTTTGAATCCGTCAAGAGGAAGATGCAGTCACTCGGCATGAAATATTCACTCCTCTTCCCGGGGCAAATTAAAAGTCTATCATGAGGGAACAGTGCACCTCTTCAATAATCCGAACGATGCATGGTCGTGGCTTGAAACGAACATCCTCTCACTGCCAGAACAAAAGCTACCGAAAGGGCGACCCAGAAAGGAACCAGACCCGGGTCACTCTCCAACACTGTTTGACTCGAAATCAAAGGAGCTGGCAGCACCCCTGGAACCTATGCCCGGGCAGAGGGCAAGTGATGACTTGGCGCCTATAGAGCTGGACAACATTATTGCAGGATGTGTAGGGGCAAGTGACTATAGCGGCTACAGATCGGAAGCAGAAGCTCGCATGATCAGATTCTGCAGGTACCCAGCAAATGGTTGACACAGTGGGGGCGTGGCTAAGAGGAAATGGGATAAGTTGTGTTTCACGGAGGCTACTGCAGATCCTACATGATGCTTTGTTGCAAGTATACGGAGAGCGGTGCTTTTTGGACGGAAATTACACAACTGCTGTGGGAAGACGCATGGATCACAATGATGGTACTGGCAGTGGGGATCTAGAAGTGAATACAGAGATATCTGTGAAAGAAACGCGGAGAAAGAATCACAGACGAGAAATCAAGATGGCGGCTGCATGAGAATAAAGGGGGGAGTTCGGTAAGCCGGAGAGAAGAACGAAGAGACTGGGTCGTACGGCATGAATGTCTGCCCTGTGATACTGCAGGATAGATGTCGATGTGGAGACTACACTCTCCCCCTTGATCCATATACGTTGAGGCCGTCGAGACTCCCGTACAGATTATGCAAATCGCGCCCCATCGGGGACACAAGAACGGAACCAGAGCGGATGCCTAATGCAGATGTGTAGCAGCGTATATGTGCAGCTCGTAGCCGATTGAGCAAGGAACCCAAGCGAAACGCTTTGTCCTTCCGTGAGACAAGGAGCGGGAGGCGAAGGCATAGAATGGTGCAGTAGAACAGTGCAGCGAATGCAGTGAGCTCCGTATGGCCGGCACAAATGAAATGGGTCACTGGGCTATGCGGTAACTAATGTAAGGGCATACTAACTGCACGACACATCAAAGCAGTTCTGGAAGTTCGGATTATAACTGAACGTAGCCGGTGCCCCAAGCTACATTGAAAGTGACCGTTCATTCTCCCGAGTGTGCGAAGGAGATGTGAATGCACTGATACAAAGTAGCAGTGGGGGAGGAGTTGGATTAACTATGGAGCCCCCGGCTGCAGTGAACTTGTAGAACACACGGAGAGTAAGGAGGAAAGGCGAGCTGAGGAAACATCACGGAAAGATGCGCTCGGAGTTCACGGACAGTATTTAAGTAACAGCAATAGTTTTTTTGAAATGTTTTTTATTTTGTTTGAAACAAACAACCAAACATGCAGTACATATTACAATATTTCAAATTTTATGCAACTCAAACATCGGCTACTGCTTCTCCCGTTACCTCTCCCCCACCCAAGCCTACACTACTTCGCGATCTGCTTCTTCATCTTGCAGAGGGGATCCCTCTCCTGTGTCCTCTGCTGGGTCCTGGTCACTTGACCAGTCTTGAGTGGACCAAAACAGTGTGGCTATGAAATGTTTCCAGTTTGTCAGGGTTTCTGCTTCTTAATCCCCTCCAGTGTTACTGGTTTCCTGCCATACTGCAGTTTCAGCTTCTGCCCATTTCTGAAGGTCTTTCCACCATATTTCTATCCTAGATCTGTGACATGCCTTCCATCCCATGGCAATTCTACGCTTCGCGAGTATATACGCCAAATCCTTTAGTTTACTCACATGTTTAAGTTTACGTGGTCTGGGAAAATCCCCTACCAAACATGCCCTTGCTATTTCAACAGTTATCTTAATCCCCTTTTTCTCTAATCTGTGGGCTACATCTCCCCAAAATTTCTCAATTTCTGGGCATGCCCAGAACATGTGCGTCATCCCAGCGTTTTCTTCGCTGCGTTTGGGGCATATTTGCCGTACTGCGTTTTTAAATGTAGCTATCCTCTGAGGTGTCATATAAGCCCTGTGGGTTATGTACAGTTGTATTTGCTGTAACCTCGCATTCCTTGATACTTCCTTGTGGTACCCTTGGGCCCGCTCCCACGTCCCATCACTCATAGGGGCACCCCCTTCCTCTTCCCAGTCCTGTCGTAGTCGTACAATTTCCTTTCCCGCTTTGGACATCACCAGCTCATATATCCTGGATATCTCGTGCCCTCCCTCTGCTATATAATATATTATTTCTATGGCGGTGTCCGGTTGCTCTTCCAGTACTATTTCTGACCATGTTTCTTTGATTTGGCGGACCATCCTATGATATGTAATATATTGTCCCATATGCAACCGTGTTTCCTCCACCAACATCCAAAATTCCTTTATCCTCCCCTCTTGCCATATGTCCCCTATTGTAGCTATCCTGAACGGTTCCCAGTGTTTCCTGATCATCTTCCTCAATTGGTCTTCTTTTACCGTCAGTGCAACCAGTGGCACTTGCGGGGAACACGGGGTCGGGTTCTCCATTGTCTGACCGATCTTATGCCATATTTTCCACCCCAATGTCAACATCTTTGGACGCTCTTCCATATCTGATTTGGACAACCATATCATTTCTTTCAGGAAGAATGGGGTGCAGTCCTGTCTAAACAACCTAGATTCTGAGCTTGGGTCTTCTGATAGCCATTTTGCCACATATTGTAGCTGGCTCGCTAGATAGTAGATCTCGTAGTTTGGCAGTTTTATGCCCCCCCCCTTATCATATGCATTTTGTAACTTCCAAAGGGCAATTCTGTTCCTCGTCCCATGCCAGAGAAACCCCCTACATATGCTATGCATCCTAATAAAAAAAAACATCTTGGTATCAAATACGGTATGTTCCCAAAATAATGCAATAATCTCGGTAGAACCACCATTTTCAGCATTGCTCCTCTTCCCAACATCGCCAAGGGGATCTTTACCAAAAACATCATACTATTTTCAATGCCCTTGACCGCTTTCTCAGTATCATGTTGGTGCTCTGCTTCCACCGTATGGTAGAGGTCTATCCCAAGATATCTAAAAGTGTTGACCTCCCATGGTATTTGTAGAACTGGCAATTTCTCTCACAGGATTCCAACATAACTACCCAGCGGAAATATACATGATTTTTGGGGGTTCACCGCTATGCCAGACAGTGCCGCAAATAGCTCCATTACTTCCAAAACATATTGGCGGTTTTCCTCAGGGTATTGCAAATACAACAACATATTGTCAGCGTACAAGGAAATTAAGTGCGGTTCTCCATTTATGTGTATCCCTATGATGTCATACTGTTGCCTTAGATATATCGCCAGAGTCTCTAATGCTAAGATATACAGCATAGGGGAACACAGGCATCCCTCTAGTACCTCTGCTAAGTTGCGACCTCTCTGATATTATCGCACCCGTTTTAACCCTGGCCAGCGGTGCGCTGTACAGCAGTTTGACCCATTTGAGATACCCAGGCCCTATCCCGTAACTGGACAGGGCTGCAATTAGCCAAGGCCATTTAACTGAGCCAAAGGCTTTTATTGCATCCAACGATACAATTGCAATTTCAGACGTTTCCCCTTTTGTATGTTCTATAACTCGGTGAAGTCACCTGAAGTTATTAGTTATATTTCTATGTGGGACGTACCCGGTCTGGTCAGGGTGTATTAGTTTGTTAATAATCCGTTTCATCCTGTTTGCCAGTACCGCCGTGAGCATTTTGCTGTCTTGATTAAGCATTGACAGCGGTCTGAATGATCTGCAATCTTTGCCAGGCTGGTTGGGTTTAGGGAGCAGTATGATAATCGCCTCTCTCAGGGACTCTGGCAACCTTCCTATTTCGTATGCCTCATTGAGCATTGCTAAAAGCGGGGTGAGAACCTCCTTTCTATACATTTTATAGAATTCGCTAGGGAGTCCGTCGGCCCCTGGCGTCTTGCTAGTAGATAGCTGCCCTACCAGCTCCTCTAGTTCCTCCAGGGTAATCAGGGCATCTAAATCCTCTTGTTCCTCTGCGCTAATTCGTGGCATACCTATGTCTTGCAGTGTTTCTCTTATTTCCTTGTGGTCACTTCCCCCTTCATCCCTATACAATTGTTGATAGTATTTTAGAAATTCCCTGTTCACGCCCTCTTGGGTATCCACTACAGTTCCATCCTCCTTTGCCATCACCCTGATTGTTGGTCTGGGGGCCTCGCTTTTATATAACCATGCTAGCACCCTTCCTGGTTTATCACCTCCCGCATGTTGTCTCTCTACATATCTATTATAGTTTAGATTGCACAGCCTCTCCCAATGTCTTGCACATTCCTGTTGCAGCCTGATTAAGGTTTCAGTATCTTCGTTGATATTGCCCTCTCTTCTCATCACTTTTTCTAGCTCCCTTTCCGCTTCCTGTAGTTCTGTTAGTATCCTTCCTTAGTCTTAGCTATGGCTATCCCTCTCACTACCACTTTGAAGGCTTCCCACAGCGTACCAGCTGACTCAACACTGCCAGTGTTGGTCTCAAAGTAACTTACTATTTCTTCTCTCAAGTCCTCCCTAAACATTGTATCTTTTAGTGCCTCAGCTCTGAGTCGCCACGTTGGTATCCTTGCTCTTGGAAGTCGGTATTGCCATATTAGGACCAATGGCGAGTGGTCTGATAGGACCCTTGCCTTGTATTCTATCTATACTATTTCTGCCATCAGCTCCTGTGTAACAAACATGTAATCTAGCCTTGTATATAAATTTTGTGGGGCCGAGTAATGTGAGTACTGTCTGTCCTGCAGGTGGCGCATCCTCCATGTATCCTCGAACCTGACGTCTGTCAACAATGACTGCAGTGCCCTAGCAGCCGGGGTGGGTCTGTCTATTTTATTATCCGATCTGTCTACTTTTGGGTTTAGTGTACAGTTAAAGTCTCCTCCCCAAATCCCCCCCCAAAAGTACATGGTCAGTTTGGTGAACAGGGTCTTAAAATATGCCACTGTGTCCTGGTTTGGGACATAAGTATTTATGATACATATTTCTTTATTTTACACCAGCCCTCCCATTGAGACCATCCTCCCATCTGCTTCCACTGTGGATTGTAATAACTGGAATGGAACATGCGGCGCCACCCAAATGATCACCCCTCTAGCGTAAACCGAATATGTTGCGCCGACAACCGTCCCCTTCCACTTCTTCTGGTTAACTTCTAATTTTTCTTTTTTAAGGTGGGTCTCGTGTATTAGGGCTATATCTATTTTCTGTCTGCGCAGATACATCATAACCTTATTCCTTTTCAGATAACTATTGAGCCCCCTAACATTCCAGGTTATTACTTTGAGGTCCCCCATTATCCAATACCTTCCCGCCCCTCCTCGTATAGGTCTGCAGGTTTTGCTTGAAGGCCATCGCTCATGTCTGTAGGCTCGTTCCCCAACTTTAAAGCATCCCTCCCTTATACTGCAACTTCCCCAGCCTCCCCTCCTTCCCACTCCTCTCCCAACCCCAACCCCAACCTACTTCCCAACTCCCAACGTTCCCTCCCCTCTTCTATAAACACCCCAACACTCCGGCTTACCCGCATTTAGTACCTATTCGGCAATGCCGATACTAGAGACACAGCAGGGGGTTGCCACCCTAGCGGCAACCCAACTATGCTATCTATTGGGGTATAAGAGTGAGTCCATTGCATCTCCTGGTATCTGCTACGTTATGTTATGCACCTTCAGCATTATACACTCAATCCGTCGTCCCTTAATTTCAACACTGTCCTACTCTAGCTTATATTCAAGTCCCATAGTCACAGTATATACAGCACCTCGGCTTCAGGATCAGGCTTCACTTCTCCGTACCGTCCTATTTCCGACTGTCTGTTCCCTCCGGACAATTTTGGGCATCCAACCACTCTGTTGCGTCTTCTGGAGTCTCAAAGAACAGAGCTTTGTTTTTATGAAACACTTTCAGTTTTGCTGGGTACATCAACATATATCTAAGACCTGCATCTCGCAATCTCTTCTTCACAGTCCCATAATTCAGTCGCCGTCTCGGCACTTGAAGGACTTGACTGGATACGCGGAGATAGTCGCATACGCGCTTTGTATAGAGCCTCCTTTCCGGAAGTGCTCCAGGATCTTCTCCCCGTTTCTATAATTCAGTATCTTGGCGATGATTGGCCTTGGGGGGGGGGGGGCTCCTGGGAGGAGGGGGTCTCCTTGTGAGCGCTCTATGTGCTCTCTCCACCTCAAATCCTTGAGTGAGTGCCCCGCCTCCTATTTCCTGAAGCAGCATAGTTTCAACGTAGTCTGTTGGGTTTGGGCCTTCTTCCCCTTCCGGAAGGCCCACTATGCGTACATTGTTCCTCCGGGCGCGTCCTTCGGCTTCCTCTGCTGTGTTTTCTAGATTGCTAACCTGCTGCTTCAGTATGTGGATCTCCGAGGCATGAGATCATCGGGCCGTCGTGTTTGTGGCCACTTCATTCTCCAGCTCATCTGTACGTTCTGCAATTTTCCGTACATCTTGTCTGAGTAGGTTGACTTCCTCTTGTACTGAACCCACTTTGAGCTTCAGCTGTAGCTGCCTCCAGCTTGCTCTCCTACGTCGCCTTAGGTCCGCATTTGCATCCAGGATCTGCTGGCCGTTGCACGTTGGGGTCGTGTCCACCTGTGGGTTTTTATCTCTATTCCTATCCCCCTCTGTCGGTTGCAGGGTTTTCGTAAATTCCTCCAGTGTGGACTGCTTCCCCTTGGACTTGGAAAGTTTAGATGTCATCTTGGTACCTAGGTTGTACAGATTCTAGGCACCTGGAGTACTCAGCAGAGATTTTCCAGTCCCCTGTATCGTTGTCTCAGGTTGTAGGGGTAAGTGTGTGTGCAGCTGGGTTTCGGACGTTCTGATGTTATGATGACGCTGGGTTTCTTCATTTCTGGAGCTGTGGCGCTTCTGGGTCTGTTCCAGGGGGACAGGGAATCCCTTGTTTACTGTAGTCCCCTCCCAGGGCGGACCTGCCGTGGTTTCTCGTGCCGTGCAGGTCCGGTTTCTGATTGCCAGATAGGTCCCCAGCAATGGCTGTGTCGCTCGCCCGTTCCGCTTGCTCCCAGGTGCAAGCACACTTTGTCTATCTTTGCTGTGGTTTATTTTTTTTTTTAAACAATTTTGTAATTTTTTTTTTATCAACACACCAAACATTGCAATAATTAAGTCAAATTCGGCAGCAAACATTTACAAATTGCACTCCTTAGTCCCGCTCCCACCCACCCCCTTAACTTGAGCCAATGTGTCTATGTCATCAGCCTGCGCTTCGACCGGCAGGCCTATAGTTATCATATTATCCGTATCATCATCACTGTGATCGGGCAGGGGGGAGCCCATCATAGTTGCCACCAACTGCCTCTATTCTATTAGAGGTCCTACCTCTTTGTCCCCTCCCCTACAGACCGCATCAAACCAAGCAGCCGTTTCTGCCTCTGCCTATTTCATGAGGTCCGCCCACCACAACTCCATCGCTGGCCTCTGAGCAGCCTTCCAGCACATCGCAATCCACCGTTTGGCAAAGATGTATGCCAGGTCTTTCATTTTGCTAATGTGCCTTAGATTGCGTAGCCTAGGGGAACCCCCCAGCATGAATGCCCAGGCCGATTCCACCTCCAGCGTGATGCCTTTTCCGGCCAAGCGTGTCTTCAGTTCTAACCAAAATCTTCCCACCTCCGGACTGGCCCAGAACATATGTAACATCCTGGCTTCCTCCTCCCCACACCTGGGGCATCTCTGAGTCGTCTGACCACCAAACCTGGCGATCTTCCTTGGGGTGAGATATGCTCTATGCGTGACATATAATTGGATCTGCTGGAGCCTTGCGTTCTGGGACACCTTTTTATGATATCTTTGGGCCCTATCCCAGAGCCCATTCGACATGGGCTCCACCACCTCTTCTTCCCAGAGTAGTCTCAATTGGAGCAATTCCCTCCCCACTTTAGATCCCAGCAGCTCATATATCTGGGATATCTCATGCCCACCCTCTGAAATGTCATATATTGTCTCCATGGCGGCATCCAGTTGTTCAGATAGCACTACCGCTGGCCACTTTTCTTGCACTCGTTTAACCATTTTGGAGTAGGTTATATACTGCCCGTTATGCACCCCGGTGTCCTCTATCAGTGTCTGGAATTTCAGTGCTTCCCCTTCTTGCCATATGACTCCCAGGGTGGCCAGACCCATCGGTTCCCAGTACTTTCGGACCCCGTGTATCAATTGGGCGTCCTCTCTACATAGCGCCACCAGTGGCACCTGCATAGAAAACGGGGCTGGGTATCCCACCATCTGCCATGCCCTGTGCCATATCTTCCAGTCAAGCACCAACAGCCTCGCCATCCTTAGAACCCTTGGCTTGGACAGCCATACTACTTCCCTTAGAAAGAAGGGAGCCGGTTCCATGCACAACTGCGCAACAGTTGGGAAAGGTTGGGGAAGAGGGAGGGATGGGTGTTGCGGTGATTAAAGGGAGGGGGGCCTACACCGGAGTGCAGAGGAAAGGGATGAGGAGTATAAGTGGAGAGAGATTCCAAATCAACAGACGAGTATGGGGGACCTTGGAATTGTGACCTGGAATGCCAGAGGGTTGAATAGTTATATAACGAGAAATAGAGTCATGACTTATCTCGAGCACCAAAAGGTGGATATAGCACTCTTGCAGGAGACACACCTTACCAGAGAGAAATTGGACATGGTAACCAGAAAATGGAGCGGGAAGACGATAGGCTTGGCGTACTACGCCAGAGGGGTCCTAATCTGGATCGCCCCGAGAGTCCTGTTTAAGGTCCTTCAGGCAATGATAGAGGGTTGGATGGTGATTGTTAGAGGCATGGTCAAAAGTACAGAAATGTCATATTAATATATAACCCCCGGAACCAAGACACTAGCACATATTTTAAATCATTGTATCCTAAGATTAGCCCGCATAGAGACTGCACTCTGATATGGGGTGGAGATTTCAATTGTACACTAGACCCGACCAAAGACAGATCAGATGGCAAAGTTGCTAGCCCGACCCCAGCTGCCAAAGCGCTGAAGGTAGTGTTGAGTACACTAAAATTAAAAGATGCCTGGAGGATGTTATACCCGCAAGATGGGGGTATTCACATTACTCTGCCCCTCAGAATCTATACACGAGGTTGCACTATGTGTTTGTAAGGGAGGAAATAGCACACAAGTTCCCACAAGCTGAATATAAAGCAAGAGTGCTGTCTGATCATGCCCCTCTGATTACCACATGGAAAATATTGCCTCCCCGAGCCAAGACCCCGACGTGCAGACTTATGGTTGTAGCGCTGAAAGATGTGGGTTTCTGGGAACACTTAAGAGTAGAAGTGTAGGAATACTTTAAACATAACAATGGTTGTGTGGATTTGGCGGGCACGCTATGGGAGGCCTTCAAGGTGGTGATGCGTGGGGAAGCAATGGCCAAACCTAAAGGGCTACGAGAGGAAATATCAAAAGACTTGCAAAAGACAGAAAGCTAATTAGGAGCCATAATGCGGGAGAGTAGGGGGGACACTCGCGGAGGCAAAATAAGTGTCCGATCTTCAGCAAAAATGCAGGGAGCAATGGGAAAGGCTGGGTAAATTAAGCTACAAGAGATATGTGGAGCGCCAACATGGAGTGGGCAATAAACCTGGCAGACTTCTAGCCTGGCTGTATAAAAGCAAAACTGCAAGACAACCACTTTATGCAGTGAGGGGGAAGGACGGCAGATTGAGAGAAACCGAGATGGAAGTAAATAATTGTTTTTTTGAGTATTACAAGGTTTTGTAAAATGAAGTCATGGAGGAGGAGGTGGTGGATATACAAGAAGCGCTGACAGAGATAAATCTCCCCAAGCTGACTGAGGTAGAGAGAGATAGACTAGAGGCACTGATTATGACTGAAGAGCTTTAAACTGTGATTAAAGGACTCCCAACTAGCAAGGCTCCAGGGGTAGATGGGCTCCCCAGTGAATTTTAGTGAGTAGAGAGCAGATATTATTCCACCGCTTCTGGCTATGTAGAATGAAGCACTGGAACAAGGAATTTTACCTTGTTCATTACGGGAATCAATAATCATCCCCCTTTGCAAACCTAATAAACCAGAGACAGAATGCGGATCATTATAGGCCTTTGTTCCTGCTGAACCAGGATGGGAAGATTCTTACGGCAGTGATGGCAATGCGGCTGAGACCAGTGATAGGCAAACTAATCCACCCGGACCAGACAGGCTATGTCCCACATAGGAACATTACCAATAACCTGAGGAGGCTACATCATATAATAGATCACACCAACAGTGACGCACAAGAAGTAGTGGTGGCGTCGCTTGACGCTGTTAAGCATTCGACTCAGTTAAATGGCTGGCAGTCCTGAAGGGATTTGGTATGGGACACATGTATAAAGGATGGGTGAGATTATTGTATAATGCACCGATAGCGAGAGTGAGGACGGGCTCTACCATCTCTGAGCAATGGCAACTGAGTAGAGGTACAAGACAAGGATGCCTGTGGTCTCTGCTGCTCTTTATATTAGCGTTGGAGCCGTTCGCAATCTATTTAAGGGCAGAATTTGGGGAGGTGGGGATAAACAGAACAGACGGACGTCACCTCGTATGCAGAGGATATGCTCTTGTACCCGAAATGCCCTGAAGAAAACTTACAGTATGTCCTGGAAGTGCTGGAGCGATATGCCCTAGTGTCTGGGATAATAGCGAACCACCAGAAATCGAGTCTATATCCTTTGGGGGGGGATCTAGGGGAGACATATACATAGATTGCTGGTGCTGCCAATAAAATGGGAGTTAGTAACATTTAGATACCTGGGAATAAATATATACCACAAACCCAAGGAAGAGCATAAGCACAATACGGTGGAAGCAGTGGGTAGAATTGAGAAAAGCATGTCCTTCTTGGCAAAGCTACTGCAGTCCATGATGGGGAGGGTGGCCTTGCTGAAGATGGTGGTACTGCCGAGACTCCTACATTACTTTGCTAACGTCCCATTTGCAATCCCAAAGGGTTTCTTTAGTAAATTACATGGTATATGCAGGAGCTTCATATGGAATAATACAAGAAATAGAGTGGCAATGTGGAAACTCCAGAACACATATGACCAGGGGGGCATTAAGCTACCTAATTTTGAGGTATACTTTATGGCTAGTCAACTACAATTTCTGACCAAATGGCTGTCGGACGAACAGACTCCGGAGCTACGGCTGCTGAAGATGGCTGGCGCTCAGTTTTTCCTGAAGGGAGTGATATGGCTACCAGACTTGTATAAACAAAGTGAGCACCTATTGTTGCGCCTCGGATGTAACATGTGGTGTACACCTGGAAAGTGGATGGGGAATAAAGCACCATATTCCTCACAGATAGCGTTGGTGGCGCTGGAAGGGGTGGATGATCAGACTAGGAGGAATGTCCGGAAAAACTGGGAGCCAATTGGAGTAGCTACATTGGAAGATATACTCAAGGATGGGAAACCCCAATCATTCGACGAATTAGTAGCAGACACCAGACTGCATGAAGGTCAATACATTTCGCAAGTCAGACTGTTGAGAAACCGAAAATGTAGATGGCCGGAGCCAGATGTCGCCTTACAGCCAGAAGAGGTAGTCAAAGCATTTTATGATGTGTCAGAAGGAGGACATGAAGTATCGCCTATACATGAACTGTTGATGTCAAAGGTGGGAGGTCGGAAGGGGGGATAGACCAGTTAAGACAGAAATGGGAAGCAGCTCTAGGAGAACCACTGTCAAATGAGGGATGGAACAGAGTGAAATTATACCACAAAAAAGTGTCGAGAAATGCTAGGCTGCAACAGATCCAATTGTATGTGACGTATAGGGCATACCTGGCCCCGAACAAGATAGCCAGGTTCAGCCAGACGGGTGCGCAGGCGTGCCCGAAATGTGTGGAGGTGGACGCAGGACTGGTGCATATGTTTTGGGAGTGTGTGGAAATTGGCAGGTATTTGGGGGGGTAGGGGGAAGTGGCACAACTGTTGGCGAAAGCGGACACCAAGTTGGATGTGGCGTCTCCAGGGGCTTGCCTGTTGAGGGTGTTCCCGAGACCTAAACGAACTAGACATGTGAACCAATTGAAAGATCTAGCGTACATATTGACGAAACAAAGAATAGCGATGGAAAGCGCAAGTAAGACCCATAGCGCAAGTGTGGTGGAGGGACTTGTTAAAATGGGCTAATGCAGAAACTACAGTGTGGTAAGAGGCGGCCAGCTGAGCAGAGGAACAAGGGGAGGGTGGGATTGGTGGGTGGAGACAGCTTATCGCAGAATTGTCAGCCTCTGAACGTGACAGTCAGGAACAGGAGGAGAGCTCCATAGAGGAAACTACTGATACTCCACAGATCGAGGGAAATATGTGAGAAGTGGAACAAAGAACCAGGTGTAGGCCTCAAGTTTGGGGGGAGGGTTAAAGGGGAGGGGGTAGGGCAGTTGATATTTTGTGTAAAAAACGTGTGCGTTTGTATATGTTAAAACTGAAATAAAAATTGTTTTTAAAAAATTTAAAAAATGGTTGACAGTTGTTTCACACCCAGTTGGTGCGGAGTTAGGGCTACAGATGCTTCAAGTTGGGGAGGAGTACGGGGAGGGGAGGGGGGGAATAGTTGGGCAACCGTTGTTGGCCGGAAAACATTGTTGTGGTTGGGTTTACAATGTACGCAGTGCACAAGGGCACCTGAACAGGGGCTGGCATGCGGAGGGGTGGGTCAATGGGCGGCAGGGACGGAAAAGGAAGGAGGGGCACTACCTGGGCTGCAGCAGAGTTCCCTTGGGATGATGGCTCATGATGGGAAAGTCAAGAGTGATGACCTGGAATGTAAATGGGTTCTGTTCTGGGATCAAGAGAAGGTTAGTCCTACAGTTTCTTAACAGGCTCTCCCCCGACATTGTGTTCCTCACAGAGACCCATCTAGCAGGAACGGAATGCAAATTCTTTCTCAGATCTAACTATAAGGTGGCTTTCCACGCAGGCGTTGCAAGGGGCTCCAGGGGAACGCTTATACTACTGCACAAGAGGGTCCCATTTCAGCTCGGGAGGTGAGGTCCGATCCCAAGGGGCGCTATGTCTTGGCAAGGGGGGTGTTCTGGGGTGACACTCTGGAATGGTAGCGGTTTACGCTCCTCTCTGCTCTCTTCTGATCTCCTAGCGGACCTGCAGGGGCTCACGCTTCAATGCCATGCTGACATCTGGATATTAGGGGGCGGGGATTTCAATGAGGTGATGGACCGGGGCCTAGACCGGGGCCTGGACCGGGGCCAGGAACCTGGCAGCCTGCACCAAATTGTGCTCATTTACTGAAGCTCTGGGGTGGGCGGACGGACAAATGGAGATGGATGCATCCCACCGAAAGAGGATACTCCTTTTTTTCCTGGGGTACATGCATCAATGTCACAAATTGATAATGTTTTCGTCCCCGCGAACATGACACACCGGCTACTGCACGCCAAATACCTGGCCAGAGGGATATCAGACCATTCCCCCTTAGTTATGGAGCTAAAGAATGGGAGAGCAAAGCCCAAAAGGGAGTTGGCGCCTCAATACCTATTACCTAGGGAACCACGAATTTGTGGATGGCCTATCGGCAAAGACCGAGGAATATTTTGAAATACACACAAGGATGGTCGACAGCCCAGTCACACTTTGGGAAGGGTACAAGGCCACGCTGCGGGGGAGGCCCTTTCAATGGTGGTGGCTAAGCCTAGGCAGCACGCGGCTGAGGTGGAGAAGGCGGAGAGGGCAGTGCAATAGGTGGAGGTGGAGTTTGAGTTTCTCTCCTCCGGGGCGCAGAAGGTCAAGCGGTCGCTAGTCACGGTGCAAGAAATGCTGCGCAACGTGGCACTAGACAACACCAAAGAAGCACACTCGGCCAGACAAAGCCAAATAAATGAAACTGGGGACAAAAGGGGTAAAATGCTTGTCTGGTTAGAAAAGAGGGATAGAGGATCTGGTCACGTGCGCGCCTTACGGGACGCACAGGGGGAGGAAATCACCAGTGACACGGAAATGGCAGAGGCCTTCGGGCAATATTATGAGGCGCTATACAGTGTGGGGGCGGAGGACCAAGAAGCATGGGACCCGGACGCATCGAGTCGGGTGCCTATCCTGCGGCTCTCCGCTCAACAAGCCTCTGGGCTGGAAGCAGATATCGCTGAGGAGGACATTTCTGCAGCAGTCACACAGCTGCAGACGGGAAAGGCACTGGGGCCCCAACGGGTTTCCACTAGAGATATGGAAGCGACTGGGGGAGAAGGTGTGCGGCCCTCTGCATCGCCTCTTCCTACAATGTAAACTAGATGGAGATCTACCGCCTGACTTCAGAAGGGCTAGCATAGTGGTCCTCCCGGTTCCTGACAAATCCCCAGAATATTGTGCCTCCTATAGGCCAATATCCCTAATAAATGGGGAGGCTAAGATCCTCGCCCGAGTACTGGGCAATCGCCTAGTGAGGGTGATGGGCTCGTTGATACACCCGGACGAGTGCAGGTTAATGCCCTCCAAATCTACGCAAATTAATTTACGGCACGCTCAGCTCGCTATTGGGCCTAGCAACCGAAAAATACCTGACATGTTGGCACTCCTTGCCATTGACTTCGAGAAGGCATTTGATTCTGCGCGGTGGGACTCACTCTGGGAAATAATACGCCGCATGGGATTCGGCAAATATTAAATCGCATGGGTCTGGTTATTATATATGTCCCCTGAAGCCGTGGTAAGAGTAAACAGGGTCACCTCCCGGACCTTCAAACTAGGGAGAGGCACGCGGCAGGGATGCCCCTTCTCACCACTATTTATTCTCCCAATAGAACCCCTAGCAATACAACTCAGGGAAAGCCCAAACTGGGGGGGGGGGGATTCTAATGGCCCCAGGGGGATGCGGGGGGGGGGGGGGGAGAAGACAGGGTCTCGCTTTACATGGATGACCGCTTAATATATATGAGCAATCTCAAGGCCTCGTGCCCGGTAGTGACGGGAATACTACTGGAATACCAAATCTTTAGCGGGCTCAAAATAAACTGGCAACAATCCGTCCTTTTCTCAATGCAGAGGTAACATGGCATCCCCAAGAATGCCCATACACGATAGCAGAAGCAGGCTTCAAATACCTGGAAATCCACCTTATCTCATGCTTAGCGGACTATATACGGCTCACTCTAACCCCTGTGGTGAACAAATTCGCGCAAGATATCACCCATTGGCAATCCGTCCCACTAGCCTAACTGGGAAAGGCGGCTTGGTTTAAGATGCGGACACTGCCCAAATTTCTATATGCCCTACAGAACGCCCCGCTGCCGATTCCGAAGAGGGTTTTTGTGGAAATTGAAGGATCCCTAAGGGGGCTCCTTTACAACTGCGGGTGGCACTGAAGATGCTACAGCGGTCAGTGTGGGAAGGAGGAATAGGCTTGCCCAACCTGCGCAGATATTACTGGGCAGCCCAGCTAGGGACGATAAATGACTGGCTACACGGGGACTAATCACTCCCACAGATTGCTGCGGAGCGGAAAAGGTTGAAAGGCCGGGCGTCCAGGCAGGCTCTATATGGGGGGGGAAGCGATACATGAGGACCCTTCCTGGGCCAATGAGACATACGTGCCAAGTGTGGATGGAGGCTCACCAGGATATGGAGTGGGGCCGAAAGTCGACTCTTGACCAGCCCATATGGTACAACGCACACCTCGGGGAGCTGTTGAAGATAGGTATTTTGAGAGCTGGGCGGCGAGCGAACTAGACACCCTGGCTGATATCACACAAGATGGACGCCTCCAGTCGTTTGAGGAGCTACAGGGACATTATGTCCCATCAACAGGGGAGGGATTTAGGTATATGCAAATATCTCATGCCATCACAGCCCAATTCCCCTCCCTGGGAGAAGTTCTAAGTAGTTCTCCCGCTCGAGGGCAACCTATTCACAGCAGGCATCTCTGCTAAGGTTACGTCCACTTTATACCAAGTGCTCACGGCATTCGGGGCTGCAGAACCTACTAGCCTGCAGGAGAATTGGGAACAGGATCTGGGAAGGCTGGAACAGAGGAATGGGTGGAGGCCTTGATGTTCCCGTGGGAATGGGGGCACGGCTGCGGCTAATACAATTTAAAATCCTTAATAGGGTATACTATTCCCGCACAATACTCACCAGATGGGAAAAGATAGAGAGTGACGCATGCCTCAGATGTGGTAGGGAAGGAGGTACTTTTCATCACACACTTTGGGAATGTGCACCAATCAGAATCTTCTGTGCTAAATGTACACAAAAACGGTCCACTGTGACGGGGGGGCTCAGGTCCCCTTGGAGCTGAAACTGGCATTGCTGCGAATATGGGCGGACACAGATTTCACGAAATATGAAAAAACTTTCCTGGCTGTAGCAATGGGACTTGTTAAAAGACTGATAGCAGCATCCTGGGGCTCAGCGGAGCGCTCGAAGTTAAGTCACTGGTCTGCGAAACTGGACCGCTGTATGGCCAGAGAAAGGAGAGTTTATAGAGCATAGGGTTGTCCCGGGAAATTCACAAAGATATGGGGGAAGTGGGAAGGTGTTGGCTAAATGGCCTGACAGGATGGACTGCCCAGACCTTGAACATTCCTGCTACCAATTTACCTCACCAGTGCCTGGAAGGTGGCGCTCTCATGTCAACACCAATAACATGTATGGATTCTACTGTAATATGCATAAGTCATCCTTTTGCTGTGTCTTGTTTTGTTCTGTTATGAAAACAATAAACAGATTGATTTTTTAAAAGTAATCTTTATGTATGGTGAATACCCGTCACCCTTGGATCCCCCTCAGCCGGGCTCCGATCCTTCTTTCAATCGTCAGCCTCCCTCAGTCGGGTTCAGACCAACCACTCACTGTGGACATCCTGCAGTCTGGTTCACACTTGTCATCACAATGTTGGGCCTCAGGAGCGAAGGGAGTTCCTGTTGCAGGTGGCTTGGGTGACGGCGGACAAACCGAAACAGGTTGCCGGGTCGCTAGGAGCCACAGAAGCAGAGGTCCTGCAAGTGGCGAGTGGATGGGAAAGCGCAAGCCTTACCCGGTGGGTTCCCGAGCCGTTAGGGATCCCGGAGCGCTCCGTAACCGCTTGCGTGGTCAAAGCAGGCATTAAGTGAATAAGCAGCACTTGCGTATAAGTGAAAGTAACTTTGAAGTTAATTTTAAACACCAAACTATTGAAAAACAGCAAAAACCTTATGTAACTAATATGTGAGTTTGTGGAAAGCCCAACAACTCGATGGGGCAATATTCTTATGAAGTAGAACCTACAAGCATTGCCCATGCCCAGTGAGACTAAAACCAAGGCAAATACAATCCAGCAAATATACCCAACAACAGAAGGGGGCTAATGAAGGGTACATATGTTGTGGAACTTGTTGCCAGTGTTTTGTACAACATATAGTAAAGGCTGGGATAAATTCACATCGCCAAAGTCAAGGAAGAAGCAGAATAAAACCCTAGATTTGTCAGCATTTGGTTACTTGTGCAGAGGGGAAACAAGAGTGTCAAAATGCTGCCCTTCTGGAAAAGGATATTCAGAAGGAGAGGAGCATTATTGAAAATCACCAATGTGAATTTTGTTTGCCATGAAGATTTGTTAAATGTTTTGAAGCTGCAAACTGTTGAATACTGTGAAGTTGTTGTGAATCTTTCGTCAGAAGATCTTATTAACAAACCACTTGTTGTTGTGAAAATACTGTTTGGGCAAGCGAGTATACCCGGATGCCAAACCTTTGGAGGAGTTTGACTGGCATAGAAGTAAACCAGGTAGCATTTCATGAAGCGCTATGAATTGATCACGACAAAGACAATATATGTTGTTTGTGGTGCTGAAGGAAGAACTGTGTAAAGCGGTTACAAAGAAGTTATAGGTCTTGAGAACTTAATTGTGGCAAAACTATCCTGACCAAGACAATTGTTGTTGTGATTGATGAATTGAGAACATGTACTTTATCTAAGAAGGATAAATTGTGCACTAGGAAAAGGAAGAACCTTCTAGTTGTTTTGTTGAATTACTGGAATTGTTGGAACTTGGAACTTTGTGTTAACAAGGTCAAGTTGCAAACCAGGATTTCCTTCTTTTCTTTTCTTGAACTGTGAAGCAGACTCCTGCTTAAATCTGTGGCAGGGGAATTCACCCAGGTTATAAGGAGAGACGGGTCACATTACGAATGTAATCATGATTGTTTTGAACTGCCATGCATTTCCTCATTAGTTTAGTTAGGTGTTTATTCAACCTTCTAATTTAATGACATGGCATTTGTTGAGAAATCTTCAGAAGGTTGTCTGCCTCACATTTCTGACCCCTCACAATTTCTAAAGGCCTTTGTTCTTAGAGATAAGAAAAGGGGGTTGAATTTAAGTAGTCAGGGGAAATATGTTCAAGGGAAGGATACTGCCACCATTTTGAATCTCTCTGCCTCTCTTTCTCTTCCAGTCCCCTACACTTCCTCTGGTACAAAGCACTTTGGGTGTGACATCAGATGGGCAATGTCCACTCATTTCAAGGGCAGGGATTGGAGCCCCTAAA
The DNA here is from genome assembly GCF_040938575.1 of Ambystoma mexicanum. Taxonomy (NCBI): domain Eukaryota; kingdom Metazoa; phylum Chordata; class Amphibia; order Caudata; family Ambystomatidae; genus Ambystoma; species Ambystoma mexicanum. The sequence goes on from NC_090922.1 coordinate 394,325,469, forward strand.
GCAGGCTAGCTCTAGAACAATCACCTGGAGACTGTTGCCTATGAGAGAGCGGTTCTTTCTTAAGTCCTCTAATTGTGATGTGAAGGCATGTGTTCCAAAGTCAGAGGAACGCTCTTTCCCCTAACCATCCCCAGGGACCATTGGGGGAGTAGGGGGGGTGGGGGAGGGATCTGCTACTGGAACAAGTCCCACCTCTCTGCCAGCCACAGCATTACTCGGGACCTTGCCATGTTGGAGGACCCTTGCAGTTGTGTGCCAGCCTCCTCTGTGTTTGGGAGCCAGAGAACAAAGACCCATCTTGTCCCCGAGCCGCTGAATCAGGACTCACAGCACCCAGAGAACCAAGACAGCCAGGATCCTAGTGTTTTCGCCATTGAACTTCTTGGAGCGTGTTTCAAGAACTGTTCAAGACATCTGAACCAGCAGGACATTCCGTTGCTGCTTTTTGCTCTCTCCTGATCTTTGCACAGTGCCAAGAAGTCTGGTTCGGCGCTACCGAACCACCAAGAACTGCAAATAAGGTACCACTGACTGCTAACTTGCCCCTTTGTCAATTTCTGGGCCCTACAGAATGGTTAGGTCACTTTGAATCCTTTTTGTTCCCAATTACATATCGTTGTGCAAGAACATTGTTGCTCTTGCTTGCCTTTCACTCCCAATTCATTACCCAGAGTGCTGCATCTATTATCTTTGCTTATTCTGTGTTCTTTCCTCAGGGGGTGAGTTTTGTGTAGTGTTTTTCTAGTTGGTTATTATTGTACATGGGGTATTTAATTAAAGTGTATATATTTTTTATAGAACCTTGATTGGACATTCCTTTATTTTGGACTGTAATACTTTGCTGTTTGGGTTGGTACTGAACCTCACGCTCCTCTTAAGAGTATAGCCTTCCCTCGGCCCACGTTACCACAAAAGGCAAAGGAGGTAGATCTCTTGACTGTGCAAGTTTTACTATAAATTGTATTGGCTCTTGGTTTGTAGAGGTGTGAAGGCTGAGTCAGCATTTTAGCCCCTACTCATCCTTGTGTTCCTGTAGGGAGAAGTCAATTCATCACACAGCCTTGCAGTTAATTTGTCTTTTGCCCTTCCCTGGGATCTGGTTTCTTTCATCGCCACCTTGGGTTTAGAGCTTTCTTGCACCCTGCCCTAGGGTATGGTCTCTTGGACCCAGCCTGGGGTACGATTTCTAGCATCCCGCCCAGGACTATGATCTCATTGACCCCTACCTTGGGGTAAGGTTTCTTGCAGCCCACCCTACGGTTTTGCTTCAGTTGATCCGACTTTAATTTCTGGCGGTAGTTCTCTGCCTCCCTGTATTCTGGTGGGGCTTCTGCATTTCTCTCGCAGGCCGCCCCCAGGTACTCTGCGGCGACCATCTTTTATGCTTCTGGTCATCACACAGCCTGGGCTCTGTGCTGGGTCCTTTGCCAGGAATTCCGGGCTCCATGCCCAGCAGGGCTCAGAGTTCCACAGCCTATGTCGGGCCCACCACACACGGTATGCACTTTCCTCCTCCTTCCACACCTCTCAGGCAGAGGGTTCCACGCTTCCGATGCTCCCGGATGGCTCTCTTCATCCTATAATGATAATGGACTCTTTATTAACCTGTAAGGGGTTATGACTTTGCACACTTCTTTCATTCCTCACTGATGCAGTGTTCAGAGGGTCAGAAACAACACCAACCATTTCTACAGAACGTTTTTGGTGATCAGTCATTCTAACCCCTATGTAGCCTACAAAGGTAGTATTTGAGTCTTGTAAGTAGGGGACGACAACTATAAATACCTTTCGAGGGACCTCTTATGCTCTACGGGAGAGGGGGGTGCAACCCAGTGGGATCCCGCTTGCTCTGTCCCCTAGGCCGTGTGCTGAAAGGTAGAAGCAAGTGGGCGAGTCTGGAGTTGACAGTTGTAAGGATGGCATGGTATCACAAGTAAGAATATAAGACAAGTGGATCAAGTTCAAGGGTGTATATTCAACAGTTTTAAAAGGGTTGGTGAATTCCTATCTTGACCTAATGATAAGATGGGAGTAATCATCAACACAAAGGAAAAGACAGTCCTGGTCAGTCTAGTCAACTTAAAAAGGCCTAAACTAAATAAACCTACTTCCTGCCCTCAGTCTAATACAAAAAGTGACAGGAGAAATATGGCTTCTCATAATAATAATGGGGAAAGTGTTCTCAAAGAAAAGAGAGTGTTCAGGTTTTCAAGGAGCATAGAAAAAAGAGCAATGTGTATAAAGCAAATATCAGATTAGCTGGATATGGCAATATTAACTCCGTTCCCCAAGTTAAAAGGCACTGGGGTAGGTAGAGCTTGTTGGCAGTGGGGCACACTCTGGCGTGCAAGCACTCCTATCCAGCTTTGGCTCTTTAGTTCAGACAGTTCCTTAGTTAAGGTCGATAAGTACAAGGTTCTAAAGTTCCTTGACATTGACTCAGTCCAGTTTTCCTTCAGCCGGGCTCAAACTTGCTTCATAAAGCGGGATTCACTATCCTCAACCTTCCTTGGCATCCCTCAGTCGGGTTCACATTTGGCATACTAACAATTCTAATAACAGAGTTCCCCTGGCATCCCTCAATCGGGTACACATTAGCTTTCCCTCAAATGACCACTTTGACTTTATAACTGACTTTCATTGGCCTCTCTTACGGCCGCTTGGTATTCATAGTTTCACCCTTTCCTTTCCTATTGTTCGCTCTGAGACTTCAACAAGGTAAATCCTTTCAATGGACCACTCCGTTATTTCATTTCTCTTTCACGCGATTGTTCATTTGACTTCTCTTGCGGTTTCTCAGCACACACGTAGCCTTACTTTCAGCGTTACCATGTATACACTCTTTGGTTTCTCTCATGATAGCACGGTACACGCGGAGCCTTCACCTGCAAATGTATCACTCCATTGTTCTATGCACACAGGTCTCTCGTTAACACTTCTCACTCATCGGTGGCATAGAATGTATTCTAACACAGTTCTTGCTCGTTCACCCAAAGGAGACACTGGTTATTATTGAACAAAGTGGAGGAGTTTTCTTTGAAGCTTCTATCATGACCCTCTGAGTTATACTGATATGCCCACGGTCTTCCTTGCACCGTCTCACCGCCTCGCCTCTGCATCCATGGTCGCTTCTTCCTGCTGGTAACTCTCTTATGCCACTTTGCTCGCCTTGCTCAGCCTGTGCTTCCGAGCTCTGCTTTTCATCCAGGTGGGTAGAGTGAACAAGTCTCAGGTGCGTTATCCAGTCTTGGTTAGCCCGATTCTTGTTAGTGAAGAAGAGCCATTGCAACTCACAAAAGGTAAAAGCATCCATGGTCTGTCATTCCTTTCCTTACCATAACAGTGAGATTGTAAGGATTGTGGGAGTGGTAGTGCTTTCCTGGATTTTTAGAGAGATTATATAACTTGCTGTCAGAAAAAGAAGAATAGGTGAGCTGTTGTGAAAGGGGAGTACTCTGGTAGTCAACAGGAAAGTAGGGATTCTGGGAGATGTAGTTTCCCAATGCAAATGGGTTTGTGTTTAAGTGGTGTGGATTGTTTTTGATACATGCAGAGAATGACAAAGGGGAAACAGATAAGGAATTATAGTGTCCTAAAATAGCAGAGGGGGGGTATGGTGATGAATAATTGGGAAGAGAGGGCGGATGATATTGTGGAACATAGCTGATCTCTCTTTCAACAGTGGGACAGTCAAATGGCATCTTGGGAAAGGTAGTTTCATGTCTCAGGGTAAGAATTTAATCAGTTAGAAAGTGGGTTTGAGAAATGATTAATCACGGGTTGATCTCTATAGTGAAAACAGGGATTATGTGAGTTGTAGTTATACAAACCCTTGTCAGGCTAAAGGGGGCAGCTATGTTGTGGTGAAGGAATGCATCTCAATTCCCCCACTTGTACTCCTGAGGTGTTTTCATCCGTCTTCTCCTTTTCTTATAGGTTTAGCAGATGCAGAGGGTTGTTGGATTATCCTTTGGATAAAGGGGATTCGTTGGGTGGAAGGGAGGGTGCTTGGGAATAGCCTATTAAACCCTCGGGGACATCGTTCTCCTCACCTTCTTCCCTGGTGGAATATTGTGTCTCACCTGGGGAATTCCCCCTCCTTTGCCCCCAGCATAACCCCGGGCTCCCCAACCCAGGTGATCCTCCCTCAATCGTCCACCCCTTGAGAAGGGGTAGGAGAGTGTCAGCCATTCCCTGGCCACCTGGATAAGGGATTTGTGGCGTCTACCTGGGAGAATACCCTCTGGTTTCTCACACAAGGGAGGAGATTCTAGAGTCTAGGGGTGTAGACAGTAGGCCTCTCTTCTGGTTGTTGCCTTCCTACACAGGTGTAGTTCAGGTCTGCACATATCCTTCCAGCTGGTAGATCATATGCTTTTGGAGATGCTGAGTGTCTCTGCAAGCTAGCTTGGGAACTTGAGGGTGACAGCATTATAGATCATGCAGCAGGAGGAGGAGGAGGTGATATGACCTTGCTGTGGAAGCCAGTGCAGTTCAATGAGGGTCAGTGATGAGGTTGAATTTGTAAGGTCCTGCAGCATGTAGGACACATCTCAGTCGTGCCAAGGTACTTGTCGGAAGGCCTTCTGGGAGGGCATTGCCACCATCCAGAAGGGAGAGGACCAAGGCTTTGACAGCAGATGTGGAATGAAGGGATTTATTTTTCCCATGGGGGAAAGTTGGCACCAAGTTGTTTACATCTTCCTTACTATGTGCTCTTTGAAGTAGAGGCGTCTGTTGATGTGGAACCCAATGTTCAAACCATAGTTCACAATGCAGTAGATCAAAAGAGCTCATGGGTTCCCTTCCCCAAGCTTTCAACCTCTTTCTGAATGTGCTGGGACCTCCCTTGTCTAGGCGCAGTTAACGGGCCACATGGCCCACCCATTACAGGTCACGCAACCATTGTTGCCTGCCCCACTCTCTACCACCTTGGTAATTCCTTCAGGCGCACAAGTCTGCAAACACTCATAGAAGTCTATCTGTTTTTGTGGTCTTTAATACACCACTGGCTTTCTAACAAAGCCTTTACTCTGTTGTTTTAATGTGGGTTTGCTGGTTTACGTAGTGTCACGAGTCGTCTCAGCCTTCCCCAACTCCTCCTCACCTGTCTTCTCCTGTACTTCTTCCGTCTTTGTTACAGCCTTCTTCTTCTTCTCTTTATCTCCTTCGGCGGGTTTCTTCTCCTTCTTCTTTTGTCAAAGGTATGGAAGCGCTCCCTCGGTAGCCTCTGTGATCTGGCTGATAACAGACCAAGGGAATACCCGAGGAGCACGCCCTAAAGAATGGGGAAAAAGCCTCCTGGCAAAGAACCCCGATCAGTATTCAGGTATCCGTGGAATACTGATGTCCGGCTATTACATGGAGATCTTGATTCCTGTAGTCGCAGAGCTCCGGACACGTAGTATGAATGTCCACACCTTGCTCAACTGTCGTATCGGCTGAGTTGTGATTGGAGGGAGGTCTCGGTCCGTCGGAACACCGAAGAGGCGTTACGACGGAACAACAGAAGAAAGGAAGGAGGAAAGAAAGAGGTAAGGAAAAGGACAGGAAAGTAAGACCAGTCGAAAACGCTCACAGCGAAAATACTAACGCTGAAGCGCCGGCTGAGTGAAAAAGACAGGAAAAATACTTACATGGAAAACGCGGGGTAGAGCGCGTTGTGTAAGAAAGGACAGAAGATAAGACCCTAATCACCTTACCTGAAAACCTGAAAAACCTCCAGTGTAGGGAAAGAATGGGTAGGTAAGTAAAGAACTTGAACGCAAGGCAAAGTTGAAAAGCTAGACACAGAGCGACTTGCTGGGCACGTAACGGAAACGATACAACGCGCAGAGCGTTGCTATGGGCCGCTAGTTATAGAATATGTCGGCCATGTTGGAATAAACTAGACCGATAGAAGGGAACAGGCCGCCATCTTAGTACTATCTCCAACGACTAGCAATTCTCCAGGGCTGGTGCATGACACGTAGTTCTACCAATTCTGTGCTTTGCTCTCACTTCATTGGCTTCCCTCGGCTGCACATTCCGTCTGTCAGTGTTTTAATTGCAGCAACTTAGTTTGTTTCTCTTGCTTTCTGAACTTCAAGCCTTTTCCATAATCTTCAATCAGAGTTTTTCAGCAATGTGCCATCTGCACGCGACCACTGATACAATGCATACGCACACCAGGTGTCAGCACCTCTCACTAAAACTTACTGGCTGCCATGTTCCCTTCTTTAGTTTCTCCCGTCAACTACTTTGTAGGACTTGAGGTCAGGGTCTTACCGCCTGCCCCTCAGATGCCCCTGGAGGATTCCTCCGTTCAGGGGAACAAGCACTTCTCGGCCACGTGGAAGGACAGATAAGCTACACGGCTCCTTTCTCTCTCGATCTCCGGCTTCTTGGAGACACGGCTCCCTCGCCACGCTGTGACACTTTACCATGCAGTGTCCTCCTCCAGAGTCTCATTGTTCCATTCTCCTACAAGCTATGCTGGTCGTCCTGCTACAGAAACTCACGTTTGCTTCACTTCTTTTCTTCAGACTTGGGCCTCTCCTTTTATACACCGGTGCCTCTTCAAGGAGTTTCAGGTGTGCACAATTATAGCTTGCCTGACCGCAATCAGGCCAATTATTGGGGTGTGCCTGACCCTCAGATCTGTAACTTTTAGGCCCCCACTACTTCGTCCCAGTGCTATAATAGCACATCTTCGGTAACCTGCCTTACTCTTGGGGTGATCTTCTTCCCACTACTGGCCTTCACTTTAAGGGGAGAAGTAGGATATGAATAACAATATCCTACAAAAGCTGAGGGAGGGTACATTTATGTCACTGTCAGGAAAGGGGGGATACTGTGTCTCGCTCTCTGGTACTCTCTCCCCAATCCCCAAGGACCCTCCGCCCAGGTGATCCTCCTTCGATAGTCCAACCCCAGGGTCAGGATCCAAGAGCGATGGTCATTCCCTGGCCACCTGATCAGAATATCCCTGGGGAGTAGATGTGAGAGTGCCTTCAGGTTTCTCATAGAGTCTGATGTTCTACTGCGTCGAACGTGGCTGAGAGGGTGAGTAGAACCCGAATGCAAGGAATGCCATTGTCGAGGATGTTAGGGCATCATCAGTCATTGATGGTAGCTGTTTCCATGTATCTGCGTCTGAAGCCAGATTGGTAGAGGTGAAGGTGGTTAGTGGTGCCGATGTGCTGGAGTTGTGTATCTATTGTGCCTTAAGGTTCTTGCCTAGGAAGAGAAGATGGGTGATGGGGCAGCAGTTACTGAGTAGTTGGTTTTCTCGGTCTTGAGGGGAAGTTGACTTGAAAAAAGGAGCTGCTGATGATTGTCAGATAAGGGAGGGGTCACAGTGACCCAATGGTTGCTGTAGCAACGTTGGAAGTGGAAGAAGCAACATGCCTGTAATGCATGTTCTCAAACCAACGTCAGGCAGTGATCTAGTCTTCCTCCAATATGGCGGCCGCAACATGCAAGTTGCCGTCTATAAGCAGTGTTGCTTCGTTTGTGCTAGGCGTCGCAACCATCAGCTGACTCCAGTGCTGCTGGGCATAACACTGTCCTCCCGATTCCCAACCCACTCTGTTTCTGTCTTCTACCTATTCCTTTGGGTGTCCTCTACTTCCTTGTGTTCCTTTTGTTCCTTCCTGAAGTACGTTTTATGGGGCTTACTTGTCCCCTACCATCAGAGCTATTGGATCACTACTCCACCTTGTTTATTTTTTTGTGCCTATGGGCTTTTCCCCACGAGTTCTTGGCATGTTCCACTGACTCCCCCCTTTGTCAGGCCATTGTTCCAAAATGTAAAGCTGGCAAGGTGGCGGCCAGTCAGGATCACCCCTAACTCTTCCCACATTGCATGCATTCTAGACACCAGGAAAACAAGGCATCACAGAACCCTGTATCCCAGGTGTGCCCACAGGAAAATGGTGGCAAACGTGAGAGCTTCAGTAATAAGGGTCTTGAATACGGATGCAGAGTGTTAAGGGTCTTCAGTACGGATGCAGAGTGTGAGTCGTCTGTGCAGGATGTGCATTGAGGGCTGCTAGGGTGGCAGTCAGGTCTTCCACGGGGAGTCTCTTGAATGTTGCCCAAGTAGTTATGGTTTTGTGATATGGGATGTGTGGTGTGCTGCCAGATGTGGCTTTGGTGTGTATGTGCTGGTGGATCATACTGATGTTGATGAAGAAAGTGTTGATGGATGTGGATTTTTGGATGTAGCTTGGTACGGGGAAGAGGGTTGATGCAATGCTTGATGGGTTGAACTGCTTTGGATATTTGGACTTCCTTGGTTATCGGGTACCTGGAACTGGATAATTGTTCCCTGCTAGCTAATCCAGTACAGTGGGTCATTGTGCCGTCTGGGTCAGGTCCTTGCATTTTCCTTTGAGACTTTGACGTCCGTTGGCTACTGTTGTCGGGTGGGATCTCTGGCCTATGGAGTGGGTGGGTGGGGGTGGTGGTGTTATGAATACAATCATTTCTATTGATACGCACATCTTTGCCTTGTTCTGTTTGCTCCCCCTCTAGCACTGCTGGTTGCGCCTGTCTTTTCTCATGAGCCCCTAGCTTGACAGGTTATGTTTGAGTCCTGTAGGCTGTGCTCTTGGAGGGAAGTCACCCTGTGAAAGTATACCTCAGTCATCAGGTTTCGGTGACTGGGGTTTTCTGGACAAGCACTTGTCTTGATACCAATATAATCATAGAGTGATGTGAGAATTATTGAAAAAGAGATGTCTTTTTCTAAACAACGAGAGGGAATTAATTGCCCGTAGTTCGGGGGCGAGCTCCAATCTCGGGGACCACAGATAGAAAAACATCTGTGACCAGAGTGGGAGGGAGGGATCATTAAGAAGTTTTGACCCACAGATAAAAGTAAACGGGTTGGATGAGAAGGGGAAATCTTAGAAACAAGGTAGCTCGGCGCTAGACTATGGAGGCATTTCAAAACAAGACCAAAGGGCTCATTACGAGTTTGGAGATAGCCATGCCCTTAATGGCTGCCTCCAAACTCGGGTCGGGGTCCGTGGTCCCTGAATGGGGAAATACCGGGCCATTCCGACCTTTGAGGGTCCAGTATTTCCCCATTCAGGGACCACGGACCCGGATCATCCCCATTTGAGCCCCCATAGGGCTCAATGGAAATGGGGAGCATGCTAACAATAGACCCGTAAATTATGGGCCCGTTGTTAGCATGCTGGTCCCCTCGCGGGACCCGCACAGGACGTCTGGTCCTGCGAGGGGACCACATTATGAGGCGGTACGGGGTTAACGGCACCGGCACCTTTACCGGCACCGTTAACTCCTTACCGCCTCACTTGTAATGAGGCAGCAAGTGTCTATGCCTATTCCCCTCAACTCCGGTCAGCAGCTGAAGCCTCAACAAATCCTGAACTAAAAAGACACCAGTCTCTGGCAAAGTATGCAGGTGTCATGATCCATAGAACTTGCCCCTTCTGGACTTCCTGGTCCTTATCGTGACGGGGCTTGTATTCCTTGTTACACCCAACATGGCCGTGCCAAGTGGCTTGCCTCGCACCAGCCTTCATGTCGCACATAGCACGTTCTATAAATTGGCCACGGCCCCGCGCATCTCAACGCTATAATTAGGTAGTGACTTGACGGGTGTGTGCTGTTCGGCGAAACCACTATTCCTAGTTTCCTGGTTCCTTCTTCCTTCCCTTCACCCCTTCCCTCTAATTCTGCTCCCGGAATCCTCATCCCTAACGACCGCTACTTTTTTCCTGGACATCCTGGAACTGCGACCTTCCCGGAACTCTGAACGCGCTCTGCAGCCGGACGAGACTCGAGCGAGCCTATACAAGACCCGATCCGTCCACAAGAGGAATCCTCCCACGGAACAGAGCAAGAAGAGATTCCAGGTGAGACGGGGGGAGATTTACAACAGCAGGGGGTGAATCAGTGCCTGGGTTGTTGATAGTCGCAGAAGGATAGAGAACCACGTCCTCCGGGGCCAGTGAGTTACAATAAAAATTATTTCTGCCACCTGTCATTTAGACTTTGCTAGTACCCTCAGGATCCGAGTAAAAGGTTGGAAGACACACAGCAGTACCATGGGCATCTTAAGAGACAGGGCACCTTCCCCCCCTCAAACCCCTGGATCTCAGAACTGGTTGACCAAGTGCTGGTGGTGGTATCATGCCTAAGGTACCAGAAAAATGGTTGTAACCATCTGGTCCTGCACTTTCAATCAATCCCTCACTAAATCTTGAGCCATTGAGAGTAACCTCTAAAGTCAGTCTCAACTTCTCTTTTCCTTTCATAGGAAGAAATACCATCTGTTGCTCCGCTGTGTTAGTGGTGGCTATAAAATCTAGGTTCTGTACAAATGACGGCTGAGACTTCTAATTTATGTGAGGGGTTAGAAATGTGAGGCAGACAACTTTTGGATGATTTCACAAAATATGCCATTTTATTAAATTATAAGTTTCAACAATGCCTCACTGTCCCTACCCTGACAGGATTTCCATGCCTATAAAAAACGAAAGGAAACACTAACAAATGATATCTGGCCCTCACACTTAAACATAAAGTACACAAGACATATGTGGCAATTCATAATAATATCAACAACTGTATTTCTCATAAATTCACAGACTCTCTTTATAACCTGAGGGAGCTCCCCGTCCCCAGGTTTCAACGTTCAACATAAAGAAACAAGGAAATCCGGGTTTGCAACAAAGTTTCTACTCAGTTCTTGGTTCCTTCACTTTATCAAAAGATTGTTCTGCTAAACAATGTTCAATAAACAAAGATTTCTCTTCTTCTTTGAATAATGATGATTTCCACTTCATCAAATGATATCAAATCATCAAATGAACTTACGCGCCCTTATGCCTCCGGGCCTGGTTGCGCTTTATAAATAAATACAAATCAGTGATGTTCTGGGTCAAGATACTTTGCCACAACCTATAAATGCCAAAGAAGCAATACCGCTCCTTGTCAGATTCAAAGAAACAACTTCTGGAAAATGAAACACAGCTTATTAGCTTTTCTCAATTCTCTTTTTATAGCACGATACATGACAATGTGTATCTTTGTCAGGTCAACTTCTCAGCACCTCTGCTTGTACATAGATAGCTCTCATACCAGGTTAACCTCTACAAGGTTTCACCATGTGGGTCCACTCACCTGCCCGATAGTGTACCACATTCAACTGTGCTTCTGAAGTTTTAAATCTACTGACAACCAAAAGTGTTACCACAGCTTAAACTGTTTGCAACTTTATAATTAATAGCAATTTTTCAGCAAAGACAGTAGGCACATCAGTGTTCCTAATCACCTTCTGGTTTGCAAGGCACTCTTCCTGAAGCATCTTTGCCATTTAACTTTCTGCAACATCAATATTCACCACAGCCACAGCAGTTTGCTCCTTTGTGACTTTTAACAACTTTTCAGAAATTACCAGATTCACTGTAGTGCCTCTCAACGCTGCCAAGTAAGCAAGACATTTTTCTTCTGAACATTCACTTTGTGAAAAGGGCAGCCTCTTTGCCACTTGACTTTCTGTAACATCAACAACCAATCAGCAAGCTTCACCTTTTTACAACCTTGCATTTGCTTATTTGCTTTCTGCCCACCAAAGCAGCTTACTTGTATGCCTGTTGTTAGTCTCTTTTGGCTGAAGACGATGCGTGTACGATACTTGTATTCGGTACTACTGGTATCCCTGGCTTTGGGAAATACTTGTTTCACTCTTGGCTTGGGCAATGCTTGTTCCCATAACTCCCAATTATCAATGTTCAGTTACTTAACTTCAGTGCTACATTATCTTCAATAGCTTCACAATTGACTCTTCGGTTAACCTTTACCTCAGAATCACTATTTAAGCACACGCAACAAGTCTCATCTGTTTCCAGAAGTTTTGATATTCATTTAACGTGCTTCAGAGTGTTTTACTCCTACACAAGTGCTATGGAAGACGTTCACTCATACGCAATTGCGACTTTTGCATCTTCCCAGTATCCGACAATCAACGGTCGGTTTATCATGACTTTCACTCTTACGCGATTGATTCTGCTTGGCTACAGTTGCCTGCCTTTGTTCGCGCAAGGGATCAGAATGCTCGGTATCACTCACCGGCTTCCGTCTTGCTCCCTTCATGTGCTGCAGGACTTGAACTGCTTCTGATTTTGTTTGGGCACACACCCTTCGACAGTGAAGGAGTCTTCGACCCAGTCAGGCAGTCAAGGAGCTCCTCTCGCTCCTGGGACCGTCGGTTGTACACTACCTTTCAGCCACGGTCCCCGGCACACTCCTTGCTGCACAAACTCTGCAATCATGTTCACATGGGGAAAAGCAGTCTCCCTTCACGCTTTCTGCTACACAACCTCTGCACTTCAGATTTAGGAGGGATGGGTGGGGACAGGACCCTCTCTGGACAGGCAGCTGGAGTCTGCTTGGTCAAATTCCCGTCATCCCTTCTTTCCACCAACTTCTGCGTGGATTGCTTGCCAACAACGTGCTCTTGCTCTGCTGCTGCTACGACTATTCCAGTCACATCTTTATCTAATGGCCTGCACTTGAGGGTAACCCTCTCTGCGTCCCTCAGGTGTGGGTCCTTATGCTGAACAAGCTGACTACTCCTGCAACATTGCTCTTGGGCCCTCTTCCTCGTCCCAGTACTTAGGGTATTACGGGGCTTGTAGTCCCAACCAACAAAATCAGGCTTTCTTGTTATTTTTAAATGCAGATTTACTTCTCTTACATGCATTTAAGGAAAGGTCACAAGAGTTTACATGGAAAGGGGAAGGCAGTTTGTTCAAGTCATTATTTATGCGTTTCCTTTATCTGTACCTCGTGGCGTAAAGGAGATTTGTAACCTTAAATGTCTCAAACAGCCTTTCCTTTCTTAAGATGTTTAGAGATTTCACACCAGCTGTACCCAAATCAAATGTGTAGTTCAGATACATCAAGTAATAAGCCATTACATGCCTTGGTACCTGAAAAAGGTTCCTCCCTTTCAAAGACAAATAGTGTCTCATCCTGCGGGATCTCCTCACTGCCCTGGGCCTGGTCTCCTCCCAGGTGATCCTCCTGCAGTACACCACCCCAAGGTCAGGATCAGGAAGCGTCTCCCTTTCCCTGGCCACCTGTAAGGAGACTTTAGGCAGGGATTCAGTGAGGGACCTGCATGATTCATCACAGGTTCCAATGCCATGGAGAACGCTGGTGATACCGGGCACCCTTGTAGAGTGTCTTTCCCCAGCGCCCACTGCTGATAAACCCAATTATTTATTTTTACCCTTGTCACGGGTCTATTGTATAAAAGCCGTAGCCACCGGCAGATGTTATCCCCAAACCCAAAGGCTTCCAAAATCTTAATTAGCCATTCCCATTCCAATGAATCGAAGCCCTTCCTTGTGTCAAAGAATGCCAATGCCATTTCCCCTTCAGCGTCTTTCATCTGATCCATCACATGATGCCGGCGGCATAAGTTAATCGTAGTATTCCGTCACCCTAGACAATCTGGTGGCCAGGATCTTTCTTAAAATCTTAGTGTCGAGATTTAGTGGCAAAATGGGACGATAGGATGAGCAGGCCGGGCCGGAGGGGTCAAATAGGACTTTTCTGACCGCCTCCCTTATCGAGGTAGGGAGAACCCCTGTCTCGAAGGCCTCATCGTATATGTTTTTTAAGCCGAGAGACCAGGAGGTCCGCTTATGTAAAGTAGAACTGGAAAACCATTGCTTTCCAGAGTTCTCTTCTGCATAGATTGTAGTACACAACTTCAGCTTCCTCAATAGGACCACCTAGCCCTTCCCTATAGGACCAGCAGCTGAATCAAGTCCAGTAGTTCATCTGCCTCTGCTACGGTGTACATCCCCTCACTTGTGTACAAAGATTGCTACAAAAACCGGAACACCTCATTAATCCCTGCATGGGTACTGGCCAAGTCTCCCAATTCCCACCCGATTTGCGTGATGATGTGCCAAGGTTGTTCCCGTTGGATTAACTAGGTGAGTAACCGCCCGCCTTATCCTCTTCCCTGTGTATACGCACATCCCACCTGCTCCCATCAAAATTCGATAACGAAGCATGCACCTCCCAGGGAGAAGCCAATACCTTCACCAATTCTTGCCCTGCCTGCCGCCCCTCTGCCAAATACCTCACCAGATGTGACATCTCCTCTTCTATCTTCCACAACACGTTGTGTAATGTCTGCATCACCCCGGTTACCTTGGATAAACAAACTCCCCCGATTGTAGCCTTAAAACCCTCCCACAGGGTCCCCACTGCCTCCACCAACTCCTCGTTAATCTCAAAGAACTGCACTCTCTCTCCCCGTAGCATTTCCTAGAACACCAGGGCCATAGCTTGTAAGCTTCATAATCGTGTCAGTGGTCTCCGCCGCAGTCCATGCAGTTGCAAAACCAAGGGGTATTCCGGATTGTCAAAGGAGTAAAAATCTTCTGCCCCCACAAAGATGTAGTCTAGGCGAGAGTAAGAACCGTGTGCACCCGAAAAATAGGAAAAGCCCCTCTCCTGCCCATGTGACCCTCTTCACAATTCCACCAAATCCAGGTCCCACACTACCCTCCGCAGTGATGCTGCCGCCGGCTGCTTTAGTAGACTGGTCTTTCCTGAACTATCCATATCTGGATACATAAGGCAATTAAAGCCCCCCATTTCCCATATGAGCAGCCCTTTCCTGTATCCCCCCAACCAGGTCTAGTACCGAGGGGAAATAGTCTCTATCATCAAGTTGGCCGCAGAGGAGTTACCCACACATACTCCCCTCTAATGTACCCAAGAGTACCATCGTCCTCCCAACATCGTCAGTCAAGACCTTGTCCACCTGGACGGGAACCCCCAATGCCAACCAAATCAGGACCCCTCTAGCGCACGAGTAAGGCGTCCCCACGACTGTCCCGCCAACCGTCTTCTAAGGGAGTCCAAATCTTTCTGCACCATATGTGTTTCCTGGAGCATGGCCAGTTGAACCCTGTGGTGTTTCAAGAACACCCCCACTTGCTGGCATTTGAGCCTTTTGCCTAGGCCTCGGACGTTCCAGGTCCCAATTTTCAAGCTATCCCCCTCATATTAGATACGGTCTGCCAATCACCCTCCCCTAGTTTGCACCCATACTGTACCAGAGTTCTCACCATATTCTGCACTGTCAACTCGATCACTAACCCCCTCAAATTGAACACATGTAACCCAACTGCTTGTGCGGCCACCCCCTCATAATAACCATTAGCCACTGGTTAACCGTTCCTGTAACCTTTGAAACTGCCCCCCCTCCTCACCAATGCTCCACCCCCGCCTCCTACCCATAAACCCTAAACCCCTCTTGCATTGAACCCCAGCCAACTCCCCCTTAACTACCACCACCCACTTGTCCATCCCCCTGTCCTCCAACCACCCCACCCCATTTCCCCCATACACCTTACTCCCCTCTCCTAGGAATGGACAACCGTAGGTCTGGGAGCTAAGCCCACCAGGCCGCCTCCCAAATAAACATCACTTTTCCATCCGCATACCACTTACAGTCTGCAAGACCCTTGCACAGGTCACACTTTGAAGTACAAGCCCATAATATCCCAAATCGCTCCGAATTCCCAGGTTGTGGAGCATCTTCCGCACCCCCCCCCCCCCCACTGTCCCGGGCGCAATGCTGTTGAATCTAGCCAGGCGTACACCTCCTGCGGTGACGTGTAGAACCAGGATTTGCCCTCTGAGATAATTTTCAACTTTGCTGGATAAAACATTATGTATTTGATATTCAGTTCCCGAAAGGTGCAGTCGCACTGCACAAAAAGTTCTCCATTGTCGCTACACCTCCAGGGTGAAATCCGGGAAGATATGTATCTTTGCATTGCCCACCTCATAGCAGCCGGCTTTACGAAACTCCTGAAGGATAGCGTCTCTGTCTAAGTGAAGTATTTAAAAAAAAAACCTATTGTTTTCATTAACGTAGCAATAATTAACCATACGCAATAAAGTATAGAAAAGAAACAGCACCCAACCCCCCCCCCCCCCCACCCCGAACAATGTAGGAAAGCACATAATGAGAGAAAAATAGAACCCCACAATGGGGTCCCCATATGGCCTGGGAAGGATGACAATCAACCCCCCACCTCTACCGTTACTGGTTACCGCTTGGAGAGGAACTGTGACATCTCTTCCACGTCTTGCTACTTTACTGTAATGGCATTAGGTATGTTATCCATTAGAAGCAGTCTCAAGGGGGCGGTGATGTCATATTCTGAGAAAATCGTTTTCCTTGTCTTCGGAGTCTTTGGCTAGGAAGTGCGTGGTCCGTGAAATATGGTGCAGCAAACCTGGGCATGCTTCCTTGGAAATATACCGCCCTTTTGTGTCAGGATCGGAATCCTCAGCAGTCACTTTGCTTGCATGTCGCCCGTTACCTGGAGCCTCTGCATTCCGGGCCGTGACAAGGAGTTTTAGCTCTGCTTTAGACACAAGGGGCTCTGGGGACTGGCCTCTCGGTTGCACAGTCGCGTCTACTATGATTCCGACAACCCGCACCTCTCTCCCTGGTATGCACATGGCCGTGCTTCTGATCTCGATGCATGGACAGGCTGGGGTAAGACGACCTAGTAGCCTTCCGCCTATAATTCGGTGAGGGAAATATAGACGCAAATATATTTCAGGACTCCTGTCTCTGCGAGATTTTCAAATGTACTTGTCCGTACTGCCTTCTGTGCTGAGAGGTAGATCTGGGAGTCGCCTTCGCAAAGCGTTCATTGGAAAACTGCACCTTTCTACGATTATCGGCAGACCCACTGCCTGTCAATCCCTTGTTTTTAGCTCAGTCCGTCGAAAAAGATAAACAGGAATGGCTCTGCTGCCTGAGCTTTTAGTAAGAGGGAGGTGCCTCGGGGCACCAGCGGGCGAGGATTTTGGTCTATAGATGTTCTGTCATTCAGGGAGGAAAGAAACCGCAAATGTAATGGGGCAGGTGACCAGGTGGGGGAGGAGGTGGGAGCTTTGGGCAATGTATAATCTAAAGTGACTTTCCTTTTGCTTGGTGATTCAGGATTTTAATAATAATTCAACAGACAACTTAGGCAAGAACATCTACATGCGTGCCTGTAGTTTCAGGTGTGCAACTAGACTAAACTTTCAGGGGGGTGGGTAGACTAACTCTTCAAATGTTGGGGGGCTAACTTCAGCAATTGGGGTGGGGGGATGGCACACATACTGGTGTGGGGGAATCTAACTTCTTTACACACCCATACTTAAGGACTGCAGGGAGAATGAGCCGTCTCCGGCCCCAGCACTGTGGTGGCGCGCTTCCGGTCACCGGGGTGGGACACACCAAGCGCCAGGATCACCTGGCAGACCAATTTAGCTGCGGGCACGCAGCACCCAAGTGAACAGGGAGCACCCTGCTGGATCCGGGATACCGGATCAGGACTCATAGACTGGGGGTACCCAGTACGTGACAGCCTCGGCTCTGTGGGCACCCAAGCCGGGCTGTCGGATAAGGCCATAGTCACACGGCAACCTAAAGACCACAAGAATGACACAGACACGAGTTGCCACTTCCTGGGGATCTGCTGCACTGCCGCCAGCGTCCCAGCAGAGCCCCTTTTATTAACGGAGAGTCATGACGATGTCATGACACCTCCACTCCAAAACACTAGCACACCCAAACCCATACAACGTGCGGTCCACCCATAACAAGCACCCTTCCAATTACTCCCCTGACATGCAAGTGCTAATACCCCATCGTGATTTCAATTGGCTAAAAATGTATGCATACGAATGCAGTTGCTAACAATGAAATGCTTTACGTTAGTAATTCCTGGGCCTTTGTTAACAGCATGCTTGCCAACCCTACCGATTTAGGCGGTAGGATACAGCTTTTTAAGCAGTCCTACCGCCTACTGACTTTTCTGACAGCAGTACGGATTGTCAGGCCTGTCTGCCTGAGGCCCAGAGAGCAGAGCACTGCAGCATCCAAGGGGCGTGTTAATGGCTCATCTGCATACATGCCAACCCTCCCGATTTAGGCGGAAGACTCATGATTTTTCCCGCCTAAAATTAATCTTTGCCCAATGCATTCATATGGGAAAATCTTTGTCTCCCGATTTTTCTGACGTAATCTCCCGCACAGGTAGGTTGAAATGTTGGCATGTATGCATCTCATCATTTCGATTTATGACAGGCATGCGCGTGGCCAGGACTGCGTGAAAAAGACTCCAGCTCTGCCTTGTGCACCCCAGCTCTAGTGTCAGAGCTGTCAGCGTGACGTGAGAGGAACGCGTCTTCACCGCACAAATAAAGAACTTACCTGAAGGGGCACCAGCAGCTCCGTGCACCCACAAGAGCACCTTTGAATCGCAGACACTAAGCTTGTAAGAATTCCCCTTACTTTGTTTCGATAGCCTTTGGCCTCAGTTGTTCTGGAAGCTCATTCAGGTAAATGGCGTCTTCATTTAAAAATGACCAAGCCCCATGTTGGGCAGCTAAAACCTTCTGGCACGAGTACCATAACTTTGTAATTGGTTATTTATAAAATGCTTACCCAGAGGTTTCTAAGCACGGACCCGGAATCGAAACTGTGTTGCTCCAGCAGGATAACAAATCAGTCTGTTTAGCATGTGCCGCTTAAGCCTGTCTGAGATAAACCTGGTAGATAGAGGCTACAGCATAACACAGCCTAAAAAGAAGGAAGACATCTCCTCATATTAATGAAAATAAGCTCCAGTCTAACAATGGGATACTGACCAGGTCAGTGGGATGTATATATGGGGACGGAAGCCTTATAATGTAGGAACCATGCCAATTTTAACTTTTTAAAACCACTAATGTGCAACTTCTGTACTTTGTCACTCTCTATCCACGGCAATTGCAAGCTTTGAACCATTGGACAATATATGAACATTATGTCATCCAATTAAGAAATTATCTGTCCTGAAGAGGGCTTAAATTAGAAGAGCAAGACACCAGGGATGGTGTCAACGTGGGACTCTAGCCGAAACATATGTAGACATCCATTAGACACAGAAAGAGATTTTGTCTAAGCTAAACAGAGACCATAACAACGGTCTCTTACATTCACGGTTTTTCCCCTGTAAGAAAATGTTGAAGAATTTACAATTCATTTGTGTCACATACTAACCCAATTCATCTGCACCTTTGATTAGGTTTGTAAAAACGAATATTTCTGTTGATTTTGGTGTGCGACGTGCCTTGTGGAAAGCACCTAGAACCAACATCATGTTTTTTTTTAAATATATTATATGAATACATTTTGTTTTTATTGTGTTTAAAGATTTGGCATGATTTTCGTATGTAATTTTGTGTTCATGAAATAGACAACACATTCTTACACCCCATTGCCCAGCTATCAAGGTAGACTGAGTAAGAGGTAATTGGGCTGCATATGTTTTGTTTACTGCATATACAGTCCCTACGCAGCCCAATCCCCCTTCACCAAAAAATTGGGACACACCCACTATATATCCTGAGATAACCTGGGCAGGTGCCAAACTGTCGTTTTGAGTGAAGTGTGCTATGCTCAATTGCATGTGCGCAGCTGTCAAGGGGGGAGTGGAGAGATCACTTTACACTGGGCATGCCGAACACATTGCTTTAAGCATTGTATTACCCAGGCATCTGTGGTCTTAGCCTTCTGGACGTGTTTGTGGGAAGGCTCCTAAACACACCAGTGTAGTATTCCAGACTGGAATGATGCATTCGTCCTCTGCAGGGGGAAAGGATGCGTGTTTTGATATTAATGTAGGACCGGTGGAATATTTGCTCACCCAACCAGAAAGTGAGATTGTTACGTTGCTGCTGATCTGCAGCCCTTTCCAAAGAGCTGCTGGCTAGGTTCACTTAGGTGCCCCTGTTGGACCATCCTCCAAGTGCCCAGCAACATGACTGCAAGCTCAAGTGCAGACGGCTCCCGCTCATCTTTCATTCAGTGAAGGCAAGGCACGTGGCCAGGCAACGCGCAACAGCAATGATGTGGTCTGCACTTGCCCGAAGGAAGGACAGGTCAACATCAGGATACGATTGGCCTTTCAAGAGGCAAAGAAAAGGGATGCATTAGAGGTGCTGTGTATTATACAGTAGGTATAACGGAGACTCTGCTCAGTGCTAAGTGGTGCAATGAAAGTCGCACAGAGTGGCTTTTGAGGGTAAAACGTCACAAGCATATGGAAGCCTGTTTGATATGATTATTGTCTAGGATCGGAGGAACAGAGTCTAAAGAGTGGGTCAATTTTTCACTGAGCCGGGCAGATGTCTGCTCTCCAGCAGAGTAGTGAGAATGCTTCCTGACGTCAGCAGTGAGGCATTCATTTCATGTGCAGGGCTGAAGGCACAACCCAGATCCGTGCATAACTTGGATATTAACTGTTTGAAATATGCTTGGTTGGTGTGCAGTTATTATATACGTATTCTCGTTTGTAAATGCATGTCAAGCAACACAATAACATAGATAGCCCAGATCAAAAGGCATGCTTATGCCCCAGAAGCAGTCTAAAGATGAACACATGAAAAATGCAACTTTTGAAGATGTGTCCAGAGGAGCACACTTAAAGCTCTTCACTGAAACGTTGTTTCCCTCTTTCTTGGCATTAATGTGGCTTCTCTTTAAAAGGATTCTCAAGTTTGATAATTTATCTGTGAAGTTTTATAGTCCATATTTATTACTAAATTCATGGAAAATTAAATCCAACCAGATTTATAATAAAGCATAATGTAACTGACCAGTGTGCCATCTTTGTAAACAATTGTATTTCCAGAACTTAATGGTGCACGAACTCGTTTACAAAAAGATTCCTCATGGGTCCAAAACGTTTGCATGATTATGAAGTTAAGTGATACCTTGACTGTCAAGGATAAAATATGCATGCATACACCTTCGTATAATCCGGCTTCCAGTAGTGTGTGTCTATTTGTTCATGTAATGCAGTCCAATGTAATTGCTCAGACATTTTGTGTCTGGTGAAATCGCAGACATGAGGACCTGCGAGTGACCACTCCGGTAGCGGGGTCCCAAGGGTCATGTTAGCAACCTTGTAACATGCTCATTCCTGTCCCTGGAAACTCATATCACCGCCCCGCCACAACTCCCTCTATAGGCGTCTGTGCCATCATACTTGCCAACCCTATAACTTTAGGCAGTAGGCTACTCTATCGCCTACAGATTCCAGTGACAGTTCCTACTTCTTTTTATAGTGGCAAGTAATTTATGTGACTCTAAGGTAGGCTCCAGGACAAAGCATGCAACACATTAATGAGTCTGTCTATAGAGTGGACTGGTAGGTGATTACTTTGATTGGACTCAGACCAATCCACTGACGTGACATCCCCTGTCACGTGCTATGCCCCATGCCCTGGATCAGTCACCCATTGTCCTATGTTGTGCTTTTTGATCGTTATATGGTTCATGCTATGCCTGGTGTTGTGCCTCACGGTAACCCACAAGTGAATTGTGCCCCATGGTCGCCTACAGACCACATTTCAGTTGTGTTGTGCCCCATGGTCGCCTACAGACCAGTTTAGAATTGTATTGTGCCCTATGGTCGCCCACAGACCACACTTCAGTTGTGTTGTGCCCCATGGTCGCCTACAGACCAGTTTAGAATTGTATTGTGCCCTATGGTCGCCCACAGACCACATTTCAGTAGTGTTGTGCCCCTTGGTCAAATTGCTCTTTTGTGATATTGACTGCCCCAAACTGCCCTGATTTACTTTGTGATCTGACCAACAGCGTTTTTGCCCACCTACCTGTACATCTCTTGTTTACCAATGCAGCCCCCTAGCCCACACCCCAAAGCGCCTACATACCTCCCTTCCACTCTTTCCATCCTTCTCACATCCCTCTCCTTTCTGGCCACCTGCAACATGCTGCATGTGCACCCAGACCAACATGCCCACCTTTGCCCTACCCCACCATCTGATCTCATACACAACACACCGTCATATGCACTCCATCCCACATTCAACCTCCTTACCGATCCGGTCGGACACCACCCACTCCACCTCAGGCTCTGTAGACTAAGAACTCGCACCAAACACCTCCTTACTCTGCGCAGTACTCCACACTCCACAGGAACTACAGACTCAGCTCTCGCACCCATACTTCAGCCGCCCAGACTTCCTTCCCTGACCACGCGCACTACCTTAGCTCGCATCACACTGCATGTGCCACGCCCAAGCCTCACACACCCAAATTCACACCGCCCACCCCCAGCACCACCAACACACACACTCTACATCCAAACTTAAGATGCGCTTTCATCAACGTGCGCTCTGTCCATGCCCATGCCATTGAAATCAATGACCTTATCACCACCCACAATCTCGACATACTTGCCATTTCCGAAACTTGGCTCCATGAAGCCTCCAGTCCTTCCATTCACCTCGCTCTCCCTGAAAACTATACCATCCTTAGACAGGACCGTAAAAACTTAAAAATTGGTGGCGGCGTCGCCCTCATCTTTAAGGACACCCTCTCCATAAGAATGTGTAATCAACAATGGGACAATAACGCCGATCTCCTCACTGCCAAACTAGCCCTTTCACCTAATTGCACCATAAACTTCTTTATCACCTACAGACCACCAGGATCTCCCCTTGATTACCAAAAGCAACTCCTCCAAAACATAGGCAACAACCTCAAAAGCACCACCAAAAGCATCCTTCTAGGGGACATTAATCTTGGCTTAGCTGACCCGAAGGACAAAGCAGCCGCAAATTTAGCCAAAGAATTATCTAACATGGGGTTCGAACACAAAATTACTGCACCCACTCACAGCAAAGGCAGATCCATTGACTGGCTATCTGATCAAAACTGTTCATCTGCAATTACCTCCATCTCAGCCCTTCCATGGACGGACCATCACCTCATCCAATTCACCATTCCTACCACGCCCACTCATAAAACCTTAACTCATGCCCCACCCGCTAAAGTAAGAAGCTCCAAAAAACTCACTGCTGCCAACCTCGCCCCTCTCCTTGATACCCCGCAACTCAAGCATCCATTCCCCCTTGACCCTACATCTCTAGCCAACATCTACTCCAGCACACTCACTCAAGCCATCGATTTCATTGCCCCGCTAGAAGAAAAAAAAGGGAAAAAATCAATACACTGCAATTCCTGGTTCACAACTATCCGTCCTTCGCACTAAGAAACGCAAAGCCCTATCCAGATGGCAAGCAGCGCCTAACCAATCCTCGCTTAATGACTTTAAAGAGATCTCTCTGACCTACAAAAAAGCCACATTCCTTGCTAAATCCGAATCCTACAACCAGAGAATCACTAATGCCAGTTCCAAATCAAGAGAAATTTTCTCCATATTCAAAGAACTCACCACACCAGCCTCCAGCCCAGACGAAATCATCAAGGATGGAGCATGGTGTACAGGCATCCAGGCTGCTCTCCTCAACAAAGTTAAATTACTCCAAGACAAAATAGCCTCCCAACGCAAAGCTCTCAACACCCCCACTTGCCCGCCCATACCTCTCACCTACAACTCTCCTTCACAAACACCCCTTTTTGCCCTCAGAGAAGTCTCAGAGACGGAAGTCAAGGACCTCCTTAAAAAAAAAATCAAACCCTCCACTTGCAAAGGGGATATATGCCCACCCTCCGTAATCAAAGAGTGCGCAGAATACCTCACCCCCATCATCACGGCTTTTATCAATGCCTCTTTCGCATCTGGAAGTGTACCACAATGCCTAAAAGAAGCCTGGGTCCACCCGCTCCTAAAAAAACCCTCTCTCGATCCTTCCTCCCCTAACAACTATCGCCCCATCACCACCGTCCCCTTTCTCCTTAAAATCCTAGACAAAGCCGCACACAATCAAATCCAACACTACCTGGAAGCCAACACCATCCTAGGCAAAAGACAGTCAGGTTTCCGCAAAGGCCATGGGACTGAAACTGCTCTTCTAGACTTAAAAAATAAAATTACTAAAATAATGGACACAGGCAAACCTGCCCTTCTCCTCCTACTCGACCTTTCTGCAGCATTCGATCTGGTCGACCACAGCATTCTCACATCGCACCTCTCCAATGCTGCACACTTCTCTCACAAGGCTACCACGTGGATCACATCCTTCCTTGAAGGCAGGGCCATGACCAGGATAGCGCCCCCCCCACCACTATCGATTGTGGAGTCCCACAAGGGTCCTGCACCGCACCGACCCTCTACAACCTATTCACCAAACCCCTCTTTGACTTACTGGACTCCCTCAACATAGCGTACACCAACTACGCTGATGACACGCAGGTCCTCCTCCCCCTCTCTGGAGACTACGACCTTGACTCAGAAGCCCTCCTCAAAATCTACTCGACTATCCAAACATGGATGGCTATCAATGTTCTCTGCCAAAACGGAGACAAAACCGAAATCATCATCCTAGCCCCTAACGAAACTCTAACCAAACTCAGCCCCGATTATTCGCACATGATCATCGACAGTATTAGCATTCCTGTCTCCTCTGCCGTCAAGACCTTAGGAGTCTACATTGACGCGACACTCTCAATGACAAGACAAACCAGCGCCATTGCCTCAGCTTCTGCTCTGACTACCAAACTCATCTACGCCATAATGCCCTACCTCACCACGCCCAACTGCCTCTCCATAGCCAGAGCTACTATAGGAGCCAGATTGGACTACTGTAACGCCCTCCTGGCAGGCACCTCGTCAAAAAACCTAAACAGGCTCCAAATAGTGCAAAACAATGCCCTCCGTGCTGCACTACACATTCCCAAAACTGACCATATCTCACAGGCCAGAAGACGCGTCCACTGGCTCCCAGTCAAGGAAAGGATCAACTTTAAAATCCTCACCCTCACACACAAATGCATCAACCACACAGCACCCCCCTACCTATCTGAAACTATAACCAAGAACTCCTCCATCCGCCCCAGAAGAAGTCATCACGCCAACCAACTCCAAGTACCCACTGTAAAAAGAGCCAAAGCTGGCGGCATTGGCTTCCCTCACATAGCACCTAAACTCTGGAATGCCCTCCCCAACTCGCTCAGAGCAGAACCATCTCTGTATCTCTTTCGCAAATCCCTCAAAAAACCACGCTATTCAACTAAGTCCACCTTCCCTTCACCCACTTCAGCTCGCACACATCTGATACGAAAAGTGTTCGACACAAAATGCTTCCTGTAATGAAAATTGCTTTGTAACCATCTTCCTTCCATTGTAACCAGACTATGTATGTATTCATGTAACAGCGCCACGATGCCCCCGGGCTGACGTGCGCTTTAAATAAATCCGAATAAATAAATAAAATAACAGCTACGTGACTCTGTCATGCACTCTCGCCGAAAAAACCCTTAGGTGAATCACCAGTGAAATCAATGGCAGAGTGTAACACCATCACACGCAAAATTTGGTGTTGAATTAACATTCAGAATTATACATTTATAACATTTCAACATCTTTCCCTGTTGTCTTTGTATGTTCCTGTGATGGGAATTATTGTTTTTGAAACTTGAAAAAACCTACATCTTTTTGCCCACAGAACGTTGGCAAGTATGTAACGGTGCAGCCTCAGGGACCGTGAATAGTCTGCGTTCTGTCTTGCCTCGGTTCTGTAGGCCAGCCATCTCAAATCAACATGACGGTAGGAGGGGGAAGACTAAAGCCCAATAGGCCCATTGGTCATTGCACCACAGTGTGGGTTGCAACCCTGATGCGCTTTTATCCCTGGATGCCAGTAAAATAGTACTGTTCAGTTGGGTGTTAGCAACACCTCTTTATTATTCATGAAATTTCAGATTGCATGTAGTGTTGGTTTTACATCACAGGGTATCCTTGCACACAGACACAGAAAGGCATGTTTGCAGGAACATCAATAGGTGCAACAAAAGAAACGGAGTGGGCAGTTACGTCAGCGCCAAACAACACTGGCCATAGGAATATCAGTAGAACCAAAGGGCAAGCATCCAGAAAATCATAAGCTCGTAAAACGATAAAATCATGAACAGGTACACAATATTGAAAATAGCTGAAACCAGCGGTCTTGAGTCACTGAATACACAATGGCTAAAGCATAAGAAAACGAAGCTGACATGGGGGATAGATACAGAAGAGGGACTACCAATGAGCACGACATAGTGGCCCTTGTCTGGGGTATGAAATATCAGTCAGTGCTGGAAACCACTGGGCTAGCCTTAAAAATGGAACACGACTAAAAAGCACAGAGTGGCACATTGGCTGACACTAGGGGAGGAAGGAGCATACCCAAGATAAATCGCAGAAGACATTTACCCTTGTGCACCCCAACTATGTAGAAGAGACTTGCAAAACAACTTCCCATTCCCCAACGCTTCCTGCCCTAAGGGTATCGCATACTTACTGTATCTCTTCCACGCACACACCACTCTCAGCGTTACTTCTCTACCAAGCGACGGTTGCTAACCACTGACGCCACTTCCAGCGCCAGGAAGAGGGATCTCAAGTTGATGTACAGGACGGCCATGTTGGAATCGAGATATTTGCTATATACTGCATAAAGAAAATGGCAAACGTTTGAAATGGTTCGTTACAGTAGTAATTTGTATTGTTTACAGAAAGTATTAATATATAAATACACATGTTTATTTTAACTGTGTATCTGCTGCCTAAAATGTAACTTTAATTATTGGATCCATCCATATTAACGTTTCTCAAAGACCTAATATTTGTTATTATTTTCCTAGCCTGCCCTACCTTATTAAGGTCCATGGCGACAAAGATAACCGCCTCATTTACGTACACTCCCGAGTAGTATCATAGAGCATAAATGGTCGCCGAAATATTGTCCGTGCAGTCCTTCGTCTATTTCCAGACGAACCCCTTCTATGGTTGCTTAAGCCCACGAGCAGTTATCGGCAGACGCATGATGGAAATGTCTTTTTTCTTGCCGCGTCCAAAACAGGCACAACAACGAAAAGTCAAAATCAAGGACTGGTGCGGCGGTGTGTCGTCACTATGTAGTTTTAGCACGTCGACTCATGGGAGTTAAGGTTTATTCAGGACTTGTTTGAATGTTGAGCGGGTTTTAATAGACTTCATGAACCGGCGTGCTGCGCGCGGAGACATGTTTGTCTTGGTTCAGGCTTCCACATGTCTATGAGCGGGGACAGCAACATGAAGAGGAATGTTGTGAAAGACAGGGAGAACGAAGCTAAGGTATGTGCGGAGCTTGTGTCTGGTAACCTGCACGATGTATGTTCCCATCCCCCTCTGGGAACGAACAATGCAGAGGCTCCCACAGCTTTACTATTGTCACAGTGTAATGTTTTTTTTCCAGCACACGAAGGTGTGTTTTTTTTTAGGGGGCGGGGGGCTGTTTGTTAGGGTGAGAAAGTGAGGTTGAAAGTGTCCAATAGCAACACCGGTATCAAGCCAATATAAACCTTATTTGACAGAGGTGGTCATTGTTTGGAATGGCATTATAGAGCTGCTGTTTTGTTCCGAAAAAATCCCTAATGACTTCATATTGCGTATTTCCTTTCGACGGTGGTGTTGACAGTGAATTTGAGGCACACGTTTTCCTGTTAATTAATATATTTTAGGTTGAACGTAGTCTGCTTACAATGCCGGCCCCAGGTCTGACAGCACCCTGTGCGAGATTTGTTCTGGTCCATGGGTGCCTAGTTGGCCCAGAATAAAATGGCATGCCACAATAAAAATAAAAAAAAAACTGACGATGGGTTTGTTTATTTATTTATAATGCGCACCAGACCCGGAGGTAACCGGGCACAGCAACAAGAATACGCGAAACTTACGATGTTACAGAATGTAGGCATTACAATGTTACAAAATTTACAATAATACAGAGATAGCCACTTACATATTTACAATGATACAATATAGACAACAGTTTAATGGTAAATTAAGATCAGGGCTTTAAGTGGGCCGAGGCCTGCCGGGGCTGGGCCCCAGCAGCCTCTGAAATTTCGTTTTGAGGCGGGGCCCTGCTGGGGCCCACTAATCTCCTCTGGCAGCCCCGGCCACTTCACGAAAAGGCATTTTTTTCTACAGCCTGAAGGCTTCAGAAAAAAATGCCTTTTAGCCATAATGGTGGCGCCCCACCTGCGAGGCATCCCTTTAATCAAGTGATGCACGTGGGCCGGCGCCACCATTATGGAGAAAACGTGAGGCCGCTGGAAGCAGAGGCCTTGCTTTCTAAATACTGAAGCTCCCGCGGATTTGCGGGAGTTTCAGTCTTTAGGAAAAAAGCCTCTGCTTCCAGTGGCCTCACCCTTTCAGCCTTAATGGTGACGCTGCCCCTCCCCAGCTGGCGAGGGGCAGCATCACCATTAAGGCTGAATAGGCGAGGTGCTGTCCCCTGCCAGGCACGCCTATACAAAATAAATGCAGAGATCAGCACCCTATCCCCCATTGGGGAGAGGGTGCTAATCTCTACAAAAGGCTGCCAGGCAGGGGTGCCAGTAGCCCATTGAGCTGGGGCTTGTCAAGGGGGCGTGGCCTAACGGGCCATGAAGACCCCCGTTGTTAGGCCACGCCCCCCGATGAGCCCCGGCTCGATTTGTAGTGCCACTTAAGGCACTGGTTAAGATACAAGATATAAAGGTAGTATAAGAATAAGAGAACACATTCTAGTGCAGTATATATACAGTGATTCTAGGGTACGGAGGGATCTAGGGATGACTGCTAGTTTAAGTGTCAATGTGTTTCATCAAGTTCTTTCTAAATTGTGAGCAGGAACAACAGCACACGCGGACTGACTCCGATCCGATACCCGCACCAAAGCTCAGCACCCGGTGTATACCGAGTTGATGCTGCCAACAGAACACCACTCCTCTCACTATCCTACTCCCTTCTTCACCTTAACTAACCCATCCCACCTTTATCGTTGACAGATCCGCCTGAGTGCCTGGGGACCAATTCCGTTGGTGACGGTGCGCGGTACAAATACCTTTAACATTTATTTTATCCGTCAAGTAGCTGGGAGCTGCGTTATTGAGAGCTTTATGTGTCAGGGAGTTCATTTTTAGATGGATTTTGTCAACAGTAGAGAGCCATTTATGTTGGCGTCTGATAACGGAGATATGCTTTCTTTTGTTTATGCCAAGTGCAGCTCTGAGGGCATTGTTTTGTAGAGTTTGAAGCCTTTGAGTAATGGTTTTGTTGGCACCGCAGTAAAGGGCATTGCAGTAGTCGAGGCGGGAGAGTATTAAAGCTCTTGCTAGGATCATACAGCTGCCATTTGATGAGAAGGGTTTACCTGCTCTTATTAGTTTACAGGTATAAGTAGTGGTTGATGCTAAGGAGCTGACCTGTTTGGTGAGTGACATAGTAGAATCAAGATAGAAGCCAAGAGTTTTTACTTCCTTAGAGACCTTAATAGTGTTACCATCTATGCTAAACTCAGAGTAGTCAAGGCCTAATTTATTGATATTGGCATGTGTACCCAAAATAATCAGCTCTGTCTTATCATCATTCAGACAGAGGCCGTGAGAAGCCATCCATGCCTGAATGATGAGATATACCCTATTCACCAACTCCCTGTCCTTACCATGATCCCCAGAAAGCGGGATGAGAATCTGTGTATCATCTGCATAGTTAGTGTAGGTGATACCTAGAAGGTCCAAATCATCGAAGAGGGGTTTGGTGAATATATTGTAGAGGGTGGATGAGACACAGGAACCCTGAAGGACTCCGCATGAGATCGGTATTGGGGTCTGCTGCAGCTGAGTGGGAGAAAACTCGCATAGTTCTCTCGCTCAGAAAGGATTCTACCCATTTAATGGCCTGGGTAGAGAAATGAGCAGCAGTGTCCAAATGTCTGCCAAGAACCTTATGGTCTACAAGAGCAAATGCGGCTGATAGATCAAGTAAGAGTAGGAGTGCTGTCTTTCCATGATATTTCAGTTCATCTATTTGAGTCTTCAAATCAATAAGGGCTGTTTCGGTTCCATGTAATGGACGGAAGCCAGATTGTCTAGCTCCCAGCAGCTTATGTAATTCAAGGTGTTTTTGAATTTGTGTGTAGGCCGCTTTATCCAGTATCTTCAGAAGGAATGGTACCGTGGTGATAGGACGGTAATTGGTAGGGATAAGAGGATCTAGAGTCTGCTTTTTGAGAAGCAGGAGCACCCATGATTGTTTTAAGTTGGCAGGGATATTACCTGTAGAGAAGGAGGCACTGATTAGTTTTGAAATGAAAGGGGATAAATCTCTAGCAGCGTCTTTTATTATCTGTGCTGGGCAAATGTCACCTTTCCAGTTAGAGGGTTTGAGGGATAGGATAATTTTCTCTATCTCTGTAGTGGTAGTTTTGGTAAAGGAAAATTTGTTGGGTTGTTCGTTGGATGTGGCACTGGGCAGTGACTGAGTCGGATTAGGGAGGTTTAGCAAGTCTTTTTTTTAGTTGGATTTTGTTTTGGAGGGTGTTTATTTTGTTTGCTAATGCATGTTGGATCTCTGCACACCAAGTGGGTAGGAGTTTTGACTTTTTGGGATAGACCTAATGAGTTGAGAATGTTAGCGATGGTCGAGGCGTGCATGTCTGCTTGGTTTTTCAATCCTAGGTTAAAGTCCAGTAATGCCAACAATTGTGAAGTAGGTTTGGCATTATTGGATATTAAACTGTGCAGATCCTCCTCAAAGGTCCCAAGCAGGCCTGGTGGTCTCTAGACCAGGTGAATGGTTAGTGATTGAGGGCTATTTATAGGAAGTTTAGCCGTAAGGGTTTCGCAAGATTGCATTATTTGGGTGGGGGCTAGCCTTAAAGATAAGTTTATTTTGGAAATGATGGCGATGCCACCTCCGCGGGAGCCCTCTCGGTCTTGCCTGATTATAGTATAGCCATCAGGGACGGCCAGCAAGAGTGATGGCCCTGCCGTGTTATGTAGCCAGTTCTCGGTTATAGCAATGAAGTCAAGGTTGGCTTCAGTGATTAAGTCGGCTATATCGAGGGCATGTGCAACTAATGATCTTACATTAAGGAGCGCTCCTTTATAGCAATGCGCTTCTGTTTCCACTTTAATTTGTGCAATGTTTGGAGAACTTCTATTATTAGGTAAGGGCTTAGATTTAAGGAGATGGGAATTCGATGATGTGGCTAGTGAGGCAAGAGGGAGGTTAATAGGATTTTGATCCCTAATGTGTTGGGAGTTCATTTTGCATATAATAGGAGGGAGGTGTCTTCTTGGCAATGCATAGAGTTTGTTGAGTGTGGCGCGTAATTTGTTATTTCTGTCAAACGTTGAGCTAGGCTGGGAGGCATAGGCTCCTGGTGTAGTATGATACTTTAATCCGACAAGGTCAAAGTTGTTACATAAATTAGGTGTGTTTGGTATGATGGAGGCTGACATATTTGGACGGGTAGATGTTGACTTGCAATAGAGGGTTCTGCTGTGATAATCCTGTTGGCTAGTGGCAAAGAATGTAGGTATAGCTATTAGGCAAAGGATGCTACGTAGTCTTGACATTATGCGGCTATCACTTTGGAGATATGGAAGTTTCTTGGATGTCTAGTGGTCATTAAAAGTCTCATGGCACAGTAAGAAAGGGCTAGACTTGCTGCGTTTGTTCTTCACATTCAGTATCTGTTCCGTGTGTCAGGGCGTCGCTGCCCTCAGATTCGGCAGGGGCCGATACTGCTCCAAACATTTCAGCTATCAACAGTTTCCATGCCATGAGGGAGCCCATTTCTTCACCCCCCCTCGTGTTACTAGCCTCTTGCCACACCGCTGTTTCAGCCTCCGCCCATTTTTGTAAGTCCCTCCACCAGACCTCCACTCGCGGCTTGTGACACTCCTTCCATCCCATGGCAATCCTTCGTTTTGCGAGCACATATGCCAAATATTTCAATTTCCCAACATGTTTGAGTTTCCGCGCCCTGGGATACCCTCCCAGCAAGCAGGCCCAGGCCGAGTCTAATATGAGCGTGACCCCCTTCCCCGCTAGTTTCTGTGCCACTTCAGCCCAATAACATTCTATTACCGGGCACGCCCAGAACATGTGTATCATGTCTACATTCTCCTCGTCACACTTAGGGCATGCCTGGCGCCCAACATTCCTGAACTTAGATATTCTCTGAGGGGTCATGTATGCCCTGTGCGTTATGTATAGCTGTAGTTGTTTGAGCCTGGCATTTCTCGACACCTTCTTATGATATCCCAAAGCCCGTTCCCACATCCCATCTTCCATCGGGCTCCCATCTCTGTTTCCCATTCTGATCTCAAATGCACCAGGTCCTTCCCAATCTTAGTCATCAACATCTCGTACAATCTAGAAACCTCATGCCCACCCTCCGATATATCATATATCCCCCCAACAGTAGCATCCGGCTCCTCTGCCAAACTAGTTTCGGGCCACCTACTCCGAATCTCCTGTACTACCCTATGATAAGTGACATATTGGCCTACGTGCAATCCCGACGCTTCCCTAAGTTCCCCCAACTCCATAATAGCCCCGTCTTGCCAAATGTCTCCCAGAATGACTAGTCCCACTGATTCCCAATAGGTCCTAATGATCACCCTCAGTTGCCTGTCCCCCTTTGCCAGTGCGACCAACGGTATCTGCGGAACACACAGGAAAGGGTCCCCCATCATCTGGCAGGCTCGGCGCCACATGTTCCTCCCCAACAACAGCATTCTAGGGCGCTCCCTCATATCCGAGCTAGCCACCCAGATCATTTCCCGCAAGTAAAAAGGAGAAGAGTTCATCCCGAACAACCTGTGTTCAGGGGTCTCCTCATCAGAGAGCCACTTAGCCACATATTGCAGTTGCGCCGCTACATTGTAAGCCTCAAAATTAGGCAGTTTAATACCACCTTTCTCATAGAAGTTCTGCAGCTTCCATAATGCAACTCTTTTCCAGGTGCCATGCCGCAAAAATTCCCTGCACATACTGTGCAGCTTAACAAAAAACTTCATATTGTTGAAATAATGTAAAAGCCTAGGTAAGACCACCATTTTAAGCATAGCACTTCGGCCCATCATCGCTAAGGGCAACCTCTCCCAAAACCTCATGCATTTCCCGATTTTTTTTTTTTTTTTTTTTTTTTTTTTTTTTTTTTTTTTCTCCAATGGCTATTTCGGTATTGCGCCTATGTTCTTCCTCAGTTGCGTGATACACATCTATTCCCAGGTAGCGGAAGGAACTCGCTGACCACGGCATCTGCAACACCGGCAACCTCTCTACAGGCATTCCCACATAGCTACCCAGCGGGAATAGGCAAGATTTCTGGGGGTTCACCGCTATACCGGACAGCCTGGCATACCTCCCCATCATCTCCAAAACATACCGAAGGTTCTCCTCTGGGTATTTTAGATATAATAACAAATCATCTGCATACAAGGATATGAGATTACTCGCCCCTCCCACCTCGATACCGATCGGGTCATATTGTTGCCTTGCCTAAGGTATATTGCTAAGGGCTCCAGGGCCAAAATGTACAGCATCGGGGACCAGGGGCACCCCTGCCGAGTGCCTCTGCCCAGCTGCCATCTTTCCAACACCACTGCACCCGTACGAACCCTGGCCAGCGGTTCGCTATATAGCATCTCGGCCCATTTAATATAACCTGGCCCCACCCCATACACTCCCAGGGCCGCCAGCAACCACGGCCACTAAACAGAATCGAACGCTTTAACTGCGTCCAATGCCACAATCGCCATTTCGCCATCATTACTGCACCCCCATTCAACCACTCGGTGGAGTCGTCTATGATTGTGAGTGATGTTCCTACTCGGGACATAGCCCGTTTGGTCTGGGTGAATTAACTTGCCGATCACTCTCCGCATTCTGTTAGCCAGGACAGCTGTCAGGATCTTACTGTCCTGATTCAACATCGACAGGGGCCTGTAGGAGCCACAACTGTGTCCTGGTTTATTGGGCTTGGGGAGCGGTATTATGATCGCCTCCCTGAGTGACTCCGGCAACCGTCCCACCTCAAACGCCTCGTTGAGCATTTCTAGCATGGGTGGGAGCACCTCCTCCTCATACGCTTTATAAAATTCACTAGGGAATCCGTCTGCATCTGGGGCCTTGCTGGTGGGTAACTGCCTCACAATCTCTTTCAGTTCTTCCAGAGTGATCGGTGCATCCAGCTCCTCCCTCTCCTTGTCACTAACCTTGGGCAGGCCTACATCCTCCAGTACCTCATCTATCTCCTCCTGGCTGCTCCCTCCCCCCTCATCCTCATATAATGCCTTATAGTATTTGCAAATGCCCGATTTACTCCTTCTTGTGTGTCCACCGTCTCGCCCTCTTCACTGTTACAGTTCGAATCAGGGATCTAGGGTTTTCGCTCTTATACAACCATGCTAGAAGTCGGCCCGTTTTATCTCCTCCCGCATGCTGCCTCTATATATATTTTTTGTAATTCAAGTTACAGAGCCTGTCCCAGTATTCCGCGCACTTCTGCTGTAATTTGAATACCTCCTCAGTGTCCGCCCCACCCTCCTCCAGCTCTCTTTCCAGTTCGATCTCAGCCTTTTGTAGATCAGCCAGAACTCCCCCCAGCAACCCCTTGGACTTTACAATGGCGATCCCCCGCATCACAACCTTAAAGGCCTCCCATAAAGTGCCCGCCGACTGCACACTGCCAGTATTCACCTCAAAGTAAGCAATAATCTCATCCCTTATGTCCTCTCTGAAAACTGGATCTTTGAGCGCCTCTGCCTGGAGGCGCCACGTCGGTATTTGCGCTCTCAGGGGGCAATACTGGCACCCGAGGACCAGGGGCGAGTGATCCGAGAGAACCCTTGCTTTGTAATCTATATGAATACTCTCAGCAACCACGTCAGGAGTGGTAAAGATATAATCAAGCCTCGTGTGTAGTTGATGTGGGGCCGAATAGTGCGAGTACTGCCTCCCATCAGGGTGTTTCGCTCTCCACACATCTACCAAGCCAAAGTCCGCCACCAGCGTCTGCAACACTTTAGCCGCTGGCTTGGGCCTGGCCGTCTTTTCATCTGACCTGTCTACTCTTGGATTCAAGACACAATTAAAATCCCCGCCCCAGATCATCGCAGCCCCCACACACGCACCCAACTTGGAACACAGCGTCCTAAAGTATGCCGCCGTGTTTTGGTTAGGGGCGTATGTGCTCACTATGCATACTTCTTTATTCTCTATCAGCCCCCTAACTATAACCTACCTCCCATTCGCTTCCACAACTTCTTCAGTCAACTTAAATGGGACATGTGGCGCCACCCAAACAAGCACTCCCCTTGCATAGGCAGAGTACGATGAACCCACCGCTATCCCTTTCCATTTCCTCCCCACCAACTCCATTTCTCACGCATCAGATGCGTCTCCTGCAGCAAGGCGACGTCTATCTTCTGTCGCTTCAAATACAGCATAACCTTATTCCGCTTCAAGTAACTGTTGAGCCCTCTAACATTCCACGTTAATATCTTAAGGTCCCCCATGGTTCATTGATGGTTCCCCCTTCCTCTTCCACACGGCCCCCCCACACCAAACAGATTCCTGATGCTAGTTCTTCCACAAAGGCTCATATTTAAACTTAAACACCCCAAACCCCCAACCCAACTAACTGCCCAGCTCCATCCCTGGATCTCAGGCATCCCCGCATTTGGCTCTCCCTTGGCAGCCCAGATTGAGAACCCAGCAGGGTGTCACCTCACTAACAGTGACCAAACTAAACTCTAAATGGGGGTATAAAGATCGGCCCGAGAGGCTCCTTCATCGTGCAGCAGTCTCCGTGCACACGGATCCTGTTTCCTACCAACCAAAGCGTACCTGCCGTCCAGCAGCATCAGCATCAATGACTATAATCAAGTCCCACAGTCCGCATTCCCACCAGTTCCGCAGCTTTACTTATCTCGTCCTGTTCCATCTTCCTTCTGAACATCTGGCTCTTGGGGGCAGCTCTGCATATCTAGCCACCCCATGGCGTCTTCTGGAGTATCGAAGAACAGCATCTTGTTTTTATAAAAAACCTTTAGCTTGGCGGGGTAGAGCAGCATGTATTTGTGACCCGCGTCACGCAATCTCCTCTTAACCGATCCAACGTTCATGCGGCTTCGCTGTACCTGCAGGGTATAATCCGGGTAGGCAGTTATGCTCGCCACTCCTCGTTGTATTGTTCCCCCCTTTGCGGAAGTGTTCGAGGATTCTTTCGCGATCCCGATAATTAAGGATCTTGGCGATCATTGGCCTGGGCGGATTTCCCGGCGGTGGTTTCCGTGTCAGGGCCTTGTGCGCTCTTTCCACAGCAAATCCCTGAGAGAGGGCTCCCCCAGTGATTTCCTGCAACAGCATATTTTCCACGAACTCTGTGGGGTTGTGGCCCTCTGCACCTTCTGGCAGTCCTACGATGCAAATGTTATTCCTCCGAGCGCGCCCTTCCGCCTCCTCCGCCCCACCCTCCAGATTGCCCACACGTTGCACCAGGGCATGTAGCTCCCGTTTGTGCGCAGTGCAGTCCGCTGCGGTTGGACCCATCTCTTTCTCCAGGGTCTCTGTGCGTTCCGCCAGAGTCCTAACATCCTGCCTGAGGAGGTTCACATCTTTCTGTATCGCCCCCACCTGGAGTTCCATCGCCGTCTTCAGTTCTGTCACAGCCAATTGGAGTTTGGACTCCCTGGCCGCCTTCAAATCCGCGATTGCCTCAAGGACCTCCTGATTTGTGCTCACAGCGGCCATTCCCCCTGCTGAGGTCTTATCTTTACTCCTGGCTCCTTCGGGGCCAGTTGGTGTTCTGGTATATTCGTCTAGCGTGGGCTGTTGGGCCTTCGCTCTCAGGGGCTTACTGGACATTCCTCCGGTTAGGGACAGCCTCCTATCCACACTTGAATGCCAAGGGGGGGATCTGCCGCACTGGTGGCTCCAACCTATTGCAAAGTACATGCTGGGTATGCCCTGCGCCGTGTGACCCCCGGGGCCTTGTCGCTTTCCAATTCCGCACCTGGTGTGTACCTCGCTCTCACTAGTGTACCATCATACAGTGCACTGTGCCCAAAGTCTATTGTGTGGTGCAACGACTGCGCACCCTAGTCCACGGCTGTAATGGCATCCGGGCTTCAGGGGCCCTGCGCAGCTCCAACTCCACCATGCAATTGCCTGCCTCCAGTAGAGGCCTCCGACGCCGATGGTGTGCGCTCCTCATGGGCACAGCTTGCCCCAAGCTTCATGCCTCCGTTAGTCCATATGCGCGTGCCCTTCTGTTGCTTCTCCACTCTCTCCCAGGTCGGACCGCCAGCCTCCGCTCCCGGTCCAGCCACCAGCTTCGAGCAATCCTGCCCAGTTTCGCTTTCGTTGGATCACGAAGTGATCAGAAGCGCCGTTGCTGCGCCTGTATATAAACTTTCGAGGCTGCGGTCTCTAATCCGGGCGGCCCCTTCGCGGTCCCACTCCTCCGCCGCTCCGACCTCTTATAACCTTCAATGACCGCCAATATAGGGGGTCCGCGCGACGTGCGCCAGGCACCGCACGTCCCTGCCTCTGCAGTCTTGCAAACCAACCGGCCCGCCAATGCCGTATAGTTGTAACACAGTGTCCCTGTGTGCCTTTCAAAGCCGCGGTCCGTCCTCTGGGCGGCTCCCTCTCGATCCTTTCACTTCGTTGCTCCAATCGCCTGCAAACAATAGCCACCGCCAGTCCAGGGGTCCCTGTAACGTGCGCCAGGCACCGCACACGCCTGACTGTGCCGGTCTACAGATCTTCAGGCCCGCCTGCACTCATATATTGCCGCAATGTATCCCGGTGCGCCTCGCAGCACGGCTCACTCCCTCTCTGCAACTGTAGCAAGTTCTTCAAGGAGCGGACGGGTTCCTTTGTTCTCTGGCCCCGCCGGCCATTTTGTATCTTCTTCCCCCTTCGCCTCACGCAATCCAGTGGTGGGTAGAACTTCGTTTCTGTTTATTTCCAAAGTACCAAAAGTTCAGAAGGCGCTCCCGGCACCTTCATAAGTGTCCATATGTATTTTCAGCAGCCGCAGGCATCTTCAACAGCACTAATGCAGCAGGATCATGAACGGATCACAGGAGCTCCCCAAGAGCACATCTCTACATGGCTCTCGTAGCCATGCCCCTCTTAGTCTAGTAAAGTTATAGCACATGCCATGCTTGCTTTATCATTGATGCCCAGAATTAAGTCATGCCACAGTAAGCTAGACTGGCTTAGTGCACCCAGCGGCACGTGCTGTGTTGGGCACCATCTTATGTGTGCCCCATGCAGCATGTGATGTATGGTGTGCCGTGCACCATGTGTTGTGTGTTCAGCCTCCTGTTGGCAGTGCTCTGGATGGCCAATGCC
The DNA here is from genome assembly GCF_040938575.1 of Ambystoma mexicanum. Taxonomy (NCBI): domain Eukaryota; kingdom Metazoa; phylum Chordata; class Amphibia; order Caudata; family Ambystomatidae; genus Ambystoma; species Ambystoma mexicanum. The sequence goes on from NC_090922.1 coordinate 394,363,673, forward strand.
ACTTTGGTGACTGGCAGCAAAATGAGAACAAACTTAATGATGGCTCTGCTGAGGCCAGCCCTCTATACTACAAGGGGTTCCATTATTTGCTCAGGATCACACACTTTGTTTAATTGGTGAAGCTGGGATTTTAACCCATGCCCAGTTCAACCACTTGAACACATACCTTCCAAGCTCTACGTGGCACAAATATCTAAAGTTTGGATTTCAAGGCATACAATAATTTCTTGTAGAGCAGAGCTCTCAAGTTTCCCATGGCAATGCAGAGAATGCCATCTAGTCCTGACTGCTCGACGGAATTCTACGACGTTAAGCTTTTCTAAATTTCAAACTAGAGAATAAAACTAAAGGTCCCAGAATCCAAATGGAACAAAAACAGAAACTTCATGGACTTCTCACACGTGGCCCTGAGAAACATCAGAGCTCAGATAGTTTACTTATAAAATACACATATCTCATATTATAGCAACATTACAATACATTAATCCTCGGACACGTTAAAGCAAAATTATATTGTTGCTTTACTTTCCACATCATGGATGGAAAACTAGAAGGCCCACAGTGCGAAATATTACAAGTCTGAAAAAAATGCTTTTTCTTTTTTAGACCACTACTTGGATAAAGGTTACTTTTGTCACAAACTTCCAAGAGGCTGTTGTGCAAGATGTTAAGAGCATTTACCTATCCATATAAAGCAACCCTTTTTTACGTGTCGGACATCATGGCAAACCTTTTAAAAGGGGAGCTTTATTTTAAGTGAACACCTTCTTGCTAAGGTAATAAGTCCATCAGTGACAGATAAAAGGCGTGCTGGTGATAAGAGAAGGAACAATTGCAGGTCATTAAAAGACTGAACAGCCCAGCCCAAGAAGCTGCGTGTGGCCTTGCATAAGAACGGCAGTCTGAGCTTTGAAACTGCAATGGCTTAGATTGGGACACTTCTCTCCCTGCACTAGCTTCCTTCATAATGTAAACAAACGCACGTGAGAATGCAAGTCCTGCCCTGTTTTGATGTGAGTTTTTTATTGCAAAAGAAGGCAGGCCTGGCTGAGAAGGGCCCCTGCTGCTGGCTCTCGGCCCTCCCTCTCCCAGGCGCCAGGAGTGCCTGAGAACGCAGACCAGGGCGATTTAAGGGGCGATGCAAGGCGCTTCTTCTTCTTACTGATAGATTGTTATCCATCAGCAGTGATTTTTGGATACTGAGGCTTGAGCCTCATTACTCCATAATCTCGGGTTCAGTATGTAGTCGTGGGTTAGTATTCTTCTTGGTCTGTGTGGTCTTGTCACAGTAGGGCTGGTTTCACAGGGTCTTCGCGATGCAAGGCGCCCCGATGCGCCCTATTATTTTGTGCTCCCCTTTTAAGGTGCACAGCGCGATCGTGCCTTAAGCCAGTCCTGTCTGCTTAAGTATAATACAAAACGTTTTTGTTAAGTTTTGTTTGCATGCGAGACTTGCATGATCCTTAGAAATGCATTTAATATCTCGTGTGTTTCTACAGGAGAATACACTCAGGTTTACATCGTACAATTTACAATCCATCACGGCAATTGAAAAAGATGGTAGCACATTTTAGCCCAAATTATAATTCACTCATATCTGTGTTAAAACACCAGGTACAACATTACCATGGCTCTCGCAAATCTCCACATCCGACAGTACCCCCAAGTCCACCCTTATCTCATCACAGTCCTTACTAAATGAAGGCTCCCTGCCATTGTCTCGGGAGGAAAGCTCAGGGGCAACGTGCTCTTGAAAGCAAGACGACACGGAGCACCACATGTTCGATTCCTGGGTCCGTGTTTAGAAACCTCTCGGTATTAAACGCGTTATAAATAATTTATCATATCATCCCAAACAAAAACCAACGAAGTTGCAAAACATTGCCAGTTCCCATGGTTGCATGGTCAAGAAGGGGGTCAGAAGAGGCTGTGCTGTTGCAAACTTCCACAGGGGCGGACTGGGAGGCCACCAGTGGCTCATGCATTAAGGGACACAAGCCCTTTGGAAAAATGTAAAATTTTTCCTCTACACACACAAGATTTGTGAGCTTTTGCGCTCATAGGCACTACCAAAAAATAAGACATCTAAGCCCATTGCTAGCATGGCAGTGTCAGGAGTACATTTATTTGTGTTCTTGCAGCACGTGGTACACATTTTCTCAACAACACAAAAAATGAAATGGCCCTGTTTGGACTCAAACACATTCTCTGCAGAGTAAACTTAGATCTGGGCCACATGAGTCCAGTTCAGTGAGCCTTTTTTGACCATAGCTCGTGAGTTCTTTAATTGTGCTAGTGAGCCCATTTTAATTGCCTTGTCTTGGTTGAATGACGTGGCTGGCCGGCCTGTGTCTTGAGAGGGATAGTGCAGGGCTGTGACTACACACAAGGAGGTAGCACTAAAACAACACCGGAGGAGCCCTGGCACCTTTTGGTGGGGCCAGCCAGGTGGGCTAAAGGAACATGACAGAATGTTCAGAATTATCTGTCCCTCGAGCTCATACATACAACAAAATCATTAGAAAATTATTTGGCAGTTATAAATTCAAACATAACATTATAAACAGGAATACCTGTAACCAGGGCTGAATTCCCTTCCCCTGGATCAATTCAGGATATTTCAAACCAAAGTTCTATATCGGGAAAGTCTTTTCGATATCCAAGGTCCACTCCAAGTATAACACACAGTTCTTTTCATTCCATATGTCCTTCACTTGGCAAATTGACTGTCTTAATTCCATACAATACAGTTTTGATAACCTTCTGCTTGACAAACAAAAAAAGGCTTTTTCTTCATACACCAAGTTAGTAGTCAATATAATTATTATTTTCTCTGAAGACCAATCACTTTTCATGTCATCATAGTTCTCCTTCATAAGCAACTCTTTAGTCAGGATGATTTACACATTTAGTGAGGATGATTATACACCACTTCCTCAGTACACGGTGGTGGAATAGCCACTTCTTTTTCCACCACAACCTTCTACCACATTCATAGTACTTCAAACCATCTTCTTCCTGGTCCACTCGCCTGCTAGGATAAAAACTCGTACTACTACTTACTACGACTCGTACCTTGTGGTGAGGTTTGTTCCATACTTTCCACACTTAAATCCTTAATTGGGAAAGTTGAACCAACTACTGCTTCTTGAATACGTCTTTGGACTTTAACACAGTTGGTTTATAACCACTTTCACTAATATACTGTACACATTTACAATGATTCTCATATTGATCTGTTTGCCCCAGTCATTCCAGGTTACAGTTCTCTCCCCCTTGATCCTTTCTTCAAGGAGGGCTTTTATCCTGCAGCCTTTGGTTTATGTCTGCGCTACCAATTGGCTGCTGGTAATGCAGTTTACAGCGTGCTCCTCCGGGGTATCTTATCATGGGACTGTTACTTTCAAATTACCTTGGTGCCACTTCCAGCTTTCTTTGACTTTGGCAATACAAGTTATAATGTCCCTTTACTGGGTATCCCTCTTTAGGAAAGTTGTATCTCCTGTGGTTTCTTATTGGCCTTCTTTGACTTTGCAATACTGGTTACAATATTCCCTTATTGGATATCTTCCTTTTGATAGATTACCTTTGCTTTGTTTGAATATTGTCACCCTTTGACTTTGGAAATGTTGGTTATACTATTCTCTGATTTGATTTCCCTTCACTTTGCTTGGTTTTAGCCCCTTTTTGGCTTTGGCAATGTGGGTCTTCATATTCTCCCACTCAACCTCTCCTAATAGGATAGGTGCGCCCAATTCACTTTAATTCACAAGTTCGGTATTCAGAAGCTTCATTTTAATACAGTCGTCTACTTCAGAGCGCCCCAGTGTCGCCTATAGCAGGCTATGTCCTGGCATCTCCTTCTGACTTGCTGCTTCTACGTTCGTTGGGACTTCTCTGGTGCTTGACAGCTTTGGTCAATTTCCCGCCGCTTACAGGGTCTGTAAATGGAGCTTCCTCTGCCCTGCACAGACTCTGGTGAACGCCACACACCGGAGCAGAATGCAGGACACAGAGTGTTTCTCTCCTTCGTGACAGCTGACTTCGGTATCATTTTTTGCTGCGCATTCTCTGCGTTTTCCTGGACTCCCGACTTCTGTCACATTCTCGTTATGGCGTCCAGCTGTCAACACATCGGCGGCTCTGTCTCCTGCTTCTTTCACCTGCTTCATAATGGACCGCATCAGAAAGGCCTTTAAATGTTTAAAGGTCCTGCTCGGGTGTGGGTCATTACAACCACTAGACCGCTCACCATGGTTTGGTGACTCTGGACCCCACTGCCTCGTCTCAGTACAAATAACATTATAGGACTTGAAGTCCACAATGGTCATATTCATTTGAAGATTTAATCGACTCTGAGAGATTCATAGGATATACTTGTAGGAGAAGTTTTCAAAGGACATAATGATTTTCTCTTGGGTCTATAATTCAAACACAGTGTAAAATTAGAACTATTAGAAATAGTTGTTAACTCCCTGATCCTTACATATATAATGTCCATGTTTATAAAAAGGGGTCTCATACTTGGCACCTTGGTTAAGTCTGGGAGGGGAGGACTGTAAGAAGATTCAATTCAACACTACAGCTAAGTCAATGCCTAGTCTGGGATACTGAATGGAAACCCTTATTGATATATCTTCATGTCCAGTTCATGAGTTCTGGATGACTACCCCTATATAACACCCCTCTCTTAGAATCCCCCTGACCCCACGGAGCCAAGAAGTAGTTCTGTTTTGCAAGTTTAAAAGGTTTATTTGAGAAATAAGACAAAATATAGATACCACGCTTTTATAATAAATTAATAATCAATATCGCCCTTATAAATATAATGTTAATCAACAATGGGTAATCTGACACTAGCATACTTCTTTATAATCAATGAGGAGTTAGTATAGGATGGATCAAGTAGCAAAAATACTTTTATGATTTTAAGGGAAAAGCAATGAGGAATAAAATGCAGTACAGAAATACTTGAGATGATTTTAGCAAAAGATAATATAATCACTTTTACTCTGGCAATTCACCCCCCTCCCCTATGCAATGTAAGACATGGAAGTAGATGGAAAGAGGAGCACACAGTTCTCAGGAATGCAATCAAATACAATACGAAATTCAGTTCCCCTCCAGCAAGCTTAGAGAAAACCGGTATGAGTTTTAAAACACAGGCCCAAGTGCTTTGAATGTGGTGGCAATGAAGTGAGAAATATGCTGAAAATGCTTTTAATTCCCTTTAGGAGGTTCAGGGTGAGTGAGAGATACTTGGGATGAGTTCAGGCTCACTTTAGCAATGATTCCGAGATGGTGATTAAGAGGCAAACGAATGTTTAGCAAGGAAAGAAATGACTGCTGATGGTTACACGTGGCTAGATTTTTAACCAAATCGCAAATCGAGGTAAAATACGGCAAAAGTATAAGGAGTCGGTTCTAGGTTCGTTGGAAAGCTGAGATTCTAAGCTTTCAGAGGAAAGTTAAATTTCGTTCCTATCCCAAACGGTTCCAGAGATACGTACGATTAAATAAAGGTAGTTTTTCGGATTTAAAGTAAACTCAAAATGACAGGTGACAGCTTGCAGCTTCAGAATTGACAGGTGACAGTTGTGCAGCTTTACAAATGACAGATGACAGGATTTCTAGGAGGCTGTTCTACTTAGGTTAAAATAGTTTGGATTAGATTATTTTAACTAAGAGATTGGTTCTGCACAGTTCTGCTAGATACTCACAATATAAATTTAGAATAGGCCTCGCCACGGATCTGGTCATGTTTTGGACTGGACTCCGGTTCTGGTCTCGGCACTTCACAGCGATCTGGGTCACTGGTTGTGCGGTTCTGCACGGTCTAGTCTGGTCTGGCACTGGTCTGGTCTGTTCGGATAAAGTCCTCCCCTCCACGCCTCCTGGATCTCTGCACTGGTCCTGGCAAAAGTTCTTGGCAAGGGATTCAAGCAGCTCGCCCGGCTGTGAGTAGCTTGCAATGATTTGAGGCCTGCTGCAGAGAACTCAGCTTGTGGTTTTAGGCCTCCGATTTAGGTTCTAAAGTATAAGTTCTAGGTTGTGGAGTATGTAGCTGGAGTCAGTCGGGAACTGGTATCTTCTGTATGTTGTGTGGTCCGGCAAAACGCTCCGCAGCAACTGGATTTGAATGTCTCTACCTGTCCCAGCAGTCTCTTTTTATGTGTTTTGAAAATGTGTGTGTGCCTGGGCCTAGCTAAGCCTGCCCCTCTCTACTTGTCATTGGGCCAATTCTCCCCTCTCCCATGATTGGGGGAAGGAAATGTGAGTCAGAGTGATGCTGTAGGTTTTATGGGTCAGAGGAACCTCCCCTGGTCAGTTTGCCCACAAATCTATATTTGATTCAAATACATCCTTCCCAGATATACAATTTGTTGAAATTACATGTGCACATTATATATTCCTTATGGTCCATGCTTGTCCGCCTCTGATCTTCCTGGGGGCTTGCATTCAAAAATGACAACATTATGCGCTTTTTAACTGGTTTTGCAATATCGGACATTTACCCAAATTGACACACATGTGCGCAAGGAGTATGGACATTAATTGATGAAGTGTCAGATTTTTAACATGCAGACATTTGGAGTGAGACCCTATTTTCCGCTAGCAACCCCCCAGAATACACCACAGTCCTAACACATCTCAAAATGTTCACAGAAAAATCAGAAAAATAATATTACTTATATAATTCTGACAAGTCCGCACTTTGAGTTATCTATCTTTTTAAAATTATGCCCTGGTCAAAAAGGGGTGTGGCTTCCCACATCACAGGGTGGAATAACTGGTTTATCCACTTCCCCCAAGCTCAGCTGCTAGCAGAGGCACTGCCCCTCCCAGTTACCCCTAAGAGGAAGCCACTTTTACGACGCCCCCAATATAACATATGCCTGAGTCCAGGATAGGCCTTTGTTCAACTCCCTGTAGTCCCCAGCTGCTCCACCCCTAATATAATCAACAGGGCCATGTGACCTCAGGATGCAGCCAGGCCTGCCAGCCAGGCCTGGGAACACAGCTGTTGATCCAGTATCAACTCCTGTCGGGGGTAGTTGTCAGGCAGAATTCAGTTTCATTAAACGAGGTTTCAGCTAAATGTCACTTTTTGTTCCCAGTTTTCTACATTCAAATCAAACTGACAATTTTTACATATACATTAAATAATTACTTCCTTCAAGTCATTTCAGAATATAGTTTTACATTGTATCCACCTCTTAGCAAGTCTTTCCTTGGTCTGGTTTTGTTTCATTTGTTCAGTTTTACACAAAAGTCTGGTGGTTTTAAAACACCGGCTTTCTGATAGTGGTGAGTACTGGTAATGCAACCATTTTTGGGATTAAGAAAATGAATTCCCCACAAGAAGGTTGTATCTTTGGAGTGGTCTCGTGCCAACTGCGCAGTTCTCCTATTCTGGTGTGAATGTGGGCGGCGATAGCTCATCCCCGCATCCACCCAGTCTATTGATTTAATTTGTTCTGGGATAGAATAATGGGCGGCGACAGCTCATCCCCACATCTACCCAGTCTATTGATTCAACATGGGTCAAAACCCATGACAGGACCTACTGTTACAACATTTCATTATTCAGGCATTAGGGAAACCTTGGCTTCAGAAGAGGATGAATACTGCGTCCCTCCTGATGAGTCACCACATTCTCTTGACAGCTTTCTCCTCCCATGTGATCCTCCCTCCTAATACCACCCCCAGGGTCAGGATCAGTGGCGTCTGCCTTTCCCTGGCCTCATGGGAGGAGACTCTAGGCTGGGATTCTGTGATGACTCCATAGGAGTCATCACAGAATACAGTAGGCATGACCTTGAAAGAAAAGGCTTCTTACATACTGACCGATTTCCCCCTTCCGACCACAGATAAGGCCACAGTACCATAGTGAAAAATATTATGCATTCCCATGCTTGGGTTTCTGACAAATGCTGATGAGTTACACCTTGAGATGACAACCCTTTCTTTCCTTCTGGAGCAGAGGTTTTCCCTCATAGGTGTTACAGTTGGCAATTGTAGATGCATATGTTCCTCATTGAAAATGTCTTATTTGAATAACTGCACAGAAATCCTTAGCCCCTTGAATAGAGCATGGAGTTCCTTTCTTAGAATACTGGTTTTCCTGAGTATACAGGAATCCTTGCTTCAAGAAACAAGCTGTGCTCTGGCTATGCTGTGGGTGGTTGCTTCTCCTACAAGAGCTACCCAGCTCAGGGCAAATTAAGGCCCAAAGTGTAGGCACTCTTATACTGCAGTAGCTCTCTGTATGATCTACACTGGGTGAGTACTGTAAGGAAGGTATGGTATCAAACAGTAAAACAGACACAAGTGATCACAGTTCAAGGGTGTTATTGAACTTCAATCGGGTTTGAGAAATCCTAAATCTAAAGATGGGAGGCAGCTTTGACCATCAAATAATAACATAGTCCTAGTCGAGTCTGTCAAAATAAAAGGGCCTGTACTAATGAACCTATTGCTAATCCTTACTTCTAAATACACATAGTGTGGGAAACTATGTATGCAAAAGGAAAGTGTTCAAGAAATGATATGTCAGGATATTCAAGCAGTTGGCTTCACTATCCCACGTTTTCAGCATGAGACAAGGCAGCACACTCGAGCTTAGCACACTCTCTGGCTTCTCTAGCACGATGATGCAGTTCCAAACTTCCACATAAGGGCCTTCTGTGTCACAAGCCTCTGCCATTCAACATTTCTTATTTTAGAAGACCTGATGCAACATGACAAAACATTAAAGTACCTTTCTTCTCAGGATTTTCACTTATACAATTTCTCTGATGATTTACTGTTCACCCCGGGTCCCCCTCCGCCGGGCCCGGACCAAATTCATGTACTTTTCCAAACTTTCAAAATCAAAGACTTTGGACGGTGTGCAGGATTTTGCCTGACCCGTCGCAGGACCACTTCGATTCAGATTTATTTGTTTTCTTTCAATTGATCTCCCTCTGTCGGGCTCAGATCAAATTCTTCTACTTTTGTCACTTCTCAGCTGGGTACCTTACACAGACCTTCGATTGAGCACTTATGCGGTGCCGGACCACTCTGTCAAAAGTATTGAGACAAGGGGAAATCAGCACTACTCCTCCTCCTAGATCTCTCAGCTGCCTTTGATCTTGCCGACCATTCCATCTTATGTAACCACCTTAACACAGCAGCACACTTCTCCCACCAAGCCATCACCTGGATTAGATCCTTCTTAAATGGCAGAACAATGAGGGTGTTCTCGCCATTAGCGGCTGCTGACCCTATACCCATAAACTGCGGTGTGCCTCAGGGATCCTGTGTCTCGCCAACACTCTATAACATCTTCACTAAGCCCCTTTTCGATGATCTGGATCATAATCACCTACACTAACTATGCAGATGATACCCAGATCCTGCTCCGCGTTCTGGGGATTATGAAAAGGATTTGGCCTTGGTGAATAGAGTGTATATCATCATCCAGGCATGGATGCCCACTCATGGCCTATGCCTGAATGATGATAAAACTGAACTCCTCATCTTTGGCACCCACTCCAACTTACAAAACTAGGACACAATTACTCATCTTTCATAATTGATGGCAATATCATAGAGCATGAGGTTAAAACACTCGGTTTCTACCTTGACTCTCAATTATCATTCACAAAACAGGTTAACTCCCTTGCATCGTCTACAACCTACACATGCAAATTGATACGCACAGGTAAACCATTCCTCTCAGATAACAGCTGCATTACTTTGGCCAGAGCTCTCATCTTCTCACGCCTGGACTACTGTAATGCACTCTACCTAGGATCACCCAAAGCCATTATCAAACGTATCCAAATCCTTCAAAACAATGCCCTGAGAGCAGCCCTAGGAATGCCCCGAAAAGATCACATCTCCCAGATCAGTCGACATCACAACTGGCTCTCAACGCACGAGAAAGTATTCCTAAAAACTCTATCTCTGACCTATAAATCCCTCAACAATGCTGCTCCCATTTATCTAATAGAGAGATTCCACAAGTACACATCCTCCAGATCTACCAGATCTGCCAACAAAGACCGTCTTGTCATACCCAACTTCAAACGGGCCACAATCGGAGGCAACAGCTTCCCGGTGAAAGCCTCTAAACTATGGAATAACCTGCCTCCTAGCTTAAGACTGAACCAAACGTACCACAAATTCAGAGCTAACACTACTATATGGCTAAAAACTAACAACCAACTCTCCTAACCTAGCAATGAGACCTACCTATATGACCACGCTAGCCTGCCACTAGCCTTTACTCTGTATCTCTCGCTTTGGTCCTCTGTATATTATGCTGAAAACTTGTCTCCTTGTAATTAACCCCCCTTGCTTGCATTATGTGTATTGATGTGTATATATGTCTTGTATTACTCTATGTATAATTTTTGGTGTATACCATTGTATAATCCTGTTTGTAACCCAGTCTCGCATATTCTTGTATCTGCTGTGCACTGTTACCCCTGGGTATGACGCGCATTACAAATAATGAACAAACAAACATTGTAGCTTGCTTTAAAGTTCAATCACTCATCAGCAGTTCAACTTCACTGGCGCCTCTTATCACACGTGTGTTAACAATGTTCGTTCCAGCGCTCTCCATACAATGTTGCTGCTTACAACCTTGGCTCCAACACAACTGGTCTTGCATCGGTCTCCGCAACGCACCAGTTGTGTTGATTTCACGGACGCTGCTTTGTTTTTGGAGCCAAGGTCGGAACCACGGCGGCTGGTAATTCTCCCCACCTTCATTAGTGAGGCGGGAGAGCCCCGGGTATCTCCGACACACAATGCCGGATTCTTCAGCCTGACTTCCTGGTCTTACGCTTTCTATTCGCGATCGCTGGAAAGTAACAGTTCCTTATCGAAAAGGTCAAGGGAATTTCCCTACTTGCGATCCCCTTTTTTTGCTCTGTTACCCATCTCGTTGAGCTGCCAACTTGTAACTGCTGTTTCCTTGTGTGCTTTGCCTAGCTCAGAGTGCGCTCTTGTGCTCCGCCTTTTATCTGTGTGGGGAAGTGTAATGGCAGTCAGGTGTGTGATGGTCAGTAATTGCCTGACCTCGCCTGACCATTGTATTGGGACACGTCAGGTATACTGCTCGGGTGTTAGTCTTTTTTCTCTCATAGCGGGCTGTCTGTGAGAAAGTGTTTGTGTTGTAAAAGGGTTGGCGAGGGTAGAGTTCCTAAATATCCTACCTGGTAGGATGGGGTAAAGGTGTTAGAAGGAAAGGGATACCGCATCTCACCATCTGGTGTCCCACTCCCCGAACACCCGTCACCCAGGTGATGCTCCCGCACTGGTCCACCCCCAGGAACTGGATCCAAAAGCAATGGCCGTGTCCTGGCCACCTGGATGACATATCCCCGGGGACTAGTGGGTGAGACACCTTCTGGTTTCTCACAGTACGTTACAGGAATGTTTGCAAATCATGAGTTGCAGTACACAGCAACAACCCTCTACCGCCAGAGATGGAGATCCGGTATAAAGGGACAACTCACTTATGTGTGAACATAATCTTTATTCCTTCTACACTATGGAATGGGTTAAGATTGAACTAATATTCTCCAGATATAGATAGTTTACACAAAATCAGGTTTAGCATGAAGTACAGACCGAAGCCACAGAAAATATGAACCAAACAAATTGGAAATCCTAAAATGTCAAATAAGGGTAGCAGGGGTTTCCCTCGTTTCCTTAAAAGGGAAAGCGGGGGGACAAAGATGAAAAAAAGGACCCATCGACAGCATTTCCGTCCTCAATGGGGAGGCAGGACTCATGTCGCAGGGAGAGCACTGTGGAGAAGGACATTGGGTAAGTTTGCCGCTGGAGATATGTTTTACGGTTAGAGGGGTGCAGGAAGGGGGATAGCAGGCAGGGTGGTGTACGTGATCATTGCCTGCCAGATTCCAAATTTCTGGCTACGAAATAATCAAGTACATCCAATTCAGATGGAGGAACCTTACCAAGGTGCTATGCTTTTTTGCTTCAGAAGCTGGTACAGCGATATGGCGTTGTTCCTGAATGAGCAAGATACCGTTTCAGTGAGAGGAATGGGTCAGATGTCTCCTTCATAGTGATGCATTTTCCAACCAGGCTATGGCACGTGTGTGAAAAATGAATAGCCCAACCCTGATCCATCCCAGTCATGTCCTCTGTTCATCTATGGGCAGTCTCATATCACTCACCCTCCAGAGTTTAGCAATTTACGAGAGGTTCTTTCAAAAGGCCAGCTGCAGGGTAGACAACATCCATAGATCCCCGTATAGTTGGGGCTGAATGTCCGTTCTAGTTGACAAATGGGTTGACTCATTTCCATCAACATCTTCCCTAAATGAGATCAGAGATTTCATGATGTCGGAAGCGGCAGCTACGGCCGTGCGGCTTGACATCCACTGAGAATTCCAGGTCCTTTCATCTAGTCAGCGTGATCCTGCAGGCATGCCGGCTGCAAGTGAGTGCAGCTCGTCCAGGGAGGTCGCGGGTGCGGTCAGGGTCCCCAGAGCCGACAGCACCGCCAGCAGCACCGTGGAATTGCATCTGGTGCGGGGATCTGCACATGTGTCTTGCGACGGCTGCCGTAGCATATGTTACAGTCCCTGGCCAGCGGCCGGTGAGTGTGGGAGAGGCACGTGGGGCACGGTGCTCTTGCCGTGTTCTATTTGTGCCTTTCCTATTTTTTTGCTGCCTAGCGGGGGCAGTATGGGCCAGATAAGAGAGGAGGTGTGCGGTCCTTATATGGGCCCATTTCGCCCAGTTCTCCCTGGTGAGAGAGGCTGCACACACACCTAGCTGGTCCCTACTCTGTTGGCGCACTAACTATAACCTGTGAGTCATTTTTTTCTCATGGCCACCAATAAAAAAGGGGTTGCCCATAATATACGCCCAAGAACTCTGGAGCAGTCCAGTCATTCCCTTGGATTTAGTGATAAAGTCCTCACAAGTGGTCAGACCGAAATTGAAATGGAACAGGCAGGCCCTGTGACCTCTCTTTCTTCGCCTACAAGAAATCAGGTACAGGAGGTCATGACTCTTAGTACCAGGAGAAGACGAAGATTGCAGAATATGCGACCTGAACCCAAATTGCCTATGAACCCCGCAGTACTAGGGAGTGTTCTAAATACAGAAAATAGTATCACCTTGGAACATGTTAGTAATCCTTTTGTCTCCCCTGCACATGAGGTGTGACAATCCTTCAGGTAATAACTTAAAGCACCCTAAGCCTTCTACTGGTGTCCCGCAAGGGGAGACTGGATTTTGTCCGTCCCCCCTAGATCAATCTATACTTGATCACTGGCTGGATTTCATGGCCAGTATTGCTAAGGAGTTGCTGCTATGTACAAGCCCTTTCGATCTGGGTCTCCTAGTGGAATCACTAAGCAAACTGGTTCTGGATCCTAGATCTCGGAGCAAGAATATGGCCTCACAAACAAATTATTCCTTTTGTCCTAGTGTTGGGATTTGACAGATAACCCGGACAAGGCCTGCCAAATTAATGTTCAAAAAGAGCTAATAGACAAGGCCTCACATTCAGACCTTAGTAGTAAGGAAATTGTGGTACCGTACAGTCTCCAGATTAATAAAAGTAGCATAACTACAAAGCCCAACTCTATTTTAGACCCTTCTGTTGCCATTATAGCAGCTGCGCAGAAATCAGATCTAGAGGCCCATAAACCTACTCTACAGATTAAGGCCCTTTCCAAGCTTGGTTCCTCCCAGAGCTTGTGTGTGAGAAAATGTCTGATGCCTAAAATAGAAGACACAAGCACTCAGAACTTTGTTTCGGACCAAAGAAACTTTATCATTACTAACATCAGCAAGGCTAATGGTCATGAACCCAAAGAAGCCCTGCGGTTTAAAGTCCTAGCCTGGCTTAGACCGAGAACAGGGCCAGGTGTGGTCAGATTATCGGATCTCAAAATCCTCCGTAGGATGGGCTTGAAAGATTGGAGCATGCATGACAATAAGGATTGTGTCTTACTGGGGTGTGGGACCAGCTCCCTTCCCGCTTTCCTAAGACTGTGTAGATACATTCCGAAGGGATCTTCTAATTGCAATATGATCATTTGATTATTCTCTCGGCTTAAGGGGGTTTCCTTACTCCTTTTGTTTTTCTGCAGTTGTATGTTTTGCACATTGTTGTTGATACATAATCTGCCTGCTTCTTGTTCACGTAAGATTTGTTTGTATTGTTTGTTTTTTGTTGTCTGCGCCCTTAAGCCTTTGGGTACCTGGAGCGCAATATAAATAATAAACATAAACTTGTGCCTCTTGCATTGTGCATGTTTGGGTTTCATCTGAGGGGAAAGTATAACTGATCTAATGATGAGCTCCCCAACTACGGTCACTCCTTATTGTAGAAGGTAGTTTTCCAGTATGGATAAAGCAAGGGTGTGGGAGCCCCTCTACTTGAGAACGAACATGGATCAAATAACCTGTCCCATGGAATTTCTTCCACTCAGGAGGATCTACAACCACGCTTTAACTCACTGCACCCTTCACAGAGGAGAACGATCCATTTGCATATCTGTCCAGTCCGACCCACAAGGGCAGTCCACCACCAAGATGCTAGTGTGTTGCTTGGGGACCCATGGCTACCCTTCAAAAGCATGTGCTAGGTCCTTGTCAACTGTCTGGGATAAACACAGACTTCAGGTTTAGTCTTGAAATGTCTGTTACCCAATGTCATGGAGTGGCCAGTCCAGGGCACACATGATTTCTGTGGGCATTTGATATATTGAATGGTTTGTTATAGCTTACTTACCACAAGTGAAAAAGCTGATGGGTGAGTAGATTTCGACAACCTCTCCTCAGTAGTAAGGATATTTTGTGTCGATCACTACGACATTCTACCAAGGGGCATCTATCTTGAAAGGTACAGGTTTCAGCCATTCAATGTCATTTTTGAAGGACATTTATTGAACTAATTTCTCTTTGGCTTTCTAAGAGGGTTAGATCAGCGGCCATCGTTTTCCAGGCTTGCATGCCACAGTTGGGGTTAAAACATGGGGAATGTCTGTTGCAGACTTTCACATCTACCAGTATGCATGGGTAGATCCACGTATATTCATATAGTGGTGGAGCTCTCATTTACAGACTCCCTTTGAAATGCGAGGGCCTCCCATTCATTGTGCAGACCCATAATAAAGTGATTTTTCATATATTGCTTCTGTAAGAAAGGCATGGTATCAACAGTAAGACAGACACAAGTGACCACAGTTCAAGGGTGTTTATTGAACTCAAAAAAGGGTTTGAAAAACACCTATCTAATCTTAAATCTACAGATGGGAGCAAGCTACGACCATCAAATAATAACGCATTCCTAGTGGTGTCTTGTCAAAATAAAAGGGCCTATACTAATAAACCTATTGTCAATCCTTACTTCTAAATACAAACAGTGCGGGAAAGTGTTTACGAAAAATAAAGAAGTGTTCACAAAATGATATGTCAGGATGTTCGGGCTGTTGGCCTCCCTTCCCCGCATTTTCAGCATTGGGTAAGGCGGCACACTCGAGTATAGCACACACTTTGGCTTCTCCAGCACGAGGATGCAGTTCAGAACAAACACCAGGGCCTTCTGAGACAAAGTCTCTTTCCCCTTGAAAGTGTCTTATTCGTAGAATACCATGGAGTGCAAAATAAAATGTGCTTCTCTTTCAGGCTTACTCAATTCGGGATATCCTTCCCAACCTTTTAACTTCCAGATTCACTTTGCTTTACTGTCAGAGACTGCCAAAACTATATGGCTTTGCTTTAATCCCATACAGGACCACTCTGACACTGCTGCATTCTGGTACTTGTATTCAGTTCTATTTCGAACACTCCTTCTTGTAAATACTATTCACATTTCCTCCACCTAGTGATTTCTCTGTTTTGGCTTTTTGTTTTGTTTGCTTTTCAGTGTTCATATCATTTCCCATTACTTCAGGCACTTTGCTTTCACTTTACAGAGACCTCTGATATCATGTTCACTCACAGAGAGTCACTCTGTTACTTTGGGTCTTATTATCTTTCAGGTATCACTTTCACGGGTGATTCACGGTTCACCCGGATCCCCCTTAGCCGGGCTCAGATCTTGGATCCACCTCAGATCTCGGATTCCCCTCAGTCGGACTCAGATCTCGGATTCCCCTCAGTCGGGCTCAGATGCCTTTAACACAATGTTCAATTAGTCTCGATCCACAGGGCTCGGACCAATTTCAATTCAACGCAAACTTGCTTTAACAAAAATCTCTGAGCCGATCTCCCTCTGCCAGGCTTGGACCAACTTCGTTTACAAGGTTTAAAAGTCTTTGGATTTCATGTCCCAGAATGCATGTTTTAATCAACTTTCACTTTCATTTTTGATTTTGGCCACTTGCCCGCTTTACTTGGTGCCTTCCCTCACGCGCTCTGCTTCCCACCTGCTCGCCTGAGTCTCTCTCCCTCTCTTTTGATCAGACTCACCAGGCAGCGTTGCAAGGTCAGCGGCTCTGTCCTTTGGCGTGGGGATGAGATCAGGGTCTCACCACCTGCCCCTCTACATCCTTGGGGTCGACACTGACCCCCAGAGAACAAGCAATGGCTAGGACCTCAACAGCAAGGTCCTGGCTGCCTAAGTCCAACACATAGGAGGCACGGCTCCTGTATCACGCTGCAGCCCTTCCTTCTCACTGGGCAGGCGTCACCGCACTCTGTCCTCCTCTGGATTCACCTGACAGCTCCCAGCCTCTTGGTTTCTCAGCTCCAAACAATCTTCCCAGCTTGCTTTTGGTGTTTGGGATTTGAAGAGGAATCCTTTGCCGGTCTCAGCCTTGCAGCCTCCCTCTTGCTCTCCCAGTTGCATCTGACTTTTCTCCCTCAGCAGCCGTCCCTTATACACCTGTGTGATGTTAATGAGCAGGAGGTGTGTGATTAGGGTTGGGTCTGCCTGTTCTTTCCTGACTTCATTAAGGAGACAGCCTGCTGTCAGTGTTGTAGTCTGTCTTCTGTGCTTGGTGGGCGTTTTGGTAATCTTCACCCCTCCATGTTGCCTCTTCTTCTCAGTATTGTGCAGAAATGGGAGGTTTGGGGGTAGATGTTTTGTGTTTGAAACTACCCCAAAGAGACAGAGGGGTTGTATGGTTGTGGCTAACGGGTCTGAGGGAGATACTTTGTCTCGCCTACGGTATTCCCATGAGAATGACCCCGCTCCCCTACCCGGGCGATCCTCCCACACTGGTCCAACTCAGTGTCTGGATCCAAAGCCGATGGCTGTGCCCTGGACACCCAAATAGGGGATTCTTGGGGTCTAAATGGGAGAATACCCCTAGGTTTCTCACACTTCCTCTAGCACTTATGGGTACTGTATCCCTGGTTTACTCGGCAGAATTATATAGCATACAGCTTTCTATATCTTCCTTTATTAAGGACTGTGACTAGACAAGGGTGGGCATTGAGCATGATGGCAGGTTAATCCTTATTACTCTAGTTCACTTGTCTCATTGCTGTCCTTGCGGGCCGCCCCCTCTCGCTTTTGCCTCCTTGTCTAGGAATAGTAAAAACACATGCATAGGACAAGGAGGGGCAGGGCTTTGTACTTTGTACTCCACTCTGGGAATACGGGAACATTCTGGAAATTCTTTGCATCTTTGCTTCTATCTGGAAAGACCAGGAGCCTTCATTTAGTACGGATTGTGACGAGTCAGGTGAACTTGAATAATAAGGGTTCCAGTATGCAATCGGCTATGAACTCATTGAGCATCTGCCTCCCGTTATGAGGCTCAGATCCATGCACTTCATTGCTATGTATTCATGTACCCCTTGCCTTGCCCTGACTTGTTCATGTATTCACGTTTTCTAAGCTGTCTTGTAATGCGCCCAAATATGTCAGGTTGTGGTGCGCTCTATAAATAATAAACAAACAAACAATGTCTAGCTGCTTTCTAAAAAAAAATGTCTAGACAAATTTAATTTTGTGCTCTGAGTAATAAATCCATAATTTGATCACCATCATAATTTTCAAACTTTCCATAGTTTTGTACTAGGAATGACATGGGTGCAAACTTCACAAATTTAATTATGGGTCCCAGACAGTGATAAGAAATCACCAACATTGAAGGGTGTGCCTGGAGACTTCACTGTTAAAAGCACCAGGGAATCTGCACCAGCTAATGGGCTAAGCATGAAGGCAGGCTTTGTTCACAGATGTTAGCGCCATTGGAAGCTGCTATTCTGCACCTCATCGTCCATAGCCCATTTGTTAGCCTGCTCTCGGACCCTGCCACCTCTTACCGCTCCCGCCATTATGCCTGCTGCTCTTTTGACCCACCTCCTCTTTACCTATTTTCAAACCAACTCTCTGTTCTTCATTGCCTGGCTCCCTGTATCACGCCTGAACCTTGATCTGTTTAGGACCTCGGCTTCCATTTGCTTGTTCGCCATTATGCTTTATTTTCAAATAAATTCAACCCACAGGTGCCCTGACCTGCATTTTCTCTCTTACCTCACCTTTCGTATCCCAGGCATTTGTCACAGGGTGCCAATAGACATAATACTCCACTCTTTGAGTCATAATAGCCTGTTATTAACTTGGGCAGTGGGCCATTACCACCCGACATGACCCTCAGAATGTATAATTTTTGCTTAAATAGAGCACTCTATCGTCTCCCTTACTCGTTGTGTACCCTCTTGCAAGGGCAGTTTCTAGATAATCTGGCACGAAGCGCAACACTCCAGAATGTGCCCTATGCCGCATTGCAACCGCCGCCCCAAAATTATAAAATAATTTCAATATAAACAGAAGCTGGTTTTATGATGTTGTAATTAAAGTATTTAAAAATAATGTGTAGATACTATTGCAAATAAGAATTCACTTTCAGTGCTTCATATGCATTTTCATTGTCTAAATCGCACTCTCCAAGTTGTTTCAGATGCAAAACTGTTTAATGGTGCTCAGTTATAGGTTTTTGATTGTTGTGCTCTCTATTGAAAATATAACTATTGCCAATTGCACCTTTTATAATTTATTAAAACTCCTATCAGCAACTATAACCAAGATGCCCAGCGTGACCCACAC
This sequence comes from Ambystoma mexicanum, assembly GCF_040938575.1. NCBI lineage: Eukaryota > Metazoa > Chordata > Amphibia > Caudata > Ambystomatidae > Ambystoma > Ambystoma mexicanum. The sequence goes on from NC_090922.1 coordinate 394,382,721, forward strand.
ATTTGGAAACAACAAGTATTTCTTTCTATGAGGAATACGTTGCAGCAAAGGAAGTGTTTTATTTTCACCCTTAATAATCATTTTTGGATTAGCCAATGTTACACTAGACTAGACTAGCCTACAAAATAATTGAGGTCCATTTTAATAACGTACACTGCAAAATTAACTGACCAAGTTTGTCAGGTAAGGCACGGTATGGATCAAATCATTTCACATGACCACACATTTTGGTAAGAGGCAAGCCAAGATTTGTTCTGAGTTTATAATTTAGGCGCTTGACCACAACCTAACCATCTCCAGGTGGTACTGATCTGTGTTGCTGTTTGCCTTCTCAGGGCTGCACGTATTTTAATTTGTATAGATGACTTTAAAAGTAAACAAATCACATAATACACCATCCTGTTAAATTATAAATCGCCATAGAAACATGTTAAGCAAAAGGAGTATGACTTTCAGATTTATTTTCTCCAAGCATAAATGAAAGTTAGCTTGTAAGCCAGGCATGTGTGCATTGAGGCAGCCTGGTAAAGTTGGGGGCTTGGAGCCATAACAGGTAACGTACAAAAAGGTGGTGCCTAAAAAGGCACTGAGAATTGATTACCCCTCACTACTTCAACTCTAGGAAAAGTAGAGATTGAGCGATTATCGTCACACACAATTTAACATAGCCCAAACATTTTTCAAAAAATCAACAGTGAATGATACTAGTTGGCAAAGGAAGGCAAAATAAGCAAAGTACGCAAAATATTATTTTAATAATATAAATATTGAAAGCAAGATAAATTCATAAATCAATGCTTCAAATTGAGACACAAAACATATGTCTAACCACTAAAATGGAAAAGGAAAAGGAAAAGGAAATGAAAAAGAAAGAAATGGGTAATTAAATAAACCCTATTTTCGGAAAAGAAGATTTTTTAACTATAACGCCTATATTTAGACATTATTAGAGACATGGGGTGTCGACATGTTTCGGCCAAAGGACGAATTAGACATTTTCTCAAGTGTCCATTCGGAAACAAGTATTGTGGCCATCTTCAGGACAAATGATTTCTTCATAATAAGCCTTGTGTATGATGTAGATGAGACATTGTAGATCTAAAAAGATGTATGCACAATTAGTTGACTTGTAAAAAGGGAAAAACTAAAAACTATTCCACAATTGAATTTCTACAAAGGATATGCCTCCTACTAGTATCAACCAAAGTTACATTGTGATGTTAAGATAAACAGTTAATATAGTTCACTACTTATCTACAGTATTGGTTGTGTTCAGAAAATAAACAATTTTAAAACTTTTTCTAAAAAAGAAAAAAGGAAAGGAAATAACATAACATTGTGTGACAAACAATTCAGAATCAATCTCTTACTTGTTTTCTCTAGGTCAAGTGTGAAAAAGTCAGTGAAAAACTCATCCGTCTCAAGAATACTTTCTTACGTCCGGGAGCACGTTGGCTGTTAGGATCGTAAATTCTGTGGCAAGGATCACCTTGTCCTATACTTCAAAGAACATTAAATAGTCATTGTCAATATGGATTAGTATTAGTTATTTGTTTGGTATCATTTTGGTCTATTAATGAATACTGATCACATGATTTAGATAAAAGGAGTGCTCAGGTCTATTTAGCCCTCAACTGTAGCCGGATGGTGAGTCACCCAGTATGCTTGGAAAACCTGAGTCAAAATAGAAACTAGGAGAGCATGCTGAGGGCTATGCTCTATTAAGGATTATACCAGTAGTATCTGAGAAAAACTTACTATTGGTTCCGTGATGTCAGCACTGTTAAATATGTGCTGGTAATTCACTTCTGTGTGTACAGGTGTCCCAGACGAGAATACGGGTGGAATGCCCCGAGGCTAATGTCTTGGGTTGGAGAGTTGTGAAGGCCGTTTACTGAATACAGCGAGAAGAAACAGAGAAAATCAGGCACGGAATATTAAAGGTTCTGGGCGGAAAAGCTGCAAGAGATGCCTTAATTAGCTAGCTTAAGATACCTTAATTAACTAAGTTGCCAGGTGTGTCCGGATGGGAGACATAGTGGCTCCTTCCAACTGCAGGGTGCTTACAAGCAAAAGGATTGGGTGGCAAAAATCAGCGGCATAGTTCTTCGTGATAATGCAAGGTTAGTTTGCAAAAGACCCATTGAAAAAACGTGTCTTAACCTATTCTGAAAGATAACAACACACACACAACCCGTTAGGATAAATGGGGCTGGAAAGACAAAACGAAGCAAAACTCAAGGAAAAACAAAACTGCACGTTCTGTTTAGGTAAAATGCCCAGAGGGCGAACGAATCAAGGGGGAAAGTGAAGCTTACCTCTGTGGGAAGAGAAACGACGTCTGGCAGGGATGACTGAAAAAAGCACGGAGGAGGACTTTGCCCACCTTTTTTAATGCCATAACAGGTAGACTGGTGTCCCCGGGCATCATCCAATGCTCCCTTCAGTTCTGTGTGAAGACAAGGCTGGCTCCTCTATCTACATAGAAGTAGAGGAGTTCTACATTAAAGGTTCCGTGAGAGGGGCCACCAGGAATTCAATGTGTGGAATGAATCTTTGGTAATAACCGACACAAGCCAAGAAGGCTTGTATCCCCTTCGGGGTGGTGGGCATTGAAATGCAATGGATGGCTTCTACTTTGTTGTTCTTTTGTGGCTGTACCACTGCATTTCCTACATTGTATCCTATATGTTTGGTATGGTAGGTGATGACCTGTTTTTCTTGTGAGTGATTTTAAGGCTGGTCTGCATCAGTGCAGTCAAGAAGCGGCATAGGTGGACCAAGTGGGTTCTCCAGTTTGGGCTGTGGACGATAATATCATCAAGGTATGCAATGACGTATTATCAATGCCCTTGAAGAGTTTTGTTAATGAGGCAATGAAACCTGGCCAGTGCCCTGTGCAATCCAAAAGGAAGAACTGTGAAGTTGTACAACCTGTGAGAGTGGTATTTGTCAAAACCCCTTTGTTAGATAAATGGTTGTAATGTATTTGGATTTTCCTAGTCGGACCAGGAGGTCTTCTTTTCTAGTCCTGAGGTCTGCGTCAAAGGTGGATGTGCTGTTAAGGTGTCAGAGTTCCATACAAAACTGGATGCTGCAGTCTGGGTTTGGCAGTAGCACAGGTTTGACAGTTGCACGATCGGTGAACACCATTGGCTTGCACCATCCCTAGCAATAATATATTCTGTCCTTTCCTCGGCTTCTATTTGAGCCTTGGGAATTCAATATGGTCTTACCTAACTATTTGTCCTGATGTGGTTCTTGTGGAGTGGGATACTTCACTTGTATGACATGGCTTGAAGAGAACGTTCTCCGAAAGGTATAAATGAGTTGTTTTAGTTTCCTCTATTTGTCTTAATGTAATTCTGGGTTGACATGCAGATCCCCGCCACAGTTGTTTTTGTGTTCCAGGCTGCATCTTCGAAGTGGAGCTCTGGCTTTCTATGTTGATTTAGGGCTGCTTTTGGAGTGGGTGCATGACATTTCTTTTTTAAAAGGTTTAACCTGGCATGTCTGCGTCTGGTGTCTACGGTCTGTTTTATTTACATTGTACTTCCCAGGTCCTACAGCTCCCACTATAAGGCCCTCTGATGTTGCCAGTAGTTTATCCTCAGTGGTAAGTAATAACACAATCCCATCTCTCCTGGTTGGAACGTTTGTGATCCTGTACCCTTTTTTGAATAGTTTTATTGTATACATTGTAGATTATTATTCGCGGTCTCCTGAAGTTTTCCAAGGTAGCTTGCCAATTGTTGGGCGAAGTCTGTCGGTTATTTCTCCTGCCTATTGTTTCTCCTACTCCTCATCGAGCATTGTATGTGGACTACTTCTGAATGGATATTCAAACGGGTGTAAGGGTGTCAAAGGATGCTGACACAAGGGTGGCATTTTGGTTGGTAAAAACATGTATTTAAGAGTGGTTTCCCTGCCTCAAACTAATACTAAAGGATCTGTCAGAATGTCGGTTGAAATCAAAACTCCACCATCCTGTGTCATAACCTACTTCTATCCCTTACACTGCAACTAAAGAATAAGCCAAAAAAAAGTTCCTTCCCCAGGAGAACCACCCCTTTCTCCTGGTATTTGGCTGGTATTCCCAAAAAGTTATTTGGCAAATGAATGCCAGGGGGAATGACTCCCTTCCCCCGGCATGTGGTTCCAACAAACCTTTGCACCAGTCAACTTTCAGAACCAAGAGCATGACTCCTTTCTCCTGGTAGTGGTTCACACACTCCAATATAGTTCACAACAAAGCCAGGGGCAATGTTCCCTTCCCTTGGTGTCTCTTGAGTGTAACAAATAGGCTTTCACTCTCTTCACCAGGGGAATAACTCCCTTCTCCTCGTGTTTGAGAGTTGTTCTCCTTATCCTTCAACTTGCTATTTTTTTCACCCCCTTCTTGTGCAATTAGAAAAGTCCCAAATCCTTCGCGGGCCCCGGTGGACTTTTCCCTGCCAATGCAACGAGGATGCTTTCCTCAGATGCTTAGTATACTTATGCCGGGCTCCCCCTCTTTCTCTGGTGGTCATTGAGCTTATTGTAGTCACTGCATTTGTTGTCACTGCAGTGAGGACGTTCTCCTCTAATGCTTAGTTTACTTGTGTTAGGATCCCAGATGTCTTGTGGTCAGTGGGCTTGTTGCTGCCACTGAGATGAGGAAGTTCTCCTCTGATGTTCAGTACACCCCTCCCAATAGTTTGATTGTTACTACTGGGCAGGCAAAATGCCGCTCAAGCCTCTCTCTCTCTCTCTCACTCTCTCTCTCTCTTCACCCCTGTTTCCCCTGCCAGTCTCTCATACCTTCTGTTACCTTTTTATGGGCTTCAGTATGCCACTGGGGCTTCCTGGGACTGGAGTGCATTTTCACTGGCTTTTTGGGCTTCCCTCCTCCGCTTCCGCAGCTTTGCGCTCTACTGTACTGCTCGGTTGTCTCTTCCTGCTTCGTGTTGGGGCACGCTTCAGCTGGACCCACATAACTCGCTCAGCGATTTGCTGGCGTCCTCCGCTCTTCTGCATCCCCGGTCAGTCGACAGGATTTGAAACTCCCACTCTGGATGGTTTCCTCACCTACTGCCTCTCCCGTCTGTGCTTGACCACATCTTTAGTCCTTTTTTCTTCTTATACATTGACAATCCACCAGGGCGACACTGGCAACAAAGCCCTTTGTTGTTCTTGATAGGTTGATCTTTATGCATCCCTGGGGCCACCTAGTACCAGTACTAGCACAGTCAGTAATCTTCATGTCATGTCTTTTGTGCTCTTCTTTGTCCTGGTACTTTTGGTTTTGGCTGTTTTTCCTACACTACAGAAGTACATGGGTTTACTGTCAAGGAAGTGCTTTGGAAAGCAGGTTTTATTAGGGAAGGTTCTGGTGTTACAGTGGCCAAATGGCTGTACCGTAGGGAAATGTCTTTTTAGTGACTTGTGCGGAAGCAGACTATGATTCCCACAGTGCATATTACTTTGGCTCGACCTACATGTCTTTGGCTCGACCTACATGTCTCTGTAGGGGCCCATTTATTCACGGATTCCCTTGGGTGGACCCTCTGTCTTCCCAGCACACCTTACCGCTTTTCAAATATATTTCAAACTCTTGCAGGAACTCTGTCAGCTCCTAAGAATGATTATGCAACAGCTCCCACCTTTCAGGTGACTGTTCTCTGAAATCCGTGACTGTTCTCCGAAATCTGTTTCCCACCATTGGCTCCAGGTCTCAGACCTCCACTCCCATCATGGGTTCCTTTGTGCAATCTCCATCCAGGCCGAGCCACAGCAAAGTCAGAGCTCCACATTCTCATAGCCCCTCATCCACATAACCCTCTCTGAGCCAGCGGAGAGCAGCATCCAAGGGAAAGGTTGTCTCTCTGTGGACTAACTGGGTAAGGCTGTGGGGTGATTTGATGGATCTAGCTCCCTCCATCCAAGGGTTCTAACTCTTGTCTCCATCAATCCTTATCTGCCCCCCCTGAGTGCTTCACCACAAGCTAATCCCTAAGGGCTCTAACACTACTTCTTTTGTTCTATGACTTCCTTCTACTAACGTCTCCTGTCCCTTCTCAACACTCTCCCAGATGGTGTACCTCTACACTCGAACGCTTTCAGCTCAGGGGCTGTCTCCTCGTTTACCCCCTTCTCTCCTTTATGCCATGTTCCCTTCTTCTTTCCATTATCTGTTTGCCTTTCTCCTTGATTGTCCCCTTACCTAGGTTTGTCCCTGTTAGTGCCACCCTAACTCTGTCTCCTTCTTAAACCTCCATTACTTTCCCCTCCACTGATGTGTCTCTAACTCACTGTTCCTCACCTTCTGGACACTTTTCTACTGTCTTCTTTCTAGTCTTCACTTCAACCTCTTCCTTTTCTTTAATGCTCTGACTTCACCACTATTCTGTCTTTACAAAATAACAAGGATATAATTAGAAGGGTAGGGCTATTGTTACTTGTGACATGGGAAATCTAAAGACCACTAGCAGACAAAAATGGTAATGCAAAAAGTTATGGATGAAGAGAACAGCAATAACTGCACACAGATTGAAGAGTGGCATAGCCTGGCACTAGAAAATGTGGATGAGAAGAAAACATTGATTATTTGCTAACCTACCGCAACATGTTGATAAATATTAATCGAAGTGCTGCGAGGATATTGAGAAATGAGGACCACCACGAAATTCACCTCTGAGTGACTATCCCATTTATTAAACGCCTTTCCAGGGAGGGTAGGATCACACAACTATAGGAACTAGGGGAAGCCTTTATAAACTAAAAGGGTTTCTATGAAAACACTGTCCAGCATGATCAAGCTCAAAAGAGGGGCTGGATAGACCAGATCCCTGGGAAAGGATATATTGTCCCCTATTCTTTATGACTGTCTTCTTCCAACCACTCAATACTAAACACAAGAGTTAGAAAATACTGGCCAACCAAAGTCCAAACCCTATTCTTCAAAGTTTTGCGAGCGTCCTGACTATCCCTAATTGAGAAACACAAAAGTTAAAGGTTCCGGACAACACAAAAGTTTGAATCTTGTGTATAGTATTTATCTCGGGTGTGTCACCTAACGTACTCGCAGTTCACATTCAATCCTTATGGTTGCTTAGGGTTTTTCCTTCAGACCTTCAATTCTTGCTGTTTCTCTGGAGATCTTTCGGTAGACCTTTTCTCTGGATTTCGTCTGTTCTCTGAAGGTCCCTTTTCAGACCCAGTGCTGCTTGTACTTATATTTGTCTTCCTCATCATGGTAATTGGTATTTCTGCCACACCTTTTGTTCAGGGTCCTTTGCAAGTAGCCAATAATATTTTGCCCTCCTGCTACGTATCTGGTCTCCTACGGTTGCTGGTTCAAAACCCTTGACTCTGGTTTTCCAATATCCCAAGAGCTTGAGAGGGGCTTCTGTACCCTTCCAGCCAGCCTGCATCCACATAGCTTAGCAGCTCCCCACCTTTCCTTCCAGTCTCTCGGGTCTGCCTTCATCCAGGTAGCAGTCCTTCCAGTACACCTCTCTGCAGAAATCTCCCCCTGCATCCAAGGACTCTCAGCTCGCAGATCTGCTTCCTTTGTTTCCAAGAACAGAAATCAGCTTTTTCAGCCTGTTAGCCTGTTGTATACCCAGGATGGTGTGGGATATGATCTTGCATGATCTCTCCTGGGATTGGCTAGTCCCCTTGGGGATTTGTAGTATACCAGATTTGGCCAGCAGCTGTTACGTGGTAAAAGGTGTTATGTTTTGCAGTGAAAAAGACAAGTGCAATATATCTGTGTCTTTCAGATTCTTAGCCGTCATTGCAACCTGCTGAGCTATCCCGCACTCAGCTTGCTCCAGCGAAGCCGAAGATATGTAGCTTTGCCAACTGGGAATGATACCAATGAACTGGGCTTGAATGTCTGATAGGGAGAGTACGGTTGGTTTGCCCTGTTTTCGGTGATGTATATTTTGATTACGCTATCACATCAAAGGCACAGGCCCTTAAAAAATGGACTGTATCATGTGATAATTAGTTGGAATCAGCCGAACCTGGAAGCCTTGCAGACTATACGAACACCCGCCTCCCCACCCTGAGCAATCCCCACCCTGAGCAATCACCTCGTACTGTCTACATCTTATGGGTCAATCAAAAATGTACTGTGTTTTCAATATCTCACTTTCCTGGATATGCATCAAAATTGAAAATGGTTAATTGGTGAGCATTTTTTATTTAGAAAGGGATCCTTCAGTAACCCCACACTGCATGCAAAATGTGCACATCATCACAGTGAAAAATGGAGTATATAGGTTAGATCATGATTTTTAAAAAGAAATAGACAATATGGGCGATAGATCCTTATCAACTCTCTGTTAAATGTATTCGACTCCACGAATTGGTTGTTGTGATTTTATTTATTTTTTAAACAACTTTATCTATGATCGCCTGCAAACAATTTGTGTACATGATGAAGATGATGGAACAGTTACATTCCGAACATTGTCAGTTCGCATGTTCTCCATTCTCTCCCTTCTTCACAATCGACGTGTTGTGATTTCTATTGTTGTAACTGAACTTGACAATATAAAGTTGTTAAAAAAAAACTAGGCTATCTTCGGTGGACTCTAGAGAAAGCTGCAGTTAAAGGAATGAGTTTAAAGTGATATCTTACTGTTGGATAAACTCAATGATGAAGAAACAAAAGAACAAGACAGTTGGTCTCATTCCAAGTCTGGCGGTAACCTAGCCGGAAAAACCGGCAGGTTGCTGCCGGACTTGGAATGAATTACTGCCTCTGTGATTACCAGAATCACTGGGGCATTACAATCCCGGTGACCCGATAATTCCGGAGGTTGAATGCCGTAAATCCCCATGCCCATGGGAATGGGGACAATGGAAACACTGGGCTATGACGGAGCCGGTGTTTCCATTTCCGTCTGATGGCGGGTGGCGTTACTCCACCTCCCGCCTGCAGAACTCGTAATCTGCTGGTCCGGAAACAACGGTGGTGGCGGGTTTACCCCCACTGTTGTTTCCAGACCGGCAGACTCTAAATGAGGCCCAGTATCTATTTTAAAGCTAGATTCTGCAGGGAGGCCACACACAAGAAAGATTATGGGGACACATTGGAATGTATTGTTATTGGATCTGGAATTTGCATTTTTATTGAAGATTCACCTATCATTTCTTGTCATATTGCAACCTCATTAAAATGTCTTTTAGTATCCACTTGAAACATGATGATGGTGCAGTTTCGATTGCTATGTGGTTGAAATCTATGATGGCTACATTACTTGGCAGTAATGTCTGTGGCAATTGCTCTTCCTTTACATGTGTTAAGAATGATTGTACAGAGTTTTGGAACAATAAACAACATGATTTTAAGGTCAATCTTCTGTTTCAAAACTATTCACACCCGGGAAAGGCGGTCTGACCAATCACAATCCACCTTACCTGGGCGCGATCCTGCCTTCACTGCCCGCTGTGTTGAAGATTTTTTTTTTTTACAAAAATGGCTGCCATCATAAAAATCGGAAAGGGACTAGGTCTCTCTTCAGATGACAGCGGCTATTTTTGAAAATGTTTTCAATGGCCGCTGTTATGGGGCTGGCATGCTCACTGGAGCCGGCCCCATCAGTGCTGGGGGGGCCAGCACCTTGGTTAGTTGCTGGGATAACCCAGACTTATGGTGTTGCAGGGATGACCCTGCTAGGCCGTGTGGACATGGGCCTGGGGTGCCGGGGCACCAAAGATTCTGGGAGCATCCTGCTTGTGGAGTGGCCTGGGCCGACCCAGGGCACCATGCCAACCTGAGGGTCCAATGTCAGCAGGACCTGCAGTCCTGTGATCACACGGTGTGGGTCTGCAGGCCAGGGCCGTAGGACCGTGATCACATGGTGTGGGCTTGAAGGCCCTAAATGAGAGACGGAGACAGGAGTGCCATTGTTGGAGTTTGTAGCCGTTCTAAGGTATGTGCGCGCAGGAGCTCCTTTTACTAGCATGGTGTCATGACACCTCTTAAAAGGACAATACACTTAGAAGGGCCACACCACACTCCTCCTTTTTCATAACGAACAAAAACCAGCCTCACTGAATATTAATTGATTCCCACCTGCACCCTATTACTTACAAAACAACAATACGTGGACCACTTGGGAGCTGTAGAAGAAAACAAAGACCACATACATTGGGACTCAGATAGTTGCAAACATATAAAGGATCAAACACTCTGTATATTGTATATATTCGATGGGTGGCAGTCAGGGTTAGTGGACTGCTGATGGTCTGTTGGCATCTCTACCACATTCTAAGACACTTTATTACGAATGGGAGAACAGAACTTCAACCACTGAATGACACCATTGTCGGCTACTGGAGCCATATACAGCATGCCGACCATCTGCGGTAGCACGGCTTTGCATCTATTCTAACTGGGACCACTTTAAGCATTTAAATTACATGCAGGCTTGCAGCATCTAAATACATATTTACTGAGTCCTCTTTAAGCATCTGCGGGGCTGCAGGAAATCAGTTCAAACTTGCGCTAGTATCAGTTCAGGACATTCGATTGCACAATTCAGGGGCCGACAAAGTGGCACATGTAGCATTGGTGGCCACATCAGCTTAGTCCCTGCTGTTGGAGCAGGCAGCGAGACACTGGTGGCGTCTAGGCTGAACCACGTTCAGGCTCTCCCAGGAGGGAACGCCTCTGGATGTTGACAGGGCATGGGGTGGCAGCATGTCGGTTAAGGGTCACGCCATGGTCAGTGCAAGCATGATGGTACGCCGGCTTCACAGAGGCTGCACCACGCAGCAAGCAGGAGTCCCACCCTTGTAGCGGTGGAGTGTGGGGCAGTGAGACAATGGTGGCATGGTGTCTGGGCCACACGCCCCCAGGCAGGAGTCATATGTCTTCCCACAGCTAAAAGGAGGCCGCCTTCCGTCTCTCCCTCCCACAGGCAGGAGTCACATTCCTCTTGGTGGCGGGTGTGGGGCAATGAGACACTGATTGGTAGGGTGCCAGCCACGCTGCCCCAGGCAGAGGGTTTTGCGCTCATCTTCCTAACCTGGCCGTACAAGCACTCTCTTGGGGTAAGAGCTTCAGCCAGGTGAGTGACTATGTCTTCCCATTGCAGCAGCCATTGGTCATAATAATGCGGAAGGCCATCACATGTTTTTGTAAAAGCAAGTATGGTTGAGGAGACCCAGGGTGAGACTCCCCCTGAGATATGTGTTGCCTTTTTCTTTGTGATTGATTGGATTCTGTATTAGATCATACGGTGTGGGCCTGCAGGCCAGGACCGCAGGACCGTGATCACACAGTGTGAGCCTGCAGGCCCAAAATGAGAGACCGAGACAGGAGTTCCATTGTTGTATGCAGCCGTTCTAAGGCATGTGCATGCAGGAGCTCCTTTTAGTCCATGGTGTGAAGACATAGTCATGACTCCTCCTTAAAGGGCAATACAATTGGGAGGGCCACACCACAGCCGACATCACCCGAAAAAGGAGCTAGTCCCTTTTCCATGTTTATGGCAGCAGCAATTTTTTCATTCCAATGGGAGATGTGTGCTCGGGCTGAACACATCTCCCATTGGAATCACACAAAAAAGAAAATTATCCGCATATGCTCAAGCCTACCAAAGCTCGGGCTGCCGGGCCGTTAAACGCCATGTGCGCCCCGGCGGCGGGGCGTGATAGTTATTATAGAACATTGTTTATATATGCTTTTGTCTTGCCACTGTGACAAACGTTATATAGTGAGCACCATCTGCAAGGTGAAATATGGTATACACGGAAATGTTCGGGCTATTAAAAAAAATCAGATGGACCGTCTCCTCATATGGCTCTACACTTTAGTGATGTAGGTGGCGGGTATGTTGATCATCTAAGTTTCACCACTTTACAACATGTTAGTATGAATATTAAAAGAGGGTAACGAAGATTACGTCAGTGTGTAGCCAAAACAATATTGAACCTCGATACCCTTGTTCCCATTGGTCATAATAAAGCGGAAGGCCATCACGTGTTTTTGTAAAAGCAGGTATGGTTGAGGTACCCATGGTGAGACTCACCCTGAGATATGTGTGTTGCCTCCTTCTTCTTTGTTATCGAATGGATTCTGTATTTCATTTTTAGGATGTTAGAACATGATACGTGATTTCACTGGAACATGTAGATTTGCCATGCAGTATGATGCATATTTGTGTATAGTTGTAATATTGAATGATGTTATTTATGAAGATAGATGTCCCCTTTAGCAAGGTTGTGTGGTATCTAATGGCCCTTGACTTACTGTGATATACATTCTTACAGCATTTCACTTTTCCTGTTGATATTCTCCATTATGTGAATAGCATTATTAGGATTTTGGAATGTAAGAGTTTTTTAGAATACGTATTCTAAAATTATATAATCCACTTTTGCATTACATTCTTTAAATAAGAATGATATGGAGAGATATATCCAAATGGGAAGCCCTTCATGGAATGCACATTATGAACTTTAGTAACTATTGTTTAATCTTGTACCTATCTGCACTGAGATTTATATTAAGGTATTTTACATTTTTATTAGAATCAGCATTAAGCGCGATATTTGTGTATAAAGCACTTTAAGAATTATTCACTACATATTTTGAAGCATATTGTACAACCGTGCACTTTTCACGGAAGGTTCATGTATGTTCATGTATTGGCTTGTTTGGGCAATAGACCTGGTGGTCTGAGAAATATATTTTTTTGCTAATGACTAATGCAATTATAAGATGCTTTAAACAACGGTATTCACATTTTGAATAGAATTGCTTACCTAACAGCTAATAAGTAAGAATATGCACATTGAGGGTTGGCACATACACCTCTGTCAACCTGTTACTTGGGTTAATATTTATACATACAATGTGAAGTTTATTTATTTTGTATTTATAGAAACGCACAAAACAGTCAGGTATCTAGGCGCTAGTTAAATTAAGTGCGAAGTGACATTCAACCAAGTGTAAGACCACGCATAAGGGTTACAACATGCTGGTGGATCTTGAGACGCATAGTCTGGTAGAGCCACGGTCCTGGTACGTGGGCTACTGCGGGAGTGAGTACAGGTATGCATGGAAGACAGAGTTGAAGTAGGCGCACAGTCTGGCAAAGCCACGCCTCATATTACAGGGGGCTACATCAGGTGTTAAATAGGTATAAAAGGTGGGTTTCAGGCTTGAAAGAGTACATGGGCAGCACAAGGATGGTAGGTCATGATAGATGGTGCAATTGTAGCGCAGTGCTGATGGGTCATAGGTGGTAGGTTACAGACATAACACAGTTCCAGGTACAGCGTGAGGAAGCAGTACAAGGCTTCAAATGCATGTCGGAACAATACATATGCAGCGCCAGGCTGGCCAGTCATAGAAAATACAGAGGTGGCGCAGGTTGTTAAAACACCAAGTACAAGTGTAGTGTGAGGCTGGAATGCAGAATCTGTTAGTATGTGGGCGAGATACAAGTAATGGAGCAGTGGAGCAGTAGAGGAAGTCCTGGCAAGGCTTAGACGTGCATTCTCCGGTGAAGATGATATTTGTATTAGGCTAAAAGGTTTAAATGGTAGAATTTATGGAAGGAAATAAGAAAATTACAAGTATGTAGAGAAAAATGTGTAAGCATGTATGTAGTAATTAAACTTCATTAATGATAAATGTGTATCACGTTAAGGCTCACTGATCGCATGGGTTATGAGTAGCATGAACCCGCCAGTAGGAAGATACCTTGAAAAAGTCACATTATGAGGTAAAATGCGTGTCGGCTGTAGAAGACGCGAATTTTAGAGAATAACATTGTGTTCATATTTGAAGCATTCTAGGAGTGCAAACCTTTTTTATTTTTGTATGTTCACTACTGCCTCGTTCCTGCTCTGTTGCCAAACGTCCTCTTTGTTCTCACCAGCCTTCATAGGGCATTTTCCCTCTCCCTTGGGCCCATGTTGCCCCTGAGCGTAGGCACCTGTGAATCATCATGACTCAGGGTTTACTATTGGTGAATTACTGATGTTGAATTTAGTACAGCTGTTTCTGGCAAGTCCGCAGTGATGTGTCATACTGGCCTTCAAGAATCTTGCCTGCCATCGTGTTTCTGACATGAGCCAGTGGCTCAACCAGCAGGCTGAAAACTTTAACACAGTGTGTGCCCGACCGTGGCTTTCAGTATCTGTTCTTTGCTGCCAGTTCCTTCTGTGAACGAATTCTGCTTCAGATCGTGTGGGGCTAAGCTTGTAGACCATGTGTGTATGTTTCTGTGTGCGTGTTCCTATCGTAGACATGAGTTTCACTAGCACGCCTCGACTTATAGCTTTGGGAATCTTTTAAAGGGACTGGCAGCCAAAAGGCTGCCTCCTGATTATTCTAACTGCTACCCTCCAGCAAGTCCCTTTACACGACAGAGCTCCCTGGTGTAACCATGCGGTGAGCCCCTGCCTCAAATGGTGGGATTAGCCAGACGTTCCTGCCACATCGCCCCAGGCCCAGCATTACACAGCACAGGGCGGCATCCGGCCCACTTGGCTACCCCACCATCCACATTCAGGGGACCCGGTCACGTGTTATGCCATTTAGCCTTGCCTGTTGGTGCACCTGGATGCACAGGTATCATGCACCTTTACAGATATTTAGCACACAGATCTCAGCACAGGTGGCATATTCTTGAAAATCTATTAATGGGTTTCTTGTTTGGGACAACCTCTGAAGCGTTGCACATTTTAAAACAACACCCATTTTGTAGCAGCACTTTGAAGTTACAGTAACCTGTTCTAAAAGCAATACACCATATATTTATATTTGCGTGCTACTGTTTAAGACCGCCCATCACAAAATGCTATCTGCCTTCAAATGGCAGATTGTAAATTTAGCGCCAAGCTGTCACGTAGGGGCCTCAGCACTAAATCAATACGAACCGCATTATTTGATCCTTTAACAGCAATCTTAGCTATGCATATTGAAATCGTGATTTATATGTTGACTGATCACACAACAGCATTATTCAATCTTCAAATTAAAGAAATTATGATCTTGGGCACCAGCATGTGGAGAAGGTTTCATAAGAGAGAGAGCCTTTCCAGCAGTCAAGTACACCCTGTTAGGCCCACTCAACTGAGAGCGACAATGCTGGTTCAGAAGCGGAGGCTTTCCCTCCCACAAAGAACAACTTCGCAAACTCCAAGGTTCGTTGTAACGTCATTGAAAAAGCAGACCCCCATATTGAAAATGCAATGACTATATATACACGACCTACACGTGGGTAAACTGCTGCGTTTGTGAGCTGAGGTGGGGGTCTTCGCAAGACGTGCCCAGAGCATCACCATAATGACTGGAGAGGGGATGGTGTACAAGACGATAACCGTCTTTGTGGCGTTGTTGAAATCTTAGAGGGTAAAATAACAGTTTCCAACTTTACAGAATTTGAATGGTGTGTTGTCAGTGAATGTGTTGCCTCGTTTAAGTATGGCTATGGTACTGGCACTGTTTCCTTTGCTAAATGTTATAGCAATGTATGTGATAGTAGTTTGCCATGTTGTTAACCCGTTACCTGTATTTATATAGTCAGAAAAGTTATGTGACTTAGATGATAAAGAGAGAAGTAAGAGATCCAGCAATATAAAGACACACTATAAAAATTGGTTAAAGGATTTTAATATAATACCAATAATGCCAATTGGAGGTGTGTATATATAAGCTATGTAAAATCCATGATTCTAAAAAATTCTGGTACCTATATCGACAATTCCTGATGGATGAAGATAATAGGGAAAACAACAACGTGGGCCAGGAGGTTTGGAAGCATTATATTACTGATCTCTTTTTCAAGACTAGTCACATATCTGCTGTCCCTATCTGTATAAACTCATACGGCACTGCTAAATTCCCCTTTGGTATTCTGGACATCCTTAAAGTGATCTCAAAAATGAAATCTTCACGTGCCCCTGGCCCGGATGGGTTGGCTAATATTGTTATAAAACAAAATCCTAAGAAATGGGCAGTGCTTTTACTCCAGTTATTTACTGGTATATGGGAAACAGGCATTATACCGGATAGCTGGAGGAAAGCCATAGTTGTCCCTATTTTTAAAAAAGGGGACAGAAAATTGCCTGATAACTACAGACTACTAGCAATGGCCGATAGTAGCTGTAAGATTTTCTGTTCCCTTTTAGTGGACAGTTTGAACAACTGGATAGAGGAAAAGGGTCTCCTCTCTGCTCAACAAACTGGTTTTCGAAAAGGATACAGTACCCTGGATAATCTGACTATGTTGAAACACATCATAGCTGGTTCTAAGGATAAGGGGGAAAAACTATATGTGTGTTTTATAGATTATTCGAAAGCCTTTGACTGTGTCAATAGGGGCCTTTTGTGGGAGAAACTGAGAGGGAAAAAGATCTGTCCTAAAATCCTACATTTTTTGGAGGAAATGTATAGGGAGACCACGGTGCCCATCTGTTTGGGTAAAGGAGGGATGTTATCATCTGAGATTAGTACTAACACTGGACTCAAGCAGGAATGTGTTACATCTCCTATACTGTATAACCTGTACGTTTCAGATATGTGGGAGAGTTTTAATATCTTAAATCATTTCCCACCTATTGTGGCGGGGAAACCAATATGTGGCCTTATGTATGCAGACGATACTATCCTTATGGATAAAACTCCGGTAGGACTGCAAAGAATGTTGAATGGCCTGTTTGCTTACTCTGAGGCGAATAACCTTAACATTAATATAAATAAGACTGATTCAAGATGGCTGCCTGCTGCAGATAGACGCGCCGGCGGAGCTCCCGAACCCTAACACTGGGGAAAGCCCGCCACCCTGTTGTTTCGGCGGCATACAAGGCTTAGTGACACTGTCTGCATCCCGGCAATACGGACATATTTTGGGGGCGGCCACGTCGCTGGTGAGGTGGAGGCGGATCGGAGCCTCGGAGCTCGCGGCGGCTGGTGGAGCATCGGATCCCAGAGGCCCAAGGAACACGGGCACCGGGAGAGGAGGAGCGGAGGCGGAGGCAGGGGAGCACCCGCGGTGGAAGAGCGGGTCGGGAACCGACCCCGTCCGGGGGAGCTGGCGGAGCGCGGGGTCGCTTGATCCGGTGACCTAGGAAGAGCCGAGGGAGAGTGGCACGCGGCCCCCGGAGGAGGCCTTCGGGAGATTGCTGGCTGGCCGCGACACATAGAAGGAGAAGTGCGCAGATCCCACAGCCCCCAAGGAAAAAGAGGTCGCTCCCCCTGAGGAAGGCGGCGAGTGGGGCTGGAGGCGGGGGAACAAGCACCGGCAGAGGGAGAGCGGCATCTGAGCGGCTCCATCGGGAGCCGCAACGGACCTTGGGAGGGCCCATCGCCTGGATTGTTGGAACGGGTCCCGTGGGGGCCAGACTTTGGAGGGGGAAACGCCCGCCCGCTGGCATTGCGGAGTGGGACGTGGAATTGGAAGTTTGTCCCCCGCACTGGTGGGGGAAGGAGCAGAGGGTCGCAAAGAAGCGGACCCCGGCGGTTCCATCGGGAGCCACGGAAAACAGCAGGGAACATCTTCACTGGGCACACTCGGGTAGGGCTGGCGGAGGCCCCCCTGACAGAGACAGTAACCGCCCAGGGGCCTAGAGGAGCAACATAAAGGCCTGATTAAAGTCATTACTGAGCCGGGGCGTGGTGGCACCGCTGGGTCCCTACGCTGAGGAAAGGCGGGAGGGCCGTTCTCTCCCCCCCCCCTTTTGGATTTATACGGAGGCAGGGGCAGTGTCTGTATGATACGGACTGCTGAGCAACAATCGAAGCGAACGGAGACAAAGATCACCGAAGGAAGTCAAGGTGGGAAAGGGGTTTCGGAGACCCCGTGGAGGTGAGTGAGGTCTCCAGAATACGGCCATGGCTACAATGGTAAAGGGGAAGAGCGGGAAAACGTTGTCGACCCCAGGAGGCTCCGGGTACTCTTCCCAGCATCTGGCCAACCCAGGAGGCGAGGGAAACATCTGGGACCGCGAAGGGGGACCCTGAGGGAAGCGCCTCTCCCCCGGACGGGGAGTGTACAGCTGCAATGTCACGACAAGTCTCAGGGGGGAGATGCATACCCTGCATATCAATTTAGCAAAAACGTTCCAGGATCAAATCCAGATTCTTCGAGCGGACCTCAACTCGGCCTTAGGTGAAATTAAACAGGAGTTGCGACAGCAAGGGGAGCGGGCGGACTTATTGGAGAGGGGCCTGCAAGAACTGGACAAAGAGGTGACGGCTAACAGCGAGGCAATTGAAAGACTTGACGTGGCTACACATAATTTGGACATTCAAATGGAGGACATGGAAAACAGATCCCGCCGAAGTAACATAAGGGTCAAAATGCTACCGGAAACCATCCAGGACAAGGATTTAAAAGGGGTGATACAATCTGTTTTTGCAGGGATTTTGGGAATCTCACCCCCGGAAAGCATTGAGCTCGATCGAGTTCACAGAGTGGGACAGGGAGGCATGGGGGCGCAGTCGAGGCCCAGGGATGTTTTGGCGGCCTTCACCAAGTATGTCCAAAAAGAGGAAACCCTCTGGGAAGCGAGGAAACAGGAGCCCATCTTCTACCACGAGCATCGCATAGCGTTATTTCAGGACTTGCCAAGTAGCACTCTAACGAAGAGGCGCCAGATGGCTCCCGTCTTGCAGGTTCTAAATGCGAGAGGGGTCAAGTACAGGTGGACCTTCCCGTTCGGATTGGTGTTCGAGTGGGAGGGAGTTCAGAGGCGCATAACTACAGTGCAGGAGGATGCGGGTATTTTACGCCTGGACCAGGATGATGCCGCCCCTAAAAAATCTAGGAAGAAGGTTGCAACAGTTGAGAAACAACCAAGGCAATGGGCCTGGTCAACAGTGGGAGAGAAAAGGAGGAAAATGAAGCTAACTACAAAAAGCAATCTGGCCAGCAACATGGATGGTTCTGGAGGGACGGAAGGGGATGCACAAGAGGAGACCTCAAAGTAGTAGTAACTTTATATGGGTGATGGGCCACTAAAGGAGACAATTGGCAGGGAGGTGAGCACCCTTCTATGAATCGGTAAGGATGGGTATATCCGAGTTGTGGGGGGAGTGGGAGGCGGGAAGGGCACGTCCTTCAGGGGGTAGCGGAGGGGGGAGAGAAGAGGGGGGAGGGGGGGAGGGGTGGGCAGCAGAAGCTTCATGAAAGAGCCAGGGTATGGAAGGCGGGGATTTTACACAGCATCAGAGGAAGTAGGGAGGGGCCACAAGGGATTCCTGGTTCGCTCCAGCGGTGGGGCATTCAAATGTGATCGGGTCCTGGAGGGAGGCCAGGGGCTATAGCACTGAAGTTGTATTAATCCTCTCTAAAGTGGCTAACGCATAATGTGAGGGGGTTGAACACGCCCCTCAAGAGGAAAAAGCTAGAGCAATTTACGAGGCGAGAGAATCCAGATATTTTGGGGCTGCAAGAAACGCACCTGAAACGCACCTGAAACGCCCAGAGACCAGGGGCGTCTCAAGCTGAGGGGGTTTGATCTGATATTACAGGCGTCGGGGGGGCGGGGGGGAGTAGATCAGTGGGGGTAGCCTTAGCAATTAAAAACTCAGTGGGCTTTAGGACGTCGGAAATGATTAGGGACAAGGAAGGCAGGTACATTAATAGCCCTCGGGGCGCATCAGAACAACCCGTAGACCTTGGCAGTGGTGTATGCACCAAACGCAGGACAGGAGCGATTTCTGTCACATATTTTGGGGATTCTGGAGGAAAGGGCACGAGGACCAATCATTCTACTAGGCGTAGATCGGGGGATACGTAGGGATAGATCGGGGCGCCTGGTGGGCGGGGGAGGAGCAGTGCTCTCGCAAGACCTGAAGGACAGAATACGGGATGCAGGGTTGAGAGATGTGTGGCGCGAGATCCGGGTAGGGAAGAAGGGTACACTTTCCTCTCAGGGGTCCATGGATCCCAATCTAGGATAGACTATATTTAGGTATCCTCGGATCTGGTGGGTCAGGTTCGGGAAGTGGCAACGGGTCCTATAGGTATAGCGGATCACAAAGTGGTGTCAATGAAAATGGACCTGGGTCATAGAGATAGGAGGGGGTGGGCCTGGAGGTACCCAGAACACCTTCTCAGGGACCCGATCATTAGACAAGACGTAGAAGACAAAATCAGGGACTTCTTTGACACCAACCGAAAGGGAGACACGAAGGAAGAGATAAGGTGGGATGCCTTTAAGGCCACGCTAAGGGGGGGAACTAATAGCGGCAGCATCTCATAGGGCGAAAGAATTGAAAGAGCTGGAAAACCGGCTCGAGGAGGAGGTCGAAAGGGCACGGCGCAAGGTGGAGGCGGCCCCAACGAGAGCTTCCATGAGGGAGTATCGAGGGGCGCTGGGACAGTTGGAAATCCTTAGGACAAAAAAAGCTGAAGGGGCTCTCTTAAAGGTCCGACAACATTATTACGCCAAAGCGAATAAAGCGGATGCTCTCCTTGCCTGCTTACTAAGAGGAGTGAAATCCAGGAACACGATCACAGCCTTACTGACGGAGACTGGGGAAAAGGTAACGGAATCAGGGGAAGTACAACGGTTGCTGGTATCCTTCTATGAGTCTCTTTATGAATCACAGGGCCCCCGAGATTGCTTGCAGTCAGCGAATTTTTGGTAAGGTAGCGTTGGAAAAGATTGGGGAGGGGGCGCTGTCCCAACTATGTGGGGAGATTATGGAAGAGGAAGTGGCAATGGTGATCAGAGGGCTTCCTCTAAATAAAGCCCCAGGCCCTGACGGATACACTGCAGCTTTTTACAAAACCTTTGCCGCGGTATTAGTCCCACATTTAACTCACCTTTTTAATGCATTTCGGCTGGCGGGGAAAATATCTCCGTCTATGGAAGAGTCTAGAGTGACCCTTATATTGAAACCTAATAAGAATCCCGAGGAGCGGTCCTCCTATAGACCGATAGCACTGATTAATATTGACACTAAGATTTTCACAAAACTCCTGGCGAATAGGTTGGAGGGCCTTCTCCCAGACCTAATTTATCCGAACCAAGCGGGGTTCATAAGAGGCAGGCAAACGGCGGACAATATCAGGAGGGTGGCTCACCTGGTGGAAATGACTCACAGAACAGGCACTCCCGTGGTCCTTTTATCGCTGGACGGGGAGAAGGCGTTCGACCGTGTGGAGTGGTCGTTTCTGTTCAAGGTGATGCAGAAGATGGGCATCGAAGGGGACTTTTTGCGCATGGTACAGGCTAATTACCAAACGCCCACTATGAGAATTGCGGTGAATGGTACCACGACTAGAGCCTTCAAAGTGAGTAGGGGTACTAAACAGGGCTGTCCCCTATCCCCCCTGCTTTTTGCAATTTATCTTGAGCCGTTACTACAGGCAATCAGGGAGGCGGAGGGGATAAAAGGGATTTACTTTGGGGGAGTGGAACAAAAAGTGGCAGCTTTTGCCGATGATATGTTATTGGCCTTAACGTCACCATTGGAATCTATTCGGTTGAGCAGGAAGCTATTAGAAGACTTTGGGGAAGTCTCTGGTCTTAAAATTAATTTTAGTAAATCATAACTCCTGAATCTAACGTTAGGAGTAGAAGAAGGAATTATTGAGAAAAGCTACCCCTTTCATCTGGAGTCCTGGGGGGTTAAATACCTAAGGGTAAAAATCACGCCAACCTTGAGCGGCTGGTACCAAGCAAACTATCCATCATTGTTGAAGGACATTAAAAGGGACCTACACAAATGGAGGGGCCTGCGGATTTCGTGGCTAGGTAGAATGGCCACAATTAAAATGGTGATTCTCCCGCGACTGTTATATCTCTTCCAGGCTATACCCCACGCCGTACTGGGGAGCTTCTTTCGAGAGTTGAGGTCTGTGACGGGTGACTTCCTGTGGGAAGGGAAAAAAGCACGAATCAGTAGACACCTGTTAACTGCCCCAAGGCGGGATGGGGGCCTGGCATTACCAAACTTCCAACAGTACTACGAAGCAACGCAATTGCGGGTGATTAGGGATTGGCTTCGAGAGGGGGGAAGCCTCACAGGATAAGTAATGGGTGGCAATGGATAGAGCAGTGGCACATCGAAACTTGGCAGACATTTTATGGCTCCCGAAGCAGCTTAGGCCCAAGCATGTATATGAGAGCTCTATTACGAAACTGATGGCAGAGAACTGGGACAAACTGGTGAGGAGTAAAGGAATCACAACTTTCCCCTCCCCTTTTACGCCCTTGTTTCGAAATGGTGATTTCACTCCGGGGATGGAGGGAGGGGCATTTGAGCACTGGCGAGAAGGGGGTTGTAGGAGGCTGGGTGACCTGTTTCGGGACCGGAAGATTCTCTCTTTTGAGGAGTGTAAGAGGGAGTACGGGGTAAAGGAGGGAGAAAGACTTAGATACGCACAACTGCGCCACTGGGCCCTTCACCCAGTGAACAAAGAAGCTGCAACAAGGGGGAACACAAGGTTTGAGAGATTCCTTCTATCTAACGACAACTCCAAGGGTCTCATATCTAATCTCTATATGATTTTAGACAAAGCCACTGTTAGCACTGTTAGAAGCCCCTGGGCGTACATGGGAAGGTGGGAACGGATTTTGGGAAGGGGGATTGAGCGTGAAGATTGGGAAAGATTATGAAGGATGATCCCCAGGCTGGTTAGAGCATCCCAACTACAGGAGATGTGGTATAAGGTCCTATTTGGGTGGCACTATACAAGAGCTCAACTGCGGGAGATTTATCCCGCTACCCCCGGGATCTGTTGGCGAGGCTGTGGGATGGAGGGCACGATGCAGCATATTTGGTGGACATGCCCCAAAATAAGGTCCTTTTGGTTGGAGGTTCAGAGAGCTCAGGAGCAGGCCTTCGGTCCGGGGGGTAGCAGAAACCCTGAGGAGATTATTATGGGTTTCGGGTGGATCAGTGGTGCGGGGGAACCTAAATCCAGAGGGAAAGCAAGGGTGATTCTTACAATTGCAGCTATGACGGTAATAGCACAAAGATGGAAGAGTAAGGAGGTCCCTTTATTGCAGGACCTGTTAAGCAAACTCTGAGAAATCGTTGCACTTGAATGGGCAACGTATGCGAAGGATAACAAACTACAGTCCTTCGCTGGAGATTGGGAGGAAACTTTGGCTTTTCTTAAAGACGATTTCCTGATTGGGTGGCACCCTCAACGCCTGCGACTATTGGACCTGTGCTGAGTGCTGGCAATGATCCATGAAGATAATGGATCGTGGACAAGGAGGAGCCATTCCGGAGGGAGTTGGGATCGTTGGGGGGTACTGTTCTGTTGGGTTTGTAGGCACAATCTTGAAGAGAATGCATCAGGAAGCCATGGAGATATGAATGGACTTCTGTTGGCTTGGGTGGGTGAGGGGGGGTAGGGGAGCGTTTTTCTTTCTTTTTTTTCTTTCTTTCTTTCTTTCTCTTGTATTCTGAAAACTTAATAAAAAGAAGTTTAAAAAAAATATATAAATAAGACTAAGCTTATGGTATTCGGAGCCACAAAGCAAGAGAAGAAAAGACTTACCTCTAGATGGTATATTAATTCTATTAAACTGGAGGTTGTCGAGGCCTACACTTATTTGGGGATGCCCATTCTGAGCAATCCCTGTATTAATTTTTTCCAAGAGGCAGTTAACTTGAAAATATTAAAGAAATGGAATGTCATAAGGAAATATATGGCTAGTAAAGGAGGCCACTCCATTGAAGGATTCCTTGAGATATATAAGAGTTGTATCATTCCCGGTATTATGTATGCTCTAGAAACCGTGGAGAGCAAATATTTGAGTAAACCAGATCAACTTGAAGGAAAGCTTTGGAGACCAGTCCTTGGACTACCCAACGCTGTGCCAATACATGCAATAAGATGTGAGTTGGGGCTTATTTCCCTTTTGACTTAGTGGAAAATTGGATGTTGTAAACTCTATTTTAGAATAATATCGGGGGAAGGGTAGAAAGGAAATTTGCTTAACCTTATAGGAAAAAATAAAAGTGAAGGCAGGTTCAAGAATACCTATATGGTAAGTTTACAAAATACAGTATTATCCTTCCTTGAAGCCATATGCTTTAAGTAACCTATGGGAAAAGACAACATTGCGTGTATTTTGGAAAGTCTTAAGGAAAAAGCATGTACCTGGGATCTGTGTGAAAATCAATCCTATCTTTATACTAAGTCTCGATACGTTGTCTATGCTCTTCAAGGTCTTAAACCTGCCAATCCGAGACAGTACCTGTTAAATACAAGAAATAGGGCTTTGAGAAGATTTGTTTTGCAATTACGCCTGAATACCCTCCCCTGTAATGAAATAATTGGGGCACGGACAAACATCCCTTGTGCTGAAAGGTTGTGTAGGCACTGTAAAATAGAGGTGGAGACAGTAAGACATATTTTAACCATGTGTATCAAATTAAAGGAATGTTATTTTAAAGGGTATGCAAATATAGTTGGGGATCTTCAAATGATTGAATCTGACCGATTTTGGTCAGTTATCTATGACGGAGAGATTAAGGTTTTTACTCGGGCAGCCTTTTATATTTGGAAGCAAGCAATTTGTTAGTATACTATTTGTGATAGTCTTTTAATATGTGTTATGTTTTTTTTTCTCTCTTTGATGTGTGTTTTTAGATTGGAGACAATAATTGACTGTAATATGTTTTCCAAATGGTTTCTTTTATGGTTAATATGTAATTGTTTTTGCTGATATAATTCTCTTGTAGTGTATAAGGCTTTAATTAACCAAAATGCACTTTAAACTAATTTAAAAAAAATATTCAGAAAAGCTCCTTGCTTAATTCACTCTGTCATTTTTATTGTAAAAGCTTCAATCTGTTAATTGAGTCAGAGATTCCACATTCTATTTGTTTTCTGAGTTCATGTCAAGCCATGTTTGCGCCCAAAAACATGTGAGAGTGATAAGCAAACGTGTGGACAACTTTATAACACGCAGGACAGACAAAGACTTGGGGATTGCAGGGTCCAATCATGGTCATTCAAATGTTTGTTTACATAGGTTGAATGATGGAGAGTCTGGCTCTCTGGGTAATCTCATTTCACGTGCCAAACACACCATTAGTTGAAACCGGAAATGTTTTCAAAATATAGAGGCCGAGATTCACAGCTAAATCTGGGCCAGCAAAACATAGACACCTGTTTGCTAAGGGGAGCCTCTGTTAATGATAATGAGTCTCAGAAGACAATTTGGCTCAGATCAGGTGACTTTTAGCAACCCAACAGTAAGAGACTACACATGTTTGTTGAGCAGAAAGCACACGCTTACGAATAATGCAGGAGCTGCTTTCAAGGGACAAGCATAGACGCATCTTTCAGATAATATAGGTTCTCCAGCATGGGGTCTGGCATGGATTCACATGCTCATGAATATTCCCCGTCGTCAGGCTGGGAATCCTCGGTACAGAAAAAATCAGTATCAGTTTAGTTTCTGATCTGTCTTTCCTAGTGGTGTAGACATTTGGTCGAATGAAAACTGGTCGAAAGACATTTGGTCGACGCAATTTGGTCGAAAACCAAATGGTCAAATTTTTTTTTATTTATATATATATTCTTCGGGTTTTCGTTTTTTAAAAAAAAGGGGTTTTTAGAAAAAAAGGGGGTTGGGGGGGGGGGACCCTCCCAAAAAAAACAAAAAAGGGGTGAAAATAAAAAAAAAAAAAATCGACCATTTGGTTTTCGACCAAATTGGTTCGACCATTTGTCTGGTCGACCAATTTTTTTCGACCAAATGTCTGGTAACCTTTCCTAGTAGTAACCAATCACTGATTTCTGGGTCATACTGCCCACAGCCAATGACTGCCCTCTCCCTAAGCCCCGCCTCCGGCAGCCATCCTCAGATTTTTACCGCACGTTCAAGTGTTGGGAGTCCTTGTGCTATAACTCTCGAGCTTTTGCTGCGTTTTCACACTTTTTCAAAGAGAATTTCTCATTTTTTGGTTAAATTGAGCCTCAAGCTCCACCGTCTTTACATCTGATCAACGGGGACCCGTTTCGGAAGTTTCTACGCCCCTCAAGGGTGAAGATTTCGTCGAACGACGCTTTTGGAGGATTCCAGAAGTTTCTGAGGCCTACCCCGGACATGGCCCAGGAGAAAGGGAGCTCGATGCCCGGGAAGCTGTTCAGGGCCTGCCCTGGATGCCAGCTGCAGAACGTGTTCAAGGAAGACGAGCATTCCTTATGCCTCTACTGTCTTCACGAGGACAAAACGCACGTGGAGGAGGACTGTGCATTTGTGGGAACATGTCGGAGCGGACCATGAGGGACCGCCATCTTTGTCTCGCCAACTGGCTGGAGGGAAAGAGCCCGTCGGGTGAGAAGAAAAAGAAGAAATCCGAGCAGTAGTCCTGTGAGGGCGCCCTGGCGATGAGGGCCCAACAGAAGGCTAAGCACCGCGAGTCCGCCGGCACCGGGAGCGCCGAACGGTCGGGCTCCTCAGCTGCCAGGCAGGGCGCATCCTCCCCGGCGCCATCGACCACGAGCCAACACTCTGGTTCGAGTAAGAGGAAATCCGAGAACCCGGCCAAGCTTCTGGAGAGGACCCGGTCGATCTCAAAGATTTCGGCTGATGGGGAGCGAGGCGGGGAGCCCTCCCCCAAGGTGAAGGCCACAAGCAGGCAGTCAGTGACTAAGGCATTGATTCACATTGATTCGAGAAGGTCGCGGCAACCCTGGCGCAGCCTGCGGAGGTTACACCTGCGGTAGCGGCCCCGGGGCCCAGAGTCTCCCTGCCACCTCCGAGGGAGGCATCTTTCAAGCCCATCGAAAGAACCCCCACGAAGCCCCCGGCGAAGAAAGAAGGGGGGGCAGTGGCCGTTGTGGATTTAGACACAGCCTCCGAGGAGGAACTTGTCGAAGTCCCTGAGAGCCACGACGTGGGCATGGAGGAGGACCAGCCCGTCAAGAGGCATCCCGACGAGGTGGACGACGAAAGCGACGGCGGCTCCGATGGGACCCCAGACCAACCGTCGCAGCCAGTGCCGCAGGACAACTCGGCGGCCATTTTGATGGCAATTCAATCCTTATGCTCTGAAATAAGGACTAGATTGCCTTTACCCCCGACGGAGGAGCCGGAGCCAGGCCCGACGGAGGAGCCAGGGGCAGGCCCGTCGGGAAGTCCACCAACCAAGAAGAGAAGAACACATCCTCCTACATCCTTCCAGCCCTCGAGGCCTGCTCAACCCTCCTCCCCGTCCACGGTCCGCGGGGATGACACGGGCACGGATACGGCCATGACGGGCACGGACGACGAGGGCGGCGACGATGGGGTGGGCCTCCCTTCGCCCCCTCCTCCCCGGGCTTCCCCGCCCCATGAGATTGGATCCTTCCATGCGATGATCTCCAGGGCATCCGAGCTTTTCCAGCTCTGCCCCGAAGAAAAGAAGAAGGAGGGGTTCCTCTTTCAACGTTGAGAGACCAAGAGGACGACGGTCCTCGCGGTACCTCTACTGGATGACATCTGGGACGAGGGGCTCTCCCTCCTCAAGAACCCGTCCATGACGCCGGCAAAAAGGGACCGATACGAAAAGAAGTACCGGGTCCCCGACGCGGCTCCTCTATGCCTTAGAGCACAGCCGACCCTGGATTCGGTCGTCTCGGCGGCGGCCAGGAAGAAGGCTGGGGGGCATCAGCATCGACATCGACTTCACCGCCGGACGGCGAGGGAAAGAAGCTCGACGCGATGGGACAACGAGTCATCACGTCAGCGGCGACAACGATTAAGGTGGCCAACGCCCTGGCTATCGTTGCCCGTTACGACAGGGAACTTTGGTATAAAATCGCTCCCTTGTTGGACTTCCTGCCGGACGACAAGAGGGCAGAAGCTCTGGAAATCTTGCAGGAAGGCGAGGTGGCGTCGGACCATGCCATAACGGTGGCGACGGACATCGCTGACACCGGTTTCCGCCAGTTGGGCAACAGTGTTTTCCTCAGACGGCGCGGATGGCTTACGGCGGTGGATTTCGGCCAGGACGTACAAGTCAAAGTGTTGGACATGCCCTTCGACGGGAACAACCTGTTTGGGAAGACAGTCGATGAGTCTCTGCAAGCCATCAAAATGGACACAGAGACAGCCCGGGCCCTGGGAGTTCTCCAGCAACGACGGCCGTCCTTTCGGAACACCGGAGGCAAGCAAGGGGCCTCCAAAGGTTCCGGCAGCGGCTCCTCTACCTACCGTCAAGCGGCCCGTTCCTCATCGCAGGAGGCCTATAGAGGACGTGGCAAGTCTGGAGGTTCCCGGCGTCGTCGCCAGGGAGGTCAAGGCGGCAAGGCGGCCTCGAAACGGGACTGAACTGACCGTGGCGTCGGGCCCCCACCGAAGCACCCCGGTGGGAGGCCGGCTGGCGAAGTTCGTCAGTGTGTAGGGGTCCATCTCCACCGACCGTTGGGTGCTGGAAACCCTGGCCCAGGGGCACGCCCTCGAGTTTCTAAAGAAGTGCCCTCGCGTGCCACCCATGGCCAGGAAGGAAAACCACGTACCCCAGCTGCTGCTGGACGTAAGGGCGATGCTCAAGAAAGGTGCCATCGAGCTTGTCCCAAAGAGACTTCGGGGCTCCGGGGTCTACTCAAGATACTTTCTCGTAAAGAAGAAGACAGGAGATTGGCGTCCCATCCTGGACCTGCGGCGACTGAACAAGTACATCAAGGCTCAGAAGTTCCAGATGGTCACCCTCCAGCACGTGCTGGGACAGCTGGAGGAGGACGATTTCCTGTCGTCGTTGGACTTGGAGGATGCCTGCTTCCACATCCCCATTCTAAAAGGACACCGGAAGTTCCTCAGGTTCGTGGTCCAAGGACGGCAATACCAGTTCAAGGCCCTCCCGTTCGGATTAAAGTCGGCACCCAGGGTATTCACCAAGTGCCTAGCACCGGTGGCAGCGTGGCTATGCCTACAAGGGATCCACATCTATCCCTACCTGGACGACTGGCTCATCCGAGCAAGGACAAAGGAGCTCGTCGTAGAACACACAGCGAAGACCGTCCAGCTACTCACGGACCTGGGGTTCTCCATCAACTTCCCCAAATCCCACCTGGTCCCTTCGCAGGTCGCCCTGTTTCTGGGAGCCAAGCTCGACACAGTGGCACGACTGGCCTTGCCGTCCGATGAAAGGACGAAGGCCATCCTGGGTAAGGTGCAACGCCTGCTAGCCACGGATGTAGCCTGGGTAAGATCCATCAAATCCCTTCTGGGGATGATGTCCTCCTGCATCTATCTGGTACGCCTGCGCAGACTTCGAATGCGTCCACTGCAAGAGTTCCTCGACGCACGCTGGATCCAGGCGACGGGCAGCTTCGAGGACATGATACCGCTCAACGAGACCTTCCGACGAGCGATCCGGTGGTGGTGCTCCCGCACTCATCTGACGCCGGGCGCAGACTTTCAGACCACAGCTCACCAGGTAATGGTGACAACGGATGCCTCCCTGGAAGGGTGGGGAGCGTATACCAGAGATCTCCACGCGAGAGGCCTTTGGCTCCCGGAGGAAAAACAGCTTCATATCAACATTCAGGAGCTCCGTGCAGTGTTTTGGGCCCTCAGGTCCTTTCTTCCGTCCCTCAAGGGCAAGGTGGTGAGGATCTTCACCGACAACACCACCACGATGTTCTACATCAGGAAGCAGGGTGGAACCAGATCCCCGGCCCTGTCCAAGGAAGCCCAGGATCTGTGGCACTGGGCCGTCGACCAGGGGATGTTTCTGGTACCATTTCATCTGGCAGGGATAAAGAACACCATCGCCGACTCACTCAGCAGGGAGCTGCACTCGATGCCACGAGTGGGAGCTACGCCAGGATCAAGTGGATCGACTCTTCAGGCTGTGGGGCAGACCCCAGGTCGATCTCTTCGCGACGGCGACAAACTCCAAGTGCCAGAGGTTCGCCAGCAGGTTCCCCCCAACCGAGGAGCATGGGCGATGCTTTCTCTTTCCCCTGGGACAACCTGTTCCTCTATGCTTTCCCGCCGTTGCCACTGCTACTCTGGCTCGTCAACCAGCTCGAGGTCCCGGTGCAGGATGATCCTCGTCACACCGTCGTGGCCGAGACAGAACTGGTTCCCGGACTTTCTGGACTTATCGGCGTCCCCACCAGTCAAACTGCCCGTGGACACGGATCTTCTCTCCAGAGAAGGAGGCACCATTCTTCATCACGACCAGGAGTCGCTGAACTTGCAGGCCTGGCTCCTGCAGCACTAGAGTTTGGAGGATACGATATACCGGCAGACTGCAGAGAGGTTCTTGCAAAGGCCAGGGCATCCTCAACTCTCAAGTGTTACGGACACAAATGGAAGAGGTTCTCTGTCTGGTGCCGGGCACAGAAGATTAACCCTCTACGGATTACGGCCCCTCAAGTACTGCCGTACCTACTGTCGTTGGCCAAGGCTGGACTAGCTCACGCCTCCATCAAGATACATCTGGCTGCCATCTCCAGATACACCAGGACAACCGGACGGGTGTCCTTGTGGTCTCATCGCCTGGTGAAGGAATTTATGAAGGGACTATTCCACTTGTTTCCGCCAGTGAAGGCCCCAGCCCCGGCGTGGGAGCTCAACGTGGTGCTGACTAGGCTCATGGGGGCCCCTTTCGAGCCTATACATACGGCACCGTTGAAGTTTCTATCGTGGAAAAGAGCTTTTCTTGTGGCCATCACCTCCGCACGGCGGGTGGGAGAGATTCAGGCCCTATCTTGCAAGCCTCCATACTTGACTTTTCACGACACGAGGGTGGTGCTCGGGATGCATCCCTCCTTCATGCCCAAGGTGCTCGGACTTCCACCTCAACAAACCCTTGGTGTTACCAGTTTTCTTCCCGTCGCCTTCGTCGCCTGCCGAGAGGACTTTGCACTCGCTGGATGTAGCTAGAGCGCTGAAGTTCAACATGGGCCACACGAAGAGTTTTCGGAAGACGTCACAGCTTTTTGTGAACTTTGGACCTGTGAATCAAGGGAAGGCTCTCTCGAAGGCTTCCATTTCCAGATGGCTCTCTGGCTGTATCATGCACTGTCACCGGTTGGCAAACCGACCGCTGCCCGGCCGTCCGAGAGCCCATTCGACCAGAGTGATCGCTGCTACCACGGCGTTCTTGTCTGGTGTGCCCCTGCTGGACATCTGCAGGGCTGCTACGTGGAGGCCGACGCACACCTTCACGAAATTCTACTGCGTCGATCGGGATTCCAGGGAGGAGTCCAGGGTCGGCCAAGCAATATGTGGGCAATATGACCCAGAGATCAGTGATTGGTTACTACTAGGAAAGACAGATCAGAAACAAAACTGATACTGATTTTTTTCTGTACCGAGGATTCCCAGCCTGACGACGGGGAATATTCATGAGCATATGAATCCATGCCAGACCCATGCTTACAGGTAAGTAACGTGTTCCTTCCTTTAATAAAAAACGAATGTGTGGCCAGTGAAGAATACACGCGTAACCTGCTGCTGGGCTGTAGTGAAAGGCGAGGAACAGGAAATGGTAGCTTCCTCTTTTCAGCAGAAGAAACCTAACCACAAGTGGCAGCTTCCTGTCTTAAAATGGCACATAGCGAGTTCAAGAGATGCCTTTCTTTTTTTTTTTTTTACACCAGTTAGATCTGACAAGACAGGAAGCACCAATAGACACCTAATACATGTACACAGTTAAGAGTGTGTGAAAGCAAGTGTCGCTCTTTATCTCTTCAGAAGTTCAGTTACTATAATGGAGTTGAAGTTGTATAGGAGCAAATTACACGCTTTGCTCGTTCCCCGAGCAGAAGCCCAGTCACTCTAAGGGAGACATCCAGTAGTCACAGACAGCACCTGTCTTTTAAGTGTTAAATCATACCATACCATATCATAGCATAGATCAACATAAGGTAGATCGCATGTCACAGTTGCTAAACTAAAATTATTACTTGTTCTTTTCTCTATTAATGTAAACCATGCTCTTAGACTACACCACAGTTCTTCTCATATGTATGGTAATGTGCTATGTCATAGTTGCTTTTGTAATAGCGGGTGCAATGTAAATTAGAGCTTGTAGGAGATAGCTGTGATATTAAAAATATATTAACCTGCTATCCTCCGTGTCCGCTTCATATTTCTGAGTAGTGCTTCAGAATGGAGTCTCTCTGATTCCAAAGAACTTTACAGAATGTCCTGGCTGTATTTTTGTTAATTATGCTAAGGTGCGCCAACACTCGGGAAGATGGTCCCAAGCGCTAGGCCAAACCCCTGGGGCACCCATTATCATAAAAATGATTTCTGATTGACTGCCCACTTTCCACAGCCTCACCTGGGGCGTAGGGGAGGGGCAGGAATCGAGCTTGACCGCGAGCAATTAAGTCACCTCCCCCTTTGAGGTTAGGGAGAGGACCCCACTTAGCAAAACAAAAACACTCCCTAGGGTTTTGGAAAGCAGGACCTCACTGGGAGTGACTCTCCTCAAGGGGACAATGACTCCCATTACCATGGGGAACTCCCTATGGACCAGATATTATCTGCCTACATCTGCCTACATGGGAGTCGGCAATCCTGACAATAAGTCAGGTAACGATTAACTTTATGGTGAATGATGCGCGCTCTCTCGTTACAGGAGTCAGAATAAAGAAATAAAGGGCCAGTGACACTTGAGTGGAGGAGGAGAAACCACACGCAGAGGCTCGGTTCTGACGCAAGTACATCGGAAAGGGACAGAGCCGCACTGCACAGCTGAGCCAACTGTGGTGTGGGAGAGACGAATGCTGATGGTTTGAGCCACCATCCTGATACAGAAGCATATTGGTACTGAGAAGCCAAGGCCAACCAAATCGAAACTTACCTGAAGGTGTGACCACGCAGAGGACAATGGGGGCAAGGTGCCCGTGAATGAATGCGGAAATGAGGGAGGCGGGAGTCCTCCTCTCACAACGAGAGCACAAGGGCCAGGCAACGCCAAGACAATCGAAGTGCGAAAGCTGCTTGTATCCAGTCTGGAAGCCTGGGAGGAGCGCTGCCGAGGAAACACACCCTGACTGGGGCAGACCCTTCAACGAGGACGTTACGTGGGTTTCTCATTTCGAGAGGGAGCGGGAAGAGCGAGTGGGGAAGAAGGAAGGATTGTCCTAACCCTGTATCAGGTTCACAGAGGCCCAGAGAGAGAGGCTGAACGAGAGAAGAAAGGTTACGGGAGCCCGAGAAACCCATAGAGAATAAACGTCCAGAACGGTCTCAGAAACCCACAAGAGCTGAGAGAACGACAAGTAGAAGAGAGGGGTTACCGATACCCCAGAGAGCTAAGTGAAGTATTGGGACAAAGAAACCCAAGGAAGCCAGAGAGGCCCAATAAAGATAGCAAAAAACAGTCACAAGTGCAGCCCGCAGGCACCCGAAACTTGCATCTAGTGGGAAGAGAGAAACAAGTGGTTGAGGGGGATAAGGGAAATATCCCTTCATCTAAAGAACTTTGGACATTTTTGTTTTTTCTGGCACTTAAGACTTTTTGTTGTTGTTGAACTTGGGGAAATGTGAGCAACTTTGATAAACTGCCAAGAACTGTGAAATAAGGAGAACTGTTAAATTGAGGAATCCAGAAACAGGAGAAATTCCTGGAACAGCTGGGAAATATTCTAGCATCCAACACTGAGTTTAGGGTACGCCATCTAATTTTCTTTTATTTTTGTCTACGTGGTAGGGCCAGTTAGTGGATAGGTATGGACAGAGGGCTATTTTCTTTTGATTATTGACGAGCACCTTAGTTTAGTTTGATGGGAAGGGGTCACACCCTTAGTAAGTTAGTGAGGCGTCTTACTTTTAAGTTGAATAAATGAAGTTGTCGAAACGTATGTCCTCTGGTCCGAGTACTTCTTCTGGCTTGCCAGTGTGCAGATAAAAAAAATCAGGGCTCATTTCCATATCTATCTCGATTTTATTTGGGATGTGAATGAGAGCTCAGTGTTGAGTTTGATGCCTACGTTTTTGACTGAAGGTGATTGGCTAGTAGCGGGAACAGAAGGAGCCAGGTAAGATGAAATTGGACAATATTGGGGCCTGGGAGAAGTGAAGAAGATCTAGTTTTTTGTGCCTATTGGGTATGAGCTAATTATCACACATTCAATCATGGGCGGTGGCTATGCAGAGCTGGAAGTTTTAGTTTGAGTAAATATCTTTGTCCAGCAAGAACTGGGTAGGGTAAGAACAGAAATGCAGAGCAAAGGAGCAGATAAGAGGGGCAAGGAGATGCTATTAGAAGTTAAATAGAATGGAAGAAAGTTGGCAGCCTTTGGAAATGCCACAATTCCGGCATTGAGTCTTGGACTGGAAAGGGATCTTGTGGAAAAGAACAAGGCGATCCAACAGAGTTGAAGCAGTTAACAATACAGAGGCAGAAGATGAGAATATGTGGGTCTGCTGCATAGAAAGCTGCCAAGAGGTACAAGGGCAATGTTACCCCCATTTTCGGCTAATATGTGCATGTTCCCCACAGTTGAAGTGACCACAAATTGTGTTCCACATAGAGGTGAAAGCAGGACGGGCTGTCGGCCAGTAGGCTGCTTTCTTCAAGGTCTGATTGGAGTTGGAGGGTAAATGTGGGTTCAAATGGCTTGGCTCGGAAGCAGAGATTAGAAATTGGCTGTCAATTCTTTGGTACTGATGGATCCAAGGATGCCTTTTGCAGGACTGATGAAACAGTAGCCTCTTTGAAGAAAGAGGGTGTTGGTGCCGGATGACAATAAGGAGTTAAGAACAAGGTGCGCCCTATTGGGAAGAATGGAGGCATTGCCTTGAAGGTGGTGGGGGATATGAGTCAAGTAGGGATACTGAGGTTTCGGTGGAGGAGTATAGCTTAAGGAACGCCTGGTGGGAGAGCTGGTAAAAGGAGAGGAGTTGTGGGGGCTGTGTTGAAGTCAAGAGGTGGGGGGCATCGGGCAACCATGCCGGGAGGGCTGGATTGGTGGTGTAAGTATTGTGGAAAATGGTGAAAACGTGTTAATGGAGAAGGCAGAGGGTTCCATCTAAAAGGCAGGAGGCTTGTTGAGGGATGGGGACGGTCTCGGAGGCTTGTAGAGAGTTTGTACAGAACATTGCGTCCTTTAAATGTGTTGGAACATCTCAGATCCCGAAAGTGAGGTAGGACGTTTTTACTTTTCTGATTTGGTTTTTGTGAGCCCTCAAGTGGGAGAGGTAGGCACATTTTGGCCACGGTTTGTAAAGGAGTGGCGCTATCTTCGTTCAAAAAGGAAAGCAAATTATTAGAGTGGAGGATTTTAGGGCTAAACTATCCAGCAGCATGTTTCTTGGAGAGCTTGATCGGTTTAGGGGGCAATTGCATCCAGAGCTGTGTGGAAGGAGGTTGTTTGAAGTTGGACCAGGAGGATTCAGGACAGGGATTAAGAGGTCAAAAGCACAGTCCGAATTGTGACGTGCTAGGTAGGAGGGGGATCTTAACAGGTCCTGGAATGGATGTACATATGAGATGAACATGGACAGTTGGCTTATGGCAGGTGAAGGCAGAAGGTGAAAAGGATGCCATAGTTATTCAACTAAGGACCCGACTTTGGTATAGAGCAGTCACCATAGATCTTGGCAAACAGAAGAGCAGTGTTGTGACCTCTGGAATGAGTGAGGCCAGAAATTTGGTTTTTGAGGCCGAGGGTGTTCATGTTTTGGATAAAGGTGTTGGACGTGGGAGTAACTAAATTGGAGTAGTAGATAAGGAGTTGAGTGACAGCATCTGCAAATGTGCCGATTTGATAAGGAAAGGGAAGGTAAAGTTGTTGCAGGGACAGCAATTGCTTAGCTTACCTTTTGGGTATGGTGGGGAGCATGAGGTCGATAGGGTGGGTGCAGAAGGTGATGTTTTGTGGATGAATTTGAGACTGGAGCCCCTGCCGACAGACCATTTCTTCTAGAGGATTGTGAAGTCAGGTAGCTGCATATTCGCAATGGTGGGATGGCTGGTTTCTATCAGGCAGGTTTCAGTTAGACAATGACCTAGAGGTGATAGTGTGTGGAGGCTATGGGTTTTGATGGAGTCTTTAACTGCAAAGAGGGCATTGAGCAGCAAGCCATTTAGTGGGTAAAGCGGATGGTCTGGTGGCTATGACTGTGGGGCAGGTTGAGCTTGGAGAGGACGGGGCATTATAGTCCAATAATGAGTCACAAGGCTTGTGGGAAGATTTGAGAGAGGTTACAGAGTATAGAACAGGAGGGGGCAGCTGAAAGGAGCAAGTGGGGTGGAGGGAACTCCTTTGCTGATAGCAAAGCGATTATGTTCTGGAGGTGGCCTGTTCGATGGGCAGGTCCACTGCATGATCAGACGGCGGACATACTGTAATATCAGGGCTCAAAATGTATGCTTGCGATTGGAAAGTAGGAATTCTATTGAGGCGAGTAAGGATTTATAGCTGTGTAGGATGTCTGATGGCAGTGCTCCTGGCTGGTGCCTGTCAAAGTGTTATTCAAATTAATTGCCTCCTATTAACATTATTATTAACTACTGCTCTAACCTTATTTTCAAAAACGAAGACATATGTTTATGGATTACTTGCATTACATAAATCATAATTATTTAAATATGCTTTAATACAAAATATGTATTGCATCAGCGCAATTGAAACACACATTCCACATTTGCAATATTTAAATAAAACTACCATTTTAGAGACCCCAAATTCCTAGAATACAAAACGTTGCTTCCTAGTTTGCAACATTCTAAAATTCGAACAGAAATATGAATCCCCAATATTCACACTATAAATATTATTCCTCCATAGTATACTACTCCAAAGCCTTTTGTGTACAATCTTAGACCCAACATGTTTCTTCCCTATAGTGACAATGCTTAACATTCTTCAGGAGTATTTTTTGTTTTAATAATTTTGCAATAACATATTTTGCAGGTGCACAGAAGAGTATTCTACAACAACAGTTGTAATGCTTACATAACGTAACTTGCATGCAATATGTAAAACTCATCAAAAAGAAATGATGAAAAGAAATAGGTTAAATGAATTTAAAGCATTTTTGCTCAAGTCACTAATTACTGATGCTAATAGATTTTCCATGGTCTTGTAACTAAAAACAAAACGTATTAGCTATGTTACACAGTTTGACGCACAACATACAGAAACACAAACAATTATTATAAACTAAACTCTCTTGTATTCTGGTAATAGTGTTCTAATATGCTCATCCAACAACTATTCCATAAACTAAAGATTTCTTAACCTTTGTATAATAATGAATTTAATTTACCTATACAATTAATCAAACAATGACCAAGGCACGGAATGTGAATTATCGTTATCCTGTCCCCTATACATTACTTTTTCAAAATCGAATAAAGTTTGAATGTCGGCTTTTGGTATCTTCCTAGTTTTCCAGAGTTTCAGAACTTGTTTTTAAGCTATTACTAAGGCTTGGACAATCCATCTTCGATGCCCATTACTACCTTTGAATTTTTTTCATGTTTAAGAGTAAACTGGTAGGGACAGGATCCTTAATAACATCAACATTCCTTATCATATTCATTCTGTCTAACACATCTGTCCCAAGGTATTTGACCCTATTACAATCCCACACCATATGTATGAGTAATTTTGACAGATCCCAACCATGTGCATCATATCTGTGTGTTTCTTTACAAAAGTTAGATTAAGCACTGTGCTTAATTCTGTATCATTATTGACTGGGAAGTCAGACTCTTATTTTCATAACATCCAATATGTCAGTTGAATTTGCACTGTTATTTATGGCTTCTCAATCCAAACTGGATAATTCCATTGTTTTATCCACCTTTCTACAATGACGCAGTGCCTACTGACTTTTTTAGATCTTTACCCATTGAACCCCAAGGAAAGGTCTGTGTCATTGCCTTCCCCCCCCCCCCTCCCCGAACCCTTTGTTCAGTGCCTCCCTCCGCTACCCCAACCCTGTACATCTGCCACTGCAGCTTCCCTTTCACCTTGGCACCACTCCTAAACAGTATAAACTTTTCTCAATCAAGTGAACCCCCTAGCGCTTCCAGCCCCTCTCCCCCCCCCCCCACAGCCAAAGCGTTTCTTTGTTGTGTCATCCTCTTTCGCCTTTATTGGTGGCCTTGCTTTACTCGGTTCTGTATGATAAAAGTAGGGGGGTAATTAGTGGGACAATGGGAGAGGTAGATGTCAAACCTCTGGTGTTGATAAGTGCAGGTCATAAGGACCCAGTTCCTATGTGACGATCTGCTTTATATGAGAAGTTTGGGTGTATGTTAACCATAGGGAAGAGGGCAAAATCTCAGACTACAGCCTGAGTCTGGTTAGCTGCTGACATGGTATGGAGTGTTATAGTGCTAAAGAGGAGAGCTTAGTCATGAGAGAGAGATATATATATATATGAACTGATCACAAATTGCACAAAACAATGCGCTTGGGGCCGCTCTCAGTATCCCCAGGAGGGAACACATCTCCCAAGCAAGACAAAAGGCCGACTGGCTCCCGGTCAAAGAGCGCATATTGTTCAAGACACTTACAATCACTCACAGATGTCTATCTCAATCAGCACCCACCTACCTAATGGAACGAATACACTCAGACCAAAACGTGACGAATACGCACGCCAACTCTCAATTCCTGCCTTCTGTCATGGTTCGCTCCCGTTCCCGTCACTTGGGGGCATGTTTTGGGGTTTATTCCCTACTGGACATTTCCTCCAAACCTTATGCTACAGTGCTGTGATGAATTGGGAGCGCTAAAACCTTATTTTCCAAGTTACTTCCCTTCCGGATCCATTCCAGGTTTTTGGCAGCCAGCATGCTACTTTAATCTAATGACTATGCTTCCCAGAATGCCTGGCTCACTGCTTCACCTCCTCCCTTGCAGGACAAGGTTGGGTGGAGGATAGGCAACACCTGTGGCTGCAGGTGCAGCAGGCGGCACACCTGAGGGGTGTGCTCGTTAAGCAGCTTTAAAAGCCTCAGTTTGCTTCAGTCCAGCGCTGGTCATTGTTGCAGTTTTCCTGTTGTGACTGGTCCCTTGTTCCTTGTTCCTAGCTTTTGTGCCTAGTTCCTAGTTCCTGTTTCTTGTTCCTCTGCCCTGGATTTCGGATTTATGTGCTTAATTGATTTCTGCTTTCAGGATTTCCCTTTCTGTCTTCCTCTGTCTGCAGGCAGCTTTTCTCTGTGCTTTACCCTTTGATGCTGCCCAATTTGCCCGTGTTCTCTGTTTCTTTGATGCTGTCCTTTGCTACTGAAAATCTTGATGCATTAGTCTTTCCCTTTATAGATTTAGCTTCCTGCCTTTTCTCCTTGGATGGGTGGGAAAGGTTTCCTTTTGTGATATCATTTTCCCTGCTCCTGATCCTTACTTTCTATTGGGATCCATTCCATGTTTTCCATTGCACTTGTATTTATTTCCCATTGATTATTAGGTGTGGGGTGCTGTTGTAACTAGTCCCTGTGTGAATGCCTTTTGTTTTCCTCACTATTCTATAATCACTATTCCTACTTGCCCCTTGACTTGGGTCTTATGTATTTAGTTATCCTCCACCCATTGCTGTTATAGCCTTCTGGGTCCCTGTTTGATCAACTGGATTCGTGGGTTTACTGACATTCAAGTGGTCTTTCCGGTCCTCGTGAGTACTGTTTCTAAGTTCCTTATTCAGTATCATCCACAGTGTCAGCTCACAGATCCTGTCCTTGCTTGCCCTCTACGTGGGCTTAGCGCTGTCAGTATCTGTAATAGCATAGTGGGTAAGGAGTTTGACGACTTTCCTTTCAGTCATAAGGAGGTTCTAAGTGCTTACCCCACATCCCTTTTCATATATTGGTATTATTGTTTCACTCTATTTGCACTCCTGGGTTTTAGTATACACAAGTCTTGGGTATTGTATGCACGTTGTTAGATTCAAAGTTGTTCACTGTGCGATTCCGTGCACATTTCCCTTGCCATATTTATTGCCTTCTTCCTTTCTTAACACCTTCAATAGAGCCAAAGCCGGCGGGTCCAGTTTTGAAGTATTAGCACCAAAATCCTGGAACTCATTACCACTCCAACTGAGAACAGAAACTTCCCTCATGGCTTTCAGAAAGGCACTGAAAACCAAACTATTCAAGTAAACTGCACATGCACCGCTTTTCTCCTGTAACCATGGAACATGAGCAATGTTTGTAAATAACCGTTTTAACCTGCATCCAAAATTCTGTATCTATGTTTGTATCCAAGTGAAGATTCCGTAGAAGATTCTGTAACAGCGCCTTGATGCCCGAGGGCAGTTTGTGCGCTTTATAAATGCAAATAAATAAATAAAAAAGTAGGAGGAGATCTTGGAGAGGAATCAGTTAGTCAAGGGAAGGGAGAGTAGGCCTTATAAGGCATAACCTACAACCCTGCACTCTGACCACAGACCTCTTGCAGACAGATCTCATTTCACTAGCTCACATTGTCACTGGCACTCCCTGTGTATGTGTGTCTCTCTCCTTCTGCCCCTCTCTCTCTCTGCCTCGTTCCCTCCCTCTGTCTCTGCCTCGTTCCATCCCTCTGTCTCTCCCTCTCTCCCTGTTTCTCTGCCTCTCTTACTGTCTCTCGATGTCTAGCTCGATATCTTCTCACTCTCGCACTGTCTCACACTCTCTCGCACCCTCTCGCTCTGCCTCTCTCTTTCTCATGCTCTCTGTCGCTTTATCTTGTTTTCTTGCTCTCTCCCTCTTGCTCTCTCCCTCTTCTCTCCCTCTGCCTCGCTCTCTTGCTCTCTCCCTCTTGTCTCGCTCTCCTGCTCTCTTTCCATCTGTCTTGCTCTCTCTCCATCTGTCTCGCTCTCTTGCTCTCTCTCCATCTGTCTCGCTCTCCTGCTCTCTCCTGCTCTCTTGCTCTCTCTCTCTCTCGCTCTCTCTCTCTCTCGCGCTCTCTCTCTCCCGCTCTCTCTCCCTCTCTCGCCCTCTCTCTCGCCCTCTCTCTCGCTCTCTCGCTCGCTCTTTTGCTCTCTCTCGCTCTCTCTCTCTCGCTCTCTCCCTCGTTCTCTCTCTCACGCTCTTTCCCTCTCCGTGTCTCTCGCTCTGTGTGTGTCTCGTGTAAAGCATGCATGGTATCAACAGCAAGACAGACACACATGACCACAGTTCAAGGGTGCTTATTGAACTTTAACAAGGGTGTGATAAACGTCTATCTAAGCCTAAATCTACAGATGGGAGCAAGCTATGACCATCAAACAATAAAAATGCAGTCACAGTGGAGTCTCGTCAAAATAAAAGGGCCTATACTAACAAAAAACTATGGCTAATCCTTACCGCTAATTACAACTAGTGTGGGGAGTGTTCACGAAAAAGAAAAAGTGTTCACAAAACGATATGTCGGGATGTTAGGGCCGTTGGCCTCCCTTCCCCACGTTTTCAGCACGGGACAAGGTGGTTCACTCGAGCAAAGCAAACACTCTGGCTTCTTCGGCATGAATATACAGTTCCATTACCAGCATCATGACCTTCTGTGCCCAAGTCTCTTTCCCTAATCAAAAGTCTCTTAATTCAGGGGACCTGATGTACAAAAACAAGACACAAAGTTATTTTCTTCTTATAAATATTCAATTCGGGTGCTTCAACCTGGATCCCTCTCAGCCGTGCTCAGATCCTTCCTCTTACACAATTAGTCTCCCTCAGCCGGGCTAGGTTTTCAATTATATTCGCGTAGCTCGTCACATAAGTTTCACACACTGTTCTCTTTAGATTCCTTTATACAATGTTGCTGCTTTAAACCTTGGTTCTAACACAGGCTGGTTTGGTATCAGTCTCTCTGACTCACCGGCGTTGCTGCCTTTACTGGTGCTGCTTTGTGTTAGGAGCCAAGAACAGTACAACAGCAGCAAACGTCCCCCCCCGCCTTAGGGAAGGGGATAGATACCGCGTCTCACCATCCAAAAGCGATGGCCGTGTCCTGGCCACCTGGATGGCAGATCACCGGCGACTAGCGTATGAGACACCTTCAGGTTTCTCCCTCTCGCTCTGCCCCTTTCTCTCTCTCTGCCCCTTTCTCTCTCTCTGCCCCTTTCTCTCTCTCTGACACTCTTGCTCTCTCACTCTCCCGCTCGCTCTGTCTCGCTCTGTTTCCCTCTCTTTGCCTCTGTCTCTCTTGCTCTCTGTTGCTCCGTCACTCACTCTGTCTCTCAAATACATGTTTTGCATCCCATGTACAATAGTACCAGCATCTGCAAGCTTGCAGATGAGGGAAAGGGGTCATCAAGAAACTCCACTCAATTGACATAAGATACTTGCTAAGGGTTATGAGAGGCAAGAAAATGTGTTTTCAGAGAAGGGGCTCCTTGAAATTGAGAACAGCAGTCACCCATTTTGTGTTCCCTAGTATTCTGGTTGACGGGCTCGGAGACGCTGCAAACCTCACTCTACCATGCTCAGAGATCAGAATCCCTGTTTGCTCCTCCTAGTGGTCTTCCCTGGTGTTTCTCACATAGGCCAAAGGGGCATTCCCCAGCTCCCAACTCACCAGGTTTTGAGGTGGCACCACGACTTCGTTATGAGAGTGATGGTGCAAACCTACAGGGGGATTCTTCATGATAAAACGAGGAGCAGAAAAGAAGGGTGTTATGTTGAGACCTCGAAAGTGCCGTACCTTGTCTTAAAGACGGTGCAGCGGCTGCAGGAACGCGAAGAGCCGCTTACAGAAAAGGGGGTTGCGGGGCAGCTGATAGGATGGGCATTCCAGTAACACTGCAATCTTGAGTTGGCAGGTTCTCTGGCACCTGTACGGTTAGTCTCCTGGCTTTGTGCCACAGCGAAAGGCTGTCCTTCCAAGGGTATGAAGGTGCTGCCAGGGATTTGCATTCACACAAAGTGTGAGCTGTTCCCCACATGGCAGTCTTTTCAGCCAGGAAGGTACCGCCTCACCCATTAACTGCTATTTAAGTTACAAAAGAGAGGAAGGGGCAGAGAGTCTTTCTTCCTACAGAAAGTGGAGGAGTGGGGAGAATGAAGTGTTCTCTTCCACTTAGAGCTTTTTTCAAGTTGGTATTATGTGGACGGAAAACTGTCAGAGAATTGTGTTTGCGTAGTTTGGAGCTGGCTCCAAAAGCTACAAAAAAGACATACGTTTTGGCCATGCGGGCTCCCTTTCCCTGTTCGTTTTCTACTTTTCATGTGGTGCTCTGGCTTTTCAATATAATGTGATGACCACTTTTTCTGGGAATAGGCACATCAAAAGTAGACCATATACCCTTGTTTTTAAATTGCGAGGCTGTAATTTAATTGGGATGAAAAAAACAGTGTGTCAGTTTTGATAAAAATAGCCCTTTAAGTAAGCCATGAGTCTTTAATCTAGCTGAACAATGCAAGCTTCTAGCAGGTGATAACAATTGTAGCACATAGTGAAAACAAGGCACAGTGAGATAAATTGATGTGCCCAGTTTCTCTGGTTGATCAGTTTGCAATCTTAGTCAACATTGAATTGTTTTGTTTCTGCAGTTCTTTAAATTGGATAAAACGGGTTTGTTTGGGGAGGGGTGGGGTTTTTCCTAAATTGTGTTGTTAAACTTAGTTGGAAGATTTCAATATAATCCGAACACTTCAAGCTTCCAGGAGGTGTTGCCAGTTTTAACAGGTAGTCTAAATAAAGCACAACAGGAGTGATATGCCTAGTTTCACATATTTGGTCAAGGGGGGGGCTCAGATTGCTCTGCAAATCACCAGTAACCCCTGGACATAATACTATGGTGCAATTTTATATTTTTTCTGCTTTTTTATAGTACTTAGAGGCAACGGTTTTATGCAGTCTGTCTGTCCAAATATTTGGACAGAGGCACAAAAGAGATCCGATTTGCCCAAAATCAGAAGATTTTAGTAATGTGGAAGGCAGAATTGGAACCCATGTCTCCTCCTGGTTCTGAATTTTACATCTTCTCTTCTTGATTCATAAATGTTGCTACAGCCAGAACAAGCAAACTCTAAACCAGTTTTAGCACTGTGAGAAACCTAGGGCTATTCCTCCATTTGGACCCCGAGAGTCCTCTATTTGGGTGGCCAGGGCACAGCCATCGCCTTTGGTTGCAGACCCTAGTGGTGGTCCAGTGCGGGAGAATCACCCGGTTAGGGGAGTCCGGGGTTCATTCGCATGGGAATTCCCTAGGCGAGATACGGTATCCCCCTCTCACCCATTATCCACAACCACACAACCCCTCTGTCGCTTTGGGGTATTTTTCAACACATAACATCTAGCCACCGCCCACCCACCCCAGTTTCGCATAATACTGGGAAGAAGAAGAGGCGATCTGGAGGGGTGAAGATTACCAGTGAAAAACCCACTAAGACAGAGAACAGACTGCAACACTCTGACTGCATGCTGTCCCCTTATTTAAGTCAGGCAAGGTTAGGCAGACCCAACCCTAATCACACGCCTGCTACCCATTAACATCACAAAGGTGTATAAAGGGAAGCTGCTGGTGAGGAAAGGTCAGTTGCTCTTGGTAGCAGAGGAGGGAGGCTGCAATGCTGAGTCTGGCAGAGGATCCCTACCACAGACCCAAGCACACCAAAGAGCAGAGGAAGCAGTGGAGAGTGCCCAGAGGAGGAGGAAGGGCGAGGCGCTGAGCCAGTACCTGTGTGGGGCTACAGCCCAGCTAAGGAGCCTTACATCCCTAGGGCTAAAGAAGGCAGACTGTAGGCTGCTGGTTGTGTTTACTGCAAAGCTTGCTTCCCGTGGGCATGTGAAAGGAAGTCCAGGTCCAGGAGGGTCAGGTGATGAGACCCAGACCTCCTACCAGAACACCCCC
This sequence comes from Ambystoma mexicanum, assembly GCF_040938575.1. Lineage (NCBI taxonomy): Eukaryota > Metazoa > Chordata > Amphibia > Caudata > Ambystomatidae > Ambystoma > Ambystoma mexicanum. Next base: position 394,427,373 of record NC_090922.1, read on the forward strand.
TAGGTAGCTACCCACCAGCCCACGCTAGCCGAGTAAGTCTCACAGCGGATGAAGAGAGGAACCCGGTAAGCGTGCGGGTGGCTGGAACAGGGAAGCGAAGCAGAAGGGATACTTGAGTGTGAGAAAGGGAAACCCTGAGGAAATATAAAGCTAATACAAGTCCCAAGAGGTATTGGGGGCCGAATGTGAAAATCGGTCCCCGCAACCTCGTCCCCACAACCTGCTGTTGCTTCGTCAACCACATCCACTCATTCAGAAAGTAAGGGTGCACTCTGCTCTAAGCAGTCTAGACTCAAGTGTGGGGTCATCCACCAGCCAGCGCACCACTTATTGGAGCTGGCTGGCCAAGTAGTACACTTCAAAGCTGGGTAGTCTAATGCCCCCCTGCTCATACGGGTTTTGCAACTTCCATAATGCAATTCTGTTCTGGAATTTCGCCATATGAACCCCCTGCATATACTCTGTATTTTACTAAAGAAATGTTTGGGTATCATATACGGAATGTTTACAAAATAATGTAATAGCCTAGGCAATACCACCATTTTCAGAAGTGCCACTCTCCCCATCATGGTCAAAGGTAGTTTGGCCCAAAACGTCATACTGTTTTCTATTTTAGACATAGCTACCACCGTATTCTGCTTGTACTCATCCTCGACTTTGATATATATCTATTCCCAGGTATCTGAACGTCTCAGTCTCCATCTTATCTGCAATATCGGTAGAGTATGCTGCGGCACCCCTTCATATCTCCCTAGGGGGAATATACTAGAATCTTTGGGGTTGACTGTTATGCCTGATATCGACGCAAACCGCTCCATAACCTCTAAAATATATTGTAGATTCTCTTCGGGGTATTTCAGGTACAGCAGCATATCGTCCATATACATTGACACTAAATGCTGTCCTCCTTTGGTCCGGATCCCAACCTCACTGTTTTGTCTCAAATACGCCGCCAGGGGTTCCAACACTAAAATGAACAGCATCGGGGATAACGGGCAACCCTGTCTAGTGCCTCTACTCAATTGCCATTGTTCGGATATAGTCTGCCCCGTTTTAACTCAAGTGGTTTGTTATATAGCAGCTGGACCCAATTTAGATACCCAGGCCCAACCCCATATTCCTCATTCCTCCAAGATGGGGAATAATCAGGGCCACTTGACTGAATCGAAGGCTTTCACTGCATCCAGTGAGAGCTTCCTTCAGTCTGATCGATGACGTGGTGGAGCCTTCTAAGGTTGTCTGATACACACCTGCCCGGGACATACCCTATTTGATCGAGATGGATGAGTTTGTTTATGACGGGCCGCAAAGTATTCGCCATCACCGCTGTAAGTATTTTGCTGTCCTGATTAAGCATCGAAGCGGTCTATATGACCCACAGTCTGTATCTGGATTGTTAGGTTTATGTAACGGGATAATTATTGCTTCCCGGAGTTAGTATCAAACGCTTCATTTAGCATTGCTAGCATCGGAGGGAGCAATTCCGTCTTGTATGCTTTATAAAACTCTCTCGGGAGGCCTGGGGCTTTGTTGGTCGGTAGTATCTTAATCACATATTCTGATATGATAAGCCCAGAGGATTATGCTGCAGCTCCATGTCAATGTCTTAGCTGTGAACAACAACCGTCCCCCCCGCCCCCCAGCTCAACCCACAGTGCCTCTGCGGGCCAAAACCCCCCACACATTCACTTATCCAGTCCGCTCTCTGTCTGGTCAACAGTCTCTGCTGGGCAATTCCGTGTGTCAAGCCATGCCATCGCATCCTCTGGGGTCTCGAAAAAGTGCTTCTTGTTGTTGTACACCACTTTCAGTTTTGCTGGGTACAGTAACATATATTTGAATCCCGCCTCGCGTAGCCTCCTTTTGACAGATACATAGTTCAGCCGTTGTCTTTGCACCATGACGGTATAGTCTGGGTACGCTGTGATGGTTGCAGATCCTCTGCTGATGGTCCCTCCTTTGCGGAAATGCTCCAGTATCTTCTCCTATTTCCTGCAGCAGCATATTCTCAACATAGTTAGTCGGGTCCGATCCTTCTGCTCCTTCTGGGAGCCCTACAATGCATATATTGTTTCTCCATGCCCGTCCTTCCGCCCTATTTTCCGGATTGTGCACTTGTTGTTGTAGCACAGTGACTTCTTTGGCGTTCGCGGTGCTGGTGCTTGTGTTAGCCTCCACGTCCTTTTCCAGCGTGCTCGTGCGCTCTGCCAGTTTCCTGACATCTTGTAGTAAATTGACGTCTACACTGACTGCGTCAATCTTATGCTCCAGGGTAATCCTTAGTTCTGCAATAGCTGAGTCCATTTTGCAGGCCCAAGACATCTTCAGCTCTGCAATGGCATCCAATATCTGTTGGTCATTCCGTGCCGGGCCGCCTCACTTTGCATATCTTGTTTCTTAGGTCTCAAAACCTCCGCGCTTGGGCATGCTTTGGCAAAATCATCCTTGGTTGGCTGTTTCGCCTTAGTTTTGCCCACCTTAGAGGCCATAGCGTGTACTAGCCAGGTCTTCCACTTTCGTCCGGGTCTCCTATTTATCTCCTTTGTCAGCAACCAGCAGCCTTCGTAGTATATCAGATATTGATGCGCCTATCTGACTGCTCTCGCTGTGGCTTGTCTATAGTTCACTACATGGGTTCAGCCGCCGTGCGGCTCCTTGTATCCCAACAGGAGCGGGTTCTGCACCATCTGCCATTCAGTTGGACACACCAAGTCCCTTTCTGGCAATGTTAATTCCAGTGTTTATGTGGCTTTTGTTGTCTGGGCCACACATCCATCAGCTCCCATAGCCCCCAGTCGCTGTGTTGACTTTGCTTCTCGTGGCACTATCAGTGTTGTTGGTATTGGGTTCGTGCAGTCGAAGCAGGTGCCCGTTCTTTGGGTTCCTGCCTGGCTCGTATACTCTGAAGAGCCCGCCCTGCTTATGCACGGCGAGTACCACGTTGCAGAGCTCCTCCTCATCTGAGCCCCTGTCCACGCGTTGGCTTGGCTATATATCTCACACCGCTCAGTACATTAAAAACCCCATTCCACGTCCAACCTTTCCTGGGCGCGTAGTTACTTCTGTATATCCGTCTATGTTATATGTTGACTGCCGAGCCTGTGCCTTACGCTGGGCATGGATGCCTGCGAGTCCCTTATCGTGCACACTGGTCAGCCGGCAGGAGGATTCGTTCTGATGTGCCGTACAGCTTTTCACCGGGACCCTGTGTGCCGTGTCTCTCTGGCTTCTCAGTCGGGTGATCTAGACATCGGGTCTGGAAGGGCTGAGTGTCCGCAGCCTCCAGAATCCATGCACCATTTACTGCTGAATATCAGGATTATCTATTGCAGTCACTCTAAGGTCTGCTCCGACCTCCATACATTCCCTTCACCGTTCTTTGTTACAATGCAGGTGCCATTTTCTTTTGTCTTGTCCCAGGATTCTCTTCTGTTTCTTTTCGTCGTTGCTGCATTTCCTCACGGCCGTTCTTCATACAAATGCTCTCTTCGTATGCCCTGTCTATTCCCACAGCAGTGGTTCTATTTGTTGTACCTTTACACTAGACTTAGTGTATGTGCATAGCAGGAACCTGAAGGATCGGCAGGAGACTCGAGGAAACCCGTCCTAGCTGATGGCTGCCTAGACACGCCCTCCACAGTGAGTACTTGTTATAAAAAGACATTGAGACTCTTGAATGTTACATTTGAATGAAAGGCCGTAGTGAACCCGACTGAGGAAAGCCAGCGTTGCAAGAAGGATTAGAAATCGAGATGAGGGGTCTGAGGGTGAAGAGAAATGACCCGCCGTGAATTCTACTTCGTTTTTGTTGTATATGGCACATCAGGTCCTCTGAGACAAGAAACTTGGCCACAGAAGGCCCTGCTATTTTGGAAACTAACTAAGCTTGTCCTGGAGAAACCCAGGAGTGTGCTGTGCTCAAGAATCCCACCTTGCCCCGTGCTAAAAACGTGGGGAAGGGAGACACACGCTATACTATCCTGTCTTATCATTTCGAGAATACTTCTTTCTTTTCTTGTGAACATTATCCCACACTCTTTTGTAACGTAGTGGTAAGGTTTGGCAATCTTTTTATTTTTTTTATTTTAGTATATACTCTTTTTATTTGACTAGATATCTGTAGGACTGTATTATTATTATTTGATGGTTGACGCTTGCTAACATCGTACATTTAGGGTTAGATAGGCGCTTTTCACACCCTGATAATGCTCAATAAACTCCCTTGAACTGTGATCACTTGTGTCTGTCTTACTATTGCCACCATGAGTTTCTTACACCACCCATATATATGTAATGCACATTGGTTAGGAATGATTGACATTACTTTCCTTGTTTAACCTTAGAACCGGATTCAGCACATCATCTGATTTACTACTGGGTTGCGATTTAAAATGTGCACTTGTCACAGGGCAAGTGACTTTTATGTGTGGTTAGTAGCGTTCAATAGGAAATTCCTGATATGTGGAAAACCATACTGCACATTAGTTTAATTGAATGTATAAATGACAGGAAACATAGCTAATATTAGCTGTTGTCTGGACTCACTATACATGTGTTTGCCCTGTTTCAATACAACCTACCTGCACATAACTAATGTAAACCACGGAGATGTTACAATTACTTTTAAAGTGCACAGAGGATATTTGATTTTATAAGGGGAAAACAAAAACACTTTGCAGATAAGGGAACAGAAGCAGCAGGAGATCAAGCTATTTGCTCAAATTCAAACCTCTTGGGTCAAGAAGAGAATCCTAGGTTTCACTAGATTTTGTTTATTGCCTCTTCTTGCATTTTGGTGATAAAAGTGAATTCCCTAGAATAGACCAAATCAAAGAAGGTGCTTCCCAATTGTTTCAGGTTTTTGTAGGCAGGGCCCGCCCTAAGTGGGAACTGCTGAAGTAGACTAGAGTACTCATGGAGATTATCCTCCCACCCCCTTTTACTTCACCACATAATTTACTTTGTCATGCCTTTACTTTGTTTGCATCTTCACATTGTGAAGATGGTAACAGATGTGGTTAGGGACAGTGTAAGGTGAGGTTTGGGGTCAAGAGGAAACGGGGGAAGAATATGGGGTACAAAAGAAGGAGGTGTGCAGGCAGTCACCACCTGCAATGACTAAGTAAATGTCTGCTGAAGTAAATGTGACAAGTAAATACTGGCAAAGTAAAGACATAAATGCATACATGAAGAAGAGATATCTCGGCATGTCCCTAACAAAAGGCGCTTTTCGCCGAAAACCATCCACTGAGTAATGCAAAGGACCTTTTTTAATGTTTACTCGATTTGCCTATCATTGGCCAATCATTATTTCTGTCTTGGTTGAAAAATCAGTCTGCTTGCAAGAATGTGATGCCACATGAGGCATTCCTTGTTATAGTTACCACATTTTATCTAGGATGATATAGTGGCATCAAAACCATAGATATTACAATCAGAAAATAAAGGAACCGTCTTGTTCTGCAATTGTACACAGTAGAACATGACCTGGATGCAAAGTTAACCTGTGAAGCCAGTGGTCGGTCAGCATGGACCTTTAAACCCAGATTAATGTACTGTTCGCAGAGGAGTAGAGCTGGTTCCACTGAGGAATGGGCAAACATTGAGGTGGAAAAGATCCTCATTTCACACCAAAAAGAAAGAACCTGCATTTTGCTAGTGTTCCGTTTCAGAAAATAGGAATGCACCCTGTTGCTGATCTCCATCAAACACACAACAGTTGATTGCAGGTCCTTGTTGAAAGTGGAAAGTAAAAATACACAAATCACTAAGCAAGAACACAAATATACATTAAAATAAGAATCAGTGATAACCAGGAATCTCAATTGACTTAATGAAATATGGCAGGACAAGTCTAAATGCAGCCACTCTAAAACGAAACAAAAAATAGCTGACTGATCCAAAAGCATAATGTAGGTACTAGCACCCTCAGGCCCCTGTCAAGTCATCTGGAACAGTGACAAGGATTGGTTCTTCTGTTCGCTAGCCACTCAAAGCCTATCTGGAAAGGGTTGTGTACATCTAACCCTCCAAAGTCTCTGATGTGTGTTAAGGAGTTGAACGGGGTGAGAGTCTAAACTTGAGTTCTAGGTTCGTATCTGTAGGAGAGACACAGCGCCCCTTTCAGGAGGGACGGAACAACTCCAGTTGCCAAAGAACATTGAAATCCTGTTGGAAGCACTGTTAGAAGTGGTTACCTAGGTTGCCGCCTTGGACTACGCGTCTGCCTTGGACTACATGTACATAGTTACTCCAATGTTTATTGTATCATAGTTAATGTTGCCATGCATCTTATGATGGGTCTCAAGTTGTGGAATGAGAACCCTGACAGATGTTAAGTTCCATGCTGGATCAGTTGATGGCTGTCTCCCTGGCTGGGGGGTTGTCATAACTTTGAGCTCAAAAAACCAGCTCATCTTGTGTACCCAGGCTCTGTGTGCATTATTCATCAATCATAACAAATTGGCGACAAGGATGCAGCGTGGATGACAACCCTCGGCGGCCCTGCGTGGAGCTGAGAGTGGAGTGGCGGTTTCGAGGGGTCCAGCGGGAGCAGTGCGACTTAAACTGCAGGACCAGAGGAATGTTTGCGAGTCAGTCTGCTTTCAAGTGCAGAGGCAGACTCATGCGTTTGCTGGCTTAGCGACGGATTTTGGGCATTTGTGGACATTTTGGATATTTGGGATGTTCTGAAGGCTAGGAGGAGTGCCTACGAGTGAAGCAAGTTGCAGGACACAGACCAGAGTTGTTTTGACCTGATTTCGAGTGTGGATGTTTGTTTGCTCAGCGACATTTGCCGAACACGTTGTTCGTTGGTCAGGAGGTCTCACCTTGTATTGATTTGCAAGTGCCAGTGAGCGGAGTTTCCCAGGCAATGCAAGTGCCTCTGGAGGGCTCGAACGGGAGTGCGCGTGCCCTCGCAGGAAGGGGAAAGCCGTGAATGGGAGTGTGCGAGGCCTCGCAGGAAGAGGAAAGCACCTTGCAGCGTGTGCTGCATGATGGCCATTTCCCTGGGTGTCCTAGCAACCCAAGGACGCTGTGTAGCGGCCGTCTGCATATCTGTCCCCTTTCCTCACTTTGCTGTACAGAACAGGGAGCGCATACCGGCGCAGTTAACATTAAAGAATATCTGGTGACCTGGGGCAAGCAGGGAGTTAGGCAAATGATGTGTGTCTGCCGCGCCTAAGGTGCTGATCACTGAGTACTGTGCATGTCAGTGGATGCAGGCTCTAGACAAATGATGTGCGTCTGCCACGTCTAAGCTTCTGCTCACTGAGTACTGTGCATGCCAGTGGATGCAGGCTCTGCCTCAGGCTTCTTAGGTGTGTACTTGTAGTAGCGAACATTCCTACTCCAGTGTTTTTCTTGGTAAGCGCAGGGGAGCCCAGGATACGCTGGTCAGACTGGAGTGAGTGGTTCATCAAGTATGTCCTGGCCATGTTTGGGGCGAATTACTCAAACAAAAGGAAGGAAGCCTTGTTGTTCGATTGCTTAGGGGTGGCTGGACAGGATGTGTTAAGGAAATTGCCAGAACCGAGGGAAATGGGTGATGATGGTCCATATGAGAGAACATTGACGAAACGAGATAAACACTACCAGGTGGAAGAGAACATCATTTTGGAAAGATCCAAGTTTGCCATCAGGGAGCAGAAACCTGGTGAAAGTATAGAGGAGTTCATAACCGCCGTCGGAGGCCTAGCAGTGAAATGTACATTGACGCATTGCCATGATGAACACTTAAGAGATCAGCTAATGATAAAGTGTACTAGTGACAATATCAGGAAGGAGTTGTGAAAGGAACGCAACCCCACATTAGATGGGGCAGTGGAAACAGCGAAAACTGTGGAACACACAGAAAAGTGCATTAAATCTCTCCAGCTAGAAAGGGGCAATGAACATGGGTCTGACAAAATAAAGATGGGGTTATACACAAAGTTTCTAAATCTGTACAAAACAATTCACCAGTGGCATGTTGAGGAGAACTGAGAAACCTGACACGAAGGGAGACGGTTGCTATGAGAGCAAATTGAACAGTAACAGAGTTGCTGGTCATCAGTGGGTTTCCTCAAAGGAAGCAATGGTTCCCTCAAGGGATGTGGGGTATTCAAGGGATGTCAGAGGAGTATCTGGTAGAAGATGTTTTAGGTGTGGGAGTATTTCGCACCTGGCATTTGACAAAGAGTGTTTAGCTTTTCACATAGTGTGTCATCAGTGTGGCAGAAAAAGGCATCTTGCTCAATGCTGTAGAAATTTCAACTTTGGAGCTGGTCAGGCTCATGAGATTAGTGCGAATTACAATAATGATGATTTTCGGGAGGTTGGGAGGGAGGTAGTGAATTCCATGATTGCTGTTGATGGAAAGGTGAAGAGGCACAGGCCTTATGCTGTGGGAACAATTTGAGGTTTGCCTGTGTCGATGTTGATTGATAGTGGTGCGGACTACACCTTGATCATTGTGCAGTTGTGGAAAGAGAAATTTCAAGGCTGCACATTATGGGAAGATGGGGTAAGAGCAAATGCTTATGGAGATGTACCAATTGAGATCCTAGGAAGTTTTAAAGGAGAGTTACAGTTCAAAGGGAGAAAGTCCATAGGCACCATATATGTAGCAAACAGAGGTGGTGAACTTCTCTCCTGGAGCAATCAGGCGGAGCTGAAGATTAAACTGGATGCTAGTCATCCAGTTGAGGTGTTGATGGTGAAGGAGTCTGAGGCAAAACATGAAAGTGGGAAGTGTGGAAGTGAGCAAAGTGTTCTTGGTTGTTTGAGGGGTTTTGTTCACTGAATCCGATTGAGGAAAGGAGCAGAGCCAAAAGTAGCAAACCTGCGCACTATACCTTTGGCATTACTAAAGGAAGTGGAGGGTGAATTGAAAATGGAGAGAGATGAGTCATTGAGAGGATACAAACTTCAGAATGGGTCAGTCCCATTGTCGTTGTAAGAAAATCTAATGGGTCGATCAGATTGTGTATTGACTTGAGACATGTGAATAGCATGGTGAAAGCGGACAAGTTTCTCTTACCGAGGATCGATGACTTGCTTGTGGGAGTGTCTGGAGCAAAGTGTTTTCGATATTAGATCTTAAATCAGCGAACCACCAAATTGAATTGCACGAGGAGTCAAGAGACCTTACGGCCTTTATCACCACGATAGGTCTATTTAGGTGCAAAAGGATGCCGTTTGGACTAGTCTTTGCGGCAAGCGTTTTCCAAAGCATCATGTACAAATTGCTGGGAGGTGAGTGTGGAGTGATCAGGATGATGTATTGGTGTGTGGGCGCAATGATTTTGAGCATGATGAGAGACTGAAAAGGGTGATGACTATTCTGAAGGAAGCAGGTTTGACAATAGCCATGGAAAAATTCACATTCAAGGCCGACAAAGTTGTCTATCTTTGTCATGAAATCTCGGGTGAGAGTGTGAAACCCAAAGAAGATGCCGTAGAAGCTATAAGATGTATGAGGGTGCCCAAATGCAAGGATGATGTGTTGTCATTTTTAGGCTTGGTAGAGTCTTATGGAAAGTTATCAAAGGACTCTCAGATAAAGTTAGGAACATGAGGAAGCTCACCTGCAAAGGTGTGATTTTTAGTTGGGATGAGAAGTGCAATTCAGAATTTGAGGATATCAAAAGAGTGGTATCTAGTGTGCCCATATTAGAGGTTTTTGAGGAAGACAAACAGACTTTAATATTTGTGGATGCCAGTGATTATGGTTTAGGAGCCGTATTGATGCAAGAGGACAACTTAGGATTTCACATGTTGGCATTTGCATCTAGCTCTTTGAAAGATGCAGAATGTAGATATTCTGTTGTGGAAAAGGAGGCTTTAGCTTGTGTGTGGGGTGTGGACAAATTTAAGAGGTATTTGTGGGGAAGGGAATTTATCATTTGCACGGATCACAAACCGTTGGTTAGTATTTTCTCTAAGGGGGGGTTGGAAGGAGTCTCGAGGCGCATCATGAAGTGGGCAAGTGCATTACAAGGGTTACAGTTTTCCATAGTTCATATGCGCGGTGAAAATAATGTTGTGGCAGATGCTTTGTCTAGATCAGTAGAGCAGGGAAAAGAGAATACTGGGTAGTTGATACAGGAGGAGGATAAAGTAGGAGAGATTTCTCAGGTGTACAGCAGTTTAAAGAAAGATGAGTGGGATGCAGCGTGTCTGGAAGATGTCTTATATCAAAGGGTGTTGGCAATGGTTAGTGGGAATGCCATCAAGAAGAAAGAACCAGCCATGTCAGAGTAAAAAATGAGCTCTGGGTGCAGAGGAATTATTTGTATAGAGGACATCAGTTGGTAGTGCTATACAAGATGAGAAAAGCAGTAGTGGACTTGGCACATGTCGGACATTTGGGGGTTGCCATGATGAAGGAACTTGTGAGATCGGAATTTTGGTGGCCTGGTGTAGACAAGGATGTGGAAGAGCAGGTGATGGTGTATGGAGTGTGTAGAGGGTGACAAGGGATTTACAGTGCAGAAAGTCCCGATGGTAGTGAGGAAATCTCCCAGAATACTGTGGGATGAAGTGGCGTTAGATCTTTTGGGTCTGTTTAACATCAGAGGGAGCAAGGATGTTTATCTTTTGGTTGTAGTTGATTTGTTGTCAAAATGACTTGCGGTATGTGTTTTGAGGACATTTCAAGTAGCAGTATTATTTGTTTTTTGGAACAGTTATTTTGGAGGGAGGGCTTCCCTAAGAAGTGTCTCTCGGACAACAGATCACAGTTGGTGTCCAGGGAGTTCAGGGATTTCTTGGACAAATATGGTGTGGAACAGGTCACCACAGCTTTATACCACCCCCAGAGTAATGGGTGTGTAGAACGCTTTAATAGGACGCTGATGGAGGCCACCAGGATAGCAGTGGCTACAGGTGGGGATTGGGTACGCACTGTGATAGAAAGAACCTTTCAGTATAGATTAGTGCCCCACAGTGTTACCGGAGTGTCACCTGTCGATATTTTGCGAGGGAGAAAACCTAACTCGCATCTGTGTCCTGGGTGGATGGAGAAATCGAGATCTGTGGGAGTGGATATTAAATGCTTGAGAGAGAAGATACACCTGAGTGGTGTCAAAGCCAAGGCTTGGTATGATCAGAGAAATTGTTGTAGGAGCTTCAAAGTAAGAAAGGGTGACTGGATAAAAGTGAAGTTACCCACTAAAGTACGGAAGGGTTCTGCCTTGTACTCAGAACCGAAGGAAGTGGTCAAGGATTTGGGTTCTTTCATCTTGGATAAAGGAGGAGTGTGGAACAAAGAAAAGGTGGCTGTTCTTAGGATGAATAATTTCCGTTCAAATCTAGAGGGTGAAGTGTGAAGATCATGCCTCACCCTGTGTTTTTATCTTTAAAAACAATTTGTAGAATATGAAGGAAAGGAGGTGTTGCCACCTTGGACTACGTGGCTGCATTGGGCTACATGTACATAGTTACTCCAATGTCCCATGCACTTGCGCGATCTGAATGACACCTGGCCTAGTAGGATGGTTGTCTCTCTTCCCTTTGTTCCCCCTCCCTTGCCTCGTCGCGCCTTGAAACACTTGTATATAGGCGAGTTATAAATGCCATATCATATATCAATATTTACTGTATCATAGTTACTGTTGCCAAGCATCTTATGATGGGTCTCAAGTTGTGGAATGAGAACCTTGACAGATGTTAAGTTCCATGCTGGATCAGTTGATGGCTGTCTCCCTGGCTGGGGGTTGCCATACCTTTTTGAGCTCAATAAACCAGCTCATCTTGTGTACCCAGGCTCAGTGTGCATTATTCATCAATCATAACAAGCACTTTAAAAGCAAGCAGAACAAATGAAAGGTTCGAAGTACACAGGATCTGATCAGAAGGCAGCCATTTTCTTTACAAATAACACCATAGAGCCTTCTCCTGCCCCTTCCTAAATCTCAGTCATAATTTTCTTTTGGCTGGGTGTGGCGCTATATGATTTCTAGTCAAACATGTATGCTTTTGTGATATTTATATACTACATCAGGGTTTGAAATTAAGATTTGACAAGCAGGACTTAAAACCAGCTGCTCAGTGTTTGGCATTACCCAGTAGGCAGGAGCTCCCACTGGATAACCTGAAGCGAGTAGACCGCACACTGCAAATCTAACTTTTACATGAGATGCACACTTTAAACTTGTTTCTCATTATGTTTAAATGTGTTCTACTTCTTCTTTATTTACATTCTCGAACACTCAAAGTTAATGTCCCATACCCATGTTTGTAAGGCACCTGTTGGCCTGAGAATCTAAAGGTAGCTCCTGTTTGCTGTTGGCTTCAAGCTAACCAGACTCTCCTAGGGAACAAGCAGGAGTTAAATAGCTCCCAGTTATTTTGAATCCTGCTACTTGAGTGATTGATGTTTTGTGATAATTTGGTATCAGAAGTGTAGTTCCCTACTTAGGTTTCTCCTGATATGGGCTGGGGGATCATGGGTGGCTGTGGATACCAAGTAGGGGCTAACAACCTGCACCTGCAGCTTGCTCCTAATCTTTATGTTTATGTATTTGTAAGGTGCCTTAAGCCCATAGGCAAACAGGTTTACACATAGCAAGAAAAAACACAACACAACACAAAACCCTAAAACAACTTAAGGCCTATTCTAAAAAATTATAGCACCATCATGAAATAAATAAAGAAATACAAAGTGTTAAAAACCAGAAAAAAGTTAAACAATAAAACCAGTATAGCCAAGTCCAGTAAACACGAGCAGAGTAGTGGGCACGAAATAAAACGGATCAGTACCAGAACCAATTCAGGGAAAAATTAGGAGTCCAGTCTTGAAGAAGAAGGCAGCTCATTCCTAAGGACAGGGACAATAAAGTTAAAGGAACATTTACTTGCCCTCTCCAGTTTCACACGGGGTACAGTAAGCAAATTACCCTGATTTTGATCTCAACAAAAGTGTGTTTTGTTTCACCTGCAACCTGTTTAAAATAGGCTGGACTGAAAATACAATTGTGGGTAATAGAAAGAACCCTGAAATCCAGGCGCTCCTTCACTGGGACCCAATGCAGTGCTATTCGCACGGGAGTAATATGTGCTCTCCTATGCACTATTCTGTAGGACTTGGAGTTTCACAATATTTCTGAGTGGTACGTTCAAGAATGCTGCCGCAAAGATCAATTATTGATCCAATTATAGAGTGAGCAAGTGTAGCACATTTTTCATTGGAAATAAAAGGCCTAATGCGGCAAGCAACTTCAAATAATAAGATGATGAAGAGATCACTGCATTAATCGGGTCTTTTCTAGAGAGTGTAGAATCAAGATACACCCAGGGTTTTGACCTTTTGAAAGAACAGTTATACTGCAGCCAGCAATAGTGAAGTTCTTATAAAAGTCAGGCAGCCTTTGTTGGAAGCCAACCAAGAGAAGTTCAGTCTTGGCGTTGCTAAGAGCCAGGGCATTATATGCCATCCAGCTTTAGATTAGCTCAAAGATGGCATTTAATCTTGCAGAATCTACAGAGTAATCACCAGAAAGTTGGAGCAGGATTTGTGTATCATCTGCGTAATTCATTTACAAAATGTCCTGGTCATCTAAAGCATCAAGTAATGGCTTTCAAAAAAATGTTAAAAATGTAGGAGACAGGCAAGACCCCTGTGAGATCCCCACATATCTCAACAGGTGCAGCCATAAAAGATTTGCAAAAAAACTCTTGCTGATCTGCCCGATAAAAACGACAACACCCAATCAGGCACTGTCTTTGAAAAGAAAGCAGTAGTCTGGACCCTGCTGTATAAAATGTTAAAATCCACAAGGTCAAACGCAGCCTAGAGGTCTAATAAAACAAAACAACATTGTCCATAATTTGGAACATTCTTGCCATGAGATCCAGAAGAGCAGATTTTGTGCCATGCAGGCTCTTAAACCAGACTGTCTGCAGCCCAAACGATCATCCTGTTCAAGATGGACCTGTATCTGTAAGTATGCCCACCGGTCTAGTATCATCAAAAGAAAGGGCACGAGGCCACCAGTGTCGCACAGGTAATGGCTGCCTGAACGCCGTGCTCCCGCTGAGGCTGGGTCATTCAAGGGGATTGAGCCTCCCCGGACTCCCCAGGCGGATTCACTTGGCTGGATTGTGCCGGTGACCGCCCTGTGACGCCCCCGCCCGAAAGAGCGAAGCTCGAGGTCTCTGGAGAGCCAGAGAACGGGCCGTGACGGAGGAGCAGCAAAGAGAGCATCGGCCTTGGCGCCAGGGAAGGAGGAGCGGCCCGCCGAAGCGGGGGATTCTTGCCGGCGGGCCCGGCCCCCTACATCCATCCACCCCCCCACCCCCGCAGGGGGAGCTCACGATCTCGGGACAGCGGCCCCGGAACAGGACTCAGGCTATCGCCATCCCCTCCTCTACCCCCGGGCCAGAGGGTGTCCCCGGTGGGGTAGGCCCGGCAGGCGGAGGAGACGAGAGAAGTGGCGGCCCCCCGCAACATACCACACCACCCCTTGTGGGCGCACCCCCCCGCCGCAACGGGCCCACCCCAAGCTGCATAGACCCACGGTGGGCCCCTGCAGCGCTCTCGAGCCCAGAACCTAATGGTCGCTGAGGCGGGAACGTGACCCCCCCCCCACCCCCGAGATCCCCGCGGCCTGCACCCACATCGAGGCCAAGCAAAGGGACAGTGCTCACCCACTCCGGACTCAAGCAGGTGGTGGCCCCTGGGCCCATCCACAGGGCGTGTGCCCGCCTGACATCTCCCAGGAGGGGAAAGGAGGCATCAGACGGAGGCAGTAGAATGGCGCTGGCGGTCCCCCGCCCCGAAAAATAACGCCAACATCAAGGAGAGACCCAGGTGTGAGGCCCCCATCCGGTGCTGGTGGGGCGTGTGCCTGCCTGGAAGCTGCCCCCCCACAAAGGGGTGCCTAGCCCCCACGGGCTCCCCGAGACACCCCAGCCCGGTTACCACAGGGTGGGGCCTCGAGGAGACCCCCCAAAGGCCCCAGTGGGCACATCGGAAGACCGTATGAGCTGGCAAGAGGCCTTGCAGGCATTCCGCTACAAGGAGACAGAGAGCACTATCAGCGGCCCTAACGGCACTGGGGACATGGCCCACCCAGAGGCCACGACGCAGTCCACGACAGCGATGGAAAGGGGCTTTGCCTCTATCATACAGGAAATCAGAGAAATGCGATCAGACATTGCTCAGAAATTCGAAAAGATGGACCAAAGGGTGGATAAGGTCGAGGACAGGCTTCTACAAGTGGGAACCAACCAGTCGACATCAGCATCCCAGCAGGTTCAAATTGATATGAGGCTAGCGGCCCTGGAGAAGAGTGACGAGGAAAGAGCCAGGCAGATGGATGACTATGAAAACGGGGAAAGGAGGAATAACCTTAGATTTTTCGGGGTCCCTGAAGCGGAGGGAGAAACGGAGCGAGACTTAATCCGAGTGGTGAGAGACATTATTACCCTCCTGTTTGCAGAAGAGATGACCACTGAACTCACGTTCGACCGGGTGCACAGGGCGGGAGGCAAGGCAGGGAACCCCCGGTCAGTCCTGGCCCTGTTCCACTACTACACAGAAAAGACTAAGGTCCTAGAGGAAGCTAGGAAGGCGGGGGTGATCACCTACAACAATGCCCAGATCACCATTTTCCAGGACCTCTCCGCCTACACCTTGGCCAAGCGCAGAATGTGCCGCCCCCTAACGCAGTTACTCAAGGAGAAGGGGGTGCGCTACAGGTGGGGGTACCCTTCTCCGTGGCCTTCGAATACATGGGCCAACGGACAATGCTGGTCACAGAAGAGGACATAAGGGGAGCCATCCAGGATTATGTGGCAGATCCTACCCCCCGGAGGGGCCCAGTTGGCCCAGAGGCAATCAGTAGGGGGGTTTCTGGCCAGTCGGTGCCAGGAGAAGGAAAACCAGTTCGAGGAAATACAAAAAAGGAAGGAGAGGATATTGACTCAGAGGGCTGACGGCAGGGGTCTCCCGACCTGCAGCGGATCGGGAATGGAAGTTCTTGAGGTTTCAACGAATGCAGAGTCCCCTTGAACAGCAAGTATAATGGGGGCAACCGAGGGGACGAAGCAGTAGGGGCGAGGGGGGGCTCAAAGAGACGAGCATTGTACTGTTTGCTTGGCCGAAGAGGGCAGGCTGGTGGTCTGGCCAAAGGCCAGCAATGGTGTAACTAACTGGCTGGACGCTGGTAAGGGGCGAGGGGGGTCACAAGTTGGTTGGGGTTGTACTTTTAGGGATAGGGATCGGGGGGCAGTTGGGGGCTAGTTTTAGGGCCTCCTTCGAGGGAGGAAGGTGGATCCAAAGAAATCAAGATGCGAGACAAAGGGAGCAACGATGTGATGTGGTTGACCAAGAGGGAGGGACATTTAGATTATGGTTGATAGTCTGCCAGCCCTGGGAGTGGGTACCCTGAATGTGCGGGGTCTGAACACCCCCACTAAGAGATCTCTGGTTTGTAGAGAATTCAGAAGGGCAAAACTGGACCTGCTTTTCCTGCAAGAGACACGTTGGGCACGGGGGAAGGAACCCAAAATGTGGGGGGGAGGAATTGGAGAGGTGCTCTGCACATCTCACAGGACTAAGAAAAGGGGAGTGGCCATCTTATTAGCGAGGGACGTAGGCTTCGAAAAGGAGGACACACTGAAGGACCCCGAGGGACGCCATTTGTTGGTAAGGGGATCTCTGCAGGGCACCCCCCTAACTCTTGCGGTAGTGTACGGCCCGAACAAGGGTCAATCTCAATTCTGGAAAGAAGTGAGGGACAGGCTCAAACTTTTCGTGCATGGCACGGTGGTGGTGGGGGGAGACTTCAACATGGTCCTGGATCCATCCACAGATGGAAAGCATGTAGGTCCCCAAAGCACTAGGTCCGCAGATGAAGCCATGGCGCGAAACTTCCAGAGGGTTAACTCTGAGCTGGGCTTGGTGGATACAATCCCGAGCCCTAGGACGGATGTTCCCTCATTTACATACTATTCTGCCATCCACACCTCGTACTCCAGAATTGATTACATCCTAGTGGACGAGACTCTCCGCCCATACATCTCTGGCTATAGGGTCGATCAGGTCCCCTGGTCGGACCATGACATGGTCCGTGTCACTATAGCGGAGGGATGGCCCAAAGACGGCAGAGGATGCTTGAAATGTAACGATGCCCTATTAAAAGATGAGGTCCATGCTCAGGAAGTGATAGATGCCATTACGGAATTCTTTGAGCTAAATGACAACGGGGAGGTTGGCACACACACATTGTGGGACGCCTTCAAGGCAACCCTAAGAGGAGTTCTCATCAAAATAGGAGCCCAGAAAAAAAGGGAGAGGGAGGCCCGGGAGAAGACCTTGAGAGAAAAAATAGCCCGGCTCCAGCCGGGGGGCCCTCCGGAGAAGCCCCTTGAGCGTGACCGGATGGCCGCCCTGGAGGACTACAGGCTCCAACTGAAGGACCTCCTCTTACACAAAACAGAGAGGAGCATCCAGCTGGTCAAGCAAAAATATTATGACAAACGGGACAAAGCGGACAGGATCCTAGCCTGCAAGCTGAGGGAGGTACAGATAAGTAGAATGGTGAAGGCGGTGAGGAACGCCCAGGGGTCACTCGGTTACGATGCTCCCCACATAGGAGAATTAACAAGGGGGGTCCTGGGAGTCCCTCTGCCAGACATTAGTCCTGGTTACGAGAGACTTACCCAGAGTCTTTAGCTCACTATCTTTCACAGAGAAGAAATATCCCAAACATATCAGTCTTTGTCCTGCCCTGGGGCAGTCCAGCACCGAAATGCTAGGCAATTCTCCTCTGAACAAGAGTACCAACAGCATCCCCAGACACGTGTTTCGGTCTGGTTGGAGAGGCCTTCCGCCAAGACTATGAAAAATTGTACGTGTCGGAGTATGACTGGGGCGATGCCAAAGATAGAGGACTTCCTGAGCTCCATCCAGTCCCGGCCTTAACGAGAGAGATATCGGAGGGGCTGGAGGGCCCGGTTACCGAGGAGGAGATAGATAAGGTGATTAGTGGGATGAAGGTGGGAACTTCCCCCGGGGAGGACGGCTTTACAGTGTATTTCTACAAAAGGTTCCGCTCCACCCTAGCCCCGCACCTGGCAAGGGTTTTCAAGTCCGTGCTGGAGGGGGGCATCCTCCCCGAATTCATGATGGGGGCCATAATAGCAGTGCTGCCCAAGGAGGGTAAGGACCCCATGGAATGTTCTTCCTATCGCCCAATATCATTGTTAAACATAGATGTGAAGATCTTGGCCAAGGTGGTGGGGTGGCGGATGGAAGGGATCATGCTGGAGCTGGTCCATGGGGATCAGGTGGGTTTCATAAGAGGAAGGCAGGGGTCGGACAACATTCGCAAAACAATAGACCTGTTTCATTATAGCCCAGGAATCAGAGCTGGATGCATGTGTCCTCTCCTTAGACTCAGAGCAAGCCTTTGACAGGGTTGAATGGAGATATATGGAACTCCTCCTCCAAAAAATGGGCTTCGGGTCACACGTTAGGAGCTGGGTATGCGCACTTTATAGAGCGCCCACAGCAAGGGTCCAAGTGAACGGGAAGTTGTCTGAGTCCTTCCCCCCTCTCACGAGGGACAAGGCAGGGCTGCCCACTCTCCCCCTTGATATACGTCCTTACGATGGAACCACTAGCCATAGCGATCAGAGTACATCCGGGCATCAGGGGGATTAGTAGAGGTGAGGTAGAATTCAAGCTATCCCTGTTTGCGGACGACATTTTAGCCTATACGGTGGATCCTGGCTCCTCGACCCCCCCCCCCTTCTTGTCCTTGGTGGCCCTTGTTTGGGCGCTTCTCGGGGCTGATAATTAACACAACAAAATCGGTCCTGCTCCCAATGAAAGTATGTGACTCTGAGCTAGACCCCCTGGATAGGTTCAAAGGGATTGCAGTGGGGAAGGTCTCCATACGATACCTGGGCGTCCTGCTCACCAGGGACCTGTCGAAACTCGCTTCCACCAATTATGACCCCATAATGGCAGGGGATCACATCAGACCTGAGGAGATGGGGCAAAATGATTCTGTCTTGGTATGGCCAGATGACGGTGGTAAAGATGAATGTCCTACCAAGGCTTGTCTACCTCTTCACGGCGCTCCCAACCAGCGTCCCTGAGCAGCCCTTTAGGGATCTACAGAAAGCAGTACGAGATTTCATATGGCAAGGGAAAACCCCGAGGACTGGGAGGGCGATCCTAACTCTGCCGAGGGAGGAGGGAGGGTTTGGATTACCAGACTTTCCCCTTTATTTCCGCGCAGCACAGCTGCGAGTCCTCTTGGAACATATGAAAGAAGGGATGGGGACATACTGGTCATACTTAGAGGACATGGATACCCACCCCCTAAAGGTTCGGGACCTCCTGTGAGCCCCGCGCAAGTCAATCCTGGGAAAGCTGACAACCCATCCAACCCTGGGAGTTCTTTGGGAAATTTGGAAAGAGGGCCCACAGACTGCTTATCCTACTTCATGACCGTCTCCGATGTCCTCTCTCTGGGGCCATCCCCTCAATCTGGGTAGCAGAGGGTTCCGGAACTCCCAGACCTGGTCAGACATGGGAGTGGAATGTGTGGGGCAGATGTTCAGAGAAGGCGAGTTTCTAGCATACGAGGAATTGAGGGATGCTCTCAGACAGGGGGCTCGTTCCATCTTTGAATACCTCCGCCTCAAGGGCATACTTTGCGACCAATCATGGGGTCAAAACCTGAGGAGGCAGTTGACCCCCTTCGAGAAGTTCCTGGACACGGCAACCTCAAGAAAGGGGGCTGTATCCAGCATGTACAAAATTTCGAACACCATCAACCTTCCGGGGAGGAGGAGCTTTCGCTCGTTCTGGAATGACCTGGCAGGGGAGGTTATTTCAGAAGATGCATGGTCTAGGATGTTCAAAATTGCTTTCCATGGGAACTTATTCACCGCAGACATGGAACATAACTTTAAGATTCTGCAGGGGTGGCACAGGGACCCATCGAAATTGTCAAAAATGTTCCCAGGGGTGTCACCGAGATGTCCGAGGGGAGGGGCCAGGTGGGCACCAGGAAACATATGTGGTGGCAGTGCCCAAAAGTCTAAGTCTTCTGGGGGAGGGTGCGGGCCTGGATTGCAGAGGTATCAGACGAACCTTGCCCTCTAAACCCTCTGACGATGCTGCTGGGCCTCCCCCCGGAGGAAACGGAAAGATAAAGATACTCAAGGATGACGGAAACAATGTTGAGGGCGGGAAGGGTAGCCCTGGCACAGAAGTGGAAGAGCCCGGAGACCCCCTCCAAAGACGACTGGTTGAAAAAAGTGAAGAACATGTTCTTGATGGACAACTGACTGCAATGGTGAATAATGACTCGGGTTCATTCCTAGCGAATTGGTATGGGGTGCAGCAGACCTGGGGATGGGACGTTCACTAACACCAGGATGAAGCCCTGGACCGAGAGAGGGGGGCGGGGGTAAGAGATGTCCTGCAAACGAACCGAGTGCCCACGGCCCGGGGGATGGCGACCACAATTCAGCCGGCAAAAATGGTCACCAACCACATCATCTCCTAAGTACAGGATACGAAGAGAACATTTAGTGTCTCCCAAGATCAAAGTTTTGGTTTCAACGCGGGAGTTGGGGGGGGGGGTCGGTATTGGGGAAGGGGAATGGGGGGACGGGTAAGGGTTCAATGGGCCAGCTGATTGTATTCTTTTCAAATCTGCATTGACCCTGTTTGTAACAATAAGAAAATGCTAATAAAACCAAAGTTTTAAAAAAAAAAGAAAGGGGCACATTTCTGATTGGTCAGTTATTTGTGGGAATATTTGAATCAAGAGTAGATTTTTTTTTAACAAAGATGTGATCCACACCTGTTTTAATACATTCGGGCACAGATGCCGACATAATTATTATTGTTTTTGTATAACACGTGGACCCAGAATTCGAACCTGTGTTGCTCTGCATAATCCTGCCTCCAAGACGAGCGCGTTGCCACTGAGCTATACTACCCATGACATAAGAGGTGTTAACAAATTCAGTGATCAGAGGAGTAAGTACAGTTACACAGGTCTTTACAATCCTAGAAGGACAAGGATCCCCAGGACACTTAGTCTGTTTTAAAGACTGTATCACTGTTTAAACTTTTGGCACAGTCAACTCCCTAAAATTGAAAGGCAGTAGTGAGAAGTGAGGAGACACAGACTATAGGTGCTGCCAAACATGTCTGCTACAAAGAGATAGCTGTTTTAAGCAAGGACACCTTATCAAAAAGGGGCTGGTTGGATGTTGGTGCACCAAACCTGATCTTTAACAGGTTCCTTTGTTTTAATATTCGGTTTCTCAGGCTCTCATTATCTTGATTAGTTTTTCGATGCAGCCCTACTAATATGAGAGTCCAAATGTTCTTTCTTGGCTTTTATAATCAAATTCTTATACCCACTGGCTATTCAACGATTCAAGTCTTTGCAGAGACGAGCAAAGACGTTTGCCAGCGCCTATATGCATTAATTTTTTAAGCATGCAGACTACGCAGGCTCTGAGTAAACCAGACCTGCGATGTTGTTTCCACACTGGTAGATTTGCAGATTCTTGGAGGAGCAATACTATCAAATGTCAAGGAAAGCTTATGATTGTAGCATACTGCCAAGTCTTCCGGTAGGGAGTTAGAGGTGGGCGTGGTACTAGGAGGCTCCAAAAAGGGCTTACCGTAAAATGGCATGATCTTCTGTAAACTGCGTTTTACCACCATGACTTTTTAAGGATAAACCTGAGGTGGTAAACAAAGAACGCAGAGCTTAACATGAATGAAAAAGTGATCGTACAACGGGTAAGCAGAGATCTCCGGTTGTCCAACTGGGATACCTAAAGTGCACAACCAATCCAAAGTATGGCCATCCTTATGTGTAGGCGTAGTAATAACCTGAACAAATTTGTGCTCTATAAGTGCCTGATTCACAGATGCAACCCTGCTATCTTGAGGGTCATTCAACAAAGAGTTAAAATCTTCCACAATAATAACTTTAGCAGATGATTTCACGCATGAATGCAGCAACACAAAGAATTGCTCTTCAAAGGTAGAAATATTATGAAGCAGTCTGTAAAGTAGACTAAAACTATGACATACATGCGTTAACCAGAAGCTTAACAAGTACTAATTCCACCCCAACGGGGCCTTCAATGTCAACTTGATGAATATATGCGAAATATGATCGCAACACCACCTGCAAAACATGAGGTGCTATCCACATTAATCATATGTTACCCTACTGGCACTGCTAGGGCCAAGTCAGGGCCTGAGGTATCTGAAAGCGTTTCAATCAAGAAAGCAATATCTAAGTTGTTATCCTGAATATAATCGGCGCTCTCAATGGCCTGTTTAACCATTGAGCGCGTGTTAAGCAGGATACAACAAAACTGATGAATACGCGACTCGGAATGTAAAATCCCTTCCATATCAGCACCATGATCAGCATTAATCAAAATATCAGTAAAAGCCAGTCCTTTCCAAAGGCTGTTGGAGCTCTGTCCGCATACAGGACTCCTCCCATCTTCTGGGTAAGTATTTTCTAAGGATTAAAGGGGTGGGTTGGGGAAGGACCTGGCTAGTGGATAGGTGGTGCGACTATAGGAGGCCCCACACCCATTAAAAGAAAAGGAGGCAGTGCCATGAGGACATTTCAGCAAAGTGAATTATCATATAGTAATTTACTTTGATTAAAGCACCCAACACCATTTATCCAAAGTATAGTGCACATATGGCGCTGATTGAACAGATGCTGTACTACTCTTGTCACATTGTGCCCCGTTGCTGTTGGTCCCAATTGTTTTTCTTCTTCTTCCTTATGTGAGCGGGTTGAAGCTGCTCTCAGACTCCATTTTATGAAAATCCTTGACCAAAGGTGTGAAAATTGATCCAGATCAAATGAATGTGCAGGTTTCTTTTCAGGAAACCAAAACTTGCTTTTGTTCACTTTCTCACTTTGACGAAACGAGTGCCTTGCGTGGCATTTGCATTTTGCGTGGTAGATAATATTTCATTTAAGCCTGCATTTACCACAGCTGGAATATGTAAGCCCCTTCTCTAATGTGAACTGTACTGCAGCTTCTCTGCAAGACACCTGTTATTTACAAGCAGCCGCACAGGGAACGTCTGGTGTCCAGGTGCTGCGCAATATTGAAGACAACATAACAAAGGTTAGTTTAGGTACTCAGCCACGTGTTGTACAGCAGTGTTCAGCTAATGCGATTCAACTGTGTTCGTAAGTCATTTTAAGAGTGTGAAACAGCTGGGCGCATGTTGCTATGCTATTCTTTTTCTTCAAAACTCTACAGTATGTGCCATTCAAACTGCCATCTCACTCTGATCAGCGCTATGCAATATAATCTTTTTGGCCTGCTCCTCAAGGAAATGATGTGTAAAAGCCAACATATCACGGAAAAAAATGCTATTAATGGCATAGAAACAGGAAACAATCTTGATCTCACGAAAAGAACAAAAGGAGAGTTGGCACCATATAACAGTGAAAAAAACTGCCTCCAGATTGGGGCTGTTGCTGTGCTTATTGATCGCCGGCCTTTGCGGTTGATGTACAGTAGGTGGTTGAGATGACGCTGGTCACGGCAGCCGTTTTTGGCTTCTTTTTCAAAGGCCTGCTGATGTCTGAATGCTGGCTACAGATTCAGATCCCTTTTATTCCAGCTCGGATCAAAAGCCTGATCAGTAAAAAAAAAAAAGTGGGGGTAATTTGTAGCAGATTTTCGTTTGAAGGTTATTAAATGCTCTTGGATTTTACATTTTCTTGATGTATTTTCCATTTTGTGATGGACTTCATCAAGGATTCGGATTGGATTGCAAATTGCTTCAGCAGCCTCGAAGATCTAGTCCTCAATGGAGTGACATGTGCATGCTCACACTAAGAGTTTATGCCTCAGCCTTAAGGGAATCTTTCTGTAGAGAGGCTTGCTCGAGTAAGACTGGGCCAATGAACACATAGCTAGCAAACCAATGCCACTGTGTGCCCACATTTCAGATTCACTCATACTGACTTGAACCAAGGTAGTGACAAGCTGGCAGTGGATGGATGAGGAAGGCGCAACAGAGCCCTGCGCTACAAAAAAGTAAACCGCCCGCTAATCCTGAAAAATGCTGAGAAAGACTGTGGGGACAGATGATTTGCAGTAAATGCTTCCTGGCTGTTGAATAACCTTCCAGAAGAAATGATACTTTACCACCAACCCGATGTCTTCCAGGGCACACCTCAAGATACATTTACTTTGACACCAGGGGAGGACAACCACTTAAATCAGTCTAAAGATGCACTTATGCAGCGAGCTCTCTACAGTGAGTAAACGTAGTGGGGCCAAAAATGTAAACTTGAACTTGCAATAGAACAATAAAGTAACTCGCCACCTCAATTCTACACATAGACACAGCACACAATTTCTTACTCGCCAAGAGTCAATTATCACTAGCCAATGGCTAGTCACGATTGCTAATTTTGACCCCCGAACTTATATACCTGGGATGTTTTGCTTCATACAAATAGTCTACACTAGAAATATGGTTGTTTCATCGTCTCTGCATTGATGGCAGACCCTCACCTCTCGTCTATATGCATCTTCATTCCTCTGCTATATTCATCTTCTTTCCTCTGGATTAAAAAAAGGTTTGCTTTGAGTTTAACTATATTTGCTTCATAAAAGGGTAAGTTGATGCACTTCATCTTGAGGCAATATACTTGCCATTATGAATTGATCATGCAATTGACATACAATGTCTGTGCGTTTTTTGTGCACCCTACCCCCATGTTTTTACTCTAGTACTAATACTTTTCTGTTTGTAGGAAGTAGTATGCTTGATCCTGGGAAGAATCGAGGGAATGTGTTCCTTCTCCCCAAGGGGCAGCCCCTATCTGTGAGGCTAGGGAGGTGAGCCTGTTCCTCAAAGCCCAGTCTAGGGGTAGAGGCAAGTGGTTCCTCGCAGGGAGAGACTCCCACCGTAGGGGACAAGGACTCCTGTTCTCATGAGGAACTCCCTCAGGCTGGGCGTACCATGGCCTACATACAATGTGTTAAAAACACAATAAAATATGAATTCTCAAAACTGGGATGGAGAAACTCCTAGCGGATATCATTATCTCGGGAAAAAAGATCATATCCCTTTAAATCAGAACGCCCCTCTTACTGGGATGAGTATGTCAAAGGACATGATTCCAAAGAGGGAGGCGAGAGAAGCGGGAGACTAGAGATAGGATCGTAGTTGCAGGCTGTTGGAGGCCCCAAGCTGCACTACACTGGAGGAGAGGGAAAGAGTAAGAAATATGTGAGTTTCAAATTCGCTTGCAGCTGCTCTCCGGGACGCCAAAGTCACTGCAATCCTGGGACACGAGAAACCGAACGGGCTGAAGCCCAAGCAGAGGTGGTGACGGTCCACCACAGATCCGTGTCTGTGGTCTCATTGGTCTGAAGAACGTTGCCAAGACCGCCAGCAACCCAGAAAAACTGTGTGTCCATGAGTGCAGTTAAGCGTGATGGTGCCACGAGAAGGAGAAAGAGAGAGAGAGAGCAACAACATGAATGCCGGAGAGGAGACGGCGTATGTGATACCCAACAGGAGGGAGAGCCCCCGGGACCTAATCCCTCCGACAACATTCCCCACCACCAAAGTAGGTATCCAGGCGAACAGGAGGTGCGGGGAGACTCAAGAGAATCAATATGTCGTACAGCCAACTCGTCATAGTAGAAGACATGAAGTAGATTTAACTTGGAAATCAAATGAAGACAAAGATTGAAAAGCAAGTGAAAATCATTTTAAAACACAGTTAACTTGTCACAGAAGATATGAAACACAGTTAACTTCTCATAGATATGAACATTGTGAAACAAGAGAGAACATTGAGGAGAAACTGCATAAGCTAGATCCAGTGAGACAAAATACCCTGGGAAAGGGAGTAAACAAAGCGTTATCCTACTCAAGAACAAAACCGTATTAAAGAGAAAGGCAGGGCTCAGAGCCTACAGAAATACGCCAGCTACAAACCAGAGTGACCCAGGAAAACTATGTTCCCTCCGAAAGGCACAAGCAGGTCTAGCACCAAAAGTATAAAGCAACTAAGAGAGCCAAAAGGGATTCAAAGTGAAGAACGAAACGTGCAACATCCCCCTTGGGGAATTAAATTTACGAATACAAGAAGTCACCCTAAAAAAAGTCATTAATCAGGCCAGGAAGAGACCCAGATGTACCCCTAGGGAAGCACTGCTGGTTCCTAAAGCCAAAGATTCACAACATGACAGATTGATTTGTGTACACACGTATTGCCAGCACACTACAACAATAAAGGCAATGGTCAAAACATTCTGGCCGTTCATTTAAGCTACTCTTCCAGATGAACCCACCCCCTTGATGGCTTTAAAATTTTTGAAATCTGCAGGAATATCTTACCCATTCCAACTTCAGAAGCTCGTCTCCTAAGACTACACTATGGAACCTCAGACCTATACTGGGACGTTTTCGATGTGGAGCGTGTGGAGTATGTAAATTTACCCAAAGAACGCCAGACTTTCATATTGAAGGGAAGAAGTGGTACTTCAGACACCACTCAAATTGTAAAACATCAAATGTAATTTACTGCATACAGTGCCCCTGCAGCTGAAGTATGTAGGTCAAACAAGGAGACACTTACATAAAAGTATCACAGAGCACAGATCCAGGACCTTGACAGAACCCATGGGGTCACATTACGTCTGGCACCAACATAACCAGGATGAGATCTGGTGGTGGATGCTAGATGTGGTAGGTGCTGCTTCCAATCCGGGTGCATCTCTTAATCATAAAGAAGCATGGTGGATTCATAAGATGAAAACACACCAGTCATGTTTAAATGAATTAAGATCAAAGATTCATGTTTACCAGGCTCTGATCATCTGGATCTGTTTAGGTTTTTACACATACCTTCCACCGCCCGCTCATGGGATCTGTGATAGGCTGCAGACAATGCTCAATACATGATCGTGTCAAGAATTAGGATTTTTGTAGCTCGTTGCACAGGCTGAGCTGTCCGCAAGGTGCTCTTGTTGGTCCAGTAACGTAGAGATTCTGTCATGTACCTATTATCCCTCTGCAGGCTTTGTGATAGGCTGTACACGGCGGCCATTGTATGTGCGTTTTAAGATCCCGGAACTCCTGTTGTTCATTATACGGGCTCTGCCGCATGTGAGGCGTTCATGCTGGTCTAATCGCGCATAGACCTTATCACGTCCCATTCAGAGTCATTTGACCACTATACGCGGCTTGTTACAGCCGTTGGGAACCAGTCGCCAGCTTCCGCTTTACATTGATTGAAGCACCACCGTTGGACGGGCTATCAGTTCGCTACGTGAAGGTTAGTGCTGCTCAGTATAGATGCCATGATGTAGTATTCCCAAGCTAAACTTTGCAGCTCTCTGTTGCGATATGCAGCCGGCTAACGTAGAAGCGCTGTGTTAAAATTGATCTGCAGCAATTTGCATAGGTAGCTCCACAATGGAAACTGAATGGTTACAGTTCAATAATATGTTTCAATAAAGGGGAGGAGGGGTAAGCGACTTGGAGTGGGGAACCAGCCCGGCCTGACTACATAAAGTGCAGGAAAGGAATGCCACATACCCCATGGGGGTAAAGACAGTATCATCACAGCCCACTCGGCCAAGGACCTATTCGTGGGAATACGGGTTCAATCCTCCTGCTGCCTAAAATGTACATCCACCGGTACCACAGGTGGGGGGGCAGGGGAGCAGGGGTTTAGCATGATATGTTGAACGTTGGAGGGTATCCCCTCTTTTTGTCTTGTTTGAACATTGTATGACATTGCCAAAATCTAATCAAAAGTAATTTACACAAAAAAAGGATCTATGTTTGAGTAGTATTGAGTATTTGATGTACATTGCACATTCACTTTATAAGTTGCACTTTGTTGCACATTTAAGTTTGTGGCATTTATTCTGTGAGTAGTAATGTTTATATGTATATAACGAAATGTATATTTTTCTACATTATGAATTGATCAATGTCGGTATGGTGATGGACTTTCAAGCCAAGAGGTAACAAGTGTTGTTTATTTTGGGCCCAGTTTTTTCACTCCCATGGCCGAAATGTTTAAGGTTTAGTTAATACATTGTTTATGTATTGATTTAATCCATATGTTGGGAACCAACCCATGTATTTTGTCAGTGAATCCTTGTAAGCACTGCATGTGATGAGTACTTGTGCTATCCCAATGTCATGTCAACGCTGTATAGTGTCTGTGAATTGTGGAAAAATCAGCAGATGAAATGCAGCGAGCAATTGAAGTTTCTGTCGCATTATCGGCTAGCAGCTCTATCGATGGGGCAATCATGGCGATATAGAGGTATTTGTTCTCATAAAACATGATCTCGTGTGCATGTTTCAGCCTTCTTGTGGGCCAGAATATGTAGGCTCGGACAGATAGCCGAGTGAGTGAAAGGGCCCCCCTTGCTTTCAAGTTCATCATCAAGCCCCTACTTCTTAAATTGCCCCAGCTGTTAAAGCTGGAACTATTAAAGTAATGGAGTCTGCAAATGAAGGGGAACCGAAACACGTACTCTTTATTACCAGAGGAGCCATTCGCCCCTCATCTATAATCACAGCAGTGCCTAATATCGATCAGCCCATCACGATTCTAATCCTCTGTAAAATTACTTGTTATAACGGAATCTAGGTTAATCCAAATCCATCTGTGGCACGACGTGCTATTTAGCGCTCCACCATACTGCTGCCTGGCGTATTTTTCATGATTTAAAGCCTTTTATATTGATAATAGTTGATGCTGCTTTTGCATCAGTGAGAGCTACATCTTTGCTGCAGCCCAGGGCTGTCTTTTTGCTTTAACGAGAACATCACCCACTTAATTAAGGAGCAAATGTTTGTCTGGAGTAACATTGCAATTTTATGTTCCCTCTAGATGTATTAATCAGGCTCTTTTATGTTCAGCCTGTAATCTCTGCTGTAAATAAGACGGTGGCCGATCTCCCGTTTACTACCAGTGAGTGCTAGGAATGTGAAGCGGGTTCTTGTTCTTACATACATTCATACATTTCTCTGATGATAAATATTCGTCAGGTGATAATGGAAGAGAACCGAATTCAGCTGTTGTAATTTCCCCCATCTAGACATGGGTAAAAAAGTGATTGCAGACAGATGGCTATTTTTTTTTTCAATTTCAAGTAAAAAAACATGGACATGGTCTGTGAGCTCACTTCTATTTTATCTTCATCCCATCTATGCAAATCTCGGATGGAATTTTTGTTCAACACGTTATGTTATTTGTCGTTTATATTGCGCAGATAACCACTGTAATAGTTTTAAAGTGCCAAGCCTTGTTGGTGTAGAGGCGAATTGTGACCCAGGCCATTGTGGGGCAGCCAGACTGTGGAAACTGGGACAAATGGAGCTGCAAAGGGGCCTGAGGATAACATTCGAGAAGACTGGAACGTCCTGACCTAACTCCCAACATGCAGGGAAATTAAACAATGAGTGTGCATGATCGCGGTTGTTGTAATGCGTGTTTTTGTGTGTGTTTTGATCAGAAGAAAATGTATTCGAGAAGAGATAAGAGATTCCTTTATTGGGCAGCAGGACTTTCATGGAGGGGAGTACTAGTGTGGTGGTGATATTGTGTTAAGTCATGTGTTTCGATGGGGAGCGTGTGGAGTATGTAAATTCACCCAAAGAACGCCAGACTTTCATATTGAAGGGAATAAGTGGTACTTCAGACACCACTCAAATTGTGAAACATCAAATGTAATTTACTGCATACAGTGCCCCTGCAGCTGAAGTATGTAGGTCAAACAAGGAGACCCTTACATAAAAGTATCACAGAGCACAGATCCAGGACCTTGACAGCACCCATGGGGTCACATTACGTCAAATTGTAAAACAAGGTTGTGGATGCGTGATCGCCTTCAGATGCGCTCAAGAGTGCCTATGAGTCATGGGGGCTCCTTCTAGGAGCCCCCCATCCCAAGAGTTGGCGTAATCCAGCCATCTCAATTTGAAATCTTAGTTTGATAAGGGTTGTAGAGTTTGCTTACCAGCATACGTTTTAATTTCCTCTTTGGTTGCTGTGACCCTTTTCATGAACTAAGTGCCGGTAATGTGTATTATTTACGTATTTGGGTGTTTGTGGAGTGCTACATGTCCTGTGAGGAGCCATGAATGAGACGTGGACACAGAGGACCTATGCTTTAGGTTATACACTTTTATTCAAAATAATAAGCGGTTGGAAAATGCCTCACTATTCCTAATCTACCACCAACTCGCTGTTTGGAGAAGCGACTAACCCTGAGGGATGTTGGAGGCGGATGAGTGAAGAGATCGAGAAGGGTGATCTTTAGGAAGAGAGATTTGAAGGTATTGGGGTCCCTGGCCCCAGAAGGCCTTGTGTACAATGCAAAGGGTTTTGAACTTAATCCTCAATGCCACTGGGAGCCAGTGCAGAGATTTCAGTCCTGGAGAGATACGATCCCTGGGCTTGAGGCCAAGAACAAGTCTTGCAGTCCTGTTTTGGATGAGTTGCAGAGAGGAGAGGCAGGCAGATTTAGAAAGAGGCTGTTGCAGTAGTCCAGCCTAGAGATAACCAGAGCTCTGGAGACAGTGAGCTTCATGGGGAAGGAGAGGAAGCGAAGAATACCTCTCAGGAGGTGCCGCTGGTAGTGTGACTTCTTAGAGACGTCAGAGATGTGAGGAGAGAAGGAAAGTGTAGAGTTGAAGATGACCCCAAGGTTTTTAGCCTCATAGATCGGAGCAGGAAGAGGGCCAAGGGAGGCCGGCCAGAGAGTAACAAGAAAGGGGGAAGCAGGTGTGCCGATGAGGAGAATCTCGGTCTTACTAGCATTAAGGCAGAGACCACTGGCGGCACACCACTCCTGGATGGAAGACAGCCAGCCAGAGATGAGAGAAGGAGAAGAGGTGGCAGAAGAGAGCCTGAAAATGAGTTCAGTGTCCTCTGCATAGCACTGAAAGTTGGGGCAGAGAGCGGCAATGCGATGGGCAAGAAGGGCCAGGTATTGGTTGAACAGCCAGGGAGAGAGGTTAGACCCCTGGGGAACACCACAGGTAGAGAAAGAGATAGAGGAGAGGAAGGTCCCAAGTTGGACCTGGGATGGTCGATCAGAGAGAGAGAGAGGTGGTCAGCCAAGCCAGGGCCTGATCGGTGATACCCAGGTTATCAGGGAGACGGTTGAGCAGGATGGCATGGTTGACCGTGTCAAAGGCAGAAGAGAGATCAAGTAAGATGAGGACACAGGGGGTGTTGGAATTGAGGTTGGAGAGCAGGTCTTCACAGATGCTCAGGAAAACAGTTTCCATGCTTCTGGCAGCTCTAAAGCCAGACTGATGGTCATGGAGACAACCAACAGATTCAGAGTGAAGATTACTTGGAGATGGCCAGCTTTTTCAGGAGTTTGCCCAGGAAAGGAGTGACGGAGATTGGGCAGTAGTTAGTCGGGCAGGAACGGTCTGCAGAGGGTTTCTTAAGAACAGGGCGCACAAGGGAGAGCTTCAGGGGGAGGCAAAGACTCCAGTGGCGAAGGAGGGATTGCAGAAATCATCCAGAGCAGGAGCCAGTGTGTCAATGTGATCCTTGATGGTTTTGGAGGAACAGGGGCGAACCTGGTTTGACGAGACTTTCATAGATCGGACTTGTCTAGAAACCTTGTCTGAGGAGGACAGAGGAAAGGCAGAGAAGGAGGGAGGAGAGGTGGCCAAAGTAGGGCCAGAGGAAGAGCAGGGAGTAGAGGGAAGAGGGGGGGTGAGGAAGAGAGAGAGGACAGAATGTCCTGAGTTTTAGAGATTAAATGAGAAGCCAGGGCTGTGCAAAGGGCCTGGGAAGGGACAGGAGAGGTAGTGACTGCAGCAGGATTGACCAGCTCCTTGCAGATTGTTTTTTAAAATGTGTTTATTTTAAACCAGAGCAGGACAACAAATACAGTTATACCTCAATTCAACATTTCAATCAAGTTCTTCCTTCCCTCTCCACCCCCCATGTGAATGTCAGTTCAGATCGAAGTCTCAGGAATTTGGGATGTCCCCTCCTATTTTATCCGTTTTTCACCCTCCTCAGGTATGTTCCCCCCCCGTTTAGGATCCTCCTGGGTTGTTGGGGTTTGTAGGTGAGGGCCGGAAATTTTAGGTCATAGACAAGAAATGGGCCCCAAATGTTCTGGAAGCAATGAAGAAGACCTGCCTTAGACACTGTTACCTTCTCTGCAATAAGAATGTCCCATTTCTTGACCCACCAAAGAGGTAGGAGTGGGCCTTCCTTGGATTTCCAGTAACAGGCGATTGCTATTCTTCCAGCTAGGAGGCATTGGGACACCAACTTAGCTTTGGCTCCCAACCTGGGGCAGATTCCAGGAACAGCTCCTTGCAGATTTTAAAGAGTTTGTCCGAGTTGTTAGCTGCAGCGGAGATGCAGGCTTGGATATGGGCTCTCTTCTTGGTGCGGATGGAGAGCCGGTATTGCCTTTGGATCAGGCGGCAGGCCAGTTTGTCAGAGGATTTTCCGGAAGCATGCCATTTCCTGTCAGCCACCCTGCACTTGCGTTTAAGGGTGACACGGTTTGAGTCGTACCAAGAGTTGCACTTGGCTTTGGGCTTCAAGCGGATCCTCATGATAGGGGCAAGAACATTGAGAGTATCAGATATAGCAGAGTGGAGCATGGAAAGGCCTGTGTCAGGATGTGAGTCAGCCAAGGGAGAAGGGGGGGGGTAAGAAAGTGGCAGCGAAAGCCTCAAGTGACACACGCTTCATGGATCGCATAACCGAGAAGGAAGGTGGCAGTGCTGCAGTTGGCTTGCCTTGAGCGGTCGAGAGGGTGAGATGGGAGGAAAGGAGAAAGTAATCCCTTCAGGAGAGAGGAGTGGTGAGAAAGATTGAAAGGGGGAGGTCTGAAGAGATCAGAACATCCAGATTGTGCCCTGCAGAGTGAGTCGGTCCAGAGGGGAGAATAGAGAGTGAGAGAGTCGCAGAGGTCACGAAAGAGTCCAGTGGAGGGACAGGAAGCATCCAGGTGGATGTTGAAGTCACCAAGAAGGAGGAGTTGAGTGGTTGAGATCTGGAGGGAAGAGGAGAGGTCTGTCCACTCAGAGAGGAAGGAGGAGGTCTGACCAGGTGGCTCATAGATGGTAGGTACAGTAAGGGTATGGCCAGAAGAGAGAGAGAGAGCGCCTGCAGACAAGGCATTCAAAAGAGGAGTAGGCCTGCGTAGGAATGACAGAGGCAGGAATCACATCAGGGCTACACCCCCCCTGGTACTTTTGGATCTGGGAGCGGAGAGGATCTTGTAGCCATCAGGGAAGAGAGTGTCAAAGATCGTTGGAGAGCTGGCAGTGTACCATGTTTTGGTGAGACCGAAGACATTGAGGTCAAGTTCCTCCAGGAGGCAGCAGATGTCAGAAGAGTGTTTGACAGCTGAGGGAGAGTTGAGAGTGGCAATATGGAGAAGGTTGCCGTCCTTGAAAGACTTGCAGGTAGGGGTATGAATGAGAGGTACACCCTGCGGAGGTGTAGAAGAAACCTGAGGGGGGCAGAAGAGGGATGAGGAGAGGCAAGGTAGCCAAGGGGGAGACAAGGAAGCCGTGGAAGGAAGAGAGGGGATAGCGGGGGAAGAAAGGAAACTGTTGGCGTATTGTTCCTTGTATTGGCGTATTGTTCCTTGTTTAACAGTGTTTGTTTCAATAATACACCATCCCTCTTTCATACAATGGGCCTCTGCCCTTTTTCCCAGTGTGTTCACTTTTACTTGGCTATCTTTCACAATTACTTTACTTTTTTTTTTTAAGGTGCAGGTTCAACAACCCCTATGTGGCATAGCTTCCAGGTATGTTAGCTTCTTCACAGCTTTCCCTTTGCTTGCGTGTTGGTTCTATGAAGCGGCGTACACTCTGGCAACCCGGTAACCCTTCAATTTTCCCTGGGCTTACCGGGTGCTTTTAGTGCCCCTTGCGCTTCTCTGCTTCGGTTCCTTTCAAGTTGCTGTATACGATTCCTACTGCCTTGCGCTCACTGACAGCGAGCTCTCTGCGCTCCGGTTCTCTCTTCTGCCATCTGGGTCAACCTTGACACCTTTTCCTGTGGCATCCTCTCCCCCAGCGTACTGCTCGGTGTCTGTGCAGCTCAGCATCTGCACCCCTCTCTGCTTGCTCTGAGCTGTGCTGGTTTTAAACTTCCCAGCATGATGAATAGTTTCCAAAGTCTAGACTGCTGTGTGGGCTTACCGGTCTTGGTGATCTTCATTGTTCTGTCCCCATTTCCTGTCTCAGTTTTTATCATGTTGTTCCTTATGTGATGTTGAGGAAACTGGTATGGGAACATTTTGGGAGTGATCATTAATACTCCCTGCCTTCTCTTCTTCTCAGGGGTTGATGTATTATTCTTTATCATGTTGGGGATTACTTAAAGTAGATCTGGTACATGGTTGAGTGAGATTGTCGTAATATGCCATGAAGGCATGAGGAATA
This sequence comes from Ambystoma mexicanum, assembly GCF_040938575.1. Lineage (NCBI taxonomy): Eukaryota > Metazoa > Chordata > Amphibia > Caudata > Ambystomatidae > Ambystoma > Ambystoma mexicanum. The sequence goes on from NC_090922.1 coordinate 394,461,832, forward strand.
GAGGAAACATCCCTGAGGATGAATGGGGATATATGGCTTTCCCCAATGATGTCGTGCCATCCCCTTGAGGGTCGCCTGCCCCAGTTGGTCCTCCCTCATATAGCCGCCTCCAGAATCAGGATCCGTAGCGGCTGCCATCCCCAGGCCACATAGGGAGAGGCTACATCAAGGAAAGGAGTGATGACATCATCAGATTCATCACAGTTCCCTTTCAGCTGCTTCACAGCCCGTGTCAGCCTTGTGCAGAACAACATGACATAGTTGTGAAATGACATGATATAGTATGACATTATGCAACTTTTCGTATTGCGGTATAAGAACAAAACCGCCATTATGTCTAAAAGTGGTAAGATAAATATACAAATAAAACATAAAATGAGCACATCTTTCTTAAAAACCCAAAATGTCCTTGATAACATTGGAATTTGGAAGGAAAAATTAAAATATAATAGAAGCATAGAAAGAAGTGAAAGTTCTGTAATGTAGAAGGAAGGTGTACATTAAAAAGAAAGCAGAATTTCATGTTAACATTTCAGGCAGGGGTGGAGGGGCATGGCTTAGCGGTTGGAGCCAGTGGATGCTACCTCCCTCAGCTCCCGGAGGACATTTTCCGAAGCGTCAATCCGCTGCCAATATCAGTGGATGGCTGATTATAACTCCGCACCAGGTGTGGCAGGCACACGTGAAGCTCCGGGACGGAATTCGGGGGATTCTTTTGCCCCGGAACTTTGATGTTTTCGCTGTGACAGGGTCCCTCCCCCCTGCACTATCTGAGTTTCCATAACAAAGATGACCATTGTGACCTATGGGTGCTGCGTGGCCAGCACTGTTCCCGGGAAGCAGCAGTGATTTCAGTCTCTGGAGGGGTGCTCGGAGCAGTCCTGTCAATTGTCACGCCTGCACACTTGAGTGCTAATTGCGTGGTAACTTTGCTATGTGCCTTCAGCCCACAGCCTGGCTGCATCGTCTGGGATGGAAAATTACCATTGTGCACCTAGGCTCTTGACGTACCATGACTGCCAATGGTGCATCCACTCTGCTTTGACTGTAGCCCCCTAGTTGATACTGATCGCGACATTTCCCTGTGGTTGCGAACATGGGCTTTAATATCTCTACTTACCAAGCCTCTTTTTGAACATGCCTGCAGGGAAGCCCACCTCACAGCAGAAACGGAGCAAAATAGAGTGATTTATGTTGAGTGGTCAGGCCCAAAAGTCTGTGGCCTTGCCACAGCGGACACCGCCAACGACTTTGGAGACCCGAGGCCACACAAAACATGGTGAATCAGATCAAATGGTCCTAGAGGCAATAGCAGCATTGCCTGAGTCACTGGAATCTAAGGTTGGTGAAATTAGATCAGATGTTTCGCTGCTGCGCCAAGACCTCTGCAACCACTCTGAGTTACTACCCAGGAAAAGGATGTTGCTGAGATCGCGGCTTTGGTCACCACCTTGAGGGGACAGGTGACAGAACACAATGATTGCACCAAGATTTAGGAATATCGACTGGAAGATGCTGAGAGCTGAGTAAAGAAGAAGAATACACGCATTATTGGCCTACTAGAAGATGAAGAGGGCACAGACTCCACAAACTACGTGGAGAATTTACTACTACAGTCGGTGGGGCCTGGGAAACTGTTGCAAGGTTTCCTAGTGGAGAAGGGACATCATGCAATGCTAAGGAGACCCCCCCACCTGTTGCACCCCCACGTGCTATCTTTGCAAACATCATGAACTACAGCGACAAATAACTGATACTTCAGTATTTGCGAAGGAGGAGTACTCAGAGGGGGCAACATGAATTTAACCATCTTCCCAGATTACGCAAGTACAATCAAGACGTAAGACCTTTGAGAGGGTCAAGTTCTTGCAGAGACTTGCTTGGTTACGGTATATGCTCCTGTTCATGGCTAAAATCAAGGTTTGCAATGTGAGAAGGCGTTATTCTTCGACACACCGGAAGAAGCTTTGACATGGATGCGTCAGCAAAATTTGAGCAGTACCTTAGACGATGGATCTGATGAGCAGGCTGAGGGGAGACCTCGTAGAGGTGACCAGGATGTTCCAAACCCTAAGTCTACTTCGTGGAACAAACTGGGGAAAAGACTGGCGTGTGAACGAGATTCTTATAGGAAGAAGAATGGACCGGCATCCAAACACATCGAGGATGTTTCTGAATCCTCTGTACCTTCATTGGGACCATGAATGATTCTGTTTTCAGTATCTATTGGAGATGTTGTGGTCCCAGTTCGAGAGTACGCAATACTCACCTCACAATACCATACCTGACAACTGCCGTTCTATGAGCCACTGACAGTTATCAGACAGGGGAAATTTGGTCACGTGTCTCTCGATGTTGACTGCCTCACGGCTACCTCATATCGCTTACACCCTATAGGCGTGTCAGTCTGCATGCACGCTTTGTGTATGTGCAAATGCACGCTCTTACCTGACGGTGGATGTCCCTGATTTAAGGGGCCTCCCTTCATGCTTTAGAGCATACGTGAGCATAGCAGCTCAGGGACTGTTGGATAGCGGTTAGCTAGCAAGAACCTTTTGGTTGTTTTTTAATTATGGTTCAAGTTATGGTTTTGTGGGGTATGGGAGGACACACACAGGTTCGGAGAATGGGTAACGCACATAATTTGGCCCTTAGTGGGATACAGCAGACATTTGCATGGGGGTAGGATTCATTGTTTACATGTTCAACCACAGGATCCTGATTAAATGCAATGGTGGGACTGGGAACAATGGTTAGCTCTTGGAATTTACAAATGTTACGCTGGTTAAAAGTACCACATGGAATGTTTGTGGTTTGAACACATTAATGAAGAGATGTAGAGTGAGGGCATACCTAAGGAAACCTGGGGTGGGTCTAGCATTTCCGCAAGAGATGCACCTGTTGTCTGATAGGATGTGTATAGTAATGGGGAAATGTGTGGAAACTGTTATGGTTCCTCATATTCTGCGTATGCCAGAGGGGTGATCATATGGGTAGCGGCTGACGTCGCACTAGCAGTGGAGGTGGTTCACTGTGACTTGGAAGGGCGGTATGTGCCCTTGAGGGTAGGCAGATCTGTCTCATCAACTTGTATGCGTCGAATATTGACACTTGTGAATTTTTCACGAGGTTGATAAGTAAATGTGTAGAATACAGACACATGATTTGGTTGTGGGGTAGCGATTCTAACTTTATACTGGACCCAGCAGTGGACAGGTCAAGGGCATCTGTGGCACAATCAAAGGCAAGCAGGGTCCCCCGTTAGATGTACTAAGGAATCTACATTTAGTGGATGCGAGGAGGACGGGGAATCTGGACAGATAGGGTTTCTTTCTATTCACACCCGCATGATGTATATATACCCATATCAATCACTTCTTTATTCGTAAGGAACACATAAATATTTGTAGTGGTATACACCCTCAAACACTATTGGACCATTCGCCTTTGTCAGCAGGTACACAGCACTTGATGGGTCGATCTAGTACACCTACGTGGAGACTCAGTGCGGATGGATTGAGAGAGAACGCATACCGGGACGTACGATAGAGGGAGATCCTACAGGTGAACGCGGGCTCAGTGGGTACCACCGGTATGGGGTGGGAGGCCTTCAAGGCGGTAATGAGGGTAATCTGTATGCGGACCTTTTGTTGGCTACTTTCTGCCCTGATTCGCGCACTGGGAGACACTGAGAGGAACATTGATCAGCTTGAAAATAGACTTGTGGGCCCTGTTGGATGTGAAAATGAGCTGCACAACTGAGATCTAAATGTTAAGAGGGTTTAGAGACTTTGGATAAACATGATTATAACACATGCAAGTAACCTTCACCGTGAGGGCGACTAGAACTCTGGTGTGGCTCATTAGGAGTGAGGGGCCAGACAAATTATGTCCCTACGTACTCGAGTGGGCCTGGAGATCCACTGCTAGGCAGATATTCATGCAGAATTCGCAGAGTTTTACAGTACTTCATATTCAAATGTCACTTCAGTAAGTAGGCTAGAGATAACGAATACATTGGGGCTGATTGACATGCCCACGCTGACGTGGGAACAAGCAGTGAAATTGGATGCACCCATAATGTTACAGGAGATGATGGGGATAGTAACATAAACTCCCCATTGGTAAGACCCCGGGTACTGATCTTCTCCCCGCTGAATTTGTTAAGACTTATAGCCAGGAATTGGATGACAACTTGCTTGAGGTTTTCCAACATGCTTTTGAAAGTGGGGTTCTACCCGCATCTATGAGAGAGGCCCTACTGGTCACAATGCCTAAACCGAGCAAAGACACTAAAGACTTGAGCTCCTACCGCCCCCTGTCCTGGCTAAATATGGACATGAAAGTACTCAACGCCCTGTTAACTGCCAGGTTCCAGTCTGACGGGTTTAATACACCTGGACCAAGGTCTTTGGTCTTTATGGCCTGGACTTTATGGCCGGTAGGAACACATTACACAATTTCAGACGCCTGCAACATGTCATAGCGCAAACTCAGGATGCAAGTAAACCATGTGCAGTGATATCGTTGGAGGCAGACAAGGTATTTGAAGGATATGGGCAGTTCTAGAAAAAAGGTTCCTGGGGCACAGGCTAAGACGTTGGATTAAGTTGTTATGCATATCTATAACGGCCAGGGTTAAAACGGACTGGCTGATTTCGGGGAAATGGAATGTGGAAAAGGGCACTAGACAGGGATGCCCATTGTCCCCCACCCTGTTCCCTTTAGTGTTGGAATCACTTGCATACATGTTATGCCGGGGACATGTCCGAAGCGGGGATAGTGTTGAACGGCGAGAATCAGGTCATATCATTGTCTGCCGATGATATGTTACTTTTTGTAGATAATCCTGGTGTCAATGTACCAATACTGTTGGAAACACTAGACAACTTTGGCACCCTAATGTACCAATATTGTTGGAAACACTAGACAACTTTGGCACCCTATCAGGAATCACTCTGAGGGCGATTGAAAACTGTGCTAAATTCTGGTAAAGGTAACCTTTGTCTCTGATGGGCAGGATAGCGTTGACGAAAATGGTTGTCCTCCCAAGATTGCTGGATTTCTTTGCGAACGTACCATATAATATACCTGTGGGTGTTGTGATGAATCCTGAGAATACTGGGGCGAAGAAAATCATTGCGAGCTATGACGGTTTGCCTGGCCCAAGTACTGGGTGGCCAATAGGAGGAATAAGGACTGATATGGCAGCCACTACTGCAAGTGTGGACATTGCGCCAGGGTGGAGCCTGCATAACAAAAGGGAAACCGAAGAAGGACTTGGTGTCTTCAGCCCGCGACGTGCCCAGGTGTTTCAAATCGAGTCCACAGAAGAACCAGGCAGAGCAGCGTACGCAGGTGAGCGGCTGTGGAAGTCTGCCGAGCAGGAAGCAACCTCCTTGCCAGTCCTGAGGAAGTGTGTGGTGTTGAAGAAGCAGACCACAGACCTGAGCATCTGACTAGCCAGGGGAGAAGGAATGCCAGTGCTCCCGCAAGGACGCCCAATCCCAGGAAGAACTGGAGAACTAACCGTTCCCAACCGCAGGATCAGGGAAGTTCTGAAGGCCTGTTACGGACGGGGGCAGGTGACAAAGTAGTCCTGCATCAGAAGAACACTTCCTCGGACCAGTGGCCTAATGAAAACCACTAACCACCAGAGAGTGAGAGACTCAGGGGTCCGGGACCGCCATCAAGGAGTGAGGCACCTTCCTTGTACCAGTACTTGGCCAGAAAGTAAGCCAAGTGAGCTGAACCAGAGAATGAGAGACCCAGGGGTCAGGGACATGTGTCGAGGAGCGAGGTATCTTCCTCATATCAGTACTTGGTGAGAGAGTGAACCAAGAAAGCTGAACCGAAGTGCAAGAGAAACAAGGGGCTGGGACCCAAACCAGGAGGTGAGGCATCTTCCTCAGGGATATACTTTGCAGGAGAGTGAACCAAGTGGAATTAACCGAACAGAGAGAGAAGCCAGGGTCAAGGGACCCTTATAACATTTGAGAACTGTGTATTTAAAGCTACATGAGATGCAGATCAGGGGAAGAGAGTCATTCCCCCTGGTGTTGTGAACTGTGTAACAAGCCTGAGAGCAGCCCAGGGGAAGGGAGAGATTCCCCCTGGTTGTGTGGATCTTTCAAGATATCCGGAGAAGGGAGTCATTCTCCTGGTAACCAAAACCAGGGCAAGTGAGTCATTCCCCCTGGTTGTGTTGTACTGTTAGAAAATAGGCAGTGTGTGTGAGGGGTCAGAAATGTGAGGAGGACAACATCAAGAAGGTTTTTCAAAAGATGCCATTTTATTAACTTTAAAGGTTGGATAACGCCCCACTATCCCTACCTTGACAAGGAATTCCCTGCCTAAAATAAACTAAAGGAAAACGCTCACCAAATAGGTTTCTGTCCCTCACACTCCTATACATAATAAGGAAATATATGGCAGTTTAACAACAAGTATTGCATTGTAAGTTACACCATAATAGCTGCTTCTTCTAATAACCTGGGTGAACTCCCCTTCCCCAGATGTAAGCAGGCCTTTCTTTAAATGTTGAAAAAGGATAAGGAAATCTCCTGGGTCATAACAAAAAGCTCCACTTCAGTTCTGTTTCAAATCCAGCTTGACAACACAAAGTTCCAACTTGGATTCCAAAAGATAGGTCACAATTGATTAACACCACTTTCCTCTTTCCACTTGTAATAAAGGTCTGGAGACAGCTTCTTGTCATAAGCAATGAATGTTTCAAAACTTCATTAGTTTAAAACAAGTGTCTTTGTCAGGTTATTTTGGCACCACTTCGTCGCAAGCTTTACCCCACCACAGTACTTTGAGTTTTCACCTGGATTACTCTCATGCCAGGTTTTCCACTTCTAAAACACTCTGATCTGGTGTGCTCCTGCCAAAACAGTACGGATGGTTACCAACACTCTTGGTCTGGTATACTCGCCTGCCAGCCAAGATAAACTATTGCAGTTCTTTGTGCGGGTATACTCTCCTGCCCACACAGAATCAACTGGCACACAGTTCTAAGACCTGGTATACTCCCTTGCCAGGCCAACTACCTCCAAGTACTTCTGTAGTTAGGGTCAACTTCAAAGGTTTCATCAATGTCTTCTGCTTTACACAGTGTCTTCAGGAGACACAAGAATCAAACTGGTGCCATTTTTTTTAAAAAAAATGTTTTATTGGTTTACATACAAACCCTTTAAAACCATTCATTATTACTCATTACATCTCTTTGCAGTATATTTCTT